>NC_142706.1:24057268-25408024 GCF_055471065.1 Atractosteus spatula
TTCAAGGGAGGTTTCTAGCTTTAATTGAATATCTTTCGTAAAGATCTCTTCTCTGCTTCTGACAGGTTTTTAAACTGGGAGACGAGGCTTCTCTGCTCCTCTCTATCAGTTGGATTATAGGAAGGGGCTCTTCCCTTTTCTTTGCTGTTCTGCACCTCAGTCTCCAGCCTTTTCCTACACTGCTTCCAAAAGTGCCCCCATTTCTTACAAAAATTACATACCGGCTTATTAACTAACTTTTCCTTGGGAGATTTACCTGATATCCCTGAGGGAGTAGTCAGAATTGCACCCCATCTGAACTGTGTGTACTTTAGCATACATATTCCTTTCTACTTTCTGGGCTTCATTAATAAGGTGGCAAACCAAGACTGATAGTCCCATGCTATGTCTGGGGAATGCAACTGTATATTTTGGCAATGTATGGCTTGAGCCCACTATATTAAATTAGCTAAATCACTGACTAGGTATCACTGTAAACATCATCATCATTCACTAGACCTGAGCACTCAAGCCATACAGTGACAAATTGTTCAGTAAAGTCTGACACATCCTCACTGTCTTTCTGCTGACAGACTGAGATTTTTTTCCAGTCAGTCTTAGGCAATTAATACTCCTTAAACCACCACCACACCATTGGCCTTCCCTCACACTCATTATTTGCTACAGATGTAGCCATTCAAAATGAGTAAGGTATGCTGCGGTAAAACGCGGTGGGTGTGGCGCAATATACTGCATTATACAGTATGCAAAATAGATTATGATAATAGGATCTGGAAGCACAGTGTAAGACCTTGTAAAACTTAATAAAGCTTAAAGTGTTTTGAATTAAACCGACTGAACAGATCTTAAGCATACTGTAGTTTACACAAAACAGCTTGGAAAAAGCGGTCAGTGGAAAAAATTACCACTGGCACTTTTCCTCCCCCCTACATTCTCAGAGTAGAATAGGCGAACCTTCCAATGAAGGACAGTCCCGCTTCCCCCCACAGACAGACTGACAAACCAGTTTAATTCAAAACACTTTATTCAGGGAGGCAATTTAACAGACGCCTCAAGCCGTAAAATGAAATCGTACAGATGCAGCCATTCAAAATGCACGGTACAAACCCGTACCACACGCAACTACCCACAAGCCACCGCAGTCTACCGGGGTAAGTGATTGGCTGGCCAAAATGACCGACAGGGGCATTAGTCGGTAGTGAAAAGATTTAATCATTTAATCTCTTTACTGTGCACGTTTTAATCTGCTTAGTATTGAATATTTATGTGGAATTTTACCACTAAAGGGAAATTTAAGTAGCCAAGCATAAAAAGAAGAGGAGCATAATGCATCTGAAGGTCATAAACGATATTAATTAAGGAACATAAACATATTACTGTATGTAAACTGTACTGTATATGGCTGGTCTTGGTAGTTAAAAGAAAAAATACACACCAGTCTTCCATTTTTATGTCCACTATAACGGACAATCTCCCTTGCTTTTAACAAAGCATTTCATAATTTCCTAAAATGAAAATGCAACAGAATTCTGGGTTGTCCCTATACCAGAGATTACGGTAGGGCTTCAGAATGATGATTGGCTGACACCATCTGACACCCCTCTGATTGGAGAAAAAAAAAACTTGCTGATCTGTTCTACATAGCAGGAAGACAACAGCATATGCTGCTTCTATTGGAAACACGTATTTTAAAAGTTTAATTAGGAAGTAAAAACCTTACAGCGTACACAGATTTCTAAACTGCACCTGGCGCCGACTGAGGTGCAGCGCCACGTGATGCTGGCCGCGCCAGTCCTCTTTGAGCAGGCCCTGGCTCTGGCTGAGCAGGCTGATGCCGTATTCGAGGAGTCCGGTGGGCACCAACGGAGGGGCGCATGGGGAATCAGATGGGGAGGAGGAGACGGCCAGCGTGGCGATGCTGGGGGAGCGACGACGGCTGGTCAGGTCAAGGCAACCACCCACCTGCTGCAACCAGTCCAACTCCAGGATACAGTCCTCACGGACTGGGGCAAGGTAGAAGGGGTGTTTCACCCTTGCAGCCCCAAAGTGCACGGTGAGCGCCCTGGGGGTCCGACTGCCTCGGTGCCCGGCAGGACACCAGTCCGCAGCAGGGTGATGGTCAAACCGGTGTCGACGAGGGCCTGGCAGGGTCTGCCCTCGATGAGGCAGGGAAGTAATAAGCCCCGGCTGTGGCCAACCCTTCCCACAGCAGGCGGGGTGAAGCACTCTTTCTGGCTTTCCGGAGCGGGGGTAGCATCGCTCAAGGGTGGCCTTCCCCTCTTTAGGCCGCCCCGCTCCCGTTTCCCAACGGCCTCTGGAGTCCCAGGGGCTGGGGGAACCGGCGGTTCTCTGAGTCCAGCATCATCGGCCGTTCACTGTCCATCCTTCTGACACCAATGTAATGAATTTGAGTTCGTTGAGGACGAACACAGAGACTCAGACTTGTGGAGTTAAAAACTGCACTTTATTTCTTCTTTGTCACCACCCGCCAGCAGCACTCCCGCGCCCAGACAAGAGAGAGACAAAAGCCCGCCAAGAGTTCGGGCCCAAGAGAGAGAGACAGAGAGAGAGACACCAAGGGCTGTGGAACCAGGGAACTATTTACATGGAAAATGGGCGATTTCCCCAGACTGTACGCCCGTTTCACTGTTACCTGGATACATCTTGGGAGATATCCTCTATATCCTCTTGGGGGGAATATCCTCTTGGGGGATATTCTAACAACAAGTGATTATAAAACGATCTGTCAAAGTGCAATGAAATACAATATGCTGGACAGTATGCTTCTCAAAGTACTTTACGGGATAATAACAATAACAACAAAAATTTTACAAGTCCTGGGAGGAAGAATATCATCAATATTAATAATATTAATAATAAATTTTATTTTATATAGCGCCTTTAAAGGTGGCTTTTTAAAAAAAAAAAACTTTTTTTAAATGCATTTGCATTTGCACACAGAGCAGTGTTTACTTGAACATGGAGATGCCATACTGAATAATTCCTGCACACAACCAGTGGAATTTGCATCGTTTGGCATCGTTTGGCAGGGCTATGATTCATACAAGTGGTGGTGGATTTGGAGACAAAATGTATTTACATTGGGTTGCTGTAAGTGGAGCACTAATAACCCCAAAGCTCTACTTATTATTTTACAAGAGAATGCACCTGACAAGCTGGACAGTATGCTTCTCAAAGCGCTTTACAGGATAAAAACAACAATAACAACAACAATTTACAAGTTCTGGGAGGAAAAATATGAATATCAATATTAATAATAATAATAAACGTTATTTTATATAGCGCCTTTAAAGGTGGCTCCTCAGAGCGCTTTACAGGATAACAACCGATGAAACAACAGTGGCTGGGGGTTGAAAATACCTGTGAAACTGGTTTGTTCACAAACAATGTACTTTAGACACAGAGACTCAGTAGCAATAGCAATTAGCAATATCAAAATAGCAATATTATGGACACACAATTGACTTAAAAAAAAACTTTTTTTTGACAGCTGTTTTTTGTTGACAGCTTGACACAAGTTTATCAGTGAAAAGACCACGGGCATTCTTCCTCCCCCCTACATTCTCAGAGTAGAATAGAATTTATTATTAGCACAACTTATTACAGTGCTAAATGTAATATTATTGATTACTAATAGTTTATGCTAACACCTAGCTTTCTTAACGCGAGAAGTACTACCGTAAGTAAGTACTGTACAGTAAGTACTTACTGTACTTACTGTACTGTACTTAAGTACGACTACTGTAACCAAAAAAAAGGGGTTTTGGAGGGGGGGAGGTGTCTTTTGCTGGAAGACTTCTACTTTGAAAATACCTGTGAAACCGGTTTAATTCGTCACAGCCAGCACTCCCGCAGAGAGTGATGAAAACCGCGCTGGGCCAGGCGAATGCACATAATGTTGGGCTTTTGGGCTCAGGTGGATTTGCGCCCTACAGTTCAACCTGTGGTACCGCTGTGTACTGTACATACAGTACGAACGTGTTATTTTTAAATATAAAAAATGTCAATATACTGTAGTGTCCATAATAATTGGTATTTTAGTTTTTCAAAGAAGTGTTTTTGTTAAAAGAAAACTCATAGCGATTGCTGGATTTGAACACCCAACCTCACGTTTATACAGTACTGTAAATCGGTCGCTTAAGCCGTGATGCCACCGAGGCAAGTCATGTGACGTACTGAAACAGCAATATAGATATTACAGTAATATGGTCGGAAGGTCAACCACATGTAAGACTTTGGTGCTTAAAATGTTTAGGGAGAAATGGAGTATTGGTGTGTATTTTTTCTTTAAAATACCAATATCAGCAACATACAGTTTACATAATATGTTTATGTTCCTAAATTAATATAGTTTATGACCTTCGTTATGCTCCTCTGCGTTTTATGCTTAGCTGCTAAAATTTCCCTTCAGTGGTAAAATTCCATATAAATATTCAATACTAAGCGGATTAAAATGTGCACAGTAAAGAGATTAAATGATTAAATCTTTTCACTAACGACCAATACACCACATTATTTTCCGTGTTGCATTAACATTGGAATTTTTTTTTTACAAGTGTCAAAAGAAGCGATACACAACCTGTCTCCTCTATAACTCTTCAGTTTACAGAGAAATTCTGCCAGAGCCTCACAACATTGTCCAATAATACTCTTCTTGTGTCTAATTTTTAGTTAAGCAGGATTTGAGCTACAGACCATAACAGACCAAAAAACAGAATCCACCTGCGATTCGGGTGTTAACAAAACGTGTTTACAAAGAAAGTGAAATACAGTAATACTACCAGCTATATAGATACATAGATTTAGATATTTAGATCCTTAAATTAATATCATTATTAATTTCTTTAGATACATGATTACATATTATATTCTCGATCATAAAACAGATAATTCCGGTCCTGGAATCTGACTGGCTGACACCCTTCTGAAGCGGTACCATAATCTCTGGTATACGGACACCCCAGAAATTTGACTTTTTACTGTGTGATAAATTTTAAAGACTACTTCTTAGCGTAGATAAGAAAGTGTAGATAAAAAAGCTTGGATTCTCATGTATCCGATACAAGTATCTTTTAATACAGTCTTTGTTGTGCTCTTGAGGATCCTTGTGATATTTTGAGCTCTGGTTGAATGATAAGTGTCGCAGTTTAAATAATTTTCGTTGTTAGAAATGATGATTAAAAGCAAGGGAGTTTTTATGTCTGTTATACTAAAAGAAAATGCCCGACGAACTAGGGATTGGACAGTTTTTCAGTGCTTGTACAGTCGATGGAAATGTTCAAATAAATGTGCTAAAGAAATAAACAAAAAAAGTAATTCATTCCTTTATCATATTGGCTAGCTAATGTCCCGTCCTTGTTAGATCAACGAAATGCTGTGGCATTACTTTTTGTCGATGAAAAAATAAAGTCTTTTCATTTAAAATGATGGTTACAAATAATGTGTACCAGCGTAATACTTTGAGTTTACAGCTTGTCCAAAGTCATTCATTATTAATACTATTAGTAATATCTTCGGTAAAGGCTTTGATGCGTAAAATATTTCTGCATAATTAAAATATTTATGATAAAGGTAGGTTGTGTACTTTTGCCCAACTGAGCAATCTTGCTTTCATAAAATATACCAACTTTTTAATGACTGATGATTAACATGCTGTAATACACAGTTTAAATTTAAAAACTCAAATGCTGTACATGAGAGGTTAAGCTTTATTGGCTCCTCCTGGCGGTTTTACAAGATGATTCTGGATACTTTCCGATATGACGTCATATGACGCGTCCCACTGCGTCATACCGCGTTAGGATGCGACACACCCACCGCATGGTACCATGGTGTACCTCACTCATTTTGAATGGCTGCATCTGTATATATTGTAATTAGAATCGAGAATAATAAATACCACTGAAACAATAATAATGTGTCTGGTCATTATTAACAGTATTAATTTAATAATAATAATTTCAAGCTTCATGTAACTTTTTCAGCGTCATTTTTTCTTCGGTTTTCAACCGCGGTAAAGTTAGCTTGACGTTCAAAAACAATTTTGGCACAAAATTTTTCAGGAGACCTCCTAGAGTTGCGAGACCACCTGCTTTATGTTCAGGTAGATTGTTAGGTGAAAGGATTTGCATTCTCTCTCTCTTGCTATCTCTGGCACTCGCTTGTTCTCTCTCTCAATTCAATTCAAGGTGCTCTATTAGCATGACTGATGGGTACAATCAGTGTTGCCAAAGCAAATAAAAATAATAAAATTAACATGAAACAAAACAAAAAATAAAATAAAATCTATGGACATGTACCAGACATTTACAACAAAGACATTTCATAAAATATTTACATGTACTGTAAACATATTGAGCATTATTGGGAGACAGATTCACTGGGGGAATGGTGGACAATGGGGGACATTATTTGTTATTTCATAGATGCTTTTGTTCTGTCTTGCATTGTCAGATTGTGAATAAATAAAATCATTTAATTAAACATGCGTTTGCGATTTTATTCAAAACGGGGGTAATGTGGACTCTCTATTATGACTTTCTCTGCAAGCAAGTCGAAGAAGTAATTATGTGACTTAAAGCTCAAAGCCCAGCAGCAACAATAATTTAAATAGTGTGTATTCCCGTGTTACGGTATAAAATAGAACAATGCAGAGTACAAATGTGGTTATGTGAGTGAAACTGAAGCACACATTTCTAAAGAAAGTGTACTACTGTGATAATTTGAGCTACAGTATATTAATCTAATTATATTGTTATTAATTTATTTAGATATGCAATTCCATTTTATATTCCCTATTAATCAAATTCTAAAAAGTATGCTTTTGTTTACTGCGATAGCAAGCACATTCGCAGAAAAGGTTAAAACAAATTTTGTACAAAGTATATAAACTTAATATAGTCAGAAGGAGCACGTAAAAATGTTTCCAAAATAACCACAGAATGTAACCGAATGCAAGACTTTGATGCTTAAAATGTTTAAGAAGAAAGTGGAATACTGGTGTGTATTTTTTATTTAAACAACCAATACCAGCCATATACAGTTTACGTAATATGTTCCTAAATTAATATTGTTTATGACCTTCAGATGCTTATGCTCCTCTTCTTTTTATGCTAAGCTACTAAAATGTCCCTTTAGTTGTAAAATTCCATATACATTTTCAATACTAAGAGGATTAAAACATGCACAGTAAAGAGATTACATAATTAAATCGTTTCACTAACAACCAGTGCACCACGAGTGCCCCTGTCGGTCATTTTGGCCAGCCAAATCACGTACCATGGTACACCGCAGTGCACTGTGGGTAATTGCGTGTGGTAAGGGGTTGTACCATGCATTTTGAATGGCTGCATCTGTAGATATGTTCTTAGTTCAGCTGTCCGTTTTTCTCGCACCCTTCTAAGAATCATGACTGCCTCTATAGGTTTAATACCATATGTATCCTTTAACTCTTGCAAGGTGCTCCATGTTTGTTGCATGCCTGATTTTGGGTGGGGTACTTCTTTTGCCCATCTGTCTATATCCTCAGGCTTGTTACGCGGTATCGTACCTCCTGCTTCCTCACCCCCTTCCTCTTCTTCCTCAGGCTGTTTACCCTTCTGTTGCTTATAGTCCTTCTGTCGTTAACCTACGAATATATGGTTGCCATGAGGGGGTGGCCAGGAGCCGTCCCGGTCTCTATCATACCAGGCATCGTACCAGTTTGACCCTCCATCTGGGTATGGCCAATCAGGATATTTAACCCAATCCTCATTTTTCTTTTGAATGGGTCTTAATAATTTTCAGATTTGAATTGCCAAACTATTTGTTACAATATCTTTCCAATTCTTTCTTTAAATTGTCATTTTTTTCCTTATATTCCTTAATCATTTTTGTCTGCCTTGTCATGACTGATAGCAAGCATTTCATTTCTCTCCGCCATTGCTTTAAACTTTTTTTAGGGACTTCTGTGTCTTGTCCCATTCTGTTTTCTCAGCAATGTTTTGCCTTGCTCTCAAATGCTTCCCTAAAATCATTCCACTGTTCATCTGTTTATTCTTAGTCCATTGCTCATATATTTTTCTACATTCCAGACCATATTCCGTCTGACAGCTTATATTTCCGTTTCAATTTATCCTCACACTTGCCAAGTTTCTTTCTTTCTGACACCCAGTGAGAAACTTCCACTAACTTCTCACACCAGCCCATCTTGCTTATCACAATTCTCCACACGTGTCAGTTAACCTCACCAGGCATCTCTGCAACACACGTACCAGGTAATCGCTCCTGGCTTTAAAGCAATACGAATACCAAGTTACACTCCCTTGGTTGTATCGTGTCCATGCACCAGGTTATACTCCCCTGGTATTACCATGTCCGCAGGGTGGAACACAGACTATTGTAATTACTGTTCTCTCCACTGCCACTTTGCATCCTGGGACCTACCACACACGGCGCCAATACCCAGATGTCTGCTAGCACACACATCATAGATTTACTAGTTCTTGCTACAACCAAGAGCACCCCAGATGGAGTCGTGGGATGAAAAAGAGATTTTTTAATAAAAGAGGAGTCCTTACCTCCTTTCAATGAAGTGCCACCTATCCTTTTTCTCCACTTCTCCACCGTGACCCCCCTCCAGTCGGGAGTACACTGCTCACAGTACCAAAACTGTAGTATCAGGTAAAAGGCAACAACTCTGGCGTTCATGCAGCAGAAAATGCCTTTATGCAAATGCATATGGGAGCCAAGCTTTGTCAAGCAGGACTTAATGTAGTATTACAAAGGGTGGTCTTTTTATACAGTAAAACAAGTTAAATGGTTATTTCTGCAATGGATGGATTACATATGTTTTGCTGTGAACCAGGTCCATAAAAGGGATTAGACATTAGCCATGCACATGAAGAGCAGTCAAGCAAGTTCCTCATTGTTTCTGTAACTCTGCCAGGAACATATGGCAGTTATGCCTTGCAACATAACATATGTTGACAATTCAGCATACTGTATATAGACAAAAGCAGAACTTGTGTTGATCACACTGACACCCTCATCGGGGTAACAGGATACATGACTCTGCATTCCATTACTTCTGGGCCCTTTATCTTCGGAGTCTCAAGTTCACCAAGTTCATCCTGTTGTCCTCACTGCTAGGAACTTCCTGCTCCCAGACCCCAAAACAGAGCCTCCTGCTCCTACTCCATTAGGCCACTGTTTCATACACAATCAGTGCCTCAGACTCCCAGGTCTGCCTCCAGCCCTGACGTCCTCTTCCCGACGCCACCAGGTTGGGTTACACAAACACACACTACCTACAGATGCAGCCATTCAAAGTGCGCGGCACAGACACGTACTGGAGGTAATTGGCTATGGCCTTGCGTGTCACGATGCAAAATACCGTGGTATGTGATTGGTTGACTGACAGGGGCACTTGTGTGGTGCGTTGGTCGGTCGTAGAAAGATTTAAATGTCTTTACTGTGCCCGTTTTAGTATATGGCTGGTCTCGGTACTTTAAAGAAAAAATACACACGAGTATTCCATTTCTCCCTAAACATTTTAAGCATTGAAGTCTTTAACTAACGTGATACCGGAGTCAACAAGCATACTTTTAGAATTTGATTAAAAGGGAATATAATATGGAATCGCGTATCTAAAGAAATTAATAACGATATAATTATATTCATGTACTACAACACAAGAATAGTACAGACTGTACGATGTCTCTTGATAATGTTTGTAGGGCTTTTTCAACAACCCTCATGTGACCTTGCCGGTGGCGCTGTGGGATAGGTTCCTGACTCCCACATCACATGTTGCGTGTTTGAATCCAGCTGGAGCAATGACTTTTTTTTTTAAACAACATTTCTTTGAAAAAATAAAACGTTTCCCTGGGTCAGAGATTAAATAAAACTTCACTCGCACCAAACAAATGTATATTTCTAAATATCACAACATGATCGAATTTAAGTCATTTTAATAACAATGAATAGTCACCTATGCGTTACAATATAAACATTTATATTGATTTAAATCGCGTTTAAATAGCCTTTATTTAAAACCCATAAATAAAGCTGATACTGTTTAGACTTTTAATTATTTAAACTGTATTACAGCAGCACAATGCACAATGCAACGTAAATCGCTATCTTTGTCTTCTGTGTAATAATGTTCACCTCTCTGTCCAGCAAATTAACAATAGTAATAATAATGAACTTTATTGTATATGGCGCCTTTAAAGGTGGCTCCTCAAAGCGCTTTACATGATAAAAACAATAACAACAATACTGTTAGGCTGGGCAAACGATTTTTTTTAAAGAAATACAAAATGAGATATAATGATGTGTTCCGGCTTAGACATTAACGAAGAGCATAACTCATGGGCGGTGTAGCGGTCGGCTCTGGCTTTCCCATCAATACCGATGCACTGCAAGTACAACCCCCCTCTCTGCGGGAGTGCTGGCTGTGACGAATTAAACCGGTTTCACAGGTATTTTCAAAGTAGAAGGGGGCAAGATTTCCAGCGAAAGACACCTCCCCCCCTCCAAAACCCAGTAAGTACAGTACTTACTAGTTAAGAAAGCTAGGCTCCTCAATGAAATCGCTTTAACATGCTAATGCATTGGTGTAACAGTCCGGGTGTGGCAAGCTTCTAATGTCTCCAGACTACGGCGAAAGGAACCCTTCTTTCATTGGAAGACAATTAACATAGTCTAGCCCTAAATGAATTAATAGCAAACATGGTTTACATAAAAGACATTTTTCCAAGAAAGTTTAGCCTTTGTCACTAATGAAACCACTAAATAAAGACATAAATATAGAAATCTTAAGATTTTTAAAATACATGACTTTGCTAAAATTTATTTAAAAATAAAAACGATTACAAATGCCAGCGGATAGAGAGAACAGGGGAGGGATGTTGGTTTTGCATAAGGGGTGGGGCTATGGAAATGAGGTCTATTTGGGAATGTGGAGTTACATGTTCTGGCTGTTTGTGAATTATCATTGTTGAGTATGGAGTGTTGAGGTATTGATTTTATGCTTTATGTTGAAAATTGAGGTGGATTTTGTTTATGATAAAGAGGATAAACTGGGATGGGAGGAGGGTTTGGTTTTGCATAAGGGGCGGGATTATGATAATTGGAGGAATTTGAGAGAGTTTGCGGGCTATTTTTGGTTTGTATTATGAATAATTCGTACAAGATATTGAGACTTGTTGATAATTGGAGGACGGTTTTGCTTTAATGGTTTGATATATTTGATTTTGTATTGTGGTTTTAATCTATGTTTTTGGTTGGTATTATGTTTATATGGTTGTTTTTGTTGGTTGGTCGTTATTATGTTTATTGTGTCATTTTTGATTATTGGATGTAATAATCAAGAGAGAGAGAGAGAGAGTGAGTGCCTTCTTTTTACTTTTGTAGCCAAAGGGCCTTGCAGATCAGATTCCCTTCACCCTACGGAAAGACAGACACATGTTTTCACAGTTAAGAAGCCGCTATTCAGACGCAGGCGAGCAGCCCCTAGATAAAACATCAACTTTATTTAAACTCCAACGAAAGTATTAATGGTTTTTTAATTACCGTACTCTTATGGAACATGCCACCAGCCATCTGCATTGAACGATTAAAAATAAAAACGATTACGATTGGCACTCCTGTAGCTTTTTCACGAAACTCCTTTTTCACGAAACTTCCAACAGGGCTGTTCAACCGGTTTTTATCGGGCACCTCTTATGTCAGGCATAAGTGATAAATATACAGTATTTAGCTGAAAAGCTGTACAACGCAAGACATTTCGTTACTCTAGGAGGTTTCGTGAAAAAGCACATTGTGCTGCTGTAATAGTTTTAAAAAAAGTCTAAACAGTATCAGCTTATTTATGAGTTGTAATTTAAAAAAAAAGTCCAAAACCGCACTCAAAATTCAATTTAGCGCTTTCTGGCAAGAGGAGACCCCCAAATTAATAATGTAACATGCTATTGTTTGTGCATGAACATAGTTACCGTATACTGTTATTTCTTTAGATACGCAATTCCATGTTATTTTTTAATCCCTGGCGGGACCAGGCGTCCATAAGAATCAAGTTATAGGTTTCATTGCGCTTTGACAGAAACCAAATTATATCGTTGTTAATTTCTTTAGATACGCGATTCCACATTATATTCCCTAATATTCAAATTCTAAAAGTATGCTTGTTGACTCCGGTATCCAGCCTATTCGCAGAAAAGCTTAAAACTACCACTTTTTATACATGTTATTTCACATTAGTTAAAGACTGCGATGCTTAAAATGTTTAGGGAGAAATGAAATACTGGTGTGTATTTTTTCTTTAAAGTACCAAGACCAGCCATATACAGTTTACATACTGTATGTTTATGTTCCAAAACTAATATCGTTTATGGATTTCACACACGTTATGGTAAAATTCCATATAAATATTCAATACTTAAACGGGCACAGTAAAGACATTAAATATACATATACATACTGTATACAGTACAGTATACATGTTCCTAAATCAATATCTTCTATGAGCATGTGAAAGGCATGGTGAATGTGGACCAGGGCAATACTTTGAGTTTACAGCTTGTCCAAGGTCATTCATTATACTGTAAATACTATTAGTAATATCTTCGGTAAGGACTTTGATGGCGACAGCTCAAACATGAGAGATTGAGCTTTATTAGCTCCACCTTGCGGAAATTCAGGATACTATTATTTTATTTGCGGTATCATGCGGTGCTATGCGAGAATATACGGTATTAATACCGTGACTTGCACTATACTGCGTCCTCACTGTGCCCAGCCACCACTGCACTATCTCCCAGAGGGTGCAGCTAGATAAACCCTACTCGCTTCCCCGATACCAATGTATTGCCAGTGGGAGGGTCCCTCTACCACACAACCCACTGTGGTCCACCCACAGTAGTTCATTTATCAAATCACAACTCACTCATACAGCGGACACGACAGCCCTGCTCTCATACCCTAGCAGGATGCTGTCCCTTTAAATCTTTCGACGATCTCATAAGCTGTTTCTTCTGTCAGTCTCTTCTTTTCCTCGCAGGCTATTCCTCTCACAATCCCCTCTGGAATTGTCGATCTTCTCCACCCCCTCACGGGGTTTCTACAGTGGCTAATCAAGTCTTTGCTCATTCATACTGTACATGGTGGCACGCCCTTCTAACATTGCTCCGACTAGTAGCGTCTCACACCCGCTACTGTCACGCTTCAGCCCGGCTCTCTCACAGTGGAGCCTCCACATTTGTTATCTCACCACTGCAGCCACAGCAAGGCCGAGGTCCTGCTGAATCTTTCCTGCTTTAAACCACTTCTACAACTGCCATTCATTCACTTAATCACCTCAGGTGTGGTTTCCACCGCAGTGTATCTTCCTTAATCCGGGGCTCCGCCCCTCACACCAGACACTCCCTGCATTGTACCACAGGTGGAATAAGTTAAAGACACTTCAGTACTGAGGAGCAGTACAGTAACTCTATGTCAGAGCACTGAACAGGCAGGGAATAATCCTTAACTAGTGTGCTCATTTGAAGAATTCTGATGTGCCTGATTGATAATGGTGATTGGGAGATGCATCCTAAGCAGGTTTGCACGAGGTTGGAAGAAGGCTGAGACCCCTTGTGAATGCACTGGTTGCTAGGGACAACATCAGGCTCTCCCAAAGCCACGCCCACACTGGGCATAACAGTGCAAGCTAAGAGGCTCATATTCTATAAAACAGAAATCACTATCCAGCCAGATTCTTATATATAAACTCTTGAAAACAATATTTTGTATTGGTCAGTGATAACATGTAGTATCAGAGATATCTAATCCATTGGGTATGAACAAATGAGAGAAGGGATCAGAATGTGTTATTATTTGACTTTACTTCCTACTGCAACTGCCAGTGTGTGTTACACTATTAGTTTGTGGACAACAGTAGCATCAGAAGACATAACTGAGCATTAGATTATTCTTATCTATATATAAATATTTTATGCTTCTAGTTTCATTGCATTCTTCAGCAAATAGAATAGAGTTGCCAGTTGCAATTTCCCTCTGAAACTATATAATGTGTTTTTTGACTATTAAAGTAGATAATCTCATATTCGAATAATATTTTATTTATGTTTATAATAATAGACTAATTTATATTACAAAAATACTCCATATCATCAGAGTTATCAACATTAATTCTTACAAACAATGGTTTCTGGTCATTTTCTGGTGCTTCATTTTAGCTCTAATGTCTTACCTCCAAAGCCCTGTTTACAGTATAGTAGACTATTTCTGATGTCTGTGTTGACAAGGTTTTTTTGTATGTATGCATGTAGGAGAAAATCATCACAGTGAAAAAAGTGTATAAAGGGAAAATAAAAGGTAATATCAGTGACATTCTAATTATGGCAGGAAGTCTCAGTAAGTCTCCTTTATGAGTTTACCGTTTTATTTATTTTTTAAATATTGCACAGGTCTTTTCAGTATGAAGAAGAAAGTAAGAATAAACATTATTGGCCTTTTTCATCTCTTTTTTATGTGATGCAATTAATCTATCTATCCAATCCCAGAAGTCTTCTATTTCTGGGCTCAGCCATGTCAATCGGGGGCTTATGCTGAAAGCACAGAGCATGAGGCAGGACTATACCCTGGATGTAACCGCAGTCTATTGCAGGGCATACAGGCAAAATCACAGGTAGACAACTTGCAAGTGTAATGTACTGTAGCTGTAATGTCACTCATGTCTGATTTATAAAACTTTTCAGAAATTGTCTTTCAAGTTAAACTTTAATACCAGAGCGCATGCCCAAAGATTTAATATGTAATGTATTTTAATATATAATGTATTTTGGAGTTTTTAGTTTATCCATCAGTCAGAAATGAATTATACTGTTTTAATTATTATTTATATCTAGTGTATTTGAATTATCAAAGTGCTCTAAAGCTTCATCAATGGCTTCCCATTTTTTTGTAATGTTAGTGGGCCCTTCATTAACAACAGAGGATCATATGAATCCACTATTCATACAGAATCCATTATGCACGATGGACCTCATAAAATATAAAATCATAAGGAAGTGGAGGTAAATGCAGATTTGTATGATCTTTAGTGTCTTATGACAACGGCAATGTTAATTCTTAAATACAGGGCGGTGTGGCTCTATGTCTCAGAATCTGTGCTTGTGGCTGGAAGGTTGCTGGTTTGTATCCCGCGGCTGGCAGAGGAATTGGGCCCCTGAGCAAGGCCCTTAACCCTCAGTGCTCCGGGGGGTGCCGTATAAATGGCTGACCCTGCACTCCGACCTCAAGCTTCTCTCTCTGTGTGTGTGTCTCATGGAGAGAAAATTAGGGTATGCAAAAAGACAAATACAAGAAATTGTATATGGCCAATAAAGTGATCATATCTTATATAAATGATGATACATTAGTTACCAAGATAATTAAAAAAAATTATAATTATATGATATATAAAAATGTTTACATGAAACTTCAACATCAAATAAGAAGCTGCAGTGAGATTTGATCAAACGTTTTGAGGAATGGTTGCCAGGAAGAGTAGCATTTCCTTATTTACAAATTGTGATTTTTTTTCCAATATGAAGCACTATAAAACATCCATGATACAATGTAAGGAGGATGGGTTAGAGGGTAGTTCTCTTACTTTCAACTAGCACATATGAGATGTTTGGTTAGGAGAATTGTAAAAGGCAATATGTCAAAGAGCAGTTTGAAAATAAGAACACTAACATATCAAATAATCTGATTAGTGGTAATTCATACTCAAAAGGGAATTGAAAGATATAAGAAACATTCCACACCCACTTTCAGCTCATTAGCTGATGAATTGATAGCCTGATATTATCCTCCAGAACTTCTTGAAACATTTCTTATTTTAAGGTCGATGATAGCAAGCTGTCCCAAATTCTGATGTGGTAATGCAGTCCTACAGCATGATAAAATCCAGAAATGTACTGCACACTTTTGGGTAAGAACAAACATATGCAGGAGGGTGCATAGAGTTTGCTTGCACAAATTAGTACATTAGGCCTCTGAGAGCAGTCAGGAGCAGTCAAAGCTCACTTTGAATATTGTGCCAGGCGAGAGCCCCTATTTCATGATCATCTAGACGAACACTGGAGCTATGTATTTGAACCTTGTTAGAGTTTTTTAGGGAACGTGGGTTTCTTGAGTAAAAGATACCTTGGTTAAAGATGGCCTTTCCTTCTTGCGGATGCATTTATTGTCACGATTGTAGTCCCTCCTCCTTAAGGGTGCTCCGGCTCTTTTCACTTTGGACTTATTCTGTGCACCTGCCCCTTGTTCCAGCCTCCTTCCCGCCCCCCTTAAAAGCCAGACACTCAGTCAGTTCTGGGCTCTGCATCTGATTTCCATATCGTGCGAGCCCGGTACTGATGAGTCTGGCTCCGTCATGGTTTTAAGTCTCGGTTCCTGTTCCTGTTCCTCTTTCCGGTTCCGACCCGGTTCCTGGTTTTAATTTCCTGGATGGATTGCCTGGCTATGGACTTATTCTTGTGTTTTTCCCCCATGTTTCCTCACAATTCTGGATTGTGTCGTCTGCATAGGGTCCGGAAAGAACTGTTCGTTACATTTATAGAATAGGCTCCCATTTATTTTGTGGCATCTGAAAGAGAGATTTAACTGCAGGTTGTATTGGAGGCAGCTTATCTCTTATTTTGGTCTCTGTAGGCTTTATTTAAGAGTTGAATACTTGGTAGCAGTCTGGGTTTTTTGGATGAATAGAACATCAGGACTCTGGGAGACCTTATTGAAAATATAGTAACCTGTGTTGTATGTTTATGTTGTATGTTGTACGTAGTTCTTTATTGTTTGCACACACCTTAGTAATTGGTATAAGTATTAGGTTTATTCGATGCTAAATAGAGAAGAAAGATAACAACATTTTGGCTGTGGAGCCTTCTTCGTGTGTGAGAAAGACAGGGCAGACAGCAAAGATTAAATAGCATGGTAGAACAAAAGATGGGAGAATGGAGGACGAGGGAGCAGGGGAGAGGCAGAGTGGCCACTCAGGTGGTGCAAAATGGAGAGAGGTGAGGAGAGGTGTGAAGTCGAAACAAGTTTAAAGAGTTGTCACTGTTTTGAGCCCTCAAAGTTCTTTTAGCTCTTCTTCCAGTGCATTTAACGTTTCATCCAGGATTTAGATGTTGTGGCAATTATCACATACAGATGCAGCCATTCAAAGTGCGCGGCAGAGACACGTACCGGGGGTAATTGGCTACGTCATCGTGCATCGTGACGCGCAATACCGCGGTACGTGATTGGTTGACCGACAGGGGCACTCGTGGTGCGTTGGTCGGTTGTAGAAAGATTTAAATGTCTTTACTGTGCCCATTTTAGTATTGAATATTTATTTGGAATTTTACCACTGAAGGGAAATCTTAGTAGCTGAGCATAAAAAGAATAGGAGCATAATGCGTGTGAAGGCCATAAACGATATTAATTTTGGAACATAAACATACAGTATTACAGTATATGGTATTCAGTATTCCATTTCTCCCTAAACATTTTAAGCATCGAAATCTTTAACTAACATGTGAAATAACGTGTATAAAAAGTGGTAGTTTTAAGCTTTTCTGTGAATATAATATGGAATCGCATATCTAAAGAAATTAATAACGATATAATTATATTCATATACTGCAACACAATAGTACACACTGTTCAATATCTGCTGATACTGTATGTGGTCCTGTGGTCTATATGCCCGACTTCTGAACCACGGGTTGGGTGTTCAAATCCAGCCAGCGCCACGACTTTTCTTTTAACAAACATTTCTTTAAAAAAATAAAATAGCAATATTATGGACAATTAATTGACTTTTTATATTTCTAAATATCACAACATGTTTGAATTTAAGTCATTTTTAATAACAATGAATAGTCATCTTCTTTCCTTCTGACAACGGTCCCTGCTTCTGCTTCCTGCTTCTATCGTGTGTGTGTGTGTATATACAAACACCACAAAACTATTCTTGATTGTATTTCTGAATGTTATGTTACACTTAGTTCACTGTTTTAAATACATCTAATTAAGAAAGTAAGGTGTTAGCATAAACTATTAAAGAAAAAATAGGGTAAAATATAATTCAAAATATTTTGCTAACAATGTTAACTGTTTATAAATAATAAAATGTATTAACTGAGGAGTAGGATGGCACAGTTGTTAGTATGCTTTTTGTTTTGTTTCTTTGTCATAAATACAACAGTAGTACCTGATGTCTCAGTGGCTTTCAAAATTAAATTATGCATGCAAACCTGTGAACTAGAAAGATAACTAAGATATCCATCTATTTCTAATGGTGGCAAAGTGGTTAGCATTGCTATCTTGCAGCATTGGGGTCCTAGGTTCAATTCCTGTGTGTGTGGGGTTTGCATGTTCTCTCTGGGTTACATGGTTTTTCTTCATATGTGTGATATGACTCCCTCTCGCACTCCAAAACATACTGGTAAGTTAATTGGTTTATGGGAAAACTGGCCCTGGTGTGTGTGTGTTTGTGTCTGTCTGTCCTGTGATGGACTGGCGCTATGTCCAGGGTGTATTCTGCCTTGTGTCTGTTGCTTACTGGGATAGGCTCCAAATCCTCTGTACTGGATAAAGAGATTAGAAAATGGATGGAAGTAAAGGCACTGTGTGGATGGAACTATACACAGTGTTAGAAACCCACTATGAAATGGCAGCATCTCACTGAGAATAAAAATATTTTATAGTGCTGGCTTAAGGAAACAGCCTTTCCACCTCTCTTGCACATCAGTATCCATACCTAGTTATTTAAACAAATTGCCTCTAATTATAAACATCTTAATATGCTGGCTCTGTGGATCAGCATCAGCTATGTTTGCCCATTCCTTCAATTTATGTGCATCCAACACACAGTTCAATGCTAACAACTACACAAAATCTAAAATGCAATCCTCATTTCAGTATCTATGTAAACAAACAGTCTGTTAACTTCATCATCTTCATCAAAAGTATGCCTAACCCCATTAGGAAGTGTTCTTGTTATCAGTGTATTCCTCAACTTTCCCAAATTTTTCTTTTTCTTACCAACATCTCTAGTCTTTTATCCTGCAATAACTCAGCCAACACTTAAATCCCCAAAAGCTGCTTGTGTTAATTTCTTAAAATCACAAATATCATATGTAAATACTGGCCATGTAATACTCTGCATTGTGGAATAATAGTTTATTTTATAGTGAACTAGAGAAACTAGGAACTAGAGAAATCAAGAAAGGCTTTTTTTTCTAGAATTAATAAATGCACACAAATTAAATCCACACTGAGCAATCTTCAATATATTCAGAATATGACAGCGAATCCTAACAGGGATGCATTACACCTGTCTTCAAGTCCTTGCACTGGCTTCCTATCAGGTTTCGAGTCAACTTCAAAATCCTCATCCTCATTCAGTACCTATATGGCTTATTATCTGTCTACTCCCCACCTTTGTCCGCCTGACTCTGGTCTTCTAGCTGTCCTCAAGAACATCTACATTCTGTGGGTAACAAGACCTTCTCTAGCTGCACCCCAGAACTCTTGATTTGTATCCCCAGTGATATCAGTCACGTACCCTGAGTGCATTTAAATCTAACCTCAAAACCTTTCTTTTCAGAAGACTTAGTGTCTGTATCTGCTTCATTTTCTAATTTTGGTAGCACCTCTAACTGCTTGTCTTTCTTATATGTATTTACTTTGTAATCTGTGGTCCTTTTAACTGTTTTTACATCTACTGTATTGCTTTGAGATGCCACTTTTAAAGGTGATATATAAAATAAAGTTTTTTATTATTGTTATAGAGAAACATGATTAGATTTTCCCTGGTTCAGAAAAAAAGATCTAAAGTATACTAGTTTATCACACTTCTCATTCCCTCTTTGCTAAATGGCTTTTCATACTAATCTGATCAATCTGTCTATTTTCTGTGCGTTCTCTATCCTGCTAGATTCGCAATTATTCTGAAAATTTTCTTCTTGAAATAACTCATTTCTAAATACCTTTTTTCACTGTTAACATCTTGCAGCAACTCTGCGACAAAATATACACTTAGCTCAACCTGACAGTTCATCCTGCTACCAACATTGAATAAAAAAAATCTTAAGATTTCTATATTTATGTCTTTATTTATTGGTTTCATTAGTGACAAAGGCTAAACTTTCTTGGAAAAATGTCTTTTATGTGTTGCGGAAAAACTGACTTGCTTTAACAAAATATATTTACAAATCCTTTCACCTGGCAATCTACCTGAATGCCCAACTATCTGAGAAGCCCTCCATGAAACCATGTTTGCTATTAATTCATTTAGGGCTCACTGACAGAATTGCTGTTTTTTATATATTTTCTGATTCCTCACTCTGTTTCATGTTTAGAGATAGATAAGACTTTATTGATCGCGAAGGGAAATTGATGTACCTGTGTAGTGTGTTCCTGCATCCCTCTTCTGCACTATATATAGTCATGGCTTTTTTTCTGTTTACTTATTTCAAAGTAACACCTTACTTACTTAACGCTCCATTTCTAAAACTTTTTGCTCATGTGCATTTTTGTATTTTTTACACCTCTAGCACTTTAACATCCTGAATTTTCATTTGCCTTAATTTGTAGAATGAATTTTAGTTTTAGCCTTAAAAAGCTTTAGTTTTCACTATCTTTTGTTACTTGTCCTACAACTGTTATTATTGATCACTGAATTATTGTACTTGACATGACTTCATTCACCCTTTCCTGAATGTCTATGACAGGCAGAGAGAGTGCTCTTTCTGGTGCGATATTTTGCAGCTGACATTTCACTGTTTTAAACGAACAAGAAATTAGATTGCTCATAAATCACTAATTCTACATAAACACAGTGTAATTGCCCTCCGAAAATCCTCTTTTTCTTGTTCGATTTAGAGACCTTGATCAAAACTGATTTTAGATGTCAGAAAGGATTTATTTTCTCTGTATTTCTGTGTGTGTATTTCCTACATTGCTTTGTTGAGATTTTAACTTTATATTTAGGCTCAGATTTCAACTATAAATCGTACACTAATTGATAGCAGTAAATTCTGATGTTTTGCTCCCTCTTACCACAAAAATATATATGTATTGTAGCTGGGATGAACTTTATTTAGTACGCGTAGCTACTGCGATTCGGACACGGAACGGTTAAAGATGGCGACAAATCAGGCACCCAGAGGGGGGGGGGGGGGGGGGGGGCGTCTTCCCGCCTCCATAACTAAAAAGCCAAATAGGAGTGGCTTAAACGACATACACAGTCGTGTAACTGACAGTTTGAGGTAGCCTATCGTGTAAATTTCGCTTTGTTGCTGAAGCTTTGCTGAAGGTTACGCTTTCGAAACTCAGCCCCAAAGTCATGAGACTGATTTTTCTCCCTGTCTCGTTGGTTAAACGCAATGATCACAAGCACCACCATGGTAACTGGGATGTGTAGTTTTTAATTCAGTTTGAATTATAACTGTACGTACTGTCTTCATATTTGGCCAGGGCTTTAAAGAGAGGGCGCAGCAAAAAGTTTTGGTGCCGTCATCTCCGCTTTAAAGGTACCCCCATGCTGGAAAAATTTGACCTCGGAACGTTTGCCCAGCGTACTAATATAGGCACATCCCGGAATTTTGACTTCACTGTGTAATGAAGAAATTTTAAAGACTACTTCTTAGCGTAGATAAAAAAGCTTGGATTCCCATGGATAGTATCTTATACACATCTTTTTCTGTTGTCTTTGTTGATCTCTTTGATCTCTTTGAGCTCTTGTTGAATGATAAAAGTGTCGCAGTTTAAATAATTTTCGTTGTTAGAAATTATGAAACACTCTGTTAAAAGCAAGGGAGTTTTTATATCTGTTATAGTACAAGAAAATGCCCGACGAACTAGGGATTGAACAGTTTTTCAGTGCTTGTACAATCAATGGAAATGTTCAAATAAATGTGCTAAAGAAATAAACAAAAAATTAAGTTATTCCTTTATCATATTGGCTAGCTAATGTCCCATCCTTGTTAGTTAGATCAACGAAATGCTGTGGTGGGTGTTACTTTTTGTCGATGAAAAAATAAAGTCTTTTCATTTAAAATGACGGTTACAAATAGTGTGGACCAGTGTAATACTTTGAGTTTTACTGGTGGAGCTCATACAGCTGTGTCTGGATATCTTGGTTAAATATTCGGCTAGTGTGTATTGTCTGTTTAGGGTTCTGTAGCATTCCACACGGCTGGGCAGCTTGTTCCCCCCTCCCGCTGGAAGACTCGACCCCTTCTACTTTGAAAATACCTGTGAAACCGGTTTAATTCGTCACAGCCAGCACTCCCGCAGAGAGTGATGAAAACCGCGCTGCACAAGGCGAATGCTTTTGGGCTCAGGTGGATTTGCGCCCTACAGTTCAACCTGCGGTACCGCTGTGTACTCTACATACAGTACGAACATGTGTTATTTTGAAATATAAAAAATGTCAATATACTGTAGTGTCCATAATATTTGCTATTTTAGTTTTTCAAAGAAGTGTTTTTGTTAAAAGAAAACTCATAGCGATTGCTGGATTTTAACACCCGACCTCAACCTTATACAGTACTGTAAATCACTCGCTTAAGCCATGACGCCACCGAGGCAAGTCATGTGACACACACTGAAACAGCAATACAGATATTACAGTAATATGGTCAGAAGGTCAACCACATGTAAGACTTTGGTGCTTAAAATGTTTAGGGAGAAATTGAGTATTGGTGTGTATTTTTTCTTTAAAATACCAATAACAGCAACATACAGTTTACATAATATGTTTATGTTCCTAATTTAATATAGTTTATGACCTTCATTATGCTCCTCTGCGTTTTATGCTTAGCTACTGAAATTTTACCCTTTAGTGGTAAAATTCCATATAAATATTCAATACTAAGCGGATTAAAATATGCACAGTAAAGAGATTAAATGATTAAATCTTTTCACTAACGACCAATACACCACATTATCTTCCGTGTCGCATTAACATTGGAATGTTTTTTTTTTACAAGTGTCAAAAGAAGCGATACACAACCTGTCTCCTCTATAACTCTTCAGTTTACAGAGAAATTCCACCAGAGCCTCACAACATTGTCCAACAATACTCTTCTTGTGTCTAATTTTTAGTTAAGCAGGATTTGAGCTACAGACCATAACAGACCAAAAAACTAAATCCACCTGCGATTCGGGTGTTAACAAAACGTGTTTACAAAGAAAGTGAAATACATATCATTATTAATTTCTTTAGATACATGATTACATATCTTCGATTATAAAACAGATAATTCCGGTCCTGGAATCTGACTGGCTAACACCCTTCTGAAGTGGTACCATAATCTCTGGTATACAGAAAAGAAAGCGTAGATAAAAAAGCTTGGATTCTCATGTATCTGATACAAGTATCTTTTAATACAGTCTTTGTTGATCTCTTGAGGATCCTTGTGATATTTTGAGCTCTGGTTGAATGATAAGTGTCGCAGTTTAAATAATATTCGTTGTTAGAAATTATGAAACGCTCTGTTAAAAGCAAGGGAGTTTTTATGTCCATTATAGTAAAAGAAAATGCCTGACAAAGTAGGGCTTGGACAGATTCCAAGTGCTTGTACAAATGTGCTAAGGAAATGAGCAAAAAAAGTCATTTATTCCTTTATCATATTGGCTAGCTAATGTCCTGTCCTCGTTAGTTAGATCAACGAAATGCTGTGGTGTTTGTCAAAGAAAAAAATAAAAGTATTTTGTTTAAAATGACGGTTAGAAAGAATGTGGACCAGCGTAATACTTTGAGTTTACAGCTTGTCCAAAGTCATTCACTATTAATACTATTACTAATATCTTCGGTAAAGGCTTTGATGCATAAAATATTTCTGCATAATTAAAATATTTATGATAAAGGTAGGTTGTGTACTTTTGTCCAACTGAGCAATCTTGCTTTCATAAAATATACCAACTTTTTGATGACTGATGATTAAAATGCTGTAATACACAGTTTAAATTTAAAAGCTCAAATGCTGTACATGAGAGGTTAAGCTTTATTGGCTCCTCCTGGCGGTTTTACAAGGTGATTCCGGATACTTTCCGGTATGACGCCCACCGCGGTATACCGCGAAATACCCCACACGTTTTGAATGGCTGCATCTGTAGTTTGGCTGTTAGAGCTACTCCAGTATGCTCCATATGTCACACTAGTTGCACATAGCTAGTTAGGGGAACCAAAGTCACGAATGAACCTATGAAAGCACATTCTTTTTTCACTTCCAATAAATGAACACAAAAACATCAGACTAAATTGAAATGTTGTATATTTCAATTAAAAAGAAAAACAGACTATCAATGTTATATCCTAAATTGTATAAAATTATAGTGAAACTATTTTTTAATCTTATCAATCAGGTACTGTATATGCTTCCAAAATAGCCATGTTTCGTCAGTGCTGAAGACATGATCCGGTAGTCTTCTTCATTAACCAGCTTCTTCAGTTCAGCAGGAAGCTTTGATACTGCCTCCTCATCTGCTTATTCTGCCTTATGTAGACTGTAACACTTCAAAGTTGTTGAACCACCCCTTTCAGTCTACCACTCCTGGACTTTACTCTCAATGAATGTGAATTATCTTATATTTATTATATATTATATACATACTCAAGGGTTTTTTTAGTGTCTGGATTATATGGTATGAAACTTTTAAGCAAAGAAGGAATACCACTGGCAATATTTGCTCTGATAGCATCCTCATTTTCTTTAGTTTACACATTTTGGATTTATAAGCACCAAAGCACTTCTTTGACCTTCTCATAACTTATGAAGACCTTTTATTATATCCAGAGACATCACTAATCTTGCACATTTAACTACAAGAATCATATCCCTTTCTAAGCCATTTGAATTGCTTATTTAATTACTGTATACAGAAGTCATGCAACTTATCAATCACTTTCTCTTTCTTCTAAGCTCTTTACAGATTAAGCCCACTTAGGAAAAGTGTACTCTTCGTCCTTTTTAGGATTAATTAATTTATTTGTTTATTTTATTATTTAACTAATGACTGTCACATTTATTTAGGAAATCACTAACACTTCTCTGCATAATCAAATATCAATAACCATTAAAGCCCAATGCAATAATGCATCCTACTATGTCTAGTCACAAAGGAAGCTGACTTAGAAAGAAATGGATGGTTTTCTCTCTCTCCTCCTCCTCCACATTGCAGCTCACAGATTCTTTTCAAACTCACAGGTACTCACATTCTGGGGGTCATGCAAGGTAAAGTAGTACACTGAGTATTTTGTGTGGATACTCAAATTGGCACAAGGTAAATTTGTATATAGCAAAGGATTACTGTGTAAATGTATTATATAGGATTATAATACATTATAACATTAGAACAAAAATACATTTTGTTCAAAGCCTTCAGATAAAGGATAATCCGCATAGAAGTTCAAATGACGCTAACTTTAGATGCGTCTCAGACTGACCCCTCACCTTTCAGTCATAACAATGCATTTCAATTTTAGACAAGTATTTAATTTTGAATAGAATAATATTCCACGTGGAATATTATTTTTACTTTTCTGACCAAATACTTTTGAAAGGCATTATAGGACTTTCATAGCTGATAGACCTGTTTAATGTTGAATAATGTAGGAATAATATTGGAAAAATAAAGATATTACCAAAAAACAATTCTTTTCTTTAAAAAATATATTATTAGTTACAAATCTTTAAATTCAGCAACACAGAATGACAATGACAATATAAGCTGGAAACATTTTGTATGAAACAATTGCTAAATAAGAATATGATTGTGACATATAATTTACTTAATAATAATTACTCATATTGAGCAGTTACATCACGTGGATTGGTTGAATCACCATTTTCTTTATTTAATACCTTCCTCAGATAAAATTGCTAATCATCAAGATAACGTGTGAACATTTGCTGGTGATGTCTGGACTAACCTCTGCTTATGAGCCATAAAAATGTTTTCTAAAAGACTGCATAAGATGTTATCATTGATTACTTTTTATTTAATTTTTCAGATTAATGTTTGATGGTTACAGATTCCTGTATGTATGTGTTTATAAAAGTGTTCTTCAAAACATTTAGAATGTAATAAGAGCACAAAGTATATTGTTATATAGCATATTGTTATATCTGTTTTGTATTGTTATTTTAATTTTCTACAGGTATATAAAGAACATGGCCAGTCAAGAAATGCATAGTCATTTTTTTACATAGAACACTTTCAAACTATATTCATGAATTAGTTGTCTGTTTGTCAAATAAATGTCTACCCCTTGTAATAGCAAACCTAAATTAATTCAAGTGTTTTACCTTCAAAATCACACATCAAGTTAAATGGCCTCCACCTACAGTGGTGTGAAAAAGTGTTTGCCCCCTTCCTGATTTCTTATTTTTTGCATGTTTGTCACACTGAAATGTTTCAGATCATCAAACAAATTGAAATATTAGACAAAGATAACACAAGTAAACACAAAATGCAGTTTTTAAATGAAGGTTTTTATTATTAAGGGAGAAAAAAAAATCCAAACCTACATGGCCCTGTGTGAAAAAGTGATTGCCCCCCCTGTTAAAACATAAATCAACTGTGGTTTATCACATCTTTGGAAAGTTGAGTTCAATTTCTCTAGCCACACCCAAGCCTGATTACTGCCACACCTGTTCTCAATCAAGAAATCACTTAAATAGGACCTGCCTGACAAAGTGAAGTAGACCAAAAGATCCTCAAAAGCTAGACATCATGCTGCAATCCAAAGAAATTCAGGAACAAATGAGAAACAGAGTAATTGAGATTTATCAGTCTGGAAAAGGTTATAAAGCCATTTCTAAAGCTTTGGGACTCCAGCGAACCACAGCGAAAGCCATTATCCACAAATGGCGAAAACATGGAACAGTGGTGAACCTTCCCAGGAGTGGCCGGCCGACCAAAATTACCCCAAGAGCACACGACGACTCATCCAAGAGGTCAGAAAAAACCCCACAACAACATCCAAAGAACTGCAGTCTTCACTTGCCTCAGTTAAGGTCAGTGTTCATGACTCCACCATAAGAAAGAGATTGGGCAAAAATGGCCTGCATGGCAGAGTTCCAAGACGAAAACCACTGCTGAGCAAAAAGAACATAAAGGCTCGTCTCAGTTTTGCCAGAAAACATCTTGATGATCCCCAAGACTTTTGGGAAAATACTCTGTGGACTGACGAGACAAAAGTTGAACTTTTTGGAAGGTGTGTGTCCCATTACATCTGGCGTAAAAGTAACACAGCATTTCAGAAAAGGAACATCATACCAACAGTAAAATATGGTGGTGGTAGTGTGATGGTCTGGGGCTGTTTTGCTGCTTCAGGACCTGGAAGACTTGCTGTGGTAAATGGAACCGTGAATTCTGCTGTCTACCAAAAAATCCTGAAGGAGAATGTCCGGCCATCTGTTCGTGACCTCAAGCTGAAGTGCACTTGGGTTCTGCAGCAGGACAATGATCCAAAACACACCAGCAAGTCCACCTCTGAATGGCTTAAGAAAAACAAAATGAAGACTTTGGAGTGGCCTAGTCAAAGTCCTGACCTGAATCCGATTGAGATGTTGTGGCATGACCTTAAAAAAGCGGTTAAGGCTCGAAAACCCTCCAATGTGGCTGAATTACAACAATTCTGCAAAGATGAGTGGGCCAAAATTCCTCCACGGCGCTGTTAAAGACTCATTGCCAGTTATCACAAACGCTTGATTGCAGTTGTTGCTGCTAAGGGTGGCCCAACCAGTTATTAGGTTTAGGGGGCAATCACTTTTTCACACAGGGCCATGTAGGTTTGGATTTTTTTTTCAGTTAATAATAAAAACCTTCATTTAAAAACTGCATTTTGTGTTTACTTGTGTTATCTTTGTCTAATATTTCAATTTGTTTAATGATCTGAAACATTTCAGTGTGACAAACATGCAAAAAAATAAGAAATCAGGAAGGGGGCAAACACTTTTTCACACCACTGTATGTTACACTGTAGTGATTCACATGATTTCACTGTAGATTAATCAGTTCAGGAATTGCACAGTAATCCAGTAGTAGTTGACCTGGGAATTGCATTTCAAAGCAAAGACTTGAGCATCAAGGAACTTTCAAAAGAGATCCAACCCAAAACTGTGGAGGACACAGAACAGGGGATGGGTATACAAACATCAAAGGCCTTGAATATGTCCCTGGAGCACAGTCAAAACAATTATTAAGTGGGAGGAGGACATCAGGCTGTTCCTCCAAACTGAATGACCAAGCAAGAAGGAAACTTATCTGAGTGGCTATCAAGAGGCCAAGGGTATCTTAGCCCTGATCTAAATTAAATGAAAAGTTTGTCATAACGTGAAGGTTGCAGTCCATCAATGTTCCCATGGAACCATACAGAGCTGGAGCAGTTTTCATTTAATCTGCAGGCAGTAACGTTGATAGAGACCTATCCCCTCAGACTCACAGGTGTAATGGCTGCCAAAATAGCTTCCACCAAGCATTAACTTAAAGAGGTGAAGACTTATAGAATATAGATATTTCAGTTATGTATTTTTAATATATACTTTTTTCCCCTTAAATCTGAGTATGAGGAGTAGATAAGGAAAATAATGTAAATGCCTGAAACTGTGAGGTACTGATACAACAACAAGTGAAACATGTTCGAGGGTGTATAGAACATAGACACTGTACTGGCCACATTATACCTGATGGTTCCCATTTTATATAGGTACTATAACTGTGTCAGTATGTGTAGGCTGCAAAGTAATAAGTAAAGGTTGCCACACCTGAAGAAGGCTCCACAGACAAAACATTCTGTTTCTTTTCTTCTCTTTTCAGCATGGGATAAACCTTTACTTGCTTCCCATTTTACGATTGGTTGTCACTTTTTGATCTTCTTTCAAAACAAAAATTTTTTTGTTACCTAGGAAAATGTAAAACATGGTCTACAAGTGGCTGAATCTGCAATTGCTTATATTTTTGTGCCAAAATAAAACTTGTTGACCAGACTATTCTTTTTTTCCCTTTTCTCTAGGTGAATATACAGTCATGACAGCACATTTTCACTTGAAAAGGAAGATTGGCTATTTTGTTATTCAGACGTACTTACCATGCATCATGACAGTCATTCTGTCTCAAGTGTCATTTTGGTTGAACAGAGAGTCTGTGCCTGCAAGGACAGTTTTTGGTAAGTCAATATTTACAGAATATTCAGATAAATATCTACATTTAATCTGAAATGAGAAAAGCAACTACATTTGACTGTGTTGGGTATATAGGGATGCAAGGAGTCACAGTGCAGTCCAGTGAAGGTTTGAGATGAGTTTAATTGTAACGAAAGTGACCACTTCCGGAGAACACTATAGGAGACACACACGAGGTGCATTTCCCACAGTGCCCTGAATTGCAACAGTTTTACAGAGGTTTATATAGTTTGAGTCCAGCCATGTTATTACCATGAATCGGGGTTTAAGAGTCCAAATTCTACTTATGGTCCAGTGGCTTTTCTCGAAGATGTTGTCCTGCCTTTCAGCTATTTCTCTGGTGTCACATACAACAGTTGATGTATGTCCCAAAATTCCCTGAAGCCAGGTCAGGAGACCCAGATATCTACAGATGATTCTTTTAGAATTACAAATACATGAAAATGTGTAAATCACCTGTAGACACTAATCATTCTCATGTATTACAGTAGGATTCTGTTAGTTCCTAGTGCAATAGTTCCCAGACGTCATGCTAAGTGATTACTATATCAGCTGTTTTTTTATTACAGCTGTAGAAGAGGGAGGTTTTAATTTGCTGTAACAATCAGAAATTGTAACAATAAAATGCATACTTGATAACTATTAAGAATCAATCAAACATAATAATTTACAGTCTTACATACAGATTCTAAATATACAATATAACGTTTACTAATTTAACCAAAACATGTATAAAAACACGTATAATAGAATATATAGGTGAAATGATATGCTGTGAACACAGAATGCTGATCATTTACTCAAGGATTACAATGGTCAGAGTTAATAACTTGAGTTAAAGTAAGCATTGACGATAACATGTTACAATCTAGATCGTAGGTTCCATCAACCTCATATAACTAAATCAAAATTATATTCTCAGACACAAGTAAATATGCATGTACTAAACCTTGTGTTTGTAATCATAGTTCAGGTGTCAAGAATTATGTTAATAATGAAGTTTTACTCAGAAAATCTATCATCCAAATGTGCCTGATGAGTTTAAAGGCTATGCTGGTAAAAGGAGAAGGGCAGATTTGTCCATAGCAGCTTCTCTGTGTGGGGTGGGTCCCTGGTACAGACCGAGTAGAGAGAGAAAGAGTTTTTGCCTTCCAAAGAAGAAGAGAAATTAGAAGCCAGTGGTTATCCTGCAAAAATGTGATGGGTTACAGTTTATATGGGGTGACTGTTAGTGATTGGCTGAGATGCCCGCAGGTATACGTGATACACACCCTGCTGATCACTTATTTGTGGATTTACCTTTGGGTTATTGACCATGCCTGTGATTTAAGATCAGGTCCAGATGTACCTATGTCCCTCTGCAAGATATCCAGGTGCCACCAGTGCACATCCAGCATGGCAGTTTAGATTGTCCATGTCGTGGGGAAGACCATCATTCAAAAGACAAATTTCCCTTACTTTCTTACATGCAAAGACCACTAGGTCATTGCACTAGATCAGAAAGACCACTAGACCACTAGATCAGAAAGAGGTAGGCTGTTTAGCTACATTTCTTTTTTTCACATAGGCAGCACCAGGCTGCTTGGTCAAAGCACACAAAGTTTATTATCTTTATTATTATAATATTATTATTATCAAAACTTTAATAATACTTAATTCTAAGTTAAATAATAGGCCTTGTCTGCTTTCTTGTTTAGAATTTTGGTTTATTTATTTTTGTAGTATCATTTCAAGCAAATTATAACAACTTTAGCATACAGAACCTGAAGAAGTCTTCCCTCACATTTTTCTGACTAAAATGCTATTAATAGGTGACCATTTTATGATGAACATACATAAGTGGTATCAAACATTCATACCATGAAATGCAGGGGCCCAGTTGGTTTCAGTTCACACAACACACCAAAATGTGTCATTTCTGAAACTCACAGGACTGATTCCAAATATAAATAATAATAATAAACTTTATTTTATAAAGCGCCTTTAAATATGGCTTCTCAAAGCGCTTTACAGGATGACAAGAACAATAAATAAAAAGAATACACAAGATAAAACACAATTACAATATATAGAGGAGACCGTGGATGGTGGTACTAAGAAGAGCAGAGGAGTGAAGAATGGAACCAGTTAAGTAAAGGCTTTTCTGAAGAAGAGGGTTTTGAGTCTGGATTTGAAGGAGTTTAGAGAAGGTGACTCTCTGATATCCTTGAGGAGAGAGTTTCAGAGCTTGGGGGCATAACAGGAGAAGGCCCTGTCACCCATACAATGTAAACGGGCTTGGGGGACAATAAGGAGAGCAGAATTAGAAGAGCGAAGGTTGCGAGGTGGGGAGTAGGGCGATAAAAGTTCAGACAGGTACTGAGGTGCCAAGCCATGCAGAGCCTTATAGGTGAGCATGAGGATTTTAAAGTCTACACGGAATTTGACAGGAAGCCAGTGCAAGGACTCCAGGATAGGAGTAATGTGAACACTTGCACTAGACCTGGTCAGGATTCTGGCTGCTGAATTTTGGACATACTGCAGTTTGTTTAGAGAAGATTTAGATACTCCAGCAAGTAGAGCATTACAGTAGTCAATTCGAGAGAATACAAATGTGTTGTGTTGATCAGCCACAGTTAATGATAGCATAGGGCATAATCTAGTGATATTTCTAAGGTGAAAAAAAGATGTTTTGACAGTATGCTACACATGTGGGTCAAATGTTAAGCCAGAATTGAATATAACCCCAAGGTTTTTCAAGTTTGATTGAAGCTCAAGTACAGAACCATCTACAGATAGGGTTACAGGACTGGCTTTACGAAGTTGATGGGGGGTGCCAATAAGCATGACTTCAGTCTTGTTGCAGTTAAGATGAAGGAAGTTTTGAGTCATCCAAATTTTTATGTCAAAGATGCAATTAGATAGAATAGAGACAGCCACATCAGTTCAGGTTTGGTATGGATGTATATTTGAGTATCGTCAGCGTAAAAATGAAAGCTGAGGCCATGTGATCTTAAAAGCTGACCAAGTGGGAACATGTAAATGCTGAAGAGCAAGGGGCCCAGCATTGAGCCCTGAGGAACACCAGACTTAACAAGACCAATTTCAGACCTGTACCCATTAAGAGAGACAAAGTGACAGCGATCAGTGAGGTAAGATTTGAACCATTTGAGGGCAGTGTCAGAAACTCCAAACACAGTCTCAAGACGAAAAGGTAAGATGTTATGGTCAACAGTGTCAAAAGCAGCACTGTGATCAAGAAGGATGAGTATAGAAAGAGAACCAGAATCAGAAGCTATTAGAAGATCGTTGGTGACTTTGACCAGGGCAGTTTCTGTGCTGTGAAGTTGACAGAAGCCAGATTGGAGGGGTTCGAAAAGATTGTTTGTCATGAGGTGGTTATGTAACTGAAGTGTGACAGCACCTTCTAGAATTTTAGCAAGAAAGGGTAAGTTGGAGATGGGGAGAAAATTGTTAAGATTGTCGAGAGCCATGTTAGGCTTTTTTGGCACGGGGGTAATGGCAGCAGTTTTGAGGACCATTGGTACAATGCCAGTGCTCATGAATTCATGTATAATATTGAGGACAATGGGACAGAGAGAAGAGAAACAGGACTGAAATAAAGTGGTGGGAATGGGATCTAAAATAGATGTGGTGGGTTTCATGTGTGTAACTAGTTTATTGAGGGATGCTGAGTCAAGAAGAAAGAAGCTGGAGAGAAGGGAACCAGAGAAGTTGGATGAGGAGGGAGGAAGTATGGAAATGATATGCGTAGTGGAGAGAATGTAATGCCGGATGTTGTCAATCTTAGAACTAAAGAAATCTAAGAATGTGTTGCAAAGTTGTGATGAGGCAGGTAATGTGGTGCGGCAGTTTGGCTTGGGCAGTCTGTTGATGGTGGAGAAAAGATGTCTGGGGTTGTTTTTTTGATTTCCAATGATGTGAGAGAAGTAGGTGGATCTAGCTGACTCTATAGTAACCTTATATTCAGATAAGTAATCTCTCCAAGCCTGATAATGTATATTTAGGCTAGAAAGATGCCACCTACACTCAAGTTTGTGAGAGGCTGCCTTCATGGATTGCAGATGGTCATTGTACCAGGGGGCAGGGCGAGAGAAGGAGATGGTTCGAGTTTTTAAAGGAGCAAAGGTGTCGAGGGTAGATAAAAGAGCACTGTCAAGTAACTGTATGTTGTCCTCTAGAGGGTCAGAGGAAGAGGAACAAGATAATGAGGACAGAACAGAATTTGCAAACCTTGGGTGATCAATTGATCACCAGTTGCGGAAATTTACAGAGCGTGGGGGGGAAGTGTTAGAAACAGGTAATTCCAGATTGAAAAGAATGGCTAAGTGGTCAGAGAGGCCTAGATCAAGAGGAGAGCAGTGGGAGACAAGAGAGTCATTTGCAATAATTAAATCTAAGGTGTGTCCTTTGTTATGTGTAGGGGTACAAACAAACTGAGTAAGATCAAAGCATCCCAGTAGAGAAAGGAAGTCTTTAGCCAGACTGGAAGACCTTGAATCGATGTGTATATTAAAGTCCCCTAGAATAAGGATCCTTTTAAACTTAAGGCATAAAAATGAGAGAAAATCAGCAAACTCACCTAAGAAGGCTTCACTGGGTTTGGGTGGTCTATAAACTGTGGCAATAATAGTAGATTGGGGAATAGAAACATTTAAAACAAGACACTCAAAAGAAGAGGGAGGAGGTATAGTAATAGGACTTAGACTGTAAAAAAGTTTGTAAATAACAATGATGCCCCCTCCTGAAAGACATGGAAGGTCAAACAAACCATACCCAGGAGGAACTAGTTGGTTGAACAGGAGTCCATCATTTTGTTTGTGCCAGGTTTCGGTTAAGCACAGAAGGTCCAGTTTTTTTTCTTTGATGATGTCACATAAAAGAAGAGCCTTGTTGTTTATGAAGCGGGTATTGAGTAGCGCTGATCTGGCCAGTCTCGGGGATTCAGGGGGAAGCGGAGTGCGCTCCAGGTGCAATACTGAGAGGAGATTTTTGAGGTCGGCGCCGGTACGGGATGGACTTACAGTCGTGCGCCGAAAGGCAGGGATAGGACTCCGCTGGCAGACAAATGAAAGAAACGGCGTCCTGTGCTGCGATGGATGTAGCGACTCGGTCGTAAAATCCCAGTAAAATGGCAATAATCGAATGTGTCTTTCACCAGGAAGTAGCTTTGTTTTAGTTGAAGAAGTTGCAGTGCAGTGTACCTCAGAGACATGATCGATGAATCAAGACGGGAAGGAAATCCACAGTAAGGCGGTAGCAAGTGGTGAAGGTCCTCAGATGAGCAAATTCACAATGCAAGTGGAAGTCGCATTTGTGAATTTGTAATGTGGAGCGGATAACATGAAGCGGATAAAAATAGATAAATTAGAAATCAGTGTTGCCGAGAAGAAAAAGGAAAAAAAAAACATAAATAAGTAGATAAATGAAAAACTGGTGAGAGGAACAGCAGCCAAATGCACCAGCATTCCCTCTTGACCAGAACCAGAATAAAGAACATATACTGTTTTAAGAACTAAAATAAAATTTTAAAATGTGTTCAAACTAGAAAATTTAAATCTGTTATCCTGTGAAAAAAACTTGACTGGAACAAATCTACAGGATACAATTTTACCCCAGGACTAGGGCATTAGTGGATCCAATTGTGTACTATATATTGGTATATAATATACATTGTTTGTTACTCAGCTTTTTGAAACAACTGTATTGTGAAGATTGCATTGAGGAACAGTGAAATTTAGTTCACAGATAATACATAACAGATGACACTCACATCATCAGCATGCCTCACAGTTCACATGGCTGTCTTTCTTAAGGTATAAAATCAATTCTATACCCTCTAGTATACACAGTCATCCATGAAAACATGTTTGCTATGATTGCTTCTCAAAGTAAGCAGCCATATCAATCTGCAACTCAGAAGTGGCAGCCCACTGAAGCTAAGCAGATGTGAGCCTGGTCAGTACCTGGATTGGAGACCTCCTGGGAAAAACTAAGGTTGCTGCTGGAAGAGGTGTTAGTGTGGCTAGCAGGGGGCACTCACCCCAGTGTGGGTCCTAATGCCCCAGTATAGTGATGGGGACACTATACTGTAAACAGGCACCATCCTTCGGATGAGACATAAAACCGAGGTCCTGACTCTCTGTGGTCATTAAAAATCCCAGGGAGTTTCTTGAAAAGAATAGGGGTGTAACCCCAGCATCCTGGCTAAATTTCCCATTGGCCCTTACTAATCATAGCCTCCTAATAATCCCCATCTATGAATTGGCTTCATACCTTTGCTCTCCTCCCCACTGATAGCTGATGTGAGGTGAGTGTTCTGGCGCAGTATGGCTGTTGTCGCATCATCCAGGTGGATGATGCACATTGGTAGTGGTGGAGGGGAGTCCCCATTGCCTGTAAAGAGCTTTGAGTGGAGTGTCCAGAAAAGCGCTATATAAGTGTAAGCAATTATTATTATTAAAGTTCAAGAAAAGACGTCTGTATTTGTCAGCTAAGTTTTAAAAACACTTTGAATTTACTGGCATGAGCTATACTTTTGAATCTCAGAAATAATTAAAACAAATATATAGCTGTTGTGGGAGTCATGTTATTGTACATAGGATAGTCATAAGAGATATATTTGAAAAACTGAAATATTACCAAAAATCTCTTGAATAATAAAGTTACAGACATTTGTAGGTTTTGTAATTAAGAGATGCTTTGTTCAGGCACCATTCAAATTTTTGGACTGTATAATTAGAAACAATATTATACTTTTACTGCCCTGCAGTGCTGGGGCACAGGGTTCAGTCCTGGACCTGGGATGCTATCTGTGTGGAGTTTGTATTTTCTCCCCAAGTTCGCCTGAGTTTTCCTCTGGGTACTCCGGTTTCCTCCCACAGTCCAAAGACATAGTGGTATGTTAATTGGCTTCTTGGAAAACTGGTCATGGTAACAGAGTATGTGTGTGTCTCTACATGTGAGTTAGGAAATGGATGGTATATAGTTGAAGCAATATGTATTAAATTTAACTAAGTCCAATTACTAATTGTCATTACTCAATATCAATTAGAAAACTTAACTTCATTATAGAAATTATTTTTCACTATTATTCACTGACTCTAACTGTTCTGCAGTGTTGGTTCAGCAAGGACAAAAATAGTAAATCCACACTTGAAATGTAGTATAGAGCGCTAATTTAGGAAATTGTGTTAATTTAAACAAGAGGGTAAGTAAGTCATTATTCTCATTAATGATTTCTGGATCCTGTAAATCAGAATCACATTCTACATTTAAAGAATATTAGATTTAAAATGATTACAACAAAATTAATCTCAAAGTAAGCCATTATCTTTAAAAAAATAATCATGTTTAACATATGTATTTTCTAGCCTAAAATTTCTGTACAAAACATTATACTTGTGGATGCTAAATTAAACTGCATTGAACATGCAGTATATTCAAACATTTTGAAAAAGTGACAGTCACAGAAGTAGAAATGATAAATAGTGATCATCATTGTAGTCATACATACTTAAATAATTTTGTTTTTGTGGAACAAGTATTTTCATAGAATGTACATACCTAAATCATAGGTACAGATGCAGCCATTCAAAACGCACAGTACAAACCCGTACTGCGGGCAACTATGCGTGCGCCACCACGGTATGTGATTGGCTGGCCAAAATGACCGACAGGGGCACTCGTGGTGCATTGGTCGGTAGTGAAAAGATTTAATCATTTAATCTCTTTACTGTGCACATTTTAATCCGCTTAGTATTGAATATTTATATGAAATTTTACCACTAAAGGGAAATTGTATTAGCTGAGCATAAAAAGAAGAGGAGCATAACACATCTGAAGGTCATAAAACGATATTAATTTAGGAACATACAGTAAACATATTACTGTATGTAAACTGTACTGTATATGGCTGGTCTTGGTAGTTTAAAGAAAAAATACACACCGGTCTTCCATTTCTACCTAAACATTTTAAGCATCAAAGTTTTATGAAATGGTCCCCAAATATGCGATTGCTGTATAGAATGAATTTTAATTAAAAAAAATTATTTAACACGAAAATTAAGCTGTTTACATTCCTCCGCTTGATAATATAGTCACTCGTTGCTACGCAACGCAGAAACACAGCCACAGGTAACTAGCAAAGAGAAGACCATTAGCTAGCCAATATGATAAAGGAATAAATTATTTTTTTATTTCTTTTGCACATTTATTTGAACATTTCCATCGATTGTACAAGCACTTGGAAACTGTCCAATCCCTAGTTCGTCTGAATTTTCTTTTACGCTCCGGGCATGCTCCCACTGGCGCCGGTCTGTGTCTTTTAGGATATAATGCCGGCAATTTGTGTTAAAATTGGGTTTCCAATAACGCCGCAGCAAACTCGTCTTTATGTCCACTATAACGGACAATTTCCCTTGCTTTTAACCGAGCGTTTCATAATTTCCTAAAATGAAATGCGACAGAATTCTGGGGTGTCCCTATACCAGAGATTACGGTACGGCTTCAGAATGGTGATTGGCTGACACCATCTGACACCCCTCTGATTGGGGAAAAAAGACCTGCTGATCTGTTCTACATACCAGGAAGACAACAGCATATGTTGCTTCTATTCGAAACGTGTATTTTAAAAGTTTAATTAGGAAGTAAAAACCTTACAGCGTACACAGATTTCTAAGCTGATCAGGAGGAAAACTATCGAAACCTGTTTTTATTTCGCCTGGCAATCTACCTGAATGCCGAACTACAGTATCTGAGAAGAACCACAATTGAACTAGTGTTGATAGTAAGAGAGAGAGTCCCCGTTACCCCCATTTTGATTTAAATCGCAAACGCGTGTTTAATTAAATGTATTTTTTGATTCACAATCAGACAAATGCAACATAAATTGTTATCTTTGTCTTCTAAGTATCTTAATAAACTTTCAGCGTAGCTTTCTCCCCGTTTAGATATATTTTTCTTGGGATCTTGGGATCAAACGTGGAAAGATTAGATTGTAATCGTTTTTATTTTTTAAATACGTTTTAGAAAGTGTAATCTATACTAAAAAGCTGTATTTATTTAATACCACTCGATACTTATATTAATGGAGTTTAGTTGATACTGTTTAAACTTTTAATTATTTTAAACTGTATTACAGCATTGTACACATGCTTAAAAGAGAAGAGAGAAAACGCAAGCCGTCTTCAGGTGTGAGGGTCTTCTGCTCAGAATGAAATGCTAAAATGTAATTTAGGCTCTGAATGGGTTCAGTTATGATTTGGGCTTGATTGAGGTCTCTGCCTTTCATTTGAAATCCTGCTTGAATTCTTCTAAACTAAAAATTAGACACAAGAAGAGAATAGGCTCCGGTGAAATTGATCTTTTTTTAATTTATCTTTTTTTCTTGGAAAAATATCTTACCCGCTGCAATCCGGGCACAGAAGGATTAAAAAAAGTCAGACAGGCAGGGGGGAGAGTGAGTTCTAAATAAAGAGACATCCAGGTAACAGTGAAACGGGTGGACAGTCTGGGGAGATCGCCCGTTTTCCATCTAAATAGTTCCCTGGTTCCGCACCCCTTGGTGATACTCTCTCTCTTTTCTCTCTCGCTCTCTCTCTCTCTCTCGGGCTGGCGGGCTTGTCTTGTGTCTCTCTCTCGTCTGGGCATGGGAGTGCTGTTGACGGAAACACCTGATAATCAGCTCGAAAGATTTCAGTGCTTTGTGTATATTCTAATGGCAGTGGGGGCAGGGTGTGTGGGAACAGGTTTGGTTGAAATTGCATTGGGGATCTATGTTCTTCACACCTGAAACATTTTCTCTGAAAGCATTTTCTTCCCAGTTTAGCCGATCTTGTTACAGCATGTTACAGTTTACAGTTACTGACCATATTAACATTAAGTGCTTAATGCCATTTTTTGACCACACACGAATATTCTTATGTCCATATCTTCGCAAGGGAATCAGTGGGAATCGTAATACTAATTAAATGACTGCGGGCACTTTCCACCCCCTCTGACAGCAGGAACATTCCTATTCTTAGCTCAGCAGCTTATTACAAATAGGGTGTTCAAACCGTTTTTTTTTTACACAGTGGCACAGCGTCGCGTTGTGAATCTGTTTTTCCGTGTTTACAAAGAAAGTGGAATACAGTGATACTAACTGCTATATAGATACATATTTTTAGGTATTTAGACCCTTAAATTAATATCATTATTATTAATAATGATAATAATGATAATCTGCCAGTGAAAGCTCTGTTGTCCTTCACATGAATGCCTGAAACATTTTACCGAACCCAGGATTTTACACTATATTTCCCATTATAAAATGGATAATTCCGGTCCTGAAGTCTGATTGCCTGACATACATTCGAAGAAGTCCTATATTTTCTAATATAGGCACATCCCGGCATTTTGACTTCACTGTGTGATGAAGAAATTTTAAAGACTACTTCTTAGCGTAGATAAAAAAGCTTGGATTCCCATGGATAGTATCTTATACACATCTTTTTCTGTTGTCTTTGTTGATCTCTTGAGGATCCTTGTGATATATTTGAGCTCTCGTTGAATGATAAAAGTGTCGCAGTTTAAATCATTTTCGTTGTTAGAAATTATGAAACGCTCTGTTAAAAGCAAGGGAGTTTTTATGTCTGTTACAGTAAAAGAAAATGCCCGATGAACTAGGGATTGGACAGTTTTTCAGTGCTTGTAGAGTCGATGGAAATGTTCAAATAAATGTGCTAAAGAAATAAACAAAAAAAGTAATTTATTCCTTTATCATATTGGCTAACTAATGTCCCGTCCTTGTTAGTTAGATCAACGAAATGCTGTGGTGTTACTTTTTGTCAATGAAAGAATAAAGTATTTTCATTTAGAATGACGGTTACAAATAATGTGGACCAGTGTAATACTTTGAGTTTACAGCTTGTCCAAGGTCATTCATTATTAATACTATTAGTAATATCTTTGGTAAAGGCTTTGACGCATAAAATATTTCTGCATACTTAAAATATTTATGATAAAGGTAGGTTGTGTGCTTTTGCCCACCTGAGCAATGTTGCTTTTTTATAAAATATACCAACTTTTTAATGACTGATGATTAACATGCTGTAATACACAGTTTAAATTTAAAAGCTCAAATGCTGTACATGAGAGGTTAAGCTTTATTGGTTCCTCCTGGCGGTTTTACAAGGTGATTCCGGATACTTTCCGATATGACGTCATATGACGCGTTACACTGCGTCATACCACGTTATGATGCGACACGCCCACCGCGTTGTACTGTGGTGTACCTCACACGTTTTGAATGGCTGCATCTGTATATATACCTAGCTATGTACAATATATTTCTCACTGATGTTTTAGTCTTGATAATTCTAATAGATAAATGTGCCAGTAAACTGTAAAATACACCATTAAGACAGCATTACTTCAGCTGGCAGTACACCCAGATAAAATCTTGATTTTGTACCACCAGCTGAAGTAAGTAATGTATCGGGTTGCAAGTTGTTGTCACTAAATGTTGCTTTCTTGTGTCTATTTCTTAAAGGTTTAATTCAATACAATCAGCACTTTCATCTCACAGTTACGTATTCTTCTAAACAAACTAATGTTAGTGAGTGGATAGCATCTTCAAATGTAACCCTTATTAGACGATAGAATCTGTAATACAGAAACAGAGAAAATAAATAGTGTTTGTGTGTACAGTATGAGAGAGTTTTGGACAATGCTTTCTGTATATTTTTTACACAATGAGAAACCTGGAATTTCTTATGAGCATAAACATCAATATTCAAGCAACATGGTGGTGTACTCAACATGTTAAACTTGAGCATGCCCAAAAAATAACATAAAATGTAAAATAACATAACAGGAAAGTTTGATTCATCTGTAGCCTACTTTTATTTCTTTTTTTAATTGTATAAGAATACTTATGCTTCCTCATCACATAATGTCGCTATTCAAGAGCCTATCCTTAATTCAATTGATGCTTTTTAAACTCAATAATTTTTTAAACCACATTTACTTTGTATTGAGCTTGCAGAACAATACTTTACATTGTAATTCTTATAGATCCCTCATAGCAGGTTTCCACCAAATGACATAACGCCACAGAATACCATATTAAGAGAAATAATTACCGAAAAGACAATTTACATGTTGTGAAAATCCTAGGAAATATGGTAAATATGCAGTTTAGTTGATAAAAGCTTACCCTGTCTTTTATGGTCAGCTCCTTTTTGCATGATAAATAACAGCAAAATAAATAAATCTCATCAATGTATATGAAAATTACTATTTTTTATCAATGGGAAAATTAGCGCTAGGATGAGAGAGTTAGACTGAAAAGCAGGGATAAAACTTTTTTTGCTATTACGTACCTCCATAGTACGTAAAAAGGGTCAGCTTGTTGGGCGTGCCAACAAGCTGCCAACAAGCTGACCCTGCTGATGCGGGATTAGCGCTAGGATGAGAGAGTTAGACTGAAAAGCAGGGATAAAACTTTTTTTGCTATTACGTACCTCCATAGTATAGAGATCTCAAAAGTGTGAGTCCTGCCATAGGGAGAGTAAGAAAAACAGTTCTACACATTCTTTAAGAACTTATGTATATGTCTATTCAATTATTTTATTAGTGAATGACATTGTTTAAAATTATAAAAGAACTGTAATGTTATTTTCTATCTTTACAGTAGGTACGTATTAATATTGTATAAATAAGATTATAAAAAAGACCAGTACAACACTTCTTTCTTCTCCCCTCACATGACACATTTTGTGCTGTTTGCTATGTAATACCAAATGTATTTGATGAAAGGCTGAAAGCTTTCAATTTTGTATGCTTAACTATTCAACAGTAACAGTAAACCAACAGTAGGTACAAGTCTTACCATTAAGTCTTTAACATATTCTGTTAAATGTTTAAAGATTAGGCAACAACCTATCTACAGATGCAGCCATTCAAAATGCGTGGTAAAAACCCGCGGTACAGTAACCTACCCACAAGCCACCGCAGGGCACCGGAGGGCACCGCGGTAAGTGATTGGCTGGCCAAAATGACCGACAGGGGCACTCGTGGTGCATTGGTTGGTAGTGCAAAGATTTAATCATTTAATGTCTTTACTGTGCACATTTTAATCCGCTTAGTTTTGAATATTTATATGGATTTTACCACTAAAGGGAAATTTTAGTAGCTGAGCATAAAAAGAAGAGGAGCATAACGCATCTGAAGGTCATAAACGATATTAATTTAGGAACATAAACATTACTGTATGTATGTAAACTGTACTGTGTATGGCTGGTCTTGGTAGTTTAAAGAAAAAATACACACCAGTCTTCCATTTCTCCCTAAACATTTTAAGCATGAAAGTTTTATGAAACGGTACCCAAATATGCGATTGCTGTATAGAATGAATTTTAATTTAAAAAAATTATTTAACACGAACATTAAGCTGTTTACATCTTCCGCCTGAGAACAGTCACCCGTTGCTACCCAATGCAGAAACACAGCCACTAACTAGCAAAGAGAGGACATTAGCTACCCAATATGATAAAGAAATAATTGATTATTTTGTTTATTTCTTTTGCACATTTATTTGAACATTTCCATTGATTGTACAAGCACTTGGAAACTGTCCAATCCCTAGTTCATCAGGCATTTTACCGGTCTGGCGCCGGTCTGTGTCTTCCAGGATATAATGCCAGCGAACTCTTGTTTTTATGTCCACTATAACAGACAATCTCCTTTGCTTTTAACCGAGCGTTTAATAATTTCCTGGTTTGCTATACATACTGTACCAGGAAGAGGATTTCTTTCTATTCAAAACGTGTATTTTAAAAGTTTAAGAAGTAAAAACCTTACAGCGTACACAGATTTCTAAACTGATCAGGATCTTTATCTTTGTCTTATGCATAATAATGTTCACCGCTCTGTCCAGCAAATTAATAATAAACTTTATTTTATATAGCGTTTTAAACGAATAAGTAATTAGATTGCTCATAAACCTAATCACTTGCTTTTTCTTTTTTTTTAGGCTCAGATTTCAACTATAGATCGTATTATTAATAACCATAATAACAACCAACCAACAAAAACAACCATATAAACATAATACCAACCAAAAACATAGATAACAACCACAATACAAAATCAAATATATCAAACCATTTTACTCTCGCAAAGTCCTCCAATTATCATAATCCCGCCCCTTATGCAAAACCAAACCTTCCTCCCATCCCAGTTTATCCTGTTTATCATAAACAAAATCCACCTCAATTTTCAACATAAAGCATTACACAAAATCAATACCTCAACACTCCATACTCAACAACGATAATTCACAAACAGCCAGAACATGTAACTACACATTCCCAAACAGACCTAATTTCCATAGCCCCGCCCCTTATGCAAAACCAACATCCCTCCCCTGTTCTCTCCCTCCCCTGGCGGTTGTAATTGTTTTTATTTTCAAATAAATTTTAGCAAAGTCATGTATTTTAAAAATCTTAAGATTTTTATATTTATGTCTTTATTTAGTGGTTTCATTAGTGACAAAGGCTAAACTTTCTTGGAAAAATGTCTTTTATGTAAACCATGTTTGCTATTAATTCATTCAGGGCTAAAATATGTTCATTGTCTTCTAATGAAAGAAGGGTTCCTTTCTCCGTAGTCGGGTTGAAATTAGAAGCTTGCCACGCCCGGACTGTTACACCAACGCATTAGCATGTTAAAGCGATTTCATTGAGGAGCCTAGCCTTTAACTAGTAAGTACTGTACTTACTGGGTTTTTGAGGGGGGGGGGGAGGTGTCTTTCGCTGGAAATCTCGCCTCCTACTTTGAAAATACCCGTGAAACCGGTTCAATTCGTCACAGCCAGCACTCCTGCAGAGAGGGGGGTTGTACTTGCAGTGTATATAGTACACGCGTTATGCTCTTCATTAATGTCTAAGCCGGAACATATCATTATATCTCATTTTGTATTTCTTAAAAAAAAATCGTTTTCCCAGCCTAACAGTATTGTTTTTAACCTGTAAAGCGCTTTGAGGAGCCACCTTTAAAGGCGCCATATACAATAAAGTTCATTATTATTACTATTGTAAATTTGCTGGACAGAGAGGTGAACATTATTACACAGAAGACAAAGATAGCGATTTACGTTGCATTGTGTATCGTGCTGCTTTAATACAGTTTTAAATAATTAAAAGTCTAAACAGTATCAGCTTTATTTATGGGTTTTAAATAAAGGTGATTTAAACGCGATTTAAATCAATATAAATGTTTATATTGTAACGCATAGGTGACTATTCATTGTTATTAAAATGACTTAAATTCGATCATGTTGTGATATTTAGAAATATACATTTGTTTGGTGCGAGTGAAGTTTTATTTAATCTCTGAGCCATACTGATTCTTCTGGAAGCCAGTTTCCGCCAGGGAGTAAAAAAAAAATCACTATGGTATTCTCTCCAATGCAGTGCAGTTAAAAACATACCTCTGATGCTGCTCCTAAATGAATATCGTTTATGACCATCAGAAGCTTTATGCTCCTTTTCTTTTTTCCAGTGGATTGAACAGGGAGAGGCATTTCATGATGTACTTTTCACTGATGAAACAACAGTGGGTCTGGAACAGTTTTCAACCATGTCGTTTTATAAAAAGGGGAGATATGTACACGTTACTGAAGCTAAAAGTTTAGCCTTTGTCACTAATGTAACCACTAAATAAAGACATATAGAAATCCCTACATTACAGACTGTATATGGCTGGTATTGGTAGTTTAAAGAAAAAATACACACCAGTATTCCACTTTCTCCCTAAACATTTTAAGCATCAGAGTCTTACATGTGGTTATTTCGGAAACGTTTGTACGTGCTCCTTCTGACCATATTAAGTTTAAGTGCCTATGGGCACTTTTCCTGTCCGTGGGGGGTGGACCGTCTTTCATTAGAAGGTTAGTCTGTTCTACTCTGAGAATGTAGAGGGGGTGGAAAGTGCCCGCGGTCATTTAATTAGTATTAAAATTCGCACTGATTCCCTTGCGAAGATACGGACATAGGAATATTCGTGCGTGGTCAAAAAATGGCATAAAAACGACAAAGTGAAGGCTGTGAAAACATTCACAATGTACTTTATACACAAAGCAAATATACCCCCCCCCCTCTCAATTGTATTTACTTTGCTTTGAGATGCCACTTTTAAAGGTGATATATAAAATCAAGGCTTTAACTTGCTTTAACTCCGCAAGTCTGAGTTCTTGTGTCTGTCCTATCCGAACCCGAAAGTATTACAATATGTATCTTTATAGCAGGTGGTGTACAGCTTTTTAGTATAGATTACACTTTTCTAAAATGTATTTAAAAAATAAAAACGATTACAATCTAATCTTTCCACGTTTGATCCCAAAATAAATCTAAACGGGGAGAAAGCTATGCTGAAAGTTTATTAAGATACTTAGAAGACAAAGATATCAATTTATGTTGCATTTATCTGATTGTGAATCAAAAAACACATATATTTAAACCCGCATTTGCGATTTAAATCAAAACGTTATTTAAATCAATATGAATGTTTATATTGTAACGCCTAGGTGACTATTCATTGTTATTAAAATGACTTAAATTCAATCATGTTGTGATATTTAGAAATATAAATTTGTTTGGTGCGAGTGAGGTTTTATTTAATCTCTGACTCAGTGATGGCCTGGCATGGTGAGGTGCGCTGGCAGCTATGTGGTGTTACGCAGTGGTGGCCTGGCACGGTGAGGTGCACTTGCAGCTATGTGACGCAGTGGTGGCCTGGCACGGTGAGGTGCGCTGGCAGCTGTGTGATGCAGTGGTGGTCGGGTATGTAGAGGTGCACTGGCAGCTGTGTGTTGTGACGCAGTGGTGGCCTGGCACGGTGAGGTGCGCTGGCAGCTGTGTGATGCAGTGGTGGCCTGGCACGGTGAGGTGCGCTGACAGCTGTGTGGTGTGGCGCAGCTGTGGCCTGGCACGGTGAAGTGCGCTGGCAGCTGTGTGATGCAGTGGTGGCCGGGCACGGTGAGGTGCGCTGGCAGGTGGGTGATGCAGTGGTGGCCTGGCACCGTGAGGTGCGCTGGCAGCTGTGTGGTGTGACGCAGTGGTGGCCTGGCACGGTGAAGTGCGCTGGCAGCTGTGTGGTGTGACGCAGTGGTGGCCTGGTACGGTGAGGTGCGCTGGCAGCTGTGTGGTGTGACGCAGTGGTGGCCTGGCACGGTGAAGTGCGCTGGCAGCTGTGTGGTGTGACGCAGTGGTGGCCTGGCACGGTGAAGTGCGCTGGCAGCTGTGTGGTGTGACGCAGTGGTGGCCTGGTACGGTGAGGTGCGCTGGCAGCTGTGTGGTGTGACGCAGTGGTGGCCTGGCACGGTGAAGTGCGCTGGCAGCTGTGTTGTGACGCAGTGGTGGCCTGGTACGGTGAGGTGCGCTGGCAGCTGTGTGGTGTGACGCTGTGGTGGCCTGGCATGGTTACATGCGCTGGCAGCTGTGTGGTGTGACGCAGTGATGGCCTGGCATAGTGAGGTGCGCTGGCAGCTATGTGGTGTTACGCAGTGGTGGCCTGACACGGTGAGGTGCCCTGGCAGCTGTATGATGCAGTGGTGACCTGGCACGGTGAGGTGCGCTGGCAGCTGTGTGATGCAGTGGTGGTCGGGTATGTAGAGGTGCACTGGCAGCTGTGTGTTGTGACGCAGTGGTGGCCTGGCACGGTGAGGTGCGCTGGCATATAATGAATATATTCATGTGCATCCAACACACAGTTCAACGCTAGCAACTACACAAAATCTAAATTATGAGCTCTACTTGCCACTTACAATACCAACAGTACCAGCTAACTTCATGGATCTTTTTAACAATAAAATTTACAACATCAGACTTCAGACACAATTAAACAGGCCTCAAAAAAGTCTGGTACAAACATTTTCAGCATGGTGAAACATGGTGAACATTTCCACCACTGCGTCACACCACACAGCTGCCAGCGCACCTCACCGTGCCAGGCCACCACTGCATCACCCAGCTGCCAGCGCACCTCACCGTGCCAGGCCACCACTGCATCACACAGTTGCCAGCGCACTTCACTGTGCCAGGCCACCACTGCGTCACACCACACAGCTGCCAGCGCACTTCACCGTGCCAGGCCACCACTGCGTCACACCACACAGCTGCCAGCGCACCTCACGGTGCCAGGCCACTCTGCATCACCCACCTGCCAGCGCACCTCACCGTGCCCGGCCACCACTGCATCACACAGCTGCCAGCGCACTTCACCGTGCCAGGCCACAACTGCGCCACACCACACAGCTGTCAGCGCACCTCACCGTGCCAGGCCACCACTGCATCACACAGCTGCCAGCGCACCTCACCGTGCCAGGCCACCACTGCGTCACAACACACAGCTGCCAGTGCACCTCTACATACCCGACCACCACTGCATCACACAGCTGCCAGCGCACCTCACCGTGCCAGGCCACCACTGCGTCACATAGCTGCAAGCGCACCTCACCGTGCCAGGCCACCACTGCGTCACATAGCTGCAAGCGCACCTCACCGTGCCAGGCCACCACTGCATCATACAGCTGCCAGGGCACCTCACCATGTCAGGCCACCACTGCGTCACACATATTTCAGCGCCATATATTTCATGGATATTATGGAATATAATGGATGGATATCTTAGTTATCTTTCTAGTTCACAGGTTTGCATGCATAATTTAATTTTGAAAGCCACTGAGACATCAGGTACTACTGTTGTATTTATGAAAAAGAAACAAAACAAAAAACATACTAACAACTGTGCCATCCTACTCCTTAGTTAATACATTTTATTATTCATAAACAGTTAACATTGTTAGCAAAATATTTTGAATTATATTTAACCCTATTTTTTCTTTAGTTTTGTATTTAAATTATTATATGATAGTCAGACTTAATGTATATTTGAACAATGAAAATATATTTTTACAAGATTTTACATTAAGCACTTAAAATTAATATGGTTAATAATAGTAAACTGTAACATGCTGTAACAAGATCGGTTAAACTGCGAAGAAAATGCTTTCAGAGAAAATGTTTCAGGTGTGAAGAACATAGATCTCCAATGCAATTTCAACCAAACCTGTTCCCACACACCCTGCCCCAACTACCATTAGAATATACACAAAGCACTCAAATCTTTCGAGCTAATGATCAGTTGACCCGAGAGAGAGCGAGAGAAACACCAAGGGGTGCGGAACCAGGGAACTATTTACATGGAAAACGGGCGATCTCCCCAGACTGTCCGCCCGTTTCACTGTTACCTGGATACCTCTTTATTTAGAACTCACAAACACTGATTTTTAGTTTAGAAGGATTCAAGTAGGGTTTTAGATGAAAGGCAGCGACCTTAATCAAGCCCAAATCATAATTGAACCCATTCAGAGCCTACATTACATTTTAGCGTTTCATTCTGAGCAGAAGACCCTCACACCTGAAGAAGGGGGAGGTGTTTTTCGCTGGAAATCTCGCCTGCTTCTACTTTACAACCGGAGTGCTGGCTGTGACGAATTAAACCGGTATTACAGGTTTCAATCACAGACCATGTGACATGGGAGTCAGGAAACTAACACACAGCGCCACCGGATTTGATAACGCTATAAAAACGCTATAAAATAATGTGACTTAGCACTGAACAAGTTTACAGCACAGTACAATAATAAATGCTGACCATGACTTTAGAAGCATAAATTGCCTTGCACTCAATTTAAACACAAGCTGTCTTTAGCCCTCTAAGCTGGTTCATACAGAAATGTAGAGATCCAGGCTCAGAACACACAGCTTCATTAGCGAATACATATGCAAGACAACTAGAGAAGACATTTTACAGAGGATGGATTTTTAGAAACATCCCATCAGTGACATCACTGAAGTCAACTCCTAGGTACTGTAACTGTCGTGTGGATAGTTTCACAAGAATCAGACAAAGGTTTAAGCATCGCTTGTTCTAGATAAAACTGCAAAAAAAAAACAACAACCCATAATGTACTTCTTTGCAGCTCTGTTTGCCCAAATCATATATTCACAACGTGAAATCTAGAAAATAATATTACGTAACCAAAATCCGTAATATGGAAACAGAACCTGTGTAATTGTTGATAGATGATGTACTCGTAACATTTTTTCAAGACGAACTACAACATTTAAAAAATGACTTGTATGTACTTGATATCTCTAATCAATCCACGGGTCCCAGCACAAAACGAAACTAAAACGCATACCGTTTCGCGCTTCTTATTAGTTGCTCAAAAGTAATTTGGCCGTATGAAATGCATAATATAAACCTAGAAACATATACGTGAGCAGTACTTAAGCACTGTAGTATCGGTGTTAAGACATACCTCTCAAATACTGTAAATCAAGTTAAAAATATCTCAAGACCGATTCTGGTCATAATGAAACCATGTTTCGTGTATGTTTTCTTTAAAGTACCGAGACCAGCCATATACTGTATGTTTATGTTCCAAAATTAATATCGTTTATGGCCTTCACACGCGTTGCAGTATGCTCCTATTCTTTTTATGCTCAGCTACTAAGATTTCCCTTCAGTGGTAAAATTAGATATGAATATTCAATACTTAAACGGGCACAGTTAAGACATTAAATATACATATACATACTGTATACAGTACAGTTTGCATACGGTAATATGTTTATGTTCCTAAATCAATCTCTTTTATGAGCATGTGAAAGGCATGGTGAATCACTGTACTTTGCATGATTGGAAACAAATGCGTGATTGCGAAATGCTGTGGTGTTACTTTTACAAAGACGGTCAATGAAAAAAAGAATGTTGACCAGGGCAATACTTTGAGTTTACACTTACAGCTTGTCCAAGGTCATTCATTATTAATACTATTAGTAATATCTTCGTTAAAGACTTTGATGGCCACAGCTCAAACATGAGAGGTTGAGCTTTATTAGCTCCACCTTGCGGAAATTCCGGATACTATTATTTTGCTTGTCGTATTATAGGAGAATTTACGGTAACTCGAGGTATTTACCGGTAGCTTGCGGTAGACTGCGTACAGCGTACCGCAAAATAATGCGGTATCGCCCGCGCATTTTGAATGGCTGCATCTGTACATGTTTTTGCAGTTTAACATCAAGAATAAAATATTTGTATACATTTGTAAATCAGTATCTTTTCTGCTTCTCAGATATGCTATTCTATATGCATTGTATATCCCTGGAACCATAATGCTCAGATTAGGACAGGTAGTAAATACTGTATCTCTCTAAATATGACAAAAAGTGTATAACTAAACTCTAAAAATGATGATGAGTGCATAGCTAAAACTTGCACAACAATTCTTCAACAGTTTAAAGATTAAGAAATTCAAAGTCCTGACTTGAATCCTATTGCATATCTATGAAAAGACTTGATAAGTGCTATCCATGAGTGATTTACTAGAACCTTTAGAGAACTTGAGCAAATATGCCAAGAAGCATAGGGAAAACAATACAAATTTGATAGATCTAAACAAACTGCATTAAGCATCAAAGTCTTTCATTTGGTTACTACTATGTTATTTTGGGAGTTTTTACTTGCTCCTTCTGACTATATTAAGTTTATATACTTCATAAAAAGTTATAATGTTTTAACCTTTTCTGTGAATTCTTGCATTCGTTATCGCAGTAAAAAAAGCATTCTTTTTAGAATTTGCTTAATAGGGAATGTAATATGGAATTATGTATCTAAAGAAATTAATAAAGATAAAATTATATTCATATAGCTGAAATTATTACAGTAGTACACTTTCTTCCTAAACATCTGCATCAATTTCTCATTCACATGATTACTAGGAAACTTGCCTGCCCTGTTAAGTTGTAGCTTAAGTTGTCAAGCGGCATGCTGATGTAATGGCTTAGGTGTGTGCTTTGCATGCTGCAGGCTGGGGGTTCAAACCCAGCTTTCCCCATGAGTTTTCTTTTAACAAATGAACATTTCTTTGAAAAACTAAAATAGTAAATATTATCGACACTATGCATTTGTTGGTATTTCTAAATATCAATTCAAAGTTAATATATTTATTAACAATGAATAATTTCAAACTGCTTGTATTTTAAAATTGTATTTTGTTTGGGGTGATTTGTCACTGTTTTCACAAACTTCAATTAAATGTCTATTTTTGAGACAGTGTGTTCCAGACCTTAATTTCTGAAACTCTCTCTGTATTCCATGTTTTAACCTTTTCTATGAATACTTCTGTTCGTTATCACAGTAAAAAACATTAACCTTAAGTAAAAAAAAAAGAATCCGCTAAATAGGGAATATAATATGGAATCGCTTATCTAAAGAAATTAATAACAATGTTAATTTAAGGATCTAAATATATGTATTTATATAGCTGGTAGTATTACTTTATCCACTTTCTTTGCAAACACGTTTTATTTTTAATTTAACTCATTCATACTTTCTGAACATTTTTAAGCTGTTCATCTCAGGTGTGTTTCCGAGCAGCCCATTGGTGCAGTGGGTTTGACAATAGAGGTTCTGTCTAGGTGATCCAGATTTAACACCTGCTTACAGCACAAGTTTTTCACTAACAAATACTTATTAAAAAATAAAATAGTAAATATTATGTACACTATGTTTGGGTTTTTTGTATATATATTATAACCTATTCAATATTAAGTTATATTAATAATGAAATAAAAATGTGAATAAGCAAACGTGAATACTGTCAACTGTTCAATCGGTTTAATTAAAAACACTTTATTCAGTGGGGCAGTTTAACAGACTCCTCAAGCCTTAAAACAGAATCGTATATATTGTAATTAGAATCAAGAATAACAAAGCAGTATTAAAAATACAACTGAAAGTATAATAATGTGTCTAGTCATTATTGACACAATAATCTTGAAATTAAAATTATTAAATTAATACTATCTTTTTCTGAGTTATTTTTTTCTTCTGTTTTCATAAGCTTCGCTTATTAAAATGCCTATTTATGAGACACAATGTTTCCGATGTCAATAACTTTGTGAACAAATGACACAGAGCCTGCAACCTACAGGTTTAAAGACCGCAATTTGTGAAAAATTTCACAGCTTTTATTTAAACAATATATGTAGTACCTGGTTGCATTTTTAGAAACCTTAGTTTGAGTAAGGCGGATCACAGGTGCCAGCAAGTTTATAACGCGAGAAGGCATTATGCTATATTTTTCATGCATCAGTTGAAGCCTTCTGAAGTCTCTCAAAAACATAAAAATGTAACATAATATTAACATTAATAACAGAATATTAACATAATATGTGTGGCACGATGGGCAACCGATTCTTTTAATTTTAAAGAAAATAAAAACTAGGAAACAATAACGTGTGTGCCTCAAATAGACATTGCATGGTTTTAAAACCCATAAAAACGGGTTTAGTGAAAAACCACAAATAGGTGTTTTTTCTTCCTTTTGATCAGCTTAGAATCTCTGTGTAAGCTGTCAGTTTTTTTTAACTTTTTAATTAAACATTTTAAACCCTTTACATTTTTAAACGCAACACTCATTTAATACAGATACAGTACAATTACATTCACCTGTCTTCCCATGGTGTGAAACGACTTAGCAGGTGGTTGAGAAAACAGGGTACCGCACACTGAGCTCAGTCAGAGGAGAGGTGGTGCCGTAAGGATGCATGCAGAATGTAAATCATTTCTTTTCACTTGAAATCTTTTAATTATCATTAAACATAGCTTTCTCACACATGGAAAGATTATACATTTTAATCGCTTTCAATTAAAAAAAATAAATTTAGAAAAGTTTCATCTACACAAATATCACAGACTATTTTTGGCTGTTATGTCACAGTTCAATATTTTATATACATCTAAATAAAGTCAGGCATCAGGTGCATAAACTATTAGTAATCACTAAATACTATTATTGATAAATTGTTGCAATTCCACATCTTGTAATAACATTAATTTGCAAGACTGTGTTCAAACATACATTAAATGTGACTATGAAAAAAACAGGGTTCACTTTGTTTCTGTCTCTCCCTATTCTCTCTCACCCACTGCGATTCAGACACAGAATGGCAAAAAATGGGAACAGGTGAGGCAGGCAGAGAGAAGGGGAGGAGGGAGGCGTCTTCCTATCTCTATGACTAAAGAAAGAGTAAAAGAGGAATGGTTTAAGTAACATACAGAGTGGAAAACATTTGGTGCAGTCTTCTCTGCTTTAAAGGTACATTCCTTGTAGAAGAATTTTCACCTCGAATTTTTGCCCACCAGCTAACACACAGAAGCAACCTGAATACAAAATGCACTTGCAAGAATAGCGATTACAAACATTATAAAAACATATTTGCTTTATACTGTTATACTGTACAGTGCATTAAAACACTCTATGGTCACTGTACTGTAACGCTGCCCACTAAACCTCTTTCCCACAATTTCACAGGGTCATGTAGCTGCTTCACAGCTGGATACAATTTTATCATGCCTTGTGAAAGCAAAAATTCAGATATTTGTACGTATTTACTAAAACTATCCATATCAGTAATCTCAATGTGTTACTCTCTCACTGTACCCCCCAGTGCTCACTCAATGTTCACACTCCCAGCAAAATAAAAAAAAAACATTTTCCGTATTGTCACCTCGCACCACGGGGGAAGCAGAAAGTTCCCACTGTCTTTTTTTCCACTGACAGACAAAGTTGATTAAAACTCATTCAAAGGGTGTGGTGTGTTAACACAATCTCTGCTTAACAGAGCCACTTGTAAGAGCAGGTGACTTTCTGCTCAATTAAATAAAGCTACAGTACAGACAGAGTTTTAATTATTCAAGCAAAATTAGCTGTTTGTCAAAATCTGCTACTTTGCAAGCAGTACACGACTTCTCAAAAGGTACCTGTTGTCTCTCGTTCAAACTCAACAAAGGTTTATTTTGTTATAATTCCGAAATTTCACGCCTCAGGGACTCATTTTAGTACTGTAGCTAATACGGTTCGCGCAGGAATATCAAAATACCGCCCCTCCTCCAAGCCGGGTCTAGCCTCCTGCTGATCCAAAGCCATATGGTTTCAAAGTATGTGTGAAATATCTTTTCTTACTCCAGTTATTAATCCAATCTATTTTTACTCATCCGGCTATGTAAAAAATATAGCCAAAAGGATCACTGTAAAGGTTAAATTCCAAGCTGAAAAGACCAGAATCAACATGTCTTACTCTTCAGTTTACAGCTCGTCCATGGTCATTCATTATTAATATTGTAACATTAATATTAATAATGTAGCATACAGATGGTACAAGCCGGATGCAGCACGGTGACAGTACATCCCTCTGCTCCCCTGTGCATAACAGGGCTGCTGAAGTGCTGATGCTGAAGGAGGTCTTCTGTAGCTCAGCTGGAAAAACCTCTGTTAAGCAACATAAGAGACCTGGGTTCAAGTCCATGCAGTGAAAGGTAAACTGGGGCAAGAGCAATGAGTGCATAAGCCCAAGAATCTGAATTTGTTACAATGTTATTAATAATATATTCCATATTGCATTTAAATTGGAATGTTTTTACAAATATAAGAAGAGACGATAAACAACATATAAATCTAACCATTTTGCCTTCTTTAACTTAAAATGATTGCGTGAAGAAATCCTAAATCACTAAATCATCACTTATAATAATTCATCCAGATATACACACTCACACCATAGCCAGCAACAAGCTATAATAGTGGACTATTTTTATATATTTGGCTATGTAAGAAACAAAGTAATTTTCTGATCGGGCTTGAACTGCCTGGGTGCAGCGCACTACGTGACAGTCCATTGCCTATTACCTCTATAAGGACAATAATATATATTAAAAAAACAAAATGTTTCCAAAATGTCTCCTTGTGATATGTTAGCTGCTGAGTTATGTGACTCCTAATTAATATTAATATCAAGAGGTATTAAATCAGTACAACTTTTATTAAATTCAAGTATTTTAAATGCTTAATTTAAAAGGTAAAAATCTTACAGCTTACACAAAGATTATGAGCTGATCACGAGGATTAAAAATCACCCGTTTGTGGTGCATAAAAAAGTGGTTTTTAACTAAACCATTTTTACAGCTTTTAAAGTCATGCAATAATTGAGTTAGGCAGGAACACTTCATTGTATCTTATTTTTTATTTCATTTTTAAAAATAAAAAAATAATTTGCCCATCGTGTTGATAAGCTGTTCCCTGATTACTGGCAATTGTAAAAAATAATCCTTCCTCTCTCATTTAATTTAAAGATTTCCATGAAGAAATCCTTAAACACAAAACCATCACATATGATAATACAACATTTTTTGGATTCTGGTGGGTTTGTGCCCTCACCACTTGTGCCTCACGTTGGCCCTCCACCACTGGGGCTCAAACCCAGGCCTCTGGTATCACTCAATAGGGAACCAGCCAGCTGAGCTAAAGAGAGATATCCCCTCTGCCCGGGCGCTGAGGTCCCTGCTATTCACAGGGAAGGGCGGTGATGTCACCACGCTGGCAACCAGCTCGTACAACCTGTAATGTCGGCCGTATCCATTACAATAATTCATCCAGCTGGTTCCCTGTTGAATGACGCTGATGGATCAGGTTCAATTCCAGGCGTTGTACTATATAGTGCAGTGTAGTCATCCTCTCACGAGGCACCAGTAAATGTAGGGGTTTTGTGCTTAACTGGGACAATTATTAATTGTAGCAGCAAGTCACAAAATGATTCTTCTGATGGCTATTAGAATCAACCTTGCGGGATAACTCAAACAACGCACAAACATGGGTACTAATACACGAGAATACATTTATTAATACATAAAATGTGCATATAAACATAACAGATCTTATCGTGAGGGTTAGAAGAATACAAAAGGCATATATTCAATCACCAAGAGCTACAAATACCAAGAGGAACAAACGTTCAGTATATCATTCATTTAGACCGTTTCGTAAATGAACTTGGTTACAACTTCTACACTAGATACTCAAAAGCAAGTACATCACTCATAGCAATTAAATTGATATCAACTCTGGTTGAGGTAACAATTGAATTCTCGAGCTGTAATGCAGAATGTTGAATATTCATCCAATCTCTGGGGATTCAGATCTCCCGAGGGCACAAAGAACAGTGGCAGCCTTGTTGCTGTGTCCAATCAGCGCTCTCTGGCTCGGTGCCAGGCAGTGCTGTTGCGGCTTGCGACGTGGTGGGAGAGATTCCTGCTGCGATGCGCTGCTGATGCTCTCTGAAGACCGGCTAGTTAGTGTTGGCTGAAACTAGCAAAGTTTGTGCACAGGACAAAAGTGACTGCAGGTCCCAGCAGGTCACACTACTTAGGCAGGAAGACCGGTTCGATCCTGATGAAGCACTAGTCCTGAATCCTTAGATTCAGATTGGGTAAACGAGGCTTGCTGCTGCTAACCTTGGGTGGATCCTTTGGTTACGCGCTAGCAACCTCCGTTCTCGACTCTTAGAACAAAGGAAAGTCCTGGCACTCGGACACACTGGCCGTTACGTGGTGGTCCGAGCTGAGTCTGAGGATGTTCAGGAGGAGTTCTGAGTCTGAGAAATGCCCAGGAGGCGCGCTGAGTCTTACCTGGAGGAACTACGATCATTCATTGGTTGAAAGTTTCATGGGCATCAGAGACCCACGTGGGGTTAACCTGCCCTACCAGTTTCTGATTGGCTGATGATGAGTAACAATGCACTCTGACCTTAAGGTTGTAAACAACTTTGGAAGAGACTCCTTTGGAATCTCCTAGACATTGAGGCGCCAGAGATGACCATTTATTAAGGTTGCTGGAGAATCTCAGCATTGGGAGTTGTTGCTTATCAGGACACTCTATCAGCTAGAAAAACACCTTAATTGTGAACCAAATGGAATGGCCTCTCTGTATCAAGCACCACTGAGATGAAAGAGAGAGGGACTGGCAAGGGAGCAGCAAACTTAATTCCTGTATTTTAATAAGCCTTGCTGCTACAACAGTTTAAAGTTTTATTTTTAATTTCAAGTTAAATTATTGGCTGATTACTGGCTACTGACATTTGGATTAAGACAAAATATAGATTTTCTCAATTCAGATGTAAACCTGAAAGAGACACATCATGTTCATAATAAGCTGTAATAGTCAACTATTTTTATGCATTCAGCTATATGAGAAACAAACGAAAAGTAATGCTCTGACCGCGCTTTGAACCGCCTGGGTGCAGCTCTCTACATTACAGTGCTCATTTCCACTACAAGGACAATAGAAGTTTTTTTTTAAAAGAAACTAATGTTAAAATGTTTCCAAAACGTCCTCTTGTGATACTTTAGCTGCTTAGTTACATGATCCCATATTAATATAACTATCAAGTAATGTTAAATAACGTTTATCTTTTTACAATAACAGCAAGTGGTATTACGTATTCTTAGAAAAGGATAAAAAGTTATAACTTTTTATGAAGTACAGAATATAAGCTTAATAATGTTAGAACAAGTACATTAAAACCAGAACCCACTGTAAGTTACCAAGTTAAAGACTTTGATGCATAAAATATTTATGCATAATTAAAATATTAATGATGAAAGTGGAAGGTTGTGTACTTTTGTCCAACAGCAATCTTGCTTTTATAAAATATATCAACTTTTTAATGTTTAATGATTAACATGCTGTAATACACAGTTTAAAATTATTAAAAGTCTAAAGAGTATACAACTTAAATTATTAATTGTTAAAAGATTGTCCCTCAGCAGTGACCTGGATTTGAATCTGGGCGTTTTCTGGCAACAGCTCAAATGTTGTGCATGAGATGTCAAGCTTTATTAGCTCCACCTGGCGGATGTTTGTCCATTCATGTTGTTGATCTAATTTAACATTGAACATGTTGTGATATTTAGAAACACCAAACAATTCAATATTTTGTCCATAATATTTACAATTTTAGTATTTTTTAAAAGAACTCATGCCATGAACGGAATTTGAATCCCATCTTCCAGAATGTGTGTCACACACCGAAGCCATTATACTAACGTGCCACTAAAAGGACAGGCAAAATGTTTCCAAGTAATCACAAGGGAATGAGTTCTATTGATGCAGATGTTTACAAAGAAAGTGGACTATGGTAATACTTTGAGTTATATAAATATATTTAGATAATATTAATTTCTTTAGATATGTGATTCTATTTTATATTTCCTATTGAGCAGATTCTAAAAAGTATTTTTTTTTTTGCTGCGATAACAAGCACAAGTATTCATTTTATAAAGTACATAAACTTAAAGTAGTCAGGACTTTCCCAAAATAATCACAGTAAGTCACTGAGTGAAAGACTTTGATGCTTAAAGTTTGTTTATGTTTATGAAGAATGTAAAATACGTATGTGTATTTTTTATTTCAACTACCACTACCAGCCATATGCAGTTTGATAATACATTTTAATAAAATACATTTTATTCCTAAATTAATATTGTTAATGATGTTCAGAGACGTTATGCTCCTCTTATTTTTATGCTCTGCTACCAAAATGACCCTTTAGTTGTAAAATACCATATTAATATTCACTATTAAGCAGATTTAAATATGCACAGTAAAGAGATTAAATTAACCAAACATTTCACTAACAACCAATGCACCACAAGTGCTACCTTTTGGTCATTTTGGCCAGCCAATCACATACTGCGGTATTCCGCGGTATTCTGCAGATAATTTCCCGCAGTATGGGGTTTTACCGCATCTTGAATGGCTACATCTGTAGCTGTACTTTTTGTAAATGAAAGTGTCAGTTTATGTAGAGTGATAGGCAACACAATGCACCACGAATGAAATGATGTCACATATTGAAAACGAGACAGTCAGTTTGGCAGCGATATCCTTGCCACCATGCAGCAGTCTATTGTTGTTAGTGATGCATGGGTCGGCTTTTTCTTTACCCGCACCTGCCCAACCCAATTTAAAATGATAAAAGTACTTACGAGAAGCCGGTCCGAACCCGCTCCATTGGAAATTACACCAAACAATATTCGAACATTCATTTGATTAACATTTATTGAAACAGCATATCCAGATTCATTGTTTTAACAGACTAAAGTAGCCTAGTCTTGTGACTGTCATTTTTGTAAAGTGTCTCACAATCGATGGAGATAATGTAACCAGTGCTTTTTTCTTCAGTTGTGCTGACTAGCTTGCCAAACCTGGCTCTTTTGTCCCTCTCTCTTTTTTATTTTTATCTCACTGTTCTGGAGTTGTGTCCTGATCTGCTCCAACGAGGTTGCCATTTTTTTTTCTTTGTAATACACTGTTGTCTGTTTACTTACATTTTCTCTCGCTTTGACTTGTGATACAACCAATTGGGGATTAAATATGATAAAACGTCAGTTTTAAACCTTCAAATCACTTTAATTTAAGATACAAATGGTCTGTTTTCCTCAATATTTTGCTTTTGGTCAAATATCAACCCACACCCGCCCAACCCGACCTAAAATATATTTTTTTAACCCAAGTCAACCTGCGCATCACTAGTTGTCATGATTGCATGGTTACGCTGATTACACTTTGATATACAAGTGTGGTTCGACTGTTCTACTTATTATTGTTCGTACAGTTTTGTTCTTACTTTTGAATATCTTACTTTGAGTTTGAAAGTTCAAATTGTAATTAAAAGAAGCAGTCAAAACAAAAAGGTTATTATGGATCACAGGCTGAAATCTCGGACTCTTAAACGCAAATATAGCGATGGTAGTAACAGCGGAAGTGCAAATAAGATGCAGAATAGAAGTGAAAATGCGAGTGAGGTAACCATACCAGCAGTGCTTTAATTCTAATTCCATCAGCTTGATAAATGTGATGTGTAAGGAAGCAGAAGGTGTGCTTGATGTGATGTCTTCGTCTGTTTCCGAACATGAGACTAAAGTTGTACAAATTGTAGAGAATATAACTTTGAGAACACTGCTCTGAAGGATACAAAAGAAATGTTGCCACAAAATAATTTCAAACATTAATTGTTCTTCTGCAAAGTAATATGTGCAGTAATGTCTACAAAAGTTAAAACTTAGGCAAAAACATATTCAGGGTACATTTTAATTCCAAAATCCCTAATGGAACTCCACAAAATAAGTAAATGAAATAAAGGTGCATAGTCAATAAGTTGGATAGAAAAATCAAAACATAATTATTTGATAACAGAATTACTTGAAAATAGAATGTGTTTCCAACTTCCATCATCCAGGTGGATGCTGCACATTGGTGGTGGTGGAGGGGAGTCCCCATTACCTGTAAAGCGCTTTGAGTGGAGTGTCCAGAAAAGCGCTATATAAGTGTAAGCAATTATTATTATTATAACTTGGCAGCCAGACCAGAACACATATGCATGAATCAACGTATTAGCGCTTAGTTCTTGCACAGAATCCACACAATACTAAAGATAGCATAACAGACATAAACTGTACCAGCTTTGCAGTAGGCTGGCGATCAGAGTTCCAAGCACAAGGCTTTGGGTTTCCTCAGAGGAACCCAATTGGAAGAAATGGTAGGCGGGTGGGCAGGACCAAAGTGATGGGTCTGTCCAGAAAGCATGGTGATTAACTGGCTAAAGGTGGCTACTAGGAGGTTGTGCTGTGAAACTGGGTAGTTGGCTGTTGTGATAAAGCTGGTTATTGTAGACTTTGAGCTGCTTGGAATTAGTGCTTTATGATGGGCAAAAGCTAAGCAGCTGAGAAAGATATAGGGTCCGGCAAGAGGAGGTTTCTAGGGATTGGACATAGTAGTGCTGGAACATAGTAGTGGTGAGAGACGCTGAAGCCTAATTATAGTCTAAAGTAACTCTGACTGCAGAGGGAGAGACATGTAGTCATCTAGCTCACTCAAACTAGACTCACCATTGACAGAGTGCCAGACATATGGTGAGGCAAGCCTTAAATACTGACTATGAATGTCAGTTAGTCTGTCAGTATTGAGTTTAGAAAAACACTTAGAAGAAATGGTGTATTTCAAGCATCAGTCCTCTCAGATTTCTGATGACCTAAAACATACTTTACAGCAAATTTAGATGCAGAAATATGAAATTTAAAAACAAACATAAGAATGGTTACTAAGGTAAGAGGGTCATCCCACCCTTTCATAAAAGATATCAGGGTATCAGTTACAAAAATGTGACTGGGAAGCTTCTGTAACACTCCCACAAACTACTGTGTGAAGAAAAAAAAATACTGTTCTTAGTTTTAAAAGCACTTAAAATCTACAGTATATTGTATTTAATGTATCCAGGGCCGGATTTTAGTGTTCGTAAGCCCTAGGTATCTTCACTCCGAAATGTGCAAAAAGAGGGGTAAACGCTAATTGACATCAGTTGAGATGATGCACTTTGAACTATTCTAATGCTAAGTGTGGTATATATTCGACCATCACTTCGATACTTCTAGTTTCTAGAACAGCCACTAGATAGCATATGATTATTGATTCAGAGCACCTAGAGTCAATCACAAGCATGTTGTTTCAGCTTGTTTTTCGTTAGTCACTAGTGTTTCCCTCCTTCGTAGGCCCTAAATATTTCGTAGGCACAGTGCCCAGTGGGAAATCCGGCACTGACTGTATCATTCACATTATCTTATGATATCTTATCAAATACAAATTGCTTGACCCATAAGCAAATTCTCTCATAGAATTCAATGATCTGACTACTATTTGCCTCCCCTAAATTAGGACAGAAGTAGAATAAGTAGCTTTTTTACTTCAACCTCTCTTCTGAAATCTCTGCCTGCACCTTTCCCATTCCCAATCTAATGCACTGAGTCTATGGCCCCAGTCTACAATGTATTCTGCGTTTTATCTCTTTTTTAACTCCAATCCTATTTTTCACAGTTCCCACTTGAGCCCACCAGTCACTAAACACCCACTCAACCTTCTCATTTCACAGCCCCTGGCCTGATTTGAAGTGTGTGTAATTTTGAATCTCCCTAATCTCACTGCCTGAGGTGGTGGGCAACCATTAGATGGTTATCTTCTTCATCTGGGAGTTTTTGTAAAAACAAAAATGCTACTCTCATTCAGATGGAATACTGTACTTACCTTTATAGTTCCACAGAAGCCCACTTGGCCAATCCCCATTTCACTTTCCTTTCTTCCTTACTTACTTTCGCTTTCACTATTTCTGTTTAAAACAGTAGGACAAAACACCATGCAACTAGTCCATGTCACCACTGCCTCTAAAAAATGTATGCTACTTGTCCCTAGGCCTCAGATAAAGATGCAGCCATTCAAACTTCGTGGTACAGACCCGTACTGCATGCATCTACCCACAAGCCACCGCGGCGTACCGCGGTACGTGATTGGCTGGCCAAAATGACCGACAGGGCACTCGTGGTGCATTGGTCGGTAGTGGAAAGATTTAATCATTTAATCTATTTACTGTGCATGTTTTAATCCGCTTAGTATTGAATATTTATATGGAATTTTACAACTAAAGGGAAATTTTAGTAGCTGAACATAAAAAGAAGAGGAGCATAACACATCTGAAGGTCATAAACGATATTAATTTAGGAACATAAACATATTATGTAAACTGTATTTCGCTGGTCTTGGTAGTTTAAAGAAAAAATACACACCAGTATTCCATTTCTCCCTAAACATTTAAAGCATCAAAGTCTTACATGTGGTTATTTCGGAAATGTTTTTACGTGCTCCTTCTGACCATATTACTGTATGTTTATATACTTTGTGAAAATTGATTGTTTTATCCTTTTCTACGAATACACTCGTTATCGGATTAAACAAAATCATACTTTTAGAATTCACAACAGATTCACAACACGAAGGAAAGAAAAGTCCTATTCTTTACTTAGCAGCTTATTAAAAACAGCACCCATGGTGTTCAAACCGATTTTTTTTACAGAGAAGACTGACATGGCTTCGCGTTGTGAATCTGTTTGGCTAAGAAAACATGTGTCCGTGGGTGGAAGGTGGAAGACTTGCCCTATTCTGCTTTGAAAATACCTGTGAAACCGGTTTGTTTACAAACAATGTAGACACAGAGACTCAGACTTTGTGGAGTGAAATTCGGCACAGTCGGCACTCCCGCAAAGAGAGAGAGAGAGAGAGATGCGAAAACCGCACATCACCCGGCGAATGCACAACATTAATATAGGGCCTTCGGGCTCATGTGGATTTGTGCCCTACACCCTGCGGTACCGCTGTGTACATACAGTACGAAGATGTTGTGATATTTAGAAATATAAAAAATGTCAATATAATGCCAATAATATTTGCTATTTCAGTTTTTCAAAGAAATGTTTATTTGTTAAAAGAAAACTCATGGCAACAGCTGGGTTTGAACACCCAACCTCAGGGTTATAAGTCAGTCACTTAAGCTATCACGCCACTGATGCAGTTATGTGATAAGCTCTGAAACAGTGATACACATATCAATGGGAAGTCTTATACTACTGTTTTGTGCAACAGTACATGAATACAGTTACACCGTTATTAATTTATTTAGATACGCGAATCCATATTATATTCCCTATTAATCCAATTCTAAAAGTATGCTTTTGTTTAATCCGATAATGAGCGTATTCGCAGAAAAGGATAAAACGATCAATTTTCACAAAGTATATAAACATACAGTAATACGGTCAGAAGGAGCATGTAAAAACATTTCCGAAATAACCACATGTAAGACTTTGATGCTTAAAATGTTTAGGGAGAAATGGAATACTGATTTGTTTTTTTTCTTTAAACTACCAAGACCAGCAATATACAGTACAGTTTACATAATATGTTCGTAAATTAATATCATTTATGAGCATGTGAAAGGCATGATGATTTGGAGATTCTCAAGACTTACTTTGTATGATCGGAAACGAATACATGATCGGATCGACTAAATGCTTTGGTTTTTGTCAATGAAAAAATAAAGTCTTTTCGTTTACAAAGACGATTACAAAGAATGTGGACCAGGGTAATACTTTGAGTTTACAGCTTGTCCAGGGTCATTCAATATTAATACTATTAGTAATATCTTCGGTAAAGACTTTGATGCATAAAATATTTCTGCATAATTAAAATATTTATGATAAAGGTGGTAGGTTGTAATTTTTTATCCAACTGAGCAATCTTGTTTTTATAAACTATACCAACATTTTATTGTATAATGATTAACATGCTGTAATACACAGTTTAAATTTAAAAGTCTAAAGAGTATACAACTTAAATTCTTAATTGAATAAAGACTGTCCCTCAGCAGTGATCAGGATTTGAAACCGGATGTTTTCTGGTGACAGCTCAAATACTTTACATGAGAAGTTAAGCTTTATTAGCTCCACCTGGCGTATTTACAAGGTGATTCCAGATACTATTAACATAATCTAATTTGCATATGGTAAAGGATGGTATGACATGAAATGACGTGATATAACGCGTTTTGATGCGACACGCCCACTGTGTGGTACCGCAGCGTACCCCGCTTGTTTTGAATGGCTGCATCTGTACCTACTGTATAAGGTACATCAGTGCAATAAATATTTTCAGCTGTCTTGATTCCAAATATCAAACCAGCCCAAAACCTGTGTATACTTGAAGAATCCCTTTTCTTCATCTTCCTTTACTGTCAAATTATGTCTCTTTCATATAGGTATATTTTAAGCTCTGCTTTTACTGAGTAAAGCATCTATTGTGGAAGGCCCAATATTGAGCACTTCTGCTGCGCTTTTGCTGGTCATTCTAGCATCACTTGCTTTATCTGTAGCTCTTACTCTCCTGCATCAAATAGAGCTCACTGTATGAATCGCCGTCCCCCTTTCTGCATCTGTCTTATGGCATCCTAATCAAGGTCAAAGATGCTAAGGGCTTTTCATATTTTGCTCACAGGTAGAGGACAAGTCCACAATTTCAACTCGAACAACTCGTAGATAAAAAAGCTTGGATTCCCATGGACAGTATCTTATACACATCTTTTTCTGTTGTCTTTGTTGATCTCTTGAGGATCCTTGTGATATTTTGAGCTCTTGTTGAATAAGAAAAGTGTCGTAGTTTAAATAATTTTCGTTGTTAGAAATTATGAAACGCTTTGTTAAAAGCAAGGGAGTTTTTATATCTGTTATAGTAAAAGAAAATGCCCGACGAACTAAGGATTGAACAGTTTTTCAGTGCTTGTACAATCGATGGAAATGTTTAAATAAATGTGCTAAAGAAATAAACAAAAAAGTTATTCCTTTATCATATTGGCTAGCTAATGCCCCATCCTTGTTAGTTAGATCAACGAAATGCTGTGGTGGGTGTTACTTTTTGTCGATGAAAAAATAAAGTCTGTTCATTTAAAATGACGGTTGCAAATAGTGTGAACCAGCGTAATACTTTGAGTTTTACTGGTGGAGCTCATACAGCTGTGTCTGGATATCTTGGTCAAATATTCGGCTAGTGTGTATTGTCTGTTTAGGGTTCTGTAGCATTCCACACAGCTGGGCAGCTTGTTCCCCCCTCCCGCTGGAAGACTCGACCCCTTCTACTTTGAAAATAACTGTGAAACCAGTTTAATTTGTCACAGCCAGCACTCCCGCTGAGAGTGATGAAAACCACATGTAAGACTTTGGTGCTTAAAATGTTTAGGGAGAAATGGAGTATTGGTGTGTATTTTTTCTTTAAAATACCAATAACAGCAACATACAGTTTACATAATATGTTTATGTTCCTAAATTAATATCGTTTATGACCTTTATGACCTTCGTTATCCTCCTCTTCGTTTTATGCTTAGCTACTAAAATTTCCCTTTAGTGGTAAAATTCCATATAAATATTCAATACTAAGCGGATTAAAATGTGCACAGTAAAGAGATTAAATGATTAAATCTTTTCACTAACGACCAATACACCACATTATCTTCCGTGTTGCATTAACATTGGAATGTTTTTTTTACAAGTGTAAATACATTTTAGCAAAGTCATGTACCATAAAAGTATGGTAAAAAAAAACCATTAATACTTTCGCGATTTCGGGTTCGGATAGGACAGACCCAAATACTCAGACTTGCGGAGTTAAAAGCTGCCTTTATTTTCTTCTCCGTCACCACCTGCCAGCGAGCTCTCCCGCTCCCCGACCAGAGAGAGATACACGACGAGCCCTGCTGATAAAGCACCTTGAATTGAATTGAACTGAGAGAGAGGGGGTGGGAGGGCGAGAGAGAGAGAGGGTGAGCGAGCGAACGAGTGAGAGAGAGAGAGAAACACCCAGGGGTGCAGAACTAGGGAACTATTTACATATTAAAACTATTTCCCAAATTTAATATGTGCTTTTCTATATTTATTGTCAATTAATTGTCCATAATATTGCTATTCTATTTTTTCAAAGAAATGTTTGTTAAAAGAAAAGTCACAGTGCCGGCTGGATTTGAACACACAATCTCTGGTTTATAAATCAGGCACCTAGACCACAGTACCACCTGCAAGGTCACATGAGGAGAGGTGAAACAGCCCTACACATACAGAATCAACAGACATTGTACAGCGTGTACTATTCTTGTGTTGTGGTACATTAATATAATTATATCGTTATTAATTTCTTTAGATACACGATTCTATATTATATTCCCTATTAATCAAATTCTAAAAGTATGCCTGTTGACTCCGGTATCCAGCGTATTCACAGAAAAGCTTAAAACTACCACTTTTTATACATTATTTCACATGTTAGTTAAAGACTTCGATGCTTAAAATGTTTAGGGAGAAATGGAATACTGGTGTGTATTTTTTCTTTAAAGTTCCGATTCCTGGAATCTGACTGGCTGACACCCTTCTGAGGTGGTACCATAATCTCTGGTATATGGAAAAGAAAGCATAGATAAAAAAGCTTGGATTCTCATGTATCTGATACAAGTATCTTTTAATACAGTCTTTGCTGTGCTCTTGATCTCTTGAGGATCTTTGTGATATTCTGAGCTCTGGTTGAATGATAAGTGTCGCAGTTTAAATAATTTTCGTTGTTAGAAATTATGAAACGCTCTGTTAAAAGCAAGGGAGTTTTTATGTCCGTTATAGTAAAAGAAAATGCCTGACAAAGTAGGGCTTGGACAGATTCCAAGTGCTTGTACAAATGTGCTAAAGAAATTAGCAAAAAAAGTCATTTATTCCTTTATCATATTGGCTAGCTAATGTCCTGTCCTCGTTAGTTAGATCAACGAAATGCTGTGGTGTTTGTCAAAGAAAAAAATAAAAGTATTTTTCTTTAAAATGACGGTTAGAAAGAATGTGGACCAGCGTAATACTTTGAGTTTACAGCCTGTCCAAAGTCATTCATTATTAATACTATTAGTAATATCTTCGGTAAAGGCTTTGATGCATAAAATATTTCTGCATAATTAAAATATTTATGATAAACGTAGGTTGTTACTTTTGTCCAACTGAGCAATCTTGTTTTCATAAAATATACCAACTTTTTAATGACTGATGATTGACATGCTGTAATACACAGTTTAAATTTAAAAGCTCAAATGCTGTACATGAGATGTTAAGCTTTATTGGCTCCTCCTTGTGGTTTTACAAGGTGATTCCGGATACTTTCCGGTGTGATGTCAAATGAAGCGTTACACCGCGTGATACTGCGTTTTGATGCGACACACCCACCGCGGTGTACCGCAAAATGCCCCACGTGTTTTGAATAGCTGCATCTGTATTTACACTTACATGCCATTGATGTGTTGTAGAAGCAACTCAGTTGGACTTGTATAATCATTTTTTGCAATATATCAAGACTTTGATTAATCACCTTAATTGACATAATTGATTATGGTGCAGAGATGTTTAATGATATGTGAATTCATTTATACAATAATTTTATCGTTAGGGAGGTATACGTTTTATCATCTGAGTAGTATAGGGTTAAAATGTGTACATTTGTTCCCAGACATGTCCTCCTTTTTGGTAATTAAATCTCTGGGAGGAATTTTCAAATATTTTTAAAGTGTTAAAATGTCCTGGGGTTTTTCCCTTGATTCTTTTTCGTCAAAGGCTTTAATTGTGAAATGGTTCTTATTATTAAGATTGAGTGATTGTGTGTTGATTAGCAACATGTATAGTTTGCTGCCCCATTAAGTTTACTTTCTGACAAGTTCAATTTTTCCAATTCCTCCCATCCCTTGCTCAGGCACATTGCAAACTTCAGCATCTTATCTGATCCCACACTATACCGCTATCATTTTGTCAAGATATCTTTATTTGATATTTGTATTTTGCTACCACTACATTTTTTGATAATAAAAAATCACTGCTAAAGAGAAGATTCCCAAGTTTTTGAAGTGGTACAGAAGAATGGAAAGCTAATTGATCAGTTTGTAGACCTTATGTAGCACTTATGTCTCTTATGTCTCAGAAGCAAATGGTTTACTCATGTGAACACAGAAAAGAAAGCAGTTTAAGGAGAGAGTATCAGAATTGATGGACACCAGTAAATCACAGCAGCAAATCAGAGGATGTTTTTATTGCAGCAGATTCACATTTTTAAGTATCACAATATTTTCAAGTCAATGGATTGCACATTTGTCTTGCTGCAGAAGACATTCTTTGATTTTGAGGTGGCACAAAAGTTTGCAAGTGTTAGAAACAAGACAATGGTAATTATTATCTCTTTACATTATGTTGCTGCTGCTTTGAAAACTTTTGAAGAAAATGATATCACTTACTATGGAGTCACAACAGATGAAAGTAATTATTGTTTAGTGAAAATATTTCTAATAATTGTTCAGTATTTTGACTAAAAATGTTGGTCAAAATTGAGTGAGGTACATAACACACCCAGTGAGATTGCCAGTAGGATTGTCTATTAAATAAAAGAAACTTGTAAAAAAGAATGAGAAGTGCATTGCATTCATGGATGACAACAGCAATACAGTGTTTGGAATGATGAAGAAGGAAAAAAATGTTTGCAAACTTAAAAAAGCTGCAGAATAGATCTTTAAATCATGTGGGTTGCCTAGCACATGTTCCAAAAAGCTGTGTGCATCATATAGCGTAAAGAATTAACTTTGACATTCAGAACATTCAATTTTAAAATTTACTAGTACTTTAACATCTACACTGTCTGAACTCAAAGAGCATTGAGTTTACGGCTGTTTTCTCACAGAGACTTTTGAAGGGAAAAGAATCACAACATATACAGAGGTACAGTAAAATGTGAATAAGTAAAGTAAATAGATAGCAATATAAAACTATAGTAGAAATATAGCATATATAACGTTATATAGCATTAATAAAACACAATTTAAATATACTGGCAGAAATACTCCTAATTAATTTATTACATGTGCTTTGAACAATGGGATAAGATGACTGTGCATTATTCTTAAGAATTAAGTATGTACATCTTCATCAAGCCTTGCATTTATACAGTACTTTTCCTGCCAAAGGATCTCAGACTGCTTCACATATAGGAGGAATCTTCAGTCAAAACTGAAACACATCAGCCACATCAGTGATACATACAGATGAAGTCATTCAAAATGCAAGGTACAACCCTGTACCGCACGCAATTACCCACAGTTCACTGTATTGTACCACGGTACGTGATTGGCTGGCCAAAATGACCGAGAGGGGCACTCATGGTGCATTGGTTGTTAGTGAAAAGATTTAATAATTTAATCTCATTACTGTGTATGTTTTAATTTGCTTAGTATTGAATATTTATATGGAATTTTACTACTAAATGGAAATCTTAGTAGCTGAGCATAAAAAGAAGAGGAGCATAATGCCTTTGAAGGTCATAAACAATATTAATTTAGAAACATAAACATATTATGTAAACTGTATATACTGGTATTGGTAGTTTAAATAAAAAATACACACCAGTGTTTCACTTTCTTCCCAAACATTTTAAGCACCAAAGTCTTTCATTCGATTACATGTGGTTATTTTGAACTTGAACTTGAACTTGAACTTTATTGCCATATGTAACTGGTACATGTACTGGTACAATGGAATTCTTACTTACAGAAAGTCTCTCAATTGTTAAAACAAGTTTAAAAACACAAAGTGCAGACAGTGCATCAAGACAATATACAAACAAACATTAGACAATGTACAAGTAAACAAGTAAACAGTTTGAATGTAAACAATACAGACGTGTAAACAATGACTGGAGATGTGCAATAAATACGAAATCATAATGAGGTAGATGGTGTAGGTGTGGTCCGAGGGGCATGGCTAAATGTGTTCGCCAATCTCACTGCTTGTGGATAGAAGCTATCGAAGAATCTAGTGGTAAGTGTCCGTATGCTCTTATATCTCATGCCTGAGGGCAGTGGGGTGAAGAGCTCATGCCTGGGGTGGTGACTGTCCTCTGTGATGGCCAGAATTCTACCACGTCAGCAGTCCGCATAAAGCTGTTTAATGTTGGTGAGACCACAGCTGATGATCTTCTGGGCCATATTGACCATTCTCTGCAGTGCCTTTCTTTCTCGAGAAGAGGTGTTGCCGTACCACACGGTGATCCCGTTGGTGAGGATGCTCTCGATGGTGCAGCAGTAGAAGTTAACCAACACAGGTACTGGCATCCCCCATCGCTTAAGGCACCTCAAGAGCCTTCTTCATGGTAGAGTCAGTGTTCACAGTCCAGGTTAGATCTTTAGAGATGTGAATTTCCAAAAACCTAAAGCTGGTGACTGTTTCCACTTCCGTTCCATCAATACTGAGTGGGCTGTGAGTGTGTGGCCTGTGTCTCCGAAAGTCCACTATTAGCTCTTTCGTTTTATTTACGTTCAAGTCCAGGTTATTGCTATGACACCACCTAAGCAGCTGTACGACTTGATCCCTATAAGTGGACTCGTCATCATCACTGATCAGTCCTATTATAGTGGTGTCATCCGCAAACTTAATGATGCGGTTGTTGCTGTGTCTTGCTGTGCAGTCGTGAGTGAACAGGGAGTACAACCTTGGACTCAGACAGCAGCCTTGTGGGATTCCAGTGCTCAGGGTGAGTGGTGTTGATGTTTTATTGCCTATCCTCACCACCTGTGGTCTCTCGATAAGAAAGTCCAGCAGCCAGTTGCAGACAGAGTTGCACAGACCTAATCCCCTGAGCTTTGTCACCAGTTGACTGGGCATGATGGAACTGAATGCTGAACTGTAGTCCACAAATAACATTCTCACATATGACTTCTTAGTGTCCAGGTGTTCCAAGTGTATGTAGAGCCAGGGAGACAGCATCATCAACTGATCTGTTGTTCTGGTAGGTGAACTGCAAGGGGTCCAGGGACTCCTTGATGGAGGAGTTCATGTGTGACAACACCAGCTTCTCCAGGCATTTCATCACCACAGATGTTAATGCTACTGGGCGGTAATCATTCAGGCACGTCACTTTTGCCTTTTTGGGGAGTGGAACAATAGTGTTTTTTTTAAAGCAGGTGGGGACAATGGACTGTGACAGGGAGGAGTTGAAGATGTCCATAAACACTGTGGTCAGCTGGGCTGCACATGTCCTCAGGACGCGAGGTGGTATCCCATCAGGCCCTGCAGCCTTATGGATTTTCACCCTGCTCAGAGTCTTCTGCACATCCTGCTCTGAGAGTTTCAGAACAAACTCACCCTACACACTTGGGGTCTTCTCAGCAGTGCCCGTGTTCAGAGCATCAAAGCGGGCATAGAAATGGTTCAGTTCGTCCGGCAGGGATGTGTTGTTCGTGTCGATCTCCTGGCTACAGCCCTTGTAGCCTGTGATGGACTGTAATCCCTGCCACAGCCTCCAGGTGTCAGCGCACTACGTTTCAAGCTGCACTCTGTAGCTCCGTTTAGCGCATTTTATGGCTTCCTCTAATGCATACCGTGATTTCCTGTACAGCTCTTTGTCCCCCGATTTGAACGCAGTGGATCTATCTTTTATTTTACTGCGAATGTCATTGTTGAACAACGGTTTCTGATTGGGAAATGTCCTAATTTTCTTTTCTGGTACACAAATGTTGGTGCAGTATTTAATATAGCTGGTGACCGCGTCCGTATACTCATTTAAATCTGTGTCGAGAGCTCTGAATGTGTCCCAGTCTGTACTATCAAAGCAGTCTATTAACCTGCTTTCCATCTCCTCAGACCAACAACGCACTGACCTGTTCGCAAAGGGACAGGTCTTCAGCTTCTGTTTGTACCCAGGAAGCAACAGGAGAGCGATGTGGTCCGACTTACCGAAACTCGGTTTGGGAAGCGCTTTGTATGCTCCTTTTATTGTTGTGTAGCAGTGGTCCAAAATATTGCCTCCTCTTGTCGGTACAGGGACATGCTGAATTTATTTTTGCAGTACTTTCCTCAGATTGCAGTGGTTGAAGTGCCCGACTACAACTGAGATGGCTTCCGGGTGGGAGTTTTCATGCTTGTTGATAATGTCGTGGAATTCTCTGTGTGCTGCTTCCACGCAGGCTTGAGGTTGAATGTAAACGGCTGTGATAATGGTGGCGAAAAACTCCCTCTGCAAATAAAAGGGTCAACATTTTATGGTCAGGTGTTCTAGATTTGGTGGGCAGGATTTAGAGATTACTTTCACATCGGTGCACCATTTGCTGTTGACCAGGAAGCAAACACCTCCTCCTTTGTGTTTGCCGGTTGCTTGGTGGTTTCTGTCCATGCGTTAAATGGTGAACCCCTTTGGCTGGATGGTGGTGTCAGTGAAGGCGTATACACAGCATTCCCTCAGGTCCCTTTCCGTGTTGATCCGACAATGTAGCGCATCTATCTTATTGTCCAGTGACTGAACATTAGCTAACAAAATAGACGGCAGCGGTGGTCTGTGCGGACGCCTTCGTAGTCGCGCTAGTACGCCGCCTCGTCTCCCCCGGCGTCTGCCCACCTATTGTTGTTGTTCGCCGCATCTTTGTCCGATCCAGCAGGTGGGGTCCTGCTGAACGGACTATATTAAGTTTATATACTTTGTAAAAAGTTATAGTGTTTTAACCTTTTCTGTGAATACACTCATTATCGCAGTAAACAAAAGCATACTTTTTAGAATTTGATTAATAGGGAATATAATATGGACTCGAGTATCTAAATAAATTAATAACAATATAATTATATGCATAAACTGTAGCTCAAATTATCACAGTAGTACACTTTCTTTAGAAATGTCTGCTTCAGTTTCACTCCTTCCTATGTGATTACATCTGTGGCCTAATGGGTTAAGTGAATGGTTTCTGTGCTGTAAGTCTAGTGTTCAGTCCCCGCTGTCGTCATGAGTTTTCTTTTTGCAAATAAAAATGTATTTGAAAAACTAAAATAGCAAATATTATGGACACTATATTAACATTTTTAGAATTTGATTAATACGGACTATAATATGGAATCACATATCTGAAGAAATTAATCACAGTATAGCAGGAGCATATTGTACTTCTTCATGGGATCACACGTGGAAAGATTAGATTGTCATCTATACAAAGAAGTTGTATTTATTTAATATAGTTATATTAACAGAGATAAGAATTCAAGTTGTATACTGTTTAGACTTCTAATCATTTTAAACTGTATTACTCCATGTTAAACATGAAAAAGACCATGACCAAGATTGCTCGGTTGGACAGTATAAAGCAAGTATGTTTTTTAATGTTTGTAATCGCTATTCTTGCAAGTACAAACACAACATTAACTGGAATGCTACAGAACCCTAAACAGACAATACACACTAGCCGCATATACAGTAGCTGTGTCAGTCTTCTGTGTAAAGAAATCACGGACATCATGATTTGAACATCACTGGGTGTTGTTTTTAAAAATCTGTTGAGTAAAGAATATGAATTTTCATATATGTATGCTCTTTCACTTTGTTTCTTTCTTACCCGCTGTAATTCGGGCACAGAAGGGTTAAAAAGAAAGTCAGACAGGCAGAGGGAAGGGTGAGTTGTGAAACTAACTGTCCTGGATAAAGCGGTTAGAAAATAGGTGGATTTACACCTGTGAAAAGAGTTCCAATTTTAATGCGATACGGAAGACATTATTCATACAAAATGATCTTGTACGGTCTGTAAACTGAAAATGTATGAAGGAGACACGTTGAGTATCGCCTCTTTTTACACTTGGAAGAACATTCCAATATTAATGCGACACTGAAGATATTATTAATAACCTTTTAAATCTGAAGGGAGATCTAAAGGGATCGACACGGTACAGGTCAATGCTAGCTATTCAAAGGGAAAGATGGTGACGTCACCGCGCAGGCGAGCAGACACACCCTCTAATGTCAAGCGTAAGCGTTAAATACATTTAGATCTTTAAATTAATATTGTTATTGATTTCTTTAGCCTCACAACATTGGCCAATAATACTCTTCTTGTGTCTAATTTTTAGTTAAGCAGGATTTGAGCTATAGACCATAAAAAAACAGGATTAACTTTTTTTCACATATTGATGATAATGACATCAGTAGCAGTTTGAAACTATTCGTTGTTATTAATAAATGACTTAGATTCGAACATGTTGTGATATTTAGAAATATAAAAAAGTCAATAGAGTGTCCATAATATTGCTATTTTGCTATTGCTATTTTAGTTTTTCAAAGAAAAGTTTATTTGTTAAAAGAAAACATGTGGCGATAGCTGGATTTGAACACCTGGCCTCACGCTTATAAGTCAGTCACTTCACGTCGCAGTCATGTGACAAGCAGTGAAACAGCCATACACATATAAATAGATATGTCTATATACTACAGATGCAGCCATTCAAAACAAGCGGGCGATACCCCGTTATAATGTGGTGCGCTTGTCGCAGTATAACTCAAGTTACTATATAATACAGTATTAATACCGTATATTCTCGCATAATACTGCATGGTACCGCAAGTAAAATAATAGTACCCAGAATTTCCGCAAAGTGGAGCTAATAAAGCTCAACCTCTCATGTACAGCATTTGAGCTGTCACCATCAAAGTCTTTACCGAAGATATTACTAATAGTATTAATAATGAATGACCTTGGATAAGCTTTTAACTCAAAGTTTTACCGTTTACGCTGGTCCACAGTCTTTTGTTTCATTTTAAACGAAAAGACTTTATTTTTTAATTGACAAAAAGTAACACCACAGCATTTCGTTGATCTATCTAACAAGGACAGGACATTAGTTAGCCAATATGATAAAGGAATAAATGACTTCTTTTGTTTATTTCTTTAGCACATTATTTGAACATTTCCATCAATTGTACAAGCACTGAAAAACTGTCCAATCCCTAGTTCGTCAGGCATTTTCTTTTACTATAACACATAAAAACTCCCTTGCATTTAACAGAGCGTTTCATAATTTCTAACAAAGACAATGATTTAAACTGCGACACTTATCATTCAAACAGAGCTCAAAATATCACAGGGATCCTCAAGAGCACAACAAAGACTGCAGAGAAAAAGATATGTGTATCAGATACATGTGAATCCGAGCTTTTTTATCTACGCTTTCTTATCTACGCTAAGAAGTAATCTTTAACATTTATCACACAGTAAAAAGTCAAAATTCTGGGGTGTACCTATACCAGAGATTATGGTACGGCTTCAGAATGGTGATTGGCTGACACCATCTGACACCCCTCTGATTGGGGAAAAAAAACCTGCTGATCTGTTCTACATTCTACATATTCGAAACGTGTTTTTAAATGTTTAATTAAGAAGTAAAAACCTTACAGCGTATACAGATTTCTAAGCTGATCAGGAGGAAGAAAAGTCACCCGTGTTTTGCGCATAAAAAGTGGTTATTAACTATTGAAACCTGTTTTATTTATTGTATTTTTATTTAGATTAAGAGTTCCCGTCACCCCCATTTCCATTTAAATCGCAAACCCGTTTATAATTAAATGTGCTTAGTGATTCACAATCTGACAATGCAACGTAAATCGTTATCTTTGTCTTCTGCATAATAATGTTCACCTCTCTGTCCAGCAAATTAATAATAAACTTTATTTTATATAGTGCCTTTAAAGGTGGCTTCTCAAAGCACTTTACAGAATAAAAACAACAATAACAACAACAATATTGTATTTCATTGCACTTTGACAGATTGTCTTTAAATCAATTGTTGTCAGAATATCCCCGCCTCCAAACAAGATATTGTTTATGTTGTATATTGACATTTTTTATATTTCAAAATAACACGTTTGTACTGTATTTACAGTACACAGCGGTACCGCAGGTTGAACTGTAGGGCGCAAATCCACCTGAGCCCAAAAGTCCAACATTAATGTGCATTTGCCTGGCGCTGCGCGGTTTTCATCACTCTCTGTGGGAGTGCTGGCTGTGACAAATTAAACCGGTTTCACAGGTATTTTCAAAGTGGAAGAGTCTTCCAGCGAAAGACACCTCCCCCCACGGAAACATGTTCTCTTAGAAAAAGAGATTCATAGCGCGAAGCTGTGTCAGTCAGGCGTGGCCAGCATCATGTGGCGCTGCACCTCAGTCGGCGCAAGGGCCTGAAGGAACGCCTGGAGCGCTATCTCCCAGTGGGCCTCCTCCGGGAGAGTAGGGTAACCCTGGCGGGCTAAGTAGGCCACGTCTGCAGCGACCGGACCCAGTGGCTCTCCCGCTAGGCAGCAGCGTTGGGCCAACCTTACCCGCAGCAGTCCCAGTGCCTCCCCTCTCCTGCCAAAAAGCCTCCGGAGGGCCGACGCCAACACCACGTAGTTGTACTGCTGGTCCCCGGGTAAATCCAGCAACACCTGGCAGGCTTTCCCCTTCAGGACTGCGGCGAGGTGGCCCGCCATCTCAACCTGAGACCAGCCGTTTGCCCAGGCCATCTGGAACTGGGCCTCAAACATTTGCCATGGGACCTCCTCATTATAACGGCTCGGTCTCACCGGCACAGGCTGGTGCAGGGGTGGCGGGCTGGACCCCGCTGGTCTGGCGTCTCCTTCCTGCCACACGGCCTGAGGTGACCTGGGAAAGGGCCCCCCTTCCACTGAGTAGGTCGCCGTTGGGTAGCCCTGATAAGGGCTGTGGCCACTGGCAATGCTGAGGGGTCGTCCCGGCCCCTGGCGGCTGCTGCTCGCCCCCAAAAGGTGCTTTAGGGGGTCACTCGGCTGCTGGGGGAACCGGCGCTTCTCTGAGTCTGACATCATCGGCCGTTCACTGTCCATCCTCCTGCTTCTGATACCAATGTAATGAATTTGGGTTTGTTGAGGACGAACACAGAGACTCAGACTTGTGGAGTTAAAAACTACACTTTATTTCTTCTCCGTCACCACCCGCCAGCAGCACTCCCGCGCCCAGATGAGAGAGAGACACAAGACAAGCCCACCAAGAGCGCGGGCCCGAGAGAGAGAGAGAAACACCAAAGGATGCGGAACCAGGGAACTATTTACATGGAAAATGGGCGATCTCCCCAGACTGTACGTCCGTTTCACTGTTACCTGGATACCTCTTGGGGGATATCTTCTATAACCTCTTGGGGGGAATATCCTCTTGGGGGATATTCTAACAACAAGTGATTATAAGACGATCTGTCAAAGTGCAATGAAATACAATAAGCTGGACAGTATGCTTCTCAAAGCGCTTTACAAGATAACAACAATAACAACAACAATTTACAAGTTCTGGGAGGAAAAATATTATCAATATTAATAATAATAATAATAATAATAAAAAACTTTATTTTTTATAATGCCTTTAAAGGTGGCTTCTCAAAACGCTTTACGGGATAACAACCGATGAAACAACAGTGGCTGGGGGTTGAAAATACCTGTGAAACCGGTTTCTTTACAAACAATTTAGACGCAGAGACTCAGATAGTAGCAGTAGCAATTAGCAATAGCAAAATAGCAATATTATGGACACTCAATTGCCTTTTTTTTTTAAACTTTTTTTTGACAGCTGGTTTTTGTAGACAGCTTGACACAAGTTTATCAGTGAAAAGACAACAGGCATTTTTCCTCCCCCCTACATTCTCAGAGTAGAACAGAATTTATTATTAGCACAATTTATTACAGTGCTAAATTTAATATTATTGATTACTAATAGTTTATGCTAACACCTAACTTTCTTAACGTGAGACGTACTACTGTAAGTACTGTACTTACTTACTGTACTTAAGTACTACTGTAAGTGGTACTACTGTAAGCAAAAAAAAGGGGTTTTGGAGGGGGGGATATTCTGACAACAAGTGATTATAAGATGATCTGTCAAAGTGCAATGAAATACAATATGCTGGACAGTATGCTTCTCAAAGCGCCTTACAGGATAACAACAACAATTTACAAGTTCTGGAAGGAAGAATATTATCAATATTAATAATATTAATAAACTTTATTTTATATAGCGCCTTTAAATGTGGCTTCTCAAAGCGCTTTACAGGATAACAACTGATGAAACAACAGTGGCTGGGGGTTGAAAATACCTGTGAAACCGGTTTGTTTACAAACAATGTAGACACAGAGATTCAGATAGTAGCAATAGTAATTAGCAAAAGCAAAATAGCAATATTATGGACACTCAATTGACTTTTAAAAAAAAAAATTTTTGACAGCTGGTACAGCACCCTACAGCGTCTGCGCGCCAGCATTATATTCTCATGTACGGGTAGAATGTGTTCATTGTCTTCCAACAGACATTAGAAGCTTGCCACACCCGGACTGTTAAACCAATGCATTAGCAAGTTAAAGCAATTCCATTGAGGAGCTGGGCACGATAATTGTTTTGTTCCTTGATTTTCTGATCTGCAAGGCCATTTGGCTACAGCGAATGTGAATTCTGTCTGGCATTGCCAGATTGTGAAAAAATAAAAGTATTTTAATCAAGATGAGGGTAAGGGAGTCGTCTCTATGACACTCTCCCTTATAAAATTAACGTGAAACAAAACAAAAACTAAAAATAAGATACAATCTACAGACATTCACAACATAGACATATCTTAAAACATTTACATATATTGTGAATTTATTACTTTAAATATATACTTTAACTTACTAAACAGCCAGTTAATAAAATTTTTGCAATTTTGTTCTTGTTTGGAGGTGGGGATATTCTGACAACAATTGATTTAAAGACAATCTGTCAAAGTGCAATGAAATACAATATTGTTGTTCTTATTGTTGTTTTTATCCTGTAAAGCGCTTTGAGAAGCCACCTTTAAAGGTACTATATAAAATAAAGTTTATTATTAATTTGCTGGACAGGTGAACATTATTATGCAGAAGACAAAGATAACGATTTACGTTGCATTATCAGATTGTGAATCACTAAACACATTTAATTATAAACGGGTTTGCGATTTAAATGGAAATGGGGGTGATGGGAGCTCTTAAACTAAATAAAAATAAAATAAAATAAAACAGGTTTCAATAGTTAATAACCACTTTTTATGCGCGAAACACGGGTGACTGTTCTTCCTCCTGATCAGCTTAGAAATCTGTGTACTCTGTAAGGTTTTACTTCTTAATTAAACGTTTAAAATACACGTTTTGAATATGTAGAATGTAGAACAGATCAGCAGGTTTTTTTTCCCCAATCAGAGGGGTGTCAGATGGTGTCAGCCAATCACCATTCTGAAGCCATGCCATAATCTCTGGTATAGGCACACCCCAGAATTTTGACTTTTTACTGTGTGATAAATTTTAAAGACTACTTCTTAGCATAGATAAAAAAGCTCGGATTCTCATGAATCTGATACACATATCTTTTTCTCTGCAGTCTTTGTTGTTGAGCTCTGGTTGAATGATAAGTGTCGCAGTTTAAATCATTTTCGTTGTTAGAAATTATTAAACGCTCTGTTAAAAGCAAGGGAGTTGTTATGTCTGTTATAGTAAAAGAAAATGCCTGACGAACTAGGGATTGGACAGTTTTTCAGTGCTTGTACAATTGATGGAAATGTTCAAATAATGTGCTAAAGAAATAAACAAAAAAGGCATTTATTCCTTTATCATATTGGCTAACTAATGTCCTCTCTTTGCTAGTTACCTGTGGCTGTGTTTCTGCGTTGCATAGCAATGAGGGACTATATTCTCAGGAGGAGGAACGTAAACAACTTAATTTTTGTGTTAAATAATTGTTTTTAATTAAAATTCATTCTATACAGCAATCACATATTTGGGGACCGTTTCATAAAACTTTGATGCTTAAAATGTTTAGGTAAAAATGGAGGACTGGTGTGTATTCTTTCTTTTAACTACCAAGTCCAGCCATATCCAGTACAGTTTACATACAGTAATATGTTTATATTCCTAAATTAATATCATTTATGACCTTCAGATGTGTTATGCTCCTCTTCTTTTTATGCTCAGCTTCTAAAATTTCCCTTTAGTTGTAAAATTCCATATAAATATTCAATACTAAGCGGATTAAAACATGCACAGCAAAGACATGATTTAATCTTTCCACCACCGACCAACGCACCACGAGTGCCCCTGTCGGTCATTTTGGCCAGCCAATCATGTACGTTGATGACGTGATGACAAGTTATGACGTAGCCAAATGCCTGTGGCACGTGTTTGTGCCGCGCACTTTGAATGGCTGTATCTGTACTGTTTGTGCTACAGTACATGAATATAATTATATTGTTATTAATTTCTTTAGATACACGATTCCATATTATATTACCTATTAATCAAATTCTCAAAGTATGCTTTTGTTTAATCCAATATGGAGCGTATTCACAGAAAAGCTTAAAACTATCACTTTTCTCACAAAGTACTGTATATAAACATACAGCAACACGGTCAGAAGGAGCACGTAAAAACGTTTCTGGAATAACCACATGTAAGACTTTGATGCTTAAAATGTTTAGGGAGAAATGGAATACTGGTGTGTATTTTTTCTTTAAAATACCAATACCAGCCATATACAGTTTACATAATATGTTTATGTTCCTAAATTAATATCATTTATGACCTTCAGATGCGTTATGCTCCTATTCTTTTTATTCTCAGCTACTAAAATTTCCCTTTAGTTGTAAAATTCCATATAAATATTCAATACTAAGCGGATTAAAATGTGCACAGTAAAAAGATTAAATGATTAAATCTTTTCACTAAAGACAAATGCATCACAAGTGCCCCTGTTGGTCATTTTGGACAGCCAATCACGTACCGCGGTACGGCGCGGTGGCTCGTGCGTAGATGCGTGCAGTACGCGTTTGTACCACGAACTTTGAATGGCTGCATCTGTAGCAGGTAGTATTACTGTATTTAAAAAAAATTAAAAGGTTTCACAACCCAAAGCAAGGCTTTGTGAGTGTTGTGGTTTAAATGCTATTGGCTCGTGAACAGCATCCCCCTATCCCAGTGCATAGTGCCACATTAAATAAAACGAGAAAAAGAGATTCACAATGCAAAGCTGTGTTAGTCTTCTGTGTAAGAAATCGGTTTGAATATCATGGGTTCTGTTTTTAAAAAGCTGTAGAGTAAAGAATAGGAATTTTCCTGCTGTCAGCAGTATTGTGAATATAGTTGACCCTTACCTGATTTAAAACAGGACATTAAGAAAGGGTTTCAGAAATAAAACAAAGCTTTATTCCCATGCTAACAGTCTGGGTAATTTGAGTGAGGGCTGTGACATAGTGAAGTTTGTGAAAACATTTGTCAGTCTGTCCATGGGTGGAAGGGGGACTGTCTTTCATTGGAAGGTTCGCCTATTCTACTCATATATAAGAATATAGGTGGGAAGGAAAAGTGCCCGCAGTCATTTTTTCACTGACAAAGTTGTGTTGTGTTAACAAAAACTACAGTATGCTTAACAGCTGTTCAACCGGATTAATTCAAAACACTTCATTCAGTGGGGCAATTTAACAGATGCCTCAAGCCTTAAAATGGAATCGTATATATTGTAATTCGAATCGAGAATAACAAAGTGGTATTAAAAATTCCACTGAAACAATAATAATGTGTCTGGTCATTATTAACAGTATTAATTTAATAATAATACTTACAAGCTTCTTGTAACTTTTTCAGAGTCATTTTTTTCTTTGGTTTTCAACCACGGTTGACTCTCTGTCTTGCTCTCTCTGGCACTTGCTTGTTCTCTCTTTCCCTCACTCTCTGTCTCAGTTCAATTCAATTCAATTCAATTCAAGGTGCTTTATGAGCATGACGGATGCGTACAATCAGTGTTGCCAAAGCAAATAAAATTAATAAAATTAACATGAAACAAAACCAAAAATAAAATCTACAGACACATTACAGACCTTTACAACAAAGACATATCATAACATATTTATATATACTGTAAACATATTGAGCATTATTGGGAGACAGATTCACTGTTCCTCAAGCTGTGACATTGTAGCAATATACAAAATGAAATGCTTGGAGTTTTTAATGTAGGGATGATATTAATGTCTTTTATTTATGTCTTTATTTGGTGGTTTCATTAGTGACGAAGGCTAAACTTTCAGCTTCAGTAACGCGTCACTGACATTACAGGTATTTTGCGAGCCAGCTTGCCAGCACAGTGACATCAATACCTTTCATGTGAATAGCAGGGACCTGATCCATCACATTTGAAGGCAGATCTCACTGTAGCTCAACTGGCTGCTTTCCTGTTGAGTGACGCTGGAGGCCTGGGTTCAATCCCCCAGCTGGTAGGGCACATACCCATGTGAGCCCGAAAGTGCTACATTATTAATAATATCGTCCGTGTCATATTGACATTGGAATGTTCTTTTTTACAAGTGTAAAAAGAGGCGATACACAATGTCTCCTCTATAACTCAGTTTACAGAGCAATTCTGCCAGAGCCTCACAACATTGTCCAATAATACTCTTCTTATGTCTAATTTTTAGTTAAGCAGGATTTGAGCTACAGTATATGAATATAATTTTATCGTTATCAATTTCTTTAGATATGCGATTCCATATTATATTCCCTATTAATCAAATTCTAAAAAGTATGCTTTCGTTTACTGCAATAACGAACATAGTCACAGAAAAGGTTAAAACATTATAACTTTTTAAAAAGTATATAAACTTAATATAGTCAGAAGGAGCACGTAAAAACTTTTCTAAAATAACCATAGTATGTAACCGAATGCAAGACTTTGATGCTTAAAGTGTTTAGGAAGAAAGTTGAATACTGGTTTGTATTTTTTATTTAAACTACCAATACCAGCCATATACAGTTTACATAATATGTTTATGTTCCTAAATTAATATCGTTTATGAGCATGTGAAAGGCATGGTGAATTCTGAAAATTATGATTGGAAAAAAAAAAGTGATCGGATCAACGGAATGCTGTGGTGTTACTTTTTGTCAATGGAAAAATAATGTCTTTTCGTGTTGCCACAGTTTAACTAATGCAGACGGTTACAAAGAATACTGTAATACTTTGAGCTTATAGCCTGCCCAAGGTCATTCATTATTAGTAATATCTTCCGTAAAGACATTGATGCATAAAATATTTTTGCATAATTAAAATATTTATGATGAAGGTGGAAGGTTGTGTACTTTTGTCCAACTGAACAATCTTGCTTTTATAAAATATACCGACTTTTTAATGTTTAATGCTTAACATGCTGTAATACACAGTTTAAAATTATTAAAAGTCTAAAGAGTATACAACTTAAATTCTTAATTGGAAAAAGATTGTCCCTCAGCAGTGTTTTCATGCGACAGCTCAAATGCTGTACATGAGACGTTAAGCTTTTTTAGCTCTACCTGGCAGTTTTACAAGGTTTTACAAGGTGCTTCCAGGTACTATTATCATAATCTAATTTGCATATGGTAAAATGGGGTATATTGTGCCACACCCACCACATTTTACCACAGCGTACCTACCTCATTTTGAATGGCTGCATCTGTAGCAACATTGTGTGCCAGCATTCTCATATATAGTACATCAGATCAGGTGGATAATTGAGATATTAATTCACCAATTGAAATGAAAACTTAGTGAGAACAGATTGAATCCAACTTCAGTATGGAAATCCTGGACACCAGGATTAGCATCTCTTCTCATACTAACAAAGGCATGGAATCTGTAATGACAAAATAGTCAGGACCTTGGTTTAGTGTGTCATCTGAAGAACAGCATTTGTTTGAACATTCTGGTCTAGGGAGATTAATACAACCTACTGGTTCACTAACAACATAAACAGGAACAACCTAGTTTTCCTTAAAACTGTTTTTCTAGTTCATTATTATAGTAACATAAAAATTGTAAAATATGTACTGTATATACTGTAAATATACTAGTAACCAGTAAGAGGGACTTAAGGCATCCGCATTATTAAGCATGGTTAGATGCTTAAATCCCTTAAATACTTAAGGGACGTATGAAAAATATACCAGCTCTTACTACATCCACCTTAAAGAGTAAACCTTTAAAAGAGTTAATTGAATCAAATTAATCACTTACAAAAATAGGGACCTGCATACATTTACAATATCGATTCATTTTCATCAATTACTCTCAAAGGGTAACAGGGTTGTCTTTTAAGTAATTACCTACATTATTTATTTGAAACACTTTATAAGGATTGCCAGATACATTCTGTTAAAAGAGCAGCCTGTCAATGAATGGGGGTAATTAAGAATAAATGTCTTCAAGCAAACAAATGAGAATCATGCTGTGCAATCTATTCCTCAATTTAATGCTGAATCAGCAGAATAAGAACCTGCTCTACTTTTATCATTCTACTGTATTTCCAAATATTTAAACTTTTCCTTAATTAAGTGGGAATGGTGCCATCGTTACTTATTTTCTGTTTTATCTATGGTAGATAAAAAATAAAAATTGTTAGGTCTACCTTAGATTACAATGCAGAGGTATAAGTCATTAACCTGATCCATCAGATACACAACGTCAAGCCAATCATTGATTGAGGCTTTTTATTTGCCAACTGATTTTTACATCTTCTTAATAGAAACTCATCACAATTAGAATTTAACAGCAAGCATATATCATTGCAATATTTAAGGTGATTTGAGATATATAAAAATACTCTAGCAAGAACACAGGTTCATTTTCAAATTATGATCCAGAGTGTAGTCCCACCTTGCACCTTATACCTCTGGGATAGGCTCCATGTTGCCACAGACCTTGAAAGGATTATGTATTTTTCTGATAATTGAAGTATGGATGGACTCAACAGCAACAAAAAACATTTAAATGATTGCATTATTACTTGTTAATGTATCCTGAGTTCCATATGTGACAAAAGTTGGTTTCACATTTTGAGTATTAATTGTGTCATTAGATGTGATTACTTCTACTCTTAACACCTTTTAGAAGGAGATTAGTTTCTGCAGGTTTAAAAGCAAGTCACCTTTATGCTGTCTTACTATATCAATGGGGCGGAGTGGTGGCTTTGTGGCTAAGGATCTGTGCCAAATCCCGCAGCTGGAAGAGGAATCCTACTCTGGTGGGCTCCTGAACAAGGCCCTTAACCCCAGCTGCTCCAGGTGTGCTGTACAATGGCTGACCCTGCGCTCTGACCCCAGGCTTCTCTCTGTGTCTGTGTGTCTCATGAAGAGCAAGCTGGAGTGCGGAAAGATGAATTCCTAATGCAAGAAATTGTATATGGCTAATAAAGTGATCTTATCTTATCTTATACCTTTTGGTAAAGGCTAAATTAACAGATTTCATTATTCTAATACCCTGTGGTTTAGTAGTAATACTGTAGTGCTGTATATGTGCAGTATATGTCCTACTTCAGTTCCTCATTAACCACCTGATGGCCAATCCAGGTAGATTGCCTATGATCCTCCATGTACAGATCAGCAGATCCTCTTCTGACCTCAGCCATTCCCTATTGCACCTGAGCTTGGGAGTTTTAGATTTGAGACAATTTCTTGGAAGGAATAATAGAATTACACAAACAGAATTATCAAACTTTGATGATCAATGATAAGGCTAATCACTAAAACTAGCATTGAGGCTCATGAAGTGGCAACTGTCCAGTGTCTCAGCAATTGTGCCAAAAAGATATTCTTGAATTGTTAAGTCAGGAGGGACTGAAGTATAATTCCTAGACACTGCAGCTTTAATCTCCTTTACTATTTCTCCATCTTCAGACAGCTATGCACTCCACCAGAGTTAAATGACAACAATTTCTAGTGTAAAGGTGCCTGACACTTGTGGGCAGAATGTGGATTCTAGTGGCACCAGGCAACACAGGGCTCATAGTCACACCATGTTTTGACAGGGAGAGAACTACTCTGAGTTGGCAACCCTTAAAGAGTCAGTGATTGCCTCAGAATAGATTACATTAGTACTGGCATAATTTAACATATAGGCAATGCTACAAGAGAATATTACCCCATATAATAATCTCTTTTTCAGTACTATAATTCATTATATTTTCAAAATGTCTCTGAATCAGCAGAAAGTCAACAAAATTTGGAAACAAACGTAATAAAACCACATTCCCCAAGACAGTAAATGATTTCAGACATGCGGCATTGACCTCTTTAGTTAGGAATTAATTTGAGAAACTTGTTAAAAGACATATGCTCCATCAGCTAGAGCACCTACAGGATGCCAGGCAATTTACCTACAGGGCTAAAACAGGTGTCACAGATGCTACCTTCATATTACTGAATCTCTTATATTCACATCTAGAAGGTTCCTATTAATCTGCCAGGCCTATATATATAGATTTCTCATGAACGTTTAAGACCATTCGGACACACTTGTAAGTGAAGAGATTACTCTCAAATTTTAATATAGACTTTAATATTGTAGGTTGGATTTTGATCAAAAGATCACAAAGAGTGAGACTAAGCAGTCTTACAGTATAGCAAAGCAGCTTTGTTCTTATATTGGGTCTCTACAGGGCTGTGTGTTATCCTCTATCCTATACAATCTGTATACAGACAGCTACAGTATATAATCCCTTTTGAGGATAGACACATTATTGAGTTTGCTGATGACTCTCTCTTTGTCAATTCTCCAAGCATAGACTCCAGCTTTAAGACATCTACATCTAACAAACAGTGGAGAAGGCCAGTATAATCACTGACTATCATTACTGCTCCTTGGACAGTGAATCTGAGCTCCTTCCGTCTGGTTGTTAATTTGACAACTCATATTAAAATTCAATAGAACTAAGTTATCTTTCTTATTTTATTTATTTTATTTTTAACTTTATTATTTACACAGCTATTAACCTACTTAATTTGGACAACAGATTATATATTTTACTTTGTTGTTCAGCATAAATGCATTTCTATTATTTGATAATGGTTTCATGTTGTGTTAAATGTATTGCATTTTTACCTGCCTGCAAATCCAATTTTCCTGGAAAATTTAAAAATAATAGTGGCTTCACAATACACCCTACTCTGTGAAATCTGGGGATCTTGTTTGATCCTGAGCTCGGTTTTGATGCACAAATAAAAGCCACCTGTAATGTCTAACTTTCACCTCAGAAACACTGCCCACATTTTTTACATTGCTGCAAAGACCCTGAATCATGCCTTCATCTCACATAGACTAGATTGCCTAAATAAGTCTTTATAATGGGTTACCCTACTCGTTTTCTAACCACGTCATATGGGCCAAAACTCAGCTGTGTGACTTCTAACATGTTCACGCTCTATTACCACATTGCCCTAATTCTGACATGTCTTTATTGGTTTTCTATGACTCAGCTCATTCAGTTCAAAATTTTACTTTTAACTTTTACAGCCTTACACACCAAATCCCTGCAATGCTTAACATTTTAATGTTCCCTGTGTATTATGCAGGGCCTTACTCTTTGCTAAAGCAGATATTTTAACAGTACCTTTGTAAATACACAAGCATTTCAGGGTGTTTGCTTTCAGAAGCCTTGTTCCACAACTCTAGAGCTCACTCCCTGGCTGTAAACTGTAAACTCTTTTGCAGTTTTACATCTAGACTAAAGACTTAGCTGTTTTGACTAGGGGTCTTAATCATATATTTCATCCATCCATTTTTTTTAATTGCTTTATTCAACTCAGGGTTGCAGGGGAGCTGGAGCTTATTCCTATCCAGCACTCAGTATGAGGCATCAGTTCTGCAATATGCACCATTGTAGGACACACAGACACACATAGTGCACACTCACACCAAGGCCAATTTTCCTAGAAACCTTTTAACCCACCAGTATACCTTTGGACTGTGCTAGAAATCCAGATAACCCAGAGGAAACCCACAGGAATGCTAGGAGAACATACAAACCCCATCCAGACTGCACTGTGCTGTCCTCATATATTTCAGTTTTCAACTATTTTTTGTACAGATACTATGTTTATCTTAACTCATCCAGTTTCACCTGTACTGTACCAATATTTGTACTTATACCTTTTGTAATTCTCTTATATTTCCTAGTTACGTAATTGTCTTCTTAATTTTAGTGTAATTAATTTAAAGTCATTTTTTTAGCTAGTCTTGCTGGCTAAACACATTCACGCCACCATCTGCTGAAACTCTTCAACAGCAATGTATATGTTGCTTCTAATTAGTTTGTGATTTAACATTTATCATTTTTTCTTTATTGTGCTTTTGGAGCAAATGATAAAAAATAAGTTACTCATAGTGAAGTCCCTGTATGGTTTACATTTTACACTTCCATACTTTCCTGCAGTATATCACTAAACTAAATTTCTTTGTGTCCTCTCCACATCTCGCATTCTTCTCTATCATCCCTGCTGCTTGCAGCCCAACACTACTTGTTCCTGTTTTCATTAGTTGTAAAACTCTTCTTTTTACTCATCCATTTTTAAACTCTTTAAATTCATCTGTACAACTTATTTGAGCCTGCCCAAACTCATAGAGCATCTTGCTAGAGGTATACCATTACTCAGGTCAGCTTTATTCCATTTACGTAGCCCGCCCGGACTCAGAGGGCATTTTGCTGGCGCTGTATCATTGGTCAGCTCAGCCTTGTTCCGTTTAGGGACTTTTTCCAATCAGACTCAGATGGCATCTTGCTGGCACTATAGGACCATGTCTTGTCTTGGTTTTGAAACTAAGCTCAGAGGAACTGTCTTGTCTCAGTTTAGGGATCTTTGCCCTGAATCTCTCACAGACATATCCTTATTCTTTTCCTTTTAAATTATTATTTATATTCTCACTACAGTTTTGGTCCTTCCCTTACTGGAAATTAAATTACCTCAAATATACTCACCCTGTATGCTGTCGGGGAATCACTGGAGACCTGGAAAAATCCTTGCCAACTAAGCTAAATTGTTGGGGGAAATTCTTCATAAAAGGGCAGGATACACCCTTGTGCAGATTAATTTTTATTGAGCTCAATAAGGACAGTAACACATGCTGTGTCTGCTGTTCAGAACAGGCAAACTACAAGAGTTTCCCACTTTTTATATACAGTACACATGCTCAGAAAGAACTTTGTTTTACACGTTTGCTCTGTTTTATGATGATTATGATAATGATTATGAGGTGATTGTATTTGTCCTCTCTTTCCATATATGACATAAGTTGGTTTTACACTTGTCGTTAGATGTGATTACTTATACTCTTAACACCTTAACACCAATTAGTTGCTGCAGATAAGTCAAGTCGCCTTTATTCTGTCTTACTATACCTTTTTGTAAAGGCTAAATTAACAGAACTCAGCAATTCACAATATCTTCCACAACATGGTTCAGTAGTAATACTGTAGTGCTGAATATGAGCAATACATACTGTATATGTCTCACTACACTGCATTCACATTTGTATGAATTGTATGTATGACAGTATGTTAAAATTGCAATTTGCAATTTTTAATTTCTTTGTGATGCAAAAATCAAGTGTAACGTAAAATGAAATTGTCAGTAAAACGAACTTTAAGTCAAATATAGAGAATTTAATTTAAAAAATATATATTTTTAGTTTAATTTTAGACACATCCCCAATACACTTTTCCAGTACACTCACTGACGCTGCGCATTAGCTTCGGAACTCCAACTTCCATAAAACCCAAACGGGTGACTTACTAGCTACATCTGCATCTACTAATGCAACTTATAGTGCATGGCATGATTCTTTCATTCTTTTATTTTATTTTTTTTTTACGTATGTTAATTTCCTTTTAAATATTATGTTTTTAAAGCCACGATGTGTGTTAAATATTCACTATACACTCACAATCTCTTACTAGATGATTAATATTTGTCACATACACATTTAATTTGTGCAGAGTATTTGAAAAAATAAAAAAGGTTTTCGGCAGTACTTTCCATCATACTGGGTAGTTGTTACAGTAAGGCTCTACACCCCAAGCATTCTGATTGGGTGCATCTACACTCCTCAATACACATCAATATTAGAACTAGATTTAATTTCCACATTTTTTACTGGGTTTGTAATACTGTAATACTGGGTAAATAAATGGCGTAATGAATCACACAGATCAAACTCAAAGGATATGAATACCTAGTCTCTGGCATCTACTGCACTTGAGAAACTGTTTCTCATCTGATTATGGTTGGTATATGGAGCTTGTTTATTCCCTCAGCCACAGACATATTTTTAGGTAGACATAAATTGTACTCATGAACTGATGTTTTATACACAAATTTGAGATATTATGCACATTGATAATAAATTAATTGGTAAATCACCATGCCTGTTTCTGCAGAGTTGTAAGGTTTTATATGTCTCGCACTACTGTTTTGACACACTATTACAAAATGAAACATTTCTGGCACAGTTTGAATCTAAATTGTATTAGTTTAATTAGTTTTGTGATTTAAACCTTGTCTCAGTTGATGAAGCTACTTTATAAAGAAAGCATGTAAGGGTTTCATTAAATATAATTCTGCTGTATGAGTTTCAGAACTGCAGGTCTTATATTAATAAGACTTTTTTATTAACATAACATGACTTTTTTAGAACATGCTGTCTCTAGATTGGCACAGAGGATGTTAATTTTGGGTCATATGCAAATAAACTCTAAACAAAATTAAGCAATTCAGGAACATGTTTAAGCTCCTGTAAAAGGAGCTTTAATACGGGTACCTATATCCCTATGTGATCTAAGGGAGGCTTTGCAGAACATGAAAAAGGATAAATCACCTGGCATTGACAGCAGTCCTCCTGAATTCTCTCTTACCTTTTGAGGCCAGTTAGGTCCCCATCTGCTTTAAATTACACATACTGTCATTAAAAAGGGTTAACTGTAAAGGGCTGCTAATATTACCATTTTATTTATTTTACAGAAAATTATACAAATATACCCTAAACTGTGACCTGTCTACTCAATACCTTACTATTTGCCAAGGTTTTTTTTCATATCTAGGCACATATATGAACTCATTAGTACACCAATATCAAAAGGGATTTGTAAAAGACATCTAATAAAGTTCACCACTTCATCGATATTGTAAATGCAGCTACAGATATTTCTTCACCCTGTGCCATTCTTCATTCTTTACTAGCTAGATCCATCTCATGATTTTAGTCTCTAATGCACAACTAATTTGAAAGCTGTGCTTAACAATCTTCGGCTCAGTTTTATCTGTTGTTCTTCCAATACAAGACCCCTTCGGCCAGACCAAATCATGAATGTTAAATTTGCAGAACGTGAGACCCACTATATACTTTATATGTGATCATATGGAATGTGAAGCAAACAAATGTTAAATTCTTCACTCTGGTGTGAAAGATGTGGGTGGCTTAACCAATTCTAAATTCTAATTTACTGTATCTTGTTAAGAGAACTTGCTATTCTGTAGTTTTTAGGGAATTCTGATCTGATAGGTCCCCATTTATATTGGGACATTTGGGTTTACAGAGAGAGAGAGATTTAACTGCAGGTTGTATTCTGGTTAGTTTAGAAGGCTGCTTAGCTCTTCTTTGGGCCTTGGTTGGAATTATATAAAAGTCTGACTTAATAACCATCGGGTTTTGTCTAGGTGGTTAGAACATTAGGCCTCTGGAGGATTTATTTGTAAATTTGTACATAGTGTATTTGTTGTTTTTTTATACCTTGTGTAGTTTTTGTGTGTATTGTCATTTTTATCATTTGTTTAACTAAGTGTCCCTGAATTACTACTCTTTTCAACAAAGCTGTGTCTAAAAACCATTAATTCACATGTCTCTAACTGTATCAGCCGCTTGGGTATATACGTGGTAGAAATTATTCGGGGGTTATAACTATTTAATTTACGTGTTGAATAACCTGCTCTTTTATTTCCTGATATTCTGCATTTTTGAAACCCCAATTTGTAAAATATCTGCAGTTGTTTTTTTTTTCTCTATATTGAAATGTTCATGATTAAGATTTAAGTATTAAAATGGCAGCAAGCACTGCCATAGAAAGTGAAATATATTAAAACTGAGAGTTAGACCAACCATATCATGCTACATGGTTTAGAAAGTAATTGTACCAGAATGTGGAGTGTTTATGGAACTTGGAGAAAATACCAATATGTCTAAATGTATAATTTTGTTGATCAATTTTGTTATTGGTCTCACAAATGTGAGGTTTCTTCTGTTTTAGAAACAATATCTTGGACAGAATTCTGTACTTTATTGACTCACTTTCTTGGCCTGTTGTGTAGGAAAAAAGTCCAGACTTGGACTGCTTGCAGTCACATGTGTCATGGTCATCATCCCTCCTCTACAGGGCGCTCCGACCTTTTATTATAAGTTTCATTATTATGTGCACCTGATCCTGTTTAACCCGTCACTAAGTTATGTGCCTCCTGGACTCAGCATTGGAAGATGAATGCCCGGAAGCCCACCTACCAGCGGGTCCAGGAAAGACCCGACGGCATAGGTTTCATTACGGCGTCCTGACCATCTGGGTCTGGGGCTCGGAGTGCCTGGCCTTGTCATCGTGTTTTTAACTTCCCTGTTCCAGTTCCTGTTGCAGTTCCGACCCGTTTCCTGTTTTTAACTGTTTGCCTTGGATTGATCCCCCGGCTACCTGGACTTTGGACTGCACCCTGTTTTTCCCTTTTGGACTCCCACTGGATGTGTTCGCATGCACTCCCACTTGCACCTGGATCAACATCGGCACTGCCCCCTGTCAGTTCTCCCATCAATTCCTCTCAGTTTTTTCCTATTGTCCTTCTCCAGTCTCTTCCGGATCATACCATCTGCATAGGGTTCTAAAAACGCACTACACGGGAGTCCAGACCGGCTCCCGTTACACATGGTTGGAAAAGTCAGATTGCCAGTTTAGCTGGAGATGATGAGGAGCCAGAAAATCAGTCAGTGAATATGAGTCCTGTTCTCAATTTTTGTAGGTTTGTTAATAAGAATGACTAAATTTAAAGGAGCATTTAATAATATTGTGATGGAATATTTGAACTTGAATACTTGGATCAGGGGATGATGAGTATGGCAGGGTCTTGATCAAGTTTCTTACTTGTATTGCTGTCCGCCAGCATTAAGAGGTCAATATAGTCTCTTAAAAAGACACTTATTAAGCAATCATTCCAATTTGCAACCTATATCATCTCAATTAATTGTTAAATTACTACACACACTTTGTGCATAAGCACATGGATTAACAGCAATTTACTTCATATGGTTATTGACACTTAATCATGTACCCATTTTATTAAATAGTATCAGATTTGTGATACAGCCATGTAGCAATGAATTAAAATGATCATCAAGATCATGAAATCAGAAAATGAGTGCAGTAACTTAATGAAGATAGAACTGTGTAACAGAATCTGCCCATGTGAAGATAGTTATTTTAGCATACACAGAGTTAACAACAGTTTTTGTAGTGTAGAAACAACAGAAAAGATAAAAGCAATCTTTTGAGAAGTATACTTCTATACAAATGTACTAAGAAAATTATGTTTTGTTGTCCCTTATCAGACTCAAGCATATAGATGAGCTTATATTTAGATTCTAGTTTTATACGTATTCACAGTTTATATGCTGTTCACCTACTGACTGTTTAGATTACATTGCATTCACAGAAAGGATAAGAACAACTTTGCAAAAGGTTAGGTGTCTCAAATATAATGTGATTGAGAACTCCAGGCCCTCAGATGATGAGTATGAAATGCCTTAATATTTGTTTGATGTTATATGACTTTCAAAATGCATTTAACTTCCTGTCCAGTTCCCTGCTGGAATACAATGACTTTATTATTATGCTAGACACCAATATACACATTCTGCCGTATACTGTACTTAACAGATTGAAGTAAGAAGATATGAATGTGTGGTCTCAGGCAAAATTTGATGCGTGATCCACAATTAAATAGCTTTGTTATGGTAGATATACAGTGCCCTCCAAAAGTATTGGAACAAAAACCTAAAATTGAGATTTCCCTGTTGTATAAACAAGAAATTGAAATTCACATACAGTATCAACTCAGAGTAGTATGCAGCATCTGTGACTGGCTACATCAGTAAGTGTATAGATGACATCACTGTCTCCAAATCCACCATCACACAGGCCAACCACAAGCCATTGCTGTCTGCAGAGGTCCATGCACTGCTAAGAACCTGTGATGCTGCATTCAGATCAGCCGACAGGGCAGCCCTCAGGACTGTGAGGGCCAACCTGTCCCGTGCCATCAGGGAGGCAAAGCGCTCCTATGCACAAAAAATCCATGGCCACTTCCTGGACATTAGAGACACACAGCACATGTGGCAGGGCATCCAAACCATTACTAATTATAGGACTACCCCACGTGTCAGTGACAGTGATGCCTCCCTCCCAGATGTGCTGAACAACTTCTATGCACAATTTGAAGCGATGAACGTTGTGCCTGCAAGGAAAACCACACTTCCTCCCAACGATCAGGTGCTTTGCCTGTTCGCAGATGATATAAGGAGGACACTAGCCAAAGTTAATCCACGTACGGCTGCTGAACCTGATAATATACCTGGTTGCGTGCTCAAGGAATGTGCAGAATAACTAGCTGACATCCTCACAGATATTTTTAATATCTCCTTGTGCCAGGCAGTCATCCCTGTATGCTTCAAATCCACCACTATTATACCAGTGCCATAGAAGTCAGCCATATAAGAATGGTGTTCATTAACCACTTCAGCATTTAATACAATCATCCCTCAGAAGCTGACAGAAAAATTGAGCTTGCTGAACCTTAACACTTCCCTCTGTAACTGGATTCTGGACTTTCGGACCAAGAGACTTGGTTATAACATCTCCAGCACCATCACAATGAGCACCGGAACCCCCCAGGGCTGTGTGCTCAGTCCACTTCTGTTCACATTGATGACTCATGACTGTACTGCCAAACACACTTCAAACTGCATCATCAAGTTTGCTGATGACATGACAGTGGTGGGCCTCATTATTAACAACGATGAGGCACCATACAGAGAGGAGATGGAGCAACTAGTGGACTGGTGCACAGACAACAACCTATCTCTTAATGTAAACAAAACAAAAGAAATAATCAGTGACTTCAGGAGGGCCCATGCCGATCACTTCCCACTGTACATCAACGGCTCCCCTGTGGAGACAGTTAGAAGCACCAAGTTTCTTGGTGTACACATTACAGATAACCTCACTTGGTCCCTCAATACCACCTCCCCAGCCAAGAAAGCACAGCAGCGTCTATATTTCCTGAGGCAACTGAGGAGGGCAAACCTTCCCCCACCCAGTCTTCCCACTATCTACAGAAGCACCATTGAGAGCACCTTGACCAGTTGTATCACTGTTTGGTTTGGGAATTGCAGCGCTTCAGACCTCAAGACCCTGCAACGAATTGTGGAAATGGCTGAAAAGATCATTGGAGCCTCCCTCCCTTCCATTTCTGTCACCTATCGCAAACGCTGCTTACACACGGCCTCCAGTATAGTGTATGACCCCTATCACCCCTCCCATAAACTCTTTGCCCTCCTACCACCTGGGAAAAGATCACAGTGTACGGGCTAGCTCAACCAGACTCTGTAACAGTGTCTTCCTGAAGGCTGTCGGGCTCCTCAACACCCAGGAATCTTCTTGCGCCCACCCCATTTCCAGAAACATAATTTAAATCCCCCCAGTGTGTTGTGTATATTGTATTATGTGTTGCCTTGTAATTTGCACTATGTGTACACTGTCTACAATGTCTATGTCAGTGTCCTATCTGTCCTGCCTGTATTTGCATCGTGGACCAGGAGGAACAATATTTCTTTCCACAGTATAGCTGTATATGGCTGGAATGACAAATAAATGTGAACTTGAACTAAAACAAATTATGCTGAGTCAAAGTTCAAAAGGTCACCTTTAATTTTAGGATATATTTTGCAAACACACTTAATCATTATTCAATCAAAGCATGTTGTGTTGTGTTCAGTCCCACAAAATATAAGTGAGCATAAGTATTAGGACCCTTAACTTTAAGCAAATTAAAGAACTGAAAAGGTCGGTTTTTGTTGCAAATTAATTGCATGCAATAACTGCATCAAACTTCCATACCATTGACATCACCAGACTCTTTGTTTCTTCACTTGAGATGCTTTGCCAGGCTTTAACTGCAGTCTCAAGTTATTGCTTGTTGGTTGGGCTTTCTGCCTTCAGAACAAATTAACACATTTCCTTTTAAACAAATAAAATGCATGCTCAGTTGGACTCAGATCTGTTGATTGAATTGGCCAGCTTAAAATGTTTCACTTTTTTCTGTCTGAAGAGATCCTATGTTAAGCATACAATATGTTTCAGGTCATTGTCCTGCTGCATAATAAAGTGCAGCCCAATTAGTCTGGTGCCAGACTTTTTCTTACATTTGCAGACAAGATTTGTTTGTTTATCTCTGAACGCATCCTAATACTGCCATCTTCAGCTTCAAGTCATCAATAAAGCCAACTGAGTCTGTTCCAGAAGCAGCCATACATGCCCAAGCCATGATACTCCCTCAACCATACTTAGCTGAAGAAGTGGTATGCTTATGTTCATTAGCTGTTCCTGTTTTTCTCCGCACTTTGATAGATGTTTATTTTGGTTTAATCTGTCCATAAAATCTTGTTACAGAACTCCTGCTACTCATATCAGTATTTTTTCCAAATTCCGATCAAGCTCTTCTGTTCTTGCTGCTTATGAGGGGCTTAGACCTTGCAGTACAGCCTCTGAATTTTTCTTGGTGAAGTCTTCTACAGATTGTGGTAGTTGAGTTTGCATCCCCACACTCTTGAGATTATTTTTGATTTCACTAACAATACTTTTGGGGTTGTTCTTTACACTTAGAAATATTTTTCTGTCACACACTACATTTGTCTTTTTTGGACACCCTGTTTTCTGTGTGTTCTTGACTCCTCCAGTTGTTTTGTTTTTCTTAAGAACATTCCAGATTGTTCATTTCGCAATACCAAATGTCTTAACAATTCCTCCGATGGTCATTTTCTTTCCTCTCTTTTTCTCTTCTTTTCTTTTCTGTCATAGTGAGGTCTCTGGTTTTTATGTTGGTTTTTGCTGACATGCAAGTGAAAGACTTCAGAAGCAATTTCAAAAGACCTTAACCATTGCTAGACCTTTTATGTGTGTGAAATTGTTGCAATGTGTAACCTCTTGGCAAGTAGAAACACCGGAAACCCATTTGTCCAAATACTTATGCATGTAAAATGTGGGGGTTGAACAAAAAACATGCTGTTGTTGTATAATGGTAAAACATGTATGCATAAAAAATACCCATAGGTAAAAGGGGATGTGCTCTGCTCTTGTCTCATATTTATCTTGTGATTTGATATCCAAATATGCTGCGAGTACATCTATAATGGACTAATCTGAACTCTTGTCCAAACATTTTTGGAGGGTACTGTAGATTCTATACTTATTACTTTAGCCAAAAAGTCTAGATAAAGAAAAAACACTACATTTGGGGTGTAATTATTAGAGTACCACAGGAATTCAAGCATAGACCATTGCACAACCTAATTTGTATCAGTTAAATTCTGGCGTAGTTATTAAACTCATCACATTTACAGAGGAGGATGAACTAACACTGAAGAAGTAGCAAATTAAATTGAAATATTTAGGTAAAACTCAAGACTGGACAAAGAAATTGTAGATAATGTCTAAGGTAGAAAAGTACAGGTTTTGCATACTGGTATTAAAACAAGCTATAAAAAGCTATAAGAGGCTTATAGCTCAGATTATGTGTTTATGTTAACACAATTTACATATTCTACACAATGTGGGGAAGCAATATAAAATATACAGATGCACCCATGTAGAATGCACAAGGTGTCAGTCAGTATATCACATAAGGTGCCTTGGTATGACAGACAGCACTCTGTCATAAAACTTTTTTGTTTTTTTTTAATAATCCGATGCAGACTCTGATGCACTACTCTGTAAAACTGGCCAGGTGGTGCAGTGAATTCTTAAAGTCAGACAAATCAGTAGAGTATTGTTTATTAACCCATTAGTGCTTTCCTGTACTAATTATACTGTATTCACAGTGTACTAGCAAAAATGTCATTAAATACAATAATTACACACATGAGATACTTTATGTCACAGTGCTCTATAACACTATCAGAATGATAATTTTTTATTGTATACAGTATAGAGACTTATTACTAATTATGTATGAATTATAATTAGAAAACAAATTATTTAATATTGTCATTATTAAAATATATACACAGTGGTTTAAAAAATATAATTTTCAAAAGCACATAAACACATTAAGATTATGTTTTTTACATAAATCCAGAGTAATATAAGTTCTGAGTAGTGATTTGAATGACTTTGTTAGTCGTGTACTGTATGCTGCAAGGTTTTTCTTTAACTGAACACAGCTTTGATATTCTTGTTTTAACTATATTTTCCATGAACATCCTCTTCAAGCAGCTATAACATCCGTAATTTTAATTATGGGTGTTTTTTATATAATATTTATATATTATATAATGTTTATTTTGCAGTGTAATAGAAAATGAAATGTCAGATTAAATAAACACATCACTAAGCAATGTTTCTAGCTTTGTTAATAATGTAGATACAGTACATGCACTGCCTGCTATGCAGGAGACCTGAGTTTGATTCCCAGCCAATGCACCTTATTTTAACTGCCCCTTGGGGTTAAAAAAATATCTATCTCTAGTAATCATATATAATAATTAATATGTATGCTACTGTATGTCGACTTTTATTAATTTTACCTAACACAGTGTTAAACATTAAACTAACACTAATAATAAGAGCATCAATAATATGGATGAACCTGCATATCATAGAGCTACTGTAGAAAATGTGTAAATTGTGCCATAGAGGGAGTAAAAAAACAGTTTTACAGGTCACTTAACCACCAGCCCAACAATCTCCAGAATGATGAGAGAGACTATAGAAATGTAAAGAAACCCCTAAATGGAACTCACAAGTTTTGAGGTTTTCACAATTTCTGAGGTTTCTACAGATCCAGCCATTCTAAATGCGCGAAATAGGCTGCGTCAAAACACGGTAGGCGTGGTGCATCACAGTGCATCATCACACATCATAGCGCATGTTATGATAATAGTATCTGGAATCACCTTGTAAAACCACCAGGTGGAGCTAATAAAGCTTAACATCTCATGTACAGCATTTGAGCTGTCACCACAAAATGCCCGGTTTCGAATCCCGGTCACTGCTGAGAGACAATCTTTTTCCAATTAAGAATTTAAGTTGTATACTCTTTAGACTTTTAATAATTTTAAAATGTGTATACTATACAGCATGTTAATCATTAAACATTAAAAAGTTGGTATATTTTATAAAAGCAAGATCTCTCAGTTGGACAAAAGTACACAACCTTCCACCTTCATCATAACTAATTTAATTATTCATAAGTATTTCATTTATCAAAGTCTTTTTAACTTGGTAACTTAAATGGGTTTTGGTTTTAATGTATTTGTTCTAACATTATTAAGCTTATATTGTGTAATTTCATGGTGACAGCTGGGTTCAAACCCCCCACCTCCAGCATGCAAGGCACACGCTTAAGCCATTATGCCACACACATAATCACAGGTGAATGAGTTAAACTGATGCAGACATTTACAAAGAAAGTGTACTACTGTGATAATTTGAGCTACATCAATAAAATTATATAGTTATTAATTTCTTTAACTATAGAAATATGATTCCATGTTATATTCCTTATTAATCAAATTCATGCGTTTTTTTAATGCAATAACAACCGCAAATAGGAAAGGTTAAAACATTACAACTTTTTATGAAGTATATAAACTTAATATAGTCAGAAGGACCATGCAAAAACATTTCCAAAATAACCACAGTATGTAACCAAATGAAAGACTTTGATGCTTAAAATGTGTAGGAAGAAAGTGGGACACTGGTGTGTATTTTTTATTTAAACTACCAATACCTGCTATATACAGTTTACGTAATATGTTTATGTTCCTAAATTAATATCGTTTATGACCTTCAGATGCATTATGCTCCTCTTCTTTTCATGCTCAGCTACTAAAATTTCCCTTTAGTTGTAAAATTCCATATAAATATTCAATACTAAGCGGATTAAAATGTGCACAGTAAAGAGATTAAATGATTAAATTTTTCACTACTAACCAATGCACCACAAGTGCCCCTGTCGGTCATTTGGCCAGGCAATCACGTACCGCAGTACGGTGCGGTGGTGCACGCGTAGTTGCCCGCGGTACAGGTTTGTACTGTGCATTTTGAATGGCTGCATCTGTAGTTTCCATAATATTTACTATTTTAGTTTTTCAAAGGAATGTTTATAAGCTAAAGGAAAACTCATGCTGGGAGCTGGGTTTGAACCCCCAACCTCCATCATGCGAGTCACATGCCAAAGCCATTACAGCAATACGCTGCTTGACAACTTAAACTGTAGCTGAAAGGGGCAGGAAAAATGTTTTCAAATAATCACAGGTGGGTCAAATTGATGCAGAGAAACTGGACTACGGTAATACTTTGAGCTTTATGAAAATAAATAAATTTTTAAATATCGTTATTAATTTCTTTAGATATGCGATTCCATATTATGTTCCATATTCATCAAATTCTAAAAGGAATGCTTTTTATAGTGTAATATATTTATATTCCTAAATTAATATCGTTTATGACGTTCAGAGATGTTATGCTCCTCTTATTTTTATGCTCAGCTACACCAAAATTTCCCTTTAGTTGTAAAAGTCTATATTAATATTCAGCATTAAGCGGATTTAAACATGCACAGTAAAGAGATTAAATGAAGCAATTGTTTAACTAACAACCATTCCACCACAAGTGCTACCTGTCGGTCATCTTTGGTCAACGAATCACGTATCATTTCAACCTGCATCCCAAAACCTGGATATGGGGTTTTACTGTGCATTTTGATTTGCTACATCTGTATGTATCTTTACTAATGCAAGTACTGTAATTAGGGCTGCAGTGCTATAGGTCCAAACTGCAATCTTATCCATACAATAAGGTATTACCACCTTTTAGAAGGCAAAAGAGTGGCATCACAAAGCATGTATCTGTACATATTAACTGTACATACACACACATAAATACATTGCAGGGAAGTTGTGAAATTAGTCAATTTCATTTCATGAAATGCCTAATTCCTAATAATGTGCAATTATTATCTCAAGTTAAAGAATATTAAAGTTATTTTCCATGTGAAATTCCTGTTTAATTTTATTAAATTCACATTGCTTCCAGTTTTATCACTTTGATATTCAGTTAAATGTTCTGCAGTACTTCTAAGTTGCCTATTATAAACCATCACAATCAGATACATTTCAGACAAGATCCGGTTCAAATACTTTTGTTTGAGAAAATTTCAAATAGATATTAATTTTAAAGTATAGTTGCTCATACGATATTTTTAATGCTGTCATTTCATATAATGCCTTGGAAGTGAAGAATATTTCAAATTCTTCAAAATGCATTGCAAATATGTTTTAAATACTGTAATACTGTGATTCTTATTACATTCCTTTAGATGAGATGATGTAATAATTTCCATCCACATTTTATCAATTATGGTTGTTTCTGCAAATTGAATTTTTGACTTGCATTTCAGGCAACTTGCAAGTGAATTATACAAATACAAATTAATTCAAATAATCTGGAAAAATATCTGTAATTGCTAACTCCACATTACTACAGGGGTTTATTTGTTCATTTATTTGTATTTGAAAATTATTTGTATATGAAATACAATGCTTAAAGAGAGTATTTCCTAAAAAACTGTATTCAAAGCATTTTTCGTATTCGTTCCATGTATTTTTGGGACTGTTTTTGTCTCTCTAATTCCAGCTAATCAGGAAATACTGTATTATGAAAGATACACCTTTTATTCTTAACCTTGTTATATTTTTTATTATAACTGAAGTTCATAATTTAAAGTTGTCAGGATAACAAACTACAAATTTCAACCTGCCTGCATCTGTAAGATGTCAATACAGTAAATTCATACAATTATACCCCAGGTTTTGAGCATATTTAAAATTGTCTTCATCAGTGTAGCAGTCTGTCTATATGGTTAGGTTGTCTTCCCACATACCAGGCAGACTGAGCACACCAAGCAAAATATAGAAATAATATTGTTGCAATGTTGTGTTTGTCTGTAATTCCTAATTATTTTAGTGTTAACCGAAGTACTAATAGCCTAATTAAAATTAATAAAAGATGTTAAATTTAATTAAATATTAACTATATAATGTACTAGAGGGGATAGTTTTATGCAAAAGTTTGGGCACCCCTGGCCAAAGTGTTCTGTTGATTTTCTAAGTGAAAAGAAGTTAACAACCTCTGCAGCGGCCAAACTTAAACTTGACATGTTTCTCCAAATATTAATGCACAGTTACTATTTATTTGCTAAATTTAACAGATTGAAAAAGTATGATTGAAAAAGTAATGTGGCATGTGCAAACGTTTGGGCACCCTTCCAGTTGATCCACTGGTGTTATTTTTTTTGTAAGGGCTCAGAACTAAATTTGTTAGGCCTTAATCTAAGTCAGATCATGACAATTCCAGAATTTAATAAATTCTCTGACTCTTCGAACCTCTCAGGGTGTTGTGCTTACACTCAACAACCATGGGCACCTCTAAGCAGCTGACTGAGGATCAGAAAATAAAGATAATTGACTCTTACAAAGCAGGGGTAGGCTATAAAAAGATATCTAAATGCTTCCTGTTTGCAATTTCCACTGTCCGAAATGTCATTAAGAAATGGAAGTTAAGGGGAACTTTTGAAGTCAAGACAAGATCTGGAAAACCAAGAAAAATCTCTGATAGAACCGCTTGCAGACTGGTCAGAAATGCAAAGAAAAACCTCCAAATCACTGCAAAGGACCTGCACCTTACCTGCGATCTTATCACAAAAATCAACATCTGAAGTATGCAACACAACACTGAGATAAGCCAGAGGCATTTTGGAACCAAGTGCTGTGGGCTGATGAAGTAAAAATTGAACTCTTTGGCTACAATCACCAAAGGTACATTTGGAGAAAAAAAGGAGAAGCATTTGAAGGAAAGAACACCTTGCCAACTGTTAAGCATTGGGGTGGATCTATTATGCTTTGTGTTAGGTTGTGTGTCAGCCAGTTGTACAAGAAATATTGTGCAGGTAGAGGGAAGAATGCATTCTACCAAGTATAAAAAAATCCTGGAAGCACAGTCAGTGAAGAAAGTGAAGTTGAAAAGAGGTTAGATATTACAACAAAACAATGATCCAAAACATACCTCAAAATCAACCATGACTTCAAAAGGTTAATGTTTTGGAATGACCTTCATAGTCCCCAGACTTTAATATTATTGAAAATCTGTGGGTAGATCTCAAACATGCATAGCATGCAAGATGACCTAAGAATATTTCTGAACTAGAAGCGTTCTGCAAGGAAAAGTGGGAAAAAATTCCTAAAGCAAGAATAGAAAGACTGTAAGCTGGCTATGTTACAACCCCAAGTGTCTAGGGGTAAAGGGGTGTAACATTTAGGATAATTCTTTTGGAAGCAGGGGTGGGTTTGGTGAGGGACTAGGAAGTATGATAACAAGGGTAAGGAACTAGAATGGTGCCAAAGAAAAGAAAATAAGAAACAAAATGGAGCTGGCTAGGACAGTGAGGGAAAGCTAATCTGACTACAAAAGAAAACCCGAAACACACATTCTTCGGCGTCTTCAACACCCTAGCTAACCTGCACTGACTACCCAAAACCATACAAGACAAACGGCACTCACCCGTACTAAACTAGTGTACTAATACAAAATCAACTAAGTGTGTAAGTGTACCCAACAACCTAAACTAACCTTATATACAAATGTTCACACAAAAACACAAGTGAACCAGGAATACAAATAAGGGAAAACAAGAGTAATCAACAGGAGCAGGGTACAAAAGAACACAAAAGTTGAACATGTAACACTGGGGCAAGGTAACGGCAAAACAAGGATGAACACACAAACAAACGAAAATACAAAGAAACTAACAAAAAAACCAACAAAACAACAAAGCCGAAGCTATACGAAAACACACACACACACAAAGCAAAACAAACCAACAAACGAAGCCGAAGCAATAACCAGAAGCGAAGCGAAGCGAAGCGAAGCGATAACCAAAACCAAACGGGACCAAAGTCAAACGAAAGGCCTTTTCTTTCTGAAAGCCTCCATGCTATATAGTGAATAAAATGAGTTCTGATTGGCTGAGGGCTGATTGATGATTACATCATATTGAAACAGTGGTGTGATGGTTAGCCAATGGGGAAGGGAGAACAATCAAGGGTCAGCAGTGTGGACATAACAGAAAAAACACACACAGAACACACACTGGGACGTAACAGGCTACAAGAAACGTTTGGAGGCTGTGATTTCTGCCAAAGGGGGTATTACTAAATACTGACTGATAGGGTGCCCAAACTTTTACACATTTATTTATTTATTTCCCATCTGTTAAATTCAGCAAATAAATAGTAACTGTGCATTAAATTTGTTTGCTGCAGAGGTTGTGTTAACTTCTTTTCACTTAGAAAATCATCAAAACGTAATTTTTCCAGGTGTTCCCAAACTTTTGCATATAACTGTATATTAGTGATTGATATGTTTCATATATCACAACTGATGATCTATTTATTAAATGTCTTTTTTCACTTTCAGGAGTTACAACTGTGCTTACGATGACAACACTGAGTATCAGTGCCCGCAATTCACTCCCTAAGGTGGCCTACGCAACTGCTATGGATTGGTTCATCGCTGTGTGTTACGCTTTTGTCTTCTCTGCACTGATAGAGTTTGCAACAGTGAATTACTTTACAAAACGTGGATGGGCCTGGGATGGGAAAAGTGTAGTGAATGACAAGGTAAAGTATTTACAATTTGGAAATCTATGTGAATAATAAATTACTGCAGAATTTGTTTAAAAAATAATGGTACGTGTATTGACATAGCTATAACAAGTCACTAAAACACATTATTCCTTCAAATTTATATTGCTAATACATTATATTTTATATAGAAACAAGTAAAGTTTAATTCCATGCTGAAAAACATAAAAGGGAAACACAATTTCAGCTGTTGAGCCTTCTTCAGCTTCACAATCTTTTATATTTCATATATCTATATATGCTGAACTTCAAAATAAACCTATAATTCTATTTTTGCATCGCAGTTTTAGAATAAAAAAGGATACTATAGGATATCTGCAACAGACTAGCATCCCATTCAGGGTGTATCCTGCCTTGCACCCGTTGGTTACTGGGATAGGCTCCAGCTCCCTCAAGGCCCTTTGAATAATTAAAAATGGATGGATAAAATTAGGAATATTGATTAAATAAGTTCGTGTCATTTTGGTTAATTGATTATTAAAGACGACTATGATACAATGTCAAGTGACATTGACATGTAAAAGATCTATAAGACTGCCTCATAAGTGAGAGAGTAGAGGTGATTTGACTTGCTGTATGTCAGGTGAAAATCAAGAAAGACAAAACACAGAATGCAGCCAATATACCCAACTCATCAAGAAAACTATTGGTATGTTGAAGTTCAGACTAGGTGCTACAGTATGTCACTAACTCCTCTTTAAATCATTATTCATTTATTTGTTGAATTTATCCAAAAGAATGTATATTGTATCTATTTGTACAGCTAGGTTTTTTATAGAAGCAGGTTAAATTATGTACCTTTAAGAAGGATACAACAGAAACATCCTGTCCATAATTTGAATGCCAAACTTTCCAGTTATGATTCCAGAACCATTCCAACTACAACACAGCCACCACTTCATTTGCAAATGAATCTAGCTTTTTATGTAGATCACCCTAATTAATATCAATGAGTGTGGAGCAGACATACAGAATGAAATGCTAGTTGTTGTTAACAGTAAACCAATCAATGATACAAATGTAATCTTCTGAGCTGAGCTGGACTATCTTGTTACTGCAGAACTTTACTTGTAATATTTGATGGCAACTACAGATCAAGTCCTGAGACTTCATTTGCTGCTATTGCTGTGAGTTCACCCTCACTTGACAGCATGTGCTTTTATTCTGTTTGTCTAACTTTCTTAAAAGACTGGAATTTGGCATTTATTACCAGCAAATACACAGAGTCTTGTTCAGCCACTACAAGAGGAATGAGACAGAATTATGACAACAGATTTATAACTGTATTGCTTTTAGGGGTGGACACACTATATGAGGCAATGTCTCCCCTGTTGATAAAAAATGATAATAATCCTATAACCATTTCAATCAAATGTCAGTGCCTCTGCTACAAAAAAGATTCTGGCAATTTCTTAATAATAGTTTGTTGAAAGTATATTTTGGAGAACCATTTCCGCTTCTCCCTAAAAAATAAACAGGAGTCTGTCTCTGAAGTTTAAAGAAGTTTTTATTTCATCCACATGAGAGCAAAACACAGAGATGCTTGGGATATTTTTCTTAAAGTGATTAAACTAGAAGAGTCCTTAAATGTTTCTGTCATATTTCATCCTTTCCTCTGCTTATCTGATTGGCAGCATTCCAAGATCATGCTCATCTTCCTCTTGCCTGTTTACCAAAGATAACTTATTTTAATACAATTGGTTGCTTAATTTCGTAACATGGGTTCCTATATAACACAGTACAGAATTATATAGCAGCCCTTGTGTCCAATATTCTTACATTCCAGTTCAAACAGTTCTGTATGTCCACCTTATAAAGTACTGTAGCGTCAGCAGAAAAAAGTATGTACAGATGCAGCCATTCAAAACAAGGGGGCGATACCGCATTATTTTGCGGTGCGCTTGACGCAGCCTACCGCGAGTTACCGTAAATTTTTGAGAATCTCCGATTCACCATGCCTTTCACATGCTCATAAAAGAGATTGATTTAGGAACATAAACATATTACTGTATGCAAACTGTACTGTATACTGTATGTACAGATGCAGCCATTCAAAGTGCGCGGTACAGACACGTACCGGAGGTAATTGGCTACGGCATCGCACATTGTGACACACGATGACGCGCGGTACCGCGGTGCGTGATTGGTTGACCGACAGGGGCACTCGTGGTCCGTTGGTCTGTCGTAGAAAGATTTACATTAATTGTCTTTACTGTGCCCGTTTTAGTATTGAATATTTATATGGAATTTTACCACTGAAGGGAAATCTTAGTAGCTGAGCATAAAAAGAATAGGAGCATACTGTAACCCGTGTGAAGGCCATAAACGATATTAATTTTGGAACATAAACATACAGTATATGGCTGGTCTCGGTACTTTAAAGAAAACATACACACCAGTATTCCATTTCTCCCTAAACATTTTAAGCATCGAAGTCTTTAACTAACATGATACAGGAGTCAACAAGCATACTTTTAGAATTTGATTAAAAGGGAATATAATATGGAATCGCGTATCTAAAGAAATTAATAACGATATAATTAAATTCATGTACCGCAACACAAGAATAGTACACGCTGTACATTGTCTGTTGATAATGTTTCTGTAGTGCTTTCTCAGCACTCTGCATGTGACCTTGCCGGTGGCGCTGTGGGTTAGGTTCTTGACTCCCATATCACACGGTCTGTGATCAAATCCCACTGGAGCCATGACTTTATTTTTTAACAAACATTTCTTTGAAAAAATGAAACATTTCCCTTGGTCAGAGATTAAATAAAACCTCACTCACACCAAACAAATTTATATTTCTAAATATCACAACATGATCGAATTTTGTCATTTTAATAACAATGAATAGTCACCTATGCGTTACAATATAAACATTTATATTGATTTAAATCGCGTTTTGATTTAAATCATAAACGTGTATTTAAATATATGTGTTTTCTGATTCACAATCAGACAAATGCAACATAAATTGATATCTTTGTCTTCTAAGTATCTAAATAAACTTTCAGCATAACTTTCTCCCTGTTTAGATTTATTTTTCTTGGGATCTTGGGATCAAACTTGGAAAGATTAGATTGTAATCATTTTTATTTTTTAAATACATTTTATAAAAGTGTAATCTATGCTAAAAAGTTGTACACCACCTGCTATAAAGATACATATTGTAATACTTTCGGGTTCGGATAGGACAGACACGAGAACTCAGACTTGCGGAGTTAAAGCAAGTTAAAGCCTTGATTTTATATATCACCTTTAAAAGTGGAATCTCAAAGCAAAGTAAATACCCAACACTGATTGTACCCATCTGTCATGCTAATAAAGCCCCTTGAATTGAATTGAATTGAGGGAGAGAGGGGGGGAGGGTGAGCGAGAGAACCAGGCGAACAGGCAAATAAAATACACTCCACAGACATTCACAACAGCGACATATCATAAAACGTTTGCACATATAGGTAAGTTATTACTTGGTTTTCAAAGTGCAATGAAATAAAATATTGTTGTTGTTGCTGTTATTGTTGTTTTTATCCTGTAAAGCGTTTTGAGAAGCCACCTTTAAAGGCGATATATAAAAGCGCTGATTCTTATGGAATGTGTTCTGCCGGGGATTCAAAATTTTTTAAATTTTTTTTTAATCACGTATCTCAGGAAATAGCAGTATAACTTTGTTCATGCACAAACAGTGGCATGTTACATTATTAATTTGGGTGTCTCCTCTTGCCAGAAAGCTCTAAATTGCATTTTGAGTGCGGTTTTTTACTTTTTCTAAATTGCAACCCATAAATAAAGCTGATACAGTTTAGACTTTGAATTATTTTAAACTGTATTACAGCAGCACAATGGACAATGCAACGTAAATTGCAAAAATGCACTTGGAATCTGTCCAAGCCCTACTTTGTCAGGCATTTTCTTTTACTGCAATGGACATAAAAATTCCCTTGCTTTTAACAGAGCGTTTCATAATTTCTAACTACGAAAATTATTTAAACTGCGACACTTATCATTCAACCAGAGCGTGAAATATCACAAGGACCCTCAAGAGCACAGCAAAGACTGTATTAAAAGAATCGCGTATCTAAAGAAATTAATAAGATATAATTATATTCGTGTACTGCGACAGGGCTGTGTAGGGCTGTTTCACCTCTTTCTTCATGTGACTCTATTCAAAAGCCATTTAGCAGAGAGGGGATGAGAAGAGTGACAAACTAGTATACTTTAGATCTTTTTTTCTGAACCGGGGAAAATCTGATCATGTTTCTCTATAACAATAATAAAAAACATTATTTTACATATCACCTTTAAAAGTGGCATCTCAAAGCAATACAGTAGATGGAAAAACAGTTAAAAGGACCAAAGTAAATACCAGACAAACGCAAACGCGTTTTTAATAAAATGCTCTTATTCATTCAACAGAGAGTGAGAGGGACATCCAGCAGAGAGAGACACACACACCGGTTTTCATTGACAAAAAGTAATTGTTTTTTTACAGTCCTCTTGCTTAACAGGAATGTTTTGTTTGTGGACAGACTGTTAGACTAGAGGAAAAGAGCGCCTCCTTCTACGGAGCATTCCGTTGATCCGATTACAAATTCTTTTCCTGTCGCACAAAGTAAGGGTTGAGAATCTCCGATTCACCATGCTACTAATGGTTTCCCGGAGATTGCAAGGCAAGGCACTTTTGCCTCTGGACCCATCGAAATTTACAGACGTGGTCCACCCCCAGTAAATTTCAAAAGTCACAAGATTTCGAAACACGAGGGCGGCGTAGCGGTCGGCTCTTGCTTTCCCATCCAATGAAAGGCAGGTTCCTTTTGCTGAAGTCAGGAGACATCAGAGGGTTGCCACACCCGGACTGTTAAACCAACGCATTAGCACGTCAAAGCCCATTGAGGAGCCGGGCGCAACAATTGTTTTGTCCCTTGATTTACTGATCTGCATTAATTACAGAAATCGAGTTCCTGCTCTTTGCAGACGACCTGGTCCTGCTGTCGCCCACAGAACAGAGGCTGCGGCAGAACCTGTCACTGCTGGAGCAGCACTGTCAGACCTGGGCGCTGACAGTCAATCTGGACAAGACCAGAGTTATGGTTTTCCAGAAAAAAAGCCAGACCTCAGGGAAACAGGTACAAATTCACACTTAACAACACATTAACACCTAACAATGGGAGCAGTTGCATACGGTAATATGTTTATGTTCCTAAATCAATCTCTTTTATGAGCATGTGAAAGGCATGGTGAATCGATTCTCAAAAATTACTGTACTTTGCATGATTGGAAACAAATGCGTGATTGCAAAATGCTGTGGTGTTACTTTTACAAAGACGGTCAATGAAAAAAAGAATGTGGACCAGGGCAATACTTTGAGTTTACAGCTTGTCCAAGGTCATTCATTATTAATACTATTAGTAATATCTTCGTTAAAGATTTTGATGGCGACAGCTCAAACATGAGAGGTTGAGCTTTATTAGCTCCACCTTGTGGAAATTCCGGATACTATTATTTTGCTTGCGGTATTATAGGAGAATTTACGGTAACTAACGGTATTTACCAGTAACTCGCGGTAGACTGCGTAAAGCACACCGCAAAATAATGCGGTATCGCCCGCGCATTTTGAATGGCTGCATCTGTATATGTATATTTAATGTCTTTACTGTGCCCGTTTAAGTATTGAATATTTATATGGAATTTTACCACTGAAGGGAAATCTTAGTAGCTGAGCATAAAAAGAATAGGAGCATACTGTAACGCGTGTGAAGGCGATAAATGATATTAATTTTGGAACATAAACATACAGTATATGGCTGGTCTTGGTACTTTAAAGAAAAAATACACACCAGTATTCCATTTCTCCCTAAACATTTTAAGCATCGAAGTCTTTAACTAACGTGATACCGGAGTCAACAAGCATACTTTTAGAATTTGATTAAAAGGGAAGATAATATGGAATCGCGTATCTAAAGAAATTAATAACGATATGATTATATTCATGTACCGCAACACAAGAATAGTACACGCTGTACGATGTCTGTTGATAATGTTTCTCCAGGGCTTTTTCAACACTCCTTTTTGACCTTGCCGGTGGTGCTGTGGGTTAGGTTTCTGACTCCCACATCACATGTTGGGTGTTCGAATCCAGCCGCAGCCATGACTTTTTTTTTTTAACAAACATTTCTTTGAAAAAATAAAACGTTTCCCTGGGTCAGAGATTAAATAAAACTTCACTCGCACCAAAAAAATTTATATTTCTAAATATCACAACATGATCGAAGTTAAGTCATTTTAATAACAATGAATAGTCACCTATGCGTTACAATATAAACATTTATATTGATTTAAATCGTGTTTAAATCGCCTTTATTTAAAACCCATAAATAAAGCTGATACTGTTTAGACTTTTAATTATTTAAAACTGTATTACAGCAGCACAATGCACAATGCAACGTAAATCGCTATCTTTGTCTTCTGCGTAATAATGTTCACCTCTCTGTCCAGCAAATTAACAACAGTAATAATAATGAACTTTATTGTATATGGCGCCTTTAAAGGTGGCTCCTCAAAGCGCTTTACAGGATAAAAACAATAACAACAATACTGTTAGTCTGGGCAAACGATTTTAATTATTTTTTTAAAAGAAATACAAAATGAGATATAATGATGTGTTCCGGCTTAGACATTAACGAAGAACATAACGAAGGTCATAAAGGTCATAAACAATATTAATTTTGGAACATCAATGTATTATGTAAACTGTATGTTGCTGTTATTGGTATTTTAAAGAAAAAATACTGTAAAATCCTGGGTTCGGTATTATGTTTCAGGCATTCATGTGAAGGACAACAGAGCTTTCACTGGCCGATTATCAAACTTTATTGATAAAACAAAAACAAAAACTATCCGACCAAGCCTGAAGAAGACAAAAAGAATAACGGACACAGCGCGAGCCTGCATTCTCTCCTCAGCCGTCCACACCACACTTTTCCCTGGGTCAGAGATTAAATAAAACTTCACTCGCACCAAACAAATTACCACACACTGAACACTGAACATGTTAACCCAAATATGTCTCACAATACTTTTATGGTACATTACTTTGCTAAAATGTATTTAAAAATAAAAACGATTACAAACGCCAGCAGAGAGAGAGACACACACACAGTTCTTCATTGTCAAAAAGTAATTGTTTTTTACTTTGTCAGCACCCAGACAAACGCAAACGCGTTATTAATGAAATGCTTTTATTCATTCTTAATCGAACTCACAAGTTGTCATCTGCTGTTGAAGATCTGTGAGACTAGACTCACACATGGCTAGACTTGACTCGGCTCTGGCATTCCCATCTATACCGATGCACTGCAAGTACAACCCCCCTCTCTGTGGGAGTGCTGGCTGTGACGAATTAAACCGGTTTCACAGGTATTTTCAAAGTAGAAGGGGGCGAGATTACCAGCGAAAGACACCTCCCCCCCTCCAAAACCCAGTAAGTACAGTACTTACAAGTTAAGAAAGCTAGGCTCCTCAATGAAATCGCTTTAACATGCTAATGCGTTGGTGTAACAGTCCGGGCGTGGCAAGCTTCTAATGTCTCCTGACTACGGCGAAAGGAACCCTTCTTTCATTGGAAGACAATGAACATATTCTACCCGTACATGATAATATAATGCTGGCGCTTGGGCGCGGTGGGATGCTGTACCAGCTGTCAAAAAAAAGTTTTTTTTTTTTTTAAAAGTCAGTTGAATGTCCATAACATTGCAGTAAGTGAAAAGACCACGGGCATTCTTCCTCCCCCTACATTCTCAGAGTAGAATAGAATTTATTATTAGCACAATTTATTACCGTGCTAAATTTAATATTATTGATTACTAATAATTTATGCTAACACCTAGCTTTCTTAACTAGTAAGTACTGTACTTACTGGGTTTTGGAGGGGGGGGGTTGTCTTTCGCTGGAAATCTCGCCCCCCTCTACTTTGAAAATACCTGTGAAACCGGTTTAATTCCATATTAAATTCCATATTAATTCCATATTTAATTCCTACACTTCTGCATAAGCTTTCTGGAGGAACAGTGGATGGGATGCGGCTCTTTCTGGGAATACTGCAAATTCACAGGTGCCTGACTTGATGGAATTCACATTATCATATTCACATATCACCCCCCACCTCTCTCTCTCTCTCGCTTGCCCTCCCCTCTGTGTATTGTCTGTTTAGGGCAAGCGAGAGAGAGTGTGCTGTCCTTTGTCCTGACAAAACAAGGCTTGCCAGATAATGTGAATCGAAACCTGTTTTTCTAGCTTTTAAAGTCGTGCGATGTGTAAGCAGGAACACATCATTATATCTTACATATGAAAAATACATAATATAGCTCCCAAACAAACGCAAATGTGTTTTTAATAAAATGCTTTTATTCACTCATAATCTGACAATTTCAGGAAGACTAAGGAAGGACTAAGGAAATTGTCATCTGTTGTTGAAGCTCTGTGAGTTCGGTGACTTTGAGACCACTTGTTATCCCAAGTTGTTTGAATCGCCACAATTCAAATAGAGAAAAAAGAGCTGACTGACAAGATTTAAGATGTGGCTGTCAATGTTGGATTAAAAAAAACACGTTGCCCGACGTTAGTTGCATTGCTTGAAAAATAATTTTATTTCGAGAGAATGGATAAGTAATTCAAGTGTTTTTTTAACTTCCTTAAAAACAAGTAATAATTTAACAATATGTGCAAACGTTTTATGATATGTCGCTGCTGTGAATGTCTGTGGAGTGTATCTTATTTTCCTGTCCTGGCTGTGCTCTCTCACTCGCCCTCCCCCCCCCTCAATTCAATTCAATTCAATTCAATTCAATTCAAGGTGCTTTATTAGCATGACAGATGGGTACAATCAGTGTTGGGTATTTACTTTGTAATCTGTGGTCCTTTTAACTGTTTTTACATCTACTGTATTGCTTTGAAATGCCACTTTTAAAGGTGATATATAAAATCAGGCTTTAACTTGCTTTAACTCCGCAAGTCTGAGTTCTTGTGTCCGTCCTATCCGAACCCGAAAGTATTACAATATGTATCTTTATAGCAGGTGGTGTACAGCTTTTTAGTATAGATTACACTTTTCTAAAATGTATTTAAAAAATAAAAACGATTACAATCTAATCTTTCCACGCTTGATCCCAAGATCCCAAGAAAAATAAATCTAAACGGGGAGAAAGCTTGCTGAAAGTTTATTAAGATACGTAGAAGACAAATATACCAATTTATGTTGCATTTGTCTGACTGTGAATTAAAAAACACATATATTTAAACACGCGTTTGCGATTTAAATCAAAACACGATTTAAATCAATATAAATGTTTATATTGTAATGCATAGGTGACTATTCATTGTTATTAAAATGACTTAAATTCGATCATGTTGTGATATTTAGAAATATAAATTTGTTTGGTGTGAGTGAGGATTTATTTAATCTCTGACCCAGGGAAACGTTTTATTTTTTCAAAGAAATGTTTGTTAAAAAAAAGTCATAGTTCCAGCTGGATTCGAACACCCAACGTGTGATGGGGGAGTCAGGAACCTAACCCACTGCGCCACCGGCAAGGTCACATGAGGAGTGTTGAAAAAGCCCTGGAGAAACATTATCAACAGACATCGTACAGTGTGTACTATTTTTGTGTTGCGGTACATGAATATAATTATATCGTTATTAATTTCTTTAGATACACGATTCCATATTATCTTCCCTTTTAATCAAATTCTAAAAGTATGCTTGTTGACTCTGGTATCACGTTAGTTAAAGACTTCGATGCTTAAAATGTTTAGGGAGAAATGGAATACTGGTGTGTATTTTTTCTTTAAAGTACCGAGACCAGCCATATACTGTATGTTTATGTTCCAAAATTAATATCGTTTATGGCCCTCACACGCGTTACAGTATGCTCCTATTCTTTTTATGCTCAGCTACTAAGATTTCCCTTCAGTGGTTAAATTCCATATAAATATTCAATACTAAAACGGGCACAGTAAAGACATTTAAATCTTTCTATGACCGACCAACGCACCACGAGTGCCCCTGTCGGTCAACCAATCACGTACCGCGGTATTTTGCGTCATCGCGCGTCACAATGCACGAGGCCGTAGCCAATTACCTCCGGTACGTGTCTGTGCCGCGCACTTTGAATGGCTGCATCTGTATGAAGTTCACAAAGACCCTCTCAACAATAGGTGAAGATTTCTTTTAATACTTACAATGTTTAATTGTTTTGCATGTTTTACATGAAAAGTGCTATAAAATAAAGATTAGTTTACTCATATAAGACTTCCCATACATTTTGATTAGATCTAGGTACAATGCACCCTTTCTTTGAAATTATTTGCATTTCTACAGACCCTGAAGATTAGCAGTACTATATTATATTGCAATGCTTTTATTTCTAATTGAAGCTTAAAAGTTACATTATGCAACAAGCCAGAATAAAGGAAAATACATAAAAAGAATATAACTGTGGCTGGAAATCAAGGGAAACAATGAAGCAGAAGTGACATGACTGTATTTCTAAGATAATTCTAGAGCAACTTTAATAAGAAAATAAATGACATTTATATTAAATGGCACTCACCTCAAATAGCCCACTTTCAGATTTTCATATATTTATACCCTGTCCAATTTGTTTAGTGATTGGACAGTTTATCAAACTTTTCTGCAAAATGATTAAGTCTATTAAAGGCAGTCCTTTCAGTTTTACAGATTGTTTCCATATGGAGGTAGTAGGTGGAGGGACAATAATTGTAAATGGTGTATAGCTCTGTTTTCATTATCTAGTTCAGATTAAATCATAGACTCTTGAGATTTACTATATTACTATAAAATGTAAATGAAAACAGCATGAATTTCAACAAAGATTCTAAGGGATAGAAAATGTAAATTTATTACCTCATCCCTGAAAAAAGCCTGGTCTATTTTCAAATTTGTTTTCTATGTCTCAAAACAGATGACACAAGAGGGAAAGATCTACTTTGTCTGAAAGAAAGGATCTCTTAAAATACATGCACACCCAATTATTTTACAAACTATTTTTTTTACTACAACTTTGACTGTTCATCCAGTAAATTGTCTTGCGATATCTAATTTCAGGAATTTTCCCCTTATTAAAATGCAAATGTTCTATAATAATTCTATTTCTCAACTGTATATCCTACAGTGATTGCTAGCCACTTACTGTGCAATTTCTGTGACTAGTATAGGATAACTGCTAAAATGTTACTATTTTCTATATTTTCAGTAAAACATGGCACCACAAAGGTCTCTTGAGTAGCTCATCTGTTAAATGCACTTGCAAAAAATGCAGACTGAGCCCTGTAGTCAGCAACATACAGATGCAGTAATTTAAAATGTGAAATTTGCAGTAGATCATGGTATGCCAGACAGCAGTGTGTCATGGCTTTTTTAAAAAAAAATCAATGTGCTTGTTAGACATGTCATGAGTTAGGCAGGGGCTTCTCATTGTTTCTTATTTTTGATATTTTTGTTTTTTTTAAAAATCAGCTCCCCACTTTCACCTTGCCATAACTATAGTGGAGATGTAGCATATCTTGGGGCTTGTTCAGGATCTTTGATCTGTTTTGTGGAGCTGATATTTTTTCCTCGGTTTACGCATGCTGAACTTGGGGTTGTTGTGTGAACAGTGCAGTATGTGTGAAATATTTTTCTTAATCAAAATTTAAAGTTAAATTTCTCATTGCTGAAATCTGTATTAAGACAAAATATAGATTTTCTTAAAAAGGATGTAAACCTGAAAGAGGCACATCACGTTTGCAACAAGCTATAATAACAAAATATTTTACACATCCTACAGTATGTAAAAAAATATAGCCAAGGTTAATTCCAAGCTGAAAAGGCAAGACTCAACGTGTTTAGTTTACAGCTCATCCATGGTCATTTATTACTAATATTATTAATAATTTATCAATCAATCAAGGTTTATTTATCAATGCACGAACAGAACAGCATACAGCAGTGTTGTCGGCAATTAAATGCTTTATCTGCGAGCCGGTTAAGAGGGATAAAATAATAGTAGGACAGAAGTTTATAGGGATTAGGTTAAGCTTACAATACAATAAATTATACAATTGCTATTTACAATACAATTACAGATTGTGCGAAAGTAATACAAGGATAGTAGGTATTTAGCACTGTTCATATGTGTCCTGAGAGTGCAAGGTGACAGGAGGGCGCTGGTGCACCCTATCAGTTCAAGTAGGTTGCCTATTCACCGGTGGCCTTTTGGGTAATTGCAGGTGTCTGCTGTGGTAGGCTGTTTAGCTGTCTTATTGTGTGGGGGAAGAAGCTGTAATGAAACCTTTTGGTCTTGGTCTGTATACTTCGGTAACCACTTGGTAACCACAACAAGTTATGGTATGTTAACTGAAACCACAACAAGTTGTGGTTAGGGTGACAGGGGTCCCTGAGGATAGACTTGGCCTTCTTGAGGCATCTAACAGAGTAGATATAATCGATGTCTGGTAGCACACAGTTTGTGTTTTGAACCAGTTTCACCACCCTCTTGAGTACCTCTCGAACGGAGCAGTTAACATACCAGGCAGTGATGTAGCCGTTTAGGATGCTTTCAGTGGTGCACCTGTGGACGTTGGAAAGGATGTGTGACAGTATGCTGAACTTATTTAGTCTGCGAAGAAACAATAGGTGCTGCCGTGCAGCCGTGCAGTCTTGGCTATGAGGTTGGTGTGGTGGGTCCTGGTTAGATCATCTGTGATGTTGACACCTAGGAATTTGAAACTGTTGACTCCACTGCGGACCCACTGATGTGAATGGGTGTATGGTCTGTTCCCCGATGCTTCCTGTAGTCCACGATCAACTCCTTAGTACTGCTGGTGTTCAGAGAAAGGTTGTTGTTCTGGCACCATGCTGTCAGCATTTCTACCTCCTCCCTGTACTCAGACTCATAACCGTTCGTTATAACATTGTATCGTCTGCAAGAATTTGTTTTGTTCCTGGTGATGCAGTTGTGGGTGAATAAGGAGTAGAGGAGAGGGCTGAGCACACAGCCTTGGGGGGCGCTGATGTTCAGACTCAGGGTGGAGGATTTACTTGTGCCTACTCTTGGCACCTGCAGTCAGCCCGTCAGAAAGTCCAGGATCCAATTGCAGAAAGGGGAGCTTTGTCCTAGGTCCTGGAGCTTGGTGATAAGCCTTGAGGGTACGATGGTGTTGAATGCTGAGCTGTAATCAACAAACAGCATTCTCACATATGTTCTTTTCTTATCTAGGTGTGAAAGGGTAGTGTGTAGAGCAGTGGTGAATGCATCCTCAGTTGATCTGTTCTGTCTATATGCAAATTGCAGTGGGTCCAAGGTGTCAGGCAGTAAAGAGGTGATATGTGCTTTGATCAGCCGCTCTAAGCATTTCATGACTGACATGAGTGCAATGGGGCGGTAAGACAGCTAACTCTGGTTTTCTTGGGGATTGTAACAATGATGGCTTTCTTGAAGCAAGGGAAGACTGTGCATTGAGTGAGGGAGAGATAAAATTTGTTCATGAAGATGTCCGCTAGTTGATCTTCACAGGCCTTCAGGACTCGACCAAGGATAGTATCAAGGCCAGGAGCTTTGTGTGGACTATTCTTTTTAACGACTTTGTACACGTCAGGTCTGGAGACAGACAGTGGGTATTCCCCCTGGTTTACTGGGATTTCCTTAGCTTGTTCCATGTTATGGACTTCAAACCGTGTGTATAATGAATTTAGTTCATCGTGGGGAAAGGCGGTGTGTGTCATGTTGCTGTGTTTTGCTTTGTAGTCTGTGATGGTTCGGATTTCATGCCACATATTCTGAGTGTCCCAGTCATCGTGATATTGTGGTTCCAGTTTCACATTGTAGCTATGGTTTTTTTAATGCTTTTCTGAGATCAGATCTGGATTTTCTGTACTTGTTCTTGTCTCCAGAGTTGAAGGTGGATGCACTAGCTCTGAGTTTAGTGTGTACTTTGTCATTTACCCATGGTTTTTGATTTGGGTATGTGTGAACAGTAATCCTGGGGACACCATCTTCTATGCATTTGCTGATGTAGCCAGTAGCATAGTCCTTGTATAGGTTAATGTTGTTCCCGGCAGTTTCGCAAAAATTCTGCCAGTCAGTGGTGGCAAAGCGGTGACTTAGAATAGAGTCCGATTCCTCTGACCAGAGCTGGGTGGTCCTTGTTGCAGGCTTCTCTTGTTTTAGTTTCTGCCTATAGGCAGGGAGTAGCAGAATGGAGGTGTAATCGGATTTGCTGAAACGAGGTCCAATCCTGGAAGGGAGTGTAAACAATATCCAACGTGTTTGCAATATTCCGTATTGCATTTAAATTGGAACGTTTTTACTAATGTAAAAAGAGGTGATACACGTATCTCCTCTATAACACTTCAGTTTACAGAAACGTTCCCACAGAGCCACACAACATTGTCACAACATAAACAACAGTCTCTGGCTCACTTAAAGGTGTAACACGTCTTCACTGTCATGGTACGGTTTCAACATATTGATCTGCTGTTCTCCAGTTACTGGCACTTGTAAAAATAACCCTTCTTCCCCCCTTTGTTTAACTTACAGAATTCCGTGAAGAAATCCTTAATCACTAAACCATCACTTACAGATGCAGCCATTCAAAACAAGCGGGCGATACCGCATTATTTTGCGGTGCGCTTGACACAGTGTAATACCGTAAATTCTCGCATAGTGCTGCATGATACCACGTGGTACCACAAGTAAAATAATAGTATCCGGATTTTCCACAAGGTGGAGATGATAAAGCTCAACCTCTCATGTTTGAGCTGTCGCCATCAAAGTTTTTACCGAAGATATTACTAATAGTATTAATAATGAATGACCTTGGACAAGCTGTAAACTCAAAGTATTGCCCTGGTCCACATTCTTTTTTTCATTGACCGTCTTTGTAAAAGTAACACCACAGCATTTTGCAATCACGCATTTAATTCCAATCATGCAAAGTACAGTAATTTTTGAGAATCTCCGATTCACCATGCCTTTCACATGCTCATAAAAGATATTGATTTAGGAGCATAAACATATTACTGTATGCAAACTGTACTGCATACAGTATGTATCTGTATATTTAATGTCTTTACTGTGCCCGTTTAAGTATTGAATATTTATATGGAATTTAACCACTGAAGGGAAATCTTAGTAGCTGAGCATAAAAAGAATAGGAGCATAACGCGTGTGAAGGCCATAAACAATATTAATTTTGGAACATAAACATACAGTATATGGCTGGTCTCGGTACTTTAAAGAAAAAATACACACCAGTATTCCATTTCTCCCTAAACATTTTAAGCATCGAAGTCTTTAACTAACGTGAAATAACGTATATAAAAAGGGATAGTTTTAAGCTTTTCTGCGAATACGCTCGATACCGGAGTCAACAAGCATACTTTTAGAATTTGAATAATAGGGAATATAATATGGAATTGCGTATCTAAAGAAATTAATAACGATATAATTATATTCATGTACCGCAACACAAGAATAGTACACACTGTACAATGTCTGTTGATACTGTTTGTGTAGGGCTGTTTCACCACTCCTCATGTGACCTTGTGATGGTACTGTGGTCTAGGTGCCTGACTTGTAAACCAGAGATTGTGTATTCAAATCCAGCTGCTGCCGTGACTTTTCTTTTAACAAACATTTCTTTGAAAAAATAGAATAGCAATATTATGGACAATTAATTGACAATAAATATAGAAAAGCACATTTTAAATTTGGGAAATAGTTTTAATATGTAAATAGTTCCCTGGTTCTGCACCCCTGGGTGTTTCTCTCTCTCTCGCTCGTTCGCTCGCTCGCCCTCTCTCTCTCTTGCCCTCCCCCAATTCAATTCAATTCAATTCAAGGTGCTTTATCAGCAGGGCTCGTCGTGTATCTCTCTCTGGTCGGGGAGCGGGAGAGCTCGCTGGCAGGTGGTGACGGAGAAGAAAATAAAGGCAGCTTTTAACTCCGCAAGTCTGAGTTTTTGGGTCTATCCTATACGAACCCGAAATCGTTACACTATCATTCTGTCCATCGAAAACCTGTTTATATGTGACCTTTCAGAACACCTATCTGTTTTCTTCCTAGCACAATTTATGAGCACTCTGTGATTAAATTAATTCTCATTACATTATCATTCTCACTGTGCATAACAAGGAAGGTTAATAAACATAAGATTGTTTAATGACAATCTATTGTTTATCTCATGGTTAAATAATCAAGTCTAGCCAAAAGAGAAAACATCGACTTTATTTAAACTCCAGCGAAAGTATTTATGGTTTTTAATTACCATACTTTTATGGTACATGACTTTGCTAAAATGTATTTACACTTGTAAAAAAAACATTCCAACGTTAATGCGACACGGAAGATAATGTGGTGTATTGGTCGTTAGTGAAAAAATTTAATCATTTAATCTCTTTACTGTGCACATTTTAATCCACTTAGTATTGAATATTTATATGGAATTTTACCACTAAAGGGAAATTTTAGTAGCTAAGCATAAAACCCAGAGGAGCATAACGAAGGTCATAAAGGTCATAAACGATATTAATTTAGGAACATAAACATATTATGTAAACTGTATGTTGGTGTTATTGGTATTTTAAAGAAAAAATACACACCAATACTCCATTTCTCCCTAAACATTTTAAGCACCAAAGTCTTACATGTGGTTTTCATTACTCTCTGCGGGAGTGTTGGCTGTGACGAATTAAACCAGTTTCACAGGTATTTTCAAAGTAGAAGGGGTCGAGTCTTCCAGCGGGAGGGGGGAACAAGCTGCCCAGCCGTGTGGAATGCTACAGAACCCTAAACAGACAATACACACTAGCCGAATATTTGACCAAGATATCCAGACACAGCTGTATGAGCTCCACCAGTAAAACTCAAAGTATTACGCTGGTTCACACTATTTGCAACCGTCATTTTAAATGAACAGACTTTGTTTTTTCATTGACAAAAAGTAACACCCACCACAGCATTTCGTTGATCTAACTAACAAGGATGGGACATTAGCTAGCCAATATGATAAAGGAATAATTTTTTTGTTTATTTCTTTAGCACATTTATTTGAACATTTCCATCAATTGTACAAGCACTGAAAAACTGTTCAATCCCTAGTTCGTCTGGCATTTTCTTTTACTATAACAGATATAAAAACTCCCTTGCTTTTAACAGAGTGTTTCATAATTTCTAACAACGAAAATTATTTAAACTACGACACTTTTATCATTTAACAAGAGCTCAAAATATCACAAGGATCCTCAAGAGATCAACAAAGACAACAGAAAAAGATACTGTATATGTATAAGATACTGTCCATGGGAATCCAAGCTTTTTTATCTACGCTAAGAAGTAGTCTTTAAAATTTCTTCATTACACAGTGAAGTCAAAATTCTGGGATGTGCCTATATTAGTACGCTGGGCAAACGTTCCGAGGTCAAATTCTTCTGGCACGGGGGTACCTTTAAAGCGGAGACAACGGCACCAACATTTTTTTGTGCGCCCTCTCTTTAAAGCCCTGGCCAAATATGAAGACAGTACGTACAGTTATAATTCAAACGGAATTAAAAACTACACATCCCAGTTACCATGGTGGTGCTTGTGATCATTGCGTCTAACCAACGAAACAGGGCGAAAAATCAGTCACATGACTTTGGGGCAGAGTTTCGAAAGCTTAACCTATCAGCAACAAAGCGAAATTTACACGATAGGCTACCTCAAACTGTCAGTTACACGACTGTGTATGTCGCGTAAGCCACTCCTATTTGGCATTTTAGTTATGGAGGCGAGAAGACACCCCCCCCCCCCCCCCCTGGGTCCGTGATTTGCCGCCATCTTTAACTGTTCCGTGTCCGAGCCGTAGTAGCTATGCGTACGAAATAAAGTTCATCCCAGCTATAAAACATATATATTTTTGTGGTAAGAGGGAGCAAAACATCAGTATTTACTGCTATTAATTACTGTACGATTTATAGTTGAAATCTGAGCCTAAATATAAAGTTAAAATCTCGACAAAGCAATGTAGGAAATACAGAGAAAATAAATCCTTTCTGACATCTAAAATCAGTTTCGATCAAGGTCTCTAAAACGAACAAGAAAAAGAGGATTTTCAGAGGGCAATTACGCTGTGTTTATATAGAATAAGTGATTTATGAACAATCATAAATAGGCGGTAATGCAGAATGTTGAATACTCATCCAATCTGTGGGGATTCAGATCTCCTGCAGGCACAAAGAAGCAGTGGCAAGCTTGTTGCTGTCCAATCGGCGCTCTCTGGCTCGGTGCCAGGAAATACTCGGTGCGGCTTGCAACGTGGTGGGAGAGATTCCTTCGGCGATGCGCTGCTGATGCTCTCTGAAGACCGGCTAGTTAGTGTTGGCTGAAACTAGCAAAGTTTGTGCACCGGAGAAAAGTGATTTCGGGTCCCAGCAGGTCAGGAAGAAGACCGGTTCGTTCCTGATGAAGCACTAGTCCTGAATCCTTAGCTTCAGATTGGGTTCACGAGGCTTGCTGCAGGCTAACCTCAGGTGGATCCTTCGGTTACTCGCTGGCAACCTCCGTTCTCGACTCTTAGAACAAAGGAAAGACTCACTGGCCGTTACGTGGTGGTCCGGGCTGAGTCTGAGGATGTTCAGGAGGAGCCCTGAGGCTGAATGTCCAGCAGGCGTGCTGCGCGAATGTCCTGCTCCTGGGAACTTTTCTGCCCTTGGGAACTGTTCTACAGGCGCTCTGTGATGTTTGTTTTACCTGGAGGAAATGCAGGTCGTTCATTGGTTGAAAGTTTCATGGACATCAGAGACCCACATGGGGTTAAACTGTCCTACCAGTTCCTGATTGGCTGATGATGAGTAACCATGCACTCTGACCTTAGAGTTGTAAACCAACTTTGAATAAGACTCCCTTGGAATCTCCCAGACATTAAGGCGCCAGATAACCATTTGTTAGGGTTGATGGAGAATCTCAGCATTGAGGAGTTGTTCCTTATCAGGACACTCTATCAGCTAGAAAAACACCTTAATTGTGAATCAAATGGAATGGCCTCTCTGTATCAAGCACCACTGAGATGAAGGAGAGAGGGACTGGCAAGGGAGCAGAAAACTTAATTCCTGTACTTTAATAAGCCTCGCCGCTACAATATTATTGTAACAAATTCTCCTGTGTTGCTCAACAGAGGTTTTGGTGGCTGGGCTACAGAAGACCTTTTTCAGTCTATGCAGACAACATCCCTAAAATGTGCAGGGAAGTAGAGGGCTGTACTGTCACCCCGATGCAACTGGCGTGTTCTATCTGTATGCCTGCCATTGTTACAATATTAATAATGAATTACCGTGAATGAGCTGTAAACTGAAGAGTTAGACGACACGTTGAGTCTTGTCTTTTCAGCTTGAAATTTTACCTTTACAGCAATCCTTTTGGCTATATTTTTTACATAGCCAGAAGAGTAAAAATAGATTGGATTAGTAACTAGAGTAAGAAAAGATATTTCACACATACTTTGAAACCATATGGCTTTGGAACAGCAGGTGACGAGACACGACTGGGAGGGGGGGCGGTATTTTGATTTTCGTGCACGAACCATATGCACTACAATATTATAATGGTCCCCGAGGCATTCAAATTTTGGAATTATAAAAAATAAACCTTTGTTGAGTTTGTACGAGAGACAAAAGTTACCTTTTGAGAAGTCGTGTACTGCTTGCAAAGTAGCAGATTTTGACAAACAGCTAATTTTGCTTTAAGAATTTAAAATATGTCTGTACTATAGCTTTATTTAATCGAGTAGAAAGTCACCTTGCTCTTACAAGTGGCTCTGTTAAACCGAGTTTGTGTTAACACACCACAGCCTTTTGAATGAGTTTTAATCAACTTTGTCTGTCAGTGAAAAAAATTACTGTGAGCACATTTCCTTCGCCAATGGTGTGAGCTGATAACGCGGAAAATGTCTTTTTAATTTTACTGGGAGTGTGAACATTGAGTGAGTACCGGGGCATACAGTGAAATTAACACAGTGAGATTATATAAAATATTGAACTGTGATATAACATTCAGAAAAACAATCGAAAATAGTCTGTGATATTTGTGTAGATGAAACCTTTCTAAAATTTATTTTTTTTAAATTAGAAGCGATTAAAATTTATAATCATTTGTATAAATGTCATTAGAAAGTACAATAAGCCCCTGCTTTGTTGAATGATGGTTTCAAATATAAAACTAATTGGTGAGAAAGCTATATTTAGTGATAATTAAAAGATTTCAAGTGAAAATAAATGATTTACATTCCATTATTAAATTTTAAAGGCAGACACGCTCAGTGCCATAAACACTGCAAGCTGCAGAACAGTCTCCTTATGGTGCCACCTCTTCTCTGACTGAGCTCAGTTGACGATGTGCTATTTTCTCAGCCACCTGCTAATTTGCTTCACACCACGGGAAGACAGGAAAATGTGTTTGTACGGTATCGTTACGAAATGTGTGTTGCATTTACAAAATTGTTTTGTGAGTGTTTAAAATGTTTAATTTAAAAAAAAACTAATAGCTTACACAAAGATTCTAAGCTGTTCAGAAGGAAAATCACCCATTTTTTGTGGATTTTGTGTTTTTCTCTAAACCCATTTTTTATGGGTTTTGAAATCATGCAATGTCTATTTGAGGCACACACGTTATTGTTTCCTATTTTTGATTTTCTTTAATATTAAAAGAATTGGTTGCCCATCGTGCCACACAATATTATTTTACCAATGCACCACGAGTGCCACCTGTTGGTCATTTTGGCCAGCCAATCACGTACTGCAGTATAATGTGCTAAACTGTAGATAATTTCGTGAATTACAGATTTTTAGCGCACATTTTGAATGGCTGCATCTTAATTCTGTTATTATAATCGATTTTAATCATGTTTATCCCATAAATGTATTTAATGTTTGTTTTTCAGCAATGCATACTTTGACAAAATAAATAGTGGGAATGTTTTTAAAGACCAACTTTCTCATTTTCCTGGAAACAGAAAGTGCACAATATCTATGCATTTATTGTAAGCAAATACTGAAACAGACACTGGAAGATAATAGCACATCGTATTTTGTATAAAAGGTTAGTTCAGCACCTTATCTTCACTGAAACCTTCCTTATGACTGTCACTGCAGGTTTTTGGTACTCAGCTGGCATCAAGTTATCAGAGCTTTTGTAAATTATACAGAGGGATTTGTTTTCCTAAACACATAATTTTCAGGAGCATGCCTTAATTATGGAGGCATTTAATCAGAAATTTGGGTTCTACCAATATGAGCACCAGTTCAGATTATTCACTTTACACAAACAACATTTTGTTAACTGAAAATATCATTAAATTAAATAAGTAGTATTTATCGAATTTTATTTAACATTTTTTAATTAATGTTTTTAATTACAAATTCAGTAAATACACCAAAAATGTATTCAAAATGTGCATTAAAACTCTGTAATGCGGGATTGGGACTGCAGGTTACCGCAGCATGTGATTCACTGGACATAGATGATCGACAGGTGGCACTTGCAGTGCATTGGATGTTAGTGAAATTATTAATTCATTTAATCTCTCTACCGTACATGCTTAATATGGAATATTAATATGAAATTTTAAAACCAAAAGTTCAACTAAAGGGAACTTTTGGTAGTTAAGCATAAAAATATCAGGAGCATAACATCATAAACAATATTCATTTATATTGTTAATATAAGTATATCATACATACTGTATATGGCTGGTAGTGGTAGCTAAAATAAAAAAAAATACACAACAGTATCCAACCTTTTTCATAAACATTTTATGCATCATAGTCTTTTTTATTTCAACTACAGTATGAAATATATTTATCACAATCTAAATTTAAAGTTAACTTATCCTGATTATTAATTGCTGAAATTTACATTAAGGCACTATATAGATTATCTCAATGTGGATGTAAGCCCAAAAGAAGGACATAGGTTCACAACAAGTGACAGTAGAATAATAAACTATTTTCATATATTGAATTAGTAATGTTCTTATTGTAATGTTATTCACTGTTAAAACTGTCCCTTAGCATTGACCAGGATTTGAAACCAGATGTTCTCTGGCGACAGCCCAAATACTTCTAGATGCCACATTAAGGTTTCACTGCTCCACCTGGCAGTTTGACAAGTTAGTGTAGTCCAACAACTGAGTATTTTTAAGAAGGCGAAGTAAACTTCACAGTACTGCATTATCCCATGCGCATTCTGAATGGCTGGATCTGTATAAAGTAAAACCTTGTGTTGTTTTAATATGCTATATTTTTACATAGTATGTTACTGCATACTAAATTGTTTGTGTTATATTGTGCTTTGAAACTTGATTTCAGAAGATACAGACATAACTGAATAACTTGACTGTGATAAAGAAAGTGCATTTTTTATATGTTTGATTTTAACATGCTTGGTTTGAGGAACAACGAATAGGTCATATGAACATTGCTGCCAGAACCCGTTTGATAAGCCAAGAATTTCTGCTTTGTTGGTGTTCTGTGTAATGTGGAGGGATCTTAGCATTACAAAACTGGAAAATATAACAGACAGTTATTCTCAAGAATATGGATTTGTTCTCCCAGACTTTTGGCACAAATTACAATTTAAGGTAAGGTGTACAATCGTCCTTGAGTGTTTACTGCTGCAATTTGACAGCCAGCCAAACTCATTGGAGTCAACAATCCATTCATTGAATTCATTGTTTAATTGAAACACCAAGCATGTAACTTTGAATTAGGAGTAAACCAAAAAGATACAAAATAAACTTAATTACTAATTAACATTGGTTCACAGTGCATTTCTATTTCTATGATAATTTAATATTATTATAGATTACAAATGTATAATACTATATAAACAAAAGATAATTTTAGGTTTGTATTATGAACAATATTAACTATGTTATTACTATACACAATAGACTAGAAACCGGAGTTTTCCACTCTTTGGAACCCAATTTAACTTCTAAAATATAACTATATAACATGTAAAGATTTAATATGTGTTTATTATTTACTCACAGGCAATGCTTTCCCTGGCAGAAACCAAGTAGACTTTAGCAGACTGATACACTGACAGCCGTTTACTGACAATGTGCTTCAGTAATGATATTGCATCATGTTTCGTGGATCAAAGTTAAACGTTCTATGTGTATTAAGAATGCTACAATTCTCAAGAGTGAGTTCCAGGTGGAGAAACATTCAAATTCAAAGCATTTGGAGATGAGATGTCTGTCTTTAATCTCAGTGATGAAACCTATCACCTGGGGTTGGACCTCAGTGTCAGACTCTGGATTGACTAACCCATAGGCATAGTGTTTCTCTGGTACACCTTTGTATGGTTTGTACAATAATTCTGGTCCTGTATGCTATGTAGTGCTGGCATGTCGGGATGCAGGAACTGACCTTGAGGCATAATCAGCTGGATTGGTATTCAGTGGGTACATAGTGCCACTGCTCTTTTCTGAAACGCATCAGGACTTCCAGCAGACTGTTGTTTAAGTCTGGACCTGTGAGAAGCACATTGTTGAGGGACATGCCATGTTGTGCACTGGATACAAAGATCACTCTGATCTAACCTGGCTTATGCAGGTGTTAGACTCCGAAGAGTGATACCAGCACTCCTCCCCCTCTTTCAGAGGAGGTGCTGGCTCAGCATGGAATTTTTGAATATTCTCTCCACAATGGCCACAAATTCCTCTTTCATTTCTGGATTCTTGTTTGAAGTGCGATGTAGAGAGGCAAGACGCATGAATGCTTGTACATGATTGTTTGGAAGGTGACATCTCGGATCTCTAAAAGGGAGTGGAGCCACCCAGCTGTTTGTTTCATCCTTGTAAAATTATTCATCCATAATCCTTAGAAAGGCTTCTTCTTTGATGGAGAGAGTTGGCTTGTTATCATTCTGTGTTGTGTTGAACACTGTTTTCCCAAGTTTGTCTTCTGCTGCTTTCTCTTTCAGGCTTTCTGGGAGGCCATCAAAAAGAAAATCCTTTTGCACTCTGTCATGGCTCAGTCTTTCTATCAGGTGGATATAATTTGGGCATAGGGAAAGGAAGCTAGAGCAACCATTCTCTAGAATATTAGTTTTATAGGTGCATACGCATGGCTTGTGTACATTCCCTAAGGATACTTCACCAACTAGGACCCATCGAAAATCTAGCTTCTGAGTGAATGGGGCATTGTGTGGGCCATTAATTTGTTGCCTCACCTTATGAACTCAGATTTTGACTCTTCCATGCAAGAGAAGGATTTTGGCATTTGAATCCAGTTGGAATGTGGGCTGCAATGAGCATCAGATGGGTATGGTGAAGAGCTGCATTTGGGCTAGGTATTTCAGATCTGTTATTTAGAATTTGGTTACATTCAATTATAGGAGGAAGGTCTAGACTGATCCCTCTGTTTACTGCTTCAACGTGGAAGCCTTTAGCTTGTCTTCCTATTGTTAGAACTACTCCTCAGTGAATAAGGAGATGAAATGCTTTCAATGCCTAACAAGTCAAAGAATTCTGATCTCACCAATAATCGGTTGCTCTGGTCATCAAGTACGGCGTACATCTTGACTGAATTTTCATGATGTCCCTTTGGATAAACTTACACCAGACATATCTCAGAACAAGATTTTGCTGCTAACCACTCATTACACACCTCAGTACATCGAGAGCTGACTGCAGGCACTGCTGTTCGGTCTTCTTGCTCCTGCCCTCAGATGCAGGAGTGGAGGCTTTTGAGGTCCAGGGGCAAGGGCCAGGGTGCTTGGCTGTGCAGTGGTTTTCAATAATGCATTCCTTACACTTCGCTGCTATCCTGCAGTCCTTTGTGATGTGGAATGGTGAGATGTAGCACAATCTGTTGTCTATAGGTAGGATTTATGCTCTTCCAAATTATTTGCTCTGAAGCAGAGGCATTTACTGAGAGGGTGTGACTTGCTGTGGATGGAGCACTGTTTTCCAGATTTATCCACCTTCTTGGTGGTGTCTGCGCAGGATTCTACAGTAGCTGCAACATAAGTCTTCTGGATGAATATGAGCATTTTTGTGTTGATGTTCTTCATCACGGGTCTATGTTTGAGATCAGTTGCAGCTGGAGAGTGCAAAGCTGGGGTCATTTCTGGTCTTAGCTTTTTGACCAATGAATTTTGTGAAGAAGGAGAATGGAGGAAAGGACATGTCATGTCCATTTCTCCTACACAGCATGCGGCAGATTCTCCACTATGAGATTGATGCCACGAAGCTGTCCAGTTTCAAAAAAAGTGCGCTTCTGGTGCACAGTAGCATTCTCTTAATCTGTTCCATATCATTTTAAGAGCTGCTGTGAGGTTGTTAATATACACAGATTGGATCCATTTAACATGCTGTGATGACTCCTTGCCAGCCATTTTGCTAGCAGATCCAGCTCTTTACTGGCAGTAAGGTCCAAGTCTCTGACATCTGCCATTGATGAAAGATGTTCACAAGCTCCCCACGTGCTAGATATTTAGCAAAGTCCATCATGCTATGAGCTTGAGTCCTAGAACTAGAACATGACTAGCACTCAGTCTTAATGTGCAGATCTCCAGCAGGGGTGGTATCTTTCTGCTTGAGGAACAGAGAGTGAGTGTTAGGAGCTGCTGTGTGTGTGTTCATCAGCCTGCTTGACTCTCTCTTGCCTGGGGCTGCTCTTGAGTCTGGTTCGGTGTCATCTCTATCAGCTGAATGATGTGTCACCTGAGTGACATCATGCTGGGCTGGTGATAATGACATCGAATTCATTGGCTCTAAGCCTGGCAAGGACTGAGGTTTATTTAGCAACCTAGCTTGCTTCTGGACATACTCTTCTGTGTGTTGAGCTACACTTTGGTTCGCTACAGTGACACTAGTCTTGTTGCAAAATTCCTCCCCTTCCAATAGTACTGCTGCCTCAAAAATTCAGCTTGAGCTAGAGCTGCAGCTGTCTTTTTTTCAAGCTGTAGTTTGTCTAAAGTGGCCTCTGTGGCTGCATGTGCCAGGTCGGCTTTCACTCTCTTCATGGTTAACTCTTTCTGTGCAAAGGATACACTGACCTTTTCTGCTTCTGCTTTGGCGTGGGCTCTGGCTGTGGCTGTGCTAACTGATTTAGATGATGAGCTGGAGCTTATAGAGCTAATCTTGACTGTCTATCCTCTATAATAGAACAACAGAGTGTGCTGCACTCTACAGGAGTCTTCTGCTGTGGTATCTTGGTGTAGCAGCTGGATTTATTGCCCTTTACAGTACTGTCCTCCTTGCATATTTACTACCGCAATTTGACAGCCAGCCAAGCTAAAAAAACTTCAAAAATTACGTCGGAGTCAGGAATCCAAGCTTCAGTGTTTTATTGACACAAACACCAAGCATTTAACTTTATATAGTGAGTAAACTAAAACGATGCAAAATAAACTTAATTACTAATTAACATTGGTTCACAGTTTGTATTTCTAATTTTATAATGATTTACAATTTACAGATTATAAATTTATAATAATATATTAACAAAAATGTCATTCTAGATTTGTATTATGAAAAATATTAACTGTACTATTAATATACAAAATAAAGTAGACTGTTAAACTGTACTAAGTTTCCTAAGCTTAGCTTAGATTCTCTAAGCAATTTAACCCAAGAATATTCTTCTAAAACATAACTATATAACATGTAAAGATTAAATAATAAACACATATTAACTCTACCAGCAGGGGGCGCCCACCCTGCGGTCTGTGTGGGTCCTAATTCCCCGGTATAGTGACGGGGACACTACACCATAGTGGGCGCCGTCTTTTGGATGTGATGTTAAACCGAGGTTCTGACTCTCAGTGGTCATTAAAGATCCCAGGGCATTTTTCGATAAGAGTAGGGAGTTATCTTGGCATCCAGGCCAAATTTCCCCCCTAGGCCTTTACCACGGTCTCCAAATTGTCGCCATGTTGGATTGGCTTGCACTTGCCCTGCGATGGACTGGCACCCTGTCCAGGGTGTTCCCTGCCTTGCGCTCATTGCTTGCCGGGTAAGTTCCGGCTTCCCGCAACACCGTATGGTATAAAGCATGTTTGGCAAATTACATGACATGACATATTATCTCACAGGCTATGCTTTCATTGGAGGAATCAAGTAGATTAGAGCAGATCGATACACTAGCAGCCCATTACTGATGATGTGCTTCAGTACTAACATTACATCCTCTTTCCTGGTTCAAAGTTAAAGATACCATAGAGTTTTAATTTTGGTCTAGTGTTAACTATATACAAATGGCCAGCAGAGGAGCAAAATTACAAAAACTTAAAACTGAAGGCAGAATATAATGCATTTTGCATTTAATGCATCTGTGGTAGCAGTATGGACAATGTAATAGTCTGAGTTAATTTTAGTTCAGAAAATAGTTGATTTCTGTGAATTATAGATACTGCAGTAAAGGTGTAAATCTTTAGTCAATCAATCAATCTTACTGTCAAAACTTTCAAACGCAAGACTCATACCATGTGTGCTAGACGTTATAGAAACACTATGAGAAGATATAAAATAAATCTTGTAAACTAGTGTAATCAAATCTTGTAATGTTTGCTCTTTTCACCCCTTTTGAAGAAATTAATTATTTTTTTCAACATCAAGATGTGCTGTTTGTGCTCTATGTTGTGAGAGCATTGTTTGTCAGACATCAAGTGTCCAATGACATTTTCAGACAAAAACGACAACAACTTCAAGGATAAGATAAACAAGGCTGAGTCTATCAAATTTACCTGAGTCTGCTAGATCAATGGAGAGATGCATGCAAGTAAAATGGCCAAAAATGTTAACAAACAACAGACTCTGGCATTAAAAAATGTACAAGTATTTAGCATTGTGCTTTTTAAATGCATGGATATAAACAATGTACAGTGATTAGCAAGAAGAGCTGTGCTAGCTAAAATGCATAAATGGCACATCTATAGGGGAATCATAGCTAAAATGTTTATTAATCATTTTGAGGAAAGAAGAATTGACATCAAGAAGATATTTTCTGTGAGAGATGACGGTGCCACTGCTATAGTCAGAAGAAAGAAGGAATTCTTAAAGATCATTATGGATCACATTGGCCACCTCATGGTAAAATTGCATTGTATTATTCATTGGCAAAATCTTTGTGTCAGGGTTTTGAATTATGAGCTTAATAATGAGATGACTACAGTGGTGGAAATAAAGAATTTTCTTGTTACTCTATCTGCCTTGATGCACTGGCAGTTTATGCTGCCTCATAAATAAATACATTTTGTTTCAGGAGATTGACAGTGCTTACTTAAAGTGTCAAGCTACAAGCCTGAGTCTGAGGAACTCAGAAAGGGAAAGCAAGGATTACAGTAAACGATGAGACATGCATATTCATTTTTATTAACTGTTGATATTATTATATTTTATATTACATTTTTATTGATTAATTTTAAGTAGTTATTATTGACATTAAAAAATATCAATTGGACGCAAATCAGTCAAATCAAATGCATGAGCTAACTCTTGGCATGCCCCTTCTGAAAGGTTGCCAATGCCTGCCTTAAATGATTGTGTGCTCTGAAAAGTGTTAATGTTCTCAGTGTAACAATGTTTCATAACCCAAACTCAAGATAGTGGTGAGGTGGTTCTGTGTGAACTCAGTTCAGGACTGCTTCATTTTATTAAAATAGATGAGTTTATCAGGAATAAAATCATAAAAATAATACATTATGAATAGAACCAAGAAAATGGTTGAAACAGAGAAAAGATAAAAAAGCGAAAGTTACTCAGGTGTAGAACAACTACACTTGCTACCTAAATTTTAGTTTGAGCCAAACAGCATGGTGTTACATTAATTACTTATGAAGGTCAAACAGAGAACCCAAGCACAAGGTAAATGTGAATTATTTCTGTAGGAGGTGCACAAATTAAAGACTTCTGGTGTGTTTGTTCAACTTGTTTTGGATACTGGGGAAGTAGTCATCACCTGATCCTTTAGGATTCTTCAGTATGAGGTGCAGTATAAGCCAGTTTTGGAACCAATCTGAAAGCATTCCTGTGGAGTACAAGTAGATTGTTTGTTGGCTGGATTCAAATCTGAGATCAGGAATTCTAACTGTGTCTTTAAGGAGGAACAGGACAAAATACCTTGTATTTGTGAAAATTCATAACATTTTATGTGTGACTGATACAGGTTTGATATTTAGATTACTTTTTATTTATAATTTCTTTTGAGTATAACTTTGCTATTATTTTGTTTAAAATGAACAGAAATGTACAATAAGGTGATCATGTTACGTGTCGTACATATATATATGGATGATTTTAAGGTATGTTTGCCCAGTTCCCTAAACTGAACCTTGACAAAAGGATTGGTGTGGCTATCTTGCATACCCTCTCAATTTATGACCCTAATTTTCTACTCTTGTCTCTGGAATAGTGGGTCTCTTCTCTTTGACTTCAGAATCTACAAGCTTAATTCCTTCATGGCAGAGAAGTTTTATGGAGGTGTCTGTGCAACACTTATCTTTACTTCAGAGTTTCACAGCCCTTCTTATCTTTGAAGTACCAATGGGAGAGCAAATGCGCCATTATTTACTGATATCCCAGGTGGGAGATGCAAGCAGGCTTATTTGTTAGCATGGCATGAAATGAACACACAAACCCTAATATCAGATAATATGATATACCTTACTTAAATTAAATCTACTGAGTCATTTGTTTTGAAAAGTAATAGGACCTCAATATACACAGTTAAGAGTGGGTATAAACATTTTATTGCAAATGAAAAACATGTATGGTAGGAAGAAAATATTTTCTGTATAGTTTTAGCTTGGCAAGTTTATACATATTTTTCATGGAAAAGAATCAAATGTTTTCATCATGATAAAACCCATCAAAACAACTAAACAAACAAAGAAACTAATCTTTCAAGAAATATACATTTCCAGCAAGAGAATCATTGTCCCTTGGGAGCTCCTAACATTTTTATTTTCCTTTCATAAGTAATACAAATATTCACAAGGATGCTTTTTATTGGCATGGTTCACAAGTTAAGAATTAAAACATCCTTTATTGTTTAGAGTTTTCAAATTTTAACAAGATTTTGTTTGTGCTATACACAATCCCATGTTTGATGTTTTATTCACAAAAAAACTCCCAAAGGTTTCATACTTAAAATGATATGCAGGGATCCTAGATTTAATTTGGAATCAAAATTGTTATGAATGCAGGTCTATTATAAAATCCCTGCTTGAATACAGAAAAAAGTATGCTCAGGGGGTTCCCAAAGAGAATGAATAACCTCATTTCCTTCACACAGCAGACAGACTTTCTATGAGAGCTGTAAAAATAATGACAGTAAAGCCAAGAATAAGAACAAATTATAGCTTGAATATTATAAATTAATTGTTTTATTAAAAAGATTAACTTTTTACAATAGTGGTGGTGTTTTGTTGTACACTGACTATTGCTGTTCTGCAGAGTTTAAAACCTCGAGCAATGATTTTTAAAAGAAAACTATACATTACAAACTGTGTATTTATACTTCAAGCAGTATGTAAGACAGAAAATATGAAAAAGCACTTCAAACATTTACTAGTGATACAGATGCATTTAATGCATCTAATTAGATTAAATTAGGTTTAAACAGTATAATAGTGCTATAAATGAATATTAATAGTTATAGTAGCCACTAAAGCTAAGTTTTGCGTGTCATAAAATATAAATATGATCTAAGTTTTAAAGTACGAAGAGTCTGACATTTTCCTAATTTTAATTTCCATAAAATTAGCTATTTTAAATCATTAAATTCCTTTTTTCACAAAATAATACTGCAGTGTACAACATTCAGATTTGTTATCGACTGAGGCCAGTTAGAACTTAAAACAGGTAGTGATGTTATCAAAGATAAAACTATACTTTTAGGATACAGGTGTACAGGTGAAAACCGTAACTCACAGCATTTACAGATTATAAGTTTGGGTTATCTAGTTCAACATCAAACTTAAAATATATAACAGAATATAAAGCCTCCTTCAGGATGGCTGCATGAATGATTAAACGGTGTAAGATTACTTTATTAGCTTGTATTAGGAATTTACCATTTCACATACCCCAGCTTGCTCTCCATGAGACACAGACACACAGACAGGGAGAAAAAAGCCTGGGGTCAGAGTGCAGGGTCAGCCATTGTACAGCACCTCTGGAGCAGTTGGAGTTAAGGGCCTTTCTCAGGGGCCCAACAGAGTAGTATTCCTCTGCTGGCTGCAGGATTTGAACCAGCAACCTTCCAGCCACAGGTGTAGTTCCTTAGGCAGAGAGCTACTGCTCCGCCCCATATAGCAGTTTTGTGAATTTACTGGGATAATTGGTTAATTGTAGCAATAATCATGATTGATGATTGATTCGTTATGGCTATTAGACAATCAATCGTCAGAACAACCAGCAACACATACACACACACACGCAGATTCAATACACGAGATACATTTATTGAACATAAATTGTGCACCAAACATATATATCAGACTTCCTGGATACAGGTGGCAGATCTTACTGTGAAGGTTATCTAAAATGCAAGGTATATAATCATGAAGAGATTCAAACACAAAGAGATACACAACAGAGAAACGTTATATCAGCCTCATTAACCACTATTACACTAGAAAATAAATATATTACTCATTAATTAAATTGATAACAACTTGTGTCGAGGTAACAATTACATTCCCGAGATGCAATGTAGAACATTGAGTTTACTTATCTACTGTGTATGGATTTCCAGGCACGAACGCCAAAGCCAGCTGTTGCAAACTCTGTCGCAGTGGTCGTCCAATAGGTGTCAGGTGCAGCTCAGAGTAGGACAGAGGGAGGAATCTAACTGCGGCTCACAGTGCAGTCGTTTCTCCCAGGGGTCTACTAGTAGTCTGGCTGACTAGTAGAAGTTCTCAATGCACAGAAAGTGACTGTGGGTCCTTGCAAGTCACTCTTTAGCGGGAAGAAGACTGGTTCGTTCCCGGTCAAGCGCTGCTTCTGAATAAAACTATCCAGATTGTCAACAAGGGTCCAACTGCAGGCTTCCATTAATCAAGCGGAGCATTCACGTTGGTCGTTGCAGAATTATGCCTGAATATGTACGGGATCCTCTGGTTCGCGCTTAGAACAAAGTCCAAGTCCCATTGCAGACAACACCGGCAGTCACGTGATTGTCTCTGAGGGTATGTGAAAATGGCCAAGAAGAGTAAAGATCTGAGCTTGTGCCACCATTTTAACCAAGACACAGATGTGCAATGATTGGTTGAGAGTTTGGTATTAGAGACCCATGTGGGGTTACCACGCCCTGCAAGTCCCTGATTGGTTGACAAAGGTGAGAGATGAGTCAATGACCCCTGACACCTAGTTCTGTAATCCAGATGTCCCCAGGAATTCCATAAACAGATAGGTGCCAGGGATGACCATTGATCATGATGGCCAGGCATAGCTAAGTGCATCCCCATTTGGGAGCTGCTCCTTATCAGAAAAAAACACCTTAAATCAGATTGCATGAATAGCTAGAGGTTGAGAGAGATGGGGCCTCATTTAGGAAGCACAGTAACACTTAATTCTGTCTTATTAACAAGCAGTGCAATAATATGCATTGGTCCTGGTACAATGTCCTCACAAGCACTAAAATCCACTAAATCCAATTTTGGATTAAAATGTTACAGAAACATTTAAAAAGATGTCCCCAAATAAAAATGATATGATATAAGACATGTTCCCCATTGTACCAATATTGGGACATGTGAACATTCTTTCAGTTCAGTATCAATAAATTGTTGTTAGATAAGGCTTTAAGAGTACTGAAAGATGCCAAATGATCAAGTGACATATTGAAACTTGGTTAGTTTATTAAACTATTTATATATTTAAAATATTTATATTTATTATTACATGATACCATATAAAATAATGAACAAATGTAAACAATCATCATGGCATGAAAGATTTGGTACCTAAGCAAACTGTAAATCCAACAATAATATAAAAAAACAGGAATAAATGAGTAGGAAAAAAGGAAACCAGAGATTTGGAAAAGCAAAGCAATGGAAAAAGAGAAATTAAAGAAAAACAAGGTAGTGAAAAGACAGAAGAGGGAAGCCACATTCTTGAAGGTCTTTTATATGTCTGGGTCGAGCTGCAAACTTGCAAAGAGTTTAAAAAGGCATGCCAGGCAGAATAAAATTTTGCAGTTGAGCCATTCTTCATTAATTGTTTGCTTTCTTGCAATCTTATTGGTGTTTTTATATCACTTCCTCCTTGCAAATTGACACAGAGCTATGCACTGCTAGACAGGAAAAAGTCTCATTCCTGACACAAAAAAATGTGCCTCTCCAAAAGTAGTTCAAATCTATTCTACAGACCCACAGGTAATAGAACATCACCATGGTTTTCTCAGATAAGCATCTCTGTCAAAACTGCTGGGGGTTATATAGCACCACCCATTCCCAGACTGGGACCGTGCAGCGATTGGCAGGGAGCGGTCTCACCCCCCTCCCAACCAAACAAACGTTTGTGCCTCTCCAAAAATACCTCAAATCTACTCTACAGACCCTCAGCTAATAGAAAATCACCATGTTTTTGTCAGATAAGTGTCTTTGCTAAAGTTGCTGGGGTATATACTGTTAAATTGCCCCACTGGATAAATTGCTTGTAAAAAAAAACAGTTTTACAACTTTTTTTTCCTTTTCGTTTTCAAATTAGAATAGGCAAGCCTTCCAATGAAAGACAGTCCCCCTTCCCCCCATGGACAGACTGACAAATGTTTGATTAGAAAAAGAGATTCACAACGTGAAGCTTTGTCAGTCTTCTGTGTAAAAAAATCGGTTTGAACATCATGGGAGCTGTTTTTAATAAGCTGCTGAGTAAAGAATATTTTAAATTGTCCTGCTGTCAGCAGTATTGTGTATATAGTTGACCCTTACCTGAATGAAAACAGGACATAAAGAAAGGGTTTCAGAAATCAAACAAAGCTTTATTCCCATGCTTACAGTCTGGGTAATTGGAGGCTGCAATGTTCTGCTTCCTATGGTGATATACGGGTTTTTCGCACGAAGCCATATTGAACAGTATTTCTCTCATTGTGAACTTATGTACACAGCGGTCCCCCTAGGTTCCAGTTAGTGAGTAATTACGCATCAATGAAAAAACAGAGGTTTTAAAAAAAGAGAATTAGCTCACTGATAGTTTTATGTGGAGGCTGTGAAAATTTTCAAAAGTCGTGGTCTTTAAAATACATTTGGTTTTGAAGGCTTTCTGTGTTTCCCTTACAAAAAAATATTAGAGCGTGGTAAAAAAAAAAATGGCTTAAAAACAACATAGTGAAGGCTGTGAAAACAGTCACAATGTACTTTGTACACACAGCAAGTGTTTTCGTAACTCTAGGAGGTTTCGTGGAAAACATACAAGCGTGCCAAAATCATTTTCAAACTTCAAGCTAACTTTACCCTGGTTTGGGCGATGCATTGTTATATCAATCACCTGCTAAATCGTTTTACACCACGGGAAGACAGGAGAATGTGATTGTACTGTATCTGTACGGAATGTGTGTTGCGTTTTCAAAATTAAAGTGTTTAAAATGTATAATTTAAAAGAAAATGGTAATCACTTAACTTTGAATGTTTTGTGACATTTAGAAAGACCAACAAATTCAATATAGTGTCGATAATATTTATTGTCAGTAATATCAGTAGCAGTTTGAAATTATTCGTTGTTATTAATAAATGACTTAGCTTCGAACATGTTGGGATATTTAGAAATATAAAATGATTAATATAGTGCCCATAATATTAGCTATTTTAGTTTTTCAAAGAAATGTTTATTTGTTAAAAGAAAACTCATGGCAACAGCTGGATTTGAACACCCGCTCTCAGCCTTATAAGTCAGTCATTTAAGCCATCAGGCCACAGATGCAGTCGCTTGCCAAGCAGTGAAACACCCATACAGAATCAATACAGAATCAATAGAAAGTCTTATACTACTGTTTGTGGTACAGTACATGAATATAATTATATCATTTTTAATTTCTTTAGATACGCGATTCCATATTATATTCCCTATTAATCAAATTATAAAAGTATGCTTATGTTTACTCTGATAACAAGCATATTTGCAGAAAAGGTTAAAACAATCAATTTTCACAAAGTATATAAACGTACAGTAATATGGTCAGAAGGAGCATGTAACCACATGTAAGACTTTGATGCTTAAAATGTTTAGGGAGAAATGGAATACTGGTGTGTATTTTTTTTAAACTACCAATACCAGCAATATACAGTTTACATAATATGTTTATGTTCCTAAATTAATATCGTTAATTTGCGAGTGCCCCTGTCGGTCATTTTGGCTAGCCAATCACGTACTGCGGTATGATATAGGTAGTTGCATGCAGTACGGGTTTGTACCGCACACTTTGAATGGCTGCATCTGTACCTTTTAAGAAGAGAAAACCGCACCAAACTTTTTCGGCCCTGTATGTCACTTAAGCCATTCCTCTTTGACATTTTCTTTAGTCATAGATTAGACATGTCCCCATTTTTAACCATTTTGTGTCCGAATCGCAGCGGGTGAGAATACACAGAGACAGAAAATAAGTAAAAGTCTTAATTTTAAATTATATTTTACCTTCATTTTTTATTTTATAAGTATGTATTTTACTTATTTTCTGATAAGTCAGATTTAATGTATGCTTGAACACAGTGTTGTAAATTAATGTTTTTAATGTGGAAAAAGTGCAACAATTTATCAAAGTGCGAATTTTAATACTAATTATTGATTACTAATAGTTTATGCATCTGAAACCTGACTTTATTTAAATGTATATAAAATATTGAACTAAATGTGACATAACATTCAGAAATACAATCGAAAATATCCTGTGATATTTTTGTAGATTAAAATTTATTTTTAAAAAACTATTAAAATGTATAATCTTTCCATGTGTAAAGTCATTCAAAAGTACAATAAGCCCCTGCTTTGTTTAACAATGGTTTCAAATATAAAGCTAAATGGTGAGAAAGCTGTTTAATGATAATTAAAAGATTTCAAGTTAAAGGAATGATTTACATTGCATCATTAAGTTTTAAAGGCTGACACGCTCCGTGCCATAAACACTGCAAGCTGCAAAACGGTGGGCAGTACGCTACTTTTTCAGCAACCTGCTTCACACCACGGGAAGACAGGATAATATGATTGTATTGTATCTGTACAGAATGCGTGTTGCGCTTACAAAATTAAAGTGTTTAAAATGTTTAATTAAAAAGTTTAAAAAATCTTACCGCTTACACAAAGATTCTAAGCTGTTCACACCTATTCGCGTTTGCAAATTCACATTGTTATTTTATTATTAATATCACTTAATATTGAATATGTTATATAAAAAAATGAATATTTACTATTTTACTTTTTATAAAGTCTTTGTTAGAAGAAAAACGTGTGCCCAAAGCAGGCATTGAACTTTGATCACCTAGACAGAAGCCCTGTTGACAAACCCACTGTACCAACAGGCTGCTCAGAAACACAGCTGAGACAAACAGCTTAAAAATGTTTCAAAAGTAATCATCCGTGAATGAGTCAAGTTAAAAATAAAACATTTTTACAAAGAAACTGGATTACAGTTATTTTCTGTTTTATTTATTTTTAATTTAGTAAAATGTCTGGATTTTTTTTCACTTTGATATCATAGAGTACTTTGTGTTGATGAGTGGAAAAACGTCTCAGTTCATCATTGTTCCATGCGGTAACACAGTAAAGTGAAAAAGTCCAAGGTGGGGTAAATACTTTTGCAAGGCACTTTCAAAATTATGAGTTTACACGAGAGACAAAAGGTACCTTTTGAGAATTCGTGTACTGCTATATTCCACTGCAGGCACATTTCGCAAAGGCACTGGATGAACTACACTCTTACCTTAACAGACACGAGAATACACATCCTGAGGGGGCATTCATCATAGCGGGTGATTTGAACGGTGCGAACTTGAAGAAAACAATACCTAATCTACATTAACACATCGACTGCCCGACGTGCAGAACAAACACGTTGGACAATGTTTCCACTCCATTCCGGGATGGTTACAAAGCCCTCCCCCGACCTCCTTTCGGCAAATCCGATCACGCCTCCATTCTGCTACTTCCCATTTCCAAGCAGAAGCTTAAACAGGAGAGGCCAGCGTTAAGAACCATTCAACATTGGTCGGATGAATCAGATTTTATACAAAATCGCTGTTTTGCTAACACTGACTGGCAGATCTTCCGTGAAGCTGCTGGAAATTATATCAATCTGTATACGGACTATGTTACTGGCTACATCAGTAAATGCATTGAAGACATGGTTCCCAGGATTACTGTTCGCACATATCCAAATCAAAAACCGTGAGTAAATCGCGAGATACGCGCCAAACTTAAAGCTAGGACAGCTGCTTTCAATTCTGGTGATATGGATAAATACAAAAAATCCAGATACGATCTCAGGAAAGCTATCAAAATAGCTAAATACAATTAGAGTCATATTACCATGGCTGCAACACACGGACCATGTGGAGCGGTATACGCACCATCACAGACTACAAAACGCAACCCAGCTACAGATGCAACCATTCAAAGTTCGCGGTACAAACATGTGCCGCAGGCATTTCCCTACGTCATAACGCATCATACCGTGGTACGTGATTGGCTGGCAAAGATTTGGAAAATTTGGATGTGGAAAAGATTTAATCATTTAATGTCTTTACTGTGCACGTTTTAATCTGCTTAGAATTTAATATTTATATGGAATTTTACAACTAGGGAAATTTTAGTAGCTGAGCATAAAAAGAAGAGGAGCATAACGCATCTGAAGGTCATAAACGATATTAATTTAGGAACATAAACATATTACTGTATGTAAACTGTACTGTATACAGCTGGTCTTGGTAGTTTAAATAAAAAATACACAACAGTTTTCCAGCATCTTTTAAGCATCAAAGTTTTATAAAACGGTTCCCAAATATGCGATTGCTGTATAGAATGAATTTTAATTTTAAAAATGTAACACGAAAATTAAGCCGTTTACGTTCCTCCGCCTGAGAATATAGTCCCTCGTCGCTATGCAACGCAGAAACACAGCCACAACTAACTAGCAGAGAGAGGACATTAGCCAGCCAATATGATAAAGGAATAAATTACTTGTTTTTTGTTTATTTTTTAGCACATTTATTTGAACATATCCATCAATTGTGCAAACACTGAAAAACTGTCCAATCCCTAGTTCATCAGGCATTTTCTTTTATTATAACAGACATAAAAACTCCCTTGCTTTTAACAGAGTGTATAATAATTTCTAAGAATGAAAATGATTTAAACTATGCGACACTTATCATTCAACGAGAGTTCAAAATATCACAAGGATCCTCAAGAGTGCAACAGACAGCAGAAAAAGATAATCAGATACATGAGAATCCAAGCTTTTTTACCTATGCTAAGGAGTAGTCTTTAAAATTTCTTTATTACACAGTGAAGTCAAAATTCCGGCGTGTGCGTATATTAGAGAATATAGCACTTCTTCGAATGTGTGTCAGCCAATCAGATTTCAGGACCGGAATAATCCGTTTTATAATAGGGAATATAGTATGGAATCACTTATCTAAAGAAATTAATAATGATATTAATTTAAGGATCTAAATATCTAAAAATATGTGTCTATATAGCAGGTAGTATAACTGTATTCTACTTTCTTTGTAAACATAGAAAAACAGATTCACAACACGAAACTGTGCCATTCTTCTGTGTAAAAAAAAAGTTTGAACACCCTGTTTTTAATAAGCTGCTGAGTAAAGAATAGGAATGTTCCTGCTGTCAGTCTTTACCAAAGATATCACTAATTGTATTAATAATGAATGACCTTGGACAAGCTGTAAACTCAAAGGATTACCCTGGTCCACATTCTTTGTAATTGTCTTTGTAAACGAAAATACTTTATTTTTTCATGATATAAAGTTTTCACGAAACCTTCTCGAGTTGTGAGAACACTTGCTTTGTGTATACAGTACATTGTGAATGTTTTCACAGCCTTCACTTTGCTGTTTTTATGCCATTTTTTTTGACCATGCACAAATATTCTTATGTCCATATCTTCGCAAGGGAATCAGTGCGAATTGTAATACTAATTAAATGACCGCTGGCACTTTCCACCCCCTCTACATTCTCAGAGTAGAATAGACTAACCTTATAATGAAAGACAGTCCACACTCCCCCACTGACAGGAAAAGTGCCCGCAGGCAGGCAGTATGGTCACTAACAGTAAACAGTTTTAACTGCACTGCATCGTAGAGAATACCATAGCGCGTTTTTTTACTCCCTGGTGGAAACGGGCTTCCATAAGAATCAGTATAGCTTCTGGGAAATACAGTTTTCCTGCATTAAAGTTTAACTCATTCAGAGCTCCCTACATTACAAACTCCAAGCGTTTCATTTTGAGCTGAAGACCCTCACACCTGAAGAAGGATTCACAGCCAAAACATAGCAGGCTGACACTCCTCCATACACTCAAGTGAAAAATGAATAACGCCAATGTAAACGTCGTATTTACAAGTTGCTAATAATAAAAATGTTAAGTTCTCTAAAGCTTTCTCAGTCGAGTATGATAATTTACCTAGGGAGCTGTGTAAGCATTTGTAGGCAGCAAAAGATCAGCTAAACTGGGAAGAAAACGTTTTCAGAGAAAATGTTTCAGGTTTCAAGAACACAGATCCCCAATGCAATGTCAACCAAACCTGTCCCCACACACACTGCCCCCACTGCGATTAGAATATACACAAAGCACTGAAATCTTTCGAGTAGATGATCAGGTGTTTCGCAGACGTAGGCACAGTACGTAATTCAGGCTTTATGAACTCACACCTGGGATTCAATTAATTAGGGTTATTAATTATTAGAGTTCGTAAAGCCTGTATTACGTACTATGCCTACATCTGCGAAACACCTTTGCTAGTTAATGCTACAGTACTTCACTTTCTTGGGTGATTTTTTTAGGCAAAAACCAGGCTAACAGGCTTGTTTTGTGATCTTCCTAGGATTGTTAAGCACAGTGTCAAAATGTTTCCATATGAAAGGATTCATATGAAAGGCAGTGACGTCACCGTCCTGAGGCGTGTGTGGTAGATCTGTGATGTGGTTGAGTGTGAATTGTGGTGAGCCTCTGATTGGGGAAAAAAAGACCATGTTCAAAAACTCCTAAAAAGAGAATTAAAGTTTCACACAACAAAGCATGACTGTGAAAGGTCAAAAGGCCTGCCTAGTGTGCACAACTCTTGATTACAGTAAAAAAATCATATAAAAATAAAGAAAGGTTTCACAACTCAAAGCATGTATAAGGTGAGAGAGGCTGTCTGGTGTGTGAAACACTTAGTTGCAGCATTGTGGCTGTTGTGCTTAAAAAGCTATTGAGTCATGAAGAAGACCCCACTATCCCAGTGTATTGCACGTCTAATGGTACCATATTAAAAAAACAGGTTTCACAAGCCAAAGCAAGGATCTGCTTAGTGTGTAAAACACTTACTTGCAGCATTGTGGCTGCTGTGGTTTAAATGCTATTGGCTTGTGAACAGCATTCCCCTATTCCAGTGCATAGTGCCACATTAAAGAGAAGCATGAGAAAAAGAGATTTAGAATGGAAAGCTGTGTCAGTCTTCTGTGTAAAAATTCAGTTTGAACATCATGGGAGCTGTTTTTAATAAGCTGCTGAGTAAAGAATATTTGAAATTTCCTACTGTCAGCATAGTATAGTATTCTGGCTGCAGGGTGTGATGCAGTAGTGGCCTGGCACGATGAGGTGCGCTGGCAGCTATGTGACGCAGTGGTGGCCAGGCTCGGTGAGGTGCACTGGCAGCTGTGTGGTGTGACGCAGTGGTGGCCGGGCATGGTGAGGTGCGCTGGCAGCTGTGTGGTGTGACACAGTGGTGGCCGGGCATGGTGAGGTGCACTGGCAGCTGTGTGACGCAGTGGTAGCCGGGCACGGTGAGGTGCACTGGCAGCTGTGTGATGCAGAGGTGGCCGGGCACGGTGAGGTGCGCTGGCAGCTGTGTGATGCAGTGGTGGCCCGGCACGGTGCAGTTTGCTGGCAGCTGTGTGGTGTGACGCAGTGTTTTTTCTAAGAAACCATGTGTCCTTGGGGGGAGGTCTCTTTCGCTGGAAGACTCGCCCCCTTCTACTTTGAAAATACCTGTGAAACCGGTTTAATTCAGCACAGCCAGCACTCCCGCAGAGAGTGATGAAAACTGTGCAGCGCCAGGCAAATGCACATTAATGTAGAGCTTTCGGGCTTATGTGGATTTGCGCCCTACACCCTGCGGTACCGCTGTGTACATACAGTATGAACATGTTGTGATATTTAGAAATATAAAAAAATGTCAATATACTGTAGTGTCCATAATATTTTTGCTATTTGCTAATATATTGCTATTTGCTATTTTTGTTTTTCAAAGAAATGTTTATTTGTTAAAAGAAAACTCGTAGCGACTGCTGGATTTGAACACCCGACCTCACGCTTATACTGTAATAAAGCCACTTAAGCCATCACGCCACCAAGGCAAGTCATGTGACACAACTGGAACAGCAACACACATACAGTAATATAGTCAGACGCGCCACGTAAAAACATTTCAAAATAACCTATAAGACTTTGATGCTTAAAATGTTTAGAGAGAAATGGAATATTGGTGTGTACTTCTTTAAAATACCAATACCAGCAACATACAGATTACATAATATGTTAACATTCCTAAATTAATATCGTTTATGACCTTCAGATGCTCCTATTCTTTTTATGCACAGCAACTAAAATTTGCTACCCTTTGGTGGTAAAATTCCATATAAATATTCAATACTAAGCGGATTAAAATGTGCACGGTAAAGAGATTAAATGATTACATCTTTTTACTAATGACCAATACACCACAAACCGAAAAGCACAACATTATTAATAATATCTTCCGTGTCGCATTAACATTGGAATGTTTTTTTTACAAGTGTAAAAAGAAGCGATACACAACGTGTCTCCTCTATAACTCTTCAGTTTACAGAGAAATTCTGCCAGAGCCTCACAACATTGTCCAATAATACTCTTCTTGTGTCTAATTTTTAGTTAAGCGGGATTTGACTACCTACAGACCATAACAAAAAACAGAATCCACCTGCGATTCGGGTGTTAACAAAACATGTTTACAAAGAAAGTGGAATACAGTAATACTACCAGCTATATAGATACATAGATTTAGATATTTAGATCCTTAAATTAATATCATTATTAATTTCTTTAGATACGTGATTCCATATTATATTCCCGATTATAAAACAGATAATTCCGGTCCTGAAATCTGATTGTCTGACAGCCTTCTGAAGCCGTGCCATATTCTCTCATATATGCACACCCCAGAATTTTGACTTTTTACTGTGTGATAAAGAAATTTTAAAGGCTCCTTCTTAGTGTAGATAAAAAAGCTTGGATTCTCATGTATCTGATACACATATCTTTTTCTGCTGTCTTTGTAGCGCTCTTGAGGATCCTTGTGATATTTTGAGCTCTCTTTGAATGATAAGTGTCGCATAGTTCAAATCATTTTCATTCTTAGAAATTATGAAACCCTCTGTTAAAAGCAAGGGAGTTGTTATGTCTGTTTTAGTAAAAGAAAATGCCTGATGAACTAGGGATTGAACAGTTTTTCATTGCTTGTACAATCGATGGAAATGTTCAAATAAATGTGCTAAAGAAATACAAAAATACAAAAAAAGTCATTTATTCCTTTATCATATTGGCTAGCTAATGTCCTCTCTCTGCTAGTTACTTGTGGCTGTGTTTCTGCATTGCATAGCAACAAGGGACTATATTCTCAGGTGAAGGAACATAAACAGTTTAATTTTCATATTAAATACATTTTTAAAATTAAAATTAATTCTATACAGCAATCGCATATTTGGGAACCGTTTTATAAAACTTTGATGCTTTAAATGTTTAGGGAGAAATGGAAGACTGTTGTGTATTTTTTCTTTAAACCAACAAGACCAGCCGTATACAGTACAGTTTACATACATTAATATGTTTATGTTCCTAAATTAATAGCGTTTATGACCTTCAGATGCGTTATGCTCCTCTTCTTTTTATGCTCAGCTACTAAAATTTCCCTTTAGTTGTAAAATTCCATATAAATATTCAATACTAAGCAGATTAAAACGTGCACAGTAAAGACATTAAATGATTAAATCTTTTCCATGACCGACCAATGCACCACGAGTGCCCCTGTCGGTCGTTTTGGCCAGCCAATCACGTACCGCGGTATGATGCGTTATGACGTAGGGAAATGCCTGCGGCACATGTTTGTACCGCGAACTTTGAATGGTTGCATCTGTAGCTGGGTTGCGTTTTGTAGTCTGTGATGGTGCGTATAATTCTATACAGCCATCGCATATTTGGGAACCGTTTTATAAAACTTTGATGCTTAAAATGTTTAGGGAGAAATGGAAGACTGTTGTGTATTTTTTCTTTAAACTACCAAGACCAGCCGTATACAGTACAGTTTACATACATTAATATGTTTTTGTTCCTAAATTAATATCTTTTATGAGCATGTGAAAGGCATGGTGAATCGGAGATTCTCAAGACTTACTTTGTATGATTGGAAACGAATGCGTGATCGGATCAATGAAATGCTGTGGTGTTACTTTTTGTGAATAAAAAAATAAAGTCTTTTCATTTACAAAGACTGTTACAAAGAATGTGAACCAGGGTAATACCTTGAGTTTACAGTTTGTCAAAGGTCATTCATTGTTAATACTGTTAGTAACATCTTTGGTAAAGACTTTGATGCATAGAATATTTCTGCATAATTAAAATATTTATTATAAAGGTGGAAGGTTGTGTACTTTTGTCCAACTGAGCAATCTTGCTTTCATAAAATATACCAACTTTTTAATGTATATGATTAACATGCTGTAATGCACAGTTTAAATTTAAAAGTCTAAAAAGTATACAGCTTAAATTTTTAATTGAATAAAGATTGTCACTCAGCAGTGATCAGGATTCGCAACCGGGTGTTTTCTGGTGACAGCTCCACCTGCCGGATTTACAGGGTGATTCTGGATACTATTAACATAATCGAATTCGAATCTAATTTGCATATGGTAATCGCGGTATACTGCGACACGCCCACCACTTTGTACCGCAGTATACCCCGCTTGTTTTGAATGGCTGCATCTGTATATCGCACAACAGTCTGCCTCTCTTCCTGATGAGCTAAATTCATTCTATGCTCAGTTTGAGGTCAGTAATGCAGATTCAGTCAGGAAGATTCCAGAAATCCAAGACGGAAACCCACTGATCATATCCAAAGCGGATGTGTGTAAAGTTTTTAAAAAGACCAATCCACACAAGGCTCCTGGCCCTGATGCTATCCCTGGCCGTGTTCTGAAGGCATGTGCAGACCAGCTGGCAGATGTCTTCTTGGACATATTCAATCTCTCTCTAACTCAGTCTAAAGTTCCTTCCTGCTTTAAGAAGCCACCAATGTCCCTGTTACTAAGAAACCCAGAGTCAGCTGCCTGAATGACTACCGCCCTGTTGCACTCACATCAGTTATCATGAAGTGCTTCGATTGGTTGGTCAAAGCATACATCACCTCCTCACTGCCTGACACCCTAGACCCACAGCAATTTGCGTATCACCAGAACAGGTCAACAGAAGATGCTATTGCCACTGCCCTCCATACTGCCCTCTCACACCTGGATAAGAAAGGAACATATGTGAGAATGTTGTTTGTTGATTACAGCTCAGCATTCAATACCATAGTGCCCTCAAAGCTTGTCATCAAGCTCAAGGACCTGGGACTGAACACCTCCCTCTGTAACTGGATCCTGGACTTCTTGAGAGAACGTCCGCAGGTGGTGAGGATGGGCACCAACATATCCTCTACCCTGACTCTAAACACTGGAGCCTCCCAAGGCTGTGTGCTTAGCCCTGTCCTCTACTCCTTATTTACCCATGATTGTGTCTCCAGCCATAACTCAAACTCCATCATTACGTTTTCGGATGATACAACAGTCATCGGCCTGATCACAGGTGGTGAAGAGTCTGCGTACAGGGAGGAGGTTGAAACCCTGGCAGCATGGTGCCAGGAGAACAACCTCTCTCTGAACATCAGTAAGACTAAGGAGATGATTGTGGACTATAGAAAACACCAGGGAGGAGATCACACACCTATCTACATCAGTGGGACTGCAGTGGAGAGGGTCATCAGTTTTAAGTTCCTGGGAGATAACATCTCAGAGGACTTAACCTGGACCCACCACACCAACACCGTGTTCAAAACAGCACGGCAATGCCTATTCTTTCTCTGTAGGCTAAAGAGGTTTGGCATGCCATCACATATCCAGGCCAACTTCTACAGGTGCACTATTGAGAGCATCCTGACTGGTTGCATCACTGCCTGGTATGGGAACTGCTCCGCCCGGGATCGCAAAGTACTGCAGAGGGTGGTGAAGTCAGTGCAGCTCATTACCGGCTGTGAGCTACCAAACATCCAGGATATCTACTCAGCTAGATGTCTTAAGATGGACAGGTCCATTCTCAAGGACCCCAGTCATTCCAGTCACCATCCGGTAAACGGTACCGAAGCATTTGGTCCAAGTCCAACAGACTACGGAACAGCTTCTACCTTTAGATAATAAGACTGCTAAATAGCCAACCTGCAGCTCCCTTAGCAAATCACCTGTAATGGCTACATGGATGTACAGTTTTCATTGTATTCAGCATTCTGCACTACTTGTATATATTGCATACACCATGGACACATAGCAGCTCTATTCATATTGAGTTTTATTCAATTCCTATTACATCTATTATTATGTTACCTTATTTTCGTAACCTTAATTTTGTGATTTTTGTGTTTTTGTGATTCTTGTGATTTTTGGGAGCTTGCAGAAAAGACATTTCATTGCCAGCAACTACTGCTGCACGCTGTATTGTTGTGCATTTGATAAATAAACTTTGATTTGATTTGACAATGGCTGACCCTGTGCTCTGACCCCAAGCTTCTCTCTCCCTGTCTGTGTCTCATGGAGAGCAAGCTGGGGTATGCGAAAAGATGAATTCCTAATGCAAGAAATTGTATGTGGCTTATAACGTGATCTTATCATAATAGTTTATGCTAACACCTGACTTACTTGTTTAGATGTATATAAAATATTGAACTAAGTGTGACATAACATCCAGAAATACAACCGAAAATAATGTTTGGTATTTGTGTGGATTAAACTTTTCTAAAATGTATTTGAAAAATAAAAATGATTAAAATGTATAATCTTCCCACATATAATGCCATTAAGAAGTACGATAAGCAACTGCTTTGTTTAACAATGGTTTCAAATATAAAATTGATGAGAAAGCTATGTTAAATGGGAATTAAAAAGACTTCAAGTTAAAATAAATTATTTTTGTTAGATTATTAAATTTTAAAGGCAGACAGACATGCTCAGTGTAAACCTGCAATATGGTCTTGATGTATTGCTAAACTTCACGCCTCCTTTCAGGTCTGCCTCTTTGAGCTCAGCAGGTGGTGACCTTCCTAAGCAACCTGCTGATTGTTTCACACATAAGGAAGAGTTGAGAAGGAATGGAATTTTATCTGTACAATATGCGTGATGCGTTTACAAATCCAAAATGTACAGATGCAGCCATTCAAAATGAGTGGGGTATGCTGCGGTACAACGCGGTGGGTGTGTCACAATGAAACGTGTCATAACACGTCATTTTGCATCATACCGCGCTGTACCGTATGGAAATTAGATTATGTTAATAGTACCTGGAATCACCTTGTAAAACTTCCAGGTGGAACTTATAAAGTTTAACCTCTCATGTACAGCATTTAAGCTGTCACCAGAAAACACTTGGTTTCGAATCCCGATCACAGCTGAGGGACAATCTTTATTCAATTAAGAATTTAAGTTGTATACTCTTTAGACTTTTAAATTTAAACTGTGTATTACAGCATGTTAATCATTATACATTGTTGGTATATTTTATGAAAGCAAGATTGCTCAGTTGAACAAAAGTACACAACCTACCACCTTTATCATAAATATTTTAATTATGCAGAAATATTTTATGCGTCAAAGTCTTAACCAAAGATATCACTAATAGTATTAATAATGAATGACCTTGGACAAGCTGTAAACTCAAAGTATTACCCTGGTCCACATTCTTTGTAACCGTCTTTGTAAACGTAAAGACTTTATTTTTTCATTGACAAAAAGTAACACCACAGCATTTCGTTGATCCGATCACATATTCGTTTATAATCATACAAAGTGAGTCTTGAGAATCTCCAATTCACCGTGCCTTTCACATGCTCATAAAAGATATTAATTTAGGAACAAAAACATATTACTGCATGTAAACTGTACTGTATATGGCTGGTCTTGGTAGTTTAAAGATAAAATACACACCAGTATTCCATTTCTCCCTAAACATTTTAAGCATCAAAGTCTTACATGTGGTTATTTTGGAAACGTTTTTACGTGCTCCTTCTGACCATATTACTGTACGTTTATAAAGTGATCGTTTTAACCTTTTCTGCGAATATGCTCGTTATCGGAGTAAACAGAAGCATACTTTTAGAATTGGATTAATAGGGAATATAATATGGATTCACGTATCTAAATAAATTAATAACGGTATAACTATATTCATGTACTGTTGCACAAACAGTAGTATAAGACTTTTCATTGATATGTGTATTGCTGTTTTAGAGCTTGTCACATGACTTGCTGTGACAAGTCATGTGACTTTGTTAAAAGAAAACTCAAGGCGACAGCTGACACCCGACCTCAGGGTATAAGTCAGTCACTTAATCTATCAGGCCACCAAGGCAAGTCGTGTGTTAAGCTCTGAAACAGCAATACACATATCAATGGAAAGTCTTATACTACTGTTTGTGCAACAGTACATGAATATAGTTATACTATTATTAATTTATTTAGATACGCGAATCCATATTATATTCCCTATTAATCCAATTCTAAAAGTATGCTTTTGTTTAATCCGATAACGAGTGTATTCACAGAAAAGGTTAAAACAATCACTTTTCACAAAGTATATAAACATACAGTAATATGGTCAGGAGCACGTAAAAACATTTAGAAATAACCACATGTAAGACTTTGATGCTTAAAATGTTTAGGGAGAAATTTAATACTGGTGTGTATTTTTTCCTTAAAATACCAATACCAGCAATATACAGTTTACATAATATGTTTATGTTCCTAAATTAATATCGTTTATGACTTTCAGATGTGTTATGCTCCTATTCTTTTTATGCTTAGCTACTAAAATTTCCTTTTAGTGGTAAAATTTCATATATATATTCAATACTAAGCGGATTAAAATGTGCACAGTAAAGAGATTAAATTATTAAATCTTTTCACTTCTGACCAATACACCACAAGTGCCCGACAATCATTTTGGCTAGTCAATCACGTACCGTGGTACGCCACGGTGGTTTGTGGGTAGATGCGTGCAGTAGGGGTTTGTACCATGAACTTTGAATGGCTGCATCTGTACAGTGTATAATGTTTAATTAAAAAGTTAAAAATCCATCTTACACAAGGATTCTAAGATGATCATGTATAAAAGTCTATATCCTCTATAAATATCTAAACTCATAAATAACTATCTAACCCTTATTTTTTCATGTATTTGAAAGTCATGCAATTTAAGGTAGGGACAGGCTATTTCTTATTTTTGATTTTCTTTAAATTTAAAAGAATCAGTTGCCTATTGTGCCAGAGAATGTTACATTGTTCATGTTACACATGATATATAAAAAAGTCAATATAATGTACATAATATTAACTTCTTTAAATGCATATTTTTTAAAGGAGAACTCTACCAGGATTTGAACCCCACCAACCTTCCAAAAAGCGAATCACACTCTGAAGGCATTATGCCAACAAGCTGCTTGGCAGCTTAGGCTATAGCTGTAAAGGGCAGGAAAAATGTTTCTATGTAATCAGTGAGTGAATGAGTCATAATGATGCAGATTTTTACAAAGAAAGTGGACTATGGTAATAATATATATTTATATAATTAAATCATACAATATCATTAATAAGTTATTTAGATATGTGATTCCATATTACATTCCCTATTAATCAAATTCTAAAAACTGTGCAAGTACTTTTGTAATCATACAAAAGGTTAGAACACGGAATATAGAGGGAGTTGTAGAAAATTAAAGATTGGTCTGGACCACCCTGTCTCAAAAATAGACATTTAATAGTTTGAAGGTTGTGAAAACAGTCTTTCATTCGGTTACATACTGTGGTTATTTTGGAAAAGTGTTTATGTGCTCCTTCTGACTATATAACTATATTAAGTTTATATATTTTGTAAAAAGTTATAATATTTTGACCTTTTCTGCGAATAGAGTAAGAAAATGCATACTTTTTAGAATTTGATTAATAGGGAAAATAATATGGAATCGCGTATCTAAAGAAATTAATAACAATATAATTATATTCAGATACTGTAGCTCAAATCCTGCTTAACTGAAAATTGGACACAAGAAGAGTATTATTGGACAATGTTGTGAGGCTCTGGCAGAATTTCTCTGTAAACTAAAGCACTATAGAGGAGACACGTTGTGTATCGCCTCTTTTTACACTTCTAAAAAACAACATTGGAATGTTGTTTCTTAAAAACAACATTCCAATGTTAATGTGACATGGAAGATTTTATTAATAATGTAGCACTTTCAGGCTCATGTGGGTATGCACCCTACCAGCTGGGGGATCAAACCCAGGCCTCCGGCATCACCCAACAGGGAACCAGCCAGTCAAGCTACAGTGAGAGCAGGTCCTTGCTATTCACATGAAAGGCAGTGACGTCACCATGCTGGCAAGCCAGCTCGCAAAATACCTCTAATGTCGGCCATACGGCGTACACGTTACTGAAGCTGAAAGTTTAGCCTTTGTCACTAATGAAACCACTAAATAAAGACATAAATATAGAAATCCCTACATTACGTACTCCAAGCATTTCATTTTGTCTATTGCTACAATATTGACAGCAGTGTAGTTACAAGGAACATGCCAAAATTGTACCAGTGTAACCGGCTGTTAAACCGGTTTTTATCGGGCACCTCAAATGTCAGGTGTAAGCGATAAATATATTTAGCTGAAAGCTGTACAACGCAAGAAATTTCGTTACTCTAGGAGGTTTTGTGAAAAAGCTTCAGGCGTGCCAATTGTAATCATTTTTATTTTTAAATACATTTTAGCAAAGTCATCTATACAAAAAAGTTGCATTTAATACCACTTGACAGCCGGCTGGCTGCACTGAAAAATAGATAAAAAACGGTTTAACAGCTCTGTTGTTTTTATCCCGTAAAGCGCTTTGAGAAGCCACCTTTAAAGGCGCTATATACAATAAAGTTCATTATTATTACTATTGTTAATTTGCTGGACAGAGAGGTGAACATTATTATGCAGAAGACAAAGGTAGCGATTTATGTTGCATTGTGCATTGTGCTTCTGTAATACAGTTTAAAATAATTAAAAGTCTAAACAGTATCAACTTTATTTATGGGTTGTAATTTTAAAAAAGTCCAAAACCGCTCTCAAAATGCAATTTAGCGCTTTCTGGCAAGAGGAGACACCCAAATTAATATTGTAACATGCTACTGTTTGTGCATGAATATAGTTATACTGTTATTTCTTTAGATACGCAATTCCATGTTTTTTTTTTTTAATCCCTGGCGGAACCGGGCTTCTATAAGAATCAAGTAATAGGTTTATTCCATGCTGAAAAAAAGAAGAAAGAAAACACATTCCATAAGAATCAGCGCATTTATATAGCGCCTTTAAAGGTGGCTTCTCAAAAGCGCTTTATGGGATAAAAACAACAACAATAAATCTTTATATTGTAACAAATACAGCCTCCATATTTTTATAAAAATTTAAAAAATCATTTGCGCAGCCTAAGAGGGGAGGTCTGCTCTCAGTGACAGCTGACAATCCTCCATACACTCAAGTGAAAAATTAATAACACTAATGTAAACGTCGTATTTACAATTTGTTGATCATAAAAATGTTAAGTTCTCTAAAGCTTTGTGACGAGGAAGTCATGGTCAAACAGCATGCCACCCCATATATCAGGGAGCACTTTGCATCAAGGCACCGAAACGATCCGAAACACACAGCAGCAAGGGCGAGGCTTATAGCAGAAGGAGTGAACTGGGTGAAAACTCCAGCCGGATCCCCAGATTTAAATCCAATAGAGATGTTATGGCATTCGCTGAAAGACTATGTTTGGAAAAGTGCTAAACCCAGCACAAAGCAAGAACTTATCACTGTCAATATAATCCCAATAATATTAGCTATTTTAGTTTTTTGAAGAAATTTTTATTTGTTAAAAGAAAACCAATGGCGCCAGCTGGATTTGAACAGCCGACCTCTCGCTTAGAAGTCGGGAACTTAGACCACTGCGCCACTCGCATGGTCACATGATGAGTGGTGAAACAGCCCTACACATACAGTATCAACAGACATTGTGCAGCGTATACTATTCTTGTTTTGCAGTACGTGAATATAATTATTCATTTCCTTAGATACGCAATTCCATATTATATTCCCTATTAATTAAATTCTAAAAGTATGCTTGTTTATTCCGGTATCGACCGTATTCGCAGAAAAGCTTAAAACTACCACTTTTTATACACGTTATTTCACGTTAGTTCGATGTTAGACTTCAATGCTTAAAATGTTTAGGGAGAAATGGAATACTGGTGTGTATTTTTTCTTTAAAATACCGAGACCAGCCATATACAGTTTACATACTGTAATACTGTATGTTTATGTTCCAAAATTAATATCGCTTATGGCCTTCACACGCATTATGCTCCTATTCTTTTTATGATCAGCTACTAAAATTTCCCTTCAGCGGTAAAATTCCATATAAATATTCAATACTAAAACGGGCACAGTAAAGACATTAAATGTACATATACATACTGTATACAGTACAGTTTGCGCATACAGTAATATGTTTATGTTCCTAAATCAATATCTTTTATGGGCATGTGAAAGGCATGGTGAATCAGAGATTCTCAAAAATTACTGTACTTTGCATGATTGGAAACAAATGAGTGATTGGATCAACAAAATGCTGTGGTGTTACTTTTACAAAGACGGTCAATGAAAAAATAAAATCTTTTCGTTTACAAAGACGGTTACAAAGAATGTGGACCAGGGCAATACTTTGAGTTTACAGCTTGTAAATATATTAGTAATATCTTCGGTAAAGACTTTGATGGCGACAGCTCAAACATGAGAGGTTGAGCTTTATTAGCTCCACCTTACGGAAATTCCGGATACTATTATTTTACTTGCGGTACCATGCTGTACTATGTGAGAATATACGGTATTAATACGGTAACTTGCGTTACACCGCGACAAGCGCACCGCATTATAATGCGTTATCGCCTGCTTGTTTTAAATGGCTGCATCTGTATATTTAGATCTTTAAATTAATATTGTTATTAATTTCTTTAGATACGTAATTCCATATTATATTCCCTAATAATTAAATTCTAAAAAGTATGCGTTTCTTTCACTGCGATAATGGGGGCAAGTATTCATGGAAAATGGTAATCACTTAACTCACTTAACTTTGAACGTTTTGTGATATTTAGGTATACCAACAAATTCAATACACGGTTGATAATATTTATTATCAGTAATAACGACAGTAGTTGCAGTTTGAAATTATTCATTGTTATTAATAAATTACTTAGCTTCCAACATGTTGTGATATTTAGAAATATAAAAAACGTCAATATAGTGTCCATAATATTTGCTATTTTAGTTTTTCAAATACATTTGTATTTGTTAAAAGAAAACTCACGGCAACTGCTGGGTTCCAGAATGGAACTCACATGCCTATCCCATTACGCCACAGACATAATCACATGGGAAGGAGTGAAACTGATGGAGACATTTCCAAAGAAAATGTAGTACTGTGAAAATTTGAGCTACAGTATATGAATATAATTATATCGTTATTAATTTCTTTATATATGCAATTCCATATTATATTCCCTATTAATCAAATTCTAAAAAGTATGCGTTTTTTTACTGCGATAACGAGTGTAAGTATTTGCAAAAAAGGTCAAAGTATATAAACTTAATATAATCAAAAGCAGCACGTAAAAACTTTTCCAAAATAACCACAGTATGTAACTGAATACAAGACTTTGATGCTTAAAATGTTTAGGTAGAAAGTGGAATGCCTGGTGTGTATTTTTTCTTTAATCTACCAATACCAGCCATATACAATTTACATAATATGTTTATGTTCCTAAATTAATATCATTTATGACCTTAAGATGCGTTATGCTCCTCTTCTTTTTATGTACAGCTAACACAATTTCCCTTTAGTTATAAAATTCCATATAAATATTCAGTAGTAATCAGATTAAAACATGCACAGTAAAGAAATTAAATTGTTTCACTAACAACCAATGCATCACAAGTGCCCCTGTGGGTCATTTTGGCCAGCCAAATCATGTACTGCGGTGTACTGTGGGTAATTGCATGTGGTACGGGGTTGTACCATAAATTGTGAATGGCTGTATCTGTACTTAACTTTCAAGCTGTGTTAGACTTATTACATTACTATACAGCATACTATGCTATGTGGTTCACTGTATCTTGTGTATCTTGGGATACATAAATACTGCATATCCTAAAATATTCTCTCTTTAATTGATTTTTAAATGGTATTATAGCTTCTTTTGGATATTTTCCTTCTTATGCATTCAGTCTGCTATTTTTAATCAATATTCAACCTACTAACCATATCCTTGTTCATATGTTATCATTAGTTTTTGTAACTTCTGAATTTAGCATCTGTTATAGGGTCTCTCAGCTGAGCTGTCTTTCTCCTCAGCCAGGCAAGTTACACCAATAGCTATTAAAACTTTTTGAATCATGCCTCTTCTTTGTCTTATTTGGTGTTTAACTAAACAACTACATTTTTGTTAGATAGTAAAATTGAGTAGTGGACTTGTAACAACAATGTTTTGGGTTCATGTCCCAGGTGGGGCAGTACTATTTTACCTTTGAGCAAAAAAAATCATCCAAATTGCTCCATGAATGTCTCCTAGCTGTATACATTACTGATAATGTAAGGTATTTTGGGTAAAAACATCAGCCAAATAATATAATCTTTATTGGTGAATTTGCTCAGGTGTAACATGGTTATGTTTCAGTAAGTGCAGTTGCTTTGCATTTCTTAGCATCCTGGTTTGATTCCTACCTGGGATACTGTGTGGTTTGCATGCTCTGCCAATGATTCTTCAGTTTCCTCCAACCTTTCAAAAACCTGCTAGCTACATTAACTGGTATCTCTAAAATATGTGTCCTGCAAGTGCCCTGGACTGACTGTTTTTCTGCCTTGTGCTATTTGCTTCCAAGACTTCCAGTTCCAGTTTCCAGTTTCTAATTATATGTGAATGGATTATTTTTATAATCCCACTCATAATAATATACAACCATTTCAATGAAAAAACCACAGCAAACAAAACAATTTTACATTAATCACTTTAAAATAAGAGAATCTATGACACTTGGGAAAGAAATTTAGACAAATCTTGGGATCAAGTTGCAGATGACCTTTATTCCATGGAACAAAGACTTGTCATGGGAATATATTTGGTTGGAGAGATCTTCAGATTGTAGTGTGGTATGAGGCAGCAGAACAACCATACGTACTTCAAATATGACAGAGTTAGAATAATCAAAACCATATCAGCAATCAAGCAAAAGTTAAAATTCCAGATAACCAAAAGAAGGAATGTAAGGTATGACTTAAAATGATCAAGTAAAATGTTTCCAGCTAAAACACAAGGAGACACATTTTATTTGGTGTACAGGATTTTAATAAAGTTCATTGAAACACTTTTAATCAAGGTATTAATAATATAGCCAGTTGCCAATAAGTTAAAGATGTTCTGGTATGCTTTTTAATTAACATATTAAAGTTACAGATGCAGCCATCTAGAATTTGTATCAAACATGCATTAGAAGAAGCAAACAGCTGTATACTGCACCCTATTCCAAATTTTTAGCTTCACTGCCCAAAGAAGGTTGAAAGGACCGTGTTAGATGTTAGTGACAAGGTAGTTTCATATTATATACTTTTCTCAGTCTAATTATCACATTTAGAAAAAATGCATAGCTTAGGTACCACTTAAAAATATAACATGGCTGTACTGTTGTTTTTCTGTGACGGGGATTACATGCCACATGTTGAGCCTGGATCCAGTAGATAACACTCTCATATTAGACTACTAAGTAGTTGTACTCTGAAGTACAGTACCATAACATTCTGAAAGCCTACTTTTCTACTTAATATGGAATCATGTACAGATGCAACCACTCAAACTGCGTGATAAAACCCTGTACTGCGTGAAATTATCTACAGATTAGCACATTATATCGCAGTATGTGATTGGCTGGACAAAATTACCGACAGGCGACACTCTTGGTGCATTGGTTGTTATATACGAAACGATTGCTTTATTTAATCTCTTTACTGTGCATGTTTAAATCCACTTAATATTGAATATTAATATGTAATGTTACAACAAAAAAGGAAAATTTTGGTAGCTGAGCACAAAAATAACAAGAGCATAACATCTCCGAACGTCATAAATGACATTAATTTAGGAATATAAACATATTATGTAAGCTGTAAATGGCTGGTATTGGTGGTTTAAATAAAAAATACACACCAGTATTCCACTTTCTTCATAAACATTTTAAGCATCAAAGTCTTTCATTCAGTTACTTACTGTGGTTATTTTGGAAAAGTTGTTATGTGCTCCTTTTGATTATATTATCTACTTTATAAAAAGTTATAATGTTTTAACCTTTTATATGAATACTTGCACTCCTTATCGCAGTAAAAAAGGCATTCTTTTTAGAATTGGATTATAATATTGAAGAAATTAATCTAAAGAAATTAATAATTTATTTTTTTTCATATAGCTCAAATTATTACTGTAGTCCACTTTCTTTGTAAACATTTGCATGAATTTGACTCATTCACCCGTGGTTACTTGGAAACATTTTGCCTGCCCTTTTCAGTTGAAGCTTAAGCTATCAAGCGACACGGTGGTGTAATGGATTTGGCATGTGACTCCCATGCTGGCAGGCGGGGTTTGAACCCGCTCCTGGCCTGAGCTTTCTTTTAACAAAGAACGAAAGAACGATCAACGAAATGCTGTGGTGTTACTTTTGTCAATGAAAAAATAAAATATTTTCATTTACAAAGACGATTACAAAGAATGTAGGATAATACTTTGAGTTTACAGCTTGTCCAAGGTCATTCATTATTAATACTATTAGTAATATCTTCGGTAAAGACTTTGATGCATGAAATATTGCTGCATAATTAAAATATTAATGATAAAGGTGGTAGGTTGTGTACTTTTGTCCAACTGAGCAATCTTGCTTTCATAAAATATACCAACAATGTATAATGATTAACATGTTGTAATACACAATTTAAATTTAAAAGTCTAAAGAGTATTCAACTTAAATTCTTAATTGAATAAAGATTGTCCCTCAGCAGTGATCGGGATTCAAAACCAGGTGTTTTCTGGTGACAGCTCAAATGCTGTACACGAGAGGATAAACTTTATAAGCTCCACCTGGTGGTTTTACAAGGTGATTCTGGATACTATTAACATAATCTAATTTGCATATGGTAAAGACACAGACACGTTATGACGCGTTTTGATGCAACACGCCTACCACATTGTACCGCAGTGTTTTGAATGGCTGCATCTGTAAGATGTTAAGCTTTATTAGCTCCACCTGGTGGTTTTACAAGGTACTATTATCCTATTTCATAAAACATGCGATATGTTGAGCATAGTTTTGGTAGCTGAAAATAAAAAAGCCAACGTATAATAATTTTTAAAAACATTAATAATTCTTAATTTTTTAATATAAATATAATTATATAGCTGGTGGTTGTAGCTGAAAATAAAATATAAATTATAAAACAATTTTCCACTTTCTTCAAATACATTTTCTGCATTGCATTCTTTAACTTGGCCACTTGCTGTACTTATTTGGGGAAAATGTTGACATGCTTGATTTAACTGCCTTTTCCATGTACCAAAGCCATGTACCAAAGCCAACGTATAATAATTTTTAAAAACATTGATAATTCTTAATTTTTGAATATAAATATAATTATATAGCTGGTGGTTGTAGCTGAAAATAAAATATAAATTATAAAACAATTTTCCACTTTCTTCAAATACATTTTCTGCATTGCATTCTTTAACTTGGCCACTTGCTGTACTTATTTGGGGAAAATGTTGACATGCTTGATTTAACTACCTTTTCCATGTACACTTAGTTGCAAGGTTGAAAATAAAAACAATAAACAACATACTTATAAACCACCAATGCTGGGTGGGACCTGCAGGTATTCCCAATTAGCCTTCTTTAACTTTACTTTCTCTGGTGTTATTTTGGAATTATTTTGATTATCTCTGATTGATTAATTTCTGAATCAAATATGAAAAATGTGTTTTTCCTCAATTGTTTTTTTTTAAGTTTTGCATATAGAATCAAATAAATCTAAATGCCTTTTGAAAACAGAGGTTTCTAAAGAAGCCTAAGAGCATTATGGAGTATGCGGCACACCTCCTCCACTGTGAATTGACACTACTCTCATCTGGAAGATGTTTCTTTGTCTCCAGGTGTAAAGTAAAATTGTGAAACCTTAATTGAACTGCTCTGTGATCCAGTCAATCAATTTATGAATTGTAAACATTGCTAACCTTTCAGAAAATGCAGAAGTAAATGAAAGTTAGTAAACTAGTCATGTCTGAAGATTATACTAACTCAGGAAAATGAGCAAACACTATGGAAAGCAAACCTTTATAAAGTGAACTGTGTTTTGATTCCTTTCCCATAGATTTTTTTTAAGTAAACAGTACAGAAATGTATTAAAATAGACCAGTTAAAAAAAATCCTAAAGTCTGTTCAGTTATCGTCTGTGTTCCATTGTTCTGGGTTTTACCCAATCCCATAAAGATTCAATGAGCACAAAATATTATTTTTAAGGAGAAGAAACCACACTTTTGCCACAGCATTTCAATATTTATTATATGATGTTTTTTGTGTGTTCTCAGATATTTTGTGTATTTTTTATTTTCAGTGTTTTTTTAAATTCATATTGTTTTATTTTAAAATACTTCTTGTTCATATTGTTTCACTTCCTCTCCAAACAATTATAACATCAGTTATACAGTAATTGTACAGATTTGTTGTCTATATATAATATTTACACATTAGATACTGTTTCTTTGCAGTGTAATGGAAAATAAAACTTCATATCAAATAAACCCATCACTTAGCAAAGCTTGTAGCTCATGGCATATAAATACATGAAGTAACAAAAATAAATTTCACTGTCCCACACATTTGGTCTTTCGATCATAGTGAAGCTATGGTAGTTCAATGGCAAAATTCTCGCCTGTCATGTGGGAGGCCTGGGTTTGATTTCTGGACAATGACATGCTGTATTCTTTTTTTAACAAATTGCCACTTGGGGATAATGCTCTCTCTAAACATAAAATGAATATTATAAATAATATGTATACTGAAATTTTGTTCATTTCATATACCATAGAATGTTAAATATTAAGTTAGTATGAATAAATGTAGTCATAACTCTATTTTAAATCAATTCAATCATCCTTTGAATCAAAATGTTTAATTGATCTGAATAAGAGATTACAATTTACTAGAATTTAACACAATATATGATTCATAGGCATTTATCAGAAATAAAATGTATGGGCTGTCAGGATAGAAAGCATGTTTATTTTATTACAGTGAAAAGCAAGCTCATAAAGTTTTTCCAAGTTGTTCTGCAATAGGAGAGTAAAGAAAATTAGTTTTGCCAGTAACTGAACCACAAAAGCCACATTGAAGTTTTGTATGTATATTATGTACCTTTAAATACTACTTTTAAAGCCAGTATGTATAATTGAAATCTAAAATATTTAATGTTTTTTTCTGTAGCTACCTTTTTCTTAGATGTTGATGTAATCATAGTTTATATAATCATTTGGCTTCATCAAAAATGTTGAAGCACTTTCTCTTGCAGAGCATATTGTGGGTACCTGTTTTATACATCTTGATGTGTGAAAAAGCTCACACTGAAAGCTTTTTATGCTGTGGAGCAATTTGTTACCATGTTAATTGGTTTATAATACCACTATGAGATATAAAAGAAAATGAAAACTACCTGTCAATAAAACAACCAGAAGGCCAGATAGAGAGAAAAGAAACTAAAAGCTCTTTTGAAACAACAGGTTTTTCCCTGTCTGTGTGGGTTTTACACTATGTTGTTTGTTCTCCCTCTCACTACCAAGCTCCTGAGTATTGTGTGTGTTTTGCCACCAATCAGGACATTCTGCTGGCTTCTTAAACCCAGTTCATTCCACACAATGCACTGTACTGTATCAATATATAATTAATTTTATTAAAAATGTATGTTCTTCTCAGTTTAATATCTAAAATGTCACCAATAAAGATGGGCACAATAGTGTGAAACATTTCCATGAGCTGGGCATGCTACAAATCGATTGCGGTACATTTTGCTTGGGTTTTGGTATTTAGTACTGTTTTCCGAAAGTGTTTATTAAAATTATATTAAATAAATGTTTGAGCAGTGCATACTGTATCTTGGCAGCAAATTGCAATATTACTTTTTTAGAAAAAAAATATATAATGCAGTCTTGTTCCAACTACAGTGAAACTTACAGTATGCCACTGACAAAATCATTCAAATCACTACTTAAAATGTATTTGACATCTGTTTTGTTTTTGCATGACTATTTGCTTTTAAATATCATTTAAAGCCACTATGTATTATGTATTGTTACAATTTTACAGAGTGCAGTTCTGCATCAATTTATTAGGAAAAAGGCACAATGATGTGGTGCTGTCTGGAATACCGCATTGCCTTCAGCAGCATACAGCCAGACACCTTGCGCATTCTAGATAGCTGCATCTGTAGCAATGTCCAAAAATATTGTGGTAATGTGAACAACCAAGGAACATAGTGTCTGTTTTGTCAAACTTAAGCAGCAGCAAATATGTTTAATTTGGAAGGTGATCTGAAAGTCATAAACATAATAATACAGACTGATTCCATAGTGATGTTTTATCTAGTATTGCACAAATATTAAATAAAGTCTTAAAGTCACAGGTTGTCATCAATCATCTAAAAAGATGACCAACCAACCAGGTACTTGTAGAACATGGAGACCCATTGACATTTTAATCAATCACCAACCTTATTTTCCCAAGTAGTACACATCACTTCTAACTCTAATTCTCTCCACTGAACTAAATTGGCTAGCTGAAAACAGAACCATCACAACTGTTGTCTAAGATTTAGGAATCACTGAGTTAGAGAGTGAGCTAATATGTAAAGACAAACTTCTGCCCAAGGTTTAGCCTTCAGCCAGGGCCTCACAACTACCTAGCTTCCACTGTGTATCTGCTCAATCACCTGAATAATATGATTAGATTTTCATAAAAACGCCTGAGTATCTCATTATTCAGCAGTAACCAATTTTCTGGGAGCCAACCGAGTTTGGCCCCTTTTGTGTGACTCACCTAGACCAAGCAGTTATCAACATGCAAATACTTTTCTCCTGTTCAGCTAAATGCTAACCCAAACAACCCACTGGAGAGCACTTACTGTCAGCACGAAACTTCAGCAGAACCTCTCTCTTCCTGATATTACAAGCTGCACCTGGTTTGGATGAGCATGTAGCCAGTACAGCATGGATTAGACACCAATGCAAAGCACCCTATCACCTGCTCCCTTATTCTTCTGTACAGGAGTTATGAATCCACTGCTATGGATGAGTATACAGATGCAGCCACACAGAATGTGCATCATTTCTCAGTAATGTGGTGTCTGTAATGCAGTGCAGTTAGTTATGTGATTCACTCAATCTACTTAATATGGAATATTAATATGGAATTTTGTAACTAAAAGAAAAAAATGATAGCTGACAACAAAAATATATAAATATATTATACATACTGTATATAGCTGTACGTATATATATACTTTATAAAATCTATAATGTTTTAACATTTTCTATGAATACTTGCTGTTGTTATTGATGTTAAAAAATTGTAGTACTTTTTAAAATCCACTTAATAGAGAATAGTAATATGGAAATGTTGGTACCTAAAAATTAAAAATAGTTATTAGTTATAGTTATAGTCATTAACTATATTAATTTATGGATCAAAATATAATATATTTATATGACTGGCAGTAGTACTGTATTCCACTTTTTTTATAAAAACCTACATCAATTTCTTTGCCTTATTTACTTCTGGTTATTTTGGAATTATTTTGCCGTGTCTAAGTACATTGCTAAGTGATGCTTTGGTAAAGTGGTAAAGTGCTTGCCTATCATTAAGAATGTCCCAGGTTCAATTCCTGGTTAGAACACAATCTTTATCTTTAACAAATAAAGACTCCTTCTCTGAAAATAAAATAGTAAATAATATGCACACTATATTTACTTGTTTTATATTTTATATATCACAACATGTTAAATATTAAAATAATATTAATAAATTAATAACATGAATGGACATGAATGAGTTAACAAACATGAAAACTGTCAATGGCGGGAGTAAAAACCAGTTCTACCAGTTTACAACAAGTCTTTAAACAAAATCATATATAATTATCTAGAATAACAAAGTGGTATTAAAAATACTGAAACAAACCCCCCCCAGAATAAAAAAATGCAAAAAAGTGAAGGTAGAGTGGTAGCTAAAATAAAAACAACTGAAGTACAATAATATCTCAGAACATTATTAAGAATATTAATTTGTGAATAATTAATAATTGCAAACTATATTTTGAGGGTGATTTTTCATTGTTTTCACAACTTTCAATGTATCATTAAAATACTTATTTTTGAGACATGATGTTTCAGATGTCAATAACCTTGAGAGCAAAACACACAGAACATTCAAGCCACAGGCTTTTTAAACACTGCAATTTATAAGAATATTTACAACTTTTTCTTAAACAACATCTAGTACCTGGTTGCATTTTTAGAAACCTTAGTTTTTTTGTTTATACTTTTTTGTATATACTTGTTTATACACACAGGCCTGAATAAAGCACATCCATGGTTTTAGCAAGTTTATAAAGTGAGAATTACTATTCATATATTTCTCTGTATATATTCAAATATATTTCTGTAATTAAAATATGAAATTAATATGTATACTATATTGATGTGTTTATTAATTTTATGTACAGATGCAGCCATTCAAAGTGCGCGTTACAGACACGTACCGCAGGTGACGTCGCTCAGTATGACGCAAGATGACGCGTGGCACCGCAGTACGTGATTGGTTGACCAACAGGGGCACTCGTGGTCCGTTGGTCTGTCGTAGAAAGACAGTAAACGTCTTTGCTGTGCCCGTTGTAGGTATTGAATTTTACCACTGAAGGGAAATCTTAGTAGCTGAGCATAAAAAGAATAGGAGCATACTGTAACGCGTGTGAAGGCCATAAACGATATTAATTTTGGAACATAAACATACAGTGTATAGCTGGTCTTGGTACTTTAAAGAAAAAAATACACACCAGTATTCCATTTCTCCCTAAACATTTTAAGCTTCGAAGTCTTTAACTAACGCGATACCGGAGTCAACAAGCATACTTTTAGAATTTGATTAAAAGGGAATATAATATGGAATCGCGTATCTAAAGAATTTAATAACGGTATTCGTGTGCTGCGACAGGGCTGTGTAGGGCTGTGTAGGGCTGTTTCGCCTGCCTGTTCATGTGAGCTGTCTTGTAGACGTGACTACCAGCTGACAGGTTGTGTTTTCGAATCCAGCTGGTGCTGGTCTTTTCTTTTAACAAACATTTCTTCGAAAAAATAGAATAGCGATATTATGGACAATCAATTGACTTTTATATTTCAAAATATCGCAACATGATCGATATTTGCGATATTTTGAACATATCTTCCCTTCTGACAGCGGTGCCTGCTTCTATTGTGTGTGTGTGTGCAACAGAGTAAATTTTTAATAGCGTTTTAAGCGAATAGGTAATTAGATTGCTCGTAAACCTAATCGCTTTTTCTACATAAACACAGCATGATTACTCTCTGAAAATGCTTTTCCTTTATTTTTAAAGTAGGCTCAGATTTCAACTATAGATCGTATTATTATAAACTTTCTTGGAAAAATGTATTTTATGTAAACCATGTTTGCTATTAATTCATTTAGGGCTAAAATACGTTCATTGTCTTCCAATCGAGTCGAGTTGACATTGGAAGCCTGCCACACCCGGACTGTTAAACCAACGCATTAGCACGTCAAAGCCCATTGAGGGTATTGAGCCAGTATTGGCTTTAGTATTCCCCCCCTCTCCCCTCAATTCAATTCAATTCAAGGTGTTTTATTTGCATGACAGATGGGTACAAGCAGTGTTGGGTATGTATATTGTAACGCTTACGGCAGACAGGCACTGTGTAACAGCCGGCGCACCAGAGCAGCGCACCGAGGGAGCGTCTGCATTTATAACTTGGTTTTTAAAATTAGTCAAGCAATATGAAGCATCTTCTTTTACTTTTGAGTCCCTTAAATACATTGAACACAGCTTTCTCACCACTTAAGATTGCTCTTGATACCATCCTTACACAAAGCAGAAGGGAGATTTTAGTGCCTGAGCATAAAAAGAATAGGAGCATACTGCAACGCGTGTGAAGTCCATAAACGATATTAATTTTGGAACTTAAACATTCAGTATATGGCTGGTCTCGGTACTTTAAAGAAAACATACACACCAGTATTCCATTTCTCCCTAAACATTTTAAGCATCGAAGTCTTTAACTAACGCGATACCGGAGTCAACAAGCATACTTTTAGAATTTGATTAAAAGGGAATATAATATGGAATCGCGTATCTCAAGAAATTAATATGCAATAACTGAGTCAAGGGACTCAGAGGATCCAAGGCTAGACTGAGTATAATAGGCTTCGGGCTTCTATTGTGACATCTACTGTAAATTACAGAAATGTTAAAAGTAAACAAAATAAAGTAACTAAAATGTGGTCTAAAATCACCCCTTTAGACACCCCTTTTACTTCACTGGTGTCAGATATGAAAGGCAATAGTCTCCCGTTCTGTCTGCTGTGTGTTGCAGCAGAGGGACTCCCTGCAGCTGAAAGGGGCAGAGTAACTTGCATGCCCTCTAGTACAGTTTACACATGCACGACTTTAAAAGCTAGCAAGACAGGTTTCGATTCACATTAGCTGGCGAGCCTTGTTAAAAAAACGAATGATAATGTAACATGCCACTGTTCATGAACAAAGTTATACTGAGATTTCCTAAGATACGCGATTAAAAAATAAATAAATAAAAATTTGAATCTCCTGCGGAGCACATTCCATAAGAATCAGTGGTTTTACAGTATATATCGCCTTTAAAGGTGGCTTCTCAAAACGCTTTACGGGATAAAAACAACCAGAACAGCAGCAACAACAATATTGTATTTCGTTGCACTTTGAAAACCAAGTAATAACTTAACTATACAGTACGTGCAAACGTTTCCTATGTTGCTGTCGTGAATGTCTGCGTACCCATAAGTATCTTATTTGCCTTGAGTCTGTCTACAGTATCTCTGTCCCACTACCCCCATCTCTCCCTCAATTCAATTCAAGGTGTTTTATTTGCATGACAGATGGGTACAATTCTTGTTGGGAATGTATACTTTGATATTTACACCCGGCGCGGCACCGAGGGAGCGTCTGCATTTATAACTTGGTTTTTAAAATTAGTCAAGCAATATGAAGCATCTTCTTTTACTTTTGAGTCCCTTAAATACATTGAACACAGCTTTCTCACCACTTAAGATTGCTCTTGATACCATCCTTACACAAAGCAGAAGGGAGATTTTAGTGCCTGAGCATAAAAAGAATAGGAGCATACTGCAACGCGTGTGAAGTCCATAAACGATATTAATTTTGGAACTTAAACATTCAGTATATGGCTGGTCTCGGTACTTTAAAGAAAACATACACACCAGTATTCCATTTCTCCCTAAACATTTTAAGCATCGAAGTCTTTAACTAACGCGATACCGGAGTCAACAAGCATACTTTTAGAATTTGATTAAAAGGGAATATAATATGGAATCGCGTATCTCAAGAAATTAATATGCAATAACTGAGTCAAGGGACTCAGAGGATCCAAGGCTAGACTGAGTATAATAGGCTTCGGGCTTCTATTGTGACATCTACTGTAAATTACAGAAATGTTAAAAGTAAACAAAATAAAGTAACTAAAATGTGGTCTAAAATCACCCCTTTAGACACCCCTTTTACTTCACTGGTGTCAGATATGAAAGGCAATAGTCTCCCGTTCTGTCTGCTGTGTGTTGCAGCAGAGGGACTCCCTGCAGCTGAAAGGGGCAGAGTAACTTGCATGCCCTCTAGTACAGTTTACACATGCACGACTTTAAAAGCTAGCAAGACAGGTTTCGATTCACATTAGCTGGCGAGCCTTGTTAAAAAAACGAATGATAATGTAACATGCCACTGTTCATGAACAAAGTTATACTGAGATTTCCTAAGATACGCGATTAAAAAATAAATAAATAAAAATTTGAATCTCCTGCGGAGCACATTCCATAAGAATCAGTGGTTTTACAGTATATATCGCCTTTAAAGGTGGCTTCTCAAAACGCTTTACGGGATAAAAACAACCAGAACAGCAGCAACAACAATATTGTATTTCGTTGCACTTTGAAAACCAAGTAATAACTTAACTATACAGTACGTGCAAACGTTTCGTATGTTGCTGTCGTGAATGTCTGCGTACCCATAAGTATCTTATTTGCCTTGAGTCTGTCTACAGTATCTCTGTCCCACTACCCCCATCTCTCCCTCAGTTCAATTCAAGGTGTTTTATTTGTTTGACAGATGGGTACAATTCTTGTTGGGAATGTATACTTTGATATTTACACCCGGCGCGGCACCGAGGGAGCGTCTGCATTTATAACTTGGTTTTTAAAATTAGTCACGCAATATGAAGCATCTTCTTTTACTTCTGAGTCCCTTAAATACATTGAACACAGCTTTCTCACCATCCTTACACAAAGCAGAAACTGTCCGATGACTCACAGTACAAGTGGAAAGATTACAGATTTTAATCGTCTTTAATTTTGTCTTTAATTTTGCCTGTGGAGTGTATCTTATTAAGCTCTAAATTGCATTTTGAGCGCGGTTTTTTACTTTTTTTTAATTGCATTTTGGGCGCGGACAGCACATACAAGGGTTAATGAACTGCGCCAAGAAATTTAAAATAGTATTCTTTAGGTGTGAGGGTAGGAGTGGACCGCAGCAGGCATAATCAGCAAACCAGGAAAACAAAGAACAGGACAGGTGAGATGTGTATCCAGAAAGCGAGTGATCAGAAAAAGGAAATGGAAAACGCAGAAAAAGGAAACGCTTTACAGGATAAAACAATAACAACAGTAGTGGCTGGGCAAACGATTTTTTTTATCGAAATACAAATTGAGATACTGTACTGTATAATGATGTGCATGAACAAAGGTATACTGCAATTTTCCTTAGATACGCGATTAATGCTTCGTAGGAGGAGGCGGTCTTTTCCTCTTGTCTAACAGTTTGTCCACAAACAAAACATTCCTGTTAGACAAAAGGAATTGAAAAAAAACAATTTTGTCAATGAAAACCGGTGTGTGTGTCTCTCCCTGCTGGATGTTCCTCTCACAAACTGCTGAATGAATAAAATAATTTTATTGAAAATGCGTTTGCGATTGTCTGGTATTTAATCTGGTCCCTTTTAACTGTTTTTCGATCTACTGTATTGCTTTGAGATGCCACTTTTAAAGGCGATATGTAAAATAAAGTTTTTTTTATTATTGTTATAGAGAAACATGATCAGATTTTCCCTGGTTCAGAAAAAAGATCTAAAGTGCTACACATAACTTTCTTAATTCGATGTATTTAAAGCAGTGAACTACTGTAGGTGTCACATAACATTCAGAAATACAATCACGTATTTGACAAATAAAAACGATTATAATCTAATCCTTCCACGTTTGATCCCAAAATCCCAAGAAATATAAATCTTGACGGGTAGAAAGCTATGCTGAAAGTTTATTAAGATGCTTAGAAGACAAAGATACTGTATCAATTTATGTTGCATTAGCCTGATTATGATTAAAAAACACATATAATTAAACACGCGTTTGCGATTTAAATCAGAACACGATTTAAATCAATATCGATTCCATATTATATTAGCAGAAAAGCTTAAAACTACCACTTTTTCACACGCTATTTCACATGCTAGTTAAATGCTTAAAATCGTTAGGGAGAAATGGAATACCGGTGTGTATTTTTCCTTTAAAGTGCCGAATCCTGGAATCTGACTGGCTGACACCCCTCTGAAGTGGTTCCATAAAATCTGGTATACGGAAAAGAAAGCGTTGATAAATACAAGTGTCTTTTAATACACTCTTTGCTGTGCTCTTGAGGATCCTTGTGATATTTTAAGCTCTAGTTGAATGATAAGTGTCGCATTTTAAATCATTTTCGTAGTTAGAAATTATGAAACGCCCTGTTAAAAGCAAGGAAGTTTTTATGCCCGTTGAAGTAAAACAAAATGCCTGACAAAGTATGGCTTGGACAGATTCCAAGTGCTTGTACAAATGTGCTAAAGAAATTATACTTTGAGTATACAGCTTGTCTAAAGTCATCCATTATTAATACTATTAGTAATATCTTCAGTAAAGGCTTTGATGCATAAATATTTATGATAAAGGTAGGCTGTGTACTTTTGTCCAACTGAGCAATCTTGCTTTCATAAAATATACCAACATTTTAATGACTGATGATTAACATGCTGTAATACACAGTTCAAAATTAAAGGCTCAAATGCTGTACATGAGAGGTTAAGCTCCCCCTGGCGGTTTTACAAGGCGACGCCGGATAGTTAACCACGTGACACCACGTTAACTGCGTCATACCGCGTGATACTGTGACACGCCCACCGGGGTATGCCGCGAAATACCTCACGCATTTTGAATGGCTGCATCTGTATCATTTTATGTTACATTTTCACTTTACATTCACAATCTCTCAAGTCCATGGTGGTATTGGAGTCGTGTCAATTATTACATTTAGGAAGGACGACACTAACTTCAGCCCCACCCCCAGACTGGGAAAAGTGTTATAACCAGTCAAAAGTGTGCAGTGTCACAGAGTTCAGCACATTTGTACATTAATGAGGGGCTATGAACTGCAGCAGCTGTAAGTCCTGCGTTGATATTAGTGGTTTTATAATATGTGAAATACCACTAAGATTAACAACAGTATGTCTGCTTTTACTGTTTCAGCTAAATGGGACAAACAGGAAGACTAATCAGACAGGATATCAAAGTTTAATAAGTGAATACATAGGTCTAAAATATTTTGCATAACAAGACCTTCAAAGAAACAAATCTTCAGTTAAGATTGGATATCACAGTAGGTATCACAACTGTTGAGCTTTGATCACTTCCCTGAGAGAAGGACTTAACAGAAGTAATAAACACATTCCCACGTGTTAACACATCTGCTAACACAGCGAGTTGTAAGAGCAAGATAATTTTGTGCTCAATGAAATAAGTTACAATATGGTCAGGCAGACAGATTTTAAATTCTTTAAGCAAACATATCTGTTTAAGTTGGTCAAAATCAGCTACTTTGCAAGCAATTAATGACATATCAGAAAGTATCCCTTCCTCACACGCAAACTCAACAAAATTTTGTCACGCCCTCTACAGCTAAAGGGCCCTCCTATTCTGTCCTATCCCTAGTTTCCCTGTGCTTTGCTTGTCCTTCTGGGTTGTCTTTGTCTGGGGCTATATATTTCCAGGTCACTCTTTCCTCCTTGCTCAGCATTAAGGGATGGGATGTCTTGAGACCCTTGCACCATGTCTCCCCATGTCAGTGGCCTGAGGGCAAAGGTTTCTACCAGACATCATCTGACCTCCTGAGCCTGGGTTAACCCCCGTTTCGCCGCTACGCATAGGGTCTTTTTTCACTCTCCTGCCATTCCACAGCATGCCTTTCTGACATCTGTGACAAGTTTTGATTGTTTTGTCATTTCAAAACCTTTGACGATGTGTCTCAGGGACTTATTCATAATGTAATCAAAACAAAACCCCCACTGGGCACACCATAATCTTATATGCACATGTGAAATACAGTAGGTTAATAACTTCTGTTTTTGAAAGGTTTCAGATTTGTTTTAAACTTTGTATCTGTTGTAATTGATAATACAATGGCAAATAAAATTGTGGTTCTACTGTTTATTGCCTAATATTGCAATTGTTATACATGTGTGTTGTACCAGTGATCTGGTTGTTGGGGTACTCATAGGTTTGGTCTTAGGTTTTTCACATTGAAAAATATGTGCATTTGCTGTGCTGGTTTTACAATAACTCAAATAATAATTTTTATTTATCTGTGGAATAGTTTGTCTTACTTATTGTTAAGTTACACAGTCAGACTATACACTGCAATGTGGAAAAAAATTACATACAGGACTTTTTTCTCCAAATTAGGATTTTTTAAAGTGGTTTCTCACTTTTGCTTAAAGCGCTTTCTCACAACTCGCAGTGGGGGTGTAATGTAACAGTGTGTAATGTAGTTTTAAAACGTCGGCCACGTGAATCGAGTACAAGAACAGGGACATGACACACAGGTAAATCACCTGAATTCATATCCATAGATATACCAGTATCACGTTACATGTTACAGCATACATTATTCACTGTGCATTCTGAATGGCTGGATTTCTAGCTCAATATTGAACATTACCGATCTTGAGAAATCAATTGCAATCCAAACACATGCTAATATCAATTTAATTCATCTAAGTAACATTATCCACTTATGAGTGTCTGAATGTTGTGTATGATTAATGAGTCCAATTAATGACTTAGTATAGACAATGGTATATTCAATGTATAAGCCTTGTTTTTGTATCTCTTGATATCTGTTATAGCTTTATAACCCTCACATAGCAAGATGCTGTTTGTATCCAGGCAAACTTTTATATACTTACTTTGAGTGGGGAAAAAAAATGTAGAGCAGACATAAAAAAAGAATAAAGAAGAAAAACATTAAGCTTGTTTACATCAATTCATATTTTAAAGTATACATTTACCCAGTTATAGACACAAAAAGGTGAATGTTTATTACTAAAGATGTTATTGGAATGTATATACTGATTTTTTTTTTCATATTGATGTTTAAGTCAAATAATTCTGTACCGTGGTGTAATGAGTTAAATGCAACCACTGTGCTTTACTGTTCTAGATCCAACCTTCTGTTTCTTTTTGAATTCAGATTGATACCTTAGCCTTTCTGTAATTTCATTAATGATTATTAAGAATGCCCTGGATGCATCAATCAATTTTGATGTTAACAAATCCTGCAAAACTGACCTTTCAAAATCAATGCTCTTGGTTTTCTTTTTACAGAAGAAAGAAAAGGCCTCCATCATTAAGAAAAACAATGCATATGCAGTGGCAGTAGCGAACTATGCACCAAATATTACAAAGGACTCTGTGCTACCCACAATATCCAAAAGTGCCACCTCAGATCCAAACAAGACCAAACCAGAAGCCAAACCAGTGGAAAACAAGAAGACATTCAACAGTGTAAGCAAAATTGATAGGATGTCACGAATAATGTTTCCTGTTCTATTTGGAAGTTTTAACCTAGTTTACTGGGCTACATACTTAAACAGGGAACCTGTCATAAAAGGTCTGGTACCGTCAAAGTAGATGGTAAAACACAATGTAAATTATTCTAAATATAGGACTGAAGACATGCCAAATACAACAAATAACTGCTAATCTATGTGCTTTGGTAAATTGGCCTAAGATAGCCAAGCTTTTTAAATTTTATTTAAGAATTTTTCCCCGATTTATTTCTGCAAAGCTCTTTGATTGACTTGTCATTAGGTTGTACTGTATATACATTGTTTCAGAATATTAATTTTGATATTTTTTCTTCACACAGTATATTTGTGCTTCAGATGTTTCTAGTCATGTTATGAATCCCTGCTTTAAAAATATTTTTCTTCATTTTTGTGATATGAGACTAATAAAATCAATGATGATGTGTGCACTTCAATTTGTTCAGCTTTTTAGCATAAGCTCTTGTAGGCAGCAGTTGTATAGCTTAGTGTTGTCTTCAGTTAGTGATTTTTAATGGACCAAAATACCTACAAGTGCTTAAATTTTGAAAGATGTTTCATAGCAAAATATTTTGTATTTAATTTTCTGTGAGAATATTTATGAAAGCTTTGATTTTGTTTCCTACACAGGGTTTTATTGCTATGGAAAATTGGTACTCTGTTTTATTGCTAATCTAATCTTATGTTCTGTCATTATGTACATATACTATCTTTGGTTAGTATTATTCCAAAATTATTTAATACATTACAATCAGTTACAGGTTGCGCATTGGCTTGTTTTTTAAAGGAAAATTGATTTATTATATTAATACACTGTATAAAAGTCAAGCCCTTATTTGTATATTTTTATGTACTGAGAAGAATTATTATGTATATAACCCATAAATTATGGACTAAAGATTTTTTAAATGATTCACAAATACATCTTCTTTTTAAATACATAACAACAATCTAGTATTGTAACACTTAACATTTTGCATTATGAGTATGACTACTTCTTTTTAGTGGCCACATACTAAATTGCAGGGAATAGTTTTTAAGATTGAATGACTGATTTGTGTTAAATTTAAATAATACATTATTTAAATTGGAGAAATTGTAATAAATACTATCTAATTTAACTTAAAGTAATCTTTAGGAATATGTTTGAAAAAAATCCTTGTATTTCTATATAATGTATACTGCAATTCTTTGGAGCAGGCCATCATGTTGTACTGAAGAACATTTTAGATATATAGATTCAATGTTTATTTTTTATTAATTTTACATAAATTAGCAGTTGTTAGTTGATCTGAACATGAATAAATCTTTGTTATAAACATTTATATTGTAAGTAAATATGTAGTTTAGTGCAAACTGTTACAGTAGTGTACAGTAATTATTCTAATACGTTCAGAGCTGTGGCACACATTTAATCTCAGTACACTGTATATATGTTTATTAAAATATTGGGAGGGTCTGACATGGAACTGAAGAAAGACTGAGTCCTAATGTACATCAGATATTCTTTTGATGTTAAAACTCATTGTTTCTTAAAGCAATTCCTTTATTATAATTCTTTAGTCCTTTGCATGGTGGTATTACTGTCAAAGTCACATTATAATTTAAAAAAATAAAATTTTTAACACCTCCTTTTTCTTGTTCAGCTCCCAATTAAAGTTGTCATTAAACTTGAAATGTACTTCCTCCTCCTACAGTCAAATTGTCAAACTGAGAGATGCACTTTAACAAAGTCTATTATTTCACTTGTTCTAGGCATTTTTTATTTTCCAATTACTTTAAAAAGAATTGTATGATAGTATAGTATGCAGAGTATGTTAAGCAATAAAACCCACTTGATATTACACATGATCTATAGAAATGTAAGGAAGTGGAAGCTTTTTAATATGCCTAGGACGTTTCCATGATGCCTTTTTTTCTAAATTAAGTTGCAAAGTATCTTGTAATAATCTGTGTTGTGAAGCAAACATATACTGATGCACAAAGTAAAATCAACTATGGTTTCCAATGCATTTAATTTAGTAATTTGACCAAAGTCACAGAAAATGTGAACAAATTGTTAAAGTGAAAATATTAAAAGGTTAGTATCACATGTGACCTCAATGTGCATTACTTTAATCTTGGCAATGGTAACTTGGTCAATTTCTGGATGGATTATTTTGGTATTTTTTGCTATTTTTCCATCATGCACCAGTGAAGTGGCAAAGCTGTTTCTTGTTTATGGTATTATCATATTGGTATCATAGATTTTCTGCTTGATTGAGGTCAGAAGAAGAAGCTTGCCATGGCAAAACCTTGATTGGTGTTTTCAATCATATTGTGATCTTATATTATCTGGCTGGAAAATTGAAACTTCTGTATTGGCTCGCAGAAATGAAAAAACTGGTGTCTCAGGGATTTTGTCAATGTATTGCTGAAAAGTAAGGATGCTGTCAATCTACAAAATTTTGTTTTGTGTGTGTGTGTTATAAGAGATTTCTCCCCACATCATAATACTTCCAAAATCTCATCAGTTAGCTTGAGTAATGCAACAAAATGCTTAAAACACTCCACTACTCTCTCTGTTGCAGCTTCAGATGTTTTGTGAAACGAATATGATGATTTTCTCTCTCACCAAATGACTCCCTAATATTTAAGTGGTGAGCTACTTAACTCTGGTGAGGTTATTTCTTTCTGAAATTCCCCATACTGTACTATTGGCAGTTTGAAAATTATTAGGCAGATGGCTAAGATAAATTAAATGTACCCTGATCGGTGTAGGTACCATGTACTTCTACCTTTAAGGACATAGCCTTTTTCTCACAGAGCGGATGTCTCAGGAGCAGACTGATTATTATTTAAGCACATCTGATTATTATTCTCCATGAAAGTTTTCTCACAATCAAGCCATCTTCAAACAAAATGATAGCATCTTGGTGGTTTTAATGGTAGTTAGTCTGTTATCTCCCCATGGCTGTTGTTTACTGGAGAAGATTTTTGTAAGCAATCAAGATATCTTAATTACTCAAGTGGTGCATGGTTGTACCATTAATTGTTCTTGTTTTATTTAAAATTTGTGACTGTTTTTAAAGATTATTTACAGGCCTGAATTTTTCAGATTTCTAGAGGATGGGGTATTAAAGGTATATGTATTTTATTTTTCTGTGGTATACAAATTAATCAGTAAGGATGATCATTTTTATTATATTTAACAGTTAGACTTTATTACTTCAAGGTAATAGCACTGTATATGAATCACTTAATTGCCAGAAACCTCAGCAGCTTATGTTTTATAAATATATCAACAAAATAGATAAATATTTTATTTGATTGAACTCATTCTTCTGTCAGCAAAGCATGATTGCTTGATTACAAAATGTTACATGTTCAACAAATGAAAATGTTAATCCACAAACATAACACATGGCTGAGAACATAATGTGCAGAATAAGGCTCCAAATTTCTCAGTAAATGGAAACTTTTATTTGGCTAATTCTATTTGTAAGGATGTGATGGGTTACACTTGAAAGAGTATAAGGAAGCTTATGGAAAGAAACTAAAAATACATTTAAAAACACTAAGAAGGAATGGAACTGTAAGAATGGGAGGGTAGAACCTGCAAGGTAGATATACAGGGATATAAAAACAGAATCCCGGAGAAAAATGAAAAAAACTAAGTGATTAAATTATTATATCTAAATTTCAGGGGGTGTTAGGATTAAACTAGAAAAATTAGGAGCTACTCCATTAGCAGTCAATTACAATGCAATTGGAATTTGAATTACACATTCCAAGATATGCAGAATTCTGAGGAAACAGGAAATAGAAAAACATAAATAGAAGAGGTGGTGGTTTAGAACTAAACATCAAAAAGAGTATCCAGACAGAGGAATTTAACATATTCATGGATCTGATTTGACCTCTCAGATTCAAATTATAATATATATATATAATCAAATCAGTTATGTGCAAAGGAAAAAATGAACATCTTTGGATATTCTAATTTTCCTCACATTAACTAGGAAACAGCATCAAGGATCAAATCAGTAGTTAAAACTACAATTGGCAACCCACTGAAGCTAAACTGGTGTGAGTCTAGTTAGTACCTAGATGAGAAACCAGATTGCTACTTAAAGAGGTATTAGAGGGGCCTACAGGGGGTCCTAATGCCCTAGTATAGTGACGGCGCTGTCCTTCGGATGAGACATAAAACCGAGGTCCTGACTCTTTGTAGTAATTAAAAATCCCAGGGCATTTCTCGAAAAGAGTAGGGGTGTAACCCCAGCATCCTTGCCACATGTCCCATTGGCCTTTACCAATCCTGGCCTCCTAATAATCCCCATTTATGAATTGGCTTCATTACGCTGTTCGCCTCCACACTGATAGCTGATGTGTGGTGAGCAATCTTGCACTCTATGGCTGCCATCGCATAATCCAGGTGGGTGCTGTACACTGGTGTTGGTGGAGGGGGGTCCCCATTACCTGTAAAGTACTTTGAGTGGAGTGTCCAGAAAAGCACCATATAAGTGTTACCAATTATTGTTTTTATTATTAAATAGGTGTGAGTGAGGAAAACCAAGGTGAGAGAAACATTAAGTAGCTTTAATCATAATATAACATATAAAAAACTGCATTTTAAACTATATGCACCAGTTACTGTAAAAAAAACTAAGGTTTTTGCTGGCGTTTATTATTTTATCAGGAAAGCTGACTATGATTAATTGATTCAGAGCTTAAGTGAAAAAGAATGGAATAGAACAGATATGGAATCAGTTGAGAATGAAGCACAGAACAGTTTCATCCAAGAACTAGGCAGACCCAAGTTTAGAAAGCAGTAGTCCAAATTGCTTAATAAATATTTTATGAATATAAGGATAAAGAAATCAATTTTTAAAATGACTGGGAATCATCTAGTTAAAAAGGAGATTAATGAAGGGCAATTCATTAAGATGTGAGAAAGGATATTAAAAAGCTAACAGAATCAGAGAAATAAAGATTGCAATGGAAGACTAAAGTAACTTTTTTTAAATACAATAGCAGCTAAAGAACAGCAAATAATTAAATTAAAAGTCTCAGTGCTGAAGATAGGAAAAAATGGTAGTGAGAAGTATTAAATGAATATTTTACTCAAGTGTTCACAAAAGATTAAATTAATCATAGGCCTCTACTTACAATATGTGAAAAATCAAAGGTCAGTACTTAATTTACTTAAGGAAACAAGAGCTGGTACTTATGGGCCTAAATAAATTGCAGATATATTTCCAGAGAGGGATAATACCCATTAACCATTAATTGCTAATGTTGGACCCAGACTAAGGGTAAGCTTTGTTTAACTGACAGAGTTTTTTTAACAAGATATAGCAGTAATAGATATAAGTAAACAAAATTAAATTTTTAGAGGACTTTTAATAAAGTTCCATATAAAAGAGTAATTCACAAACTGTATTATATATGTATGTATTACTATATATAGGTCATAAATAGCAAAAATATAAATTTTAGGCAGAAACACCATAAACTATAAATATGAAATAGGGCTCAGTGAGATTGAAATTTACCTTGATAAAAAAAATGTTTATTAGGGTGCAACTTTTTTTTTAGTTTTCTGAACAATGATTTTATCTACTAATGAGATATATATAGGAATCAAAGGAACAAGTAATAGGTTTATTCCGTGCTGAAAAGAGAAGAAAGAAAACACGTTTTGGCTGTGGAGCCTTCTTCGGGTGTATGGTTTCTTTCTTCTCTTTTCAGCATGGAATAAACCCATTAATTGTTCCTTTGCAGCCTACACATGCTGATGCAACTACCCACATGAACTATATATAGGAATGCCCCATGCTCTGTCACACACTGACAGGCAACAAGAACTAAATCTTTTTTAATCTTGAAAATTTAAAACTGTAATGGTATCTGATTCAAATATTAAAACCCTCACAAACATTTATAAAGTTAACTCTATGGACCTCTTCAGAAACAACAGTGTAGTACTACCCAAAGAGCACAAATAAAAACTAAGGGGAAGTGTACAGATGCAGCCATTCAAAACAAGCGGGCGATACCGCATTATTTTGCGGTGCGCTTTACGCAGTCTACCGCGAGTTAACATAAATTCTCGTATAGTACCGCAAAGAAAATAATAGTATCCGGAATTTCCGCAAGGTGGAGCTAATAAAGCTCAACCTCTCATGTTTGAGCTGTCACCATCAAAGTCTTTAACGAAGATATTATTAATAGTATTAATAATGAATGACCTTGGACAAGCTGTAAACTCAAAGTATTGCCCTGGTCCACATTCTTTTTTTCATTGACCGTCTTTGTAAAAGTAACACCACAGCATTTCGCAATCACGCATTTGTTTCCAATCATGCAAAGTACAGTAATTTTTGAGAATCTCCGATTCACCATGCCTTTCACACGCTCATAAAAGAGATTGATTTAGGAACATAAACATATTACTGTATGCAAACTGTACTGTATACAGTATGTATATGTATATTTAATGTCTTTACTGTGCCCGTTTAAGTATTGAATATTTATATGGAATTTTACCACTGAAGGGAAATCTTAGTAGCTGAGCATAAAAAGAATAGGAGCATACTGTAATGCGTGTGAAGGCCATAAATGTTATTAATTTTGGAACATAAACATACAGTATATGGCTGGTCTTGGTACTTTAAAGAAAACATACACGCCAGTATTCCATTTCTCCCTAAACATTTTAAGCATCGAAGTCTTTAACTAACGTGATACCAGAGTCAACAAGCATACTTTTAGAATTTGATTAAAAGGGAATATAATATGGAATCACGTATCTAAAGAAATTAATAATGATATAATTATATTCATGTACCGCAACACAAGAATTGTACACCCTGTACGATGGTGACTTTGAGACCACTTGTTATCCCAAGTTGTTTGAATCGCCACAATTCAAATAGAGAAAAAAGAGCTGACTGACAAGATTTAAGATGTGGCTGTCAATGTTGGATTAAAAAAACACCTTGCCCTTCGTTAGTTGCATTGCTTGAAAAATAATTTTATTTCGAGAGACTGGTTAAGTAATTCAAGTGTTTTTTTAACTTCCTGAAAAACAAGTAATAATTTAACAATATGTGCAAGCGTTTTATGATATGTCGCTGTTGTGAATGTCTGTGGAGTGTATGTTCTTTGCCTGTCTGTCCTGGCTGTACTCTCTCTCTCAATTCAATTCAATTCAAGGTGCTTTAACTTTAACTTGCTTTAACTCCGCAAGTCTGAGTTCTGAGTTCTGAAGTCTGAGTTCTTGTGTCCGTCCTATCCAAACCCGAAAGTATTACAATATGTATCTTTATAGCAGGTGGTGTACAGCTTTTTAGTATAGATTACACTTTTATAAAATGTATTTAAAAAATAAAAACGATTACAATCTAATCTTTCCACGTTTGATCCCAAGATCCCAAGAAAAATAAATCTAAACGGGGAGAAAGCTATGCTGAAAGTTTATTAAGATACTTAGAAGACAAAGATATCAATTTATGTTGCATTTGTCTGATTGTGAAACAAAAAACACATATATTTAAACATGCGTTTGCGATTTAAATCAAAACGCGATTTAAATCAATATAAATGTTTATATTGTAACGCCTAGGTGACTATTCATTGTTATTAAAATGACTTAAGTTCGATCATGTTGTGATAGTTAGAAATATAAATTTGTTTGGTGCGAGTGAAGTTTTATTTAATCTCTGACCCAGGGAAATGTTTTATTTTTTCAAAGAAATGTTTGTTTAAAAAAAAGTCACGGCTCCAGCTGGATTCAAACACCCAGCGGGTGATGTGGGAGTCAGGAACCTAACCCACAGCGCCACCGGCAAGGTCGCATGAGGAGTGTTGAAAAAGCCCTACAAAACATTATCAACAGACATCGTACAGCGTGTACAATTCTTGTGTTGCGGTACATGAATATAATTATATCGTTATTAATTTCTTTAGATACGCGATTCCATATTATATTCCCTTTTAATCAAATTCTTAAAGTATGCTTGTTGTCTCCGGTATCACGTTAGTTAAAGACTTCAATGCTTAAAATGTTTAGGGAGAAATGGAATACTGGTGTGTATTTCTTTAAAGTACCGAGACCAGCTATATACTGTATGTTTATGTTCCAAAATTAATATCATTTATGGCCTTCACACGTGTTACAATATGCTCCTTTTTTTTTATGCTCAGCTACTAAGATTTCCGGTCAGTGGTAAAATTCCATATAAATATTCAATACTAAAACGGGCACAGTAAAGACATTTAAATCTTTCTACGACCGACCAACGCACCACGAGTGCCCCTGTCGGTCAACCAATCTCGTACTGCGGTATTTTGCGTCAACGCGCGTCAAGATGCGTGAGGCCGTAGCCAATTGCCTCTGGTACGTGTCTGTGCCGCGCACTTTGAATGGCTGCATCTGTACTTAGGAACGAGAACTGCGGACATGCATTTACACAAAGGGTTGTGAGAGCCTGGAACAAACTACCCACAGCCATTGTGTTGAAGCCAGTACCTCTGTTTCCTTCAAGAAACACCTTAACAGCTAAATGAGATCTTCAGATACAATTTACTACTAAAAAAAAAATGCACCTGAGTGGTGAATGGACTACCCTCATTTAAAAAAAATCACTTCTTATATTTCTTGTCACCTGTAGTTCCAAATCTAGTTGAAAATGTGCTGTGATTATAGAGGCTGTAATTAATATTGACTCTGTACTCTGAAGTTGTCTTAAATTCCTGTTTTAAATACATTTGAGCTATGTAAGAAATACATTTACCTGTATATTATACATATAAAGATATTTGAACATTTCAAATGATTCTTATTTTGTTCATATTTTGTAAAACTACATATTGGGTTTAGTAGACTTTTTCATGTTTTGATCCATTATTCACTGAACAACCACTGTATTTTCTTCAATCTTCTTCTGAATGTACACTTCCCCTTCACTGTTTGAGTGTCACATGTTCTTCATTACTGCTAATTTATTAGCTTGAAGTTTGCAGTATGTGAAGAGATATAAAGATATGTATACTGTACATTGTAAATTCAAGTTTGTTCTTAATTAATTCACTTTGTAATGTAAGGCAGCAATATCAAAATAAATTGGGTTGAGTATATGTGATATCAATGTATGCCCAACTGTCTGACATCCTATGCAGCTGCCTATTTTTTGTACACCTCATCGGAGCCTTTGATACAAATAATAAAAGTAACCCTGAGAGGGGCATAATTTTAGCTCCCCGAGAATGATAAATTAAATGGTAGTTTTGGGGATAAAGAAAGAACATCTTGTGAAATCCTTCATATGCTGGCCATTTATATAGATCCCAGTTTGCCAATCTTAACTCGATCTTCATCACTAACACTATAAGCACCTAATATTTCCATAAAATTGGTATTGGCTATATTTGGTATCAGTACATTATTACTCCAAAGAACTATACTCCTAAGTTAATTCAGAAGCCTACATGCTCAGTATTAAATGTAAATTACTTTGTGTGCCCAATGAGAAATTGATATAATGACTATTGCATTTTCATTGTGCATCAGTGTATATAGTATACGAATGTCCTTTTAAACATCGGTTTATTTCTTAGCAATCTTTTGCCTTGTGATGATTCGTGTGCTTTTCTGTTAAAGGTTATATGAAGACATGCAAAATAAAAGGGCAGGGTAAATGATAATACCTGCTTGCAACCCTCATTTTGTTCACACCACTATGCTGTTTTCTGCTCATTGTTTATTTGTACAAGCAATGTTTGGAGTGCAAAAAATGAATTTTATTTTGCTTTAAAAATATAAAGACAATTTAGATTTTGACTATTTATTTATTTCCTTGAGAAAAAAATGTTCTCTTAGGCACTGCACAGCCTAAAATAGAGTTTTACACAATGCTTATGTATTTTTTATTTATATACATGTATTAGTAGTAACCTATGAAAAGTGTTTATTTTCATGTATGCAGGTACTGTATATAAAATGATTCCACCTGATATTATATTCCTACTTCACCAGGCTCTCATTCATAGGCATTGGAATTTGGTTTAATTTATTGAGGACTTGAGTTTAAATGGCTAGACATTTTTAACTTAATAAACATCTAAAGAGAACTTTGCATTAGTTTTGTTCTGACAACACAATATAATCAACCTGCTTATACAATGGTGAGGACGGTAAATACAAATTAATTAGAACGTACAGTATTTTAAATTTATTTATTCACATTTTCTTAAATTGAAGACCTTTGTTTACAATGCAATTCCAGGGCAAGAATCATGATTTCTAATTATAATATTTGTCAGCTACTTGTGTATCATTTACAGAAAGAAGCAAGTACCCTCAAGGTTTAGTCCTTGATAACAAGAAGGAATATATATATATATTTATTATGTTTTGTGTAATTCAACAAATTATTCTGATTGATCTGCTTGGATAATATACATGTTATATATTGTAATTATGATACTAGCTCAAGTTTACTAGTGGTAAACTTGAGCCTTGTTTGAAATATTATCTGAGTATGAACAATTCACTTTCACCTCAATAGCAATACTTGCTGTGTCAAAAGATGTTATCATTTTGAAATACATCTTCAAATATTAAAAGCTAATTATTTTCATTGTCCCAATTTACTAATGCATGAAAAATAATTAAACAAATGTTTGCACAAAGCACAAAAGTCAAAGTAACTTGTCATTTCCTAATTGACAAAATAGTGTGATACTGTATACTGTATTTATCTGAATATCTTTCTATGTCTGCTGTTCAGTTTCATACGCATCCAGTATGACTACAAAGTGCTTTAATTTGGCCCCAGTGTGTATGAAAACATGAGGAAGCATGTCACTTTTAATGGCAAATGAAACAAAGGTCTGAGTTGTATATGATTTTCCAATAACTGTTAAGTTTTCATTTTTTTCTGAATTGATGGGTGTTCTCTTTATTCTCAGGGTGAATCCAGTAATGCAGGGTTTTTGAATTTTGTACAATCAACATTCTATATGATATATACCTTATCAAATGCCTATACTTTACAAGCATTAATTACAAAGACGTGCATGTGGTTTTTAAGAATATGGATGTTTACATTACATACTTGTGTCCTTAACTTCCATGCTATCAAGAGAGAATAATGTTTTTAAAGTACATGGAACAAAAAAAAAGCATAATCATATGTTAGAAAATGAATGAAATCCAGAAATCATTGCATTATGATAGTATAACATTTATTCTACAGTACAGTAAATGCTAAGGCTTTACCAGTAACTGCAGACCTTTGGCACGGGTTGATGAACTTTTTTTGAGACATGTATCTTCCATATTATCTACAGTATGATAATAGGTATTTTAGCCTCATGTTATAGCACATAAAAATATTAAATATTTCCTCTTGCATATTTATTGTTCTACAATTACTTCATTGGAAGGAATCACACTGAAGTCATTCTTTAGAACTGTGATTTGATTGTAAGATGTAACAAAAGAGCTTCACACCATTAGTTTTCAAGGATATTGCATAATTCTTCAGCAGGCTCCACTGACGTTTTTTTGAGTATCGGAGAAGTTTCATGATTCTGCTACAAACTACCTGGTATACAATTCAGGTCTTTACCCATTTTACATATATATAAATGCTAATCCACCATGTGGAGGTTGATGCATGCTGCTATACAGTTCCTCAACATGTCAAGATTCTAGAGATCTATGAAAAAGACATGTGTGTCTCTATCTTATATACATTAACATCCAAATTATTGGTTTCCTAAAAAATGCTTCTACACACCAATATTTAAAAAATCATTTCTAGCTTAGCTGCAATTACCTATGGGATGGTTTACCATAAATTCACAAAAAAGAAAAACGCAGATGATTACACATTTCACTGATTTTACTGTTATTTGTCATCCTTTGTAATGGAACAAATGTGGAATCCTGAATGTGGAATCCTCTGCATATAATTACAATATTTCATTTTGTAGAGTGTCCGTGAGAACTAACTATAGACCGTGTTAGAAAAAGCGACATTTCTAACAGAGTATTAACTTGACACATACAATATCCCCCATGGTGCCCCATGTTGTGATATGAAGCTTGTTAAAAGAGCGATATAAGAGGAAATGTCTTTCAGGGTGTTCAGTTTGGTCCTAAGGTATGCAAGCACAGTTAGAAGTAATATGAAGGGGATAATTTAATTATAAAAAAGCAGAATCTCATGTCAAAACAGCAATCTTAAAAAAAATCCTAAATTAGACAGAAAATGGATGTAATGAATGAGGACAGAATGCATGCATCTCATGTGCATGCAAGGCATAAGCAGTGCAATTACGAATAAAATATTTCATTTTAAATTATATATAAATATTATATAGAGAGATTATAATAGAAGAATATTAGTTGTCTGTTTTTTCCATTCTTTCTATTCTTCCATAGCCATGATTCATAGGTGCTGTATATTTTGTGTACCATGATTGTTTAGTAAAAGAGACACATATAATGACACTAATGATTCAATTATTAAAATGACACTATTCAATTATTTTTAAAGACTTTAAATTGTTTTTTGTGTAAATGTAGAACTGTCAATTTTGGTATAAACCACATTGACTGCATATTGGAGAGAAGTTAGTACTGCATTATACTGAAATTGACAGAGAGGGTCTCACTCAACATTTTAACACTGTTCTGGTTATGAATATATTTATAATTTAGGAAAACAAAAAAAGCATGTATTTGTCAATTAAAATGCAAAGATGTGTAATGTACAAGATCCTTATATGTGTATTATTATTATTATTACTATTATTATTATCAACGCACCCTGAAAACGTAAAAGCACCAATTGTTGAAATGTGAAGACATTGTATTTCGTATTACAGTAATAATAAAAAGAACACCAATTAAAGCGACTATGTGGAATGATAACAAATTATTTTAAGTTTTCGATGAAACAATAAGCTTTCGTCTGAATCAAACCCAAAATACTGCAGATTGCACTATATAAATATCCTATGTGATTTTTACAATAAATTGATAACTTTAAACTTTAAACTATAGTTTACAAAGTCTTTTCATTTATAGTGAGTATGCTCTTTGTTTTTTATCTATATAAGGGGGCAGTGATTTAGAGTAGTACATTTAACTGGCGTCTAGATATGAGAAAAAAAACAAACACAAACTGTCAATATTTATCTAGAGTTTATACTCTAGGTGAAATAATTCATTAACAGTCCATATTTACTGTAATAATTCATGACCAAAATGCATTATTTTGAGAGATGAGTTTCAATAATTTAATTAAATGGTCTGTATTTCTAAACACCCCTACCAAAATACAGTATTAGACAATAGCTCTAATAGTGGATTAGTCTACATCCAGCAGTGATTATAGCTGCAACATGTCAACATTCCACTAAGTGTTCACAGATATCTGTAGAGATATGAAACCATTAAGTTCCCTCACTCAAAAAGTGGAATCTGCAATTTGCCCCCTTGCGTTTAATAGTTATTTGTGGCTAGAAATATGGTTTCTGTTGGCAGTTTTTGCATCTGTCAGTCACTCCCTGTAAACAAACAGAAACAGTGTATTATTAGGATTGCTGTTTTTCAGAAGCATTTTGTTATTTGAAATAAAATACATCTGGTTTGTGGGGATCTTTACATTTACATGATTTAGCATAATATCTGAAGTGAATTTTCTAATATCTGATGAGTTCAATAGTGAAACCTAGGTCAAAAGAGAAAGAAAATCAGCATTCTTAAAAAATGCTAATTAACCCTAAATCCAAAGGTCTATTTGCGCATGAGGTTGAATCTCAGCCTGGCATCCTCATACATATGAATGTTTTACAGTCAAAACTCAGTATTTTGACACAACAACATAAACACTTTCTGTTGAATTTGGAGAAGAATTTGAGAAGAATATCAAAAAAGTATAGATTTCTATGTTAAAATATTAATGTGATTTTGAGACAAGTATAAAGTATGCTAGTTCTGTTTTTAATATTAAAAAAAGCATAATTCAAATATTTAACATGATTTATGGACATGAAAATAACTAGATTAATGCACTTCATGTTTTTTAGATATATTGAATATGTTTGAATAAGAAGCAAAATATATTAAATTGATTTTAAAACAAGAGTACATAGAAATTACAGCATACCTGGAATTAACACAGAGAAAGAAAACACTTGGTTTATATTTGTAAATGTACAAGTTGAAGCGGTATGCAGAATATTATGGAAACAAAGTTCCACAATAAAAAAGTATGTTTTATTTACAGAAAATATTGTGTTTTGGATAGTTATTAAATGTATTGCTTTTTTAACAAAGCTGTTCTTAATACCTTGCTGTCTTCAGGGTTTGTTTCATGATGCATGCATGGAAGCTTCCATTACATGTGCTGTACTGCTGCTGAGTTTCATTGTGTATTGTGCTGTAATATGCAACGTGTACTGTATTAAACTATTTCAAATCATAAAACGTCATCAGCCATAAAGTCATAAAGGTGTCAAGGTGAACGCTGTTGCATTGTGATTTCTGTTTTTAACAAACAACTGTGGACTCCACATCTTTGACGAAATAAGTATGTTTTTTTTAAAACTTGGACATTGCTAAAGAGATCAATATACAGATGCAGCTATTCAAAACGATCGGGGTGCACTGCGGTACAACACGGTGGGCGTGTCGCAATATACCATATGCAAATTAGATTATTTTAATAGTATCCGGAATCACCTTGTAAAACCGGCAGGTGGAGCAAATAAAGCTTAACCTCTCCTGTACAGCATTTGAGCTGTCACCAGAAAACACCCGGTTTCGAATCCCGATCACTGCTGAGAGACAATCTTTATTCAATACAGAATTTAAGTTGTATACTCTTAAGACTTTTAAATTTAAACTGTGTATTACAGCATGCTAGTCATTATACATTAAAAAGTTGGTATATTTTATGAAAGCAAGATTGCACAGCATTTCATTGATCCGATCACGCATTCGTTTCCAATCATAAAAAGTATGCCTTTCACATGCTCATAAAAGATATTAATTTAGGAACATAAACATATTACTGCATGTAAGCTATACTGTATATGGCTGGTCTTGGTAGTTGAAAGAAAAAATACACGCCAGTATTCCATTTCTCCCTAAACATTTTAAGCATCAAAGTTTTATGAAACGGTCCCCAAATATGCGATTGCTGTATAAAATGAATTTTAATTTTAAAAAAAATATTTAACAAAAAAATTAAGCTATTTACGTTCCTCCGCCTGAGAATATAGTCACTCGTTGCTACGCAATGCAGAAACACAGCCACTAACTAGCAAAGAGAGGACATTAGCTAGCCAATATGATAAAGGAATAAATGATTTTTTTGTTTATTTCTTTTGGACATTTATTTGAACATTTCCATCGATTGTACAAACACTTGGAAACTGTCCAATCCCTAGTTCGTCAGGCATTTTCTTTTACGCTCCGGGCATGCTCCTGGTCTGGCGCCAGTCTGTGTCTTCTAGGATATAATGCCGGCGATTTTTTGTTAAAATTGGGTTTCCAATAATGCCGCAGCAAACTCTTGTTTTTATGTCCACTATAACAGACAATCTCCCTTGCTTTTAATCGAGCGTTTCATAATTTCCTAAAATGAAAATGATTTAAACTATGCAACAGAATTCTGGGATGTCCCTATACCAGAGATTACGATACGGCTTCAGAATGGTGATTGGCTGACACCATCTGAAACCCCTCTGATTGGGGAAAAAAGACCTGCTGATCTGTTCTACATACCAGAAAGACAACAGCATATGTTGTTTCTATTCAAAACATGTATTTTAAAAGTTTAATTAAGAAGTAAAAACCTTACAGCATACACAGATTTCTAAGCTGATCAGGAGGAAGAAAAATCACCCGTGTTTCGCGCATAAAAAGTGGTTATTAACTATCGAAACCTGTTTTATTTATTTTATTTTTATTTAGATTAAGAGTTCCCGTCACCCCCATTTCCATTTAAATTGCAAACCCGTGTTTAATTAAATGTCTTTATTGATTCACAATCTGGCAATGCAACGTAAATCGTTATCTTTGTCTTCTGCATAATAATGTTCACCTGTCCAGCAAATTAATAATAAACTTTATTTTATATAGCGCATTTAAAGGTGGCTTCTCAAAGCGCTTTACAGGATAAAAACAACAATAACAACAATACTGTTAGGCTGGGCAAACGATTTAAACATTTTTTTTAAAAAGAAATAAAAAACTAGATATAATGATGTATTCCGGCTTAGACATTGCACGACTTTAAAGCCTATAAAAACAGATTTCAAGAGTTAATAACCACTTTTTATGCACGAAAAACGGGTGATCTTTTGCAGCTGACATTTCACTGTTTTAAACGAATAAGACATTAGATTTCTCATAAATCTAATCATTTATTTAACATAAACACAGCGTAATTGCTCTCTGAAAATGCTCTTTTTCTTGTTTGTTTTGGAGACCTTGATCGAAACTGATTTGAGATGTCAGAACGGATTTATTTTCTGTGTATTTCTGTGTGTGCATTTCCTACATTGCTTTGTTTGTCAAGATATGAACTTTATATTTAGGCTCAGATTTCAACTATAAATTGTACACTAATTACTAGCAGTAAATACTGATGTTTTGCTCCCTCTTACCACAAAAATATATATGTATTGTAGCTGGGATGAACTTTTTTTCGTACGTGTCCCTACCTACTACGACTCGGACACGGAACGGTTAAAGATGGCGACAAGTCAGGCACCCAGAGGTGGGGGAGGGGGGCGTCTTTCCGCTTCCATAACTAAAATGCCAAATAGGAGTGGCTTAAGCGACATACACAGTCGTGTAACTGACAGTTTGAGGTGGCCTATCGTGTAAATTTCACTTTGTTGCTGATAGGTTAAGCTTTCTAGACCCCAAAGTCATGTGAATGACTTTTTGCCCTGTTTCATTGGTTAAACACAATCATCATAAGCACCACCATGGTAACTGGGATGTGTAGTTTTTAATTCAGTTTGAATTATAACTGTACGTACTGTCTTCGTATTTGGCCAGCGCTTTAAAGGTACCCCTGTCGCAGAACAATTTGACCTCGGAATGTTTACCCAGCATAATATTGTATTTCATTGCACTTTGACAGATTGTCTTTTCATCAATTGTTGTCAGAATATCCTCACCTCCAAACAAGAACAAAATTGCAACGATTTTATTAACTGGCTGTTTCAGTAACTTAATGTATATATTTAAAGTAATAATTTAACAATATATGTAAATGTTTTAAGATATGTCTATGTTGTGAATGTCTGTAGATTGTATCTTATTTTTAGTTTTTGTTTTGTTTCACATTAATTTTATAAGGGAGAGTGTCATAGAGACGACTCCCTTACCCCCCATCTTGATTAAAATACTTTTATTTTTTCACAATCTGGCAATGCTGGACAGAATTCACATTCGCTGCAGCCAAATGGCCTTGCAGATCAGAAAATCAAGGAACAAAACAATTATCGCACCCGGCTCCTTGATGGAATTGCTTTAACTTGCTAATGCGTTGGTGTAACAGTCCGGGTGTGGCAAGCTTCTAATGTCTCCCGACTTCAGCGAAAGGAACCCGTCTTTTATTGGAAGACAATGAACATATTCTACCCATACATGAGAATATAATGCTGGTGAGGTGGGGTGCTGTACCAGCTGTCAAAAAAAAGTTTAAAAAAAAAAGTCAATTGAGTGTCCATAATATTGTTATTTTGCTATTGCCAATTGCTATTGCTACTGAGTATCTGTGTCTACAGTACATTGTTTGTAAACAAACCAGTTTCACAGGTATTTTCAACCCCCAGCCACTGTTGTTTTATCAGTTGTTATCCTGTAAAGCGCTTTGAGAAGCCACCTTTAAAGGCGCTATATAAAATAAAGTTTATTATTATTATTAATATTGATCATATTTTTCCTCCCAGAACTTGTAAATTGTTGTTGTTATTGTTGTTGCTATCCTGTAAAGCGCTTTGAGAAGTATACTGTCCAGCTTGTCAGGTGTATTCTCTTGTAGAATAATAAGTAGAGCTTTGGGGTTATTAGTGCTCCACTTACAGCAACCCAATGTAAATACATTTTGTCTCCAAATCCACCACCACTTGTATGTGTCATGAATCGCTCCCACGCAGACAAGCGCTCCCGCCTTCCCACGAGCTCTTCCCGTACCAAACGTGCACTCACCAATCTGTCCTCTATTTAAACCCTCGCCAGACCCCCTTTCAGTGCTCACGTTTGAGATTTTCTCCCTGAGCTGCGTCCCTAGTTCTTCTTCTGCGATACTACTGTTTAACTCCTGGATCTTGACCCTGTTGTTCTTCAACTACGCCTTTGCCTCCCGACTTAGTAACTACGCTCCTACTAAACACTCTTGGATATTGGACCCTGCTTCTCCTCCTTGATGACGTCTTCGCCTCCTGATTCTGTACCGACACTTCTACAATGCCTTCCCGGATCCTGAACCCTGCTTGCTTCCTCGATTACGCCTTCATCTCCCGATTCTGTACTGACGCACCTGATATGCCTACCCGGATTCTGGACTACACTACTACTCCGACTACGCCTTCGTCTATCGTTTATCTTTCCGAAGAGCACTGCATAGGATCCCAATCCTCCGCAGTCAGTCCTGCCGTGACAGAATCATGAGCCAAAATATGGATCCCACAGGCTCCTTTAATCCCATGGCCCTCCTGTCCCAGCTCTCCCAGGCACTTGACCAGCTCAATGCCAGGGTCCAACACCTCGCTAACCTGGTCTCCAGTTCCCCTCCTCAGCCTTTCGTTTCCCACCCTCCCGCTAATCCCACTCTGCCTCCAGTTTCTCTTGCCTCCTCTTATCCTCTGCCTCCTCCCACACTGGACCGATTCGATGGCACCCCGAATATGTGTCAGGCTTATCTGACACAATGCTGGATGGCTTTTAACCTTCGTCCGGATTGTTTTCCGACCGACCGCGAACGTATTGTATTTATGGTCGCCTACCTTTCTGGCCGCGAGATGGAGTGGGCTGCAGGTTTGCTCGCCAGGAATGCCCCCGAAACCTCGGACCTAGCGCAGTTCCAGGCAGCGCTGACGGCCACCTTCAGTCAGGTTCAATCTTTCTACTTCGCCGCCTCGCATCTGTCAGCACCCACCTGAAACGTATTCAGCTTCTCCTCCTTCACTCTCCTTCTCTCCCACTTATTCTCAGTTTCCCTTGGCTACAGTTACACAATCCCCACATTTCCTGGTCTGACAAGGAACTCACTGCCTGGGGTGCCCATTGCTTAACCCACTGTTGGCAGCTCCCCACGAGACTTCCCCTTATGCAGATCTCTCACGTCACGTCCCCTCTTATTTCCCCCAATTATGCCGACCTTCATGTGGCTTTTAGCAAACGAAGAGCTCTTTCTCTTCCCCCTCATCGCCCCTACGATAGCGCTATCGATCTGGTCCCCGGAGCCTTACCACCTAGAGGGCGCGTTTACCCCCTCTCCATGCAAGAAACCAAGGCACTGGATACTTACATTCAGGACTCCCTGCAGTCTGGTTTCATCCGTCCGTCCTCATCTCCTGCTTGCTCCAGTTTCTTTTTTATTACAAAGAAGGATGGTTCTCTACGACCGTGCGTTGATTACCGCGGTCTGAACGAAATCACTATTAAGAACCGCTGCCCTCTGCCTCTCATTCCTGCTGCTCTGGAGTGCAAAGATTTTTTCCAAACTCGACCTGCGGGGCGCTTGCAACCTTATCCGTATTCGAGAGGGGGACGGATGGAAGACGGGTTTTATCACCACTCATGGCCATTATGAATATCGAGTCATGCCTTTTGGTCTTGCCAACGCTCCGGCCATCTTTCAGAATTTTATGAACGACATCTTCAGGGACATCATTTACCAGTACGCGCTCGTCTATCTGGACGATATATTGTTTTTTTCCATTAGCCTTCAGGAGCATGTTATTCACGTCATGGAGGTCTTAACCCGTCTTATAAAGAACAGCCTCTATGCCAAACTGGAAAAATGTTCTTTCCATGTTTCCACTGTTGAATTTCTTGGTTATGTCATCTCTTCCCTGGGCATCCAGATGGACCCCTCCAAGACGGCTGCCATTAGGGACTGGCCAACCCCCCGGAACTTGAAGCAGGTTCAACGCTTTCTCGGATTCTCTAACTTCTATCATTGTTTTATTCGTGATTTCAGCTCCGTCGCCGCTCCCACCTCTGCCCTCACTCGTAAGGGCAAGACTTTGGGCAAGTGGACCGATGAGGCTGATCGGGCCTTCGTACGTTTGAAACACCTCTTCACTCCGGCTCCCCTCCTTCGTCATCCTGATCCCTCACTGCCCTTCGTCCTGGAGGTCGATGCCTCTGCCCATGGCGTTGGAGCTGTCCTGTCTCAGCGACACGGTGATAGCACTACTTTCCACCCCGTCCCTTCTTCTCCAGGCGCCTCTCCCCGGCTGAGGTTAACTACGCTGTGGGAGACAGAGAGCTCTTGGCCATCAAGCTCGCTCTGGAATAATGGAGGCATTGGCTGGAGGGAGCTCATTCTCACTGACCATAAGAACCTCTCCTATCTCCAGTCTGATCGGCACTTCAATTCTCGCCAGGCCAGATGGTCCCTTTTTTTTTTTGCCCATTTTGCCTTTTTCATCACATACACCCCCGGCTCTAAGAATATCAAGGCGGATGCCCTCTCCCGTCTGTTTGATTCACCGGAGCTCGAACTCCCTCCTGAACCCATCATACCCTCTCACCAGATCATTGCGGCCATCCGCCCCAACATCGAGTACCTCGTCCGAAACGCCCTCAAGGACCAGTCCGTATCTCCCTCGTGCCCTTCGGACAAACTGTTTGTGACTGATCAGGTCCGCTCCGATGTTCTTCAGTGGGCTCATGACTCTCGCTTTGCTGGTCATCCTGGTGTCCGCCGGACTTTGTAACTTGTTTCTGAGGACTTCTGGTGGCCCTCCTTACGGGCTGACGTTTCAGATTATGTGAGAGCTTGTCCCACCTGCACTCGGATTAAAACACCCTGTCACCAGAAGGCTGGTTTTCTCCAACCCCTCCCAGTACCCACACGGCCATGGTCTCATATTTCTGTGGACTTCCTCACGGACCTTTCCAGGAGCCAGGGCAACACGGTGGTTATGGTCATCGTTGACAGGTTCTCCAAGGCAGCTCATTTCGTTCCCTGCTCCTCCCTGCCTTCCGCCCAACAAATGGCCAACCTGTTTGTACAGCAGGTTTTTCATCTCCATGAGATCCCTGAGGACATCGTTTCCGATCGAGGTCCCCAGTTTATCTCGCGCTTCTGGAAGGCCTTCTGCCGTGCTTTGGGCACCAACGTTTCTCTCACCTCTGGCTATCATCCGGAAGCCAACGGCCAGACTGAAAGACTTAACCAGGACCTACTTACTTACCTGCGGGCTTATGTCTCAGCCACTCAGGAAGACTGGACCTCCTTACTGCCGTGGGCTGAGTACACTCACAATGCCTTAGACTCTTCAGCTACTGGCATGTCTTCCTTTCTATGCTCCCTGGGTTATCAACCTTTGCTCCTCCAGAAACCGGTTTCTGACTCGGACCTCCCTTCGATCCAATTATATATCTCTGCCAAAGGAAACTCTGGAAGACGGCCCGGCGTGCCCACCTAAAAGCCTCACACCGCTATTAGACCTTCGTGGATCAGCACAGAAGGCCTTTTCCCAGATTTCGCAGAAGACAATTTGTCTGGCTCTCCACACACAACATCTCTCTCCATCAACCCTTTCGCAAGCTGGGGCCCAGATTTATTGGTCCCTTCCGGATCATTTCCCAGATCACTCCAGTCACTTACCGCCTGGCTTTCCCCCCCACCCTTCACATTCACCCCACCTTTCATGTTTCCCTTCTCAAGCCCTACCACAGGTCAACCCTCTCCAGGCCACAACCTCGTCCGCCTCCACCTCGCTCCATCGCTGGATCTACCAACTATACAGTCAACAAGACTCTCAAATGTTGTTGGTATAGGGGTTTGAGACAATTTCTGGTTCACTGGCTCGGATATGGTCCTGAGGAGAGAACCTGGGTCTCGGCCCGTGACATCCTGGACAAGACCTTTATCTCGGACTTTCTTCACTCCCATGCTCCTCCTCTATCTACGGCGTCCGGAGCCTCCCATTAATGGGGGGGGGGGGTACTGTCATGAATCGCTCCCATGCAGGCAAGTGCTCCCACATTCCCATGAGCTCTTTCCGTACCAAACGTGCACGCACCAATCTGTCCTCTATTTTAACCTTCGCCAGACCCCCTTTCAATGCTCACGATTGAGATTTTCTCCCTGAGCTGCATCCTTAGTTCTCATTCTGCGATACTACTGTATCTCCTGTAACTCCTAGATCTTGACCCTGTTGTTCTTTGACCACGCCTTTGCCTCCCGACTTAGTACCTACGCCCCTACTACACACTCTTGGATATTGGACCCTGCTTCTCCTCCTTGACGACGTCTTCGCCTCCTGATTTTGTACCGACACTTCTACAATGCCTTCCCGGAACCTGAACCCTGCTTGCTTCCTCGAATACGCCTTAGTTTCCCGATTCTGTACCTACGTACCTGATACGCCTACCCGGATTCTGGACTCAGCTACTACTCTGACTACGCCTTCGTCTATCATTTATCCTTCCGAAGAGCACCGCATAGGATCCCAATCCTCCGCAGTCAGTCCTGCCGTGAGAGTATGAATCATAGGCCTGCCAAATGATGCAAATTCCGCTGCAATGGTTGTGTGCAGGAATTATTCAGTATGGCATCTCCATGTTCAAGTAAACACTGCTCTGTGTGCAAATGCAAATGCATTTAAAAAAAGTTTTTTTTTAAAAAAACCACCTTTAAAGGCGCTATATAAAATCAAGTTTATTATTATTATTAATACTGATGATATTCTTCCTCCCAGGACTTGTAAAATTGTTGTTGTTATTGTTGTTATCCTGTAAAGTGCTTTGAGAAGCATACTGTCCAGCAAATTGTATTTCATTGCACTTTGACAGATCGTCTTACAATCACTTGTTGTTAGAATATCCCCCAAGAGAATATAGAGGATATCCCCCAAGAGGTATCCAGGTAACAGTGAAACGGGCGTACAGTCTGGGGAGATCACCCATTTTCCATGTTAATAGTTCCCTGGTTCCGCACCCCCTTGGTTCCCCCAGCAGCCGAGTGACCCCCTAAAGCACCTTTTGGGGGCGAGCAGCAGCCGACAGGGGCCGGGACGACCCCTCAGCACTGCTAGTGGCCACAGCCCTTATTAGGACTACCCAACGGTGACCTACTCAGCAGAAGGAGGGCCCTTTTCTGGGTTGCCTCAGGCCGTGTGGTGGGAAGGAGACGCCAGACCAGTGGGATCCAGCCCGCTACCCCTGCACCAGCCTGCGCCGGTGAGGTCGAGCCGTTATAATGGGGAGGTCCCATGGCAAATGTTTGAGGCCCAGTTCCAGATGGCAGCTTGGGCAAACGGCTGGTCTCAGGTGGAGATGGAGGTCAACCTCGCTGCGGTCCTAGAGGGGAAGGCCTACCAGGCGTTGCTGGATTTACCCGGGGACCAGCGGTACGATTACGTAGTGTTGGTGTCGGCCCTCCAGAGGTGTTTTAGCAGGAGAGGGGAGGCGCCAGGACTACTGCTAGCGAGGTTGGCCCAACGCTGCTGCCTAGCGGGATAGCCACTGGGTCCCGTCGCTGCAGACGTGGTCTACTTAGCCCGCCAGGGTTACCCTACTCTCGCAGAGGAGGCCCACCGGGTGATAGCGCTCCAGGCGTTCCTCTGGGTCCTGACGCCGACTGAGGTGCAGCGCCACATGATGCTGGCTGCGCTGGTCCCCTTGGAGCAGGCCCTGGCTCTGGCCGAGCAGGCTGATGCCGTATTCGAGGAGACCGGTGGGCATCAACGGAGGGGTACCGGTTCAACCATCACCCTGCTGCGGCCTGGTGTCCTGCCGGGCACAAGGCAGCCAGACCCCCAGGGCACTCACCGTGCACTTTGGGGCTGCATGGGTGAAACACTCCTTCTACCTCGCCCCAGTCCGCGAGGACTGTATCCTGTGGTTGGACTGGTTGCAGCAGGTGGGTGGTTGCCTTGACTTGGGCCGGCGAGAGTTGGTGGGGCAGGGGGAACGAATCAGTTTCGCGGTGGGCAGGGCAGGAGGTGTCTAGGGCGTGTGGGTTGACCGGAGCGGGAAGCGGAGGGGGCTGTCGGAGCGAGCGTGGCAGAGCTGACTCCCAGGATGATGAGATAAGCTTGCCCATCACCCCAAGTCTGTAAGGCACTCTGTGCACTGTGGGAGGCCTTGGAGGTGAGGGACGGGGTGCTGCGCCGGGGGTGGCAGGTGCCCTCCAGCTGTGAGGTCACTGCTTGGCGGCCACCGGCTGGCCGTGCATCGCTTGGAGAACTCCCCCACGGAGCGACCACGAAACCACAAACTGCCAACTGACCTTGCCGCTGGAGGGCACCCGCCACCCCCGGCCCAGCACCCCGTCCCCCACGCCCAAGTCAAGGCAACCACCCACTGGCTGTAACCAGTCCAACCCCAGGATACAGTCCTCGCAGACTGGGGCGAGGTAGAAGGGGTGTTTAAAACTTTTTTTAAATGCATTTGCATTTGCACACAGAGCAGTGTTTACTTGAACATGGAGATGCCATACTGAATAATTCCTGCACACAACCATTGCAGCGTAATTTGCATCGTTTGGCAGGGCTATGATTCATACAAGTGGTGGTGGATTTGGAGACAAAATGTATTTACATTGGGTTGCTGTAAGTGGAGCACTAATAAGCCCAAAGCTCTACTTATTATTTTACAAGAGAATGCATCTGACAAGCTGGACAGTATGCTTCTCAAAGCGCTTTACAGGATAGCAACAATAACAACAACAATTTATAAGTTCTGAGAGGAAAAATATGATCAATATTAATAATAATAATAAACTTTATTTTATATAGTGCCTTTAAAGGTGGCTTCTCAAAGCGCTTTACAGGATAACAACTGATGAAACAACAGTGGCTGGGGGTTGAAAATACCTGTGAAACCGGTTTGTTCACAAACAATGTACTGTAGACAGAGAGACTCAGTAGCAATAGCAATTAGCAATAGCAAAATAGCAATATTATGGACAAAAAAACTTTTTTTGACAGATGGTTTTTGTTGACAGCTTGAAGTTTTTGTTGACAAGTTTATCAGTGAAAAGACCACGGGCATTCTTCCTCCCCCCTACATTCTCAGAGTAGAATAGAATTTATTATTAGCACAATTTATTACAGTGCTAAATTTAATATTATTGATTACTAATAGTTTATGCTAACACCTAGCTTTCTTAACGGGAGAAGTACTACCATAAGTAAGTACTGTACTTAAGTACTACTGTAAGTAGTACTACTGTAAGCAAAAAAGGGGGTTTTGGAGGAGGGGGAAGGTGTCTGTTGCTGGAAGACTCGTTCCCTTCTACTTTAAAAATACCTGTGAAACCGGTTTAATTCGTCACAGCCAGCACTCCCGCAAAGAGCGATGAAAACCGCGCTGCCCCAGGCGAATGCACATAATGTTGGGCTTTTGGGCTCAGGTGGATTTGTGCCCTACAGTTCAACCTGCAGTACCGCTGTGTACTGTACATACAGTATGAACATGTGTTATTGAAAATATCAAAAATGTCAATATACTGTAGTGTTTATAATATTTGCTATTTAGTTTTAGTTTTTGTTAAAAGAAAACTCATAGCGGTTGCTGGATTTGAACACCCGACCTACATGCACTGAAACAGCAATACAGATATTACAGTAATATGGTCGGAAGGTCAACCACATGTAAGACTTTGGTGCTTAAAATGTTTAGGGAGAAATGGAGTATTGGTGTGTATTTTTTCTTTAAAATACCAATAACAGCAACATACAGTTTACGTAATATGTTTATGTTCCTAAATTAATATCGTTTATGACCTTTATAACCTTCATTATGCTCCTCTTCGTTTTATGCTTAGCTACTAAAATTTCCCTTTAGTGGTAAAATTCCATATAAATATTCAATACTAAGCGGATTAAAATATGCACAGTAAAGAGATTAAATGATTAAATCTTTTCACTACCGAACAATGCACCACGAGTGCCCCTGTCGGTCATTTTGGCCAACCAGTCACGTATCGTGGTACGGTGCGGTGGTTCGTGCGGTACAGGTTTGTACCACGATCTTTGAATGGCTGCATTTTTGTAATTTGTTGATATGATTAACATTCATGGAAAAATGAAGGTGCATGCTTTTTTTCTGCATCACATTTTATAACAACTGATAAAATCTGTGAATTGAAATTATTGGTCACAATTTATAAACTTCTGCTCTACATTCTATGAGTGTCAAAGCTTACTCTTACTTTTACTTAAAAATATATTTTTAGCATTGGTGGTAATGAGCATGAAGGTTTAATTATTTATTGTAGAAAACTGTAAGTTTTTGTACTTCATTCCAGTATCTCAAGAGGTGGATATAAATTTAGCACATGACTGCTTAGAATGCGTGGGTGTGTTGCTGAGATACATGTACATTTGGACTTCTGCATTGCATTTTTAAACACTTGGGAAATTGTATAGATTTTTAAATTGACCTGACACTTCAAGCAGAAACAGTTTTTCATGTAAGACAGAGAGCAAATATATTAGCAAACCCTTACTCCGGTAGACTTGATTTGATGTGCACACGAATGAAATTAAAACACTAACTGAAAACTCTGTAAATGTGTTGAAATATACAAATAATTGCAATATAAAATGATAAGAGGAAAAGACCACCTACACAAACAGAAAACTGTATGGGGATTTTTCTTTTACTATTGGGCTGCAAAGAAGTTACTCAGAAATGTTCTGGATTCTCAGAGAATCATATACAATGAAAGGAGTGCAAAAAGAAAGAGGCAGTAAAAACATTTGTCTATAACAAGGTTATTCATCAATACTAATAATTCAGTTTGAATGTTAAACAGAAAAAAGATGGCATTTTAAATAAATATGTTTAAGCAGAGAGAAGGCCATTCATTACTTGCTAGTTGCTTGCTGATCTGAGGATATCATCCATTTAAAATGATTTATAGTCAAGACTGAATTAAATTTAAATTCAAGACTGGGCAAACACCTAGCAGATGATGTTTAATGCAGACATGTGTGTGAGTAACAAAAATATATATAACATGTCACACCTCCTTCTTCAGTGAGAGGATCACGGGCCAAAAAGCACCAGAAAACGAAAACATCAGTTTAACCGAGGCAAGCATGGTCAGTACCTGGATGGGAGACCTCGTGGGAAAACCTAAGGTTTCTGCTGGAAGAGGTGTTAAAGGGGTCAGCATTGAGAGCTTACCCTGCAGCCTATGTGGGTCCTAAAGCCCCAGTATAGTGGCGGGGACACTATCCCATAATCCAGGTGGATGCTGTACACTGGTGTTGGTGGAGGGGAGTCCCCATTACCTGTAAAGCGCTTTGAGTGGAGTTTCCAGAAAAGCGATATACAAGTGTAAGCAATTAATATTATTATATATAATTAACTCAAACAGAATTAATTTGTCTCTCATCTCTGGAAATTGTTTTTCTTCAATCACAATAAAACCACCTATTATGGTATTTTTTCTGATTGTTCGTGATCCTTAAAGCAGAAGGTAAGTATTACTGTTGTCTCTTATGTTGCATTTTTAATTTCAAAGACATTTAGAACTTTTGTATTACTCAGTGTGTGCACCCATAAAACAGTACAGGCACAAAGCAAACTAGAACCTATTAACCTAGCTTCTAGACTATGTAATGAAAGAATAAAAACAAAATATTGGGATACAGTGTGGTGAAAAAAGCCAAAACATTGTGTTTTCTCTCTTCTCTTTTCAGCATGGAATATACCTATTAATTGTTCCTTTGCAGACTACACATGCTGACGCAGCCACCCACCTGAAGTAGTTACAGTATACAGTGGTGTGAAAAAGTGTTTGCCCCCTTCCTGATTTCTTATTTTTTTGCATGTTTGTCACACTGAAATGTTTCAGATCATCAAACAAATTGAAATATTAGACAAAGATAACACAAGTAAACACAAAATGCAGTTTTTAAATGAAGGTTTTTATTATTAAGGGAAAAACAAAATCCAAACCTACATGGCCCTGTGTGAAAAAGTGATTGCCCCCCCGTTAAAACATAAATCAACTGTGGTTTATCACATCTTTGGAAAGCTGAGTTAAATTTCTCTAGCCACACCCAGGCCTGATTACTGCCACACCTGTTCTCAATCAAGAAATCACTTAAATAGGACCTGCCTGACAAAGTGGAGTAGACCAAAAGATCCTCAAAAGCTAGACATCATGCTGTGATCCAAAGAAATTCAGGAACAAATGAGAAACAGAGTAATTGAGATTTATCAGTCTGGAAAAGGTTATAAAGCCATTTCTAAAGCTTTGGGACTCCAGCGAACCACAGTGAGAGCCATTATATACAAATGGCGAAAACATGGAACAGTGGTGAACCTTCCCAGGAGTGGCCGGCCGACCAAAATTACCCCAAGAGCTCAGCGACGACTCATCCAAGAGGTCACAAAAAACCCCACAACAACATCCAAAGAACTGCAGTCTTCACTTGCCTCAGTTAAGGTCAGTGTTCATGACTCCACCATAAGAAAGAGACTGGGCAAAAATGGCCTGCATGGCAGAGTTCCAAGACGAAAACCACTGCTGAGCAAAAAGAACATAAAGGCTCGTCTCAGTTTTGCCAGAAAACATCTTGATGATCCCCAAGACTTTTGGGAAAATACTCTGTGGACTGACGAGACAAAAGTTGAACTTTTTGGAAGGTGTGTGTCCCATTACATCTGGCGTAAAAGTAACACAGCATTTCAGAAAAGGAACATCATACCAACAGTAAAATATGGTGGTGGTAGTGTGATGGTCTGGGGCTGTTTTGCTGCTTCAGGACCTGGAAGACTTGCTGTGGTAAATGGAACCATGAATTCTGCTGTCTACCAAAAAATCCTGAAGGAGAATGTCCAGCTATCTGTTCGTGACCTCAAGCTGAAACGCACTTGGGTTCTGCAGCAGGACAATGATCCAAAACACACCAGCAAGTCCACCTCTGAATGGCTTAAGAAAAACAAAATGAAGACTTTGGAGTGGCCTAGCCAATATCCTGACCTGAATCCGATTGAGATGTTGTGGCATGACCTTAAAAAAAGTGGTTAAGGCTCGAAAACCCTCCAATGTGGCTGAATTACAACAATTCTGCAAAGATGAGTGGGCCAAAATTCCTCCACAGTGCTGTAAAAGACTCATTGCCAGTTATGGCAAACGCTTGATTGCAGTTGTTGCTGCTAAGGGTGGCCCAACCAGTTATTAGGTTTAGGGGGCAATCACTTTTTCACACAGGGCCATGTAGGTTTGGATATTTTTTTCCCCTTAATAATAAAAACCTTCATTTAAAAACTGCATTTTGTGTTTACTTGTGTTATCTTTGTCTAATATTTCAATTTGTTTGATGATCTGAAACATTTCAGTGTGACAAACATGCAAATAAATAAGAAATCAGGAAGGGGGCAAACACTTTTTCACACCACTGTATGTATTGCAAGGCACTCTGTTTTATTAACAGACACTCCTACTCAGACAAGTGTTGTACAGTGATACAGACGTGGGTAATGTCATCCCCATTGTGCTTATCGTGCAAATCCTGCTAAACTAAACATTAGACACAAGAAAAGTATTATTGGACAATGTTGTGAGGCTCTGGTGGAATTTCTCTGTAAACTGTAGAGGAGACACGTTGTGTATCGCCACTTTTTACTCTTGTAAAATAGAACATTCCAATGTTAATGCGACACGGAAGATATTATTAATAATGTAATGCTTTCAGGCTCATGTGGGTATGCACCCTACAACGCTGGGGGATCAAACCCAGGCCTCCGGCGTCACTCAACAGGGAACCAGCCAGTTGAGCTAAAAGGAGATCTCTCAGCCTGCCGGCTTAGGTCCCTGCTATTCACAGGGAATGGCAGTGATGTCACTGCGCTGGCAAGCCAGCAAGCCGGATCACACAACCTGTAATTAGAATAACCTTTTAAATCTCAAGCTGTTCACTCTACTTCACACCTGCATGTCAAGATCACAGTTTCAAAATAAAAAAAAAACATCAAACTTTTGATTGGATAAGAATGTCATGATTGTTTCACAAGGATGTGAAATGTGACAATTTGTTACAGTTACTATAAGGAGAAAGAAAGTTTATTTTTTATTTATTTTTTATTTATAGCTAACATTTCTCAATTGCTTTGTCAGTCTGTCCATGGGGGGAAGGGGGACAGTCTTTCATTGAAAGGTTCGCCTATTCTACTTGTACATGAGAATATAAGGGGGAAGGAAAAGTGCCCGCAGTCATTTTTTTCACTGACAAAGTTGTGTTGTGGTAACAAAAACTACACTATGCTTAACAGACACCTCAAGCCTTAAAATGAAATCGTATACAGATGCAGCCATTTAAAATGAGTGAGGTACAACGTGGTGGACGTGTCATATCACGTCATACTGCATTTTACCACATGCAAATTAGATTATGTTAATAGTATCCGGAATCACTTTGTAAAAACGCCAGGTGGAACTAATAAAGCTTAACCTCTCATGTACAGCATTTGAGCTGTCACCAGAAAACACCTGGTTTCGAAGCCCGATCACTGCTGAGGGACAATCTTTATTCAATTAAGAATTTAAGTTGTATACTCCTTAGACTTTAAAATTTTAAACTGTGTATTACAGCGTGTTAATCATTAAACATTAAAAAGTTGGTATATTTTATAAAAGCAAGATTGCTCAGTTGGACAAAAGTACACAACCTACCACCTTTATCATAAATATTTTAATTATGCAGACATATTTAATGCATCAATGTCTTTATCGAATATATTACTAATAGTATTAATAATGAATGTCCTTGGACAAGCTGTCAGCTCAAAGTATTACCCTGGTCCACTTTCTTTGTAACCATCATTGTAAACAAAAAGACATTTTTTTCATTGACAAAAGGTAACACCATGGCATTTTGTTGATCCGATCACATATTCGTTTCCAATCATACAAAGTAAGTTTTGAGAATCTCCGATTCACCATGCTCATAAACGATATTAAATTAGGAACATAAACATATTATGTGAACTGTATATGGCTGGTATTGGTATTTTAAAGATAAAATACACACCAGTATTCCACTTTCTCCCTAATAATTTTAAGCATCAAAGTCTTACATCTGGTTATTTTGGAAACTTTTTTATGTGCTCCTTCTGACCATATTAAGTCTATATACTTTGTGAAAATTGATTGTTTTAACCTTTTCTGTGAATTCGCTCATTATCGGCGTAAACAAAAGCATACTTTTAGAATTTGATTAGCAGGTGTAGCGGCAATGCTTGTTAATAAGACAGAATTAAGCATTGCTGTGCTTTCCCAAATGAGGCCCCATCTCTCTCTTCATCTCTGTGGTGCAGCCACAGAGAAGCTATTCATGCAGGCTGATTTAAGGTTTTCTTTTGATAAGGGACAGCTCTCAAATGGGGATGCACTTAGCTAAGCCTGGCTATCATGATCAATGGTCATCCGTTGGCACCTATCTGTCTAGGGTGTGCCAGATGGACATCTGGACTGCATTCCTAAGTGTCAGGGGTGAGTGACTCATATCTCACCTTGATCAACCAATCAGGGACTAGCAGGGCGTGGTAATACCACGTGGGTCTCTGATGCCCATGAAACTTTCAGCCAATGAACGACCTGAAGTTCCTCCAGGTAAAAACAGGCAACACAGAATTCCAAGAGGACAATTCCAGGGCAGGACGGCCCACAGGCCAGAACAGTTGGGAAGCGCAGAACAGTTCCCAAGGGAAGAATTCCAGGGCAGGACGGCCCAGGAGCAGAAAGGATCCCAAGGGCAGGACATTCTCGCAGCATGCCTCCTGACCATCCTGAGACTCAGCCTGGACCACCACGTAACGGCCAGTATGTCCAAGTGCCAGAACTTTCCTTTGTTCTAAGAGTCGAGAACGGAGGTTGCCAACACGTGACCAAAGGATCCACCCGAGGTTAGCATCAGCAGCAAGCCTCGTGAACAGGTCGGAACTGTGGACAGCTGAATCAGTATTCAGAGCTAGCGCTTCATCAGGAATTAACCGGTCTTCTTCCTGACCTGCTGGGACCCACAGACTATTCTCTTGTGCACAAACTCTTGCTAGTTTCAGCCAACACTAACTAGCTGGTTGTCAGAGAGCTTCAACAGTCGCAGGAAACTTCTCCACCACATTGCAAGCCGCACCGAGCACTGCTTGGCACCGAGCCAGAGTTTCTTTGCTTGTGTCTGCAGGAGATCTGAATCCCCAGAGATTGGATGAGTATTCAACGTCACTGCATTACAGCTCGAGAATTCAATTGTTATTCTAACCAGTTGATATCAATTTAATTCCTAAGAGTTATGTACTTGTTTTGAGTATCTAATGTAACCAAGTTCATTTACGAAACGGTCTAAATGAATGATATACTGAACGTATGTCCCTCTTGATATGTGTAACTCTTCGTAACTGAATGAATATGCCTTTTGTATTCTGCTAACCCTCACGATAAGATCTGTTAGGTTTACATGCACATTTTATGTATTAATAAATGTATTCTCGTGTATTAGTACCTATGTGTGTGCATTGTTTGAGTTATACCGCATGGTTGGATTCTAAGACCATTAAAAGAATAATTTTGTGATTTACTGCCACAATTAACAATTGTCCCAGTAAATGCCCAAACCCCTACATTACTTGTGCCTCGTGAGAGGATACTACACAGGAAATATAATATGGAATCATGTATCTAAACAAGTTAAAAACGATATAATTATATTCATGTACTGTCTGGCGGAATAAACTGAAAAGTTAGTTAATGCAACACAGTATTAATGATGTAGCGCTTTCGGGCTCATGCCCTTCCAGCTGGGGAATTGAACCCAGGTCTCCATCGTCACTCAACAGGGAAGCAACCAGTCGAGCTACAGTGAGATCTGCCCTCAACACCGAGACTGATGACACTGGGACTGACCTGTGATCTGTGATGTGGTTGAGTGTGAATTGTGGTGCTCTAGCAGGCTAGCTGGTGTCTGTGTGGTTCGGACCGGCTGGCCGTGCAAAAAAATAAATAGAATCGGTTTAACATTTCTTAAGCATACTGTACTTTTTGGTAAGACAACTTTATCAGTGAATAGACCGCGGCCACTTTTCCTCCCCCCTACATTCTCAGAGTAGAATAGGTGGACCTTCCAATGAAAGACAGCCACCCTTCCCCCCACAGACAGACAAATGTTTTCACTGCCTATTATTTTACTAGCTGTTCAGAGGGAAAGGCGGTGACGTCACCGCGCTGGTAAGCATGCACTTTAGATATGCGATTCCATATTACATTCCCTGTTAATCAAATTCTAAAATTCTATAAGTGGCAAGCCTTAGGAGAGCACTGCTAGAGCACCACAACTTCTTAACACTTGTGTTTCCAAACTGTGGTTTGAGTCTTTGTGTAAGCTGTAAGTTGTTTTTACTTCTTATTAAACATTTGAAACACTTTGATTTTGTAAACTTAAAGCCTGGATTACGTACTACGCTTACGTCTGTGAAACACCTGTATAGTTTAAAAAAAAACATTACCCATGACCCAAATAAGAATTTTAACCATGAAAAGAAGGGGTCAATAGTCAATGCCCTGCTCTTGATTTACTCTGTCCTTAAGTTCTTTCAGCTGGTGTATTGTGAGGGTATTGTGTATTGCTTAAATTGTGAGGTTACCATGGTCATCATCATTAGCAGGGATATAGGTACAGCACAAATCCCCTATCAAAGCACACACCCCTCCAGAGGCTGCATTCTGGAGGTCTAGCACAAACCTATTTTGCTATACCATCAGCCTGACCCCTCTTAATTCTTGCTTAATTGTGTCGAAGCCATCCACCGTTATATTAATAAAGGAGTACATTTCATAGCGGGTTATTTGCAGCTAGCGAAAATTAGCTACAGATTGGAGACTTAGACCTATACATTTCGAGAAGAGTCCCGCCACAGGTTGCGGGCTCAACTTACCAGGAGAGGCTGTAGAATGAGTCATCAAGCTACACACATAACAGAATGCATTTGGTCGAGTACTTTTCACAGTGTAGTTCATGTAACGATACTACAAATTGTCTTGAAAATCAGCATGATCAGTCTCATTCAGACAGTCCAGTGAGGAAACAATGTCTCTCTTTTGTCTGCTTTTCGGAACTGGAGTAGTCCCGTTCAGGCCTCCAGTAATCACAGAGTCAGTTGTCAAACAAATGGGGACAATGATGAACAGACTGAGGGAGACGAGTCCACACGGCTTGTACCGAGTGACAACCCCAAGCATCGGAATGGGTGCCAAAGATGCTGAGACGTCATCACTGCTCTGATAGGCTGTCTACTTGTAGATCGCTTGGCACATTCTTGCAGTGGGATGCATGGTACTCTTTCTGCAACCTTACTGGCGGTGGTTGTGGTTAGTAGCACCTGGTATGGGCCTCTCCACCTGGGCCAACACCACTTTTTCCTCCTGAAGACTTTCACCAGGATCCAATCTCCTGGCTGGAGAGCGTGGCAGTAGTCTTGGTCTGGTGTAGGTAGGGCAGCTTTAACCTGTTTGTGAATATTAATAATAATAATAATTGCTTACACTTATATAGCGCTTTTCTGGACACTCCACTCAAAGAGCTTTGCAGGTAGTGGGACTCCCCTCCAACACCACCAATGTGCAGCATCCACCTGGATGATGCGACGGCAGCCATAGTGCGCCAGAGCGTTCACCACAGATCAGCTGTCAGTAGGGAGGAGAGCAGAGTAATGAAGCCAATTCATAGATGGGGATTATTAGGAGGCCATGATTGGTAAGGGCCAATGGGAAATTTAGCCAGGATGCCAGGGTTACACCCCTATTCTTTTCGAGAAATGCCCTGGGATTTTTAATGACCACAGAGAGTCAGGACCTCAGTTTTACATCTCATCCGAAGGATGGAACCTGTTTACAGTGTATTGTCCCTATCACTATACTAGGGCAATAGGACCCACATGGACCGCAGGGTGAGCACCCCCTGCTGGCCCCACTAACACCTCTTCCAGCAGCAACCTTAGTTTTTCCCATGTCTCCCATCCAGATACTGACCAGGCTCACACCTGCTTAGCTTCCGTTGCAGAGTGATATGTCTGCTTTTAGACAAGTTTAGACATTTTCTGGTAGTATGCCACCAGAAACTCATCAAGAGTTGTGAGGTCTGTGGACATACCCCGAGGGTTTGAAAGGCTTACCGGAAATTTTCGGCAAAGGTCATGAACCCCCTTGTATCCCACTGTGCACTTACCATACTCACCATCCCTTCTTTTGAAACATGGTCCTTTCCATGTGTCAACTTTGCAATGTAGGGAAGAGAAAAAAATGGCTGGGTAAGCAGGGTTTACCCGTGGGCCCCAGCCACACCTCGTTGGAGAAAGAATATTCAGCTGTTTTCCACTTACCCCTTTTCTGACGTGGGAGCCAAGGATCCTATCTGGGGGTTTCCTGAGAGGTGTTGGCCTCCAGGCAATCATGTGGTTCCCCCTCATCCTCCGTGGGCAATGGGGTGGATGGATTCAGCACCGTACACCGTTCAATAGTGACGTGAGGAAGGGACAGAAGCATGTGATGGAAATGGAGGGTGGACGTGGGAGAAAAGTGTGAGGTCTTACTCTGGAGGAGGATGGAGGATGGAGGCCACCGCATGAGGTACAAGGACCATAAGAGGGCAGTAGCACACCAGGGAAGCAGAGGCCATAAAGGCTGCAGCTGCTGCTGCAACAGCACGAAGGCAGGCTGGCAGGCCATGGGCCACAGAAGTGAGGCACTGAGAGTAATAGGCCACAGGCTTAAAACAATCTTCGTGGGCCTGTAAAAGTACAGCACTGTAGAACCCATGTTTCTCGTCAACAGTCAGCGTGAAACCCTTAGTCATGTCAGGAAGGCCCAAGGCAGGGGCTGACATCAGGGCTGTTTTAAGGTCGACGAAAGCTTTTTCTCCATCGGGAGTCCACGTCAAGCAGTCAGTCACGGTTAGACCTGGAGCATGAGTCATGTCAGACAGGGGCTGTGCTAGTCAGGCATAGCCAGGAATCCAGGACCTGCAGTATCCCGTACAACCAAGGAAAGATCATCTCCTTTTTGGTTCGAGGCTTTGGAATCTTTTGAATGGCTGCCACTCGTTCAGTGCCAATCGAACGAGAATTGGTGGAGATGTCGTGGCCTAATTAACACATTCTTTAACGAGCTGTACTTTAGAAAGTGAGGCCTTGTTACCGGTTTCAGCTAAAAAAGATTAAGAGATCTCTAGTGTCTAGAGTGCAGGCTTCCTCACTAAACGAACAAACCAACAGGTAGTCCACATATTGGACGAGGGTGCTGCCATGCTTAAAAGAGAACCCTGAGAGACACTCTTGCAGTGTCAAGGAGAAAATAGTAGGTGCCTCGGTATACCCCTGGGGCATCCGAGTTCATGTGTACTTTTTCCCTTTAAATGTAAAAGCAAACCAAAACTGAGACTCAGGATGAACCGGAACGCTGAAAAAAACATTTGCCAAATCAATGACAGAGAAAAACTTTGAGTCCCCGGGGATAAAAAAAACAAACATAATGGTGGTGGGGTTGGGGACCACTGGAGCCTGAGCATGGATGGAGGCATTTACTGCACATAGGTCCTGGACTGGATGCCAAGATTCCCCATCGGCCTTTTGCACAGGAAAAACTGGAGTGTTACATGGAGATGTTAGGCAGGGGATGAAAATCTTTTCAGCAACCAAGTTGTCCACAACAGGTTCCAATCCAGCCTCAACATCAGGTCTCAATGATACTGCGGCCTGCAGGGCCTAAAGGTAGATTTTGGTACCACCTCTAGGGGGGCGACATCCTTTATCAGGCCCACGTCGCACTTGTGGGCGGCCAAGTGGGAATCCGGGACTCCCTCCAGTGCAGGATGTGTAGTGTGAACTGGGACTGAGGCAAACAATCAGCCCATCCTGTCATCAGAGGTAGTCAGGTGCACTGTCCTCCAGGTGTTAAAAACAGGTGAGCAGGGATGCCAGCTGGCCTGGAGAGCAGAGTTACGCCTAATGCCTTCAGCATCTGGGGCTGTCCATGCTTGGCTAGTAACACACTGTTGGACAAAGACACCCACATCTTTCCAGCGGAAGCCTGCAGCTTTTGCCAGAGACACGTGTGGGTGCGTACCTACCTGATACAGAGACTGCTATTCGGTAGTCAGGGGCACGGCAAGGGCAGCAAAATCCCTTGAGACCAGATAACCATTCCCTTTTAGTCTATCGCTGCACTGTCTATCTCTAAAGCAGACTTCCTCAAACCCTTCATCCTGGCCCCCGCAACTAACCAAGGCCGTACAATGCAACTTATCAATATCTTGAAAATTCCCCTGGCCAGGCCACAGTCTGGCTGCGTCATTTAGAATCATTTGGGAAACCTGACCCACATCCTTTCCTAATAGGTCCCAGCTGTAGTAATAGTCCGGGACCGTGGGGGATTGTTGGACAAGCATGGTTCAGGCAAGCAGTCTTCATTGCAGGTTAGCTTGAGTCCCTGTTCTGAACAGATAATGATGAGGCCCATTTTACAGAGCAAATCTCTGCCACACAGATTAACAGGGCATTCTCTTGAGAGTAAGAATGAGTGGTTGGTAGGCCCAAACCCATGCTTCTGGCATTCCACAGTGAGTGGTGTGGTAAAATGGGCTTTTGTCGGAGTGCCAGTTACTCCTCTTGTCAGCATAGATTTTGATGACAACTTGAAACGGTGCGCATCATCTCTAAGCTGAGAATGGGTTGCCTCTGTGTCAACTAAAAAGTCGTAGGGATCGCCATTAATGTACAGGGTGATTTGGGCAACTGGGAAGGGGAGGAGACGACAGGCAGTATGAAAGCGGTGCCCTCAGGCCCTACCTCAGTCAATCTTTCTTTTTCCGTTGCCATGGTGTGCTGACTGTTACTCCTACCGGGGGTGCCCGAGTCCCAGCCCCCATCATCTTCCTCTCCCCCCTCCTTGTTGGGTCATTCTCTTGCCCAATGTCCTGTTTTTCCACAGTGAGAACATGCATTGCGATCTCCTTCTCCTCGGTCTCTCCTTCTTCCTCGGTAGCCTTCGTGTCGGCCAGGCCCTCCTTGTCCCCTCCTTCGGCTCCTTCCTCTTCCTCCTTGATAGAACTGGAGCTGGGCCATCTGGAGCTGGTGTAGCTGATGGCTGTCTTTCCGTGCCTTTCTCTCTTTCTTTGATGCCAAATGTCTCTCAGCATGATAAGCATGGCTACACACCTCAGTCAACCGGGAGGTGTCCCAGTCGATGCATGAGTTTTATTTTGGGGAGCAGGCCATCCACGAAAAGACAGGTAAGTTGAGTTTCGTATACTGAGCCATCGTCGTTAGGAGCAGGCAGGGGCAGGACACTGAGGTCACTGAAGAGGGGGGTCAGTCTCTCCAAGAAATCATTACATGTTTCTCCAGGCTTTTGCTTGGTTTGTCTCAAGATGAACCAGTCTATTTTAGGGGGATACTTTGCTTCTATTCTCTGGCAAATGCCGTTTAGCTGGGTCTGATACCCACTGCCGATGGCAGCGTCATACACCACGTCTGGATTGAACGTGTCACGCACATCGCCATAGTCAAGCTTCAGGGTCTCTTTGAAAAAAACACTCTCTAGTTCACTGCTCATGGGCTTACATTGAGTGACTAGATGCCGCAAGGCGGTGGTCTGTTTTCACCGGTTTGTCTTGGGGTTTAGTAGTTCGCCAATTACGGCTGCCAGTTCTGCTAATTTACACGGACAAAAAACTAAAACAGGGTTGACGCCCTGGGGGTTTGGGGATTCTATCATAGGAAACTGAAGACCCAGAGTTTGGTCATCTTTTTCTTATGTACTTAAGAACAGGAAGAGAGGAAAAATTACAAATCGGTTCAAACTGAAAATTTAATTGGCAAAATAAAGAACCACTTTAACAAACAAAGATAAGCAGTAGTAGTCCACTCTTGGCACCGCGGAGGGTGGAAAGAACAGATGGCATCCCTGAAAATAGAGACATTCAGAATAAATTTGCCAAGAGTGAAACTTAAGAAGACGTAGATCCCACGATTTAGAGCAAACTATAGATCACCAGATTCCACTACTCAGTAATTGCGATCAGAGTCATCTAATATGAGGGAAACAGAATTTACATCTTTACCTTCAAGGATCTGACAGTAAAAATGAGGGTGGCCTGAGAGCAGCATAGAGTCTGAGACTTTAGCTGTACTGAGGGTGGAAAAAAAAGAGACTGGAGCGGGGCTGAAAGAGGCTGAGCTGAATGAAGGAAATTTTCAAGCTTGAGCAGACGGGAGTTAATATTGGCTACAGAGAGAGAAAGTAGTTCGTGAGTTTGAGAAAGCTGCCTGGAAATCTGCACAGAAAGAGAATCTGTTAGAGAACTGGGTAGCTCTGTAGGAGAAGGCGGAACTTGAGAGTTGAGAGAAGGAGGACGGGTTGTCTAATTTGCAGAAGGCAGAGCTGCAGGTACTGCTGTAGAGAGAGAAGGATGGAGGACTGGTTGAGCTAAAACTGAATCGAATAAAAGTAGAAAAAGGGGCTAAATGGTCAGAGTGAGGAGGAATAGGAATACATCTGTCAAACAGAGATTTGAGCAGCCTTAGAAGAGGCCAGTCCTTGTAAAACAGATGAGTCGGCATATCTGAGGTTTGACCGGCGTAATGTGGGAGGCTGGATGGGAGATGCAGAAGCATTGGCGACAAGGGAGGGGGGATTAGGTTGAAAATTAGAAGGCCGAGATGGCAAAACAGCAGAAAACGACCAGCGTGGAGAATCTTCAAGGTGCTGAAGCAGAGGAAGGAGGTCTGTAGATGATGGACAATTAGGCCTGTGAGCCATTATAGGTCTAGCGCTCAGAATTCTAGTAAGTGGAATTAAAAAAACTCTAGATGTGTGTGTTAACAGGGCTAGGGTTTAAATAGTAAAGAGATAATTGAATGATAGAGGAAGGGGCGGGGCACCCCCCGCTTCTCCGCTAGAACTCCACCTATCTGTTTCCATAACAAATGATGGTACATTGACTATAGCATATACGTGTGCATATATAAGACCTTTAAAAGACATTAATTACAGGTATATGTACAATCCTGAAATTTAAACAGTATGAAACAGATAGTTTCATGTGCAAAAACTGCCTTGCTTAATGATTATATTATGATCATACACTTGTATATGACTCAGTAAGAATGAACTTAAGGCCACCTTAAAACAGAATCATCTCAAAAGCTTTGCAACCACATAAGCAGATGAACTCAAGTTTAGATTGTTATAGAATACAACTGCATAGTACATTAATATTATAAAATAGTGTTTTTTTTTAATTGATTTGGGGATATTTTAATGCCTGGGTTTAGATCAGTCAAGTTGTTATTAATCATCTGGTATGTCCTTCGGATGAGACGTAAAACTGAGGTCCTGACTCTCTGTGGTCATTAGAAAAATCCCAGGGCATTTCTCAAAAAGAGTAGGGGTGTAATCCCGGCATCCTGACTAAATTTCCCATTGGCCCTTACCAATCATGGCCTCCCAATAATCCCCATCTATGAATTGGCTTCATTATTCTGCTGTCCTCCCCACTGATAGCTGATGTGTGGTGAGCGTTCTGGCACACTATGGTTGCCGCCAAATCATCCAGGTGGATGCTGCACATTGGTGGTGGAGGGGAGTCCCCATTACCTGTCCAGAAAAGGTGGAGTGGAGTGTCCAGAAAAGCTCTATATAAGTGTAAGCAATTATTATTATTATTATTATGTTAGCAAAATAAAAGAAAACTTAGTCTTACTTCAGTTTCATCTAAGGAGAAAGATGGGATTGAGCAATAGTGGTCTTAGGCCAAGGGCAGTAAACATCTTCTTCATTCTCAGTTAAGCACAGTTTAAATTGGTTGAGTGTAGAGGTGGCAGCATCCTTATCAAGTTTAGTTAAAGAGTTAATGGGCAAAAGGTGGGAGAATGTGGAGAAAGAATGGTAGAAGGATAAAGTGAATGGGATTTCATGGTGGAGTATTATATTAGCTGTCACTGGGGAAAGGGAAGGAGATAGGGAGACTGTGATCAGAACAGTCTAGAAAGCTCATATAAATGTTGTGTATGTTTGAAGTAGTTCCTAGAGATGAACATATTTATATGATGGTCAACTTTGTGTAAAGGGAAATAGGAAGAGGCAGAAGCTGAAGAAATGTAGAAGTAGCACATTGTAGAAGTAGCACACTAAAACTAGTGTTTTAAATTAGAAAGCTTAATATTACACAACGTGGTTTTAAAAACATAATGCATTTTAAAGTAAATAATTACTTAAAAAAGCCACATTAAAATAAAAGTTTTAAGAAGTGATTAGAATAATTTTGTCATGTACTGTAAATTGCATTATAGTTTATACAAGCAATCACTTTTGTTGAAGTCTATACTATCTTTTGATCAATATATTTAAAAAGTTAATATTGCAACTTTCCATTCTCTTTAGTTCAGTGGTACTGCTCTCATCTGCCACCTGAAAATTCCTGGGTTAAATGCCTGGCAAGTACACAAGTTGTACTTCTAACAGACTCTTGCTTTAATAATATAATATGTATACTATATTGCCATTTTCATTAATTTTATACTGTACATCCCAGTACTGTTACGATCCCTGCCTCCCGGCAAAGGAGAGGCAGAAGTAGGCGTAGCCCCTATCCATCAGTTCACCTATGAGTTTTCCCATTCACCACCACACCCCCGTCTCATCCTACTTAAACACCTGTCCTTCCCTACCTCGTTGCTCAGTATTGGTTTTTCCATTCGAGCTTCCTGGTTGCGCTACTTCTACTCTGTGTTCGTCTTGGCTTTCGGTTTGTGGTTTTTCCCTTTGGACTTCGGCTTTTCGGATCTCGGTTTGGCTTGGTTACTTTCGCTCTGTTTCGGATCACTGGCTACCCCTGGATTATCGGATTGCTCTACTGACTACGACTTCGGATCACGCTTCGGCTTCGGTACTCGTTCCCTTTCGGATATCTGGCTTCCCCTGGACTCTCGGCTCGTTCCTACGATTACGGCTTGCTTTCGGATTACGGCTTGGCTTTGTTCGCTCCTGCAAGTGGGTTCACTCACTGGTTCAGTCCCTCGTACCGAATCCCTAACAAGTACCTTCAATATTAAATTCACATTGAAAATAAATAGCAATAATATGGATGAACGTGTGTGGTAAACTAATACCCTGGAGCAATATTACTCAGCCAATGTATAAAAGGTGCCAAGACACCTTTTTAATGCCTGGGGCAGAAAACCTTCACCTGACCAAAAAGCTGCCACCTACCATTTAGATCATAGTATCTTTTCTTGCAAATGTTTACCTCTGTCAAGTGGGTTCCCTCCATCCTCTTCTGAAGGTCAGCCAGATAATTGGGGTCAGTACCAGCTGATTCCCTACCTGGCATCACTCCAAATGTCAGGTCTATAGGGGTTTGGAGCTCCATCCCAAACATGAGAGGTGCTGGAGTGCAATCAGTGGACCTATGCAGTGCTGGTCAATACACCAGCAGGGCCTGGGGGAGTCCCAGCCCTGATGGTCCCAGTCCTCTGTTGCTTTGCAGTAAGGGTGGAAAAACGTATGGCAAGGGTGAAACATTCCACTAACTTTTTACTCTGTAGGTGCAGGTGGGTGGCACAAGTCTTAATCCCCAGCTGTTGGCACAGCTCTCAAAAGACCCAGGATTCAAATTTTCACCCCTGGACATTCAAGCACCCCGATGCTTGCTACCTTCCTGCTACCTTCAACCATTGTGGGTGCGATCTGATCAGGCAAGGCATAAGCCTCCTGCCACTTTGTTAAATGCTCCATGTCCACCAAGATAAAATGATTTCGGGCCTCACTGTTTGAAAAGGGACTTTGAAATTCACTCCAATGTGCTCCATGCGCTCTATTGTCTGTAGCTACTGCAAAGGAGCATGAGACCAGCCTACTGAGCCCTTCAGTGCCACACAGATGTAACATGTGCAGCAGCAGAGATGAGTCCTCTGCCTTTGCAGGGTCTTGCCCACAACTGGGAGTACCATGGACCACCTTCAACACCATCTCTCTAACTGCTTTTGAGACCATGAGTAGCTACTGCCTATTGCCTCCATTACCTTGATTCCTGCATCTCTGTACACCGGCTCCATCCAGCTTCTGACACCACTTATAGAGTGAGTGATTAATGTCGATACTGGGATGTACAAAGAACTATTAATTGCTGTTTTTAGTATGGAAAGGGCTATTTCAAGACCAAAAAAGTACAGAACAGTCTCTTTAGCTGCCAGTCAGTTCTGGCACAACCACACACAGTTCACTGCATTATGTTCAGTGTCCCTACGTCACCTTGGCTGTTGAGTCAACCCATGCACATGAGTCAAATATCTAGATCTTGTCTGTGTCCAGACCAGTATTTGCAATGAGTATCATCCATTGCAATTCTACCCGTCTGATTGAGACCTATTTTCTTGTGAAGCAAAAAAACTCTCATCTAGGTAGTAGTCTGTCATACTTCCTCCAAGTTTATTAGTGAAATAGATTAGTGAAATGGCTTTCTAGTTCCCCGAGCACGGCCTCCACAGCCAACTTAGAGAAGTGGTCCTTGTGGTGTGTCAGCTGGTTGGAGGACAATGTGGTGTGGTCCAGCAGGTTTTCACAGAACTCACATCATTTCTCTGATCCATGGTTGTGTCCTTCAGAGCTACTTTGGTTGCTTGAGTTGCCTTACTCCACCCAGAGATGATGATCTGAGAATGGAGCTTCAAGTTCAGCTTCCCCCAGGATGTCTCCCTACCAAATGTCAAATGAGAAAACAGAGACCTCTAATATATATATTCATAATGTCCTGTTGATATTGTACATTTATTGTAATGGCTGTTTAAACCTTGCTGTATGGTCGGTTGTACCTTGCAGAGAAACCAACTATGTTAGGTTTTTGTTAAGGTTTGCACATTCTCAGGCTTTTAAATCTACAGCCTGAACCATATAGTGAGGTAGGGGAATTTGTTAAGACCCATGTCAAACAGTAAATACAGTCTTTTAAAATACAAGTTGAGTTATATAATCAAGTGTATTTAACATTTTTGCTATTTTGTTAAACGTTTCCTACTTGAAATAAAATGTGATGGGTATAAACATATTTTTTCTACTGAAGCAGCAATGCTTATTAATAAGACAGAATTAAGTGTTCCTGTGCTTACCTAAATGAGACCCCATCTTTCTTCATAGCTAATTTATGTAGTTTCTGATTTTGGACAAGGAGCACCTCCCAAATTGGGATGCACCCAGCCATGCCTGGCTATCATAATCAATGGCCATTCCTGGCGTCTGTCTATGACATTCTTGGGAACATCTGGATTGCAGTCCTAGATGTCAGAGGTCATTGTTACTCATCTCTCACCTTGAGCAACCAATCAGGGAGTGGTATCCCCATGTGGGTCTCGTGGGTCTCAAATGCCCGTTAAACTTTCGACCAATCATCACCTGTATTTGTTCTGGATAAAGAGACACTGCAGGTGCACTGCAGCTCAGAACTTGCTCTCCTCAGCCGTTTTCACTTATCCTCAGAGATAATCACATGACTGCTTGTGTTATCTGCACTGGGACTTGGACTTTGTTCTAAGCGCTGAGGTCGAGGACCCCGTACGTAACCAGACAGAATTCTGCAAAAAGCCAACATGAACACCCTGATCAACAGAAGCTTATAGTTGGACTCTTGTCGACAATCTGGATAGTTTTAGTCAGAATTAGCACTGCACTGGGAACGAACCAGTCTTCTTCCCATCTAAGGAGTGACTTGCGCAGACCCGCAGTCAACCTCTGTGCATAGAGACAACTATCGAACACTGCAGCGATTGGATGTAGCTGCCAGCTGGCCTTTGGTGTTTGTACCAGGAAATACGAATCCATATCTGGATAAGTAACCCAATATTCTACATTCCTGATTGAGAATTCGATTATACCTCAACAAGGGTTGACATCAATTTAATTCGCATGAGTAACGCACTTATGAGTAGCTAATGTAGAATTTATATTCATGAGACTGATTAACGAAACGGTATAGCTGAATGGTATACTGAATGCATATTACTTGTTTGTATCTCTTTGTGTTTTGCATCTCTTCGTGATTATATACCTTGCATTATGATAACCCTCACAGTAAGATTTGCCATTTGTATCCAGGCAGACTGAATGCACAGTTCTATGTATTAATAAATGTATTCCGTGTATTGAATCTGTGGACCACACCAGAGCAGGACCGACACATCAGACTGGTTCATCTGTGAGATCATTTCAGATCTTCCACCCCTATAGCTGCTGAAACTGCTGGCAGACACAATGCCCGCCTCAGTGAGAGAACAGTGAGGCTCCATGCTGCTGGCCTTAGAGCAAGGGCGACCTGTCAGAGGCCCTCTGCACACACCTCCTAGACGTCACACCCGACTGGCTTGGGCCAGACAGAGGCTGCAATGGACTTGTCAACAGTGGCATCAGGTCCTCTTCACGGATGAGTCACTCTTCAGCATGTTCCGCACAGACGGGAGGGCCAAAGTTGATAAGGAGGTGTTGCGTTTCTTTTTTCCATCAGTATAGTTATTAGTTGACATTACTTATTAGCTGACAGAGCTCAACTCTGTCTCATCTGGCATTACTGATGAATTTGGTGCTACGTTTAGATCCCAAGCAGTGGGTTGTCCTTCATTGCTGTGAAATAATACCTGTGGCAAAGGGAATTGGTAAAGTAATAACTCTTCAGTGTGTGGAATTCATAATGTGCATTTACTGCACATAAATCAACTTTCTTTCAATTGGCTGTCCTCAACTGTCCCCACATCCTTCTTCCCAATAGCACCGTCAGTTCAATGAGGATGATCTTTCTCACTTCTGGGTACCACATTGGGCATTAAGGATGTCTGTACAACCTCGGGAAACTGCGGCCTTCCTCCAAGGTCCACTCTCATGTCCCATGATAGAGCTTTATGCAAGATAGAATCTTTGATTTTCCTTGACCTTGTCCATTTCTCACCTCCCTGACAAAGGTAACTGCATTTGTAGACCCCCTATGAGCTTCTTCTATCTCTCTTTCTTTAGGATGTCCAAGATGACATCAAAACCTTGTCATGGCTTTCTATGCCGCGATGCAGAAGGCCATTGACCAGAGACCCTCACTTAGGCCTGTAAGAGTGTTTTCTTCTAAGCACAGTGCTCAACAGAGGCCACTGACACAATCTAATGGGATAAGGTCGGACACATCAAGCACATCAATTCATTTAGACCTCCAAACTCTTCTACCCCCCACCGCAGCTCAGAACCCAACTGAGCCCCAGACAACCACCAAATAAGAGCCAGAGCAGGAGAGACCAGGGCCTTCAGGAAAACCTAGAAGTACAGGAAAAAGCCCCAGAAAATGCAAAAGAAGTATAAGGGAATGGGAAAGTTCTTTAAAGAGTATTGCAAGTGGCAAGAGAAGAGACAAGAAAAGGCAGAAAACAGAGATGTAGCCCGACTCCAAAAGTCAGAGGAACAAATGGACAGAATGCTGGATCTCTGCGGAAAAAATGGTTGATTAATAACCTACACTTAGCATGGTCATTTTGTATTCAGGTTTTTGCTTTCAGCGATTGTGTACATAGTTATTTCAAGATGTTAATGTGAATTTTTGGTTTCTCAGTGAGTGGCAATGTAAGAGCAAATTCAGGAAAATTAAGAGTTTAATTATTTTTTATCCATTACTTTTTTTACTATATTCAGAAGTTACAATCAGTTTTGATGGCTTGTCATTCTTGCTGGACCAGGATGAAAATAGAAGAAAACATTTATTTCCATCATGTCATGTTGGCTTCTGTGGACTGTCATTGTATGCTCAACTATCGTGTGCTTAAATACACACACATACAAAATTATTTACATAAACGTGGGGATTACTGTTCAATGTTTTATCATTTCAAAGTAATACTTGACTTCATCTGATTATTTTTTGCAGGAACACAGAACACAACTTCACAGAAATCTGTTTTTTTTTTGGTTAAGGGCAGTACAAAGGTGACAAGGGAACAAAGAAAGGTGAAGCCATTATCAAAACTAATCTGTAGTGTAGAACCTAACAGAAAAAAATGAACTCTAAATGGATGATAGAGAGAGTTTTTGAAACCTAAAATGTATATATACCTAACAAACTTTAAAAATTGTAAATGTGAAACATTAAAACATTGATCCTCATTGAGAGATTTTAGGTGTTCGCAGTGTATAATCGTGCTCCACCAGGTGACCCTGAACAGTATCAGGAGTGGAAACTTGTGCTGAGAGCTTTCCCCGATGTGGTTGCCACTACTATCCTGAATCAGAGAATCATCAACATCCTCTGACTCTGGCTCTACCACATCTCCATTGCTGAGGCACATGTTTTGCAAAAATGCACATGCAATGATCACCTCCAACTCCTTAAATAGTGTTGCCCTCCATTGAGTCATTCATCATCCCAAAGGCCTGCTCAATAATAATATGAAAATGATTAAATCTCTCTTGTACCCTTCCTTGAAAGGGCAGCTTGAATGGTGTAATAACTGCAAATGGTTTCTCTTTGTAGGGATACCAACTATTACTAAGCAGAAAAAATCCTGGTGGAGGACACTAAACACTGACATAAATTGGGCTGTTCTTAAAAACATAAGTATTGTGAGCAGAACCTGGGTACCCCACAAAGATGTTGGGGAAATGTCTGCTGGTGTCACCGATATCTTGCATCTGCATGAAGAAGAACTGCTTGTAATTGAAATAATATTCCTTACTCCACTTTGGCGGCTTGATGCAAATGTGACATCTGTCAACTGCACCAACAGCTTTATTAAAAGCTGAATGCCTGTCCAGTCATCCAAAACCACACCCAATATCATCAAGCTGGTCATTCTAGGGATAACAAATGACCCTTCCTTCACTGACCTTCTCTTTAATCTGCTGTGCAATGTTGTGAACCACACAACAAACTGTGGATCTGGGTACAGAGAAAGCTCGTGCTGTAACTATAAGAGAGTCAATGGGCAAGCCAGTACACAAATATGAGGACTTCCAAGTGATGTTTCCAATTATGGTCCTGCTCCCATTTACAGTATGTCAATCAGGCCTCTCACTGATCTCCTAGTTAGGCGGTAGTCAGGCAGGAGTCAGGCCGAAGATCCTTCTCAGCAAGTATACTTGAAGGACAGGCATGGTTTGATTAAGCCTCGCATACAGTATCTATCCACCTGGAAGACCTGTACAACAATTTGTAACAGGTTACAGTACTGGCTTCGTAGAGCCAGTCCTGTAACCCTATCTGTAGATGGCTCTGTACTTGAGCTTCAATCAAAATTGAAAAACCTTGGGGTTATATTCGATTCTGGCTTAACATTCGACCCACATGTGCAGTGTACTGTCAAAACATATTTTTTTCACCTTAGAAATATGGCAAGACTACGCCCTATGCTATCATTAACTGTGGCTGAAAAGCTGATCAACATATTTGTATTCTCTCGAATTGACTACTGCAATGCTCTACTCGCTAGGGTAGCTAAATCTACTCTGAACAAACTGCAGTATGTCCAAAATTCAGCAGCCAGGATCCTGACCAGGTCTAGTGCAAGTGTTCACATTACTCCTATCCTGGAGTCCTTGCACTGGCTTCCGGTCAAATTCCGTGTAGACTTTAAAATCCTCATGCTCACCTATAAGGCTCTGCATGGCTTGGCACCTCGATACCTGTCTGAATTATTATCACCCTACTCCCCACCTCGCAACCTCCGCTCTTCAAATTCTGCCCTCCTTACTGTCCCCCAAGCCTGTCTACATTGTACGGGTGACAGGGCCTTCTCCTGTTATGCCCCCAAGCTCTGGAACTCTTTGCCCAAGGATATCAGAGAGTCACCTTCTCTAAACTCCTTCAAATCCAGACTCAAAACCCTCTTCTTCAGAAAAGCCTTTACTTAACTGGTTCCATTCTTCACCCCTCTGCTCTTCTTAGTACCACCTTCCCAGGTCTCCTCTATTGTTATTGTTGTATTGTTGTAATTGTAATTGTGTTTTATCTTGTGTATTCTTCTTATTTATTGTTGAATTCTTCTTATTTATTGTTATTGTCATCCTGTAAAGCGCTTTGAGAAGCCACCTTTAAATGCGCTATATAAAATAAAGTTTATTATTATTATTATAACAATTTAAAAGATTGGACTGTTTTTAAAAAGTAAATAACACATTGTTCCACACACAAAAAAATGGGGGGTTACGAAAATGGTGAAATCAGGAATTGACCGAGTGGTTTAGTCAAAAAGTTTTCCAAAAAGGGCGAGGTAGGAGCTCTCTAGGAGAGAATTCAATACCAAGCAAAGAGCAGAGAGTTCAGAGGGTTTCAATAGAGATGAGAGAAAATGGCATAGCGGGTAGTGATGGTTAACACATACAGTGGCGCTTGTTGTGATTAGTCAGCTGCTGGAACTGGTTAGCTTGTTTGTAGGTAGATAGATCTCCGATGACTGGTGGTCGTGTCAAAACCTGAGTGGCAGGTATAATTAGAGGCACGTGAATTTTTTGTTCTCCAGCACAGAGGATAGAGTAATAATCCAGACACACTTGGTTAAACAGATATTTATCACAATGACAGGACACAAACTACACTGCACACAACATACAGATGCAGCCATTCAAAATGCACAAAGTACGCTGTGGTAAAATGCAGGAGGCGTGGTGTGTGACACATACCGCAGTTATGATAATAGTATCCAGAATCACCTTCTAAAACCGCCAGGTGGAGCTAATAAAGCGTAACCTCTCATGTACAGCATTTGAGCTGTCACCAGAAAATGCCTGGTTTCAAATCCTGGTCACTGCTGAAGGACAATCATTTTCAGTTAAGAATTTAAGTTGTATACTCTTTAGACATTTAATAATTTAAAACTGTGTATTACAGCACATTAATCATTAAACATTAAAAAGATTGCTCAGTTGGACAACAGTACACAACCTTCCACCTTCATCATAAATATTTTAATTATGCAGAAATATTTCATGAATCAAAGTCTTTAACAAAGATGTTACTAATAGTATTAATAATGAATTACCTTGGACAGGCTGTAAGCTCAAAGTATTACCGTGTTCCATATTCTTCGTAACTGTCTGCATCAGTTGAACTGTTGCGACACGAAAAGACTTTTCGTTGACAAAAAGTAACACCACAGCATTTCGTTGATCCGATCACGTATTTGTTTGAAATCAAGTTTTGAGACTCTGTGATTCACCATGCCTTTCACATGCTCATAAACGATATTAATTTAGGAACATAAACATATTATGTAAACTGTATATGGCTGGTATTGGTAGTTAAAATAAAAAATACAAACCAGTATTCCACTTTCTTCCTAAACATTTTAAGCAACAAAGTCTTTTATTTGGTTACATACTGTTGTTATTTTGGAAAAGTGTTTACGTGCTCCTTCTGACTATATTAAGTGTATATACTTTGTAAAAAGTTATAATGTTTTAACCTTTCTGCGAATACTTATGCTCGTTATCGCAGTAAAAAGACGCATACTTTTTAGAATTTGATTAATAGGGAATGTAATATGGAATCGCGTATCTAAAGAAATTAATAATGATATAATTATATTCATATACTGTATCTTAAATCCTGCAAAACTAAAAATTAGACACAAGAAGAGTATTATTGGACAAGGTTGTGAGGCTCTAGCAGAATTTCTCTGTAAACTGAAGAGTTATAGAGGAGACACGTTGTGTATCGCTTCTTTTTACACTTGTAAAAAAGAGCATTCCAATGTTAATGCGACACGGAAGACACAGTATTATTAATAATGTAACACTTTCAGGCTCACATGGGTTTGCGCCCTACACTCTGCGGGACCGCTGTGTACACATGTTCACAATGCGAGAAATACCACTCAATACAAGTTTGTACATACAACCCGGATATGACCATAGGAACACAGAACAGCACCGAAACAAACAAAGAAGTCTCCAGTTATCCAGGCTGTAAGCAGGGAATATACAGGTTTGTTTGATTTCTGAAGCCCTTTCTTTATGTCATGTTTTAATTCAGGTAAGGGTGAACTATATTCACAATACTGCTGACAGCAGGAAAATTCATATTCTTTACTCAATAGCTTTTTTAAAACAGCACCCATGATGTTCAAACCGATTTTTTACACAGAAGAATGACACAGCTTTGCGTTGTGAATCTCTTTTTCTTGTGGTTTTATTTAATGTGGCACTATGCACTGGGATAGGGGGATGCTTTTCACGAGCTAATAACATTTAAACCACAACACCCACAATGTAGCAACTAAGAGTTTTACAAACTAGGCAAACTAGGTGATATTGAGAAATATATATTGTAGTATTTTCGGGTTCGGCGAGGACGGACACAGTGATTCAGACACCTGAATAAACCTATTATTGACTGAAAAATGGCACTTTTATTTTTTAGCACAGCCAGAACAACCCCCGTGCCTACGCACCAGTGTAGAGAGAGAGATGTACCCACTATTGATAATCATACAGAAAAGAGTATTAAAGTAATGGCTACACCTAAAAAACAGTGACCAAAATTCAAGTGTTAAAACGAGTGTTAAGAAAAAATAGGACATTTGATTGCTGGTTACCTTATATTTATTTTAAAAAATTAAATAAAAAATAAGATAGAATGACATGTTCCTGCCTAACTCGAACATTGCGTGACTTTAAAAGCTGTAAATCATGGTTTAGACACCTTGCTCTTACAAGCGGCTTTTAAGCATACTGACAATACAACTTTGTCAGTGAACAAAATGACCGCGGGCACTTTTCCTTCCCCCCTACAGTATATTCTTTGTATACTTTATACTTTGGTACCCTCGTGGAAGAATTTGTCATTGAACGTTTGCCCAGCATACGAGTCCCCCTTCCCCCCACGGGCAGATTGACAAAGCAATTGAGAAACTATTCAGTCATAAATAAATTTAAAAATAAACTTTACTTTCTCCTGATGGTAACTGTAACAAATTCAGATGGGTAGCTGCGTCAGCATGCGTAGTCTGCAAAGGAACAAGAAATAGGTTTATTCCATGCTTAAAAGAGAAGAGAGAAAACAACTTTTCTCTTTTCAGCATGGAATAAACCTATTATTGTTCCAATGTAACAACTGTCATGTTTCACATCCTTGTGAAACAATTGTAACATTCTCATCCAATAAAGGTTTAATGTTTTTTTTTTAATTTTGAAACCATGATCTTGACAGGCAGGTGTGAAGTATAGTTAACAGCTTGAGATTTAAAAGGTTATTGTGACGCATACAGCCAACATTACAGGTTGTGTGAGCCGTGTCACATTAACATCGGAATGTTATTTTTTACAAGTGTAAAAAGAAGCAATACTCAATGTGTCTCTTCTATAACTCGTCAGTTTACAGAGAAATTCCGCCAGATTCTCAAAACATTGTCCAATAATACTCTTCTTGTGTCTAATTTTTAGTTTAGCAGGATTTGCGCGATAAGCACATTGTTTAATGGGGATGACATTACCAACGTCTATATCACAGTACAACACTCAAGTCAGGAATGCCATACCATCTTTATTGGATTTAAATCTGGGGATTCAGCTGGAGTTTTCACAAGCTGTCTCTTGTGAAAACAGCCGAAACATTGTGTTTTATCACTTTCTATTTCAGCTAAATGAGGGGAATTAAATCAGTCAGAATCTTGGAGTGCCAATTGTAAAAATAACCCTTCTTCCTTCATTTGTTGAACTTAAGAATTTTGTGAAGAAAGTTTGTAATGTAGGGTGCTCTGAACAAGTTCAACTTTGCTGCAGATCAAATAAATGTATTTCCAACAAGCTATACTACAGTGGCAGTACAGTAGAAGTTTGAAATTATTCGTTGTTATTAATAAATCACTTTGCTTCGAACATGTGATATTTACAAATATAAAAAAGTCAATATAGTGCCCATAATATTTGTTATTTTAGTTTTTCAAAGAAATGTTTGTTAAATACTACTGTATTTAACAATACAGTACAGTATATTAATATAATTATATTGTTATCAATTTCTTTAGATACGCGATTCCATATTATATTCCCTATTAATCAAATTCTAAAAGGTATGCGTTTTTACTGTGATAACAAGCACAAATATTCACAGGAAATGTTAAAACATTATAACTTATATAACTTATAACTTTTTATGAAGTGTATAAACTTAATATAGTCAGAAGGAGAACGTAAAAAAACTATTCCAAAAGAACCACAGTATGTAACTGAATGAAAGACTTTGATGCTTAAAATGTTTAGGAAGAAAGTGGAATACTGGTGTCTATTTTTTTATTTAAACTACCAATACCAGCCATATACAGTTTACATAATATGTTTATGTTTCTAAATTAATATTGTTTATGACCTTCAGATGCGGTATGCTCCTCTTCTTTTTATGCTCAGCAACTAAAATTTCCCTTTAGCTGTAAAATTCCATTTAAGTTTTCAATACTAAGCAAATAAAAACATGCACAGTAAAGAGATTAAATGATTAAATTGTTTCATTAACAATCAAGTGCCTCTGTCTGTCATTTTGGCCAGCCAAATCACGTACTGTCGTACAACGGGATGAACTGTGGGTAATTTCGCGCGGTACGGGGTTGTACCATGTATTTTGAATAGCTACATCTGTATAGTACAGTTTAATCTATTTTTTTCACTTTGCTACACTTTGCCACATAAAAAAGTCTGTCAATTTGAAGGATTTTGAGTATTGTGAAAACAATAAAACATATTCTAAAACAAACAACTGCATACTTTCATTAAAATTCCTCAGCAGAGAAACTGGAGCCATGAATTAAAATAGAACACTATATATTTTCTTGGGTGCTTGTAAAATGGTTTCCACAGATCCTGTGTGCCATCTCCACTACGAATTCCAGCTTCAACAAACCAGGAAACCACATTGGGCCCTTTTCAAGAATTTAACTGGATCATTTGACTCCATCGCCTGTGGCAAATGTATCCCAGTTTTAATGTTGCAATACAAGTTATCCTTCAACTTCAATCTAGGAGCATTCTGTACAATTTTCTCTCCCTTTCACTTGTCAGTTTCAAGATCAATTTCTGTTTATACATTTTAAAGATCTGTTTCAAGAACAATTACAATTGTTGATATCTTAGTGTTTACTTTAAGCCTGTACCTGTCACAGTAATCTGTAAAATCAGCACTACCAAATCAGCAGTTTGTCAACTTTAGCTAATTCAGGAGAATGGAATCCTGCCAGGCTGGAAAAGAGTTGGTTTTCATCCAAGTAACTGACATCTTAGACACCACACCAATACAAATATAATGGAAAAGAAGATGGGTTGGGGGTAAATACAAGACCAAATAGTGTGGCAAGCAGCAAGAGCTCTAATTACGAGTTACCATTCCAGTATAATATAATGTACTCTCCATCCTTGGATTATGCTTATTATTGTTAACAATAACTAATTTGGGAGACAACACCTTTCAGACATGAATGTATTCTGTCTAGCCTATTTTATTATGTCTTTTTTGTATTTATAATAATGTATTTATTAACTAAGGCAGTGGTTCTCAAACTTTTTGGACCAAGTACCACCCCTGATCAAACCAAAGCATCCAAGTACCTTCTCATAGGAACAAGTCATCTTCTCATAGGAACCCCAGAAATTCTCAATGACCAACATGAGCGTGCGTGTGCGCACACACTCACATACACAAATAATACATATTATAATAATAAACTTTATTTGATATAGCGCCTTTAAAGGTGGCTTCTCAAAGCCCTTTACAGAAAAAAAACAGGAACAACAACAAATAAAAATAAACAATAAAAAAAGCACCATTTCAGTGAGAGGGGTGAGCCTGTTTAGTCGAGCAAAACAGATGAAATTCATTTTTTGAGCCTTGATACAATTCACAACAGAGTCTAACAGATTTTAAATCGTCAGGCATTTTCTTGACGGCCAAGGTCTCGTGGTGGATGTTGCAATGCGTCCATTCATTTCTGCAACAACCTCTCTAATTCGTGCAACTACACCGCTGTGTCGGCTTGTCATTGCTCTAGCACCGTCTGTACAAACTCTGACGCATTTTATCCAGTAGATGCCATTCTCTTTGATAAATTCATTCAGAAGCTGAACAAAATATGTGCTCTCCTGTAGTTCCTGTTGGTAGTGGTTTACAGAACAGAAAGTCCTCATGGGACGTACATCAAACTCGTATCTAACGTAAACGAGCGAATTGGCCAAATCGACTACAGACTCATCTAATTGCAGTGAAAAGCATCTGCTCATCTTACTTTTGATATCATCCACCAATAATTCTATGAGTGATTGTCTTTCAGAGGGGGCAGCAGGTCGAGCTGTTTAGCAGCTTTTTCTCCTCACATAATATGTGTCAGCTCTTTTGCCAATGGTAAATAAGGTTCTTCAAAAAAGTGTGGGGTGTACCTGCTTTAGCAATCCGCAAGCTTGCAGTTTTCCTCGTTTCTGTTTCAGGAGTCTGTCTCAGAAGTTAAAATAAGTTTTTATTTCACGTGCATGGGAGCGAAACTCAGAGGCGCTCTTTGTATGTTTCTCAAATGAACCAAGTACAGTTCTTAAATATTTTTCTGTTATCTATCACACTTTCCAGTGCTAACAAGATTACCAGCATTCCTAGCACGCATTTCTATGCATTACTGTGTTTACAACATTGGCATTATTCCAAAATCACGCACATTCTCCCACCTCTCTAATTGCTGGAGATACGTTTTTTTTAAATACAATTGGTCACTTACGTTCATAGCATGCATTCCTATAGAGTGGTATAGAATTACATTGTAGCTCTGTGTCCACTCAAGTATTAGCGCGCTGTATCGTAGTACAGAGGCTGAGTATTCGAAACGTCTTAAAATAGAAAATATGAAAACCCGTCCCGATTTTTCAGCGCACACAGCAAAGTTTCAGAGTCATATGGCGTACCAGCTGGCGGCACTCTGCGTACCACTCCTGGTACGCGTACCACAGTTTGAGAACCACTGAACTAAGGCATATTATATTTATAGGATAGATTGTTCTTTGCCTCTTTGACCTTGGCATTGCTTCATGAGAGATTATGTTATATAATACCTGTAGCTTCCAAACAACAGAGCAGTGATAAACATTTCCAAATTATAAATGTATGTTACACCAATAAAACAAGAGCTTTCTTTAAATATAACTAAACACTATCTCTATTTGCCTTCAATTTCACAAAGATGTTTGTTCAATTTATGTAGCACTGCAAGAAGATACTGTGGTATTCATCTACAGTATATGTACATCCAGGTTTAAGGTTTGTGGACAATTAATGCATCAAACATCAGACATACAGTAGGCTAGACTACTTGATCATATTTAAATTTGAAGTTTCAATGTTTATGCATATTAATACGTATCTATCTTTAGATTGTTTTTATGAATTTTGCATTTCAAATGTATTTTGCATTTCATATATATTTGGCATTTCACAGTTAAGAAAAATATTTCAGCATCTTGCCTTTTATATAATTGCATATATTTTGAGTGTAGATTATGTGCATCCATGAATGTATTGATGCATGTTTTTTAATGCAATCATCTTTTTTTCTTTTTCTCACACAGTACATGCAGCTAAAAGGGAAGACAGCCGTGTTTTGGTGTCAGCTAAGCACTGCCAACCCACCTACTATTTTACATAATGATTATTTTAAAATCATATCTAGACTCAAGCTAGCCTAGCTTCATGCACCAATGTTTGTTCACACACAGGCAGAGGAGATCAAGAGACACATAGTGAGAGACACATAGTGATATTGAGAACAATTCAGCTAAGCCATAGCTAAGATACTATTAAAGGTACAGAAATGTATTCTTCATGCTCATTGCATTATAAAACATTGTATTTTCCTTTTATCCTATGTTGACCACTTTTGTTTCGAACAGGATATGCAGTGACCTTTATGTCACACATGTATTGGAGCACTGTCCTTTTGATGTCTGCATGTAAAACTCACTAGGGATGTTAAAAGTCAAGTAAATGTGAACATCACAGCAGGGTTTCTGTAAATGTTGAAAACAGATGGAAAGAGAGATTTGGAGCAAAAAAAGCTGGAACATTTTGGTCTAAATGTAAAGTGTTATGTCTGGCTATTCTGGCTTCTCATCAGCTGGAACTGTGGAGCTTGTCAAGATTGATCAGGAAATTGATGGAACAAGATACAGGCAAATGATAGATAAGTAAATGATAAGTAAACACTCAGTACTCAGTGGAGTGATGTATTCATGATATAGCATGAAAGCATCATCTAAATCAGGGGTGGGGAACCTTTTTTCTGCCAAGGGCCATTTGGATATTTATAACATCATTCGCGGGCCATACAAAATTATCAATTGAAAAATTAGCCTGCTATATTTGGTCAAACATTTAATTAACTCACCCCTAATGTGATGGCTGGAATTGTTTCTCTTTGGTGAGGCGTGTGATGTTAGCTGGTATTGATGATGTTGCTACTCGCAACTGCTTTTCCAGGTTTGTGTCGGTCAGTCTGGAGCACAGTCGATCAAACAGCCACTTGCTATCATTGAGTTCCCTGACAGGTTTTCCCTTCATCTTTATGAACTGCTTGACTTCATCCCACAGTTCATAAAACCTCATGAGCATGTTCCCGTAATTTCCTTAATCTTCATCTGAGATTTAGTTTTTCTGAGGATTGTTGATCCTGGACATGTGGATAAAGGTTGGATTGGAGTTATCATCTGTGTCGACAAAGAAGTAGACAACATCTCATCGCATCTCGTCTCATCATCACCGGATCGCCGTAGTTTCGCCACAGTGTGTTAACACTTTCGCAACATATACACTCCCAGCCTGCCTGGCACTGACTGTACTCTGAGTCACCGCAATACAGGCAGACGGGCCGCAGGCAGCCGATGAGAAGCATACGTGTCTGTCCCGTCATGTACTCGTATATGTCCTGTTTATCCCGTAATGGACGTTCCTTGCTTGTCCCTCAAAATTTACGTTATTATTATGATTCACTTAATATAAATTTATGTTGCTATGAAAAATCTCCTAGATTTATTGAATTTCAAGTCCCGCCTCCGTAGGGCTGGGCGATATGGCCAAAAACATTATCACGATAAAAATTTTCATATCAGTCGATATCGATAATTATCACGATAAATGTCAAATCATTATTTCTTTCAAGTTTAAAGGCAGATTTTTTCTCCTGAGTGAAAGTTGAATAAACCAGACAGTTAATTGGTAAATTAAACAACTCTTTATTTTAAGAACACAACAAACACTTGCCAAACAGCAGAAACATTAAACAAATCTGTTAGCTGCCCGGTCTGCAACACGCACACACACTCGCGCAGTATTTTGTGCGCATGCGCAAAGCATAAACATATATATCGAACATTTATCGAACTTTTGTTAAAATTAGCTCTACACCTGCGGTTGCCTTGGCAGGGCCAGACCAAATGATTTCACGGGTCATATACGGCCTGCGGGTCGGACGTTCCCCACCCCTGATTTAAAACATGTCATAAATGTTAATCAGCCATCTAAAATAAAAATGAATTCGAACCATTATTCGAATCACAGTTATATTGCTCAAGCTTTTTTTAATACCTATTGCATCCAAGTCATTTATAACAAACATTTTTACCGTAACTATAACGCTCACGCTTTTTTAATATACATTTCAAGTCAAGTCATTTATCACAAACACACATACCCTTAGGTGAGAGAAAAATGTTACAAAGACAACCATATCGGTCTCGGTATTAATGATCGTCTCCTAGACGTTTCTGCAGTTATCATAGAGACCAGGTCGGGCGTCGACATCTCTACAGGGGGTTTTAAAGTTTTGACAGACGCTGCACACCCCAACGGGGCAGACTTGAGTTTTTTAAGTAGCTCTCTGTTGCCAACGTTGGCTAGCAATGTGCCCGGTACGTTGATTTCGGCCATAGCCTCCATGAACACATCCCAACCTTTTGGCTTCTTACCGGCCGCAACTGGTTGCTGCTGCGTGAGAGCTCTGACAAGATTAATCATGTGAGAGCCCTCAACGGGTACCCCCATGTACACAAATTCTCCTTTTTCATTCCAGGCTATTAACGGTTCATTGCATGCTATAGTCTTTAACAATATCTCGGCATTTCTCCGGAACCGCTGAGACACGCTGTCTAAAATATACCCAAAGTCAGCATCGATCGATGACGGTTGTTGCGGTAACATGTGTGATAGCTCGGTGGGTGCATTTTCGGGTAGCACAACAGGTAAAGTCCACTTTTCAGAAGTCTCCTGGCATACTAATGTCAAATATGTTGTAATACCTGGTTGTACAATTTCACTTTTTCATATTCGGCCAGATGCGAGTTCTGAAGAATGTCTCTCATTTCATCATCCAACCTGCGGGTTGTTATTTTTCTCACATCGCTTTCGTTGCTGGACCGCTCCCGGAGGCGATCGAGTTGTTTCTGAGGTACAAGGTACATTTTTTCAGCGTGCTCCATTATCGGCATTGTAGAAGCCCCGTAATCAAGGGTACTGCAATACTCAACAGTGTCCCGATAAAACCGCTGGACTGGTTCACCAAGAGTCTCTTTCTTTTGAAGGAAAGACCCATTCGACTCAAAGTCTTTATAAGCTTAGGCTTTCTCTTCAGGGCCCCAAACTGCTTAGCAGATAACAGTATGTTCCCTTTCAAGGTATTCAAGGCGATTTCAGCTATGGCTTGTACAAAATCATTTGAAGCCCCAGCAGAGAATAGCTTTCCGCTGATTGGGGCCGGCTTTTATCAGAAAATGTAAGAGAGTCAGGTTTCTCCGAACACGTGAAGACATTTAGATGGACCGAACGTGTTTTTTCGACTGAGTCTATGGTTGCGAGATCACCGGCTTTTAGATTTTTGAAATACAAAAGCCACGGGTACATCTAGGGGGAAAAGACCTGTTCGCAAGCGATAGTCATCTGGGGTGTCGGCATTTAAATCCACCAACAAGTAACCGACAGGTTTTTTAGTAGCGTCATTGAACATTTCCAAAAAAAACTTGGCTTTACCAGGGTACATCTGCCAGGACAGGGTTGTAATCTGTAGTTTATCTCTAGTGTTTTTAAACAGCACCGTGTACTTTGTATTTAACGCTATGGTTCTACTTTTCCAGCCTTGACAAAACACATTTTAGACAGTATACATAATGCTAAGGTTTCTGTGGTGTATGTATTTGGTAAAAGCTTTTTCTATCTCATTACTTTCACACGCAGACTCCATCAAATCATCAACTATAATCAAATTTACTCTATCAGGCGGCAGTAGCTGGTCATCAGAAAACGACATTGGTAGACCTTCTATAAACTGGATGTATGGAAATTTCACAAGCAACTCCACGTATAGAGGTTGCCAGCAGCTGTACCACCAGACGATGTTTTCGGATTTACGAGTCATAACAACATTACCGTTCTCCAAGAGTTGTTTTATAAAATAACTTTTACCGCAATTCGAGGGTTCGGACAAAATGCATGAAAAAGGGTGCTTTAACCTGACATCCATCGTGTTAATATCCTTATGGCAACGATGTAAAATTTTCTTGCAGCACCCGCTTGTCGTACACCACTTTCTGGGTTTTCTTTAAGGTCCGGGTCTCAATGCGCCAATCCTTTTTAACACGCACGATCAGCGGCTGTTGAATAGAAATGTGTTTAAATTCCCGGCACTCATCATAAGGGTTAATGCCATAGTCAAAAACCAAGTCCCGCAGACTCTCAAAGTTAACTTTTTCGCAATTGTTCACATTGAGCGTAATACCTTTCACCTTTAAACAGGCTTTCCCTCCAGACAGCTTGTACCCGTACAACTTGGGTCCAGTTGACACAAACTCAGTGATGTGTTGACCAGCATCAATTTCGTTGGTCAGCTCACCCAAGTAGTCAAAGATACAAAGATAATGGAGTCTGTGTCGTGGTACAGACAGCGGTCTTGCAAAGCATTTAGCAGCTTGTATAACTCCAAGCGGGCATAGGCGGTTGTAAAGCTAGCGATGAAAATGTTAGTGTTTGAATGGCATGTATAGTGGTCTTTAGTGTGTTTCCACATAACACAGGCTGTGTTTTCATCGATAAACTCGTAGGCTGACACCTCATGATAAGGCGCAAATAAGTACCTGAACAATTCATCGGGGTTTCTCACAATGGTGGTCTGTGGTAAATTGGGTCTTTGCCCGTACTTGCCCCACAAACTGTTCAAGGCAATTTTTGAAAGCTGTCTTTTGGCCATATCATATCCGTCATATCTTTGTTGTTTCGAGACATCAGTACACCAGTCTGGAAACCCCGAAGCTTCCTGTTTCCCTTTCAGACTCAGCTTGATGTAGGCGGAAAAAAGATCGTGAGGACTTTTCGAAATGCCAAATTTAATAAATTTCACCCACCCTATACCCCAGATCTAAGGCCTTCTGTAATTCCAGAGTGCACCAGACACCAGTCAAAGCGCCATTTTCATCATTGTGCTCACAGGATGTGGTCTGTTTTGTTTCAGTGCACATATGACACAGTGTGAAAAACAGTTTATTGTCAATTTTGGTTGGAAGAACTGGAAAGTACAAACGTCTGGGTGGGTAAACTTTCACCTTTGCTAAACCGAAATACCGTTTTAAATCTCCAAAGTTGTTAGAAATTATTCTGGGGTGACCCAGTGGGTTTTTTTAGTTTTGTTCACAAACGGATACAGACTGGTGAAATCATAGTAATTATTTTTTTCACCGGGCTGCCCTGTGTAATGCAAACAAATGGCATTTGTTCTCCCCCTAAAAAGCGATCGCGCGGCTGCAGTGGCTCTGGTAACTGTGCAACTGCGAGAAATTTCCTCAAGTCTCCATTTTCATCAAGCATGTCTCTGAACTCGTGCTCCCACAAAACACGTACTTTAAAACCTCTCATTTTGATAAAATTAATTTTCACCATCATCTTTCTGTACAACCAACCAAAAGTAGTGTTTGTCAGTGGATTAAAATCGTTTTCACAATAACAAACACTACAGCCATGAAAAAAGCAACCGTTGAATTCAAAGGCTGTCTGCACTCCACCAATTACTACACAACCATCCAGAAAATATGGCCTGACCTTGAACTCACCAGGTGTGGTTAATGCGTGTTGGATTTTAACGTGCTCTGTGTGTTCGATGTACATAAGCCACTGAATGCTGGGTGTAGAAAATTGTTTTTGCAGGTTGTGGTAATTGTCATGGGGTAGCAACGCAATCATCTCTTCCTGTAAAAACATCAATCTGAACATGGCCATACACGCACTAGCGATGGTCACAAACTGAAAAGGGTCGACGCAAGCAGCCCCCAACTCAGTCACACGCACCCGTCTGGTCATGTTCATGAACTCGTCCCGAAACCTGACACATCCTTCTCTTAGAATTGCTACATCCAGTCGGCTGTAGCGTTTCAGCTCAGTCTGTAAGTTAAACACAGTTCCCTTGCATTCTTCATACCAAACCAAAAACTCAGCTTTCTCGTTCAGCAGCATGTAGTTAATGCCGTAAAGTTCTGGCAGTGGCAACGGCATCGTTTGACAGCTATCGAACCGACGGTCTGTGTCGTTGTTGTTTTCGGTGCATCTAATGGAAAAGAATGGATGCCAGCAGTCACTGCCACATTACTCCCTTGTAATTCCATTATAATAATTCAATATTGTATAATATACAAATATTATACAACGTTTTGCATCTATAGGTAACAACATGGCTACATGAGACAAGCAAAGTAACGTTATAATTTTATCTCATAATAAGCCAAATATACATACCTGGGAAATCTTGGAAATCATCAACATCTATCAAGTCGTGTAGTGTTAGGTCTGAAAACACAGCGTCTTCAGAGTGTGGGATTTGATCACTGCGGTCCATTCTCCAATTTCTGACAAGTTAGTAGATCACTCGAGACTGACCGGCCGCTAGCCAGCACTTAGGCTTCGTGTCCTTATACACATTGTCTGAACTCCCTCCCCGATAAGCATCCGTTTCTAAGAAACACATGTTTTTGTAAGATAAACATTTCTCTACACCACCATATCCTTTAATCTTAGGTACCATGGGGTGTGACCGTGTTGGGATGTAGAAATTATTTTAAAAGAAACATTTTTAAAAAACATTTTAGAAAAGACTATTATAATGTTAAAGTCTACATTATTTTAAGTCATACATCTGTGTCTGCCTAAATTTCATAGCTGTTAAAACGCGCCAAAAATGTGGACTGGTGCCTGTGATTGATTCAGCAACAGACCTCTATGAATATTATTAAGAAAAATGTTTTTTTATTAACGGTATCGCTATAAGAAAATGTATCTTTTCTTTATAGCTGCGTGTTCACAAACCTTCCTTGACGTTTTGAGGGTTTTATTTTTCCACAATGCACTTTTAAGAACATTTACATTTTGCGTAAAATACATGTAGTGATTATAAATTAGAAAACTTTACATTAATATAAACCTAAAATGTATATACAAAACAGCATTTAAAACAAAAGAAAAACTATAACTCCGATATCCATCCGTTTATTGTCACTGTTAATTGAACGGGCTTAAAATTTAAAACTTTTATGAACTTTCGCTATGAGATCAATTTTAGTGCCCCCCCCGCTGACCATTGGCTCGGGAGGGATGCGGTGGCAGGGGCTTTTGGACCCTGAGGCTCAGGACCGCTTGGTGGGGGATGGCAGGACATCTGACCTTTAACGACACACCATTGGCTCGGGAGGGGGCGGGACATCCGACCATAACAATGCACCATTGGATGAAAAGGGGGCGGGTCATCCGCCCCACCGTGGACACCCATTGGCTGAAAAAGGGGGCGTGGCACCTGTCAAAAAGTTTGACGAAAGGTGTCGCTTTATACTACTGGCCTTTGCCGTCAAAAAAATGCCTGACGATTTAAAATCTGTTAGACTCTGTTGTGAATTGTATCAAGACTTGACCAATGAATTCACATCTGCTTTGCTCAACTGAACAGGCTCACCCCTCTCACTGAAATGGTGCTTTTTCATTGTTTATTTTTAATTGTTGTTGTTCCTGTTGTCATTCTGTAAAGTAATTTGAGAAGCCACCTTTAAAGTCGCTATATCAAACAAATTTTATTCTGGGGTTCCTATGATAAGATGACTTGTAGGTGGTACTTGGATATTTTGATCAGGAGTAGTACTTGGTCCAAAAAGTTTGAGAACCACTGGTATTAAGCAAGTATGTTTTTTTATGTTTATAATCGCTACTCTTGCAAGTACATTTTGTATTCAGTTTGCACAGTTCTGCATGTTAGCTAGTGGACAAATGTTCGAGGTGAAAATTCCGCAAGGAGCTTACCTTTAAAGCGGAGAAGACGGCACCAAGCGTTTTTGGCTCTGTATGTCGCTCAAGCCATTAATCTTTGGCAAAGACGCCTCTCCCCTCCCCCTTCCCTCTGCCTGCCTGACCTGTTCCCATTTTTAACAATTCTGTGTCCAAATCAGAGCAGGTGAGGGAGAGAGTAGGGATTGACAGATGAACCCTGGTTTAATTTTAAATGATATTGTATCTTTATTTTATAAGTTTGTATTTTACTTATTTTTTGATCGTCAGATTTAATGTATGTTTGAACACAGTCCTGCAAATTAATGTTTTTACAAGATGTGGAAGTGCAACAATTTATCACAGTGCGAATTATAATATTAGTTATCGATTACTAATAGTTTATGCACCTGACACCTGACTTTATTTAGATGTATTTAAAATATTGAACTGTGACATAACAGTCAGAAACCCAATCAAAAATAGTCTGTGATATTTGTGTTGATAAAACTTTTCAATTTCAAAATGAATACATGTAAATAAATTTCAAAATGTATAATCTTTCCATGTGTAATGTCATTAGAAAGTACAATAAGCCCCCGCTTTATCTAACGATGGTTTCAAATATAAAACTAACTGGTGAGAAAGCTATATTTAATGATAATTAATAGATTTAAAGTTAAAAGAAATGATTTACATTCCATTATTAAGTTTTAAAGGCAGACGCATTCAGTGCCATAAACACTGTAAGCTGCAGAACGGTCTCCTTACGGCGCCGCCTCTTCGCTGACTCAGCTCAGTGGGCAGTGGCTGTTTTCTCAATCACCTGTTAATTTGCTTCACACCACGGGAAGACAGGAGAATGTGATTGTACTATATATTTACGAAATGTTATAAAATGTATTGTAATGCTCCGGGGTTCACAGGGGTATATGCCCTCGCCTCTGCCGCCTCAGGTCGGCCCCCCACCATCGGGGACTCGAACCCGGGCCTCTGGCATCACTCAACAGGGACCCAGCCACTTGAGCCAAAGGGAAATCTCCCGTCAGCCTGGCAGCTGCGGTCCCTGCTATTCACAGGGAAGGGCGGTGACGTCACCGCACTGGTAAGCTGGCTCTCACAACCAATGGTGGCTGTATGTGTTACTCTCTCCCCCGCCTAATTCGCCGTCTTCGGCGAAGGGCTATCCCACCCTGCTTCTGACGCCAATGTAACGCTCAGCCCCCACCACCGCCGCCTTGTCTCGCCCCCCAGGTGACTCAAGGGCAGGATTCGGCACGCTCGCTCCCCGGCTCGCAGGCCCGGTCCGCCCCGGCGACTGCCACCGCCACTGCCACTGCCTCTTTTTCCCCCGGCTCCGGCCTGCCCTCCATCAGGTGAAGTTGCTCTCCCTGCCACACCAACTCCTGTCGGCCCAAGTCTAAACTGGCCCCTGCCCGCTGCAGCAGGTCCAACCCCAGGATGCAGTCCACCTGGATGGGTGTGAGGGCCCTAGATGGAAGGCAAGAATCTGTTTCTCCCGGACTGCAGTAAGCTGTCCCGTCACGGTCCTCAGCCACAGGCCGGAGGCCTCCCATCCTGGGGGGTTGGTGCCCTCGGTGTCGGGGAGGACGCCAGGCTAGAGTAGGGTTACTGATGAACCGGTGTCAAGCAGGGCCAGGCAGGGTTGGTCCTTGATTTGGCAATGGAGGTACAGGCCTCAGCTACAATCGACTTGCCCCACGGTGGCGTGCGGGGCGCCGGTCTTCACAGTGCACTCCGGAGAGGGGGTTGAGGTGTTCAAGGGCAAGCCATCCCCGTGCTGAGCCGCCCCGTTCCCATTTCCGAACGCGGATCTAGGAGTGCGAGGCTTTGGGGTCCGGAAGTCCTGGGCTTGGTGTCCCCTCTTCCCGCAGCGTCGCCAAAACAGCTTGCGGGGCTGTTCCATGGGGGTCGCTGCGCAGGCTGGCTCCTCTTCCCCCTCAGCCCATGTAGCAAGAGCCAAGGCCTGATCCAGCGAGGCCGGCGCGGCCAGCTGTACATGGTGCCGCAGCTCCTCAGGTGAGAAGGCCTTGAGAAAGGCCTGGAGAGCCATCTCCTGCTGCACCTCCTGGGGGAAAACTGGGTATCCTCGGCGGGGGAGGAACATGACATCAGCGGCGACCGGGCCCAGTCGCTCTCCTGCTCGGTGCCACTTGAGAGCTGCTGCCAGCGCTGCGTATTCACCTCGGTCCTCCTCCGGGACATCCAGGAGCACCTGGCAGGCCGCTCCTTCCAGTGCCGCCGCCAGGTGGCCGACCACCTCTGCCTGGCTCCAGCCATTCGTCCGGGCCACAAGCTGGAACTGCACCTCGTATGTTTCCCAAGGCACTTCCTCGTCGTAGCAACTGGGTCGTACCCACGCTGGCGGGTGTGGGAATAGCTGGCCAGCTCCTGCGAGGAGAGTATCTCCTCTCTGGGGCATCTGCTGGGAGGGAGTAGTGGGCAGTCGCCCCAGTTCTACCAGCGGGACCACTACTGGCTAGCCCTGGTAAGGGCTGTGGCCGCCTGTTGCACCTAGGAGTTGCTCAGGCTCTGTGTGTGCGCTGCCAGTGGGTTCGGTCTCTTTTAGGGTCAGCCGGGGCTTGACTGCCACGGGTAGTCCATCCTGCCCGCTTCTGACACCAATGTAATGCTCCGGGGTTCACGTGGGTATACGCGTTCGCCTCTGCTGCCTCAGGTCGGCCCCCCACCATCAGGGACTCGAATCTGGGCCTCCAGTGTCACTCAACAGGGACCCAGCCACTTGAGCCAAAGGGAAATCTCCCACTAGCCCGGCGGCTCCGGTCCCTGTTATTCAGGAAGGGCGGTGATGTCACCGCGCTGGTAAGCTGGCTCTCACAACCAATGGTGGCCGTATGTGTTACAGTATAACGTTTTAACCTTTTCTGTGAATACTTAAGCTTGTTATCGCAGTAAAAAACACATACTTTTTAGAATTTGATTAATACGGAATATAATATGGAATCACGTATCTAAAGAAATTAATAACAATATAATTATATTCATATACTGTAGCTCAAATTATCACAGTAGTACACTTTCTTTGGTGCTAAAAAATCATGCCCGGCTTTTCAATAGCAGCAGACAGATCAGCTAAACAGGGAAGAAAACAATTATCTGCTGTCTGCTGCTGAGGCTAGGAGAGAAGATCACGACCGGCTTCTCAACAGAATTGCATTAACTTGCTAATGCGTCTATCACATTTCCTGGCGAATTGTGTTAATTATCAGTATTTTGTATTGTGTTCCATTTGAGGAAAGAAACATTTTCCAGATATTAGCTCGTCAGTACAGTACACGTTTATCTGTACCATTTGTCGGGACAGACAACTTATTGCACGATAGCTTTGGAAAGGAGACGGACTATGGCCAAAATCAGGAAGACTCTCTTACACCAAATAATGAAGATGAAAAGAAATGGGAAGTCAACAAGAGACACTGTATAGCATTTGGCTAATAATAATAATAATAATAATAATAATAATAATAATAATAAACTTTATTTTATGTAGAGCCTTTAAAGGTGGCTTCTCAAACCACTTTACAGAATGAGAATAACAATAAATAAAAATAATACACAAGATAAAAAACAATTACAATATACAGAGGAGACCGTGGATGGTGGTACTAGGAAAAGCAGAAGGGTGAAGAATGGAACAAGTTAAGTAAAGGCTCTTCTAAAGAAGAAGGTTTTGAGTCTGGATTTGAAGAAGTTTACAGAAGGTGACTCTCTGATATCCTTGGGCAGAGAGTTCCAGAGCTTGGGGGCATAACAGGAGAAGGCCCTGTCACCCATACAATGTAGACAGGCTTGGGGGACAGTTAGGACACCAGAATTAGAAGAGCGAAGGTTGCGAGGTGGGGAGTAAGGCGATAATAGTTCAGACAGGTACTGAGGTGCCAAGCCACGCAGGGCCTTATATGTGAGCATGAGGATTTTAAAGTCCACACAGAATTTGACAGGAAGCCAGTGCAAGGACTCCAGGATAGGAGTAATGGGATCACTTGCACTAGACCTGGTCAGGATCCTGGCTGCTGAATTTTGGACATACTGCAGTTTGTTCAAAGTAGATTTTGAACTTGGCTTCCATGGACATCTTTGTTTGTGAAAGCACAGTGGGATGACATACAGTAGTCTGCCATAGTCTGTCTCTTTACCAAAGCTATAGTGCAGTAAGTTGTCTGTTGTTTTAATTAACTTTGTTAGTGAAAAAACTGACCGCGGGCACTTTTCCTTTCCCCCTGGTGCGAGGTGATAATGTGGAAAACGGGTTTTCTATTTTACTGGGAGTGTGAACATTGAGTGAGCAATGGGGCATACAGTGAGACTAACACAATGGGATTACTGAGATGAATAGTTTTAGTAAATATGTTGACAAATATCTGATTTTTTGCTTTCATGAGGCAAGATAAAATTGTATCCAGCTGTGAATCAGCTACAGTATGTGACCTTGCCCCTGTGAAAATAGCGGGAAAGAGGTTTAGTGTGCAGCGTTACTCACAGTGTAGTGACCATAGAGTGTTTTAATACACTGTGCAGTATAACAGTATGAAGCAAGTATGTTTTTTTAATGTTTGTAATTCTTGCAAGTACATTTTGTATTCAGTTTGCTTTTGCATATGTTCGCATATGGGCATATGTTCGGGTGAAAATTCTTCCACAAGGAGTGTACCTTTAAAGGGGAGAAGACGACACCATATGTTTTTGACTCTGTATGTCACTCAAGCCATTTCTCTTTGGCATTTTAGTGATATAGGTGGGAAGACGCCTCCCCCATCCCTCAATCTGCCTGACCTGTTCCCATTTTTAACCATTCTGTGTCCGAATTGCAGTGGGTGAGAGAGAGTAGGGAAAGACAGAAAAAAAGTGAACCCCCTAAATTGATATCATTTATGAGCAATCTCCTGGAAACCATTATAGGCACTTACTTTGTATGATTGGAAAAGAATACATGATCGTATCAACAAAATGCTTTGAAGAAAGAGGCACTCTTTTCCTCTGGATTAACAGTCTGTGCAGCAATGAAACAATCCGTTTAAACAAGAGAGTGTGGTGTTACTTTTTGTCAATAAAAAAATAAAGGCTTTTTGTGTTGCAACAGTATCGCTATAAGAAAATGTATCTTTTCTTTATAGCTGCGTGTTCACAAACCTTCCTTGACGTTTTGAGGGTTTTATTTTTCCACAATGCACTTTTAAGAACATTTACATTTTGCGTAAAATACATGTAGTGATTATAAATTAGAAAACTTTACATTAATATAAACCTAAAATGTATATACAAAACAGCATTTAAAACAAAAGAAAAACTATAACTCCGATATCCATCCGTTTATTGTCACTGTTAATTGAACGGGCTTAAAATTTAAAACTTTTATGAACTTTCGCTATGAGATCAATTTTAGTGCCCCCCCCGCTGACCATTGGCTCGGGAGGGATGCGGTGGCAGGGGCTTTTGGACCCTGAGGCTCAGGACCGCTTGGTGGGGGATGGCAGGACATCTGACCTTTAACGACACACCATTGGCTCGGGAGGGGGCGGGACATCCGACCATAACAATGCACCATTGGATGAAAAGGGGGCGGGTCATCCGCCCCACCGTGGACACCCATTGGCTGAAAAAGGGGGCGTGGCACCTGTCAAAAAGTTTGACGAAAGGTGTCGCTTTATACTACTGGCCTTTGCCGTCAAAAAAATGCCTGACGATTTAAAATCTGTTAGACTCTGTTGTGAATTGTATCAAGACTTGACCAATGAATTCACATCTGCTTTGCTCAACTGAACAGGCTCACCCCTCTCACTGAAATGGTGCTTTTTCATTGTTTATTTTTAATTGTTGTTGTTCCTGTTGTCATTCTGTAAAGTAATTTGAGAAGCCACCTTTAAAGTCGCTATATCAAACAAATTTTATTCTGGGGTTCCTATGATAAGATGACTTTTAGGTGGTACTTGGATATTTTGATCAGGAGTAGTACTTGGTCCAAAAAGTTTGAGAACCACTGGTATTAAGCAAGTATGTTTTTTTATGTTTATAATCGCTACTCTTGCAAGTACATTTTGTATTCAGTTTGCACAGTTCTGCATGTTAGCTAGTGGACAAATGTTCGAGGTGAAAATTCCGCAAGGAGCTTACCTTTAAAGCGGAGAAGACGGCACCAAGCGTTTTTGGCTCTGTATGTCGCTCAAGCCATTAATCTTTGGCAAAGACGCCTCTCCCCTCCCCCTTCCCTCTGCCTGCCTGACCTGTTCCCATTTTTAACAATTCTGTGTCCAAATCAGAGCAGGTGAGGGAGAGAGTAGGGATTGACAGATGAACCCTGGTTTAATTTTAAATGATATTGTATCTTTATTTTATAAGTTTGTATTTTACTTATTTTTTGATCGTCAGATTTAATGTATGTTTGAACACAGTCCTGCAAATTAATGTTTTTACAAGATGTGGAAGTGCAACAATTTATCACAGTGCGAATTATAATATTAGTTATCGATTACTAATAGTTTATGCACCTGACACCTGACTTTATTTAGATGTATTTAAAATATTGAACTGTGACATAACAGTCAGAAACCCAATCAAAAATAGTCTGTGATATTTGTGTTGATAAAACTTTTCAATTTCAAAATGAATACATGTAAATAAATTTCAAAATGTATAATCTTTCCATGTGTAATGTCATTAGAAAGTACAATAAGCCCCCGCTTTATCTAACGATGGTTTCAAATATAAAACTAACTGGTGAGAAAGCTATATTTAATGATAATTAATAGATTTAAAGTTAAAAGAAATGATTTACATTCCATTATTAAGTTTTAAAGGCAGACGCATTCAGTGCCATAAACACTGTAAGCTGCAGAACGGTCTCCTTACGGCGCCGCCTCTTCGCTGACTCAGCTCAGTGGGCAGTGGCTGTTTTCTCAATCACCTGTTAATTTGCTTCACACCACGGGAAGACAGGAGAATGTGATTGTACTATATATTTACGAAATGTTATAAAATGTATTGTAATGCTCCGGGGTTCACAGGGGTATATGCCCTCGCCTCTGCCGCCTCAGGTCGGCCCCCCACCATCGGGGACTCGAACCCGGGCCTCTGGCATCACTCAACAGGGACCCAGCCACTTGAGCCAAAGGGAAATCTCCCGTCAGCCTGGCAGCTGCGGTCCCTGCTATTCACAGGGAAGGGCGGTGACGTCACCGCACTGGTAAGCTGGCTCTCACAACCAATGGTGGCTGTATGTGTTACTCTCTCCCCCGCCTAATTCGCCGTCTTCGGCGAAGGGCTATCCCACCCTGCTTCTGACGCCAATGTAACGCTCAGCCCCCACCACCGCCGCCTTGTCTCGCCCCCCAGGTGACTCAAGGGCAGGATTCGGCACGCTCGCTCCCCGGCTCGCAGGCCCGGTCCGCCCCGGCGACTGCCACCGCCACTGCCACTGCCTCTTTTTCCCCCGGCTCCGGCCTGCCCTCCATCAGGTGAAGTTGCTCTCCCTGCCACACCAACTCCTGTCGGCCCAAGTCTAAACTGGCCCCTGCCCGCTGCAGCAGGTCCAACCCCAGGATGCAGTCCACCTGGATGGGTGTGAGGGCCCTAGATGGAAGGCAAGAATCTGTTTCTCCCGGACTGCAGTAAGCTGTCCCGTCACGGTCCTCAGCCACAGGCCGGAGGCCTCCCATCCTGGGGGGTTGGTGCCCTCGGTGTCGGGGAGGACGCCAGGCTAGAGTAGGGTTACTGATGAACCGGTGTCAAGCAGGGCCAGGCAGGGTTGGTCCTTGATTTGGCAATGGAGGTACAGGCCTCAGCTACAATCGACTTGCCCCACGGTGGCGTGCGGGGCGCCGGTCTTCACAGTGCACTCCGGAGAGGGGGTTGAGGTGTTCAAGGGCAAGCCATCCCCGTGCTGAGCCGCCCCGTTCCCATTTCCGAACGCGGATCTAGGAGTGCGAGGCTTTGGGGTCCGGAAGTCCTGGGCTTGGTGTCCCCTCTTCCCGCAGCGTCGCCAAAACAGCTTGCGGGGCTGTTCCATGGGGGTCGCTGCGCAGGCTGGCTCCTCTTCCCCCTCAGCCCATGTAGCAAGAGCCAAGGCCTGATCCAGCGAGGCCGGCGCGGCCAGCTGTACATGGTGCCGCAGCTCCTCAGGTGAGAAGGCCTTGAGAAAGGCCTGGAGAGCCATCTCCTGCTGCACCTCCTGGGGGAAAACTGGGTATCCTCGGCGGGGGAGGAACATGACATCAGCGGCGACCGGGCCCAGTCGCTCTCCTGCTCGGTGCCACTTGAGAGCTGCTGCCAGCGCTGCGTATTCACCTCGGTCCTCCTCCGGGACATCCAGGAGCACCTGGCAGGCCGCTCCTTCCAGTGCCGCCGCCAGGTGGCCGACCACCTCTGCCTGGCTCCAGCCATTCGTCCGGGCCACAAGCTGGAACTGCACCTCGTATGTTTCCCAAGGCACTTCCTCGTCGTAGCAACTGGGTCGTACCCACGCTGGCGGGTGTGGGAATAGCTGGCCAGCTCCTGCGAGGAGAGTATCTCCTCTCTGGGGCATCTGCTGGGAGGGAGTAGTGGGCAGTCGCCCCAGTTCTACCAGCGGGACCACTACTGGCTAGCCCTGGTAAGGGCTGTGGCCGCCTGTTGCACCTAGGAGTTGCTCAGGCTCTGTGTGTGCGCTGCCAGTGGGTTCGGTCTCTTTTAGGGTCAGCCGGGGCTTGACTGCCACGGGTAGTCCATCCTGCCCGCTTCTGACACCAATGTAATGCTCCGGGGTTCACGTGGGTATACGCGTTCGCCTCTGCTGCCTCAGGTCGGCCCCCCACCATCAGGGACTCGAATCTGGGCCTCCAGTGTCACTCAACAGGGACCCAGCCACTTGAGCCAAAGGGAAATCTCCCACTAGCCCGGCGGCTCCGGTCCCTGTTATTCAGGAAGGGCGGTGATGTCACCGCGCTGGTAAGCTGGCTCTCACAACCAATGGTGGCCGTATGTGTTACAGTATAACGTTTTAACCTTTTCTGTGAATACTTAAGCTTGTTATCGCAGTAAAAAACACATACTTTTTAGAATTTGATTAATACGGAATATAATATGGAATCACGTATCTAAAGAAATTAATAACAATATAATTATATTCATATACTGTAGCTCAAATTATCACAGTAGTACACTTTCTTTGGTGCTAAAAAATCATGCCCGGCTTTTCAATAGCAGCAGACAGATCAGCTAAACAGGGAAGAAAACAATTATCTGCTGTCTGCTGCTGAGGCTAGGAGAGAAGATCACGACCGGCTTCTCAACAGAATTGCATTAACTTGCTAATGCGTCTATCACATTTCCTGGCGAATTGTGTTAATTATCAGTATTTTGTATTGTGTTCCATTTGAGGAAAGAAACATTTTCCAGATATTAGCTCGTCAGTACAGTACACGTTTATCTGTACCATTTGTCGGGACAGACAACTTATTGCACGATAGCTTTGGAAAGGAGACGGACTATGGCCAAAATCAGGAAGACTCTCTTACACCAAATAATGAAGATGAAAAGAAATGGGAAGTCAACAAGAGACACTGTATAGCATTTGGCTAATAATAATAATAATAATAATAATAATAATAATAATAATAAACTTTATTTTATGTAGAGCCTTTAAAGGTGGCTTCTCAAACCACTTTACAGAATGAGAATAACAATAAATAAAAATAATACACAAGATAAAAAACAATTACAATATACAGAGGAGACCGTGGATGGTGGTACTAGGAAAAGCAGAAGGGTGAAGAATGGAACAAGTTAAGTAAAGGCTCTTCTAAAGAAGAAGGTTTTGAGTCTGGATTTGAAGAAGTTTACAGAAGGTGACTCTCTGATATCCTTGGGCAGAGAGTTCCAGAGCTTGGGGGCATAACAGGAGAAGGCCCTGTCACCCATACAATGTAGACAGGCTTGGGGGACAGTTAGGACACCAGAATTAGAAGAGCGAAGGTTGCGAGGTGGGGAGTAAGGCGATAATAGTTCAGACAGGTACTGAGGTGCCAAGCCACGCAGGGCCTTATATGTGAGCATGAGGATTTTAAAGTCCACACAGAATTTGACAGGAAGCCAGTGCAAGGACTCCAGGATAGGAGTAATGGGATCACTTGCACTAGACCTGGTCAGGATCCTGGCTGCTGAATTTTGGACATACTGCAGTTTGTTCAAAGTAGATTTTGAACTTGGCTTCCATGGACATCTTTGTTTGTGAAAGCACAGTGGGATGACATACAGTAGTCTGCCATAGTCTGTCTCTTTACCAAAGCTATAGTGCAGTAAGTTGTCTGTTGTTTTAATTAACTTTGTTAGTGAAAAAACTGACCGCGGGCACTTTTCCTTTCCCCCTGGTGCGAGGTGATAATGTGGAAAACGGGTTTTCTATTTTACTGGGAGTGTGAACATTGAGTGAGCAATGGGGCATACAGTGAGACTAACACAATGGGATTACTGAGATGAATAGTTTTAGTAAATATGTTGACAAATATCTGATTTTTTGCTTTCATGAGGCAAGATAAAATTGTATCCAGCTGTGAATCAGCTACAGTATGTGACCTTGCCCCTGTGAAAATAGCGGGAAAGAGGTTTAGTGTGCAGCGTTACTCACAGTGTAGTGACCATAGAGTGTTTTAATACACTGTGCAGTATAACAGTATGAAGCAAGTATGTTTTTTTAATGTTTGTAATTCTTGCAAGTACATTTTGTATTCAGTTTGCTTTTGCATATGTTCGCATATGGGCATATGTTCGGGTGAAAATTCTTCCACAAGGAGTGTACCTTTAAAGGGGAGAAGACGACACCATATGTTTTTGACTCTGTATGTCACTCAAGCCATTTCTCTTTGGCATTTTAGTGATATAGGTGGGAAGACGCCTCCCCCATCCCTCAATCTGCCTGACCTGTTCCCATTTTTAACCATTCTGTGTCCGAATTGCAGTGGGTGAGAGAGAGTAGGGAAAGACAGAAAAAAAGTGAACCCCCTAAATTGATATCATTTATGAGCAATCTCCTGGAAACCATTATAGGCACTTACTTTGTATGATTGGAAAAGAATACATGATCGTATCAACAAAATGCTTTGAAGAAAGAGGCACTCTTTTCCTCTGGATTAACAGTCTGTGCAGCAATGAAACAATCCGTTTAAACAAGAGAGTGTGGTGTTACTTTTTGTCAATAAAAAAATAAAGGCTTTTTGTGTTGCAACAGTTAAACTGATGCAGACGGTTACAAAGATAGTGAACTTTTAGCTTACAGCCTGTCCAAGGTCATACGTTATTAATAGTATTAGTAATATCTTCCGTAAAGACTTTGGTGCATAAAATATTTCTGCATAATTAAAATATTTATGATGAAGGTGGAAGGTTGTGTACTTTTGTCCAACAGAACAATCTTGTTTTTATAAAATATACTGACTTTTAAATGTTTAATGATTAACATGCTATAATACACAGTTTAAAATTTTTAAAAGCCTAAAGAGTATACAACGTAAATTCTTAATTGGAAAAAGATTGTCCCTCGGCAGTGTGCGGGATTCGAAACAAGGCATTGTTCAAATATTGAACTGTGACATAACAGTCAGAAATACAATCAGTGTACTAGATATTGTTTAAATAAAAGCTGTGAAAAATTTTATAAATTGCGATCTTTAAACCTGTAGGTTGCAGGCTCTGTGTCGTTTGTTCAGAAAGTTATTGAGATTTGAAACATCTCATAAATAGGTATTTTAATAAGGAAAGCTTATGAAAACCGAAGAAAAAAATACTCAGAAAAAGATACAAGAAGCTTGAAATTATTATTATTATTATTAAATTAATACTGTTAATAATGATCAGACACATTATTATAGTTTCAGTGGTATTTTTAATACTGCTTTGTTATTCTCTAATTACAATATATACGATTTCATTTTAAGGCTTGAGGCATCTGTTAAATTGCCCCACTGAATAAAGTCTTTTGAATTAAACCAGTTGAACAATTGACAGTATTCACATTTGCTAATTCACATTTTTATCTCATTATTAATATAACTTAACATTGAAAATGTTATAATACATATACAAAAGAAAGCATGTTAATATAGTGGACATAACACTTCATCTTGCATGAATGAGTCAAATTAAAAATAAAACGTGTTTACAAAGAAAGTGGATTACAGTAATACTACCAGCTATATATATACATTTATTTAGATCCTTAAATTAATGTCGTTATTAATTTCTTTAGATAAGCAATTCCATAGTATATTCCTATTTAGCGGATTCTAAAAAGTATGAGGTTTTTTACTGCGATAACGAGAAAAGGTTCATAGAAAAGGTTAATCACTTAACTCACTTAACTTTGAACGTGTTGTGATATTTAGAAATACCAACAAATTCAATATAGTGTTGATAATATTTACTTTATTGGTTTTTCAAAGAAATGTTTATTTGTTAAAAGAAAACTCATGGCGACAGCAGGATTCAAACCTAAACCTAAGCAATTACACCAACGTTCCACTTAATAACTTAAGCTGTAGCTGAAAAGGGCAGGCAAAAAGTTTCCAAGTAATCGCTCCTGAATGAGTTAAATTGATGCAGATGATTATAAAGAAAGTGTACTACTGTGATAATTTGAGCTATATAAATATAATTATATTGTTATTCTTTAGATACATGATTCCATATTATATTCCTTATTAATCAAATTCTAAAAAGCATGTGTTTTTTTATTGTGACAACGAGCGCAAATATTCATAGAAAAGGTTAAAACATTATAACTTTTTACAAAATATATAAACTTAATATAGTCAGAAGGAACACATAAAAAACTTTTCCAAAATAACCACAGTATGAAACCGAAAGACTTTGATGCTTAAAATGTTTAGGAAGAAAGTGAAATACAACAGTATGTTTATGTTCCTAAATTAATATCGTTTATGACCTTCAGACATGTTGTGCTCCTCTTCTTTTTATGCTCAGCTAGTAAAATTTCCCTTTAGTTGTAAATTTCCATATTAATATTCAATATTAATCAGATTAAAACATGCACAGTAAGGAGATTAAATAATGAAATCGTTTCACTGACAACCACTGAACCACGAGTGTCCCTGTCGGTCATTTTGGCCAGCCAATCACATACTGCGGTACAATGCGGTGAACTGTAGATAATTTCGCGCGGTACAGGGTTCTACCATGCATTTTGAATGGCTGCATCTGTATAGTACAGTTTAGACTATTATTTTTCAATTTCAAGTTAAATAGTTGGCTGATTACTGGCTGCTGACATTTGGATTAATACAAAATATAGATTTTCTCAATTCAGGTGTAACCCTGAAGAAGACACATCATGTTCACAATAAGCTATAATAGTGGACTATTTTTATGCATTCGGCTCAATGACAAACAAACAAAAAGTAATGCTCTGATCGCGCTTTGAACTGCCTGGGTGCAGCTTGCTACATTACAGTACTCATTACCACTACAAGAACAATATACGTTTTTTTTTTTAAAGAAAGGAATGTCAAAATGTTTCCAAAACGTCCATTTGTGATTCTTTAGCTGTTTAGTTACACGATTTCAAATTAGTATAACTATCTAGTGATGTTAAATCACTACAACATTTATCTTTTTACAATAACAGCAAGTAGTGTTCTTACTACGTACTCTTAGAAAAGGATAAAATGTTATAACTTTTTATGAAGTACAGAATATAAGCTTAGTAATGTTAGACTAAGCACGTTAAAACATAAATATACAAATATTTTTCAACCATTTCAAAGTATTAATACTTAACAATGAATTATTCAGGTACATTCATTTAACTCAATGAAACATTTCCACATCTTTAATTAAGATGAAAAGTTTTAAAAACAATTTTTTTTCTTAGAATATTGAACAATTTGTTAATTGACCTTTATAAAACAACACTCAATTACAGTAGGACTTTTATAATCATAGAAAAAATAAATAGAAAATAACAGCATTAATTATCTGTGGTACTTTAAATCAAGTTTTAGAAATTCTAAACTTTTATACTTTATAAAATTCAATTTTATGTGTAATATACAAATGCAGCCACTTAATTCTTATTTCTGTGTTGCGGGTACTGTGCAGCAGGATGTTTGGTTCACTGTCTAATGCAATCTATAGGTGGTACTTGTGGTGCATTAGATGCTAGTAAAATGATTAGTTCATTAATGTTTCTCTGCTGTCCATCTATAAATCCACTTAATATGGAATATTGATATGGAATAATGTGCTGTAACTGAGGTGTTATATCCAGTCAAAAGGGTACAGTGTTGCAGAGTTCAGCACATTTGTAAATGGGAGGCTATAAACTGCAGCAGTCCTTGTCCTGTGTCGATGTTAGTGGTTTTATAATAAATCAAATTCCAATAAGAATAAGAAAGTCTTTTTTTTCTGTTTCAGTTAAATGAGACAAAAAGAAAGTCAAATCACTCAGGATCTCCAAGCACATAGATCTAAAACATTTTGCATAATAAGACCTTCAAAGAAACAGACCTTAGGTAAAGATTGAATGTCACACTAGATGTCATAGCTATTGTGTTTTTATAATTTCCCTGAGAGGAGGGTTGAACGTAAATAGTACACACATTTTTATAAGTCAACAGAAATTCACCTGCTAACTCTGCCACTTGTGAGAGCAATGTAACAGTCTGCTTATTCAATTAAGTTATCATATAGTCAGGTGGACAGTTTCTAAATACTGCAAGCAAAATTAATTGTTTAACTTTGTCAAAATCAGCTACTCTATAATTTTGAAATCTTTGATGGTATGCTTCAGGGAATAATTCATAGAGTAGCAAAATAAAACAAGTGCTGGGAACATCATGTAGGTGTGAAATTGTGTTTTTTTATCATGAATTACATCTTCATATGATGGAAGTCGACTACTGAATGACTGGTGCTCGTGATGGTCAGTCCACTGAGATGGTTTTATGCCATGGATGAACCTCAGGTATGTCTCAATCAACTTGACCTTTGAAAAACTCCTCTCTGCTCTTTGGAACAAAGACTCCCTGCGAGAGTGACTGCAATCCAAAGAGCTATAGGTTGAGCTCACAATACGTCCATTTAATGAAATACAGGATAAACCGTAAGTAAAATAATGTGATTTAATGCTGATTAAATACTGTATAATCACTGAACAGTCTTTTGTACTGTACATTTGCTATTACACCTTTGTTTGGCCGGGGCATGACGATTTCAGCCAGGCAACCCACATGGCATGTGTACAATTGAAGGAAATGTGAATCCTAAACCTAAAACACCTCCATTAGTCTATTTCTATTGATTGAAAATGTGTCATGTCTACAGTTTGGTAGTTACATGAACCTCACAGACTCAAAACCAAATAAAAATATTTTACATTATTATGCATATTATGGATGGAATAAATGATTTGGTGTACCTCTGTTTTGAGATCACTTATCCTGCTCTTTTTTTCTGTGCTTCAGAAACATATTATGTACTTCATTAAGATATAGGGATTTTTTCTCTCACATTTGAACGTACTGATAAAAAAATATTTTATGTTGCACATTGATTCAGCTGGCAACCTTGGGGTCCTAGGCATTCACCTAGTTTGCCTATACCCAGGCTGTTGCTGCTTCCCCCTCTAACCTCTCTGGACAATCATTTTGCATTAAGGTTTATAGGTGTACTATGAAGTTTTTGAGACTAAAAAACCCTAGTTTTAAAGAAAGAATTTGTAATTTTAATGCCTTTTACAAACACAAAGAGGGCTAATCCCAAAATGAAACTGACTACACCCGAGTAAAACAATGAAAGACTGAGTGTTTCTCTTCGTCAGTGAATTTTGTTGAGAACACTGTACTTACTAGTGAGCATTTAGAAAATTTAACATTTAGCCTTTCTGCCCTCCCTGTTAGCAGGGTAACATGCAATTCTGGCCCCAGTTATTACCAACCTGCGTCTGGAACAGACAGTCATACCACTGTGTCTCCCTGCCAAATACCCAGTGGCTACAATAATTTAATTGCTACCATACTAAAACCCATTTTCTAGGATTACAGAAATTTTGTACACATCATTCAGGGTTAGAAGCTCCATTTATTAAACTCTTTTCCATTAACACCCTGTGTGGAAAATTAGATTAATCAATGTAATGGAAAAGCAAATTATTTAACTAAGAATTAAGTGTTATTAAAGATTTCTAGCAATCTTTATGTTGCCTTGACAAGGCAGACTGGCATCTCTCTGTATGTGCACAGGAAACTGATAAGAGCCCCTTCTGATAAGATACTTCGTAAAACTGTATCCAAGCTGAACATAATTATATATAGTACAGATGGGCTCCATAAATTCTGTTTCTCCTTAAAACAATGGATCAAAGATCATTATTCAAAAGAAGATCCACCAATGGGAGACCTTCAGGGTGGGTACCAGGATTATACCTGATAATCTCATCAACTAATTACCAGTTGATGCATCTTAAAAGATAGCACCCAATTCATTATTCATGAATTCATTATTCATGCTCCTCTTCTCTCTCCCAATATCACTTTTCCAACAAATTGACTCAAGCTGTCCAAGTCAGGACTTAAACATTTCTCCAAGATGCCAGGATGAGAAAGTGAGACAGTAAAGTATGGATTTCTGCCCAAGATATTCTTTCTGGAGTAGAAGAAATCTTGTGTTTGCAAAACCATCATTATTTTTGATCAACAAAATAAGACTTTCTTTTTATGAAAGACTTTCTTTATCCGAGCATATTCAGCACCAAGCTATAGCCGGAACAAACCGAGTTCTCCTAACTGTCTACTTTGTTGCCGGACCCAAGAAGAATGTGCACAGACTGAAGTTCAGCAACAGTAATTTCTGGCAGAGCTGACAGAGGGCCAAAGCTGGTTGCTGAATCTCAATGCTAGGTAAAGCTCCCTCTCTTCTCCCTACACCGGTGGTACCTTTTCTGATTTTGCCTCTAGATCATAGTCAGGAAACTCAGGGGAGCTTCTGTTGAATCACTATAAGCTCCAGGGCCAGAGCAAGCCACAACACTCTAGGGTGATACTCACTTCTTTTTAAATTTTCTGCAAATGAGTGAAAAACCCAGCAGGAAATATATATATATATAATCTATATAAATACATTTATGAAGAAGCCCTTCATCAATCCACTGGTGAAGTACAATAGAAAATTAACGGTGACAGCTCATTCACTCCCATTCACTTCTCACATGTTCAATTACTGCTCAACAAAAGAAATATGCACTAACATTGAACTTGATTTCACACAATAGTCCACTCTTTTACATAAACTGTGCAAACCCTCATCTTCAACACCAGAACACTTACTACACAGAACAAATACAGGGTAGATGCTAATTCAGACCACAGACTAACAGAGCCAAGTTCTGTATTTTCAATGAAAATTTAAACTCATTTAAGATGTCTGGCCAGCGGATCTTTGAGAATAAAATTGTAAATGTATGATTTCTAATATTCTTTAAAATTTTATACTGTAGTTGATATATTTTAACTCTGAAGTTATTAATTCATCTCCTTGTGATCCATGAGTGAATGATCAGACATTTGTATCACCACAGATCACTTCACAAATATATTATCTTTTGTTTGTTATGCATATATTGATGTTACAGTATATCAATAAATTGTATATTCAATATTTAGCATCCGTGTGTGTGTACAATATTATCTGTACAGAACACATTTGGTATGCCTGAGGTATATATTCATGTCAAGAGGCTATCTTCAGTCTTAGTGGTGTGGAGTGTTGTGTGGGTGACTGGACTGGTGCAACATTGGCCTTAATCATGTGTTCGGTGTACAGGACAATTGTACAGCAAATAATAACCCAAACACAAAAAGAGGAAAATCACAATACTCCCACGGTCTGGCATGTCTGGACTTGAAAGTACTGTAGTTCGGTCTGTATGAGATATTCTGCAATTCAATCTCTGCAAACGTCTCAGATAACCCACTTCCACAGAACCTTAAACAGAACCTTACAATGTTCTCATAATCTAAAATAACAGAGAAATTAATGGACTAACATATTTATTTCAGTATTATAGGTTGTTGATTTAAAAGAATAGAATAATAAAAATGAAAAAAAAAAGAACATCTTCTTTTATGGTTAACAATAGTATGATATTCTACATACTGGCATGTACCTCTACTGTATATACAACAAACAGTAGATGCCTTTATATTGGATGTGGAGAGGATACTGCTGCGGTGAACTGCAAACAGCCTGTTATAGACTGTAATGCAAATTGACCGAATCACCATGACAACATCTCAACGCACGTATTTGCATAATGTCTTCTGTAACTCATTACTATGAGCTTTTATTATCATTCCACTGTCTTACATTTTCCCCGCGGAAGAAAATAATGCAGAAGCAGATCGAGATTTACAATTGCAATAATAAAGGGAACCATATTTTTTCTCCAATAGAGGAGGTTTTTTCATATTTACATTCGTAAGGAACCCAATATGACTTTAAACGTGTGTTTTATAAAGCGTGATCTGATTAAAAATTCAAGATGTTATGTCGTTTAAATAAATATTGTAAAATAACCATGGTGTTCCAATTGCTATCGAATATAATTTAATTCTGTATTTTGGTCATTGAGACAGAGGCGAAATGCCAAGTAATTCAGTTGCACCTGAAACATGAAATTCAGCTGCGGCTGCGGAATATTGCCACGAGAACCTATGGCACAGCATTGTCCTGATCTTTACCTGCTGAAGCAGCTCAAACAGATGCTGCAAGCTGCCTCTTCTGAAGTGGTAAAGGAAATTTTGACACTCGTCTCACCTTATTGGAGCATAATACTATAATAATAATTCATGCAATAATCTAATAAACTGATTGGTTGATTGAGCCATCAATCTAAGCATCTGTCCGGACCTTTCCTGCTCCCAGCAGAATTGCACTGTAACAGTTGACGAAGTGGATAAAGGGATATATAAATATATATATTTTAGTTTAAAAATAAACTTAAAATGAGATTTTGGAGATTCGGCCTGGAAACCGCACCTTGGTTGCTTCGCCATAGAAGGAAAGTGCCTGTCCTTTGGCTATTAGCTTGGCTTGGAGTCTGGTAAGTTTGCTTAGAAAAAAAAGACAAACGGGATGGGTTTCGACTCTGCGCTGTACGTGGTGTTGGATATGTTCGCTGTGTCACTGAGGTTGAGAATAGTTGAGTTTTAATATATAAAGTAAATGTCAAGTACTCGATCCTTAAAGCAGATTGCAGATAACCTAAACGGTGTGTAGATAGAAGCTGTTTTATTATGATTAACACTGTCAACAATGACATGCATTTTTTATTAAAATAAATAATATTACATTTACAGTTCCAAAACATTTCTCAATCCGTTTGATTTAATAACGCAATACACTAGCTGTCTATTTACAGTCCAATTTCAGGCAGTTGGACAATGTGAACGGGATTATAACATTGATTTTTAAAATGGTTACTTTCACTGCCGGAACTGAAGCCCAGTAGCAGTGGGTCAGTTTAATTTTATTTTACTTATATACTTAAAATACTGCCGGGAAAAAAACTGTTTCAAATAAATGATTATCTTTCAATCTAAATAAAACATTATAAATCGTGCACTCGAGTAGAATTCCGTTTTATATTTTATAATGTATTTAGTTTAATCAATTTTATGTAATACGAGTTTGTGTTTTTTGCTTGTTCCCTCAAAAGATCATAGATAATTTAAAAGATAAAACATGGATAGACATGGATAAAAAAATAACGTGACATTGCTGCTAAAAATGGACGAATGCAGAATACTTCAAGCATCTTAACATGCCTTGCGGTAAATTGAGTCATTCTGGGTAGTTTCTTTGGAAATGCGGCAAAAGGGCTCTTCGTTTGAATCCGTCTCCTTGGTAACGACGTGCTAAAAAAGAATGGGAAAGACGGAGATAATGAAAAATAGTAATTATAGATAAACTGTTAAATAATTTAATGAAAAGTATTGTGCTTTTCCTTTCCTCTGGTTTGTGTATAGACAGGACATTTACATTTTTAATATGTAAGGTTACATGATTTAAACTTATTAACAACTATGCAGTTTCCGAAATTACTATAATTCAGGCCGCCATGGAAACAAGTCAGAACAGACAATATACACTGATACATTGGTATACTTCAAACGAGAAAGTTTACAGTTTGGATGCAGTATTAAACCATGAACACCGCAATAATACAATATAATACCTTACAACAATATATAGAGTGTCTTGCAGAATTATTAACTTCCTTCAGATGTCTTCTTATGTCCCATTTTGCTGAATTACAAATGATTTATACACATTCTTTAGAGTGAATGTATTTATTCAAACTGTAAATACTGAAACTATATTTTATGTTATATGTGTGAAAAAGTTTGCATGTCAGCAAAAGATACAAAGATAAATAAAATACTGGAATAATTTGATTACATAGGTATTCACCTCCTGTGTTAATACTTACAACTCTTTTCATAGGTTTTGCTACACTGAGATGGTGCACTTTTTGCAAAAGCTCTGTCAGGATGTTTGATAATAACTAGTAGATGTTTCATAGACAGTTTTCAATTCTTGATAGAGATTTTTTTTTCAGATTCAAATCAAGACATGAATCTGGCTACTCAAGGGTATTTACTTTCTTCTTGTTATCCCAATCCAGTGTAGCTTTGGGGGTCATTGCCCTACTGAAAGATGAGGTTTTGACCTAGTTTTTAGTCTTTAGTGATTTAACAGGTTTTCCAAATGGAACCAAACTCAACAAGCTTTCCAGTCCCTGCTGAGTAGAAGTATCTCCATAACTTATTGCTACCAACAGTAGGGATGGTGTTGTCTGAGTGATGCACTATGGTGGGTGGTGTAATAATGTAATGCTTTACATTATGCTAAAGAACAAAACAAAAATCAATTTGGTCTTGTCTGACCACAAAAGCATTTGCCTTATGTTTGCAGTATCACTTAAATGTTTTACTGCCAACTCCATTCAGGGTTTGAAATGGGGTTTTCACTCTGCTGTACAGGCTAACTTTGTGGAGTGACAAATCTTGTTGACTTATACACACACTCTCAAACCTTAGCCATTGAACTATGTAGTTCTTTCAAAGGCATTATATTTGAATCTTGAATCAGTTTTCTCCTTGCTCAGCTGCTTGGTTTGGAGGAGGTGCTTCCCACTTCTTAATGCTGAACTGAAAATCAAAAAGATTTTAAGTTTTTTTAATGATCTTGATCTGTGTCTTTATACAACTTTATCCTTGAGCTGTTTTAAAACCTTCTTGGTCTCTATGATTGAATCTTTCCTTGAAGGACCTTAGTCAACCAGTTCTGTGATTTATATAAAAACATGTTTTTAAAGCCAATGGATTGAATACTTATACAGTTATGACTTTCCATTTTTTCATATTATCTATTTATTTCTGTTTCTGCTTAGATAATGTAGATAATGTATATAACATTGATTGTTACTTCATAGTGTCATGACAAACAACAAAATGGGAATATTGTGCAAGGGTCTAAATAAATTTGCAAGGTCTAAATAAATTTAAAAGACAATCTATGCATCAGTAAAATTGAAAAGAAATTGAGCACTAGAGAGGGCTGAACATGTTTTTGAGGCACTGTATGTACACTCTGTATTATGAGAAACCTATATAAACATTAGAGACATCCAAGCAAGAAATAAAAATTTGACTGTGGTTCATTTTTAAACTTCTAGTTTACTTTTAAAGGCAATATAAAATTGTATATGTTTACTGTTATTTTTCATCATTTATTCCTGTGATTTTTTTTTGCCTTTTTAAAAAGAGTGTAAATCTTTGAAAACCAGTGAATGGTACGAGACATGCGAGCAATGTTAAATTAAGTGACAGACCTGTTACGTTGCCCTGTGAGCTTGAAACAGGGCAGAGATCAATAGAATTACTTTTACTGCATGGATATAGATAAAAAGATCGTGCGTCCGTAACTACAGTTCAGAAGGAAAAAAATTGTAATGTGTATTACAAATATATAATATTTTGCATGATGGCATACTGAACAGGGGCAGTATGGTGGTGTGGCATTTAGCACTAATGCATCATAGGTCTTTGTTTTGGTTTTAATTTACAACTGTGGCACCTTCTTTGTAGTTTTGTATACTCTGTGTTTGCACAGGTTCTGGGTTCTCTGGTTTCCTTCCCCCTTTTAAATACATACAGTAGCTAAGTTAATTGCTGTCTCTAAATTGTCCATTCATGCTTAGAGGTGGATGTATTCCATCCGGGGTGTATACTGCTCTGCACTCTGTGTTTCTGGGATTAATTCCTGATTGCCATGACCCTTACCTGGAATTGGCCGCTTTCTGTTAAGGGATAGTTGAAGCCTTAACCACAATTAAATGATACAGGACTGTGGTTACTGTGCAAACAAGCTTGTGAAATGGAAAGAACACCTTATATAACAGGGAAAACAGACTGTTTAATAATCTAAGACTGCTTCTTAACCAGCATGCAGCTCACTGCTGATATCAGTTTCACAAATCTTCCCATTTCAAAGGAAACAGCCATTAGTTCTTGTTGAGAAGCTGAGATGATGGGGAATGTTCCATCTCAAAATCTTTCTTCTGAGAAAATATTGTTAATTATTTGTATATTGTCATTTAAATTAGACTTAATACATACTTACCATTTCCAGGTAGAATAACATAATTGCCTAATTATGAACTAAACATTGCAGCTTCTGTCAGAGTCAAAATACAAACAGCCATCTGTTTACCTGCCTCTCACAGAATCCATCACAACTCTCTTTTCTTATAATAGCCAAGCAATGAACAGAACATAGAGATAAAACTGCAATTAAAATTTAAAATAACATAGCCCTAATAATAAAAAAAATATTGGAAACTTACAATCACAGCATCACAAATCAGAAGAGTGTGTGTGGCCCATCTAACTATATTTTTGGTAACAGCTAGTTCTGAATAAAATGCTCCTTGATAGCAACCAGTCTGTTAGCCTTAATAAAGTGGCATGGCAAGTTTAATGAAAAGTCATTTTTTTATATTGTCATAATGCCTTTAAGGATTTTGAAGACTTAAATCAACTCCCCACATCTGTTTAGGTTTTTAGCCTGTCAGTTTCAGTAGCCTTTAAACCCAAGAGTCTGTTTGCTCGTTTCTGGGCTACCAGAACAGCAATATAGTTTTTGTAACACGGTCATCACAATTATACACAATATACTAAATGATGTCTTACATGTGCAAAATTATCTTAACATCCCTAGATTTATTTATGATTTTAACTATATGCTTTCACATTTTGCTTATCATTTTATTGCTTCTCTGTATTTTCCAGTAGATGAAAATGATGTATCAACAAAAACACCAACAAATCTTTTTTCCATAAGTTTTTTTCAAGGTCATTGTTTATCATTTCACAAAAACAGTTTCATTTTGATTCCAAAAGTAAAATTCTACAATTATCTATCCACATTCCAGGTATTTGCCTAGTCCTAAATTCAATTTAAATAATTTTTCAATATCATTAAACAGTTTGCTAATCCCCCAATTTTGGTTTGCAGAAACAACTGAAGGAGCCAACACTGAAGTTTACCGCATACAGTGGGTGGTTGTCAATTCTTAAAAAGTGCAGTGTCAGTTTTATGCAGATCACAAAGATCTGTTAGACAATTCAACTTTGTGGCCCTCTGTCACTTGATGCAAGATGTACTAGTGTACGTAGTCCTTCTCTCAAAGCATTTTCGAAGGGAATACAGACTTCTCCACAGTCCAGCCTATGGTTCAGTATACTAAAGAGGCACTGAGAGAGGTACAGATGCAGCCATTCAAAGTGCGCGGCACAGACACATACTGGAGGTAATTGGCTACGGCCTCGCGCATCGTGACGTGCGTTGACGCAAAATACCGCGGTATGTGATTGGTCGGTCGTAGAAAGATTTAAATGTCTTTACTGTGCCCGTTTTAGTATTGAATATTTATATGGAATTTTACCACTGAAGGGAAATCTTAGTAGCTGAGCATAAAAAGAATAGGAGCATACTGTAACGCGTGTGAAGGCCATAAACAATATTAATTTTGGAACATAAACATACAGTATATGGCTGGTCTCGGTACTTTAAAGAAAATATACACACCAGTATTCCATTTCTCCCTAAACATTTTAAGCATCGAAGTCTTTAACTAACGTGATACTGGAGTCAACAAGCATACTTTTAGAATTTGATTAAAAGGGAATATAATATGGAATCGCGCATCTAAAGAAATAAATAACGATATAATTATATTCATGTACCGCAACACAAGAATTGTACACGCTGTTCGATGCCTGTTGATAATGTTTTGTAGGGCTTTTTCAACAATCCTCATGTGACCTCGCCGGTGGCGCTGTGGGTTAGGTTCCTGACTCCCACGTCACACGCTGGGTGTTCGAATCCCGCTGGAGCCATGACTTTTTTTTTAACAAACATTTCTTTGAAAAAATAAAACGTTTCCCTGGCTCAGAGATTAAATAAAACTTCACTCGCACCAAACAAATTTATATTTCTAAATATCACAACATGATCAAATTTAAGTCATTTTAATAACAATGAATAGTCACCTATGCGTTACAATATAAACATTTATATTGATTTAAATCGCGTTTTGATTTAAATCGCAAACGCGTGTTTAAATATATGTGTTTTTTGATTCACAATCAGACAAATGCAACATAAATTGATATCTTTGTCTTCTAAGTATCTTAATAAACTTTCAGCATAGCTTTCTCCCCGTTTAGATTTATTTTTCTTTGGATCTTGGGATCAAACGTGGAAAACTTAGATTGTAATCGTTTTTATTTTTTAAATACATTTTATAAAAGTGTAATCTATACTAAAAAGCTGTACACCACCTGCTATAAAGATACATATTGTAATACTTTCGGGTTCGGATAGGACGGACACAAGAACTCAGACTTCAGAACTCAGAACTCAGACTTGCGGAGTTAAAGCAAGTTAAAGTTAAAGCACCTTGAATTGAATTGAATTGAGAGAGAGAGTACAGCCAGGACAGACAGGCAAATAACATACACTCCACAGACATTCACAACAGCGACATATCATAAAACGTTTGCACACATTGTTAAATTATTACTTGTTTTTCAGGAAGTTAAAAAAACACTTGAATTACTTATCCAGTCTCTCGAAATAAAATTATTTTTCAAGCAATGCAACTAACGTCGGGCAAGGTGTTTTTTTTAATCCAACATTGACAGCCACATCTTAAATCTTGTCAGTCAGCTCTTTTTTCTCTATTTGAATTGTGGTGATTCAAACAACTTGGGATAACAAACGATATTAGTTTTGGAACATAAACATACAGCATGTAAACTGTATATGGCTGGTCTCGGTACTTTAAAGAAAAAATACACACCAGTATTCCATTTCTCCCTAAACATTTTAAGCATCGCAGTCTTTAACTAACGTGAAATAACATGTTGTAACGCAACGGGGGCTCAGGCGGGCGCCCTTGCCGCATCAGGTCGGCCCCACACCGTCCGGGGCTCGATCCCGGGACTTCCGCGTCTCTCTGCAGCGACCCAGCCCCGTGAGCTAAAGAGAGATCCCTCTACAGCCCAGTAGCTGTAGTCCTGCTATCACAGGGAAGGGCGGTGACGTCACCTGCTCTGGTACGCCGGCTCTTACACAGTACCTGTCGGCCGTAAGCGTTACAATGTGTATAAAAAGTGGTAGTTTTAAGCTTTTCTGGAAATACGCTCGATACCGGAGTCAACAAGCATACTTTTAGAATTTTATTAATAGGGAATATAATGTGGAATCGCGTATCTAAAAAAATTAATAATGATATAATTTGGTTTCTGTCAAAGCGCAATGAAACCTATAACTTGATTCTTATGGTTGCCCGGTCCCGCCAGGGATTAAAAAATAACATGGAATCGCGTATCTAAAGAAATAACAGTATACAGTAACTATGTTCATGCACAAACAGTAGCATGATACATTATTAATTTGGGGGTCTCCTCTTGCCAGAAAGCGCTAAATTGCATTTTGAGTGCGGTTTTTGACTTTTTTTAAATTACAACCCATACATAAGCTGATACTGTTTAGACTTTTAATTATTTTATACTGTATTACAGCAGCACAATGTGCTTTTTCACGAAACCTAGAGTAACGAAATGTCTTGCGTTGTACAGCTTTTCAGCTAAATATATTCCCTTCCCCCTTCAGAAAGACAGACTTATTAGTCGCTATTCACTGCGACTCCAATTTCAGGCGTAAGTGATAGATCACAGTTTAGCCGATCTTGTTACAGCAAGTTACAGTTTACTCTTATTAACCATATTAATTTTAAGTGCTTAATGGCATTTTTTGACCACGCACGAATATTCTTATGTCCATATCTTCGCAAGGGAATCAGTGCGAATTGTAATACTAATTAAATGACCGCGGGCACTTTCCACCCCCTCTGACAGCAGGAACATAACCCATTCTCAGCTCAGCAGCTCATTACAATATAGGGTGTTCGAATCTTTTGCTGCCTTTTGCTGCCTCACAAAGCTTTAGAGAACTTAACATTTCTATTTTCAACAAATTGTAAATACGACGTTTACATTGGCATTACTAATTTTTCACTTGAGTGTATGAAGGATTGTCAGCTGTCACTGAGAGCAGTTAATTAAATGTATTTTTTGATTCACAATCAGACAAATGCAACATAAATTGTTATCTTTGTCTTCTAAGTATATTAATAAACTTTCAGCATAGCTTTCTCCCCGTTTAGATTTCTTTTTCTTGGGATTTTGGGATCAAACGTGGAAAGATTAGATTAGTAATCGTTTTTATTTTTTAAATACATTTTAGAAAAGTGTAATCTATACTAAAAAGCTGTATTTATTTAATACCACTCGATACTCATATTAATGGAGTTTAGTTGATACTGTTTAAACTTTTAATTATTTTAAATTGTATTACAGCATTGTACACATGCTTAAAAGAGGAGAAAACGCAAGCCTTCTTCAGGTGTGAGGGTCTTCTGCTCAGAATGAAACACTAAAATGTAATGTAGGCTCTGAATGGGTTCAATTATGATTTGGGCTTGATTAAGGTCTCTGCCTTTCATCCAAAATCCTGCTTGAATCCTTCTAAACTAAAAATTAGACACGAGAAGGGGCTCTGGTGAAATTTCTCTTTTTTTAATTTCTCTTTTTTTCTTGGAAAAATATCTTACCCGCTGTAATCCGGGAACAGAAGGATTAAAAGAAGCCAGACAGGCAGGGGGAAGAGTGAGTTCTAAATAAAGAGGTATCCAGGTAACAGTGAAGGTAACAGCCGCAGACGTGGCCTACTTAGCCTGCCAGGGTTACCCTACTCTCCCGGAGTAGGCCCATCAGGAGATAGCGCTCCAGGCGTTCCTCTGGGCCCTGGCGCCGACTGAGGTGCAGTGCCACGTGATGCTGGCCGCGCCGGTCCTCTTGGAGCAGGCCCTGGCTTTGGCTGAGCAGGCTGATGCCGTGTTCGAGGAGACCGGTGGGCACCAACGGAGGGGCGCACGGGGAATCAGATGGGGAGGAGGAGACGCCCAGCGCGGCGATGCTGGGGGAGCGACGACGGCTGGTCATCTGCCACCTCTGTGGGGAGAGGGGACACATCACACGGGAGTACCGGGCGCTGGAGCCCCGGGGACTCCGGAGGCCGTCGGGAAACGGGAGTGGGGTGGCCTAAAGAGGGGAAGGCCGCTCTTGAGCGACTCTACCCCCACTCCGGAAAGCCAGAAGGAGCGCTTCACCCCACCTGCTGCCGTGGGAAGGGTTGGCCACAGCCGGGGGTTATTTCTTCCCTGCCTCATCGAGGGCAGACCCTGCCAGGCCCTCGTCGACGCTGGTTCGACCACCACCCTGCTGCGGCCTGGTATCCTGCCGGGCACCAAGGCAGACGGACCCCCAGGGCGCTCACCGTGCACTTTGGGGCTGCGAGGGTGAAACACCCCTTCTACAGTACCTTGCCCCAGTCCGTGAGGACTGTATCCTGGGGTTGGACTGGTTGCAGCAGGTGGGTGGTTGCCTTGACTTGGGCCGGCGAGAGTTGGTGGGGCAGGGGGAACGAATCAGTTTCGCTGTGGGCGGGGCGGGAGGTGTCCGGGGTGTGTGGGATGACCGGAGCGGGAAGCGGAGGTGGCAGCGGCGTGCGTCGCCTGGGCCTGCCGGAGCCCCAGGTGTCGGGGCGAGCATGCCTGAGCTGACTCCCAGTACGGTGAGATAAGCTTGCCCCTACCCGGTCTGTAAGGCACTCTGTGCACTGTGGGAGGCCTTGGAGGTGAGGGACGGGGTGCTGCGCCGGGGGTGGCAGGTGCCCTCCAGCGGCGAGGTCACTGCTTGGCAGCCTCCGGCTGGCCGTGCACCGCTTGGAGAACTGCCCCACAGAGCGACCGCAACACCACAAACTGCCACCTGACCTCGCCGCTGGAGGGTACCCGCCACCCCCGGCCCAGCACCCCGTCCCTCACGCCCAAGTCAAGGCAACCACCCACCTGCTGCAACCAGTCCAATCCCAGAATAAAGTCCACACGGACTGGGGCAAGGTGGAAGGGGTGTTTCACCCTCGCAGCCCCAAAGTGCACGGTAAGCGCCCTGGGGGTCCGGCTGCCTCGGTGCCCGGCAGGACACCAGGCCGCAGCAGAGTGATGGTCGAGCCAGTGTTGACGAGGGCCTGGCAGGGTCTGCCCTCGGTGAGGCAGGGAAGGAATAAGCCAACTCTTCCCACAGCAGGCAGGGTGAAGCGCTCCTTGCTTAGAATAGCAATATTATGGACAATCAATTGACAATAAATATAGAAAAGCACATATTAAATTTGGGAAATTTGGTTTCAAAAGTCCTCATATCAACGATGCCTATACTGTGTTCCTCTACAGTATGCTAATTTATTGTAGTGCATTCACCCCCCTCTTAGGCTGCACAAACGATCTTTTAGATTTTTATAGAGAAATAGAGGCTGTACAGTATGTGTTACAATATAAACATTTACTGTCAACCTTTAAATCAACAATTGATTTAAAGACGATCTGTCAAAGCGCAATGAAACCTATTACTCGATTCTTATGGACTCCCGGTCCCGCCAGGGATTAAAAAATAACATGGAATCGCGTATCTAAAGAAATAACAGTATACAGTAACTATGTTCATGCACAAACAATAGCATGTTACATTATTAATTTGGGGGTCTCCTCTTGCCAGAAAGCGCTAAATTGCATTTTGAGTGCGGTTTTGGACTTTTTTTTAAAATTACAACTCATAAATAAGCTGATGCTGTTTAGACTTTTTTTAAATCTATTACAGCAGCAAAATGTGCTTTTTCACGAAACCTCCTAGAGTAACGAAATGTCTTGCGTTGTACAGCTTTTCAGCTAAATACTGTATATTTATCGCTTTCGCCTGACATAAGAGGTGCCCGATAAAAACCGGTTGAACAGCTCTGTTGGAAGTTTCGTGAAAAAGGAGGTTTCGTGAAAAAGCTACAGGAGTGCCAATCGTAATCATTTTTATTTTTAATCATTCAATGCAGATGGCTGGTGGCATGTTCCATAAGAGTACGGTAATTAAAAACCATTAATACTTTAGTTGGAGTTTAAATAAAGTTGATGTTTTATCTAGGGGCTGCTCGCTCACCTGCGTCTGAAGAGCGGCTTCTAAACTGTGAAAACATGTGTCTGTCTTTCCGTAGGGGTAAGGGAATCTGATCAGCAAGGCCCTTTGGCTACAAAAGTAAAAAGAAGGTGCTCGCTCTCTCTCTCTTTTGATTATTACATACAATAATCAAAAATGACACAATAAACATAATAACCATAATAACGACCAACCAACAAAAACAACCATATAAACATAATACCAACCAAAAACATAGATAACAACCACAATATAAAATCAAATATATCAAACCATTAAAGCAAAACCGTCCTCCGATTATCAACAAATCTCAATATCTTGTACGAATTATTCGTAATACAAACCAAAAATAGCCCGCAAACTCTCTCAAATTCCTTCAATTATCATAATCCCACCCCTTATGCAAAACCAAACCCTCCTCCCATCCCAGTTTATCCTCTTTATCATAAACAAAATCCACCTCAATTTTCAACATAAAGCATTACACAAAATCAATACCTCAACATTCTATACTCAACAACGATAATCCACAAACAGCCAGAACATGTAACTCCACATTCCCAAATAGACCTCATTTCCATAGCCCCGCCCCTTATGCAAAACCAACATCCCTCCCCTGTTCTCTCTCTCCGCTGACGTTTGTAATCGTTTTTATTTTTAAATAAATATTAGCAAAGTCATGTATTTTAAAAATCTTAAGATTTCTATATTTATGTCTTTATTTAGTGGTTTCATTAGTGACAAAGGCTAAACTTTCTTGGAAAAATGTCTTTTATGTAAACCATGTTTGCTATTAATTCATTTAGGGCTAGAATATGTTCATTGTCTTCCAATGAAAGAAGGGTTCCTTTCGCCGTAGTCGGGTTGACATTAGAAGCTTGCCACGCCCGGACTGTTATACCAACGCATTAGCATGTTAAAGCGATTTCATTGAGGAGCCTAGCTTTCTTAACTAGTAAGTACTGTACTTACTGGGTGGTTTTGGAGGGGGGGGAGGTGTCTTTCGCTGGAAATTTGCCCCCTTCTACTTTGAAAATACCTGTGAAACCGGTTTAATTCGTCACAGCCAGCACTCCCGCAGAGAGGGAGGTTGTACTTGCAGTGCATCGGTATAGATTGGAAAGCCAGAGCCGACCGCTACGCCGCCCACGTGTTATGCTCTTCGTTAATGTCTAAGCCGGAACACATCATTATATCTCATTTTGTATTTCTTTAAAAAAAAAAATCGTTTGCCCAGCCTAACAGTATTGTTGTTATTGTTTTTATCCTGTAAAGCGCTTTGAGGAGCCACCTTTAAAGGCGCCATATACAATAAAGTTCATTATTATTACTATTGTTAATTTGCTGGACAGAGAGGTGAACATTATTACACAGAAGACAAAGATAGCGATTTACGTTGCATTGTGCATTGTGCTGCTGTAATACAGTTTTAAATAATTAAAAGTCTAAACAGTATCAGCTTCAGTATAAGTATCAGTAAAGGCGATTTAAATGCGATTTAAATCAATATAAATGTTTATATTGTAATGCATAGGTGACTATTCATTGTTATTAAAATGACTTAAATTCGATCATGTTGTGATATTTAGAAATATACATTTGTTTGGTGCGAGTGAAGTTTTATTTAATCTCTGAGCCAGGGAAACATTTTATTTTTTCAAAGAAATGTTTGTTAAAAAAAAAAGTCATGGCTCCAGTGGGATTCAAACACCCAGCATGTGACGTGCGAGTCAGGAACCTAACCCACAGCGCCAACGGCGAGGTCACATGAGGACTGTTGAAAAAGCCCTACAAAACATTATCAACAGACATCGTACAGCGTGTACAATTCTTGTGTTGCGGTACATGAATATAATTATCGCTCTTGTGAAAAGAGCCGAAACATTGTGTTTTATCACTTTCTATTTCAGCTAAATGAGGGGAATTAAATCAGTCAGAATCTTGGAGTGCCAATTGTAAAAATAACCCTTCTTCCTTCATTTGTTGAACTTAAGAATTTTGCGAAGAAAGTTTGTAATGTAGGGTGCTCTGAACAAGTTCAACTTTGCTGCAGATCAAATAAATGTATTTCCAACAAACTATACTACAGTGGCAGTACAGTAGAAGTTTGAAATTATTCGTTGTTATTAATAAATCACTTTGCTTCAAACGTGATATTTACAAATATAAAAAAGTCAATATAGTGCCCATAATATTTGTTATTTTAGTTTTTCAAAGAAATGTTTATTTGTAAAATACTACTGTATTTAACAATACAGTACAGTATATTAATATAATTATATCATTATCAATTTCTTTAGATACGCGATTCCATATTATATTCCCTTTTAATCAAATTCTAAAAGTATGCTTGTTGACTCCGGTATCACATTAGTTTAAGACTTCGATGCTTAAAATGTTTAGGGAGAAATGGAATACTGGTGTGTATGTTTTCTTTAAAGTACCGAGACCATATACTGTATGTTTATGTTCCAAAATTAATATCGTTTATGGCCTTCACATGCGTTACAGTATGCTCCTATTCTTTTTATGCTCAGCTACTAAGATTTCCCTTCAGTGGTAAAATTCCATATAAATATTCAATACTTATATGCGCACAGTAAAGACATTAAATATACATATACATACTGTATACAGTACAGTTTGCATACAGTAATATGTTTATGTTCCTCAATTAAAATCTTTTATGAGCATGTGAAAGGCATGGTGAATCGGAGATTCTCAAAAATTACTGTACTTTGCATGATTGGAAACAAATGTGGTGTTACTTTTACAAAGACGGTCAATGAAAAAAAAGAATGTGGACCAGGGCAATACTTTGAGTTTACAGCTTGTCCAAGGTCATTCATTATTAATACTATTAGTAATATCTTCGTTAAAGACTTTGATGGTGACAGCTCAAACATGAGAGGTTGAGCTTTATTAGCTCCACCTTGCGGAAATTCGGATACTATTATTTTACTTGCGGTACTATAGGAGAATTTACAGTAACTCGCGGTAGACTGCGTAAAGCGTACTGCAAAAATAATGCGGTATCGCCCGCTAGTTTTGAATGGCTGCATCTGTATTAGTCCATTCTGGTCCTTCAGAGCAAGACATTTTCAGCTCCCTTGTAGGTGACAACTTTAAAGAAGACATACTGTTTGATTGTCATACACAAAAGCCTGCCTTTGACAACATGAAAAACAGATACAGATTCAGCCATTCGAAATGCACAGTACAACTTCATACCGCACGAAATTACCAACAGTTTGGCTGGCCAAAATGACCGACAGGGGCACTCATGGTGCATTGGTTGTTAGTAAAACTATTTAACCATTTAATCTCTTTACTGTGCATGATTTAATCTGCTTAGTATTGAATATTTATATGGAATTTTACAACTAAAGGGAAATTTTATTAGCTGAGAATAAAAAGAAGGGGAGCATAAAGCATCTGAAGGTCATAAACAATATTATTTTAGGAACATAAACATGTTATATAAACTGTAAATAGCTGGTATTGGTAGTTTAAATCAAAAATACACACCAGTATTCCACTTTATTCCTAAAAATTTTAAGCATCAAAGTCTTTCATTTAGTTACATACTTTGGTTATTTTGGAAAAGTTCTTACGTGCTCGTTCTGACTATATTAAGTTTATATAAAAGTTATAATGTTTTAACCATTTCTGTGAATACTTACACTCGTTATCACAGTAAAAACAGGGCTTTGAAACAACAGCGGAAGAAACTGGAAAAGGAAGCCCAAAGACTATCAAAAAAGGAACAGGAAATTGCCATTAAGCTTTCATAACATTCTTTTATTTGTTAAAAAAAACAACTTATAGAGACAGCTGGATTCGAACCCCCGACCTCCAACACGCAAGGCACACGCCTCACCCATTACACAACACACGTAATCCCGTGGGAATGAGTTAAACTTTTTAAAGAAAGTGTACTACTGTGATAATGTGAGCTACAGTATATGAATATAATTATATCGTTATTAATTTCTTTTCCTAAATACGCGATTCCATATTATATTCTGTATTAATCAAATTCTAAAAGTATGCTTTTGTTTATTCTGATAGTGAGCATATGCACAGAAAAGGATAAAATATCACTTTTCTCATAAAGTATATAAACAATATGGGCAGAAGGAGTACGTAAAAATGTTTCCAAAATAATAATTAAATTCTGAAAAGTATGAGTTTCTTTTACTGTGATAACGAGCGCAAGTATTCCTGGAAAATGGTAATCACTTAACTTTGAGTGTTTTGTGATATTTAGAAAGACCAACAAATTCAATATAGTGTTGATAATAATTATTGTCAGTAATAATATCAGTAGCAGTTTGAAATTATTAGTTGTTATTAATAAATGACTTAGCTTCGAACATGTTTTGATATTTAGAAATATAAAAAATGTCAATATATTGCCAATAATATGTGCTATTTTAGATTTCAAAGAAATGTTTATTTGTTAAAAGAAAACTTGTGGCGACAGCAGGATTCAAACCTAAACCTAAGCAATTACACCAACGTTCCACTTAATAACTTAAGCTGTAGCTGAAAAGGGCAGGTAAAAGTTTCCAAGTAATCGCTGCTGAATGAGTTAAATTGATGCAGATGATTATAAAGAAAGTGTACTACTGTGATAATTTGAGCTATATGAATATAATTATATTGTTATTCTTTAGATACATGATTCCATATTGTATTCCTTATTAATCAAATTCTAAAAACCATGTGTTTTTTTACTGTGACAACGAGCGCAAATATTCATAGAAAAGGTTAAAACATTATAACTTTTTACAAAGTATATAAACTTAATATAGTCAGAAGGAACACATAAAAAACTTTTCCAAAATAACCACAGTAATTAACCGAAAGACTGATGCTTAAAATGTTTAGGAAGAATTTGGAATACTACAGTATGTTTATGTTCCTAAATTAATATCGTTTATGACCTTTATTTAATATCGTTTATGAGGTTTATGGATTTGAACACCCAACCTCAGGGTTAGAAGTCAGTCGTTTAAGCCCTCACGCCACTGATGCAGTCATGTAACCACCACTGAAACAGCCATACACATACCAATAGAAAGTCTTACACTACTCTTTGTGCTACAGTACATGAATATAATTATATCATTATTAATTTCTTTAGATACGCGATTCCATATTATATTTCCTATTAATCAAATTCTAAAAGTATGCTTTTGTTTACTTTGTTATATAACTAACATATTCGCAGAAAAGTTTTCACAAAGTATATAAATGTACAGTAATATGGTCAGAAGGAGCACGTAAAAACATTTCTGAAATAACCACATGTAAGACTTTGATGCTTAAAATATTTAGGGAGAAATGGAATACTGGTGTGTATTTTTTCATCCTAATACAGTACAGCTTACATACAGTGATATGTTTATGTTCCTAAATTAATATATTTTATGAGCATGTGAAAGGCATACTTTGTATGATAGAAAACGAACGCGTGATCGGATCAACGAAATGCTGTGGTGTTACTTTTTGTTAATTAAAAAATAAAGTATTTTCGTTTACAAAGACAGTTACAAAGAATGTGGACCAGGGTAATACTTTGAGCTTACAGCTTGTCCAAGGTCATTCATTATTAATACTATTAGTAATATCTTCGGTGAAGACTTTGATGCATAAAATATTTCTGCATTATTAAAATATTTATGATAAAGGTGGTAGGTTGTGTACTTTTGTCCAACTGAGCAATCTTGCTTTCATAAAATATACCAACTTTTTAGTGTATAATGATTAACATGCTGTAATACACAGTTTAAATTTAAAAGTCTAAAGAGTATACAACTTAAATTCTTAATTGAATAAAGTTTGTCCCTCAGCAGTGATCCGGATTCGAATCAGGTGTTTTCAAATGCTGTACAGGAGAGGTTAAGCTTTATTACATAGCTAATAACAGAGCCGCTTGTAAGAGCAAGGTGACTTTCTGCTCAATTAAATAAAGCTACAGTACAGACAGATTTTAAATTCGTCAAGCAATATTAGCTGTTTGTCAAAATCTTCTACTTTGCAAGCAGTACATGACTTCTCAAAATGTACCCTTTGTCTCTCATGCAAACTCAACAAAGGTTTATTTTTTATAATTTGGAAATTTGAATGGTATGCCCCAGGGACTCATTATGGTATTGCAGTGAATGCAATTCGCACAAGAAAATCAAAATATTGCCCTCCCTCAGCCGTGTATTGCCGCCCGCTGCTAAGTTTGCTGTATATCATCCTTTGTTTCTTTCAAATCTATCACTACATTTCCTGCTTGCAAAACCTACCACTGTGACATTGTGCATACCATACCATCATCAGACCAAGGTTTGCAAAATGTACATATCCAGGTATCTGAAAACAAAGCCAGGTATCTGAAAGAAAGGCTTCACATATCAAAGCAAGGTTGTTGGTAGGTCAAACGGCATATCTAGTGTGTAAAACCCTTGGTTACAGCATAATGAGTATGGTTGCACAAAAGCTATTGACTTGTGAAGAGCACCCCCCTATCCCCATGTACTACCTGTCTAACGGTGCCGTATTAAAAAAAAATTGAAAAGGTTTCACAACCCAAAGCAAGGCTTGGAAAGATCAGAGGACCTGCCTAGTTTGTAAAACTCTTAGTTGCAGCATTGTGGGTGTTTAGGTTTAAATGCTATTGGCTTGTGAACAGCATCTTACTGTCCCAGTGCGTGGTGCCACATTAAATAAAACCACGAGAAAAAGATTCTGACTGAACGCAAAGCTGTGTCAGTCTTCTGTGTAAAAAATAGCTTCGAACATCATGGGTGCTGTTTTTAAGACACTGTTGAGTAAAGAATAGGAATTTTCCTGCTGTCAGCAGTATTATGTATATAGTTGACCCTTACCTGAATGAAAACAGGACATAAAGAAGGGGTTTCAGAAATCAAACAAAGCTTTATTCCCGTGCTTACAGTCTGCGTAATTGGAGACTGTGGTGCTCTGCTTCCTATGGTCAAATACGGGTTTTTGGCATGAAACTCTATTGAGCAGTATTTCTCGCGTTGTGAACGTATGTATACAGCGGTCCCCCAGTGTTACAGATGGTGCGTAATTGCACATCAATCAAAACCCTGAGTGTCAGAAAAAACTTATTACCTCACTGATATGTTTATGTAGAGGTTGTGAAAATTTTCACAAGTCGTGGTCTTTAAAATGCATTTGGTTTGAAGGCTTTCTGTGTTTCCCTTGCAAAGATATGGACATAAGAATATTTATCTGTGGTAAAAAATGGCGTAAAAACAACAAACTAAAGGCTGTGAGAACATTCACATTGTACTTTAAAAATAAAGCAAGTGTTCTCGTAACTCTAAGAGGTCTCGTGCAAACGCTACATGCATGCCAAAATTGTTTTCAAACTTCAAGCTAACTTTACCGCGGTTGAAAACCGAAGAAAAAAATGACTGAAAAAGTTACAAGAAGCTTGAAATTATTATTATTAAATCAATATTGTTAATAATGACCAGACACATTATTATTGTTTCAGTGGTATTTTTAATACAGCTTTGTTATTCTCGATTCTAATTACAATATATGATTTTATTTTAAGGCTTGAGGTGTCTGTTAAATTGCCCCACTAAATAAAGTGTTTTGAATTAAACCAGTTGAACACCTGTTAAACATACTGTAGTTTTTGTTAACACAACACGACTTTGTCTGTCAGTGAAAAAAATGACTGCGGGCACTTTTCCTTCCCCCCTTATATTCTCATGTACTAATCTTCCAATGACAGACAGTCCCCCTTCCCCCCACGGACAGACTGACAAAGCACTTGAGAAATGTTAACTATCCAGCCACAAATGAATAAAAATAAACTTTTCTTTCTCCTAATGGTAACTGTAACAAATTGTCATGTTTCACACCCTTGCGAACATTGACGAACATGATGTTCTCATCCAATCAAAGATTTGATGTTTTTTTTTTATTTTGAAACCGTGATCTTGACATGCAGGTGTGAACTAGAGTTAACAGCTTAAGATTTAAAAGGTTATTGTAATTTCAGATTGTGGGAGCCGGCTTGCCGGCTGGACAGCATGGTGACGTCACTGCCATTCCCTGTGAAAAGCATATATAGCGCTTTTCGGGACACTCCACTCAAAGCACTTTACAGTTAATGGGGACTCCCCTCCACCACTGTTCAACATCCACCTGGATGATGCGAAGGCAACTATAGTGTGCCAGAATGCTCACCACACATCAGCTATTAGTAGGGAGGAGAACAGCGTAATGAAGCCAATTCATAGATGGGGATTATAAGGAGGCCATGATTGGCAAGAGCCAATGGGAAATTTGGCCAGGACGCTGGGGTTACACCCCAACTCTTTTCGAGAAACGCCCTGGGATTTTTAATGACCACAGAGAGTCAGGACCTCGGCTTTACATCTCATCCGAAGGACGGCACCTGTTTACAGTATAGTGTCCCCGTCTCTATACTGGGGTATTATACAGCGCCCCCTTCTGGCCCCACTAACACCTCTTCCAGCAGCAGAACAGTAGCAGTTTGAAATTATTCTTTGTTGTTAATAAATCACTTAGCTTCGAACATGTTGTGATATTTAGAAATATTTAGAAATATAAAAAATGTCATTATAGTGTTCATAATATTTGCTATTTTAGTTTTTCAAAGAATTTTTTGTTAAAATAAAACTCATGGCACCAGCTGAGTTTTAACCCCCGACATCCATGCAACGCACATGCCTAACCTATTACACCACAAACTTAATCATGGGGGAATGAGTTAAACTGATGCAGACATTTCCAAAGAAAGTGTACTACTGTGATAATTTGAGCTACAGTATTTGAATATAATTATATCATCATTAATGTCTTTAGATACGTGATTCCATATTACATTCCGTATTAATCAAATTCTAAAAAGTATGTGGTTTTTTACTGCGATAACAAGCGTTAAGTATTCACAGAAATGGTTCAAACGTGGTTAAAAATTATAACTTTTTACGAAGTATATGAACTTAATATAGTCAGAAGGAGCACGTAAAAACGTTTCCAGAATAACCACAGTATGTAATTGAATGAAAGACTTTGACGCTTAAAATATTTAGGAAAAAAGTGGAATACTGGTGTGTATTTTTTATTTAAATTACCAATACCAGCCATATACAGTTTACATAATATGTTTACAGTATGTTCCTAAATTAATATCTTTATGAGCAATCTCTGGGAAACCATTATAGTCATGTTGAATCAGATTCTCTAAACTTACTTTGTATGATTGGAAACTAATACCTGATCGGATCAACGAAATGCTGTGGTGTTACTTTTTGTCAATGAAAGATAAATAACATATTTTCGTGTCACAACAGTTAAACTGATGTAGACGGTAACAAAGAAAGTGGACCACAGTAATACTTTGAGCTTACAGCCTGTCCAAGGTCATTCATTATTAAAACTATAAGTAATATGTTCCGTAAAGACTGATGCATAAAATATTTCTGCATAATTAAAATATTTATGATGAAGGTGGAAGGTTGTGTACTGCTGTCCAACTGAGCAATCTTGCTTTTATAAAATATACTGAGTTTTTAATGTTTAATGATTAACATGCTGTAATACACAGTTTACAATTATTAAAATTCTAAAGAGTATTCAACTTAAATTCTTAATTGGAAAACGTTAAGCTTTATTAGCTCCACCTGGCAGTTTTACAAGGTCTTACAAGGTGCTTCCTGATACTATTATCATACTCTAATTTGCGGTATAATGCGGTATGATGCTCTATGCCTACCGCGTTTTATCGCAGCGTACTTTGCTCATTTTGAATGGCTAGATCTGTATGTGGTTGCTTGATGAGGAAGAGATAGAAACTATAATCCTTCTCCTAAGTTATGTTCTTGTTCCTTCAATGGAGAGGAGGCTGGCAATAAAAGACAGATTGACAACAAGATAGGACAGTATTTACAATGAACGTTTGAAGTTCATGTGTTGTATTAATTATTTCTATACACTCAATTCATTCATCTACTATTATTCCCCCCAAGATGCTGAAATTCTCCCATAAGCTTCTTGTAAAGGGGGGATTTCCCCTCATTTCAAAACTGAATTTCAAGCCCTGAAAGTGCATATCCAGCTGACATTGCAGAATGTTTATCTTGACTCCGTGGTCCTTAATCATTAGTGCTTCTGTGCTGACCATCCTTGATTAGTGCTGATGGATGGTAACCATACTCTGCTATGCAGGCTATGATCTCTGCTGCAAAACTGTTCCAGCTTATCATCCATCTCCTTTGATTGACTTCTAAGCGAGTATTTGCTCTCAGCTCAATTGGTCAACAGTTGGCTGATCTGCATCTCAGACTCTTTTCCATTAGGTGATGTTTTTTTGCACTCCTGACATAGGGTTTCCGGCTCATCTTGAAGACTGTACCTGAATCTTTGACACTTCTTCACCTCTTTCCTAACCTTTATTATCTCTCTCTTTTTAAAATATTTGTATTATTTTTATATATAATTAAAAAAATCCCTAAATGAAAACACAGCAGCAGCCACTCCTAAAAAGAAAGAAAGAACACTTGATCAAAAAGCCTGCAACAAACACAACAGTGATACTTATAGAAAACATATAAATACTAAAATAATAATTTAATGATTTCTTTAAATCCATTTAATAAAGAATCATGTAACAATGGGGGACTTTTCATAGCTGAAAATAAAAAAGTTTCTTAACGTCTTGAACTATATTAATTTATACATAAAAATTTAATTTATTTATATAGCTGGTAGTAAATAAAAAACAAGATAACTAACAGTATTCCCCTTTCTTCATAAACATTTTCTGCATCAATTACCTTAAGTTGGTCACTTGCTGTGGTTATTTTGGGAAAGATGTGTAGTGCTTGTTTTAACAACAATTATAGTTGTGCTTATAAAATACTGATTGATTTTTAATATGCTGTTTTTAAGTATGGTTTTTCAGTAACTATGTGCAAGTTTTAGTTCAGAGTTTTAGTTATTTCTAAACACTTCAAAATAAAACTGACTTTTGGTCCATTTGGATTAACTTCTTCTTCAAGCAACTATAACATTATTAAATTACTTGTTGTGTGTTTATTGCTATATTATATAGTACACAATGCTTCTTTGCAGTGTAATGAGAAATGTAACACTTGTAGTTTTTAATTAGCTCTTTCAACCAAAGTGATGCTTTGGTCTCAGCGTAAAGTTCTTGCCTGCCATGGCAGTGACCTGGGTTCAGTTCCTGAAAAATGGGCAAGTTGTGCTTTTTACAGAATTGCCCTTTGACGATAATAAAGACTCTTTCTCCAATAATGCGATACAATACATAATATGAATACTATATTGGCATTAACTTTTTTATATATCACAGAATTATTATATTAAATTTAAATAAATATTTAAAATAAAAATAACAATAATATGAATGAGCCTGCGTATTGTAGAACAAAGTGACACCCTAAGGGAAGCTTAGTCAGTCAGATGTATTCAAACAAGCTTTTTTTATTTTTGTATTGTGAACACAGTGTGATCTTTTCAGGTCTCTTTCTTGCTCTCTATTCAGTTAAATTCAACAAGCTTTAATGGCTGTGTGATAGATGAATTGCAGTGTTGTTAAAGCACAAGATGGTTTTAGTATTGAAGAGTCTTTATTATCCCAAAGGGACAGGAAGGTGAGAAGATGCTGTATTTATTATGCAGTGTAGTATTCATATTATTTATTATATTTTTATTATAAACATCACACTCCCTTATTTAATTAAATTGTTTTATTGTTTTACAATCTGACAATTTGAAACAGAACAAATAATCTTTGGAAGAACACAAAAAAGTATGTTAATAAAATTATTACAAATCTGTTTGGTCTTCCACAAAGACTTGTTGATTGCCGTGATGAGATCTTGTTTTCTACTCAGCTTTGCCATCTTAAACTATAGTCTTTGAGGTGCCAAACCATCTATACTGAACTGAAATTGAGGGATTCTGCTGGTGTTTTCACTGAGTTTATTCCCTCTGCTTTAAACCTAAACATTGCTGCTGTTTTTTGGATCACTTTCCTGAATAAAAAAGGGTCCTAGATCCAAAATGCTCACTGATGACTATGACTTCTCAAAGACTTCATGATCCATAATTTCTTTGAAAATAAAAAGTGGCCCTGGGCCACTGTGATGTTTGGGCTTTGGTTTGTTGACATATCTATCCTTTTTATGAAACAACATGGCTGCAAACTGTTCCAAAGCCACTGCTATTTCATTTGTAAAAAGCATGTTATTGAATGCCCTCCCCCTCTTCCAACCATTTACAGTAAGTGCTTGCTGGAACCCTTATCATGGGGCATGTGTTTGTTTTTTATATCTCTCTCCAAGACTTCTGCACACTTTTCTTATCAATGTTGGACTCATTCACACCAAGGTCAGCCCACAGTCATCTTTGGACCTGAGAAGCTGGTCCAAAAGAGAATCTTTCCTCTGTGAGTTTGTCAATAGCTGGCACAGCAGGACTTAAGAAAAAGAAAGATTTACAGTTCATTTATTATAAAAATAATTTGTGTAGTTGTGTTCTCATGTGAAAAAATATTTTAAATTATGTTATTTACCTATGCAACTTCCATAGATTTGATTCTCTTTGCATCCTCTCTTTATAATGCCTTCTCACTGTGCTTTCAGAAACAAAGATGTCCACGGAATCCAAATGCTCTACAATGTCTCTTGTTGACTTCCTGTTTGCTTTCATCTTCTATTAAAGGCTATTAAATATATAAATCTTCTAATAGGCTATCAAAAGGTTGATCAATCAACAGTCTTGGCCGCCTATCTGTGGCCTAGTTTGGAAGTAGCATGAAGCTGGCAACAGAAACTGGCTTTTATTTTTTTATTATTACCTCTATTGAAATACTTAAACATTCTACAGCTGCTTTAAGTATCTGGATTATTATTCTTTGGATATATTAAAAATGTGCTGCATGACACAGGGTGGAGGAAAATCCTCATTTAACTGCGAGGAAACCTGGAGTCCACAGCTGGCAGCTACCAACTCCTCCACATTAAACAAATATACACAAATATGTACCTTCTACAATAAATCTACATATATGCAAATTCCTTAGAGAGTTGAAGATTTTTCAGCTAAGACAATTTTCATTAAATGTATTTTGACTAAATTAAAGACCTGACATACAGGAGGTTATCATCAGTCATTCCATTTTTGATTATTACTGTTGTTTGTACCTGCTTTCCTAATTCCCTTGTCTTTTTAGAGATTGGCTAAATATACTTACACAAAACAACATTGCTCAAATTAGCCAGCTACTTTTGTCCAATAGAAATAACTCAGGTCCACAGCTGTAGAGTGTAATCATCTAATCTGTGATCTTCTATTGTTTAAATGCTTAGTTTAAAATAGCACTTGATTAGGTGGCCTGTTTGACTCTGAGTACCTTTGATTTTAGTTCTACTTTATATAGGTTCTTGAGTTCTGTTTTTATGTTCACATGGATATTGTCATTGATACTCTGCAAGCAATGAACTGTCAAATTAAAAAAAAAGACACAGTTGTGACCATTTACTGTTCTTAAGTGCAAAGTATGCCTGTATTAGCCACCTAAACAAGAACCACAAAACACTAGAATTGTTGCACCACATGAGAATGTTTCCTTTAACATTCTAATCACATATTTATGATTGTGCGCTGCCAGGACCTGTCAATTATGATCCCATATGTGTGATCTTATGTGTCAAAGGGTTAATTCATATTTTAAATATCAAATATGAATAGGAGATTGGGGGTTTTAATTTGCTGTAACAATCAGAAATTGTAACAGTAAATCTTGACAGTACATGACGACTTTTAGGAACCAATCAACCATAATAATTTACGTTCTCGCACGGACTCTAAATATACAATATGCAGTTTATTGATATACTGTAACCAAAACATGCATAACCAAAACAAACACAATAGAATATATGATTAAAAGATGATGCTATGCATCAACTATAATGTGTTGCAGTATAGCTCATACTGTAGGTTCATGCTTTTACTATTCTAAACTAAATATTAAAATGTCTTTGCAATAACAGTTCTTGAAAATGATGTGATTAATGAAGTTATACTTAACAAACCATTGGCCAAATGTCCTTGATTAGTTTAAACTTTACGGTGGCTGGGTACTACTTTACTACTTTACTTTACAGCTGGCTGGGTCTCCGTAGCAGCTTCTTGGTACAGGGAGGGTCCGGGTGCAGAGGAGAGAGAGAAAGAGATTTTGTCTTGCTTTGCTTAGCAGCTTGCGTTGGCCTCAGGCAGCTCTGCCAAAGCAATGTTTTTGCTGACTTTGGGTTTGCATGATGACAGAAAAAAAGTCCAACTGTCTAATTTCATTGATCAGCAGAAAATAACAGCAAGTTCACAAGATTTCTTCCCTTTCTTAGCCTGGTGTATTGGATAAATGTTTAAGCCCTTATTTGGACTGCTTTCAATCACGTAGTTGTAAAAGTCAGTTTGCAAGTTTAGATGGAGAGATTAAGAAAGCCAGTGATTAACTGGTGAGAAAGAACTAGGTTCTGGTTTTTATGAGGCGACATCACAAGTTGGTGATTAGCTGAGATACAGTAACTTTTGGTTCTGATATCCACCCAACAGATCCCCAATAAGTGGATCTTCTTTTGGACGAAGGATAGTGACCTTTGACCTGTGGTTTTGGGAAGAAACCAGCCTGGAATCTCAATGGAGCCCTTCTGTCCTACAGTATACAGTGGTGTGAAAAAGTGTTTGCCCCCTTCCTGATTTCTTATTTTTTTGCATGTTTGTCACAATGAAATGTTTCAGATCATCAAACAAATTGAAATATTAGACAAAGATAACACAAGTAAACACAAAATGCAGTTTTTAAATGAAGGTTTTTATTATTAAGGGGAAAAAAAATCCAAACCTACATGGCCCTGTGTGAAAAAGTGATTGCCCCCTAAACCTGGGCCACCCTAAGCAGCAACAACTGCAATCAAGCGTTTGCGATAACTGGCAATGAGTCTTTTAGAGCGCTGTGGCGGAATTATGACCCACTCATCTTTGCAGAATTGTTGTAATTCAGCCACATTGGAGGGTTTTCGAGCCTTAACCGCTTTTTTAAGGTCATGCCACAACATCTCAATTGGATTCAGGTCAGCACTTTGACTAGGCCACTCCAAAGTCTTCATTTTGTTTTTCTTAAGCCATTCAGAGGTGGACTTGCTGGTGTGTTTTGGTCCTGCTGCAGAACCCAAGTGCGCTTCAGCTTGAGGTCACGAACAGATGGCCGGACATTCTCCTTCAGGAGTTTTTGGTAGAAAGCAGAATTCATGGTTCCATTTACCACAGCAAGTCTTCCAGGTCCTGAAGCAGCAAAACAGCCCCAGACCATCACACTACCACCACCATATTTTACTGTTGGTATGATGTTCCTTTTCTGAAATGCTGTGTTACTTTTATGCCAGATGTAATGGGACACACACCTTCCAAAAAGTTCAACTTTTGTCTCGTCAGTCCACAGAGTATTTTCCCAAAAGTCTTGGGGATCATCAAGATGTTTTCTGGCAAAACGGAGACGAGCCTTTATGTTCTTTTTGCTCAGCAGTGGTTTTCGTCTTGGAACTCTGCCATGCAGGCCATTTTTGCCCAGTCTCTTTCTTATGGTGGAGTCATGAACACTGACCTTAACTGAGGCAAGTGAAGCCTGCAGTTCTTTGGATGTTGTTGTGGGGTTTTTTGTGACCTCTTGGATGAGTCGTCGCTGCGCTCTTGGGGTAATTTTGGTCGGCCGGCCACTCCTGGGAAGGTTCATCACTGTTCCATGTTTTCGCCATTTGTGGATAATGGCTCTCACTGTGGTTCGCTGGAGTCCCAAAGCTTTAGAAATGGCTTTATAACCTTTTCCAGACTGATAAATCTCAATTACTCTGTTTCTCATTTGTTCCTGAATTTCTTTGGATCGCAGCATGATGTCTAGCTTTTGAGGATCTTTTGGTCTACTTCACTTTGTCAGGCAGGTCCTATTTAAGTGATTTCTTGATTGAGAACAGGTGTGGCTGTAATCAGGCCTGGGTGTGGCTAGAGAAATTGAACTCAGCTTTCCAAAGATGTGATAACCACAGTTGATTTATGTTTTAACAGGGGGGGGAATCACTTTTTCACACAGGGCCATGTAGGTTTGGATTTTTTTTTTCCCTTAATAATAAAAACCTTCATTTAAAAACTGCATTTTGTGTTTACTTGTGTTATCTTTGTCTAATATTTCAATTTGTTTGATGATCTGAAACATTTCAGTGTGACAAACATGCAAAAAAATAAAATCAGGAACGGGGCAAACACTTTTTCACACCACTGTACATCATTAATTATACAGCATCGATACAACTTTATGTTGTCTCTTCTCAGGGGGGCCTCTTTAGACACATTCTTCTGGATTTAGAGAGAGGCACCAGCTGCTTTGTCAAAGCACATAAAGATTATTAGAAATCTTCAACAACACTTAATTCTAGGTGAAATAATAGGCCTTGTTGTTTAAATAATGAAATGAAATATACAGTACATTTCAATTTAACTCTCATTCCTTACAAAATGTTATATTTACACAAATATTAGTTTGATTGGCTGAGCTACTTTCCAACACCCAGCCAATTGCTGTCTAAGATGAACATGAATAACAGTTTGCTATAAATAATATTTATTATTAATAAAGGGTTTTTCTTTAATCAAAGACTGAATCCAGTATTCTTACAAGATTCATAATTACAACCTACAGTATTGTGAATTCTGCTTTTTACTGTATATGGTCTTATGCAGGAATGTTGCTTAAATATGGTACCTGAGAACAGTAATTTAATGTGCCACAGTAACTGTAATGCAGTTAAGTAAAACTCTGACAGAGCCGCTTGTGAGAGCAAGGTGACTTTCTGCTCAATTACATGAGAGCTACAGTACAGTTGGATAGATTTTAAGTTCTTTAAGCAACACCATCCGTTTGTCAAATTCACCTGCTTTGCACAGTACACAGTACACAACTTGCCCCAGGGACTTAATAATAGTATAATCAAAACAATCCCCCCCTAAACATGTGAATCCCTTGAAGTCAGATCCACAGATATACTGAAACAGAAGCATACACGGCAATGAATACTGTGTATACTGTGTAAATATACTGTATATACAGTATGATACTGTATGGTTTCAAAGCCACTATAGTACAGTATGTGTGAAGTATTTTTCTTAATCCAAATTTAAAGTTAAATTTCTTGTTGCTGAAATTTCTATTAAGACAAAATATAGATGTTCTTAATGCAAATGTAAACCTGAAAGAGGCACACTGCATTTGCAACAAGCTATAATAATTTCATAACATCTTGCTATGTAAAAATTTATAGCCAAAAGGATAGCTCTAAAGGTTACATTTCAAGCTGAAAAGACAAGACTCAACGTTTTTTCTCTGTAACTCTTCAGATTACAGTTTGTCCATGGTCATTCATTATTAATTTTATTAATAATGTATTCCATATTGCATTTAAATTGGAACGTTTTTACAAATATAAAAAGAGGTGGTACACAACATGTCTCCTGTATAGCTCTTCAGAATAATTCCCACAAGGCCACACAACATTGTCACAACATACAGATGCACCCATTCAAAATGCGCGGTACAAACCCGTACCGCACGCAGCTACCCACAAGCCACTGTATTGTACCACAGTACGTGATTGGCTGGCCAAAATGACCGACAGGGGTACTCGTGGTGCATTGGTCATTAGTGAAAAGATGTAATCATTTAATCTCTTTACTGTGCATGTTTTAATCCGCTTAGTATTGAATATTTATGTGGAATTTTACAACTACAGGGAAATTTTAGTAGCTGAGCATAAAAAGAAGAGGAGCATAACGCATCTGATGATCATAAACTATATTAATTTAGGAACATAAACATATTATGTAAAATGTATATGGCTGGTATTGGTAGTTTAAAGAAAAAATACACACCAGTATTCCAGTTTCTTCCTAAACATTTTAAGCATCAAAGTCTTACATGTGGTTATTTCAGAAACATTTTTACGTGTTCCTTCTGATCCTTTTTAAGTTTATACTGTATACTTTGTGAAAGGTCATAATGTTTAAACCATTTCTGCGAATACGCTTGTTATCAGAGTAAACAAAAGCATAATTTTAGAATTTGATTAATAGGGAATATACTGTAATGTGGAGTCGCGTATCTAAAGAAATGAATAACCATATAATTATATTCATGTACTGATATACACACTCACACCGGAGCCAATTTCGCCAGAAACAACCTCCCAGTAAGTCCTTGGACTGTGCAGTACTGTACAGTACAATATATGGTTTAAAGATTTAAAGTTAAAGTTAATTTGTTGGCTGATTACTGGCTGCTGAAATTTGGATTAAGGCAAAATATTGATTTTCTCAATTCAGATGTAAACCTGAAAGAGGCACACCGCATTCACAAAACTTATGTGAACTATTTTTATATATTCGGCTATGGAAGAAACAAACCAAAAGTAGTACTCTGATCGGCTTTGAACCTCCTGGGTGCAGCGCATTACATTACAGTCCATTGCCCATTCCCACTATAAGGACAATAAAGTTTTTTTTTATAATTGAATGTGATATTTTAACTGCTTAGTTACACGATTCCATATTAATATTACTTTCAAGTGGTATTAAATCAGTACAATTTTTTTTTACAATAACAGCAAGTGGTGTTCTTACTACGTATTCTTAGAAAAGGATAAAACATTATAACTATGCAGTTCAGTATAAAAACTTTATAATGTTAGAACAAGCACATTAGAACTATTACCCACTGTAAGTCACCAAGTTAAAGACTTTGGTGCATAAAGTATTTGTTTTAGAAGTTGGAATACTGTTGTGTACTTTTTTTATGTTTAGCTACCACTGCTATCTACTGTGTGTAGATTAGGTATGTATTACATTATACTACTTTTTTTTATTTTCAGCTACCAAAATTTACCTTTAAACTTTCTCTATGTGGATGTAAACCTGAAAGAGGCACATCACATTCACAAGCTACAGTATAATAATAAACTCTTTTTATATATCCAACTGAGCAATCTTGCTTTATAAAATATACCTATTTTTTAATTAGTTAAATATTTAACATGCTGTAATGGTTTAAAATTAATAAATGTCTAAACAGTATACAACTTAAATTCTATATCTGGAAAAAGATTGTCCCTCTGCTTTGACCAGGATTTGAAAGCAGGCGTTTTCTGGCGACAGCCCAAATGCTCCACACACGATGTTAAACTTTCACTGCTTCACCTGGTGGTTTTACAAAACAGTGCAACTCCACAACTGAGTATTTTAAAAAAGCTGCGGTCTCCCACAGAACATGAACTGAAAAGTACCCCTCGCTCATTCTGAATGACTGGATCTGTAAAAATCCACCAATCCATCTGTTTTTTAACTGTTTTATCCAGGACAGGTAGGGCTAAGACCTACAATATTATGTTAAATGTTTTACGTTTTTGAGAGACTTCAGATCTTTGACTGATGAGTAAAAAATTTAACAATGCATGCTGTGGTGAAAAAAGCTATTGAGCACAGAACATCTTTCCTTCTGTCAAACTAATTCCATATATAGTTTTTTTCTTATCTGAGTAAAACCAGAAAATACAGAAAGACATTCTCAAGTTTAAGGAGAGATTTACCTAATGAGTTTGTGTTATTCTGCTTTATATGGTCAGCTTTATGCTTAATGTGGTAGCATACATACAAATAGTAATTCTCGCATTATGAATTCGCTTACACCTAGGATCTGCTTTATTCAAAATAAAGTTTCTAAAAATGGAACCAGGTACAAGATGTTGTTTATATAAATGGTGTGAGTCTTTAAAATGCCTTTGGTTTGAAGGTTCTGTGTTATTTGTTTGCAAAATTATTGAGATCTGAAGCATCTCAAAAATAGGCGTTTTATTAAGAAAGTGAGGTTGTGAAAAAAGTGACAAATGACCATGAAATAAACACAAGCTGTTTGAAATTGTTATTATTAATAAATTAATATTGTTAATAATGATAATATATGTACATTTAACATTGGACACATTTTAATATATACTGTATATAAAAATAATAAAATGTCAATATAATGTACATGGTATTTACTATTTTATTGTTTGTTAAAAGAAAAACTTGTGCCCCGACAAAGAATCAAACACCGACTTCCGAGTTGATAGATATGCACCAAATCCACTGTAGCAAAGTGCTGCTCAGAAATGGACAGGTCAGTATATTTCCAAAGTAACCATGAGTGAATAAGTGAAAGAAATTAATGCAGATGTTTAAGAAAGTGGATTATGATAGTAATATGAGCTATACAAATATATTATATTTAGATCCCTAAATTAATCTTATTAATTTCTTTAGTTAGACAATTCCAAGCAATTGTCTCAAGTAACATCTAATGCACCACAAGTGCCACCTATCAATCATCTTTGGCTGGTGAATTACATATCGCTGCACACAGCATGACTTTTACCATATTTAGAAGAAATACCGTGTGTTCTGAGTGGCTACATCTGTAAGAAACAGTGCATATCGTATGAGAATATACACAGACAATAGAGACTATAGCAGATTCAACTGCCATCCTAACTACAGCTGGCCTGCTACACACAAGGAACACTATTGAACACACCTCCCACTGCACTTCCTACCCAGCGGCGCATGGGAATGTGCAGCTTCTACACCTGACGCTAATCAGCGCTGGGATTTAAGATCCCCACGCGCTCGCAGACGGCATTCACAGTAGAACCGAATGTGTTCCCCTCACCGGCGACACAAACTAATTTCTCAGATTAGAGAAAGATTTCTCTCCTGTACCAGAGAACCAATACCTCTGCAGACGACTACACACCAGCACACTGCACGGAAGACAACACGTGCTCTGCCGGTGCTCAGGTAGCCTTCTAACTCTACCGAAACTATCACACTTGGCGCCCAACGTGGGGCTGCCTGCTTTTGTAGTCGTCATGGCTGATCACCTGACCCTGATGGAAGAGGCACTCCGAGCCCTCACTGCTTCTGTAACGGTACAGCGGGAAACCAACGAGTTACAGCGACAAGCCCAGGGCACCCTCCAGACTCAGATCTCCACCATCCAGGAGTCAGCTTCTGCTCAGACCAGATATTTACAGGATCAAGTAACTGCTTTACAGGATCTGTGCCGACAGATGAGAGAGAGAATTCAGATTTCACCGACCTCAGCCACACCCGCATCACCGGCACTGGCTCAGGTCCAGCCCAGTCATGTCCTGCAGAAGATGATGCTTGAAGACGATGTGGAGGCTTACTTGAGAGCCTTCGAGCAGACTGCGGAGCGCCTGCAATGGGACCGCAACCTATGGGCCAGCATCGTGGCTCCCCTTCTTTGTGGCGAGGCCCAGAAGGTATATTACAATCTGGACAGCGCGTCTGCCTCGGACTATACTGACTATATGGGTCTCCGCCTGCTCTCAGATGTACGACTTGATATATCTGGCCAAAAAATGGCTCGAGCCAGACACCCTGTCTCTGGGTCAAATAGTCGAGCGGGTTGTCCTAGACGTGTACCTGCAGCAGTTGCCTCCCGAGTTGCGACGTTCAGTGGCCCAGCATGACCCACAGACAGTGGATGATTTCATGGCCACCCTGGAGAAACATCTGGCCGCAGCCGACCTTGCAGGGCGGGATGAGGACACTACCAGCGTAGGTACACAGCAGGAGGGGAAGACATCAGAAACCTACTGGGGGGTCCGCCCCAAATTCAAGGTGCACTCAACCCCCGTGGACTGGGCCACCAGGAACCTCGCAGGGGTGATCTCGCTGTACCCGATGTGCCACAGAGGTTCATGAGTCCAATCAGTGTCTTGCTGAAGATACAAAAATGGACTTCAACATCATCCACTCCTCCCGTAACTGGAATAAGGGGACGGTGCATACGAATCCTCCGGTAGAACCCATCCTATTAAATGGACAGCCCCTCCTAGCCCTTGTCGATTCCCGGAGCACTCTCTGTTTGGTCACCCCTGATGTAGTCCAACCACACCAGGTCGAAAAACATCATGAGATCTCTGTCGGCTGCATTCATGGGGAGCAACGAGAACACCTGGTAGCCCGTCTATGGCTTCATTTTAGAGGGTGCACAGTAGTGGTCACAGCTGCCGTGGTACAGGGGCTGCCACACCCCCTGATTCTCGGAAGGAATTTTCCTCTGTTCAGTGAGCTGTACTCTGGAAACAGCTCTAAATCGAACTGCGACTTGGCAAAGAAACCGAAACCCCAACAAAACTCCAAGCCAGAGGTAGACATTTGTACCCTGGGGAAGTGCAAAAGGAAAGGGGGCATTACCCAAATTAATACTAATGCATCTGCCTCGCTGTCTTCGCCCCCCAGATCTAAGCAAGCCGGGCCATCTACGGACCCCCTTGACAACTGGGAGATGGGCATCCTCACTGCAGACTTCACCCAAGACCAAGCGGAGGACCCTACCCTGGCCCATGCCCGAGCCCATGCGATTGAATGGAAAGGATAACCGTTTGAGGCTCGTCAGGGACGCTCGAATTCTTTTATTATAAAAAATGACCTGATATACCAATGTAATGGTCCCAATCAGGAGCATCTTCTGGTTCCTTCGAAAAACCGCCGGTTTGTCTTCCACCTGGCGCACATACATCTGGAGCACACCTGGGAGTAGACAAAACCCGGGAGCGAGTCCTGAAAAGGTTCTTCTGGCCAGGAGTATATGCTGACATCAGGTGCTTTTGTACATCTTGCCCTGACTGTCAGCCAACCGCCCCGAAACCGCAGTTCCGAGCACCATTACAGCTCCTGCCTGTCATTGACGAGCCCTTCGTTTGCATCACCATGGATATAGTAGGTCCCCTTCCTAAATCAGCCTGGGGACACGAATATATCCTCGTGATTGTGGATTACACTTCGAGGTATCCGGAAGCAATACCTCTACATAGGGCTATCAGCACCAGCATCGCTAACTTCAGTACAGCATCCACAAACAGATGGGCTGGTGGAGAGATTTAATTTACAGAGAGAGAGAGAAAGAGAGATTTATCACACTATGACATTAAAATACAAATCAAAAAGATAATGGCAATGATATAAAATAATATCTGGAATGTTTTGTTGAAGTCCGCTCCCCTCAACTGTTTGGGAGACAGATGCTGTAGGTACAGATCTGGCCATTCAAAATGCTCGGAGTACACTGTGTTAAAATGCGGTAGGCGTGGCGCATCATACTGCATTATACTGCATGCGAGTTGTATACTTTTTAGACTTTTAATAATTTTAAACTGTGTATTACAGCATGTTCATCATTAAACATTAAAAAGTCGGTATATTTTATAAAAGCAAGACTGCTCAGTTGGACAAAAGTACACAACCTTCCACCTTCATCATAAATATTTTAATTATGCAGAAATATTTAATGCATTGAAGATATTACTGATAATATTAATAATAAATGACCTTGGACAGGCTGTAAGCTCAAAGTATTACCATGGTCCACTTTCTTTTTAACCGTCTGCATCAGTTTAATTGTTGTGACACGAAAATACTTTCTCCTTTCATTGACAAAAAGTAACACCACAGCATTTAGTTGATCCAATCATGTATTCGTTTCCAATCATACAAAGTAAGTTTTGAGAATCTCTGATTCACCATGCCTATAATGGTGTCCCAGAGATTGCTCATAAACGATATTAATATAGGAACATAAACATATTATGTAAACTGTATATGGCTGGTATTGGTAGTTTAAATAAAAAATACACACCAGTATTCTACTTTCTTCCTAAACATTTTAAGCATCAAAGTCTTTCATTCAGTTACATACTGTGGTTATTTTAGAAACGTTTTTACATGCTCCTTCTGACTATATTAAGTTTGTATACTTCATAAAAAGTTATAATGTTTAAACCTTTTTTGCAAATATTTACGCTTATCGCAGTAAAAAATGCATACTTCTTAGAATTTGATTAATAGGGAATATAATATGGAGTGCACTTTCTTTGGAAATGTCTGCATCAGTTTAACTCATTCCCACGTGATTACGTTTGTGGCGTAATGGGTTAGGCGTGTGCCTTGCATGCTGTCAGTTTATATTATATAATATTATAATATCATGGACATATTATGATATTTTTTATATTTCTAAATATCACAACATGTTCGGAGCTAAATGATTTATTAATAACAATGAATAATTTCAAACTGCTACTGTACTGCCACTACAGTATAGCTTATGGAAAATACATTTGTCCAGAACGTCCCCTTGCTCTTACAAGCGGCTCTGTTAAGCAGAGTAAACACACCACACCCTTTGAATGAGTTTTAATCAACTTTGTCTGTCAGTGAAAAAATTACTCTTTTCCTTCCCCCCTGGTGCGAGGTGACAATGGAGAAAACTGTTTTTTTATTTTACTAGGAGTGTGAACATTGAGTGAGCACTGGGGAGTTCAGTGAGACTAATACAGTGAGATTACTGAAGTGGATAGTTTTAGTAAATATGTTGACAAATATCTGAATTTCTGCAAGATAAAATTGTATCTAGCTGTGAATCAGCTACGAGACCTTGTCCCCGTGAAATTGTGGAAAAGAGGTTTAGTGGGCAGCATTACTCACAGTGTAGTTACCAGAGAGTGTTTTTAATACACTGTACAATATAACAGTATGAAGCAAGTATGTTTTTTTATTGTTTGTATCCGCTATTCTTGCAAGTACATTTTGTATTCAGTTTGCTTCCGTGTTTTAGCTGGTGGGCAAACGTTCAATGTGAAAATTCTTCCACAAGGAGTGTACCTTTAAAGCAGAAAAGACCGCACCAAACTTTTTCGGCTCTGTATGTTGCTCAAGCCATTTCTCTTTGATACTTTCTTTAGTCACAGAGGTGGAAAAACACCTCCCCTGTTCCCCTTCCCTCTTAATGCCTCACCTGTTCCCATTTTTAACCAGTGTCCGAATCACAGCGAGTGAGAGAGATTAGGGAGAGACATATGTAGACATGGGTAAATAGTGTAGATCAAGAAATTCTGCTAATGAAAAACACAAATGTGATCCAATGCCCAAGAGGTTCTCAACTTTATTAATCTGAATCTGTGCAAGTTAAATAAGAGGAGTCAGGAATTAAATGTAAAGTTCATATTATGCACAATCTAAAATAATTTTAAAACAGTTGATAAAAAAATTGCATATTGAGAATTATGAAACAGAATAAAAAAATGTGGTATTATCAATCAATCAAGGTGTATTTATCAATGCACGAACAGTACAGCATACAGCTGTTGTCAGCAATGAAATGCGTTGTCCGCAAGCTCGTTTAGAGGGATAGAAGAGTAGAAGGACAGGAATTTATAGGGATTTTGTTAACGAAAAAAAAATGGATACAATAAATTACAAAATTGCAATTTACAATACAATTTACAGATTGTGCGAAAGTAACAGTAGGATAGGAGGTATTTAGCACTCTTCGTATGTGTCCTGAGAGTGCAAGTGACAGGAGGGTGCCGGTGCCAGTTCAAGGAGGTAATTGCAGGCATCTGCTGTAGTTGGCTGTTTAGCAGTCTTACTGCCTGGTTGAAGAAGCTGTTACGAAACCTATTGGTCTTGGACTGTATACTTCGGTATCGTTTTCCGGATGGTAGTAGAGAGAGCAAGTTGTGGTTAGGGTGACTGGGGTCCCTCAGGATAGACCTGGCCTTCTTGAGACATCTAACAGAGAAGATATCCTCGATGTTCGGTAGCACGCAGGCGGCAATGTTTTTTGCTAGTTTCACCACCCTCTGGAGTACCTTTCGCTCTCGGGCGGAACAGTTACCATACCAGGAAGTGATGCAGCCGGTTAGGATGCTTTCATTGGTGCACCTGTGAAAAATTGTTAGGATGTTTGATGGCATGCCGAACTTCTTTAATCTGCAGAGAAAGCATAGGCGCTGCCCTGCTGTCTTGGCTACGAGGTTGGTGTGGTGGGTCCAGGTTAGATCGTCTATGATGTTGACACCTAGGAATTTGAAACTGTTGACTCTGCACTGCGGACCCGCTGAGTCAGCTTGTACTTCGCCATTTACCCACGGTTTTTGATTTGGGTATGTGCAAACAGTAATCGTGGGGACAACATCTTCTATGCATTTGCCAAGTTGCATAGTCCGCGTACAGATTAAGCTTCTCAAAAAATCCACTGGTCAGTGGTGGCAAAGCAGTGACTTAGAATAGAGTCCGATTCCTCTGACCAGCACTGGGTGGTCCTTGTCGCAGGCTTCTCCTGCTTGAGTTTCTGCCTATAGGCAGTAGATAGAAGGATAGAGGTGTGATCAGATTTGTTAAGTGGAGGTTTGGGGAGGGCTTTGTGGCCATCCCGGAAGGGAGTGTAAACATTTTCCAACGTGTTTGTTCCGCATGTCAGGCAATTTATATTCTGATATAGGTTTGCCACAATTTTCTTCAGGTTCGTGCCATTGAAGTCCCCCACTGTGATGAATGTGCCCTCAGGATATGAGTTTTTGTGTCTGCTAAGGTGTTCGTGTAGTTCGGCGGAATATACACCACTGTGAGGACCACCAATGCAAATTCCCTCTGTAAATAGAACGGGCGACATTTTATCGTCAGATGTTCAAGGTATGGAGAGCATGATGATGAAATACTCTCCACAGCTATACACCAGGAGTTATTAACCATGATGCACACCCCTCCGCCCCTGATCTTCCCTGAGTCCATTGTCCTGTTCTAACGGTGGACAGAAAAACCTCTCGGGAGGATAGCGGTGTCCGGAATAGATACAGATGCAGCCATTCAAAACGCATGGGGTATGCCACGGTACAACGCGGTGGGCGTGTCGCATCAAAATGTGGTATGACGCGGTGTAACGCGTCATTTGACGTCAACCTGGAAATTACCATATGTGAAGCCAGTAAAGCTTAACCTCTCATGTACAGCATTTGAGCTTTTAAATTTAAACTGTGTATTACAGCATGTTAATCATCAGTCATTAAAAAGTTGGTATATTTTATGAAAGCAAGATTGCTCAGTTGGGCAAAAGTACACAACCTACCTTTATCATAAATATTTTAATTATGTAGAAATATTTTATGCATCAAAGCCTTTACCAAAGATATTACAATAGTATTAATAATGAATGACCTTGGACAAGCTGTAAACTCAAAGTATTACGCTGGTCCACATTCTTTGTAACCGTCATTTTAAACTAAAATACTTTATTTTTTCATTGACAAAAAGTAACACCACAGCATTTCGTTGATCTAACTAACGAGGACAGGACATTAGTTAGCCAATATGATAAAGGAATAAATGACTTTTTTTGTTTATTTCTTTAGCACATTTATTTGAAAATTTCCATCGATTGTACAAGCACTTGGAAAATGTCTAATCCCTAGTTCGTCAGACATTTTCTTTGACTATAACAGACATACTGTAAAAACTCCCTTGATTTTAACAGAGCGTTTCATAATTTCTAACAACGAAAATGATTTAAACTGCGACACTTATCATTCAACCAGAGCTCAAAATATCACAAGGATCCTCAAGAGCACAACAAAGACAACAGAAAAAGATATGTGTATCAGATACAAGAGAATCCAAGCTTTTTTATCAACGCATTGTTATCTACGCTAAGAAGTAGTCTTTAAAATTTATCACACAGTAAAAAGTCAAATTTATACCAGAGATTATGGCACCCCTTCAGAAGGGTGTCAGCCAGTCAGATTCCAGGACCGGAATTATCCGTTTTATAATCGAGAATATAATATGTAATCACGCATTTAAAGAAATTAATAATGATATTAATTTAAGGATCTAAATATCTAAATCTATGTATCTATATAGCTGGTAGTATAACTTTATTTCACTTTCTTTGTAAACACGTTTTGTTAACACCCAAATCGCAGGTGGATTCTGTTTTTGTTATAGTCTGTAGCTCAAATCCTGCTTAACTAAAAATTAGACACAAGAAGAGTATTATTGGACACTGTTGTGAGGCTCTGGCAGAATTTCTCTGTAACCTGAAGAGTTATAGAGGAGACATGTTGTGTATCGCTTCTTTTTACACTTGTAAAAAAAAAACATTCCAATGTTAATGCGACACGGAAGATAATGTGGTGTATTGGTCGTTAGTGAAAAGATTTAATCATTTAATCTCTTTACTGTGCACATTTTAATCTGCTTAGTATTGAATATTTATATGGATTTTACCACTAAAGGGAAATTTTAGTAGCTAAGCATAAAAGGCAGAGGAGCATAACGAAGGTTATAAAGGTCATAATATTATAATATTAATTTAGGAACATAAACATATTATGTAAACTTTGTGTTGCTGGTATTGGTATTTTAAAGAAAAAATACACACCAATATTCCAATCTTCCCTAAACATTTTAAGCATCAAAGTCTTACATGTGGTTATTTTGAAACGTTTTTACGTTTCTTCTGACCATATGACTCTATGTGTGTTGCTGTTTCAGTATGTGTCACATGACTTACCTTGGTGGTGTGACGGCTTAAGCGACTGATTTACAGTATAAGCTTGAGGTCGGGTGTTCAAATCCAGCAATCGCCATGAGTTTTCTTTTAACAAAGACACTTCTTTGAAAAACTAAAATAGCAAATATTATGGACACTACAGTATATTGACATTTTTTATATTTCAAAATAACACATGTTCGTACAGTACACTGCAGTACCGTAGGTTGAACTGTAGGGCGCAAATCCACCTGAGCCCAAAAGCCCAACATTAATGTGCATTCGCCTGGCGCTGCGCAGTTTTCATCACTTTCTGCGGGAGTGCTGGCTGTGACTAATTAACTGGTTTCACAGGTATTCCACAGGTATTTTCCAGCGAAAGACACCTCCCCCCTCCAAAACCCCTTTTTTACTTACAGTAGTACTTAAGTACAGTACAGTAAGTAAGTACAGTAGTACTTCTCGCGTTAAAAAAGTTAGGTGTTAGCATAAACTATTAGTAATCAATAATATTAATTTAGCACTGTAATAAATTGTGCTAATAATAAATTATATTCTACTCTGAGAATGTAGGGGGGAGGAAAAATGCCCGTGGTCTTTTCACTGATAAACTTGTGTCAAGCTGTCAACAAAACATTCAATTGAGTGTCCATAATATTGCTATTTTGCTATTGCTAATTGCTATTTCTACTACTGTATCTGAGTCTCTGTATCTACATTGTTTGTTAACAAACCGGTTTCGCAGGTATTTTCAACCCCCAGCCACTGTTGTTTCATCAGTTGTTATCCTGTAAAACGCTTTGAGAACCCACCTTTAAAGTTTATTATTATAATTAATATTGATAATATTCTTCCTCCTAGAACTTGTAAATTGTTGTTGTTATTGTTGTTGTTATCCTGTAAAGCGCTTTGAGAAGCTCTATTCTATTCTGCCCTCCAGCGGTGAGGTCACTGCTTGGCAGCCTCCGGCTGGCCGTGCACTGCTTGGAGAATTGCCCCGCCGAGCGACCGCGACACCTGACCTCACCGCTGGAGGGCACCTGCCACCCCTGGCACAGCACCCCGTCCCTCACCTCCGAGGCCTCCCACAGTGTGCAGAGTGCCTTCATGGACTTAGGATGAGGGGCGAGCTTATCTCACCGTTGCGCTTGGCCCCTGCATTCCCCCCAGCGGCCGCCCCGTCAACCGCCCAGCCGGGCATCCCGGGAGTCACCTCTGGCACACTTGCCCTGACACCCGCGGCTCCGACAGGCCCCGGCGATGCCTGCCGCTGCCGCCTCCGCTTCCCGCTCCGGTCAGCCCGTGCGCCCCGGACACCTCCCGCCCCGCCCGCCGCGAGACTGATTCGTTCCCCCTGCCACACCAACTCTCACCGGCCCAAGTCAAGGCAACCACCCACCTGCTGCAACCGGTCCAACCACAGGATACAGTCCTCGCAGAGTGGGGCGAGGTAGAAGGGGTGTTTCACCCTCGCAGCCCCAAACTGCACGGTGAGCGCCCGCTTGCGAGGACCTCTGCGTACTGCCCCGTCACCATCCTCAGGTGCAGGCTGGTGGTTTCCCATCCTGGGGGTCTGGCAGGACACCAGGCCGCAGCAGGGTGATGGTCGAACCAGTGTCAACGAGGGCCTGGCAGGGTCTGCCCTCGATGAAGCAGGGAAGAAATAAGCCCCGGCTGTGGCCAACCCTTCCCACGGCAGCAGACGGGGTGAAGCGCTCCTTCTGGCTTTCCGAAGTGGGGGTAGCGTCGCTCAAGGGCGGCCTTCCCCCCTTTAGGCCACCCTGCTCCCATTTCCTGACGGCCTCCGGAGTCCCCGGGGCTCCAGCGCCCAGCACTCCCGGCTGATGTGCCCCCTCTCCCAACAGCGGTGGCAGATGACCCGCCATCGTCGCTCCCCCGGTTCGCCGCGCTGGCCGTCTCCTCCTCCCCATCTGATTCCCCATGGACCGGCGTGGCCAGCATCACGTGGCGCTGCAGCTTAGTCGGCGCCAGGGCCTGGAGGAACGCCTGGAGCGCTATCTGGCGGGCTAAGTAGGCCACGACTGCGGCGACCGGACCCAGTGGCTCTCCTGCTAGGCGGCGGCGTTGCGCCAACCTTGCCTGCAGCAGTCCCAGCACCTCCCCTCTCCCGCCGAAACGCCTCCGGAGGGCCGACGCCAATGCCGCGTAGTTGTACCGCTGGTCCCTGGGTAAATCCAGCAGTGCTTGGTAGGTCTTCCCCTCCAGGACCGCGGCGAGGTGGCCCACCATCTCCACCTGAGACCAGACGTTTGCCCAGGCCACCATCTGGAACTGGGCCTCAAACATTTGCCGTGGGACCTCCTCATTATAACGGCTCGGCTTCACCGGTGCAGGCTGGTGCAGGCGTGGCGGGCTGGACCCTGCTGGTCTGGTGTCTCCTTCCCGCCACACGGCCTGAGGTGACCCATAAAAGGGTCCCCCCTTCCACTGAGTAGGTCGCCGTTGGGTAGCCCTGATAAGGGCTGTGGCCACTGGCGGTGCTGAGGGGTCATCCAGGCCCCTGGCGACTGCTGCTCGCCCCCAAAAGGCGCTTTAGGGGGTCACTCGGCTGCTGGGGGAACCGGTGCTTCTCTGAGTCCGACATCATCGGCCATTCAGTGTCCATCCTCCCTCTCTGACACCAATGTAATGAATTTGGGTTCGTTGAGGACGAACACAGAGACTCAAACTTGTGGAGTTAAAAACTGCGCTTCATTTCTTCTTCGTCACCACCCGCCAGCAGCACTCCCGCACCCAGACGAGAAAGAGACACAAGAAAAGCCCGCCAAGAGAGCGGGCCCGAAAGAGAGAGAGAGAAACACCAAGGGGTGCGGAACCAGGGAACTATTTACGTGGAAAATGGGCGATCTCCCCAGACTGTACGCCCGTTTCACTGTTACCTGGATACCTCTTGTCCTCTTGGGGGAAATATCCTCTAGGGGGATATTCTAACAACAAGTGATTATAAGACGATCTGTGCAATGAAATACAATATGCTGGACAGTATGCTTCTCAAAGCGCTTTACAGGATAACAACTGATGAAACAGTGGCCGGGGGTTGAAAATACCTGTGAATCCGGTTTGTTTACAAACAGTGTAGACACAGAGACTCAGATAGTAGCAATAGCAATTAGCAATAGCAAAATAGCAATATTATGGACACTCAATTGACTTTTTAAAAAGAAAAAAACTTTTTTCTGACAGCTGGTTTTTGTTGACAGGTGGTACAGCACCCCACCGCGCCCGTGCACCAGCATTATATTTTCATGTACGGGTAGAATGTGTTCATTTTGTTCCAATGAGAGACGGGTTCCTTTCGCCGAAGTCGGGAGATATTTGAAGCTTGCCACACCGGACTGTTACACCAACGCATTAGCAAGTTAAAGCAATTCCATTGAGGAGCCGGGCACGATAATTGTTTCGTTCCTTGATTTTCTGATCTGCAAGGCCATTTGGCTGCAGCGAATGTGAATTCTGTCTGGCATTGTCAGATTGTGAAAAAATAGAAGTATTTTAATCAAGATGGGGGTAAGGGAGTCTTCTTTATGACACTCTCCCTTATAAAATTAAAGTGAAACAAAACAAAAACTAAAAATAAGATACAATCTACAGACATTCACAACATAGACATATCTTAAAACATTTACATATATTGTTAAATTATTACTTTAAATATATACATTAAGTTACTGAAACAGCCAGTTAATAAAATTGTTGCAGTTTTGTTTTTGTTTGGAGGTCTGTCAAAGTGCAATGAAATACAATATTGTTGTTATTGTTGTTTTTATCCTGTAAAGCACTTTGAGAATTTACCTTTAAAGGCGCTATATAAGATAAAGCTTATTATTATTACTATTATTAATTTGCTGGAGAGGTGAACATTATTATGCAGAAGACAAAGATAACGATTTATGTTGCATTGTCAGCTTGTGAATCAATAAAGACATTTAATTAAGCACGGGTTTGCGATTTAAATGGAAATGGGGGTGACTTCTTGCTTCCTGTTAAAAGCAAGGAAGTTTTTATGTCTGTTATAGTAAAAGAAAATGCCTGACGAACTAGGGATTGGACAGTTTCCAAGTGCTTGTACAATCGATGGAAATTTTCAAATAAATGTGCTAAAGAAATAAACAAAAAAAGTCATTTATTTCTTTATCATATTGGCTAGCTAATGTCCCCTCTTTGCTAGTTACTTGTGGCTGTGTTTCTGCATTGCGTAGCAACGAGGGACTATATTCTCAGGCGGAGGAACGAAAACAGCTTAATTTTCGTGTTAAATAATTTTTTTTAAATTAAAATTCATTCTATCCAGCAATCGCATATTTGGGGACCGTTTCATAAAACTTTGATGCTTAAAATGTTTAGGGAGAAATGGAATACTGGTGTGTATTTTTTCTTTAAACTACCAAGACCAGCCATATACAGTACAGTTTACATATAGTAATATGTTTATGTTCCTAAATTAATATCGTTTATGACCTTCAGATGCGTTATGCTCCTCTTCTTTTTATGCTCAGCTACTAAAATTTCCCTTTAGTTGTAAAATTCCATATAAATATTCAATACTAAGTGGATTAAAACGTGCACAGTAAAGACATTAAATGATTAAATCTTTCCACGACCGACCAATGCACCACGAGTGCCCCTGTCGGTCATTTTGGCCTGCCAATCATGTACCGCGGTATGACGCGTTATGACACACTATGACGTAGGGAAATGCCTGCGGTACGTGTTTGTACCGCGAACTTTGAATGGCTGCATTTGTAAGTCAAGCCAGGTTTTGATACAAGCTAGCACATTGCAGTTTATAATGTCCCTTTAGAAAGCAAGCCTATCTCTCAGCTCGATGGGTAATCCATAATTATTTTTGGTGCAAGCCTGATCATGTGCAGGTGCAATACTAATCATTATTCCACTTATGGAGTAAAAGTATTTAATGACTAAAGCTATGTGGAAAGATTTCTGTTTCAAATAATAAGACATTTTGGAAACAGTTATTTTATTTGATGATTTGCTGTCTCTTTGATATCCTTTCAGATGAGCTTCATGTTTCACGATAAACTCATCATTCATCTTCACATGGTAGTGTGCAAAATATATTGAAAAGATGTTTCGGTTATCAGTTAATATTTTATTTGGCTTATCTTGAAAATTCAGTAAGATGTTTGATAAATTTTCAATCTTTAATTAAATTGGTAGAGAGACTTAAATCACAACAACAAAAAAAGCCAGAGTAATATATATATATATTATGTTTGTAGTAAAACCTTAGGCAGAATATTTCTCAGATTATTGGAAGGACTTTTCATTGGAACAGGTAAAGGTTTATTCCATGCTGAAAGGAAAAGAAAAGAGAGACAAACTTTTGGTTGTGGTGCCTTCTTTAGGTGTGAAGTACTACTTTTCATTGTCATTTGTTCCTTTGGTTGGTAAGATTATATACAGGAAGTGGCCAATTTGAGTTAAACATATGTACATTTTTTTGTCATAAAACTCAAAATTTCTTAATATTGGGCTTAACCTGTGAAAACTTTATTTCAGGTCCTCAGTAGCTAATGAATTAAAGATTAAATTAAATTGAAGATTAAAGAAACTACATAATGGTTTATACAATACATTATTAAGTAATGCAAATTGTACAAATACTGGGCTAAGTCAGTGGCATGGTGGAAATTTACTACCAAAATCTTAACAATTAAGAAAAATGTTTGCAAATTAGAGAGTCAATGTTTTTCACAAAATAAATCTTTTTTTTAATATCTGAAGTGCTGCATTTGGACCAAACAAAATGGAGGAAGAAGATTATGAAGATGTACCTATAAATAAGACATGGGTTTTATCACCAAAGGTCTACGAAAGTGATGTCACCTTGATCCTGAATAAGTTGCTACAGGGATATGACAACAAACTCAGACCAGATATTGGAGGCAAGTCTATTTATCTACATGTATAGTGTTTTGAGATGTCAACTGCAGTACACATAGACAGTAAAACATAAGAAAGTTTATGTTTTTTTTTTCTCCAGTCTTTGACAAGAGCATTTTTTTGTAAATATAGTCTTTTTGATAGGAGAGAACATGAATCAAATAATCATATGAATGAAAAATTATATGTGTACAATGTGCTATTTAATTTCTAGATTATTTTTATCATTAGAGATTACATTTTTGTTATTTTAAATAACTTTTCCCTATTTACAGTTGGGGAAAGTAGTATTAAAATACCTTGTCAAAACTATTCTTAGCAAACTGGAAATATTTTACAGTGAGGCCAACAGTAATTGAGACTGCCGTATATGTAAACAGCATTGGACCAGTAGACCCCATCAATATGGTAAGTGCATTTTAATTGTCTTTTGTTAATGTCAGTAACGAGATTGTGGTAAGTAGTAGTTCATTGTTTAAGCATCTTTGAAGAAGATGCTGTGAAAATTGTGAAAATAGGTGCACAGGTGATCAGGCTGTCTTTGTGATTATGCGTTCGTTGTAACGGGCGTTGACAGGACAATGGAAGAGTGGCCAGTTACCATGGTAATATTAGCGCGTCACTCTGAGCTGAAGCAGACATAATAGATTAAGCAAAAAAAAAGGAATAGTCTTTGACTGTTAACATCTTTTATAATGTGTAGCATCTGCTGCATGGAACTTGATGTGCAGGACCTGTGCAGGATTGTGAGTATAGACAGACAAGTAGTAAAATTAGACTAAGCCATCAAGATATTAGATGTTCTTGTATTTCATATATAGGTTAACATTTATATTATAGTTTTACTACTTGAAAGGATTGCAGTTACTAAACCTCTTGCTGATTTCAGAAAAGCAGGTTTTTATTATAATAATAAATGTACCTCTTGGTCACAACTGATTATTTTACACGTCTAGAATATGTACAGTACAAACCTTGTTTTGAAAAGTAAACTGTGATGCAAAAACACAGGTTTTTCTTCAAAAGGTAATGTACATGTTCTGATCTTATTTTAGGAGTATACCATTGATATATTCTTTGCTCAGACCTGGTATGATAGCAGACTGAAGTTCAATAGCTCTATGAAGCTACTCATGCTTAATAGCAATATGGTGGGCAAGATCTGGATTCCAGACACCTTTTTCAGAAACTCAAGGAAATCTGATGCCCATTGGATCACAACACCAAACCGCCTTCTGAGGCTGTGGAATAATGGAAGGGTCATGTATACATTAAGGTAGGTTTATCTTGTGTTTTGGTGTTGGTGTTAATTTGCCTTTCATCATTAATGTGTACATTTGTGTTCTGGCTGTTGTGATCCCTTTTACAAAAAGTCCACTGTAATGTACACAACTATATATGTAAACTAATTATTTTTGTACATTTGTAACTTTAAACACTGTCCTTTATTTGTATGTTTAACATAACTTTGCAATTCACTTAAGTTTCTATGCATATTGTTTAATTTATAAATTAAAAAATGTATAATGTTAACATCTGTGATTTTATAGATGTTTTTAGCCTATAAGAAAAAAAGTGATGGTGTCACAGAATTTGTGGAACAAGCTTCATATTCATCATGAATATAGGCAATGATGTCTGTAAGAAAATATTTGCTTTTTTCAATAGTGTAAAAATGTTTGTATTTATAAAAAGTGTATGAAGCATATAAAACATGCTACAGAATATAATGTTTACCTTTCTCCTCTTGCTAATTTACCTAAATAATTTTTGCAGGAACATCCAGCAGAAGTGTTGCCTTATATTTTCTTTAACATGATTGTTGATGGTTGTTTCTATATACTGTATATGTCCTATAACACAATAATCAAACCTGCAAATTTGTAAGTATAGGTTTTTCGATACAATATTGTGTAAGGATTCTGCACATTGTGAATATTTAATGAGAAACACAAAAACTATGCTATGTTACCTACTTGCATTGGCACTACTTCTTGTTGAAATGCATACTTGACTATAGTGTATCAATGCTGACCATTTTACTGATATCATGTGTGTCATCATGATAAGGTGTGATGGAACATATAATTTTGCTTAGAGCATTTAATGTTTGATACTTTGTTTAACTGATGGCGTTGACTGCTCATTTTACAAATAGTAAGCAAAGTTCTTAGAAAAAAAGGAATGCAGAGATCTTTAAACTCTAGTCATCTCAAGGTAGATAAGAACTGAACTTCTATTTTTGATTCCAAAGTTGTAATTTTTAATCTGTATTTATAAGCTGATTTTTGAATATCTGTTCTGTAAAATCTCCTTAAGGAAACAGGGAATGCTCTCTGCAAACAGTAGGAAGAAGGGTTTGATCACAGAAAATGATAAGTAGCACTGTCCAGGAGATCTGTCTTTTCCTATTTACTGAAGTTTAAGATGAAGACCATGAATTTTAATTGTTTAGCCAGTTGAGGATCCTTGAACTTTTTGCTTTCCTCCAGCATGTGAGCCAGCCAGTACTTCTGATGGAGACAAAAGTGACAACACTTTTATTGAGATCAGCCCTTTTCATGAAGTTCAATCTTAATCTTATGGTATTACTGAATTCTTTATATTAAGATGGTTTCTACATGTTATCACAGATAATTTAATTGTATTTTTTTAAAAACATTTTATTCATTCTGGTTGTTTTAACTACTAAAGCCTACATGTATTTTTGTCTGTTTCTTACATTTATAGCTGAATATACAACATAAAAATCACTTTTTTACTATATTTGAATTTGATAAAATTATTTCACAATTTGCATGTATAACATGTATGCATACAGATGCAGCCATTCAAAATGCACAGTACAAACCCCTACCGCACGCAACTACCCACAAGCCACCGCAGTGCACCGCGGTAAGTGATTGGCTGGCCAAAATCACCGACAGGGGCACTCATGGTGCATTGGTCGGTAGTGAAAAGATTTAATCATTTAATCACTTTACTGTGCAAATTTTAATCCGCTTAGTATTGAATATTTATATGAAATTTTACTACTAAAGGGAAATTTTAGTAGCTGAGCATAAAAAGAAGAGGAGCATAACAGATCTGAAGGTCATAAACAATATTAATTTAGGAACATAAACATATTACTGTATGTTAACTGTACTGTGTATGGCTGGTCTTGGTAGTTTAAAGAAAAAATACACACCAGTCTTCCATTTCTCCCTAAACATTTTAAGCATGAAAGTTTTATGAAACGGTACCTAAATATGCGATTGCTGTATAGAATAAATTTTAATTTTAAAAAAATTATTTAACACGAAAATTAAGCTGTTTACATCTTCCGCCTGAGAATATAGTCACTTGTTGCTACCCAACGCAGAAATACAGCCACTAACTAGCAAAGAGAGGACATTAGCTAGCCAATATGATAAAGAAATAAATTATTTTTTTATTTCTTTTGCACATTTATTTGAACATTTCCATCGATTGTACAAGCACTTGAAACTGTCCAATCCCTAGTTCATCAGGCATTTTCTTTTACGCTGCGCGCATGCTCCCAGTCTGGCACCGGTGTGTGTCTTCTAGGATATAATGCCAGCGATTTTTTGTTAAATTTGGGTTTCCAATAACGCCGCAGCAAACTCTTGTTTTTATGTCCACTATTACAGACAATCTCCCTTGCTTTTAACCGAGCGTTTCATAATTTCCTAAAATGAAAATGATTTAATTTATTTCCCTCATGGGATCAATAAATTATCTATCATCTATCTATCTAAACTATGGGACAGAATTCTGGGGTCTCCCTATACCAGAGATTACGGTAGGGCTTCAGAATGGTGATTGGCTGACACCATCTGACACCCCTCTGATTGGGGAAAAAAGACGTGCTGATCTGCTCTACACACCAGGAAGACAACAACATATGTTGTTTCTATTCGAAACGCGTATTTTAAAAGTTTAATTAAGAAGTAAAAACCTTAAAGCGTACACAGATTTCTAAGCTGAATAGGAGGAAGAAAAATCACCCATGTTTCACACATAAAAAGTGGTTATTAACTATCGAAACCTGTTTTATTTATTTTATTTTTATTTAGATTAAGAGTTCCCGTCACCCCCATTTCCATTTAAATCACAAACCCGTGTCTAATTAAATGTCTTTTAACGTAAATCGTTATCTTTGTCTTCTGCATAATAATGTTCACCACTCTGTCCAGCAAATTCATAATAAACTTTATTTTATATAGCGTTTTAAACGAATAAGTAGATTGCTCATAAATCTTATCACTTATTCAACATAAACACAGCGTAATTGCTCTCCGAAAATGCTCTTTTTCTTGTTCGTTTTGGAGACCTTGATTGAAACTGATTTGAGATATCAGAACGGATTTATTTTCTGTATATTATTGTGTGTGCATTTCCTACATTGCTTTGTCTGTCGAGATTTTAACTTTATATTTAGGCTCAGATTTCAACTATAGATCGTACACTAATTACTAGCAGTAAATACTGATGTTTTGCTCCCTCTTACCACAAAAATATTTAAAATAATGTATTATAGCTGGGATGAACTTGTTTTTCTCTCTACCTACTGCGACTCGGAGACGGAATGGTTAAAGATGGCGACAACTCAGGCACCCAGAGATGGGGGGGGCATCTTTCCGCCAAATAGGAGTAGTTTTTAATTCAGTTTGAATTATAACTGTACGTACTGTCTTCGTATTTGGCCAGGGCTTTAAAGAGAGGGCGCGCCAAAATTTTTCGGTGCCGTCGTCTGCGCTTTAAAGGTACCCCTGTCGCAGAAGAATTTGACTTTGGAACGTTTACCCAGCATAATTATTGTATTTTATTGCACTTTGACAGATTGTCTTTAAATCAATTGTTGTCAGAATATCCCCACCTCCAAACAAGAACAACATTTCAACAATTTTATTAACTGGCTGTTTCAGTAACTTAAAGTATATATTTAAAGTAATGATTTAACAATATATGTAAATGTTTTAAGATATGTTTATTTTGTGAATGTCTGTAGATTGTATCTTATTTTTAGTTTTTGTTTTGTTTCACATTAATTTTATTAGGGAGAGTATCATAGAGATGACTCCCTTACCCCCCATCTTGATTAAAATACTTTTATTTTTTCACAATCTGGCAATGCCAGACAGAATTCACATTCGCTGCAGCCAAATGGCCTTGCAGATCAGAAAATCAAGGAACGAAACAATTATCGTGCCCGGCTCCTCAATGGAATTGCTTTAACTTGCTAATGCGTTGGTGTAACAGTCCGGGTGTGGCAAGCTTCTAATGTCTCCCAACTGCGGCGAAAGGAACCCGTCTTTCATTGGAAGACAATGAACATATTCTACCTGTACGTGAGAATATAATGCTGGCGTGCTGGCACAGTGGGGTGCTGCACCAGCTGTCAAAAAAAAGTTTTTTTTAAATAAAAGTCAATTGAGTGTTCATAATATTTATATTTTGCTACTGTATTGCTAATTGCTATTGCTACTGAGTCTCTGTGTCTACAGTACATTGTTTGTAAACAAACCGGTTTCACAGATTTTTTCAACCCCCAGCCACTGTTGTTTCATCAGTTGTTATCATGTAAAGTCCTTTGAGAAGCCATCTTTAAAGGCTCATATAAAATAAAGTTTATTATTATTATTAATATTGATGATATTCTTCCTCCCAGGACTTGTAAAATTGTTGTTGTTATTATTGTTATCCTGTAAAGCATTTTGAGAAGCATACTGTCCAGCATATTGTATTTCATTGCACTTTGACAGATCGTCTTATAATCACTTATTGTTAGAATATCCCACAAGACGATATTCCCCCAAGAGGATATACAGGATATCCCCCAAGAGGTATCCAGGTAACAGTGAAACGGGCATACAGATGCAGCCATTCAAAATGCGCGGGCGATACCGCATTATTTTCCGGTACGCTGTACGCAGTCTACCGCAAGCTACCGGTAAATACCGCGAGTTACCGGTAAATACCGCTAGCAAAATAATAGTATCCGGAATTTCCGCAAGGTGGAGCTAATAAAGCTCAACCTCTCATGTTTGAGCTGTAGCCATCAAAGTCTTTAACGAAGATATTAATAATAGTATTAATAATAAATGACCTTGGACAAGCTGTAAACTCAAAGTATTGCCCTGGTCCACATTCTTTTTTTCATTGACCGTCTTTGTAAAAGTAACGCCACAGCATTTCGCAATCACGCATTTTTTTCCAATCATGCAAAGTACAGTGATTCACCATGCCTTTCACATGCTCATAAAAGAGATTGATTTAGGGACATAAACATATTACCGTATGCAAACTGTACTGTATACAGTATGTATATGTATATTTAATGTCTTAACTGTGCCCGTTTAAGTATTGAATATTCATATCTAATTTTACCACTGAAGGGAAATCTTAGTAGCTGAGCATAAAAACAATAGGAGCATACTGCAACGCGTGTGAAGGCCATAAACGATATTAATTTTGGAACATAAACATACAGTATATGGCTGGTCTCGGTACTTTAAAGAAAACATACACGAAACATGGTTTCATTATGACCAGAATCTTGAGATATTTTTAACTTGATTTACAGTATTTGAGAGGTATGTCTTAACACCGATACTACAGTGCTTAAGTACTACTCACGTATATGTTTCTAGGTTTATATTATGCATTTCATAAGGTCAAATTACTTTTGAGCAACTAATAAGAAGCGCGAAACGGTATGCGTTTTACTTTCGTTTCGTGCTGGGACCCGTGGATTGATTAGAGATATCAAGTACATACAAGTCATTTTTTAAATGTTGTAGTTCGTCTTGAAAAAATGTTACGAGTACATCATCTATCAACAATTACACAGGTTCTGTTTCCATATTGCGGATTTTGGTTACGTAATATTATTTTCTAGATTTCACGTTGTGAATATATGATTTGGGCAAACAGAGCCGCAAAGAAGTACATTATGGGTTGTTGTTTTTTTTTGCAGTTTTATCTAGAACAAGCGATGCTTAAACCTTTGTCTGATTCTTGTGAAACTATCCACACGACAGTTACAGTACCTAGGAGTTGACTTCAGTGATGTCACTGATGGGATGTTTCTAAAAATCCATCCTCTGTAAAACGTCTTCTCTAGTTGTCCTGCATATGTATTCGCTAATGAAGCTGTGTGTTCTGAGCCTGGATCTCTACATTTCTGTATGAACCACCTTAGAGGGCTAAAGACAGCTTGTGTTTAAATTGAGTGTAAGGCAATTTATGCTTCTAAAGTCATGGTCAGCATTTTTGTACTGTGCTGTAAACTTGTTCTGTGCCTAGTCACATTATTTTATAGCGTTTTCATAGCGTTATCAAATCTGGTGGCGCTGTGTTAGTTTCCTGACTCCCATGTCACATGGTCTGTGATTGTAACCTGTAATACCGGTTTAATTCGTCACAGCCAGCACTCCGGTTGTAAAGTAGAAGCAGGCGAGATTTCCAGCGAAAAACACCTCCCCCTTCTTCAGGTGTGAGGGTCTTCTGCTCAGAATGAAACGCTAAAATGTAATGTAGGCTCTGAATGGGTTCTGACTTGCTTTAACAAAATATGTTTACAAATCCTTTCACCTGGCATTTTCGTAGTTAGAAATTATGGAACGCTCTGTTAAAAGCAAGGGAGTTTTTATGTCCGTTGCAGTTCTTTTGCAACATGAATATAATTATATCGTTATTAATTTCTTGAGATACGCGATTCCATATTATATTCCCTTTTAATCAAATTCTAAAAGTATGCTTGTTGACTCCGGTATCGCGTTAGTTAAAGACTTCGATGCTTAAAATGTTTAGGAGAAATGGAATACTGGTGTGTATGTTTTCTTTAAAGTACCGAGACCAGCCATATACTGTATGTTTAAGTTCCAAAATTAATATCGTTTATGGACTTCACACGCGTTGCAGTATGCTCCTATTCTTTTTATGCTCAGGCACTAAGTAAAAGGAGATGCTTCATATTGCTTGACTAATTTTAAAAACTAAGTTAGAAATGCAGACGCTCCCTCGGTGCGCTGCTCTGGTGCGCCGGCTCTTACACAGTGCCTGTCTGCCGTAAGCGTTACAATATACATACCCAACACTGCTTGTACCCATCTGTCATGCAAATAAAACACCTTGAATTGAATTGAATTGAGGGGAGAGGGGGGAATACTAAAGCCAATACTGGCTCAATACCCTCGATGGGCTTTGACGTGCTAATGCGTTGGTTTAACAGTCCGGGTGTGGCAGGCTTCCAATGTCAACTCGACTCGATTGGAAGACAATGAACGTATTTTGTGATATTTAGAAATATAAATTTGTTTGGTGCGAGTGAGGTTTTATTTAATCTCTGACCAAGGGAAACGTTTCATTTTTTCAAAGAAATGTTTGTTAAAAAATAAAGTCATAGTTCTATGGGATTCAATCACAGACCATGTGACATGGGAGTCAGGAAACTACTGTAACACACAGCGCCACCGGATTTAATAACGCAATAAAAACGCTATAAAATAATGTGACTAGGCACAGAAAAAGTTTACAGCACAGTACAATAATAAATGCTGACCATGACTTTAGAAGCATAAATTACCTTACACTCAATTTAAACACAAGCTGTCTTTCTGTATGAACCTCTAAGCTGGTTCATACAGAAAATGTAGAAATGCATTAGCCTGATTATGATTAAAAAACACATAATTAAACACGCGTTTGCGATTTAAATCAGAACACGATTTAAATCAATATAAATGTTTATATTGTAACGCATACTGTCCAGCCTCCATTTCTCTATAAAAATTTACTCTGTTGCACACACACACACAATAGAAGGAGGAACCGCTGTCAGAAGGGAAGATATGTTCAAAATATCGCAAATATCGTTCATGTTGCGATATTTTGAAATATAAAAGTCAATTTATTGTCCATAATATCGCTATTCTATTTTTTCGAAGAAATGTTTGTTAAAAGAAAAGTCCGGCACCAGCTGGATTCGATCACACAACCTCCCAGTTGCTAGTCACGCACCTAGACCAGTCGGCTAGAAGACAGCTCGCATGAACAGGCAGGCGAAAAAGCCCTACACAGCCCTGTCGCAGCACACGAATACCGTTATTAAATTCTTTAGATACGCGATTCCATATTATATTCCCTTTTAATCAAATTCTAAAAGTATGCTTGTTGACTCCGGTATCATGTTAGTTAAACACTTCAAAGCTTAAAATGTTTAGGGAGAAATGGAATACTGGTGTGTATTTTTTTCTTTAAAGTACCAAGACCAGCTACAGTATATACTGTATGTTTATGTTCCAAAATTAATATCGTTTATGGCCTTCACACGCGTTACAGTATGCTCCTATTCTTTTTATGCTCAGCTACTAAGATTTCCCTTCAGTGGTAAAATTCAATATCTACAACGGGCACAGCAAAGACGTTTTTACTGTAAGTCTTTCTACGACAGACCAACGGACCACGAGTGCCCCTGTCGGTCAACCAATCACGTACTGCGGTGCCACGCGTCATCTTGCGTCATACTGAGCGACGTCACCTGCGGTACGTGTCTGTGACGCGCACTTTGAATGGCTGCATCTGTACAGTCTGGGGAGATCGCCCATTTTCCAAGTAAATAGATCCCTGGTTCCGCACCCCTTGGTGTTTCTCTCTCTCTCTCTCTCTCTCTCGGGCCCGCGCTCTTGCCGGGCTTGTCTTGTGTCTCTCTCTCATCTGGGCATGGGAGTGCTGCTGGCGGGTGGTGACGTAGAAGAAATAAAGCACAGTTTTTAACTCCACAAGCCTGAGTCTCTGTGTTCATCCTCAACGAACCCGAATTCATTACATTGGTGTCAGAAGCGGGAGGATGGACAGTGAACGGCCGATGATGTCGGACTCTGAGAAGCGCCGGTTCCCCCAGCAGCCGAGCGACCTCCCTAAACCGCCAGGGGCCGGGACAACCCCTCAGCACCGCCAGTGCTGGAGCAGCACCCCTGCTCCAGCCTGCGCCGGTAAGACCAAGCCATTATAATGGGGAGATCTCATGGCAAATGTTTGAGGCCCAGTTCCAGATGGCGGCCTGGGCAAATGCCTGGTCTCACGTGGAGATGGCGGGCAACCTAGGGGATGGCGGGTCCTGGAAGGAAAGGCCTGCCAGGCGTTTGCTGGATGTACCCGGGGACCAGCGGTACAACTACGCGGCGTTGGCGTCGGCCCTCTGGAGGCGTTTTGGCAGGAGAGGGGAGGCGCCGGGACTGCTGCGGGCAAGGTTGCCCCAACGTTGCTGCCTAGCGGGAGAGCCACTGGGTCCGGTCACGCAGACGTGGCCTATTTAGCCCGCCAGGGTTACCCTACTCTCCCGGAGGAGGCCCGCCGGGAGATAGCGCTCCAGGCGTTCCTCTGGGCCCTGGCGCAGACTGAGGTGCGGCGCCACATGATGCTGGCCGCGCCGGTCCCCTTGGAGCAGGCCCTGGCTCTGGCTGAGCAGGCTGATGCCGTATTCGAGGAGACTGGTGGGCACCAACGGAGGGGGACACGGGGAATCAGATGTGGAGGAGGAGACGGCCAGCGCGGCGATGCCGGGGGAGCGACGACGGCTGGTCATCTGCCACCGCTGTGGGGAGAGGGGGCACATCGCCCGGGAGTGCCAGGCGCGCTAGAGCCCCAAGGACTCCGGAGGCCGTCGGGAAACGGGAGCAGGGCGGCCTAAAGGGGGGAAGGCCGCCCTTGAGCGACGCTACCCCCACTCCAGAAAGCCAGAAGGAGCGCTTCACCCCACCTGCTGTGGGAAGGGTTGGCCACAGCCGGGGCTTATTTCTTCCCTGCCTCATTGAGGACAGACCCTGCCAGGCCCTCGTCGACACCGGTTTAACCATCACCCTGCTGCAGCCTGGTGTCCCGCCGGGCACCGAGGCAGCCAGACCCCCAGGGCGCTCATCGTGCAGTTTGGGGCTGCAAGGGTGAAACACCCCTTCTACCTTACCCCAGTCCGCGAAGCCCGGCTGTAACCAACCTTTCCCACAGCAGGCAGGGTGAAGCGCTCCTTCTGGCTTTCTGGAGCGGGGGTAGCGTCGCTCAAGGGCGGCCTTCCCCCCTTTAGGCCGCCCCGCTCCTGTTGCCCGATGGCCTCCGGAGTCTTTTGGGCTCCAGAGCCTGGCACTCCCGGGCGATGTGCCCCCTCTCCCCACAGCGGTGGCAGATGACCAGCCTTCGTCGCTCCCCCGGCATCGCCGCGCTGGCCATCTCCTCCTCCCCATCTGATTCCCCGTGCGCCCCTCCGTTGGTGCCCACCAGTCTCCTCGAATACAGCCTTCTCAGCCAGAGCCAGGGCCTGCTCCAAGGGGACCGACGCGGCCAGCATCAAGTGGCGCTGCACCTCAGTCTGCGCCAGGGCCCAGAGGAACGCCTGGAGCGCTATCTCCCGGCGGGCCTCCTCCGGGAGAGTAGGGTAATGCTGGCGGGCTAAATAGGCCACGTCTGCGTGACCGGACCCAGTGGCTCTCCCGCTAGGCAGCAGCTTTGGGGCAACCTTGCCCGCAGCAGTCCCGGCGCCTCCCCTCTCCTGCCAAAACGCCTCCAGAGGGCCGACGCCAACGCCGCGTAGTTGTACCGCTGGTCCCCGGGTACATCCAGCAACGCCTGGCAGGCCTTCCCCTCTAGGATGGCGGCGAGGTGGCCCGCCATCTCCACCTGAGACCAGATGTTTGCCCAGGCTGCCATCTGGATATGGGTCTCAAACACTTGCCATGGAACCTCCCCATTATAACGGCTCGGTCTCACCTGCGCAGGCTGGAGCAGGGGTGGCGGGCTGGACCACGCTGCTCTGGCGTCTCCTTCCTGCCACACGGCCTGAGGCGACCCAGGAAAGGGCCCCCCTTCCGCCGAGTAGTTCACCGTTGGGTAGCCCTGATAAGGGCTGTGGCCACTGGAGGTGCTGAGGGGTCGTCCCGGCCCCTGGCGGCTGCTGCTCGCCCCCAAAAGGCCCTTTAAGGGGCCACTTGGCTGCTGGGGGAACCGGCGCTTCTCTGAGTCCGACGTCATCGGCCATTCACTGTCCATCCTCCCGCTTCTGACACCAATGTAATGAATTTGGGTTCGTTGAGGACGAACACAGAGACTCAAACTCGTGAAGTTAAAAACTGCCCTTTATTTCTTCTCCGTCACCACCCGCCAGCAGCACTCCCACGCCCAGACGAGAGAGAGAGACACAAGACAAGCCCGCCACTAGCGCGGGCCCGAGAAAGAGAGAGAAACACCAAGGGGTTGCGGAACCAGGGAACTATTTACATGGAAAACGGGCGATCTCCCCAGACTGTACGCCCGTTTCACTGTTACCTGGATACCTCTTGGGGGATATCCTGTATATCCTCTTGGGGGAATATCCTCTTGTGGGATATTCTAACAACAAGTGATTATAAGACGATCTGTCAAAGTGCAATGAAATACAATATGCTGGACAGTATGCTTCTCAAAGTGCTTTACAGGATAACAACAATAACAACAACAATTTTACAAGTCCTGGGAGAAAGAATATCATCAATATTAATAATAATAATAAACTTTATTTTATATAGAGCGTTTAAAGATGGCTTCTCAAAGCACTTTACAGGATAACAACTGATGAAACAACAGTGGCCGGGGGTTGAAAATACCTGTGAAACCGGTTTGTTCACAAACAATGTACTGTAGACACAGAGACTCAGTAGCAATAGCAATTAGCAATGTCAAAATAGCAATATTATGGACACACAATTGCCTTTTTTTAAAAAACTTTTTTTGACAGCTGGTTTTTGTTCACAGCTTGACACAAATTTATCAGTGAAAAGACTATGGGCATTCTTCCTCCCCCCTACACTCTCAGAGTAGAATAGAATTTATTATTAGCACAATTTATTACAGTGCTAAATTTAATGTTATTGATTACTAATAGTTTATACTAACACCTAGCTTTCTTAACGCGAGAAGTACTACCGTAAGTAAGTACTGTAAGTTCTTACTGTACTGTACTTAAGTACTACTGATGTCAGCAAGTTAAGGAGTAAGGGGTTTTGGAGGGGGGGGAGGTGTCTTTCGCTGGAAGACTTGCCCCCTTTTACTTTGAAAATACCTGTGAAACCGGTTTAATTCGTCACAGCCAGCACTCCCACAGAGAGTGATGAAAACCGCGCTGCGCCAGGCGAATGCACATTAATATGTTGGGCTTTCGGGCTCAGGTGGATTTGCGCCCTACAGTTCAACCTGCGGTGCCGCTGTGTACTGTACATACAGTACGAACATGTGTTATTTTGAAATATAACAAATGTCAATATACTGTAGTGTCCATAATATTTGCTATTTTAGTTTTTCAAAGAAGTGTTTCTGTTAAAAGAAAACTCATAGCGATTGCTGGATTTGAGCACCCGACCTCACGTTTATACAGTACTCTAAATCGGTCACTTAAGCCGTGGCGCCACCGAGGCAAGTCATGTGACATGTACTGAAACAGCAATATAGATATTACAGTAATATGGTCGGAAGGTCAACCACATGTAAGACTTTGGTGCTTAAAATGTTTAGGGAGAAATTGAGTATTTGTGTGTATTTTTCTTTAAAATACCAATAACAGCAACATACAGTTTACATAATATGTTTATGTTCCTAAATTAATATCGTTTATGACCTTTATGACCTTCGTTATGCTCCTCTGCGTTTTATGCTTAGCTACTAAAATTTCCCGTTAGTGGTAAAATTCCATATAAATATTCAATACTAAGCGGATTAAAATGTGCACAGTAAAGAGATTAAATGATTAAATCTTTTCACTAACGACCAATACACCACATTATCTTCCGTGTCGCATTAACAATGGAATGTTTTTTTTACAAGTGTCAAAAGAAGCGATACACAACCTGTCTCCTCCATAACTCTTCAGTTTACAGAGAAATTCCACCAGAGCCTCACAACATTGTCCAATAATACTCTTCTTGTTTTGAGCTAGATTTGAGCTACAGACCATAACAGACCAAAAAAACAGAATCCACCTGCGATTCGGGTGTTAACAAAACGTGTTTACAAAGAAAGTGAAATACAGTAATACTACCAGCTATATAGATACATAGATTTAGATATTTAGATCCTTAAATTAATATCATTATTAATTTATTTATATACTGTACGTGATTACATATTCTCACTACTTCTTAGCGTAGATAAGAAAGCGTAGATAAAAAGCTTGGATTCTCATGGATCTGATACAAGTATCTTTTAATACAGTCTTTGTTTTGCTCTTGAGGATCCTAGTGATATTTTGAGCTCTGGTTGATTGATAAGTGTTGCAATTTAAATAATTTCCGTTGTCAGAAATTTTGAAACGCTCTGTTAAAAGCAGGGGAGTTTTTATGCCTGTTATAGTAAAAGAAAATGCCTGACAAAGTAGGGCTTGGACAGTTTCCAAGTGCTTGTACAAATGTGCTAAAGAAATGAACAAAAAAAAGTCATATTGTTATCATATTGGCTAGCTAATGTCCTGTCCTCGTTAGATCAACGAATTCCTGTGGTGTTTGTCAAAGAAAAAAAAGTATTTTCGTTTAAAATGACGGTTAGAAAGAATGTGGACCAGCGTAATACTTTGAGTTTACAGCTTGTCCAAAGTCATTCATTATTAATACTATTAGTAATATCTTCGGTAAAGGTTTTGATGCATAAAATATTTCTGCATAATTAAAATATTTATGATAAAGGTAGGTTGTGTACTTCTGCCCAACTGAGCAATCTTGCTTTCATAAAATATACCATCTTTTTAATGACTGATGATTAACATGCTGTAATACACAGTTTAAATTTAAAAGCTCAAATGCTGTACATGAGAGGTTAAGCTTTATTGGCTCCTCCTGGCGGTTTTACAAGGTGATTCCGGATTTTTCCGGTATGACGTCAAATTACGCGTTACACCGTGTGATACTGCGTTTGGATGCGACACACCCACCGCAGTGCAGCGCGAAATACCCCACGTGTTTTGAATGGCTGCATCTGTATCTACTTACAATTATGACTTACAATGTTTTGAAACTTATACTTTATAATCTAATCCTTAGATTTATCATTTACACCTTGATTACCTGCTAGGTATGTGCAATCTTTAACTTCCTGGGTAGGTACCTCTTCTAAAATAAAAGATATACAGGTATGTTATTAACAGCTTAACCTTGTATTCATTAGTCTCATAATGCAGTTGTTCTGCACCAGAAACAGGCAATGGCCAATAAAGGCCAGTTTCAGAGCTCTGATCAAATCAGCATGAAGTCACTCTGATATTTTAATCTATTGATTAATAGATATACTATTACATGTTTAAGACTAAACTTTTAACATTTCTGTTTTTATTAGGTTGACAATTAATGCGGAATGCTACCTTAAACTACATAACTTTCCAATGGATGAGCATTCCTGTCCACTGGAGTTTTCAAGCTGTAGGTGCTAATTCTTATGTAATCCATTGACACACTATTACTCTTGTTCAGTAAAATCAAAATGATTTTCAAGCACAAAACGTATACATACAGTTCTGAAATCCAGTCTCAATTTGAAATGCCTATCTTAAATAGTTGTTTATTTAAGCTTGAAAACTGTATCTAGAAATCTAGAAAATTAAAAATAATGAAGTATGTATTTTAATAGTTAATGCTCTGTTTGTTCCACATTTGAATAATGTGCATATTTTTTATATTTGTGGTATTTTTCTAAGTGTTAAGAGAAAGATGCCTGGGGAATGTCATTGTTAAACTACTTATTTTAGTGTAATATCATCTTTCTTTTTTTTCTTTTGTGTGTAAGTGACTCAAAGTCATACATTCTTGTGTAGAAATTTGGATAAATTGCACTTAGTATAATACTGCAAATTTGAGAATTTTTTTTTCTCATAGATGGCTATCCTAAAAATGAAATACTATACAGATGGCAAAGAAGGTCTGTGGAAGTTGCAGATCAAAGATATTGGAGATTATATCAGTTTGCATTCATTGGGCTGCGGAATACATCTGATGTGGCTCACACTCAATCAGGTAAGACAATTAAAACATTAATGCAACATTTTGCTGCTTTTTTGGATTTCAGGACAAATACAGTTTAATTTGAGATGTGTTGGGTGTTCTGGATACATTGACATACTGTTAAGTTCACAGAATGAGGTAGGGATTGGAATGGCAGGACATTTATGTGTGTGTATTGTTCATGGTTTTGTTTTGTTTTAAGACCCAGTATAGTGGTTTTTCTTTCATTATATATAACATTTTCTGGTAACCTTGGAATACATCAGGAGGTTGTTATGCCCAAATGAGCCAGAGCTTGTAGCCCTTGGTCTCCACAGAAAATGGCCACAGTTGCATGAGGAATCAAACACCTTCTGTCATAGCAGACTTACCTTGATATTTGGCCGAATATGTGGCTATGTCACTAGTAGAGTGCACTACCAACCACTGTGGGGTGTAACAACACACATAAGCAGTGGAAAACCTCAACAATCCAGTGGGAAAAGTCCTGTTTTGACAGATTCTGTTCCAGTTCCATAGCGACAAAAAGCTGGTCAGTATGATATTGCCCGTATGAAACTCATATAGGGAATAGCATCTTCTGGCACCAGTCCATTTCTGAGACGAAGGAACAACATAAACTCAAAATCACTGTTTAACATGAAATTATAATTAGTATAAGAACATAAAAATGGTTACGAATGAGAGGAGTCTATTTGGGCTATCTAGCTAGTTTGGTAGTTGATGTTTCAGCTGTTTCTTCAAAGAAGCTAGAAGAAGGGTATCAGCTTCAACAACATGGTTGCATAGCTTGTTCCATACTCCCACAACCCTTTGGTTATATAAATGAGTGCTGTTTCCAACAGGGTTTTTACTTGTACCCTCTGGTTCTTGGTTCACCATTTAATCTGAAGAGATCTGCTGGGCTAACCTCCTGTAATAGTCTCTTTTAGCTCAGTGTTTCATATTTTGCATTTAAAATTGGTTTTCACTATCTACATGCAAAACCCTGTAACTGTTTCCATTTCATATCATGGTCCGGGTGTTTTAACAGTCTTGAATTTGATCTTTTTGAATATCATTTGCTGCTTCATGAGTGTTAGCTAATTCTACTAATTTGGTATGATTTGCAATCTTGAAAGATCTTGCCATTTTAACCAATATACGAATTATACCTGAATCTAGATCACTGATGTAAATTATGAACAGTGGAGCTAGTAAAGGGATGGCATTGTGGCACAGCAGTTAGCATTTCTGCCTCGCAGTGCTGGGGCCCTGGGTCCAATTCCAGACCTGCGGCACTATCTGGGTGTACTTTGTATGTTTTCCTGTGTTTGTGTGGGTTTCCTGTATGTGCTGTTTTCTCCCACAGTCCAAAAACATACTTGTAGGTTAATTGGCTTATGGAAAAATTGGCCGTGGTGTGAGTGTGCGTGTGTTTCTACCAGTATGTGCCCTGTGGTGAACTGGTGTCCCATCCATGGTGTGTCCAGCTTAGCGCCTGTTCCTAGCTGGAATAGGCTCCAGCTCCCCCAAGACCCTACACTGGATAAAAGAGGTTAGAAATGGATGGTTAGGCACTAGTAAAGATCCCTTTGGAATTCCTCTGATTACAATATATCGCCCTAGTTTGAGTATTCACCCCTTACTGTACACTCTGTTATATTTAATAACCAGTTCTCAATCCAAATAGTTGGAAGGGTCATGTGTACATTAAGGTACTGCTTGCAATTTGAGAATTGATCATTTATGAAGAACTTTATCAAAAGTCTTTCGAAAATCCATATACTTTATATTACATGCCAAGTGTGTATCCATTACTTTTTCTGCTTGTTTAAAAAACCCTGACGTGTTGATAAGGTAAGACCATCTTTTACAGGTGGATTCTGAATACATCTTTTGGTTCCTATAGTACAATTCATAAGGTACCATCAGCCCTTGGGGATTTATTATTCTTGAGTGTGTCGAGTACCCAAAACACTTTTGCCTATTCCATGCTTCTCCCTTTCATTGTCTAAATGTTTCCCATTTTTGTCCTTTGTATATTTTACCTCATGCTTGACAGACATTTTACTGTTGTACTAAGGGAAGAGCTTTTCATTATTTGTTTTAGCCTCCATTACAATTTCCCTTTCAGTTTCTCTCTGGACTATTTATTTTGATCTGTTATTGTAAATTACAGTATTATGCTATTTGTCTTAAGCATTTAAGTCAAAATGTGTTTTTATGTCCACTTTGGTCCTCCCTTAGTCTTATCCACTACCTTTTGAATTTTTATGCCCCCTTCCCCACCATCTTTCATTCTAGTTTAATATGTTTCTGTGTTTCCTTTGTGGATTCTTGTTCCAAGGCAACAGGTTCCCTTCTCATTTAGATAGTACTAGATGTAATCTGTAGCATCTGTTCAGATGCCCTGTGCCATGGAAAGGTATCCATAGCCCAGAAAGCTGGAGCCTTTTTCTGTACATTATGTACTCATCCATGTATTATTTTAAATGATTTACATTTGTGATTTTTAATGGTTGCCCGATTCTTGGAGGATTCCTGAGACCACTGATTTGGCCCTGTTCTTCAGTTTCTTTCCAAGTTGTTTAAGTTTGTTTCCTTCTGGAAAGTGGGATGATTGTAATAGAATGGCATTATTAACATTGAAATAACCTTAGAAAGGAATACCAGATTTTGGAATAACAATACTCAAAATCTCTCACCAGTCAGATATAGTCATTCTAAAAGGACAAGGAAGACAACAACAAATTTAATGGAGTCAACAGTTGATCAACTCCCAATTTAGATGTGAGCTTTTCCATCAGTGACCAGATATCTTTGGGTTGTAAGTGTTCCATCAACCATTTATGGGCAGAATATATCATAGATTAAACTGAGTTGTCAAGTGCTGCAGATGTTTATCCCACATAAAAAAAATCACTTCAAAAACATCCAAAGAGAGGGCATTTCCACCAATGTAAGTGGCAAATACACCTCTAGTACAGTTCATATAATGGGGGAACACGTGTCAGCGCCCCAAGAACAGCTGGATATGGCCTAGTACTCCCTCACAAAATTAAACCAAGTCATGTTGAATGTTAACTTACTTTCCAGATTGGCAATTTGCTTTGCAGGCAGATAAAAGATGCTCTATATGCACCTTGGCAGATATGCAAGATGCATGAGTCCATTATAAAAATAAAATGTACATGCATGATATTTAAAAAAAATCAGAAGCTTTAAACAATAGACCACAATTAATAAATAAAACTGTGTTGTTAGTGAGTTAAATAGATGCCTAAGATACCTGATGAAAATAAAATATAACAATACATTTTTGTGCAAACTGAGCAGGTTAATAGTGGTGGGAATAAAACATAATATCTAAATTATTGCCCTGGTGGATTGAGCTCAAAAAGATGTCTGCCAGCTGTAGCTGTGTAGCAATATGAACATGGATACCATGCCCGTGAGTTGGGCTAAACACTTTCCACTGTGCTTTGCATAGCAAATTAGTTAGCAGCAACAGGAGCATTATTTTTAGGAAAGGATGGCGTTGTAATGGTGGTGTTGACCCCTCAACCCAATGACATGGCTTGACATAAGTATTTGGCCTAGTACTCCCTGAGAGTCTAGTGTTGCATAAGCGGGCCACAGAGCCTAACCTTCAGGAACTAACTTACCAGTTGCATGTGAATTCAGTGCTGGATGGTGACACAGATGCCACAAGTAGTGTTGTTTTCCTGTTCAGAAGTATCATGGTTAGGATCAAGGCATACAGTGCAAGAGTTATGGTCATCTTCTAGGGCAACATCTTGTCATAAATTCCTCTGTGATAGTTAGGCATGATGAACTCCAGTCCTGTGAGAGGAATTGAGTTTTGTCCTCTAGTCCTAGGTCTTTATAGACCCTGAAGCAATCCTAAATCATTCTTGGTTAAGCAGCCTTCTCTCATACCGCACCTCTTCCCAAGATAGACACTCTCTTCCAGCTCAGTAGTCAATTAATGTAAGAAATCACTGGTTGATGCTATTTTGCTTGCTGGCATACGCTCGTGGCCATATTAGTATGGACAAATCAGTGAGTAAACTGGTTGATGCTTCAAGGAAAGAAATGTTTTCCAAAGTTTACGCCTCTTACAACATTACATTCTCCTTCCCTCTGATGAAACCTATCAGTCAAAGCAACATCAGCAAGTAGGAAGAACATTTGAGACAAACCATTGGCATTACCCTTGTGTTTTCTTGTGTGATTGGCCACTGTGAACTTATAGGGCTGCTGACTTAGGTTTCTATGTTATGACTGTGTAACGTCTGTCTTTATTCTTCTTCATGCACATCAGGGGAGCATGGTCTGTCAATAGACTGAATTGCCTCCCCAAAAAATAACACTTAACACACTATAGTGCCTACTTGATTGCCAGAGATTCCTTTTCAAAATTGGGGTAACCTTGTCTTTGCAGCTTTGATCTTACAGCTAATGTACAGAACGGGATGCTCCTCTTCATCTGCTTCCTAAGATAGGATGGCCCCGAATTCAGTTACTTTAGCATCCGTCTGTGTAATCACGGACTTTGGAGTTCAGAGATTTTTAACAATGGTTTTGAGCATAGGGTGTCTTTGAAATTCAAAAAAACCTCTTCTGCTTCCAGTATCCACTTGATGCAATCAAGGAGAGAAACCCTAGTCAGGTCATGTAGTGGCACTGCAGTCAAGGGATATTTTGGAATGGATCATTATAATAACCTGCAAGACCTGGAAAAACTCTCAATGTGTTTCTTATTAACTGGCCTTTAAAAAGTTAACTTTTTATGGTTGATCAGTCCCCTTCCAACAATATAATCCAAGTCATTAGCTTCACTTAGACATTTTTTTTAATTCACCATAAGACCAGCTTCTCTTAGACTTTTTGTAATTGTTTTAAGATCCTGAAGATGTTCTTGCCAGGAATGCCTTTGAATAACCACATTGTCCAAATAGGCAGCCACCAAATTTTGATGAGATCTACTGTAAGTACCCTCTCCATGTGGTCTAAATGGTAAAATACAATATTGATACAGCCTGTCAGGTGCAGTGAAAGCAGTCTTCTCTTAATAGTTGGTGGCCAATGGTACTTGCCAGTATCCCTTCATCAAATCAATTTTGCTAATGAACTGATCTGTGCGATCAGTTTGTCTGCCTGTGTTGGGGCCTGTGTCAGGGGGTAAGCATCAAAATCCGAGATCTTGTTGTTGATCCATTGGGCTTGGGCACTAATATCATGGAACTGGACCATTGGAGAATCTTCTATAATGCCCATTTTCAACATAGCCCGGATTTCCTCTCAGATGGCCTCTTGACGAGCTTTAGGCACTCGATAAGACCTAAAGCAATATTTTTTTGGGATCTCTGACAGTGTTGTGGTGTATAAGGTAGGTTCTTTGCCCTTACTGTGGAGAACACATTTTCTTTTAAATTATTTTATAACCAAGAGGGACTTAATTCTCCTAAGTGTACTTTTTTGCTAATATCTTCCACAATGTGATCCTGAGTAAGATGGGCCATCAGCACTTTGTGCCATTTCTTTACTAAATTTACATGGTATATTTGTTCCGGATTGCGCCTGCCCCACTGCCTCATTCTAGAATTTACTGGGCTTGTTACGCTACTTTATTCAACTCTTTCCACATGGTTCTGTCTTTGCACTTGTGGTAAGAACTAAAACCAAGACCATCTCACCTGGCTGAAGATTCTGTAAAACAGCTTGTCGATATATAACTTATTTTGTTGTTCGTTTGCCTTTTCCTTATATTCTCTCACAGTGGGGTTTACATCTTCCATTCACTCACTCTCCTGTTCCGTGTGTTCAGTCACCATTCAATAAGGACACAATTATTCTTATGATTATTTGGTGATGTCCAGTAGGCCACAGGGTTTTCTACAGTAAAATAACTTAAATGGAAAAAAAACAGTGGAGAATTGAAGCAGCTGGTGGATAGTGGACAAAAAAACGGTCAGATTTGATCCCAATTTCTATCATCTCTTTCCATGGCTTTACAAAGCAAGCTCTCCAATATTTTGTTAAAATGATCCACTAACCCATCCGTCTGTGGATAAACGGTTGAGGTCCTAGTTTGGTGGACCCTGAATAATTTACATAACTCCCTCTTAGCCTATGATATCAACACTGTCCTTTGATTGGTGAGAATCTCTTTCAGGATGCCAGTCCTTGTAAAATGTAAGACAAACTCCCATGCAATCGCTTTAGAAATGGCACTTATTAAAGTTATAGCTTTTGGATATCAGTTAGTGTAATCCATGATCACCAGAATGTACTAATACTGATATCCCTTAGCAGAATCCACAAATCAACTCTCCTGATCCATTCTGATCCATTTAAATGGGGTACTAATTATGGGTAGTGGAACCAGACACCTACAATAATAGGGTTGAGGAGCAGTCTTCTAATGTTCTGCATACCTCATGCAGTATTCCCCAACTCTCTTAACAATTCCGAAACAATAGAACAATTTCAAAATCTTCTCATTTTGAAACCCTAAAAGAGTGAGGGCAAGATTGGGAACAGTCTCTTGATAGGGTTTGGAACTATTTAACTGTTTCATCACGTCCGATTCTATGTAACAGGCTATTTTTACTGATTACTGCAAAGTGGAGATATGAGAGATTGCTTTCAGTATCACATGATTTACCTTTGATCAACTTATAAGTGCTCCCATGCATGCTTTTGGTTAGGGTCCTCCAACTGGGCTGTTCCCTACTCCTCTCGATGTTCTTGTCTCTGCAGGTCAGGCACCTCTGGTTGGAGTACTGTCTCCTTAGCTTCATGCTCTGGAATTCTTCTTTAGGCTGCCTCAGCTTCGCCTAAACATGCTATTGTGTCTGTCTTAGACTTCACCATGTATTTCCATAGGGCTTAGAAATGTGGGCAGTCTTATGTAGGTCCCTTCTGAACCTAGGAATCCTTCTAGAATTCCTTTGGCTGGGAATTACCTATTGGGAAAATACAAACTTCCACTTTTATAGTGTTGTGCCAAACAAAGGGCATCAGCCGAGAGTTTGTGTGTTGAAAGTCATCTTTATTTCATATGCATATGGAAGTCTTGCTTTTGGACACTAGACTTAAAAGACAACACTTACAGTGCTCTATTATATAGTGAAACAAACAATACAAGATACACTCCCACATGACTTTCTGCTTGCATTGTGGCTATATATGGTCATTCTAGAAAGCTGACCAGTACATACATTTTCTTTACTGCCGGCTTGCGTGACAGGCAGCCCCTTCTGCTAAATAGACCAGGAGGGTCACTCGGTCATTTCCCTGAGAACTATGCCTGAAATGCGTAAAGACACAATGTGGCTATGTTATCTTTTGAGAGCAGACAACCAGAGACGGATTTAGTAAAATATAAGTAAAAAGATACATAGTCAACAAGATATAATACAAACTTTTAGTAAAAACTTTTAGTTAATTACCTCAGTTCCAAGAATTAAGGTAAGGTTTTGGTGTCAACTCTGTCACTGCTCCAGTGTTGTGGAATGACCTTCTTCAGAGTTTACCAGAGACAACGTCTTTAACTCCCTTCAAATCTAAACTTAAAACTGACCTTTTTACTAAGGTCTGCATCTGATAGCCTACAGCCAACCTGTAAGATCGTGTTTTTTTCTTCATTTATTTTTATAGAATTGTTTGTCTTTTTTCCTTATTCATGATCTACAGCATCCTTGGGATTGGGATTTCACTTTATAAAGAAAAGTTTTTTTTCTCACAAATAAAAATTATTAAGAAAAAATAAAGTGGATAAACAGGAAAATAAAGTATATTTTACTGACCAGTGACAGTATGGATATTAATGGATAATCCAAAAGATAGTACTTTATTTCTACAACTACAGATGAAGCAACTCAGAATGCTTGGATTTTTTTGCAGCATGCTGCAGAGAGCATGACACCTTACACTGTGTGGTAATGCCCAAAATCTTTTTATTTCTTCAAATAATCTGATGCAGTGCTGCACTACTTTGTAAAACCATGAGATGGCACAGTGAATGCTTAATGTGCCATGTGTCAAGCATACTGTAAATACTGTACGTTTATTAACCAGTTTTACTGAACTAGTCATACTGTACAGTAAAACTAACATTTTTTTACTTAAATACAGTATACATAATTATTAGTGTTTGCGTAATAATAATTAGAAAACAATTTTATTTTAGCTTTTGATTGTAAAATATACTATACATAGTGTATTATAAAACTTATTTAAACACTGAATGTAAATGTTTGTAATTTGTATACTTTATGACTGTTTTACAAAGCAAGATTACACAACCTAGATGTATAAAAAATAGTTTATTGTTGTAGATCTTTATGAATAAGATGTTTTTCAGATTTTCATATGCATAAAATCATCTATATTTGTTTTAATGCTAATTTAAGTAAAAAGTAATTAGGAATCAGATAATTTTAGATTTTGATTCTAAAAATATATACATACTGTAGTGGCTTTAAAAGCATGCAGTATCATACTGTATTTATGAGCAAATAAACACAAACAGTACAGTAAAAAAAGCGGAACAGAGCCACTGTAGTACATCTGAAAAAATGTCCGCTTTATCTCAGGATAAAGGGATGATAACAACCAAGTTCAATCAAACTGGCCTCCCCGACACCAAGCTGCCCTGATGTCACCACAAACTGTCATCTCCTAGCCCAACACCCTATTCGACCCAGGCCCACTTCACCTCTGTTGCAGCCTCCTTCTGTATATCCTGTAACTGCCTATTCTGTGTAGTCATCCTGAGATATATCTCTGGTTCCCTCTCTGGCCCCCCATATTTCATGGCTACCTGTCTAGCTGGTGCATCAGCTAACGTGTTTCTCTTAGCTATTAGGGAGTCTTCCTTGTTATGCCCCTTACATTTTACAATAGCTATTTGCTTTGGAAGAGATAAGGCCTCTAACAGTTCTGCCACCAATTCTGCATTTTTAACTGATGTCCCAACAGCCGTGAGAAAGTCTCTATTTTTCCACATCCTTCCTACACCGGCTATGTCCCTGACCTCTACAAACGATATATTGATGACTGGGTCGGTGCCGCCACATGCTCCAACGATCAGCTTGAGTTCTTCCTGCACCATTTCACCAACTTCCACCCGTCCCTCAAATATATGGTTAACATATCTTCCACTACTCTTCCGTTTCTAGACATCAACTTCTCTATCAACTACCCCCGACTGTCCACTTCAGTTTATTACAAACCCACGGATTCACACAGCTACCTCCTGTACAGCTCATTTCACCCCAACCACACTAAAAACTCTCTTCCTTTTTCACAGTTCCTTAGGTTACGACGATTATGCAACGACGACATCGACTTTGAGAACCAAGGCCTTTGAAATGTACTCATTTTTCATCAACAGAGGATACCCCAGCAGTGTGATTGACAGGGCCCTTGCCCGAGCCAAAAACACCCCCCGGACCATCAACCCGATCAGGAACTCCCACCGTAACAACCGCATTCCTTTGGTGCTTCCTTACCACCCTAACACACTTTCTATCCCCAGGACCATTAACCACAACTTTTCCATCCTACAGGATGATCCCTCCATTGGGGCCCTCTTTTCTGATCGCCCTATCATCTCATATCGCCGACCACCTAATCTGCGTAACCTCCTTGTTCACAGCTCCCTTGACCGCCCTCAACAACCATCCATACCTGGCACTTTCCCTTGCAACAGAACTCGCTGTATCACCTGCAAGTACACAGCCACCACCACACTCATTCAAGGCCCCTCAGGACAATTCCGGATCACCCAGACAGCATCTTGTACCTCCAGCAACCTTGTTTACTGTATCTCTTGCAGTAAATGCCCAGCCATCTACATTGGAGAAACAGGAAGGAGACTCGGAGACCGCTTCAGAGAACACGTCAGGGCTGTGAAGATTAAAGATCTCTCCAAACCCATTGTTTCTCATTTCACCTCTGACGGCCACGACCACTCTAATCTCTCCGTCTGTGTTCTCAAAGACGGTTTTCCGAACTCATACATCAGAAAGACCACCGAAACTAAAATTATTCTGCAGCTAGGATCACACATTCTCCCTTCCCTTAACGACAGACTACTGTTCTTTTAAATTTTCTCCATTCATTGGAAGTTTCATTTCACACCTCTTTGCACCCATTCTGACTTCACACCTCTTGATTGGCCTCTCTTTCTGTCCCCTGCTCCCGCCTCTCACTCCTCCTCCCTTCCAGCCTTTGTTCTCCCGCTACTTTACCTTTGCCTACTGCCCTGTCTCTCTCACACCTGAAGAAGGCTCCACGGCCGAAACGTTGTGTTCTCTTTCTTCTTTTTTTCAGCATGGATTAAACCTATTACTTGTTCCTAAATTACTTTTTTATTCCTTTTATTCCTTTTATTACTTTAGCACATTTATTTGAACATTTCCATCGATTGTACAAGCACTGAAAAACTGTCCAATCCCTAGTTCGTCGGGCATTTTCTTTTAGTATAACAGACATAAAAACTCCCTTGCTTTTAAAAGAGCGTTTCATAATTTCTAACAACGAAAATTATTTAAACTGCGACGCTTATCATTCAACCAGAGCTCAAAACATCACAAGGATCCTCAAGAGCACAACAAAGACTGTATTAAAAGATACTTGTATCAGATACATTAGAATCCAAGCTTTTTTATCTACGCTTTTTATCGACGCTAAGAATTAGTCTTTAAAATTTATCACACAGTAAAAAGTCACATTTCTGGGGCATCCGTATACCAGAGATGGTACCGCTTCAGAAGGGTGTCAGCTAGTCAGATTCCAGGACCGGAATTATCTGCTTTATAATCGAGAATATGTAATCACGTATCTAAAGAAACTAATAATGATATTAATTTAAGGATCTAAATATCTAAATATATGTATCTACTGTATATAGCTGGTTGTATTACTGTATTTCACTTTCTTTGTAAACACGTTTTGTTAACACCCGAATCGCAGGTGGATTCTGTTTTTTGGTCTGTTATGGTCTGTAGCTCAAAGACTGCTTAACTAAAAATTAGACACAAGAAGAGTATTATTGGACAATGTTGTGATGCTCTGGCGGAATTTCTCTGTAAACTGAAGAGTTATAGAGGAGACAGGTTGTGTATCACTTCTTTTGATACTTGTAAAAAAACATTCCAATGTTAATGCGACACGGAAGATAATGTGGTGTATTGGTCGTTAGTGAAAAGATTTAATCATTTAATCTCTTTACTGTGCACATTTTAATCCGCTTAGTATTGAATATTTATATGGAATTTTACCACTAACAGGAAATTTAAGTAACTAAGCATAAAACGCAGAGGAGCATAACGAAGGTCATAAAGGTCATAAACAATATTAATTTAGAAACATAAACATATTATGTAAACTGTATGTTGCTGTTATTGGTATTTTAAAGAAAAAATACACACCAATACTCAATTTCTCCTACAGTATATTGACATTTTTTATATTACAAAATAACACGTTCGTACTGTACTGTATGTACAGTACACAGCGGTACCGCAGGTTGAACTGTAGGGCGCAAATCCACCCGAACCCAAAAGCCCAACATATTAATGTGCATTCACCTGGTGCTGCGCGGTTTTCATCACTCTCTGCAGGAGTGCTGGCTGTGACGAATTAAACCGGTTTCACAGGTATTTTCAAAGTAGAAGGCGGCGAGTCTTCCAGCGAAAGACACCTCCCCCCCCTCCAAAACCCCTTTTTTTTGCTTACACTAGTAGTTCTTAAGTACAGTAAGTACAGTAAGTACTTACTGTACAGTACTTACGGTAGTAATTCTCGCATTAAGAAAGCTAGGTGTTAGCATAAACTATTAGTAATCAATAATATTAAATTTAGCACTGTAATAAATCGTGCGAATAATAAATTCTATTCTACTCTAAGAATGTAGGGGGGAGGAAGAATGCCTGTGGTCTTTTCACTGATAAACTTGTGTCTAGCTGTCAACAAAAACCAGCTGTCAAAAAAAAGTTGTTTTTTTTAAAAAGTCAATTGTGTGTCCATAATATTGCTATTTTGATCTTGCTAATTGCTATTGCTACTGAGTCTCTTTGTAATGTAAATACATTTTGTCTCCAAATCCACCACCACTTGTATGAATCATAGCCCTGCCAAACGATGCAAATTCCACTGCAATGGTTGTTATTCAGTATGGCATCTCCATGTTCAAGTAAACACTGCTCTCCATCTTCAAGTAAACACTGCTCTGTGTGCAAATGCAAATGTATTTAAAAAAAAGTTTTTTTTTAAAAAAGCCACCTTTAAAGGCGATATTTAAATTAAAGTTTATTATTATTATTAATATTGATGATGTTCTTCCTCCCAGGACTTGTAAAATTGTTGTTGTTATTGTTGTTATCCCGTAAAGCACTTTGAGAAGCATGCTGTCCAACATATTGTATTTCATTGCACTTTGACATGTCGTCTTATAATCACTTGTTGTTAGAATATCCCCCAAGAGGATATTCCCCCCAAGACGATATAGAGGATATCCCACAAGAGGTATCCAGGTAACAGTGAAACGGGCGTACAGTCTGGGGAGATCGCCCATTTTCCATGTAAATAGTTCCGCACCTCTTGGTGTCTCTCTCTCTCTCTGTCTCTCTCTCTCTGTCTCTGTCTGTCTCTCGGGCCCGCACTCTTGGCGGCCTTGTCTTGTGTCTCTCTCTCGTCTGGGTGCGGGACTGCTGCTGGCGGGTGGTGACGGAGAAGAAATAAAGCGCAGTTTTTAACTCCACAAGTTTGAGTCTCTGTGTTTGTCCTCAACGAACTCAAACTCATTACATTGGTGTCAGAAGCGGGAGGATGGACAGTGAACGGCCGATGATGTCTGACTCAGAGAACAGTTGGTTCCCCCAGCCCTGGGGACTCCGGAGGCCGTCGGGAAACGGGAGCGGGGTGGCCTAAACGGGGGAAGGCCGCCCTTGAACGACGCTACCCCAGCTCCGGAAAGCCAGAAAGAGTGCTTCACCCCGCCTGCTGTGGAAAGGGTTGGCCAAAGCCGGGGCTTATTTCTTCCCTGCCTCACCGAAGACAGACCCTGCCAGGCCCTCGTCGACACCGGTTCGACCATCACCCTGCTGCGGCTTGGTGTCCTGCCGGGCACCAAGTCAGCCAGACCCCCAGGGCGCTCACCGTGCACTTTGGTTCTGCGAGGGTGAAACACCCCTTCTACCTTGCCCCAGTCCGTGAGGACTGTATCCTGGGGTTGGACTGGTTGCAGCAAGTGGGTGCAAACGGCTTCCGTTTCCCGACGGCCTCCAGAGTCCCCAGGGCTCCGGCGCCTGGCACTCCCCACAGATGACCTGCCGTCGTTGCTCCCCCAGTGTCGCCGCGCTGGCCGTCTCCTCCTCCCCATCTGATTCCCCATGCACCCCTCCGTTGGTGCCAACCAGTCTCCTTGAATACAGCATCAACCTGCTCAGCCAGAACCAGGGCCTGCTCCAAGAGGACCGGCGCGGCCAGCATCATGTGGCGCTGCACCTCAGTCGGCCCCAGGGCCCAGAGGAACGCCTGGAGCGCTATCTCCCGGTGGGCCTCCTCCGGGAGAGTAGGGTAACCCTGGCGGGCTAAGTAGGCCATTTCTGCGGCGAATGGACCCAGCGGCTCTCCCGCTAGGCAGCAGCGTTGGGCCAACCTTGCCCACAGCAGTCCCAGCGCCTCCCCTCTCCTGCCAAAACGCCTCCGCATGGCCGACGCCAACACCGCATAGTTGTACCGCTGGTCCCCGGGTACATCCAGCAACACCTGACAGGCCTTCCCCTGCAGGACGGCGGCGAGGTGGCCCACCATCTCCACCTGAGACCAGCCATTTGCCTAGTCCACCATCTGGAACTGGACCTCAAACATCTGCCATGGGATTTTCCCATTATAACGGCTCGGTCTCACCGGCGCAGGCTGGAGCAGGGGTGGCGGGCTGGACCCCGCTGGTCTGGCGTCTCCTTCTTGCCACACGGCCTGAGGCGACCCGGGAAAGGGCACCCCTTCCGCTGAGTAGGTCACCGTGGGGTAGCCCTGATAAGGGCTGTGGCCACTGGTGGTGCTGAGGGGTCGTCCCGGCCCCTGGCGGCTGCTGCTCGCCCCCAAAGGCGCTCTGGGGGGTCACTCGGCTCCTGGGGGAACCTGTGCTTCTCTAAATCCGACATCATTCTGACACCAATGTAATGAATCTGAGTTCGTTGAGGACGAACACAGAGACTCAAACTTGTGGAGTTAAAAACTGCGCTTTATTTCTTCTCCGTCACCACCCGCCAGCAGCACTCCCGCGCCCAGACGAGAGAGAGACACAAGACAAGCCCGCCGAGAGAGAGAGAGAGAGAGAGAGAGAGAGACAGAGACAGAGAGACCAAGGGGTGCAGAACCAGGGAACTATTTACATGGAAAACGGGCGATCTCCCCAGACTGTACGCCTGTTTCACTGTTACCTGGATACCTCTTGGGGGGTATCCCCTAATGTTAAGACGATTATAACTAATATAACTAATAACTAATATAACTTTATACTAAGTATTACTAATGTTAAGACGATCCTCTTTATCGTCTTGGGGGGAATATCCTCTTGGGGGATATTCTAACAACAAGTGATTATAAGACGACCTGTCAAAGTGCAATGAAATACAATATGCTGGACAGCATGCTTCTCAAAGTGCTTTATGGGATAACAACAATAACAACAACACTTTTACAAGTCCTGGGATGAAGAATATCATCAATATTAATAATAATAATAAACTTTATTTTATATAGCGCCTTTAAAGGTGGCTTTTTTAAAAAAAAACTTTTTTTAAATGCATTTGCATTTGCACACAGAGCAGTGTTTACTTGAACACGGAGATGCCATACTGAATAATTCCTGCACACAACCATTGCAGCGGAATTTGCATCAATTGGCAGGGCTATGATTCATACAAGTGGTGGTGGATTTGGAGACAAAATGTATTTACATTGGGTTGCTGTAAGTGGAGCACTAATAAGCCCAAAGCTCTACTTATTATTTTACAAGAGAATGCACCTGACAAGCTGGACAGTATGCTTCTCAAAGCGCTTTACAGGATAACAACAACAATAACAATAACAATTTACAAGTTCTGGGAGGAAAAATATGATCAATATTAACAATAATAATAAACTTTATTTTATATAGCGCCTTTAAAGGTGGCTCCTCAAAGCGCTTTACAGGATAACAACCGATGAAACAACAGTGGCTGAGGGTTGAAAATACCTGTGAAACTGGTTTGTTTACAGTGTACTGTAGACACAGAGTGTTACACCAACGCATTAGCATGTTAAAGCGATTCCATTGATGAGCCAGGCGTGATAATTGTTTTGTTCCTTGATATCTGATCTGCAAGGCCATTTGGCTGCAGCGAATGTGAATTCTGTCTGAAAAAATAAAAGTATTTTAATCAAGATTCCCTTATAAAATTAACGTGAATCAAAACAAAAACTAAAAATAAGATACAATCTACAGACATTCACAACATAAATATATCTTAAAACATTTACATATATTGTTAAATTATTACTTTAAATATATACTTTAAGTTACTGAAACAGCCAGTTAATAAAATCGTTGCAATTTTGTTCTTGTTTGGAGGTGGGGATATTCTGACAACAACTGATTTAAAGACAATCTGTCAAATTGCAATGAAATACAATATTACGGGGGTACCTTTAAAGTGGATATGACGAAAATAAAGTTTATTATTAATTTGCTGGACAGAGAGGTGAACATTATTATGCAGAAGACAAAGATAACGATTAACGTTGCACTGCCAGATTGTGAATCAATAAAAATATTTAATTAAACACAGGTTTGCGATTTAAATGGAAATGGGGTTGATGGGAACTCTTAATCTAAATAAAAATAAAATAAAACAGATTTCGATAGTTTATAACCACTTTTTATGCACGAAACATTTTTCTTCCTCCTGATCATCTTAGAAATCTGTGTACGCTGTAAGGTTTTTACTTCCTAATTAAACTTTTAAAATACGCGTTTCGAATAGAAGCAGCATATGCTGTTTTCTTCCTCCTATGTAGAACAGATCAGCAAGTTTTTTTTTCCCCAGTCAGAGGGGTGTCAGATGGTGTCAGCCAATCACCATTCTGAAGCCTACCGTAATCTCTGGTATAGGGACACCCCAGAATTCTGTCGCATTTTCATTTTAGGAAATTATGAAATGCTCGGTTAAAAGCAAGGGAGATTGTCCGTTATAGTGGACATAAAAACAAAAGTTTGCTGCGGCGTTATTGGAAACCCAATTTTAACACAAATCGCCGGCATTATATCCTAGAAGACACAGACCGGCGCCAGACCCGGAGAATGCCCGGAGCATTAAAGGGATTGGACAGTTTCCAAGTGCTTGTACAATCGATGGAAATGTTCAAATAAATGTGCAAAAGAAATAAAAAAAATAATTTATTCCTTTATCATATTGGCTAGCTAATGTCCTCTCTTTGCTAGTTACCTGTGGCTGTGTTTCTGCATTGCGTAGCAACGAGTGACTGTATTCTCAGGCGGAGGAACGTAAACAGCTTAATTTTCGTGTTAAATATTTTTTTTTTAATTAAAATTCATTCTATACAGCAATCGCATATTTGGGGACTGTTTAATAAAACTTTGATGCTTAAAATATTTAGGGAGAAATGGAAGACTGGTGTGTATTGTTTATTTAAACTACCAAGACCAGCCATATACAGTACAGTTTACATACAGTAATATGTTTATGTTCCTAAATTAATATTGTTTATGACCTTCAGATGCGTTATGCTCCTCTTCTTTTTATGCTCAGCTACTAAAATTTCCCTTTAGTGGTAAAATTCCATATAAATATTCAATACTAAGCGGATTAAAACGTGCACAGTAAAGAGATTAAATGATTAAATCTTTTCACTACCGACCAATGCACCACGAGTGCCCCTGTCGGTCATTTTGGCCAGCCAATCACTTACTGCGGTAGACTGCGGTGGCTTGTGGGTAGTTGCCCGCGGTACGGGTTTGTACCGCAAACTTTGAAAGGCTGCATCTGTACCTCCTCAGCAACTCGTCAACCCATCCCTGTTGTATTAAGCAACTAATTAAGCAACTTGACTAGTTCATCAGAAGCTTACCTCCCTTACATACAGTAAACCTATACAGATTACCTTAAACAAGCACTCCCTCAGCTTCTATCCAACTGCTGCAATGACCACCAGTACAAGCCATGCATCGAATAACACTTTTCTCACCTTCTCCCTGCTTTCCATAAATCTGCCTTAGTGGTTTGGGGCCCCGCTTGGTTCTTTTGGGGGTCCTGGGCTCCTCATCCTATGGCCAGGAGGTCAGTCCTCAGCCAAGTGGGTCAAGACAAATTTTAAAATGAAAGCCATAATCCTTTCATAACGCTTTATTTTTGTGTATTGTTATTCCTAGTGAAATGGAGTTTGTAACGAAAGTCTGTGAGGAATTACAACATCAAGTTCAGTCAGACTCATTTGTTAGTAATTAGCAATCACTCGCAATGTCATTTTCTCTCCTAAAACACTATAAATACCTGATCCCCTTCTGTCCCTAATGTGTATGTCTTTTGCATCCCACCTCCACCTCATCTCCACCCCTGCAGCTACCCCTTGGTCACTTTGCATGGGTGTTAGCAGAATACAAAAGGTATATATTCAATCACAAAAAGTTACAAATACCAAGAGATACATACATTCAGTATACCATTCATTTATACTGTTTCGTTAATGAGCTTTTTGATTACAACTTCTACAGTAGATACTCAAAAGCAAGTACATCACTCATATGAATTAAATTGACATCAACTGGGATTGAGGTAACGATTGAATTCTGGAGCTGCAATATAGAATGTTGAATACTCAACCAATTTATGTGGATTCAGATCTCCCGCAGACACAAAGGACCAGTGACAGGCATCCTCTGGCTCAGTGCCAGTCAGTCCTGGTACGGCTGGAAGTGGGAGAAGGAGGGAGAGATTCCTGCTGCAGCGCACTGGCAGTGCCTCTCTGAGGACCTGGCTAGTTAGTCCAGGCTGAACTAGCAGAATTTGTGCACATCAAAAGTGACTGCGAGTTACACTTTTTAGACAGGAAGAAGACCGGTTCGTTCCCAATGTAGTGCTAGTCCTGAATACTAAGATTCAGCTGTCGACAGTTCTGATCATAGTTCACTTGTTGATCAGGCGAGCACTCACGGTGTGTTACCTTCGGTTCACAAGGCTTGCTGATGGGCTAACCTTGGGCGGATACTTTGATTATGCACAGGCGACCTCCAGTCTTGACTCTTAGAACTCTTAGAAGGTAAAGTCTTGTCACTCAGACACACTGGCCGTCAGGTGATTGTCCGAGATGAGTCTGAGAATGTCCTGGAGGGGCATCTTCTGGGCCCTGTGCTGCCTCTTTTATCTGGAAGAACTATGGTCATTCATTGGTTGAAAGTTTCGCTGGCATTCGAGACCCACGTGGGGTTACCCCACTCTACCAGTTCCTGATTGGCTGATCAAGGTGGAGGATGAGTAACAATGCTCTCTGACCTTAGGGTTGTAAACAACTTGGGATGAGACTATCCCTGGGAATCTCCCAGACAGAAAGGTGCCAGAGATGACCATTCATTAAGGTGGCTGGAGAATCTCAGCCCTGGGAGCTGTTCCTTATCAGAAAACTCTATCAGACAGAAAAATACCTTAAATCTGAACCACATGGAATGGCCTCTCTGTGTCCAGCACCACAGAGATCAGGGAGAGAGAGACTGGCGAAGGGGACAGCAAACTTAATTCCTGTATTATTAATAAGCATTGCCGCTATACTCTAGTGCATTGGTCAACAAAAAAATAGTATTTAAAGAGGAGTGGGACAATGGTGGTTTATTTTGCACTCAAAAAGCATGTAAGCTTTCAGGTTAATTTCTTTTCAGAGTGTAAGAAATGTGTGAAAAATGCCACAGGTGAATTAAAGAAAACTAGTTATACTGGTTATACTGACCACCAGAGAGTAAGCCAGCAGCTATAATACTCTTTCTTTTTTCAGAATTAAATAAAGACTATTCATTTTCTTTGTTTTAATTGTTTTAATTTGAAGCAGAAAAAATGCAGTGCAGGGTAAAAGCCAACAAAAAATTCATTAAGGGAGCAGCCAAAAAATGATTTGCGTGGTGATACAGAAAACGGATAACTCAATAACTTTACTCAATTTGAAATTACTTTGCTTGAGTAATAATTAATTTACCAACAGACCTCACTGTTTTTCCTGTTTTAATTTGTTAAATAAATTTGTTAAATAAACTGTGTACATTTGCAAATGTATACTCATGCTTAAGAATATGATTATCAGGAAAAATCTGTCGCAACTCTTGCAGGTTAAAATGTGCTATTTTCAAAGACTACATACTAAAAATATAATTGTCAAAGCAAAACCTTGATAATATGTTTCTGAAACATATGTCAGATCAGAGGTATGCCAAAGAAAGTCATTTTGACAATGCATTTTTATTTCATTTGGTTATGAGACTGCCAGATTCATGTAACCAGCTAATTATAGACTATCCACATTTTCAAGCCAGACACGTGACTGCTTGAGGTGTTTTACTAAGATTCACGTTTCCCGCAATTGTGCACATGCCATGTGGGTTGCCTAGCTAACAATATTTAGCAACAATAGCTAAAAATCAGCACTGCCCAGCCAAATAGAAGCATGAAAGTGAATGTACAGTACAAAGGAGTGTTCAGGGATTGGTTTCCTTCTAGTTTCTCCTATATTTGGTTAAATGTGGGTTTTGTAAACTCAACCTATGGCTCTTAGCATTGCTGTCACTCTTCCAGTTACAGCAGCAGGAGCTTAGAGGAATTTATTAAAACATATTTGAGGTCAACGATGGCACAAGAGCATTGGTGACCTTTCCATCATGAGCATTAGTCATGCAGTAAGTCCACTACTATCATATGAAGATGTAACTGATGATCCTGCCCTCCGAACATCTAGGTGAATTTTTTAATAGAACTGTTTTATAAAAATTTCCCATCTGCTCAGCTTTACTGATCATCCCTTGTTATTGCGTGCACTAATTTCTTACTTACATAATTCTTTCTATGTTCCCTTTCTACAAAGGTTTCAATGCAGTAATTTGTAAGCTATGATTTGCTATATGTCACGCCCTCCACATCTAGAGGACGGTCCAGCTCTGTCCTGTTCCTAGTTTCCCTGTGCTTTACTTTGTTCTTCCGGTGTGTCTTGTTGTCTGGGGCTTTATATTTCTGGGTCTCCCTTTCCTCCTCGCTCAGCAATGGGATCGGTTGTCAAGAGGCTTGCCTCACCAGGTCGCCCCACGTCTGCTACCTGAGGGCTTATGTCTTGCTCTGGCTCCACCCGATACCTTGAACCCAGACCGAACCCTCGTGTTTGCTCTGTTCCTGCTGCTTCCCGTCTCACTGGTCTCTCTCCACAGCAAGCCTCCAGCTTCCGTGACACTAAAATTTTGAAGTAACAGAGATTTTGTTATGAATGATCCTATTTGTTATTTATAGACACTGCCTACGTCCGGCTTTCAATCCAAATTGAACAGCTGGGAAAGGGAGAAATAGGTTAGGGATGCCACAGTGAAGCTAACAGGAATTTTGAAATACTTACAGTACTTAGCAGCAGATATGGGAGAAAATTTCCACGCATCAGCAATGTGCTACATACAACACAATGGGGGTGTATAGAATTGAAATAAAGCATTTCAACTCCAAATAAGCTAAGTGATACCGAAAACATGTGTCAAATGTTTTTGTGGCTAGCCAAGACAAAATTGGAATTCTTTGGTCTTAAACCATTACATCTGACAAAAATCCAACACTGTGTGTCACTCAGACAACTGCATTCCTACCGTCACATATGGTGGAAGCATTACATTATACAGATGCAGCCATTCAAAATGGGTGGGGTATTTCGCGGTACACCCCGGTGGGTATGTCGCATCAAAACGCAGTATCACGCAGTATCACGCGGTGTATCGCGTCATTTGACGTCATACCGGAAATTATCCAGAATCACCTTGTAAAACCGCCAGGAGGAGCCAATAAAGCTTAACCTCTCATGTACAGCATTTGAGCTTTTAAATTTAAACTGTGTATTACAGCATGGTAATCATCAGTCATTAAAAAGTTGGCATATTTTATGAAAGCAAGATTGCTCAGTTGGGCAAAAGTAAACAACATACCTTTATCATAAATATTTTAATAATGCAGAAATATTTTATGCATCAAAGCCTTTACCGAAGATATTACTCATATTATTAATAATGAATGACCTTGGACAAGCTGTAAACTCAAAGTATTACGCTGGTCCACATTATTTGTAACCGTCATTTTAAATGAAAAGACTTTCTTTTTTCATCGACAAAAACTAACAACACAGCATTTCGTTGATCTAACTAACAAGGATGGGACATTAGTTAGCCAATATGATAAAGGAATAACTTACTTTTTTTTGTTTATTTCTTTAGCACATTTATTTGAACATTTCCATCGATTGTACAAGCACTGAAAAACTGTCCAATCCCTAGTTCGTTGGGCATTTTCTTTTAGTATAACAGACATAAAAAGCTCAAAATATCACAAGGATCCTCAAGAGCACAACAAAGACTGTTTTAAAAGATACTTGTACCAGATACATGAGAATACAAACTTTTTTATCTACGTCTTTAAAATTTATCACACAGTAACAAGTCAAATTTCAGGGGCGTCCGTATACCAGAGATTATGTTACCGCTTCAGAAGGGTGTCAGCCAGTCAGATTCCAGGACCTGAATTATCTGTTTTATAATCGAGAATATGTAAGCACGTATCTAAATAAATTAATCATGATATTAATTTAAGGATCTTAATTTCCAAATCTGTGTATCTATATATATATAGATGGTAGTATTACTGTATTTCACTTTCTTTGTAAACACGTTTTGTTAACACCCAAATCGCAGGTGGATTCTGTTTTTTGGTCTGTTATGGTCTGTAGCTCAAATCCTGCATAACTAAAAATTAGACGCGAGAAGAGTATTATTGGACAATGTTGTGAGGCTCTGGCGGAATTTCTCTGTAAACTGAAGAGTTATAGAGGAGAGGTTGTGAATCGCTTCTTTTGACACTTGTAAAAAAAACATTCCAATGTTAATGCGACACGGAAGATAATGTGGTGTATTGGTCGTTAGTGAAAAGATTAAATCATTTAATCTCTTTACTGTGCACATTTTAATCCGCTTAGTATTGAATATTTATATGGAATTTTACCACTAAAGGGAAATTTTAGTAGCTAAGCATAAAACGCAGAGGAGCATAACGAAGGTCATAAAGGTCATAAACGATATTAATTTAGGAACATAAACATATTATGTAAACTGTATGTTGCTGTTATTGGTATTTTAAAGAAAAAATAACACATGTTCGTACTGTATGTACAGTACACAGCGGTACCACAGGTTGAACTGTAGGGCGCAAATCCACCCAAACCCAAAAGCCCAACATATTAATGTGCATTCACCTGACACTGCACGGTTTTCATCACTCTCTGCGGGAGTAGTTTTTAATTCAGTTTGAATTATAACTGTACGTACTGTCTTCGTATTTGGCCAGGGCTTTAAAGAGAGGGCGCGCCAAAATTTTTCGGTGCCGTCGTCTGCGCTTTAAAGGTACCCCTGTCGCAGAAGAATTTGACTTCGGAACGTTTACCCAGCATAATTATTGTATTTTATTGCACTTTGACAGATTGTCTTTAAATCAATTGTTGTCAGAATATCCCCACCTCCAAACAAGAACAAAATTGCAACGATTTTATTAACTGGCTGTTTCAGTAACCAAAAGTATATATCTAAAGTAATAATTTAACAATATTTGTAAATGTTTTAAGATATGTTTATGTTGTGAATGTCTGTAGATTGTATCTTATTTTTTGTTTTTGTTTTGTTTCAAATGGCCTTGCAGATCAGATACTGTATCAAGGAACAAAACAATAATCGCGCCCGGCTCCTCAATGGAATCGCTTTAACATGCTAATGCGTTGGTGTAACACTCTGTGTCTACAGTACATTGTGAACAAACCGGTTTCACAGGTATTTTCAACCCCCAACCAATGTTGTTTCATCGGTTGTTATCCTGTAAAGCGCTTTGAGGAGCCACCTTTAAAGGCGCTATATAAAATAAAGTTTATTATTATTATTATTATTAATATTGATATCATATTTTTCCTCCCAGAACTTGTAAATTGTTGTTGTTATTCTTGTTGTTATCCTGTAAAGCGCTTTGTGAAGCATACTGTCCAGCTTGTCAGGTGCATTCTTTTGTAAAATAATAAGTAGAGCTTTGGGCTTATTAGTGCTCCACTTACAGCAACCCAATGTAGATACATTTTGTCTCCAAATCCACCACCACTTGTATGAATCATAGCCCTGCCAAATGATGCAAATTCTGCTGCAATGGTTGTGTGCAGGAATTTTTCAGTATGGCATCTCCATGTTCAAGTAAACACTGCTCTGTGTGCAAATGCATTTAAAAAAGTTTTTTTTAAAAAAGCCACCTTTAAAGGTGCTATATAAAATAAAGTTCATTATTATTATTAATATTGATGATATTCTTCCTCCCAGGACTTGTAAAATTGTTGTTGTTATTGTTGTTATCCTGTAAAGCGCCTTGAGAAGCACACTGTCCAGCATATTGTATTTCATTGCACTTTGACAGATCGTCTTATAATCACTTGTTGTTAGAATATCCCCCAAGAGGATATTCCCCCCAAGAGGATATAGAGGATATCCCCCAAGAGGTATCCAGGTAACAGTGAAACGGGCGTACAGTCTGGGGAGATCGCCCGTTTTCCATGTAAATAGTTCCCTGGTTCTGCACCCCTTGGTGTCTCTCTCTGTCTCTCTTTCTGTCTCTCTCTTTGTCTCTCTCTCTGTCTCTCTCTCTCTGTCTCTCGGGCCCGCGCTCTTGGCGGGCTTGTCTTGTGTTTCTCTCTCGTCTGGGTGCGGGAGTGCTGCTGGCGGGTGGTGACGTAGAAGAAATAAAGCGCAGTTTTTAACTCCACAGGTTTGAGTCTTTGTGTTCGTCCTCAACGAACCCAAATTCATTACGTTGGTGTTAGAAGCGGAGGATGGACAGTGACCGGCCGATGATGTCGAACTCAGAGAAGCGCTGGTTCCCCCAGCAGCCGAGTGACCCCCTAAAGTGCCTTTTGGGGGCGAGCGGCAGCCGCCAGGGGCCGGGACGACCCCTCAGCACCGCCAGTTGCCACAGCACTTATCAGGGCTACCCCACAGTGACCTACTCAGCGGAAGGGTGGCCCTTTCCCGGGTCGCCTCAGGCCATGTGGCAGGAAGGAGACGCCAGACCAGCGGGGTCCAGCCCGCCACCCCTGCTCCAGCCTGCGCTGGTGAGACTGAGCCGTTATAATGGGAAGATCCCATGGCAGATGTTTGAGGCCCAGTTCCAGATGGCGGCCTGGGCAAACGGCTGGTCTCAGGTGGAGATGATGGGCCACCTCTCCGCCGTCCTGGAGGGGAAGGCCTGCTAGGCGTTGCTGGGGACCAGCGGTACAACTATGCGGAGTTGGCGTCGGCCCTCCGGAGGCTTTTTGGCAGGAGAGGGGAGGCACAGGAACTGCTGCGGGCCAGGTTGGCCCAACGCTGCTGCCTAGCGGGAGAGCCACTGGGTTCAGTCGCCGCAGACGTGGCGGATGCCCACCGGGAGATAGCGCTCCAGGCGTTTCTCTGGGCCCTGGTACCGACTGAGGTGCAGCGCCACGTGATGCTGGCCGCACCGGTCCTCTTGGACCAGGCCCTGGCTCTGGATGAGCAGGCTGATGCTGTATTCGAGGAGACCAGTGGGCACCAACGGAGGGGAGCACGGGGAATCAGATGGGGAGAGGGGGCACATCGCCCGGGAGTGCCAGGCTCTGGATCCCCGGGGACTCCGGACGCCATTGGGAAATGGGAGCGGGGCGGCCTAAAGGGGGGAAGGCTGCCCTTGAGCGACGCTACCCTCGCTCCGGAAAGCCAGAAAGAGTGCTTCACCCCGCCTGCTGTGGAAAGGGTTAGCCACAGCCGGGGCTTATTTCTTCCCTGCCTCATCGAGGGCAGACCCTGCCAGGCCCTCGTCGACTCCAGTTTGACCATCACCCTGCTGCAGCCTGGTGTCCTGCCGGGCACCGAGGCAGCCAGACCCCCAGGGCGCTCACCGTGCACTTTGGGGCTGCAAGGGTGAAACAACCCTTCTACCTTGCCCCAGTCCGCGAAGACTGTATCCTGGGGTTAGATCGGTTGCAGCAAGTGGGTGGTTGCCTTGACCTGGGTGTGAGGGACAGGGTGCTGCGCCGGGGGTGGCGGGTGCCCTCCAGCTGCGAGGTCACTTGCTGCAACCAGTCCAACCCCAGAATACATTCAGGTGGCCCACCATCTCCACCTGAGACCTGCTGTTTGCCTAGGCCGCCATCTGGAACTGGGCCTCAAACATTTGCCATGGGATCTCCCCATTATAATGGCTCGGTCTCACTGGCGCAGGCTGGAGCAGGGGTGGCGGGCTGAACCCCGCTGGTCTGGCGTCTCTTTCCTGCAACATGGCCTGAGGCGACCCGGGAAAGGGCCCCCCTTCCGCTGAGTAGGTCACTGTGGGGTAGCCCTGATAAGTGCTGTGGCCACTGGCGGTGCTGAGGGGTCACCTGGCCCCTGGAGGCTGCTGCTCGCCCCCAAAAGGCGCTTTAGGGGGCCACTCGGCTACTGGGGAACCGGCGCTTCTTTGAGTCCGACATCATCGGCCGTTCACTGTCCATCCTCCCGCTTCTAACACCAATGTAATGAATTTGGGTTCGTTGAGGACGAACACAGAGACTAAAACCTGTGGAGTTAAAAACTGCGCTTTATTTCCTCTACGGCACCACCCGCCAGCAGCACTCCCGCGCCCAGACGAGAGAGAAACACAAGACAAGCCTGCCAAGAACGCGGGCCCGAGAGAGACAGAGAGAGACAGAGAGAGAGAGAGAGACACCAAGGGGTGCGGAACCAGGGAACTATTTACATGGAAAACGGGCGATCTCCCCAGACTGTACGCCCCTTTTCACTGTTACCTGGATACCTCTTGGGGGATATCCTCTATATCCTCTTGGGGGATATTCTAACAACAAGTGATTATAAGACGATCTGTCAAAGTGCAATGAAATACAATATGCTGGACAGTATGCTTCTCAAAGTGCTTTACAGGATAACAACAATAACAACAAGTCCTGGGAGGAAGAATATCATCAATATTAATAATAATAAACTTTATTTTATATAGCGCCTTTAAAGGTGGACTTTTTTTAAATGCATTTGCATTTGCACACAGAGCAGTGTTTACTTGAACATGATACCATACTGAATAATTCCTGCACACAACCATTGCAGCGGAATTTGCATCATTTGGCAGGGCTATGATTCATACAAGTGGTGGTGGATTTGGAGACAAAATGTATTTACATTGGGTTGCTGTAAGTGGAGCACTAATAAGACCAAAGCTCTACTTATTATTTTACAAGAGAATGCACCTGACAAGCTGGACAGTATGCTTCTCAAAGCGCTTTACAGGATAACAACAAGAATAACAACAACAATTTACAAGTTCTGGGAGGAAAAATATGATCAATATTAATAATAATAATAATAAACTTTATTTTATATAGCGCCTTTAAAGGTGGCTCCTCAAAGGGCCGGATAACAACCGATGAAACAACACTGGTTGGGGGTTGAAAATACCTGTGAAACCGGTTTGTTCACAATGTACTGTAGACACAGAGTGTTACCAGACACCAACGCATTAGCATGTTAAAGCGATTCCATTGAGGAGCCGGGCGCGATAATTGTTTTGTTCCTTGATACATTATCTGATCTGCAAGGCCATTTGAAACAAAACAAAAACTAAAAATAAGATACAATCTACAGACATTCACAACATAAACATATCTTAAAATATTTACATATATTGTTAAATTATTACTTTAGATATATACTTTTGGTTACTGAAACAGCCAGTTAATAAAATCGTTGCAATTTTGTTCTTGTTTGGAGGTGGGGATATTCTGACAACAATTGATTTAAAGACAATCTGTCAAAGTGCAATGAAACAATAATTACGCTGGGTGAACGTTCCGAGGTCAAATTCTTCTGCGACAGGGGTACCTTTAAAGCACAGACGATTGCACCGAAAAATTTTGGCGCGCCCTCTCTTTAAAGCCCTGGCCAAATACGAAGACAGTACGTACAGTTATAATTCAAACTGAGTTAAAAACTACTCCTATTTGGCATTTTAGTTATGGAGGCGGAAAGACGACCCCAATCTCTGGGTGCCTGAGTTGTCGCCATCTTTAACCATTCCGTGTCCGAGTCGCAGCAGGTAGAGACACGTTCGAAAAAAGTTAATCCCAGCTACAATACATTATTTTTAATATTTTTGTGGTAAGAGGGAGCAAAACATCAGTATTTACTGCTAGTAATTAGTGTACGATCTATAGTTGAAATCTGAGCCTAAATAAAAAGAAAAAGCATTTTCAGAGAGCAATTACGCTGTGTTTATGTAGAATAAGTGATTAGGTTTATGAGCAATCTAATTACTTATTCGTTTAAAATGCTATATAAAATAAAGTTTATTATTAATTTGCTGGACAGAGTGGTGAACATTATTCTGCAGTAGACAAAGATAACGATTTACGTTAAAAGACATTTAATTAAACACAGGTTTGTGGTTTAAATGGGAATGGGGGTGATGGGAACTCTTAACCTAAATAAAAATAAAATAAATAAAACAGGTTTCGATAGTTAATAACCACTTTTTATGCACGAAACACGGGTGATTTTTCTTCCTCCTGATCAGTTTAGAAATCTGTGTACGCTGTAAGGTTTTTACTTCTTAATTAAACTTTTAAAATACATGTTTCGAATAGAAAGAAATCCTCTTCCTGGTACAGTATGTATAGCAGATCAACACGTCTTTTTTCCCCAATCAGAGGGGTGTCAGATGGTGTCAGCCAATCACCATTCTGAAGCCCTACCGTAATCTCTGGTATAGTAAGACCCCAGAATTCTGTCCCATAGTTTAGATAGATGATAGATACTTTTTTTGATCCCGTGAGGGAAATAAAGTAAATCATTTTCATTTTAGGAAATTATTAAACGCTCGGTTAAAAGCAAAGGAGATTGTCTGTTATAGTGGACATAAAAACAAGAGTTTGCTGTGGCGTTATTGGAAACCCAAATTTAACAAAAAATCGCTGGCATTATATCCTAGAAGACACAGACCGGCGCCAGACCGGGAGAATGCCCGCAACGTAAAAGAAAATGCCTGATGAACTAGGGATTGGACAGTTTCCAAGTGCTTGTACAATCGATGGAAATGTTCAAATACATGTGCAAAAGAAATAAACAAAATAATCATTTATTTCTCTATCATATTGGCTAGCTAATGTCCTCTCTTTGCTAGTTAGTGGCTGTGTTTCTGAGTTGGGTAGCAACGGGTGACTATGTTCTCAGGGGGAAGATGTAAATAGCTTAATTTTCGTGTTAAATAATTTTTTTAAAATTAAAATTCATTCTATACAGCAATCGCATATTTGGGTACCGTTTCATAAAACTTTCATGCTTAAAATGTTTAGGGAGAAATGGAAGACTGGTGTGTATTTTTTCTTTAAACTACCAAGACCAGCCATACACAATACAGTTTACATACAGTAATGTTTATGTTCCTAAATTAATATCGTTTATGACCTTCAGATGTGTTATGCTCCTCTTCTTTTTATGCTCAGCTACCAAAATGTCCCTTTAGTGGTAAAATTTCATATAAATATTCAATACTTAGCGGATTAAAATGTGCACAGTAAAGAGATTAAATGATTAAATCTTTTCACTACCGACCAATGCACCACGAGTGCCTCTGTCGGTCATTTTGGCCAGCCAATCACTTACCGCGGTGCCCTGCGGTGGCTTGTGGGTAGTTTCCCGTACCGCGGGTTTGTACCGTGCATTTTGAATGGCATTCAAAATGCACGGTACAAACCTGTACCACACGCAACTACGCGTGAGCCACCGCACCGTACCGCGGTATGTGATTGGCTGGCCAAAATGACTGACAGGGGCACTCGTGGTGCATTGGTCAGTAATGAAAAGATTTAATCATTTTATCTCTTTACTGTGCACGTTTTAATCTGCTTATTATTGAATATTATATGGAATTACACTGGAATTTAGTAGTTGTGCATAAAAAGAAGAGGAACATAATGCATCTTAAGGTCACAAACGATATTAATTTAGGATCATAAACATATTTTGTAAACTGTATATTGCTGATATTGGTATTTTAAAGACAAAAAACACACCAGTATTCCATTTCTCCCTAAACATTTTAAGCATCAAAGTCTTACATGTGGTTATTTCGGAAACGTTTTTACGTCCTCCTTCTGACCATGTTACTGTACGTTTATATACAGTACTTTGTGAGAAAAGTGATAGTATTAAGCTTTTCTGCAAATACGCTCGATACCGGAGTAAACAAAAGCATACTTTTAGAATTTGATTAATAGGGAATATAATATGGAATCGCGTATCTAAAGAAATTAATAATAATTAATAACAATGTTCCTGCTGTCAGCAGTATTGTGTATACAGTTTTATGTACAGGCTGCTAAAACTTTCACAAGTAGAGGTCTTTAAAATTAGGTTGGACAAACGATTTTTTTTAATTCTTAAAAAATAAATCAAAAGGATATATAAATATATAAAGATATATAAAGATATAATGATGTGTTCCTGCTTAGACATTGCACAACTTTAAAAGTTATAAAAACAGGTTTCGATAGTTAATAACCACTTTTAATGCGCGGAACACGGGTGATTTTTCTTCCTCCTGATCATCTTAGAATCTGTGTACGCTGTAAGGTTTTTACTTCTCAAACGTTTAAATTACACGAATTTCATAAAAACAACACACGTTTCGAATAGAAAAAATCATATTCTGTTGTCTTCCTGATATTTAGAAAAGATCAGCAGGTCTTTTTTCCCCAATCAGAAGCTCTGAAAATAGCGTTCTGCCTACTGCGATGTGTCAGAGGGGGAGGTAGCACCGGGAAGGAGGAAGCGCAGAGCTCAGTATTGCACAATGGCTTTAAAGCACCAATTGCGTCTGCGTTCATAACTTAGTGTTTAAAATTAAACAACGTAAATCATTTTCTTTGACTTCTAAGTCCCTTAATTATCATTAAGCACAGGTTTGTTTTTTGATACCATCGTTAGACAAAGCAGGAAGTTATTGTACTTTGTAATGACATGACACGTGGAAAGATGACAGATTACAGATTTTAATCGTCTTTAATTTTGTTATACATTTTAGAAAAGTTTCATCTATGCATACACCACAAAACTATTCTCGATTGTATTTCTGAATGCTATGTATAAAAAAAGCTTGCAGCTTACTCAACGATTCTAAGATGATCAAGAGGAAGTGTATTGCATGTCTAATGGTCTAACCCCATTTTCCCCATTTTGATTAAAATCGCAAACGCGTGTTTAATTAAATGCCATTATTGATTCACAATCTGACAACGCAATGTAAATCATTATCTTTGTATTCTAAGTCCCTTAATTCACTTTAAGCATAGCTTTCTCACTATTTAGATTTATTTTTCATACCATTGTTAAACAAAGCAGGAGCGTATACTACTTTCTCATGGGATCAAACGTGGAATGATTGGAGTAATCGTTTTTATTTTTTAAATAAATTTTAGAAAAGTGTCATTTATACAAAAAAGTTGCATTTAATAACACTCAATAGTTATATTAATAGAGATAAGCTCTCTATTAAAGCTCAGATTAAACATCAAACAGCAATATCTCACATACTGGGACTGATCTGTGATCTGTGATGTGGTTGAGTGTGAATTGTGTTTACAAACAATGTAGACACAGACTCAGACAGTGGAGTGAAATTCGGCACAGCCAGCACACCGGTGTGTGTGGAGGGGATTGGTTAGGGAGAGAGAGAGATGCGAAAAACGCGCAGCGCCAGGCGAATACACAATATTAATGTAGGGCTTTCGGGCGCACGTGAATTTGCGCCCTACACCCTGTGGTACCGCTGTGTACATACAGTACGAACATGTTGTGATATTTAGAAATATAAAAAATGTCAATATATTCCCAATAATATTTGCTATTTTAGTTTTTCAAAGAAATGTTTATTTCTTAAAAGAAAACTCATGGCAATAGCTTATAAGTCGGGCACTTAAACCATCACGCCACTGATACGGTCACATGACAAGCAGTGAAACAGCCATACACATATCAATAGATATGTGTATATACTACTGTTTGTGCTACAGTACATGAATATAATTATATCGTTATTAATTTCTTTAGATACGCGATTCCATATTATATTCCCTATTAATCAAATTAATCCCTATTAATCAAATTCTAAAAGTATGCTTCTGTTTACTCCAGTATCGAGCATATTCGCAGAAAAGCTTAAAACTATCACTATCACAAAACTTCTCACAAAGTACTGTATACTGTATAAACGTACAGTAGTATGGTTAGAAGTAGCAAGGAGCACGTAAAAACATTTCCGAAATAACCACATGTAAGACTTTGAGGCTTAAAATGTTTAGGGAGAAATGAAATACTGGTGTGTATTTTTTCTTTAAAATACCAAGACCAGCCATATACAGTACAGTTTACATACAGTAATATGTTTATGTTCCTAAATTAATATCTTTTATGAGCATGTGAAAGGCATGGTGAATCGGAGATTCTCAAGAATTAGTTTGTATGATTGGAAACAAATGCGTGATTGGATCAACGAAATGCTGTGGTGTTACCTTTTGTCAATGAAAAAATAAAGTATTTTCATTTACAAAGATGGTTACAAAGAATGTGGACCAGGGTAATACTTTGAATTTACAGCTTGTCCAAGGTCATTCATTATTAATACTATTAGTAATATCTTCGGTAAAGACTTTGATGCATAAAATATTTCTGCATAATTAAAATATTTATGATAAAGGTGGTAGGTTGTGTACTTTTGTCCAACTGAGCAATCTTGCTTTCATAAAATATACCAATTTTAATGTATAATGATTAACGTGCTGTAAGGATTTTGCCTGAAATTTAATACCTTTTCTTTTGACTCTGATACCACCCAGAGTAACACTTAGAGACTTCTAAAACAATTTTCTAGGAAACTAATGCTCTCTACCATTTTCTCCCTCAAAAAACAGATTATCCTTTCCGACAACAACATCAAAGAGGCTAAGGAATTTCTATGGCTGACAGCTCCACATCATCTTCCCTTTATAACTAACCTCATTAGATCTCTCAACTCTAAACTCTACCAGTTTCTCACTACAAAGAAGGACAAAAAACTCAGTCATCTTCTACAGAAGAAAACCATCAACACCCCAAACACCTTCACCAGTCCTAACCTTGTTGTCACTATACCTTCTGACCTTTCCCTTTCACAGGATGAGCGACCCCTCCTCAGCAAAGACCTCAGTTTTGTACCAGTTCCCAGGAAGCTGGACATTCCCCAGACCAATGTCGACCTTAACCGCTTTTACCGCAGGATCCGTCTCAGAGCACATTTTGCTGACGATTCCTCTTCACAGGCAGCTGATAACAACCTGGTTATTGATGTCATTAACAACATTAATCCCAAACAGAGCTGTTGGACTCCCCCCTCTGGCCATTTTCCACCAGTCGATTATTTCATTAACCAATGTAACAATCAAGCTCCCAAGGCACTCTCTATACCCAATAAGCACAGGTCCAATCTCACCCAAGGAGAAATTCAGGTGCTCCAGTCTCTCCGCAACAGAGATGATATCGTCATCTAACCAGCGGACAAAGGAGGCACTGTTGTGGTGTGGCGTAAGGATCTATACATCTCTGAAGCTTCTAGACAACTAACTGACACTTCTGCCTACCTCCCTCTCCAACAGGACCCTACCACTGACTACCAAAAGGAAGTGGTATCCACCATTTCCCTTCTTATCAGCAGTAAGGAGCTCCCCCAGGAGGCAAACCGGATCATCATTGAACATCCGCAGATATCTCAATTTTACCTCCTCCCCAAAATCCACAAACCGGACACCCCTGGACACCCCATTGTATCAGCATGTAACTGTCGCACTACTTACATCTCAGCCTTGCTCTACAGCCTCATGAGACCGCTGGTTGAAGGTCTTCCGTCATACATCAAAGACACCAACCACGTGCTCCAACTTTTTAATGATTTCCAATTTCAGGACACCAAATGCTACATTTTTACCATGGACATCACATCTCTTTACACCATCATTCCCCATAATGACAGCCTTACAGCCCTCAAGCACATGCTGGACAAACGCACAGTGCTTGATCCACCCACCCACACCCTGGTACGCCTTGCAGAATTGGTTCTCACACTGAATGCATTCTCCTTCAATAATCTTTTTTACCAACAGGTGAGTGGAGTTGCCATGGGCACCAGAATGGGACCCAGCTATGCCAATATCTTTGTTGGCTGGGTAGAAGAATGCTTCTTCGCTTCCTACACTGGCTATGTCCCTGACCTCTATAAGCGATACACTGATGACTGCGTCAGTGCCACCACATGCTCTAACGACCAGCTTGAGCACTTTCTGCATCATTTCACCAACTTCCACCCATCCCTCAAATATACAGTTAACATATCTTCAGCTACTCTTCTGTTTCTAGACATCAACTTCTCCATTAACTACGCTCGACTCTCTACTTCGGTCTATTACAAACCCACAGATTCACATGACTATCTCCTGTATAGCTCATTTCACCCCAAACACACTAAAAACTCTCTCCCTTTTTCACAGTTCCTTTGGCTACGATGATTATGCAGCAAAAACATCGCTTACCAGAACCAAGCCCTCAAAATGTACTCATTTTTCATCAACAGAGGATACCCTAGCAGCGTTAAAAACAACCCTCGGACCATCAACTCAATCAGGAACTCACGCCGTAACAACCACATTCCTTTGGTGCTTCCCTAACACCCCAATACATTTCCTATCCCCAGGACAATTAACGACAACTTTCCCATCCTACAGGATGATCCCTCCATTGGGGCCCTCTTTTTTAACCGCCCCACCATCTCATATCTCCGACCACCTAATCTGCATAACCTTCTTGTTCACAGCTCCCTTGACCTCCCTCAGCAACCATCCACACCAGGCACTTTCCCTTGCAACAGAGCTTGCTGTATCACCTGCAAGTACACATCCAACACCACACTCATTCAAGGCTCCTCAGGACAATTCCGGATCACCCAGATGGCATCTTGTACCTCCAGCAACCTTATTTACTGTATCTCTTGCAGTAAATGCCCAGTTTCTCTCTACATTGGAGAAACAGGAAGCAGACTTGGAGACCGCTTCAGCGAACACGTCAGGGCTGTGAAGATTAAAGATCTCTCCGACCCCATTGTTTCTCATTTCACCTCTGACGGCCACGTCTAATCTCTCTAATCTCTAATCTCTCCGTCTGTGTTCTCAAAGATGGTTTTCCAAACTCATACATCAGAAAGACTACCGAAACCAAACTTATCCTGCAGCTAGGATCACACCTTCCCCCTTCTCTTAACGACAGACTACTATTCTACTGTAACACATCAATTTCCCTACGGGATTAATAAAGTAATATCTATCTATCCTACTAAATTTTCTCCATTCATTGGACGTTTCATTTCACACCTCTCGACACCTATTCTGACTTCACACCTCTTGATTGGCCTCTCTTTCTGTCCCCTGCTCCCGCCTCTCACCCCTCCTCCCTCCCAGCCTTTGTTCTCCCACTACATTACCTTTGCCTACTGCCTTGTCTCTCTCACACCTGAAGAAGGCTCCACGGCCAAAATGTTGTGTTTTCTCTCTTCTTTTTTTCAGCATGGAATAAACCTATTACTTGTTCCTTTGCAGCCTACGCATGCTGACGCAGCTACCCACCTGAACTACTGCATGCTGTAATACAGTTTAAATTTAAAAGTTTAAAGAGTATACAACTTAAATTCTTAATTGAATAAAGATTGTCCCTCAGCAGTGATCGGGAGTCGAAACCGGGTGTTTTCTAGCGAAAGCTCAAACGCTTTACATGAGAGGTTGAGCTTTATTAGCTCCACCTGGTGGTAATTCCGGATACTATTATCTTGTGGTATTATACGGTATGACAAGTTATGAATTGTTATACCGCAACATGCCCACCGCGTTTTACCGTGGCATACCCCGCTTGTTTTGAATGGCTGCATCTGTAACTGAGATTATTTAGTGTATATTTGTATTTAAATAATACATTTTAAAGCCACTATGTAATACATTTATTGTAATTATAATCTAAAATATTTTAATACATACTTGATCATTTTTTAACTTTTTATTCTTAGAAATTGTTTGTGGTACATCGCATATGTGTTTTGGTAGCAGCTAGTGACAGCTGTGTGAAGTCATAGGGGTCCTCCTTAACACAGCATAAACAATGAAACCCACTGCATTTGTTAGTGCTCCATTTGTGCTGGATTTTGCCATTGAATGTAGCATTTGTACTGCGTTCGTTCCTAAGAATACCGTGCCTTATTTTTCAGGTTATCACATTACTGTCGAAAAGAAACTTTACCTTTAGCAAAAAACTCTGGATAATTAATCTATCTGGATGTGAGAATAACAAGTACTGCAATTTGGCTTTTCAGTCTACCTGGGAGAGTGGGGGTAGGGTGGTTGTGTTGCATTAGAATAATAGTATTTTCTATGTGTTAGTGTGAATAGTAAAATTAAATTGGATTCACCTGCATTTTCTATAAAAAGATGTAACTAGCATGTCATAATATTTCTTTGCTGTGTTTTTTTATTCATTCTATCTAATTCTATCATTTTGCATGTTTAAATTAGGTGGGGACACACTTAGTTTTTCTTTGAAAACTAAAAAAATAGGTGCCCAGCATTATCTCTGACAAGGGATTTTGCACCCTAAATTTTAAAATTTGCATTTACTTGCAAATTCACTCATCTCTGTGCCAGTGCCTGGAAAATGTTTGAATGTGAATGTCCCATTCAAAGAATAAACCACTCTTCAAATATTTGGGAAAAATGGGAAGATTGGGGATAGGGGAACACAGTCCCCCTAAAGTCCCCTAATTGTGTACTTAGCGCTACAAAACCTGAACAGAGATGTGAGAAAAATGCTGGATCTTGAGTGTGGTCAGGCAGCACAAGTGCAGAGTTAACAATCTTGGTTAAAAATTGTTTAAGTTAAAGCATGTGTATGTTGATAGGGTGAAAAGCTGGCTCACAAACTGTTTGCTAGCATGAACCTTGGTAGTTTGCATTAACATGTAAGGAAACAAAAACCCTTCCTGCATCCCATTTACAGATCCAGCCCTTCAAAATGTGCGAAGTATGCTACGTCAAAACGCAGTAGACATGGCACATCAAAACGCATCATACCGCATGTTATGAAAATAGTATCTGGACACACCTTCTGAAACTGCCAGGTGGAGCTAATAAAGCTTAACCTCTCATGAATAGCATTTGAGCTGTCACCAGAAAGCGCATGGTTTCAAATCCCGGTCACTGCTGAAGGGCAATCAAGTTGTATACTCTTTAGACTTTTAATAATTTAAAACTGTGTATTACAGCAATTTAAATCATTGAACATTAAAAAGTCGGTATATTTTATCAAAGCAGGATGGCTCAGTTGGACCTTGGACAGGCTGTAAGCTCAAAGTGTTACTGTAGTCCACTTTCTTTGTAACCGTCTGCATCAGTTTAACTGTTGCAACACAAAAATACTTTATTTTTTAATTGACAAAAAGTAACACCACACTCTTTTGTTTAAACGGATTGTTTTGTTGCTGCACAGGCTGTTAAACCATTGGAAAAGAGTGCCTCTTTCTTATAAGCATTTCATTGATCCGATCACGTATCCGTTTCCAATCATACAAAATAAGTTTTGAGAATCACAGATTCACCATGCCTATAATGGTGTCCCAGAGATTGCTCATTAATTATAATAATGTAGGAACATAAACATATTATGTAAACCGTATATGGCTGGTATTGGTAGTTTAAATAAAAAATGGTGTGAGAAAGATGGCAGAAAGCAAAGGTAATGTAGCAGGAGAACAAAAGCTGGGAGAGAGGAGCGAGGGGCAGGAGCAGGGGACAGAAAGAGAGACCAATCAGGAGAACTGAAGTCAGGATAGGTGAAAAGAGGTGTGAAATGAAACCTACAATGAATAGAGAGAATTTAGAAGAAAAGTAGTCTGTAGTTAAGAGAAGGGGGAAGGTTTGATCCTAGCTGCAGGATAATTTTGGTTTCTGTATTCTTTCTGATGGTTGAGTTCGGAAAACCGTCTTTGAGGACACAGACGGAGAGATTAGAGCGGTCATGGCCATCAGAGGTGAAATGAGAAACAATGGGCTTGGAGAGATCTTTAATCTTCACAGCCCTGACGTGTTCTCTGAAGCGGTCTCCGAGTCTCCTTTCTGTTTCTCCAATGTAGATGGCTGGGCATTTACTGCAAGAGATACAGTAAATAAGATTGCTGGAGGTACGAGATGCCATCTGGGTGATCCAGAATTGTCCTGAGAGGCTTTGAATGAGTGTGATGTTAGGTGTGTACTTGCAGGTGATACAGCAAGCTCTGTTGCAAGGGAAAGTGCCTGGTGTGGATGGTTGCTGAGGGAGGTCAAGGGAGCTGTGAACAAGAAGGTTATGCAGATTAGGTGGTCGGAGATATGAGATGGTGGGGCGGTTAAAAAAGAGGGCCCCAATGGAGGGATCATCCTGTAGGATGGGAAAGTTGTCGTTAATAGTCCTGGGGATAGGAAATGTATTGGGGTGTTAGGGAAGCACCAGAGGAATGTGGTTGTTACGGCGTTCCTGATTGAGTTGATGGTCCGAGGGTTGTTTTTAACGCTGCTAGGGTATCCTCTGTTGATGAAAAATGAGTACATTTTGAGGGCTTGGTTCTGGAAAGCGATGTTTTTGCTGCATAATCATCGTAGCCAAAGGAACTGTGAAAAAGGGAGAGAGTTTTTAGTGTGTTTGGGGTGAAATGAGCTATACAGGAGATAGCCATGTGAATCTGTGGGTTTGTAATAGACCGAAGTAGAGAGTCGAGCGTAGTTAATGGAGAAGTTGATGTCTAGAAACAGAAGAGTAGCTGAAGATATGTTAACTGTATATTTGAGGGATGGGTGGAAGTTGGTGAAATGATGCAGAAAGTGCTCAAGCTGGTCGTTAGAGCATGTGGTGGCACTGACGCAGTCATCAGTGTATTGCTTATAGAGGTCAGGGTCCGGTTTGTGGATTTTGGGGAAGAGGTAAAATTGAGATACCTGCAGATGTTCAGTGATGAGCCGGTTCGCCTCCTGGGGGAGCTCCTTACTGCTGATAAGAAGGGAGATAGTGGATACCACTTCCTTTTGGTAGTCAGTGTTCAGGTCCTGTTGGAGAGGGAGGTCAGCAGAAGTGTCAGTTAGTTGTCTAGAGGCTTCAAAGATATATAGGTCCTTACGCCACACCACAACAGCGCCTCCTTTGTCCGCTGGTTAGATGACGATATCATCTCTGTTGCGGAGAGACTGGAGCACCTGAATTTCTCCTTGGGTGAGGTTGGACCTGTGTTTACTGGGTATAGAGAGTGTCTTGGGAACTTGATTGTTACATTGGTTAATGAAATAATCGACTGGTGGAAAACGGCCTAACCCTCTGGCATCTCTGACACCTGCCTTCTAGGGCAGTTAGGGTGAGAGTGCCAGTAGCAAACAAACCTACCAAAAATAGCAAACGCACAACAGTGGCATCAGCAATCATTCCCCCCAAAAGTCTTTTAGGGTGGCTGATCCCAGTCATCTCCTCCTGAGTGACTTTTACCTTTCTAAGCTGGCGAAGCATGTACATGGTTTCTTTCTCAGTATGCCATGTGGCATCCTGTGCAATAATGTCCTGGAAATCTGGGGAGATCTGACACAGCTGCTGATGCTGCTGCTCCATTTTCAGGGCATCTGCTTTTCTGATCTGTTCATGCCTGTGCTCTAGGAAACCCACTGGCGGTGGTGTGGCAGTGGAGCCTTCCTGACCTTCGGCTGAGTGGTCATCTGGAGCACCTGAGAGAACTGCGATTGTTACCCCATTCTCACTGTTCAGGTCCACCCTGCACACCTCCTGATTGAGGAATCCCTCTATCCACATGTTTACAATAGTTTTCTGGGGGTGGGGGGAGCTGCCCCAGCACTGGGATAGCTAGTTCACAGTCTTTGAACTCGCTATCACTCACCAGGCCAATGTCAGTGCGGGCGGGGATTCTGACAGCCCCCTTTGCCATGTTCTGCACTAACAGGCGGGTGGCTTGACCATCCAGCTCCAGTCTGGGTGAACCACTGTTGGTCAGACTGAGACTGACAAACTGAGCTGGTGGCTGGAAGAAAACCTGCTCAGCTTTCATTCTCTGTCCCTTCCTGGGGACCGGGTGTGTTGGAAACCCTGCCATCGAGGCAGGAACATTCAGGTCAGTCTCACTCACTACCTGGCAGGTCTGAAAAATAATGTTACCTAACTGCACGTTCCCTGGGTCACAGCAGAGGGGATTGGCATCTGTGATCAGGTGTGTTCAGTGTCAGTGTCACGCCTTCTCTGCTTGAGATTGTTTACTCCCCGCAGTGCAGCGGCTAGTTCACGCTCAAGCAGTCTTTTTCACCATTCAAGCGACACAAATCTTTGCGTATTTTCTGGCTACACTCGTGTAAACTCTCAAGTTCATTTTCCTTTTCATGCAGGCTAGCCTCTAGTTTTCTGTTAGTTTCCTCAGCAGCAGTTTCTTTTGCAGACAGGTCCTCCAATTTCACTAAAACCTCTTTGAGTCGGTCTTCACTTTTTTCATTTTCCGCTTTCTTGTCCTTGATTATCTCTAATATATCAACTCGCTCGGTTTTATACTTCTCTAACTTGCCTTGAAGCTTTTGCAACTTTGTCAACTTGGACAAACACAATTCCAGTTGTCTAGAGAGGTTTAAGGCTAAACTAGATAGGACCTGAACTGCATTCACAGAAACTCCTGTATTAAGCTGGTTCGCTACCTTAGCTACCAGGTCCATCTGGAGCTTTTCAACTTCATCAAAGTTCAATTTCTCAATACCGTCTCGTTAGCCAGGATTGTGGTCGCTAGAGAGAATACTTATAAGCAACTCCATTGTTATTACTAAGGAAAAACTTTGAGTATTACGTTTAACCACAAAACAGTTCTATCACCACAAAATACCACAGATGGATCACAAATCAGCACAATCTGCACTCTACATTAAAGAGGGGGGGGATTTTTTTCCAGCACACTATTCTTGTGTACAGAAATCGGGTGCGAGCCACACGATTTCACTGAAATCACAATTATTGTACTCGATTGATTCTCATTTCAATCTGTACCATCCTCACACGGGGCACCAATAGATGTAGGGGTTTTGCGAATTTACTGTGACAATTTATTAATTGTAGTAGCAATTACTAGGTGGTTCGTTATGGGTTTTAGAAAATCAATCGATCAGTAAGGGTTATCAAATTGCAAGGTATATAATCACAAAGAGATGCAAAACACAAAGAGATACAAAGAATACGCTTCAGTATACCGTTCGGCTATACTATCGTTAATCAGTCTACATTAGCTACTCAATAGCAAATACATTTCTCATATGAATTGAATTGATATCAACTTGTGTTGGGGTAACAATTGAATTCTCAGGATGCAATGTAGAACATTGGATTTACTTTTCCAGATATGGATTCGTATTTCCTGGCATGGGCACCAAAAGACCAGCTAGCGGCTGTGTCCAATCGCTGCGGGGTTCGATAGGCATCATCCCGGTGTCCTCTGGCTCCTTGCCAACCAGTCAAGGTCCAGCTCGGAGTTGGACAAATTAGGTGGAGAGATTTCTTCTGTGGCGACGCGCCGACAGAGTCTCTCTCAGGAACCTAGTAGTAGTCCGGCTGACTAGTAGAAAGTCTCTATGCACAGAGGGTGACCGCGGGTCTGAGCAAGTCACTCTTTAGGGAGAAGAAACTTGGTATAGCGCTGTTGGTAAATAAAAACTTATTCAGGTTGTCAACAAGAGTCCAAACTTATACTCTGGTGATCAAGCGAAGCGTCCACGTTGGCGTTGGCTAGCAATTTATGTGCGGGCATTCCCCGGGCCGACACTTTGCTGAAACAAGGTTCCAGTCCCTATACAGACAACACCAGCCGTCACGTGATTGTCTCTGAGGGTGTGAAAAGTGGCCAGAGAAGCAAAGTTTCTGAGCTGTGCAGTGTCTTTTAAACCAGGACCAAGACAGGTGGTGACTGATCGAAAGTTTAGCGGGCATTTCAGACCCACGTGGGGTTACCACGCCCTACAGGTTCCTGATTGGTTGGTCAAGGTGAGAGATGAGTCACAATAACCTCTGACATCTAGGACCAAAATCCAGATGTTCTCAAGAATGTCACAGACAGATAGGCGCCAGGAATGACCATCGATCATGAAAGCCAAGCATGGCTGAGCACATCCCCACTTGGGATCTGCTCCTTATCTGAGAGAAAACACTCTAAATCAGAACTGTATGAATAGCTTCTCTGTGGCTGCACCACAGAGATGAGAAAGAGAGATGGGGCCTCATTTAGGAAAGCACAGCAACACTTAATTCTGTCTTATTAATAAGCGTTGCTGCTACAATGCTTACATAGCTCCCTACGTGAATTCTCGTTCTTGACTGTGAAAGCTATAGAGAACTTTACAACTGTTTTTATTTTCAACAAATTGTAAATATGACGTTTGCATTGGCATTTTTATTATTTTTTCACTTAAGCGTATGGAGGCTGTCATCTGTCAGAGGGTTCAACTGCAGCAGCCACAAATTAAAAAATCAACTTTTTTCTCCTGATGGTAACTGTAACAAATTGTTACATTTCAAATCCTTGCGAAACAATCATGACCTCATCCAATCAAAGGTTTGATGTTTTTTTTTTTTGAAAACATTATCTTGACATGCAGGTGTGAAGTAGAGTTAACAGCTTCAGATTTAAAAGGTTATTAATAATATTTTCCATGTCACATTAACATTGGAATGTTCTTACAAGTGTAAAAAGAGGCAAAACACAACGTGTCTACTCTATAACTCTTCAGTTTACAGAGAAATTTCGCCAGAGCCACACAACATTGTCTAATAATACTCTTCTTGTATCTAATTTCCAGGGAGTAACCCTGTTACAAAAGGGAACAGTGCATCAGTCCTTGATACGGTCAAACAGTACATACAATGTCTTGTGGAGTTTCAGCGTTCACTTTTCTGTAATCTTTACAGAACAGTGATTTCTCATCAATGTTTGTAACCAATAAACAGGAGGCCTTCACAGACTTCCTACTTTGAACTCAACTGCGCTCAAGTAAATAATGTACAGTTTATCACCTTCTAAAATGCTTCTAATTTAGCAGGATATGCACGATAAGCACATTGTTTAATGGGGATGACATTACCCACGTCTATAGCACTGTACAACACAGCTTTGAGTCAGAGTGTTTGTTAATAAAACATATAAACACTTCCAATACATATAACAACTGCATGATTTTTTTATCCATTTCAGCTAAATGAAGGGAATTGAATAACTCAGAATCTCAGACTGCCAATTGTAAAAATAACCCTTCTTCCCTCCTTTGTTTACCTTAAAGAATTTTGCGAAGAAATCCTTAATCCAAAAACCATCACTTAATTTATCTAGATAAATTCAGGCCAGAGCCAACAACAAGCTGTAATATAGGACTATTTTTTATCTATTCACTATATAAGAAACAAACTGAAAATAATATTCGGATTGTGCTTTGAAGCATTGGGTGCAGTTCTTTGTCCATTACCACTACATGGACAATAAAAGTTTTTTTAAAAAGAAATGGATGTCAAAATGTTAACGAAATGTCCACCTGTGATATTTTAGCTGCTTAGTTACACGATTCCATATTCATATAACTATCAAGTGATGTTAAATCTCTACAACATTTATCTTTTTACAATAACAGCAAGTGGTATTATTACTACGTATTCTTAGAAAAGGATAAAACATTATAACTTTTTATGAAGTACAGAATATAAGCTTAGATAATAATGTTAGAACAAGCACATTAAAACCAGAACTCACTGTAAGTTACCAAGTTAAAGATTTTGATGCATGAAATATTTATGAATAATTATTTTTTTATAATGAAGGTGGAAGGTTGTGTACTTTTGTCCACTGTCTGACTGGTGCAGCTTGAATAGTAGAGGATCTGCCCTGTGTCCTCCGATGGCAGATTGTGAAAAAGCCTCCATTTCCTGCTGTCCTGGTCAGGTTACTGAGAGCTACAGTCCATTCCCCCAGAGGTTTCTGGGTAATGTGGTCCTGACAGGGCTGCTCTCTCACAAGATATATTCAAAAGTGTAAAATTCAAATCAAGGTACAGTATGTCATGCTATACTAAGGTACAGTATGTCATTGTATAATCCATCAGTATGGCCACATTACAATTTCTGCTCCATATTTAATTCAGTGAAGAGACACCATTTGTATTCTGGGATTCAATAAATACTTCATTGACAAGCTGAAAGAAGTGAACGTTTTAAGTGAGCAGAGAAGACAGATGCAAGTATTCAGTATTCTCAAAGAATACTGAATACTGTTAACAGAAGTAAATTCAGTGGAACATTTCAAAATGAACAGTGGAACAAGAAGTGGAAACTACATGAAAGTGCATTTAAAAATCCAATTGGGGCCTCTTCTTTACTCAAGGTTTTCTTGCAGTATGGAACTTTGTCTTTATTCAGGAAATGGCTGAATGATAATGTGGATTAATTAAGTGTTAACAGCCAAACAGGTTAGATGGGAAAAAATGGTTTCTTCTCATTTATAACCAGTTTTTATTTTGTAATGATTTCTATTTTAAATATGATGTTGAGGTTTTCTTTTCATATAGATGTATAAGAAGCCTTTAAAAAATGCTATGCTTATGTTTTACTGTTTCAGTTTGAGGATTGTGGAAATAAGTATGCAGTCTGTTCCAGCCATTTCACTCTTTGAATTAAACACTTATTTAAAAAGAGCTAAAGCAGCCTAAGGGATTGGCCAGAGGCATAAATGACAAAGGATATTTGTCATAACATTTCATTTAAACTAGTAGCCTCCAAACAGTGTACATTTGTCGAGAAAGTTCATTTTTCTGAAATACTTTCTTTAACCATTAAAATCTTCTTGAAATTACTTTAGACAAGGTTTATTACAAGAATACTAGTCATATATATATATAACATCATAATTGTTTTTTTTACATACATGTATTTTCTGATTATCTAAATAAACTTATTTGTAATTCCCAACTGTTGTTTTTTTTTCCTTTTCAGGAAGATAGAGCTTTACCATTATTGGAGGTATCATGGCTAATTTATAAATATAAATTGAAGATTTGTTAAGACAATGTGATTTTTAGAAAAATCTGGTCAAAAGTATGGTTCTGAAAATGCAAAAATATAAAGGTCATTCAGAAAATTGAATGTTTACGATTTTGATGCAATGTTGAACAATTTAGGGAGCCATCTTGTTAGGGGATTTATCACATATCTCTATGTAAACAAATTACAGAAGATGTTGCTATTTATACTGATTCAAAACTATGTTTATTTTGTTTTTCAGGAGAATATGTGATCATGACAATATTTTTTGATCTGAGTCGTCGGATGGGCTACTTTACTATTCAGACATACATTCCTTGCATACTGATTGTTGTGCTTTCATGGGTGTCATTCTGGATTAATAAAGATGCAGTGCCAGCCAGGACATCATTAGGTATGGTCTATTTTTAGATACATATTTGCTGTGAAGTAGGAGTAATAAATTAAAATACTTTGAAATAAACTTAAACCATACTCATAATGTCACTACTGCGCTGCTTTATCAGTGATATTGTTGCATTGATAAATTATACTTTAAGGTTTCAGACTTTGTATTTAATTGTGGTATTTAATAGGTTTATGGAAGGGGCATTATTTTAGTAATGCTGACTTTTTTTCACTAAATTTAATTAATACTCCAAGCCTGATTTTCTATTACCAGATAACACTGAAAATACAGTAACTCCCTCATCCTCATTCCTCATTTACAGGTATTACTACAGTGTTGACCATGACTACTCTTAGCACAATTTCCAGGAAGTCTTTGCCAAAGGTATCATATGTGACAGCCATGGATCTCTTTGTATCTGTGTGCTTCATCTTTACCTTTGCTGCACTGATGGAGTATGGAACCTTGCATTATTTCACTAGCAACAGGAAAGCAAAGAAAACAAAAGCAAATAATGCATCAGTAAGTTTTTTTACTTAATTTATTCTAATAATTAGTAATTATAAAATGGTTACAAGTTAAGGTGAACAAAAGGCCATTCAGACACCATTGCAAATAGTGTATTGCCTAAATTGTATTATGTAAGCCTGCAGCTTATTACAATTATTTATGTTTGTAATTTAAAGCTGTCTTGAAAATGATAAGGTGGACAAACTCATTTTTAAATGTAGAAAATCATATGCATTGAAGAGAAAATCATTTAAGAAAGAAAGAATCAGTATAAACTGTTGAAAAATGAAAACATTTTTTCTCAAAAGAAATACAACAGTAAAATATACATTACATATCATGTCAAAATGCAGATGACACAGACAGATGTCAAAAAAGATGGAATTTCATTTAAATAAGGCTCCTACTTTTCATAATGTACAGAGAGCTGATACTGTAGGTTCACAGGCGGAGCTTCCCGAAGAAGAAAATTCTCTTTTGACTGGAGAAATGGTTGTTATAGGTGGTTAACCAATTAAGCAATATAGATGTATCAGGTCATAACTAAATGTACACTTTAGATATCTATGCAGTGACTTGCAAAAGTACTCAGACCCTACCTATAGTCTCCCATTTTGTGAAATTACAAAATGATGTAAGGTATACACAAGTTTTAAACTTAATAGTTTATTCAAAACCTGAATCTGATATTGCGAACACATGAACCACAGATCACAACTTAACAGCATGTCAACATGTCACCCTAAAAAGTTTCATGATTTACAGATGCAGCCATTCAAAATGCACGGGCGATACCGCATTATTTTCCGGTACGCTGTATGCAGTCTACCGCGAGTTACCAGTAAATACCGCAAGTTACCGGTAAATACCGCTAGCAAAATAATAGTATCCGGAATTTCCGCAAGGTGGAGCTAATAAAGCTCAACCTCTCATGTTTGAGCTGTAGCCATCAAAGTCTTTAACGAAGATATTACTAATAGTATTAATAATAAATGACCTTGGACAAGCTGTAAACTCAAAGTATTGCCCTGGTCCACATTACTTTTTTCATTGACCGTCTTTGTAAAAGTAACACCACAGCATTTCGCAATCATGCATTTTTTTCCAATCATGCAAAGTACAGTAATTTTTGAGAATCGATTCACCATGCCTTTCACATGCTCATAAAAGAGATTGATTTAGGAACATAAACATATTACCGTATGCAAACTGTACTGTATATTTAATGTCTTAACCGTGCCCATTTAAGTATTGAATATTTATATGGAATTTTACCACTGAAGGGAAATCTTAGTGCCTGAGCATAAAAAGAATAGGAGCATACTGCAACGCGTGTGAAGGCCATAAACGATATTAATTTTGGAACATAAACATACAGTATATGGCTGGTCTCGGTACTTTAAAGAAAACATACACGAAACATGGTTTCATTATGACCAGAATCGGTCTTGAGATATTTTTAACTTGATTTACAGTATTTGAGAGGTATGTCTTGACACCGATACTACGTAAATACTGCTCACGTACTGTATATGTTTCTAGGTTTATATTATGCATTTCATACGGTCAAATTACTTTTGAGCAACTGATAAGAAGCGCGAAACGGTATGCCCAGGGCGTTTTAGTTTCGTTTTGTGTGGGGACTGCTTTAACTATATCGCCGTGGATTGATTAGAGATATCAAGTACATACTGTACAAGTCATTTTTTAAATGTTGTAGTTCGTCTTGTAAAAATGTTACGAGAACATCATCTGTCAACAATTACACAGGTTCTGTTTCCATATTGCGGATTTTGGTTACGTAATATTATTTTCTAATTTCACGTTGTGAATATATGATTTGGGCAAACAGAGCCGCAAAGAAGTACATTATGGGTTGTTGTTTTTTTTTGCAGTTTTATCTAGAACAAGCGATGCTTAAACCTTTGTCTGATTCTTGTGAAACTATCCACACGACAGTTACCTACAGTAGGAGTTGACTTCAGTGATGTCACTGATGGGATGTTTCTAAAAATCCATCCTCTGTAAAACGTCTTCTCTAGTTGTCCTGCATATGTATTCGCTAATGAAGCTGTGTGTTCTGAGCCTGGTTCTCTACATTTCTGTATGAACCAGCTTAGAGGGCTAAAGACAGCTAAATGACTTTATTTTTTAACAAACATTTCTTTGAAAAAATGAAACGTTTCCCTTGGTCAGAGATTAAATTAAACCTCACTCGCACGAAACAAATCTATATTTCTAAATATCACAACATGATCGAATTTAAGTCTTTTTAATAACAATGAATAGTCACCTATGCGTTACAAAATAAACATTTATATTGATTTGAATCGCGTTTTGATTTAAATCGTAAACGCGTGTTTAAATATATGTGTTTAAAGGCGATATACTGTATAAAAGCGCTGATTCTTATGGAATGTGTTCCGCCGGGGATTCCAAAAATTTATTTTTTTTAATCGCGTATCTAAGGAAAATTGCAGTATAACTTTGTTCATGCACAAACAGTGGCATGTTACATTATAATTTGGGTGTCTCCTCTTGCCAGAAAGCTCTAAATTGCATTTTGAGTGCGGTTTTTGACTTTTTCTAAATTGCAACCCATAAATAAAGCTGATACAGTTTAGACTTACTGTATTCTAAACTGTATTACAACAGCACATTGGACAATGCAACGTAAATTGCAAAAATGCACTTGGAATCTGTCCAAGTCCTACTACGAAAATTATTTAAACTGCGACACTGATCATTCATCTTTAAATAAACTTTATTTTATATAGCGTTTTAAGCGAATAGGTAATTAGATTGCTCATAAACCTAATCGCTTTTTCTACATAAACACAGCGTGATTGCTCTCTGAAAATGCTTTTCCTTTATATTTAGGCTCAGATTTCAACTATAGTATTATTATAAACTTTCTTGGAAAAATGTCTTTTATGTAAACCATGTTTGCTATTAATTCATTTAGGGCTAAAATACGTTCATTGTCTTCCAATCGAGTCGAGTTGACATTGGAAGCTTGCCACGCCCGGACTGTTACACCAACGCATTAGCATGTTAAAGAGATTTCATTGAAGAGCCTAGCTACTAGTTAACACTGTACTTCCTACTTTGAAAATACCTGTGAAACCGGTTTAATTCATCACAGCCAGCACTCCGGCAGAGAGGGGGTTGTACTCGTTAATGTCCGATGACATACAAGTGGAAAGATTACAGATTTTAATCGTCTTTTTTCTGAACCAGGGAAAATCTTATCATGTTTCTCTATAACAATAATAAAAAACTTTATTTTACATATCACCTTTAAAAGTGGCATCTCAAAACAATACAGTAGATGTAAACTACAGATTACAAGGTAAATACCCAGACAAACGCAAACGCGTTTTTAATAAAATGCTTTCATTCATTCAACAGAGAGAGAGCGTAAAACCTGGGTGTAACAGCTGTTCCTTTTTCTGATCACTCGCTCTCTGAGATACATGGGAATCCAGGCTTTTTTTATCAACGCTTTCTTTTCCCTATACCAGATCTTATGGAACCACTTCAGAAGGGTGTCAGCCAGTCAGATTCCAGGAATCGGTACTTTAAAGAAAAAATACACACCGGTATTCCATTTCTCCCTAAACATTTTAAGCATCGAAGTATTTAACTAACATGTGAAATAGCGTGTGAAAAAGTGGTAGTTTTAAGCTTTTCTGCTAATATAATATGGAATCGCGTATCTAAAGAATTTAATAACGATATGATTATATTCGTGTACTGCGACAGGGCTGTGTAGGGCTGTTTCACCTCTTTCTTCATGCGACTGTACCAGGAAGAGGATTTCTTTCTATTCGAAACGTGCATTTTAAAAGTTTAAGAAGTAAAAGCCTTACAGCGTACACAGATTTCTAAACTGATCAGGATCGTTATCTTTGTCTTATGCATAATAATGTTCACCGCTCTGTCCAGCAAATTAATAATAAACTTTATTTTATATAGCGTTTTAAACGAATAAGTAATTAGATTGCTCATAAACTTGCTTTTTGCTAAAAAAAAACTTTGCTATCACTTGCTTTTTCTTTTTATTTAGGCTCAGATTTCAACTATAGATCGTATTATTAATAACCATAATAACAACCAACCAACAAAAACAACCATATAAACATAATACCAGCCAAAAACATAAATAACAACCACAATACAAAATCAAATATATCAAACCATTATACTCTGGCAAATTCCTCTAATTATCATAATCCCGCCCCTTATGCAAAACCAAACCCTCCTCCCATCCCAGTTTATCCTCTTTATCATAAACAAAATCCACCTCATATTTTCAACATAAAGCATTACACAAAATCAATACCTCAACACTCCATACTCAACAACGATAATTCACAAACAGCCAGAACATGTAACTCCACATTCCCAAACAGACCTCATTTCCATAGCCCCGCCCCTTATGCAAAACCAACATCCCTCCCCTGTTCTCTCTCTCCCCTGGCGTTTGTAATCGTTTTTATTTTCAAATAAATTTTAGCAAAGTCATGTATTTTAAAAATCTTAAGATTTTTATATTTATGTCTTTATTTAGTAGTTTCATCAGTGACAAAGGCTAAACTTTCTTGGAAAAATGTCTTTTATGTAAACCATGTTTGCTATTAATTCATTCAGGGCTAAAATATGTTCATTGTCTTCAAATGAAAGAAGGGTTCCTTTCGCCATGGTCGGGTTGAAATTAGAAGCTTGCCACTCCCGGACTGTTACACCAACGTATTAGCATGTTAAAGCGATTTCATTGAGGAGCCTAGCCTTTCTTAACTAGCACTGTACTTACTGGGTTTTTGAGGGGGGGGAGGTGTCTTTCGCTGTGAAACCAGTTCAGAAAAAAGACGATTAAATTTAATAAACGATTAAGGGTATTTACCTTGTAATCTGTGGTTTACATCTACTGTATTGTTTTGAGATGCCACTTTTAAAGGTGATATGTAAAATAAAGTTTTTTATTATTGTTATAGAGAAACATGATCAGATTTTCCCTGGTTCAGAAAAAAGACGATTAAAATCTGTAATCTTTGCACTTGTACAGTATGTCATCGGAAAATACAATCAGTTTCTGCTTTGTGTAAGGATGGTTTCAAAAAGTAATCTAAGTGGTGAGAAAGCTGTGCTCCTCAAAGCGCTTTACAGGATAAAAACAATAACAACAATAGTGGCTGGGCAAACGATTTTTTTTATAGAAATATAAAATGATGTGCATGAACAAAGTTATACTGCTATTTTCCTTAGATACGCGATTAAAAAAAATAATTTTTTTGAATCCCCAGCGGAACACATTCCATAAGAATCAGCGCTTTTATATATCGCCTTTAAACACATATATTTAAACACGCGTTTACGATTTAAATCAAAACGCGATTCAAAACAATATAAATGTTTATTTTGTAACGCATAGGTGACTATTCATTGTTATTAAAAAGACTTAAATCCGATCATGTTGTGATATTTAGAAATATAAATTTGTTTGGTGCGAGTGAGGTTTTATTTAATCTCTGACCAAGGGAAACGTTTCATTTTTTCAAAGAAATGTTTGTTAAAAAATAAAGTCATAGTTCCATGGGATTCGATCACAGACCATGTGACATGGGAGTCAGGAACCTAACCCAGTCACATGCAGAGTGCTGAAAAAGCACTACAGAAACATTATCAACAGACAATGTACAGCGTGTACTATTCTTGTGTTGCGGTACATGAATATAATTATATCGTTATTAATTTCGTTAGATACGCGATTCCATATTATATTCCCTTTTAATCAAATTCTAAAAGTATGCTTGTTGACTCCGGTATCTCTTTAGTTAAAGACTTCGATGCTTAAAATGTTTAGGGAGAAATGGAATACTGGTGTGTATTTTTTCTTTAAAGTACCAAGACCAGCCATATACTGTATGTTTATGTTCCAAAATTAATATCGTTTATGGCCTTCACACGCGTTACAGTATGCTCCTATTCTTTTTATGCTCAGCTACTAAGATTTCCCTTCAATGGTAAAATTCAATATCTACAACGGGCACAGCAAAGGCGTTTACTGTAAGTCTTTCTACGACAGACCAACGGACCACGAGTGCCCCTGTCGGTCAACCAATCACGTACCGCGGTACCGAGCGTCATCTTGCGTCACAATGCGCGACGCCACCTGCGGTACGTGTCTGTAACGCGCACTTTGAATGGCTGCATCTGTATTGGCCTGTTACTGAGTCTTATGGACAGATCCCCTCTGGGCTCCTAGATGTTCCAGTGGTCCCCTTTCAGATAAGCCTGCACTGTCCACTGTTCAGTTGTTCTTCTCATAGAGATTTTCAGTAGTAAAGTCACTATAATTTTTCTCCCACTCTTCAGATTAACTTTTTCTTCATCAGTCAATCTTAGACCAGAATGGGAACATGTTTTCTCAGTTACAAAAAGTACTAACTTATCACTGTTATACAAAGAAACCTGGGCTACACCCAGTTTTCCACCTTTCATTTAATCAGTACTTATCATTTTCCATAATTAGACACTGGAAATTTCTAAACAAATACTGGAATATTTTACCCAAATAACTCAGAGCAGCAAAATTATGAATCTTTCACAAATCTAATTTTGCTCATCATAATCGTTCTACAAAGGAGATCATACATGTAATAACCAAATAATCCATCCATTTTGTCTAGACTCTAACTCATGCATTTTTTTTGCTTTACAAATTCTAACAAACATCATAAACAGTTATAAATTATAAAATATTTCTTAAATACCATAACAATTAATACAATTAAAAGTTTTAAACATCAGTTTTAAAACAGTTTAAATCGGTAATTAAAAAAATAAAACTTATATAGACCATCCACCTCCTTTAAAAAAAAAACCCATCATGAACCTTACAGGCAACAGGTGTCCTACTTACTGGCCAGCAATCCAGCGTCCATCTTCTTCAGATTGAAGACCAACCTATTCTTCTATATACAGAAACAGAACAAAACTAAATACAAAATTAAAAAAAATAGATTCTCACTATAACAGACCACTTCTTTTATCCTACCAACCAACTCAAATAAATTATTATTCAAGATATTACAACTCTCTATAAAGGGTGTAGGCAAAACACAGACTGCACGTTTCCCTATGGCTTCTTATATACACCAGCTCGCTAATCCAGTGAGACAATTGCACACAGAACCTGTCCAAATGTAGTCAAATCTTATATGGATACAACTAAATTATTCACTTGCATGAAAAATTGTTTACATTCACAAAATAAAGTCATTACAGACAATATGTTTAATTGTCATTTTGCTGCAGACATTTTAACAGAAAAATACATAACTGTCAGCAAACACTACTACACAAAAGTATTGAGCCTTATATGTTTTGTTAAACATATATATAGGAAAACAGAAATATAATATAAGTTTATTCCATGCTGAAAAGAGAAAAAGAAATCACAACAAATAAACCTATTACTTGTTCCTTTGCAGCTTACGGATGCTGAAGCAGCTACCCACCTAAGATACTGTATATAATATGACTGGTTTATTCCATGCAGAAAAGAGAAGAAAAGAAACAATTTTTCAGTTGTTTCTTTTCTTCTCTTTTCAGCATGCAATAAACCTTTACTTGTTCCTTTGAAACCTATGCATGCTGATACGGCTACCCACTTGAACATTGTTATATGTCTGTTGCCCAATACCTACCTGTAAGTTTCCATATCAGTTCAATTAAAGAGGGCATTGAATGGCATTACAAATCTATAAACTGAGTACAAAACATAATTCAAAGTTCTTGACCTGTGTGTGTTAATCAGTGATCACAGCTGTATTATGAAGTAAGTGCACCTGTTATTGTCTGAATTATGAGTGCATCTGAAGTCAGATATAGATAGAAATCTGAAGTTATAACTCAAGAAAACAAGCTACTAGAAAATCTTCGTAAGGTAGGAATTAAGTGGGCATGTAAAAGCAAAGTAAATGAAACACAGCTTAATGAACATTATTGTTTAAAGAACATATTTCATTTTGAAGGTGTAAGTTATAAATGAAGTTTATTTGGGGATGAGAAATCACCACATAGAAAATGGTGAGCAGAAAGTTTCAGAATAATCATGTAGAAACATACATTTTTATCAAAATGTAGTTCTAAGACTCAATCATATCACTACAAAATTGCTTTAACTAGGAATATAAAAAATAATCATGTCATTAATGTAAATGTGGCTTATTTGAAGGCAGATTTGTGTAATGTTCAATCACAATTGTGCAAAAACTAATTAAAGATCAATAAAAGCTTTCATTTGTACTACTAGCAATCCAATAGCATGTTTTAAGGACTTTTATGAAGAAATTTAAAAAAAAATCTTTTTCCAATAGAAATCTACTGTAGTAAACATTCGACCAGGAACTTCCCTAATTCAAATGAACAACATTGCCTCCTACCAAGAAGAGGATGATTATGCATATGAGTGTCTCGATGGGAAAGACTGTGCAAGTTTCTTCTGTTGTTTTGAAGACTGTCGTACAGGAGCTTGGAGAGAGGGACGAATGCATGTTCGGGTTTCAAAAATTGACTCCTATTCCCGAATATTCTTTCCTACAGCATTTGGTTTGTTTAATCTTGTTTATTGGATTGGGTATTTGTACTTATAAATTTAGGAGGTATGATGCAAAAGATTACAATTTCATTAGAAAATCAAAACCATAAAGATACACCTTCACATCTTCGTAAAATTGTAGGCATTTTATCTAGCATATCACACAGATTATTATTATATCTAGTATTACAGAGAAGAAAAACTACAATTCATTCATTTGTAAAACCATTTCTTCCCATATTAATTATTCAATCTGTTTTTTTTTTACATTTCCTAAAATAAATATGGCCACCCAAAATTAAGTATGGAGATTCACCCAAATCTCTGGAATTTGTTTGGAATTTGTCTCTGGAGTTTTTTAACTGTACTAAAGTACTCCTCATATTCCCATTAAATGCAGCTTAGGCAACATTGCTGCCAAAGCAACATTTTTACTACAGAAACTTTGGAAAAGAGCAAAGGTCCGCTGTGCAATTCTAAAGCAAGAATGCACAAAGCCATTTCAATAGATATTGATGTGCTTTGCTAGTAATGCAAAAATAGATCAGTAACCTGCTGACATATATAGAACTTTAAGCTGTAAATGTGAAAAGATTTTGCCTTAAATGAAGCTACATGGTGAATGAAGCTAATTCACAGTGAGCCTAGTTACAACCCTAAGCATATCTATAGTCTGAGTTATTTAATATTATATGATTTTGACTTCTTGGCACCTTTCATATAATAATAAGAATAATGCAATGTATAGTGAGAAACATGCAAGATCAGTACTAGGAATATTATGAAGGCAAGATCATTTTACAGTGTAATAAAAATAACTCATTCAATTTTCTAACAGCATTGTGCTTCTCTGTGTATCTGGTTGATCAGCTCTTAGTACAATTAAAATATATCATTAGGCATTATAGAATCTATTCTAAATTTTCATTTTATACATATCTCGATTGACATAATATGTTATGATAAAGAAGAGTACAAGAGCTACCTATTACTTAGTATTACTTATGTGTTATTTGCATGACAACCATAAGCTCTGCTATGTATTTTGATTATATGTTTAAAACTGGAGCAATATAAAGTATGGATCTCTAGGCACTGCGTTCACATTGAACAGAAAGAAAGTTAATTTGATACTTTGTAAGTATGAAACAAATAATCCAAATCCTTTTGTAAGCAAGATATAGATAGTAAAATACTATATACATAAAGTAAACAAATAAAGAATTACAAGCAAAAGATGTATATTAAACTGCATATATCAAAACCCAGGCAGCTGATTGAGGCATATTGTAAAAATAACGGAAAAGCAGCTATGCATGTGACGATGCATGTCATTCACTTATGAGATAGGAGGAGGGATTTTATTGTCATGAATTCACTGATATGTTCTAAGAGTCTAATTAAATTGTCAGCTGGTTCATTAAAAAGCTATTAAGATACATATGGTTAGTAATGTTGAAACTAGAATGATTCCTGCCTTTTGTTTAGAGAGAGAAAAATATGTTAGGGAACTTTTGACAAGGACAGTACTTATGCTTTTATGCATAATCCATTAAGAGACATTGGGAATAAACATATTAGGTATAAAGGAAGGCAAAGGCTTTGAAAATAAGTCTTTATATCTCCCAGTTTACCTTAAGGTCAAGACCTGATGATTTAGCACAAATTAAATTTTAAGGTGTTTAAATCACATAGAAGCTCATATTTACTGTTATGAAATCTTTGTTCAGTCTCTGCAAGGTATGTGTTATAGTAGCCGGTTCTGACTCCCATGAAATGCATAGTTAAAGACCTTATGCGAGATGGTATAATCCGGAATTGACTGGAGTTGGACATCAGGAAGACTCAGCAGGATCAGGTCAGGTAGAAACACAGGGGGCGGTGACGGCAGTGATCTGGTGCATGGGGGGAGCTTGGTGAACGAGTCCAAAAGGAAGTCCAATAGGGGAAATCAGGGCGCAGTCCAAGGTCAAGGTGCCGGGAGATCCATCCAAGACAAACACAGGGAACAGGGAACTAGGAATACAGATAGTTAAAACCTTGACGGGACAAGGTGCTCCGAGCCCCAGACTCAGTAGGTCTCCGTGATGAAGCCTATGCCCTCGGGCCACTCCTGTGTAATTTGTTAGAAGTTCAGGAAGGGATGGGAGAAGCACATTCTAGAGGATTATAAATATTCTTACATTTTTAGAATATAATTATTTATCTTAAATTGTTTTATTCATTTAAAACATACAGTGGTTTGAAAAAGTGTTTGCCCCCTTCCTGATTTCTTATTTTTTTGCATGTTTGTCACACTGAAATGTTTCAGATCATCAAACAAATTGAAATATTAGACAAAGATAACACAAGTAAACACAAAAATGCAGTTTTTAAATGAAGGTTTTTATTATTAAGGGAAAAAAAAATCCAAACCTACATGGCCCTGTGTGAAAAAGTGATTACCCCCAAAACCTAATAACTGGTTGGGCCACCCTTAGCAGCAACAACTGCAATCAAGCGTTTGCGATAACTGGCAATGAGTCTTTTAGAGCGCTGTGGAGGAATTATGACCCACTCATCTTTGCAGAATTGTTGTAATTCAGCCACATTGGAGGGTTTTCGAGCCTTAACCGCTTTTTTAAGGTCATGCCACAATATCTCAATCGGATTCAGGTCAGGACTTTGACTAGGCCACTCCAAAGTCTTCATTTTGTTTTTCTTAAGCCATTCAGAGGTGGACTTGCTGGTGTGTTTTGGATCATTGTCCTGCTGCAGAACCCAAGTGCGCTTCAGCTTGACGTCACGAACAGATGGCCGGACATTCTCCTTCAGGATTTTTTGGTAGACAGCAGAATTCATGGTTCCATTTACCACAGCAAGTCTTCCAGGTCCTGAAGCAGCAAAACAGCCCCAGACCATCACACTACCACCACCATATTTTACTGTTGGTATGATGTTCCTTTTCTGAAATGCTGTGTTACTTTTACGCCAGATGTAATGGGACACACACCTTCCAAAAAGTTCAACTTTTGTCTCGTCAGTCCACAGAGTATTTTCCCAAAAGTCTTGGGGATCATCAAGATGTTTTCTGGCAAAACTGAGATGAGCCTTTATTTTCTTTTTGCTCAGCAGTGGTTTTCGTCTTGGAACTCTGCCATGCAGGCCATTTTTGCCCAGTCTCTTTCTTATGGTGGAGTCATGAACACTGACCTTAACTGAGGCAAGTGAAGCCTGCAGTTCTTTGGATGTTGTTGTGGGGTTTTTTGTGACCTCTTGGATGAGTCGTCGCTGCACTCTTGGGGTAATTTTGGTCGGCCGGCCACTCCTGGGAAGGTTCACCACTGTTCCGTGTTTTCGCCATTTGTGGATAATGGCTCTCACTGTGGTTCGCTGGAGTCCCAAAGCTTAAGAAATGGCTTTATAACCTTTTCCAGACTGATAAATCTCAATTACTCTGTTTCTTATTTGTTCCTGAATTTCTTTGGATCGCAGCATGATGTCTAGCTTTTGAGGATCTTTTGGTCTACTTCACTTTGTCAGGCAGGTCCTATTTAAGTGATTTCTTTATTGAGAACAGGTGTGGCAGTAATCAGGCCTGGGTGTGGCTAGAGAAATTGAACTCAGCTTTCCAAAGATGTGATAAACCACAGTTGATTTATGTTTTAACAGGGGGGGGAATCACTTTTTCACACAGGGCCATGTAGGTTTGGATTTTTTTTCCCTTAATAATAAAAACCTTCATTTAAAAACTGCATTTTGTGTTTACTTGTGTTATCTTTGTCTAATATTTCAATTTGTTTGATGATCTGAAACATTTCAGTGTGACAAACATGCAAAAAAATAAGAAATCAGGAAGGGGGCAAACACTTTTTCACACCACTGTATTTAAATCATTTAGAGAATGAGTAAAAATTAAAACATTTAGGAAAGTGGAAAATCAATGTGCAATGGTTAGTGCACAAAAATCCGATAAATATATATGCCTAATAAAAAAGTTAGAATCTGTTAAAATAGAAATCTATTGTTTTCTGATGACCTATACAGCTACAGTAATAACACAGTGGGTCTTATCATCAGTTGTAGACTACGGTTGATGTCTACAACATTATTAGGTGAATATTACATATTAGGTGAATGACATTACTTGCAGGACATTTGAAGTTTCACATTGATACCAGGGTTAACATAATTAAAAGAACAATAACAGTAAAGCTATCATTAAAATGAGGTAATTCAGATTGTATGAATTTATATAACTAAAACTGGTCTGGTTCTGGAGAGTTGAAGTCGTACAGTTTTTTTTATGTACCTTTACAAAGTGGTACTTTAACAGTTAAGTCATTATGATCCTAAAGGAATGATATGGTGTGAACTTGTCATTCATTTATTATACAATCTCATGAATTTATTTATCATGTATTTTAACACTTTCATCATGTTTTTACCTTTTCTAATAGTAATAGTACTAGTTGTAGTAATGTATTCTGCTGTACTAAAAAGCAGAAAACATGTTTCTTAAGAGAATGCATCTAAACTAATCAATGGTTTATTCTTGGCCTTGTTATAGTAAAGTACAGGGCATGTTAAAACCATAATAAAACATATGTACAGTACATGATTTCAACACCTTCAATACTTGACAGTGTAGAATTCTCCCACAACTCAGTCTTTTTGCATAGCAGATATTGCCATTGTCTAGGGAGTGGTACTGTGTGTGCACGTCACGTTAATTTATTTAATAATATCTAATTAATCATTATATATTATATGATGCCTTAATAATTATTATTTACTAGTTTTATGATTGGTTGATGTGTTATACCCCTCCCCTACATAGAAGACTCTAAAACTCTAAAAATTATTCAGTACATTTGTAGATATTAAAGTTAAAACAAAATACAATTTAGTTTTTCTTCAATATTTGTTTCACATCTTAACTATAATTTTAAAAAGTCATATAATTAAAATCACATCTTAATTATATGTAGTGAATACACACAATGTTTTTACTCACTCTGCTTTTCACTTTCCAAGCACAAGTGTTTATTTTATGAACAAAAATGTTTACCTACTCTGATTGCAACTAACCAACTAAAGAAAGTCTGGCATTCTGATAGATATTACAATATTTGGGTAATGGTTTGGGGGTGTACTTGAAAAAAATGTTTATATTTTGCATGCCACCACATATTGGCAATCAACTGATGTCCCTTTGGACTTTTTTTTTTAATGTGTCTCTTTTTGATTTCAGAAGTAGTCTCAGTCTTTTGTTATTGACAGTTACGGTAATCCATAACCAAACAAGAGGACTGTTTTTAAATACTGTTACATCACATTTTTCATCAAGTTAAGATACTGTTAATCACCTTAAACCAAAGAGAAGGTATACAACTCTGAAAAATATCATACCATTATCTGGCATTTGCATAAACACAAGGTTTATTTGAGAAATGTAATACATTTACTGCCTTAAACAACTGTACCACTCTTTCATTCAATTTTGCTGTATCACTCTTTTCGTATACTGTTATTGATTTGAAATATTTATGTGGTTCTTTATTCTTGAATCAGTATAAGAAAATGTGCCAAAAAGCCAAAATATGTTTTCATTATCAATGGAATATTAAAACGCTTGTCCATATTTTAGATCAGATTAAATTATTAAGCATATTTAAAGTAATTGGTTTTACTTGGAAACCTCAGGCTTTGATTATTCTATTGAATCTCTGATAGGAAGTCCAGACTTTGTTAAAAGTGTAAGAAGTTAATTTATATTTCTATTTATAGGTATTTATACACAGTATATAGGGGAGGACTGACTTCTTCAATCATTTACGTACAAAAAACTTTACAAAAAACAGTACAACAATTAAAATGTTTAATTAAAGAATTTAATTTATTTTAGAATTACTCCTAATTAGGAGTAGCCTAATTAGAATGTTTGTAAATTAATCTCAATTCATTTGTTTGAAATTCCAACATATTTAATTTTTTCCCCCTCAAAACATAATTCTACCTATTTTTATCTTTTATGTAAAAACCTAACTTGCCATACAGCCATATAAATCTCTGTTTTAAATACATTGTATTACTGCTGCTAAAAAGGATTGAGAGAAGGGAGTGTTTGATCAAAGTTCGATGCACCTTCTTCCATTATATTGGCCATGGCTGTGCAATAGATAACATCTGATTAAATACAGTTTTGCAACTGTGGTCATCAATGTAGCCATACCAGCTGCCTTTTATGCCTTTTATCCAAAGTAATGTGAACATAAAACCTTTGATTGCCTTGAAATGTACCATTTATAAGACTAGCCGAAGGCTGCTTCAGTATCTGCAGTTTGAAATTATGTACCACTAAATTAAAAAAAAAACACTTCATTAGTGGTTTCAGAGAATCTGCTATGGAATATTTTAAATGCTTTGATGTAAATACAATTTTAGGTGTACATTTATGCATAAAGCCAGTTTCAGACAGAGCTATGATTAAGTTATATAAATGTATTAATTCTGTATCCACATTCACTTTTAATAAATTCTTACTAAAGCATACTGTGAATTTTAAAATTACAATTAAACTCAATCCACAGGCTTTGATGATTTATTTAATTCTATTTTCACATATTTAGCAAACCTGTCAGAATGTGAAATTTGGCAAACAGAAGAGTTGCTTATTTTATCATGTCTAAACACCAAATACTAAAGAAATCTTTAATTCCTGTATGTACCAGCTGTGTTTTTTTGTGGGTAAACTATACCAGCTTAGTTAAATTTAGAATAAAATACCAGTATTTCACATTTTCTGTGCGATTTACAAACATTTTGAATACTAATGTTTATGAGAAATAGTATGTAAAGTCTGAATTGTGTGCATTCATTTGATTCATTTGTAAATGAATGTAAATGACCATTTGTGCTGGAAACCATGCTTTTAGGTGATTTGTTGTTTGACACAATGATGTCTATTACCTGAATAATTAAAAAAAACCATCTGTTCTAATGCATGTCTTTTAATGTAAATTACAGTATATTACATGAAAACGATTTACTTTTTAAACTGAATTTGCAATAACTGATATTCAATGAATATATAATCTTTGACCTGAAAGGAAGGACTTTGAAGATTGACATACTGTAGTTACCTTTATATTAAGAAGGTAACATATTTTTCAGTCCTGAATATTCATGTCATAATACTGTCTGTGAAGATTTCTGTGTTTAACTGTCTTTCTCCTCAAAAATGTTTATATCTGTGTGGTTTTGTGCTATGTAACTGAATACACTGTGAACAAATAAAACAGTGCCTGCAAAGTGAATGAACAGATTATTTTGTCAAGTCTTAAAATAAAAAGCTCCTATTCTTTAGCAATTTACTGTTTCTAAAAGAAGAGATTACATTGCGGAGTGACAATGTTGTTGAGAATATTGTTCTAAAACAAAATTTTAAAGCATAAATATAGTTAAAATATTAACATATTTTCATTATTTGTATTTTTTCATAATAGGTTTCATTTTAATAGTGTAGGCAAATGAGAGCATTTAGGGATAATTTACTATCACCATATCCGCCTGTGCATAACTAACCAGCCTCTACATACAGTAGCCTACCAACTTGCTCTCAAACTCAAGCCGGTAACAGTCTCAGGAACACCTAGTTATTTTTCTTTTAAAGTTGTCTCTTAGACAGGTGATTGATTAATATTGTGATTAATAATGATTAATAATTAAAACAGCATAGTACCATATTTACCACTGCTGCTTCTTGCTTCTTGATGCCTGGTTGATATTAGTTTGGACCATTGCAGTGAAATCTGGAACAAGTCACTGATCTTATTCTGAGTATTGATTTTTTAAAACTCTTTATGTAGCGATGAAAATATTTACAAACAGAACACGTCCAAAACAGCAATATGAACGTTTGCCTTCATCTTTTATTTTTGTTACATTATGTTCATACATACTTATAAAATAAACTATTTACATTACGCCAGCAGATATGTAGGGGGGGGGGTTTATACAAGAAAATGCAATTGTTTAATAAGAAACACAACAAACAACAAAATAGTCCACACAGAAATATTACTGTATATTCTCTCATAAACTGAAATCAGGTCTCAGTGGGGAGATAAAATGAATCCATATTTCCCAGTATTTCTTAAACCTCTCTGCCTGTCACCTGAGAGAAAAGGTTATTTTTTTCCATTATAAAGATTTCAGTCACAATATTAACCCATTGTTCATGTGTTGGGGATTCTTTTATAAGCCATTTTCTTGTGATTGCTTTTTTACTAGCTGCTAGAAGAATCCCCAATATGTATCTACCCTTTACTTCAATATTATCAAAATTACCCAAATACATAACAGAAAATTCAAATGGTATGTTCACATTTACTATATTGTTAAGGGTTGTATGTATAGATTTCCAGTATTGTTGTATTTTTGGGCATGAGCAGAATATGTGTGTGAGAGCCACAACTTGCTCTCCACATAACCTCCAACACTGTGAACTGCTGCCTTTTTGTTTGGCTTGAATTTTGGGGCCGATAAAAAAAACAGGTCAGATTTTTCCAACAGAAGTCTCTCCAAGTCTGTGAACTTGTAGAGCCTTGTTGAAATCTACATATGTAATTCCACTGATCTACAGAAATGTATTTTATTTATTTTTTTATTTTAATATATTCTGTTGAGTCTTTTTTCATATATTCGATACTATTGTACAGCTTTGATATTATTTTTCTGAAGTTACCCTGCTGATAAGCAACTATAAAATTATCAAGCAGTTTATTGCCTTCCTTTATATATAGTTGCTTTCTCCAGATGTTTATATACTGTCTAATTTGAAGATATCTGTAAAAATCATTTTTTCCAGATTGTATTGTTGTGATAGATCTTCAAAGTTTTTCAAATGATTCTGTTTCATCATAGTACACATTGCTGTAATCCTGTTCGTAGCCCAAATCCTAAATTATGTGTCAGACTTCCCAGAAGGGAAATCTGAATTAAAAACTATCCACCTTAATATTTCAACCTCTCTCTCTCTACGTCATAGGCTTTTATTATCTTAAACCAATTTTAATTGGTAAAATTATCCAGGGTATAGCTTTTTTATATATAGTTTCTGCCAATGATCTATCTCCCATCTGTATAAGAAATTCACCTATAATCAAAGACTCCGTCTCCTTCCATTTTGCAGTATAATATCTATCACACCAGCAAATTAGTGTCCTAAGCTGAGCTGCTTGGTAGTATGACTTTAAGCAAGGCAGGGCTAAACCACCTTTCTCTTGGTCAGTTGTAGCATTTTTAATTTAATTCTTGGCTTCCTTCCATTCCAATGAATCTTGAAATCATTTTATACCATTCATTAAATTGTTCTGATGAGATTTCCACTGAAAGACAGTGAAAAAGATATAGTTATTGCGGTAGAATATTCATTTTAATAATTTCCACTCTAGATCCCAATGAAAGTGGCAGTAAACTCCTGCCAGCCAGGTCATCTTTTATTTTACATATTAAAGGCCTGAAATTCAAATAAATAATTTTGATAAATCTTTTGCTAAACATACTCCCAAATATGTAATAGATGATGATAGCCAATTTAACATAAATTTTTCTTTTACTTCATTTGTGGAACTATAATTATAGCATAAAACATCTGTTTTTTCTAAATAGAATTTGTACTCTGATACCTGACCAAATTGTTCCAAAAGATCGATTACTCTGATAAACGATTCATTGGGGTCATCCAAATATAGCAGGACATCATCTGCATACAATGCGATCTTATGTTCTTGTCCTTTAATTTCTATTCCTTTAATTTTTAGTCTCGTCTAATCCATTCTGCTAACGGTTCTATATACAGAGAAAACAGAAGAGGTGACGAGACACCCCTGTCTTGTACCTATTTTCAAATAAAATCTATTAGAGAGATGTCAATTGATCTTAATTCGTCCTGTAGGATTAGGTAAATTGTTTTTATGATATTGATAAGTTCATCAGCAAATCCAAATCTCTCTAATGTTCGTTATAAAAATTCCCTTTTGACCTGGTCAAAGGCTTTTTCTGCATCTAGACTGACTAAAATCGCCTCCTTCCTTTGATCATCAGTATGCTTCATAATATGAAGGGTGCATCTAATATTGTCTTGTGTTTGTCTGTTCTGAATTAAACCGGTTTTATCTAAACTTATTATCTGACGTAATATTTTCTTTAATCTTTTGGCCATTATTGAAGCATAAATCTTGTTATCTACATTAAGTACGGTGATTGGGCGAAAAGACCCACATTTAGTTTGATCTTTTCCTTCTTTTGGGATAACAGAAATGATAGCTTCATTCCAAGAGGGTGGTAAATCTCCTCCACCTCTTATCCAGTTGCAAGTGGACAGGAGCAGGGTAGCCAACTGTTTTTTGAATGTCATATAAAATTCACTTGGAACCCATCTTTCCCTGGTGCTTTATTAGATTTAAGATCTGAAATAATATTATTCATTTTGTGGGTATGCAGCTAAAGTGTCACTGTTTAAACGAATAAGAAATTCGATTGCTCATAAATCAAATTACTTATTCTACATAAACACAATGTAAATGCTCTTTTTCCTGTTTGTTTAAAGTTATACTGGGCAGTGGTGGACAGTGTGCTATTTAGTCAGCAACCTGCTAATCTGCTTAACACCTGTAGAAAACATGATTTTATTTCTGTACGGAATGTGTGTTGCATTTATAAAATGTAAGTGTTTCAAATGTTTAATTAAGAAGTAAAAAGAACTTACAGCTTACACAAAGACTCAAACTTCAGCATGTAAAAACGATTGTTAAAAAAAAAACCAGGACATTTGATTGGTGGTTACCTTATATTTATTTTAAAAAATGCTTTTATTTATTTACAATCTGACAATGCAAGACAGAACAAAAGCACCTGTGAAATCACATTCCCGAATGTCACCCATTTCGCTCAACAATCTTAGGAAGAACATGGAACAGCCTGTTAACAGCCTGTTTTTGCCTAATCTGTCTGGTGCTAAAAATACACGCCCGACAAAGTGAAGGCTGTGAAAACATTTGTCAGTCTGTCCGTGGGAGGAAGGGGGACTGTCTTTCATTGGAAGGTTTGCCTATTCTACTCTGATAATTTAGGGGGGGAGAAAAAGTGCCCACGGTCATTTTTTTCACTGACAAAGTTGTGTTGTGTTCACAAAAACTGCAGCATGCTTAACAGCTGTTCAACAGCTGTTTAATTCAAAACACTTTATTCAGTGGGGCAATTTAACAGATGCCTCAAGCCTTAAAAATAAATGTTATATTGTAATTAGACTCAGGAATAACAAATCGGTATTAAAAATACCACTGAAACAATAATAATGTGTCTAGTCATTATAAACAATAATAATTTAATAATAATAATTTCAAGCTTCTTGTAACTTTTTCAGTCATTTTTTTTCTTTTTCGACCGCGGTAAAGTTAGTTTGAAGTTCGAAAACGATTTTGGCACGCCTGTAGTGTTTTCACGAGACTTTCTAGAGTTAGGAGACGACTTGCTTTATGTTCATATAGATTGCCAGGTGACATGATTTGTGCTCTCTTTCTTGCTCTCTCTGGCACTCACTCATTCTCTCTCTCTCAATTCACTTCAATTCAAGGTGCTTTATTAGCATGACCGATGGATACAATTAGTGTTGCCAAAGCAAATAAAAATAATAAAATTAACATGACACAAAACAAAAAATAAAATAAAATCTACAGACATATTACAGACTTTTACAACAAAGACATATCATAAAATATGTACATATACTGTAAACTTATTGAGCATTATTGGGAGACAGATTCACTGGGGGAATGGGGGACAATGGGGGACATTCGGGAATGTGATTTCATAGATGCTTTTGTTCTGTCTTGCATTGACAGATTGTGAATAAATAAATGCATTTAATTAAACACGCATTTGGATTTTAATCAAAATGGGAGTAATGAGGACTCTCTATTATATTATAAATCCCCAAAAATAAATTCACAGTAATAAATAACATGTTCTACATTGACCTTTTTATTAAGTGATAGACAAAAAGCAGGGCAATGACTTTCTCTGCAAGCTAGTCGAAGAAGTAAGTAGGCGACTCAAAGCGACTAAAGTTGCCCAGCGGTAACAATAATTTAAACAGTGTGTATTCCCGTCATGGTATAAAATTAAACAAGTATGTACTGTACAGTACATAACGTGGTTATGTATCGGGAATGTTTACAAATGTTACGATAATTGTGCAGTACATGCTTTTGAGAACACATTTGTTTTCGAGCAGGTAATTACTCACTTCTGCTGCTGTAGAGTGTTTTGGAATCTGGTGGTGACGTCACTGCCTTTCATATGTAGTTGTAATTGTACTCACTGTAGCTCGAGTGGCTGCTTCCCTGTTGAGTGATGCCGGAGGCCCGGCTTCCATTCCCCAGCTGGTAGGGCGCATACCCACGTGAGCCCGAAAGTGCTACATTATTAATAATATCTTCTGTGTCTCATTAACATTGGAATTTTCTTTTTTACAAGTGTAAAAAGAGGCGATACACAATGCGTCTCATTTGAGCTACAGCATATGAATATAATTATATCGTTATTAAATTCTTAATATACTCGATTTCATATTATATTCTGTATTAATCAAATTAAAAAAATGTCAATATATGTCCATAATATTTGCTACTTAGGTTTTCAAATAATTTTTTATATGTTAAAAGAAAACACATGGTGAAAGCTGGGCTTGAACATCCATCTTATAGCTAGGAAAGCACACACCTAACCCATTACGCCACAGACATAAGCATGTGGGAAGGAGTGAAACTGAAGCAGACATTTCCAAAGAAAGTGTACTACTGTGATAATTTGAGCTACAGTACATGAATATAATTATATCGTTATTAATTTCTTTAGATACGTGATACCATATTATATTCTCTTAATCAAATTCTAAAAGTATGCTTTGTTTAGGAAGAAAGTGGAATACTGGTGTTTATTTTTTATTTAAACTACCAATACCAACCATATACAGTTTAAATGATATGTTTACAGTATGTTCCTAAATTAATATTTTTTATGACCTTCAAACGCATTATGCTCCTCTTCTTTTTATGCTCAGCTACTAAAATTTCACTTTAGTTGTAAAATTCCATATAAATATTCAATATTAAGCAGATTAAAACATGCACAGTAAAGAGATTAAATGATTCAATTGTTTCACTAACAACCAATGCACCAGGAGTGCCACTGTCGTTCATTTGGGCCAGCCAATCATGTACTGCGGTACAATGCGGTGAACTGTAGATAATTTCACGCTGTATTGAGTTGTACCGTGCATTTTGAATGGCTGCATCTGTAAATTAAATACAAAAAACCTGTTGATAAATCTGTGCAATTATCTATCCATCTAGTAACAACAACTAACCCAATCCACATGTGGATTTATGACAGATTACTGGAAAAAGGTCGAGATCACCTTTCAGTTATTCCATTGCTTTCTGTATTGGCTTGGTCAAAGCTTGTGTACTTTAGCAATGGTAATTAAGGGGCAGGACCCTAGATGGGTCAATTACAATTTTCTCATTGTTGTGGCTTACAGCAGATTGTGCTCAAAACAGAGAGAGTGAAATCTATCGGGTTCAATAGGGGATTTAAAGAAAACTAGTTGCAATAGTCATTTGACCACTAGGGATTAAGCCAGCTACTGTATTACCCTTTTGACTCCCCACTGGCAGCCCGCTGAAGCTAAGTATAAGCCTGTCCAGTAGCTGGGTGGGGGATCACTGCTCTCACTGAATATTGCACTGCAGGAAAGAACTCAGAGAAGGTGTATCATGTGATCCATTTTCTAATTGTTTATTCAATACAGAATCACAGTAGCATTGTGATCCACACACCCACATGCTCATAACAACTTACTATGTACAGGAGCCAGCAGTAAAGGGGTTGACATGCTGTTCCCACATTCTAAAAAATTGATCAAAGCATTTTAAGGTTACTGTACATGAAGTTTATTTTGTAAAAAAAAAGCAAAAAACTAAACTAGAAACTATAGATTGTTTAAGTCATGGATTTGTGAAATGCACTCAGTAACATATATCAGTCAAAGAGAAAACACCTCACTAATCTAAAATAAGATGCTGCATTGAGATTTGAAACTTCAGCCTATTTGTTCCAACGTTGGGTGTTAAGTGTCATAAAATCTGTATGAATAGAAAATGAGTTGTTTACAGTAAGTCTTGTTAATTCATTTTGGTAAAAAATGACATCTCAGTCTCCAAAGTCACATGGAGTATGAAATTTGATACTTTTTTTAAAGTCAATAATGTATGGAAAGTTACAGGACTAATTCTACTTCTGAAGTAGCATTGTCAGGTTTGGCAATATTTTCACTTTGATTAAGGAACTTGAAAACAAAACCACTTTTATTGACACTTTATCCTTTACCTGATCATGTTTAAAATGTTTCCTTAATGTTGGTGGTTGCTGTACTTAAAGCTGTGGATGCACATTTGTAAAACTTTCCCATTCAACATGGGAGACATTCTCTTCAAATGTTGTTTAATTAAGAGTGTAGGTTACACCAGGTTTCCCTCCCCCCACTGCAAGGACATACCTGTAGGTGCTAAGTAAGAAAACTTACTGTACAGTATGTGAAGCCAAGTGATTAGAAGTTGATTATAAATTATATTAAATGATTATATTGTTTGAAGAATTTAAAAACAGTCTGCTTGACTGTTTTGTAACTTATTAACTTATTAACTGTTTTGTAACTTATTAACTTAGGACTGCTAGACACCCGAAAAGAGGAGGGGTGGAACTCAACTCTTTAGTTATGAGAGATGCAAACACATTTTTATTTTGGTTTCATAATACCACTAATCTTAAGTGTTTGTTGTTTGTGTTTTTAATGTTGTTTGTGCTGAAACGTCATGGCATTAATGATTATATAAAGTATAGTGATATAAATATAATAAATATATCCAAATACTATATACATATTATTTGATTTAAATATTAATTTCTTAAAAGTAGAACTAGCACATTGGTCAGGAAGCAAACGCAAGACTTTCTAGCTCATAGGCAATAATGCTACCACTGAACCAAACTGTCACTCAGGCTGAATGATATTTTTGAGCAAGCTTTTCTTTTTCCATTGCAACAATCATGACAGGAAATGTAGTTAAAATAAGCACATCAAATATTTCCGAAATAACCACAGGTGACCAAGTTAGTTAGATTAGCAGTTTTTTATGAAGAAAATGGAATACTCTCACAACCAGCTAAATAAATACATTTATTTAACATTCAACATTCAGAAACTTATTTAATTGAGTTTTCATCTTTTTTCAAAACTTCCTTTTAGTTACATGGTTCCATATTAATATCAATGTAAGAAATTTTGGTAGCTGAAAATAAAATAGTTTCTGAATATTATTAACATTATTAACAATGTTAATTTATCTACCACTTACATTCTCTCCCTTTTTACTTCTTCCAGGCTTCAGTCCTTGATTTTGTTTCCTATGTATTGTAACGCAACGGGGGCTCAGGCGGGCGCCCTTGCCGCATCAGGTCGGCCCCACACCGTCCGGGGCTCGAACCCGGGACTTCCGTGTCTCTCTGCAGCGACCCAGCCCCGTGAGCTAAAGAGAGATCTCTTCACAGCCCAGTAGCTGTAGTCCTGCTATCACAGGGAAGGGCGGTGACGTCACCTGCTCTGGTACGCCGGCTCTTACACAGTACCTGTCGGCCATAAGCGTTACACTCTCCCCCGCTTAAATCGCCGTCCCCGGCGAAGGGCTATCCCACCCCGCTTCTGACACCAATGTAACGCAACGGGGGCTCCGGCGGGCGCCCTTGCCGCATCTGGTTGGCCCCATCCCGACTGAGGCTCGAACCCGGGACTTCCGCGTCTCTCTGCAGCGACCTAGCCCCGTGAGCTAAAGAGAGATCTCTCTACAGCCCAGTAGCTGTAGTCCTGCTATCACAGGGAAGGGCGGTGACGTCACCTGCTCTGGTACGCCGGCTCTTACACAGTACCTGTCGGCCATAAGCGTTACAGTATAATGTCTCTGTGAAGGAGTGAGAGGTGGCACATCAGGGAAGGGGCAAAATGAATATGCTTTGAGTGGAACTGGTCACTCCCCTGGACTAATGGGAAGGTGTATACTGTATGAACAGCCAGTAGAAATTCTGTGTCTAGACACCAGTCTGGGTGGAAACTTGTAATGATTTGGAACAATAATTTGTTTGAGCTCATACTTTAGGACTGTAGGAGAAAAGAAACAGTGTGGCATAGGGTGTTTTAAAGAGGAAAGATTTTTGTTCTGTTTCTTGAGTTGGGTATATAGAAATAGAGTGAAAGGAAGGGGTGTTTTTTTTTCTTAGTAGTGCCCTGTGGGGTAGTGGTTTCTTTTTCATTGTGAATTAAGGTTGTTTAAAATTCAGCAATTCATCCATAGTGGGAGTTATAAGGCACAACTGAGTACACTCCACAATAAAGGGTAATGAAGCCCAGGAGGTGAGATTGCGTAGATTGGATATTTTCAAAGAAAATATTGCAAAAGGAATTGGAATTAAAGTAGCAAATGTAAGTGGTTTAATTGTGCTATTTCCTAATGGGAAAGAGTAAAATGTAAAATTCAGATTGGAATACCTGACAGAGTATAGTTTGAAAAATTTCCAGGAATAAACGCAAAATTAGATTTTAATTACATTTGCTGGATCTTTGCTGGATTAATGCTGGATTATACAATTAGAAAAGTTGTAGTTTTCTGTCCTTTTGTACCACTGTTTCATTAGACATTATTGTTTGGTTAAGGGGATATTGTGCTATATAAATGGTTCCAGTTAAAATAATGGATGATGAAAGAGATATGGACCCTGGCGAGTTCTGGTTAAATTAAATAGAGATCTTGAGATATAGAGAACATCTTCCTTCACAAATTGCATTAGGAGGTAGTAAAGGACTCATTATGTAGCCAAAGGTGTGTAGAAAATGTGGAGAACTAGGGCATCTTATAGTTTCATTTACACAACAGAGTTTTAGAAAATGTATGGAAGTTGAGCAAGAATTTGAAAACTGCACAAATAAAAAATTATAACCTTTGTGGAGAGGATTTGCATTTACTGTATAAAGAAATTCCCCCCAATCCTTTGCTAATTGGCTAAAATAATGTGAAAAAGAAGAAGAGTCTAATAGTCTAAAAAAAGATAGAAAAAGAAATTCATAGACAAACAAGTAATGGTAAATTTAAGTGATGTATCAGTGATGTATCTACTTTCCCCTGTAGATGGTGTTAGTCATCCTATTAGATGTTAGGGTATGTTTCTACTGAGGTATGCTGACAAATAAGTCAGCATGCCTGCATCTTTGAATAATGGAAGGTTTGTTATTCCTTGTGGCTCCATCAAGGCTACAAGAACTGTGAACCACTCTCTCAAGGAGAGATACTGTCATGCCCTCTGCAGCCAGAGGGTGCTCCTACTCTGTCCTTTCTTTAGTTTCCCGTGCTTTGCTGTCCTTCCGGTGTCTCTCTGTCTAGGGCTATATATTTCCGGGTCACTCATTCCTCTTCACTCAGCATCGACATTCAGATGTCCTGAGACCCGCCAAGTTCCAGGTCGCCCAACGTCCTCTGCCTGAGGGCATAGGTTTCTATATGACTCCTGAACTGCTGAACCCGGGCTAACCCCCATCCTGCCGCTATGCATAGGGTCTTTTTCCACTCTCTTGCCATTCCACTGTTCGTCCCTTCCAACATCCATAACAGAATGCTGAGCCACCTACTGACCCCGAGAGCGGCGCAATTTTGTCTTCCTGCTTTTTTCTTTCTCTGGGCTTTTCTTTTTCAGTTCTCCAATTCTAATCGCAGGATGCTTCTCCCGACACCCATGCCTGTGAGTGGGTCTAGTGCCTGGCTTTCCTCGGGTTGTCATTCCGGCATTTGTGACTGAATGTTGAGGTGGCTCTCCTATCATCATTGCTGGATATCACTCCGGTTATCCGTGCCTGTGAGCGGGCTTTGTGCCTGGCTTTCCTGGGGTTGTCCAATCCGATATCACGATAGGGTGTTGAGCTTTTTTGCTCTCCCATTCTCATTGCTGGATATCTCTTCCTGACACCTGTGCCTGTGAGCGGGTTTAGTGCCTGGCTTTCCTCGGGTTGTCTTCTGCCGATATCAGCGATAGATTGGTGAGCCTTTTTGCTGTTCATCTATTCTTATTGCTGGATATCACTCTGAACATCCGTGCCTGTGAGCGGGTCTAGTGCCTGGCTTTCCTTGGGTTGTCCACTCCGATATCAGTGATGGGTTTCTGTGTTTTTTTTTTGCTTAGTGTGTTGGTTTTTTCACTTCCTGGTTTCCACTTCTCTCTGGTCCGCCTTACCCCTGTGGAATTCTTGTTTCCTATCTGTTTTGTGTGGTTTGTTGCCCTGGTCCCCCAGGTTTATTTTTGATGTTTGTGCTTGTGTACGAGTGTTTTTTGTTTTAAGTCTCTGGAGCTCTACCCCGCCCCCCCCCCCCCCCTCCTCTACCCAATAAAGGTTTCTATCCTGGAAGAGGGGGCAGCTCTAAGCTGTGGACTCCTGGAGGTTTCCTTTCAGTTAAGTGCTGTGCAGCTCATTTATTTGATAGGCGTCAGGAGACCCTGGCAGACAAGAGATTGGAACGCCTTTGTCTGAGGATAATTAATAGGGCAAGCCAAGAACCACACCTTGGAAGTTAAGCCCATGAGGAGACCAGAAGATAAGCCCATGAGGTCCGAAGTTAGTTAGGTGAGGACTGGTCGTCAAGACCCAAGAAAGTCAGCACACGAAGAAAAAGTAGCAAAGTGCTCAAAGGGACCAGGGAAGCAAAGTCTGATATGTTGTTCCATCCTCTCCAGCCAGCAGCCCATCTACTTGCACTCCACATCAACGATGAATTGGCTCCTGAGCTCGGTCACAGTAGTCCTTGCCTACCAAATCTCCCTGGATCAGGTGATGCCTACTTCCTTGCTATTCAGAATTTAAGCAATAGGAACATACCAAGCTCTCTCATTCGTAAACCTCTTAAAGGAATAGATGGCATTCACCTTGTGCTTGGATTCAGTGCTTGATAGTGTAAAACAGTTATCTTAATGAGAACTTAATGTACCTTCATGCCTTTTACCTTGAATAGAATTTGTTCATTAACACTCTTTTATATCTTAGCAACTTTTTCTTTTTCTAACTTTTCTATTTATTTTAATCTCTTTCCATAAGCCTTTGCTTGTATTAATGTCAATTTCTCATAAACTAATCTAATTTAATAAACCAAAGCAGTCCTGATTTGAATTCACCCAGATCAATCTCACCTCTATCTTGAATTTGGGTTGTTAAGCATTGTGTTATAATGTGTTAATCATAGTATCACCGTTTTTTCAGAGGATATGGTCATGTAAGTGTTGGTGTGGTGATTATCACTAGATCATGAGGCCTGTTTTATACCTGCTCTTGTTCTCCCCCCACCACATGGGTCTCACCGCCAGTCATGGGAGACTTGAAGGTGGCCCAAACCTGAGATACAGATATCCGGGGTACAAGGTTGTTCCTAGCAACCTAAGGCTGTCTGGGTTCATAGGAGATACAGAGGAGGTCTGGTATACAGTGAAGGCAAGTGCTTATCTGCAGTTCACTCCTCCAAGGAATAATAGAAGGAGGACATATCAGGGCCCACACCATCGCACTTGGACAGACATTGGGTAGGAGAGACCTTCTCTGGATCACAGGGCACCTTCTGTCTTTGAGAATCCTGTAGTCCTTTATTGGATTAAAATTGCAATAAGAACAAGGTGCCTTAATTTCCCATCTTTGTCCTCCTAGGACAAATGATGGGAATGGTGACATATCCCACCTTTACAGTGTAGCGCTTCATCACTAGCCAAAAGTAAGAAGGAGTATGGACAATAATCAGAGTATTCAGCTGCCTATCTTCTTCCTTCGCATAGGCACTGGACTAGACACTTTCATCTACTGAATGTTGACTTTCAGTGGATCCCTGAAGTTGGTCTCCTCCAGACTGCTAGCAGGGAGCGTCACAGTAATGCACACATCACTTCAAGAGATTGACAGGTGCTGGAGGGCCTCATGGTCAGGGAGTATTACTGCCACTGCTTCTGGTTGCAGCCCCGAGTAGGAAGCTACCATGGTCAGCCAAGTCTTTTCCCGTAACTGCTCGGGAGGTTAGTGAACGAGGAGAGGCCTCATTGTCCCTCTCAGCAGATGGCTCTGAACCTTCTCACATGCAACTGAATCATCAGATTCTTCTTGCCACAGGTGACCAGGAAGTGGATGCTGGACCTCTGCTTCTGTGATTCTCTACCTGCTTACTGGTCCCCATGAAACCTCACTTGAGACCATTCTGAGCATCATTGTTCTGGATCCCAAAGCCATTCAGTAGGGCATTTCCAGCATTCTGTGGATTAACTGCATCCATTTTTCTCCCTTCATTCTTGTGGCCAGTCACAGAAGGAAAAAATAATAATTGGGCAGACATCTTCTTCAAGTCCAGTCCAGCACTAACATCATACCTCCCCTCTGATTCAGATATTTATATGCCCTAGACAGACTCTCCAGTCAGGTTCCTTTTCTCCTCCTCATATCCACCCTCAATGTCCTCACCCATGAACTGGTTTATATAGAATTCTATAGATGGGGATATTACCAGATAAGATTCAAACTCATCAGCAAAGTTTCTTTTTTTTAAAAAAAATAGCTTTGCTATCCCATCTGTGGGCAGTCATTGACCCAATGGTGAAGTGGTTAAGAAATCTTAGTATAACAATTTAGATTATGCAAATTCAACAAGAAACAATACTTGACAGACAAATAGGATAAAACACATTCATTTTATTATTATATGCACAATGCGAACATGACATGTTCATGTAGTTTACAAATTACATTATATATTTTTTTCTTTTTTCAATTGCATATACTATAGTGAGTGTTATTTACCATAATATTCTGGCTTTTGTTACTGTCATAGGCCTACTTTATTCATTTTTAATGATGTTAACTGTGACATTTAGATTGTGTGCTGTCATGGTATTCACAATAACACGATTAACACAGTCATTTACTTCATTTTGACATTTATTACTCTGGTACAAACAATTTTAAAATCAATTTTCAAACAATGCAGGGGACCCAGAAAGGTTGTCTTTCCTGGGACCTATGCTGACTCTCAGCACCCCTGGGGATAGTATGGGATGATAGGTATGATAATAGCCACTTAAGAAAAAAAGAAGAAAATGTGGCATATGATGGTGACACACGTTGCATACTTTGACAGTCTACATGCATTGTTTGTGTATATGTCACTTCATTTGTATACAGTACAGATGCAGCCATTCAAAGTGAGCGGCACAGACACATACCGCGGGTAATTGGCTACGTCATCGCGGGTCATACCGCGGTACGTGATTGGTTGACCAACAGGGGCACTCGTGGTGCGTTGGTTGGTCGTAGAAAGATTTTAATGTCTTTACTGTACCCATTTTAGTATTGAATATTTATATGGAATTTTACCACTGAAGGGAAATCTTAGTAGCTGAGCATAAAAAGAATAGGAGCATAACACGTGAAGGCCATAAACGATATTGATTTTGTTACATAAACATACAGTATTACAGTAACTAACGTGAAATAACGTGTATAAAAAGTGGTAGTTTTAAGCTTTTCTGCAAATACACTCGAGTCAACAAGCATACTTTTAGAATTTGATTAATAGGGAATATAATACGGAATTGCATATCTAAAGAAATTAATAAAGATATAATTATATTCATGTACTGCAACACAAGAATAGTACACGCTGTACAATGTCTGTTGTTACTGTTTGTGTAGGGCTGTTTCACCACTCTTCATGTGGTACTGTGGTCTAGGTGCCCGACTTGTAAACCAGAGGTTGTATGTTCAAATCCAGCTGCTGCCGTGACTTTTCTTTTAACAAACATTTCTTTGAAAAAATAGAATAGCAATATTATATATTATATATTATTATATAAATAAAGAAAAGCACATATTAAATTTGGGAATAACTTGATTCTTATGGACGCCCGGTCCCGCCAGGGATTAAAAAAAAGCATGCAATCGCGTAGCTAAAGAAATAACAGTATAACTATGTTCATGCACAAACAGTAGCATGTTACATTATTAGTTTGGGTGTCTCCTCTTGCCAGAAAGCTCTAAATTGCATTTTTTTAGTGCGGTTTTTGACTTTTTTTAAATTACAACCCATAAATAAAGCTGATACTGTTTAGACTTTTAATTATTTTAAACTGTATTACAGCAGCACAATGCACAATGCAACATAAATCGCTACCTTTGTCTTCTGCATAATAATGTTCAGAAATAAGAAATTAGATTGCTCATAAATCTAATCACTTATTCTACATAAACACAGCGTAATTGATCTCTGAAAATGCTCTTTTTCTTGTTTGTTTTGGAGACCTTGATCGAAACTGATTTGAGATGTCAGAACGGATTTATTTTCTGTGTATTTCTGTGTGCGCATTTCCTACATTGCTTCGTTTGTCGAGATTTTAACTTTATATTTAGGCTCAGAATTTCAACTATAAACTGTACACTAATTACAAGCAGTAAATACTGATGTTTTGCTCCCTTTTACCACAAAAATATAAATGTATTGTAGCTGGAATGAACTTTTTTTCATACGTGTCTCTATCTACTGCGACTCGAACAGGCACCCAGAGGTGAGGGGTGTGTCTTTCCGCCTCCATAACTAAAATGCCAAATAGGAAGGAGTGGTGCAGCGCGGTATTCATCACTCTCTGCGGGAGTGCTGGCTGTGACGAATTAAACCGGTTTCACAGGTATTTTCAAAGTAGAAGGGTCTAGCAAAGTCATGTACCATAAAAGTATGGTAGTTAAAAACCATTAATACTTTCGCTTGGGTTTAAATAAAGTCGGTTTCTCTTTTGGGTAGACTTGACTATTTAGCCATGAGATATACAATAGATTGTCATTAAACAACCTTATGTTTATTAATCTTCCTTGTTATGCACAGTGGGAATGGTAATGTAATGGGAATTAATTTAATCACAGAGATCTCCCTGGTCGGGGTACGGGAGAGCCGGCTGGCAGGTGGTGACAGAGCAGAAAATAAAGACAGCTTTTAACTCAACAGGTCTGAGTTTTTGTGTCCGTTATCGTTACACTATCATTCTGTCAATCGAAAACCTGTTTATATCTGACCTTTCAGAACACCTATCTGTTTTCTTCCTAGCACAATTTATGAGCACTCTGTGATTAAATTAATTCCCATTACATTACCATTAGCAAGTTTAAAAAAAATTGCGTCGAAAAGCCGGGCATAACAATTGTTTCCTTTTTCTGATCACTCACTGTCTGGATACTCGTCTCACCTGCCCTGTTCTTTGTTTTCTTGTTATTTGCTGTGTATGCCTGCTGCGATCCACTCCTGCCCTCACACCTAAAGAAGACTATTTTACATTTCTTTGTGCGGTCCATAGTGCAATTAACCCTTGCAAATACATTTGTGGCCTTTTCAAAGTCTGTGCTGTCCTTTGAAAGCAAGATGATCTCTTGTTCTTTGACAAAACAAGGCTCGCCAGATAATGTGAAAAAGACACAAATCGAAACCTGTTTTTATAGCTTTTAAAGTCGTGCAATGTGTAAGCAGAAACACATCATTATATCTTATATATGAAAAATACATAATATAGCTCCCAAACAAACGCAAACGTGTTTTTAATAAAATGTTTTTATTCATTCATAATCTAACTTGCATAACTCACATTCCCGAGTGCCCCCCACCCCGTCTAACAATTTCAGGAAGACTAAGGAAGGACCAAGGAAGTTGTCATCTGTTGTTGAAGCTCTGTGAGCTTGGTGACTTTGAGACCATTTGTTATCCCAAGTTATTTGAATCACCACAATTCAAATAGAGAAAAAAGAGCTGACTGACAAGATTTAAGATGTGGCTGTCAATGTTAGATTAAAAAAAAACACATTGCCCGATGTTAGTTACATTGCTTGAAAGATAATTGTATTTTGAGAGACTGGATAAGTAATTCAAGTGTTTTTTTACCTTCCTGAAAAACAAGTAATAATTTAACAATATGTGTAAATGTTTTATGATATGTCACTGTTGTGAATGTCTGTGGAGTGTATCTTATTTGCCTGTCCTGACTGGTGGAGTTCATCCAGCTGTGTCTGGATATCTTGGTCAAATATGCGGCTAGTGCGTATTGTCTGTTTAGGGTTCTGTAGCATTCCACACGTCTGGGCAGCTTGTTCCCCTCTCCCGCCCCTCTCTGTGTACAGTAGAGCCTCCTGTCCTGGCTGGTAGAGCTCATACAGCTGTGTCTGGACAGAATCCAGGGTATCAGCTTCAACCACATGGCTGAGCAGCTTGTTCCCCCCTCCCGCCCCTCTCTGTGTACCGTAGAGCCTCCTGTCCTGGCTGGTGGAGCTCATCCAGCTCCACCATCCAGGACAGGAGGCTCTACTGTACACAGAGAGGGGCAGGAGGGGGGGACAAGCCGATACATACTCTTGATTTGATTAATAGGGAATATAAAAATATAGTACTAAAAATAAGATACACTCTACAGACATTCACAACAGCGACTGTCAGAAGATAGGACACAGCGACTCTGACACCCGTTGAATGGAAAGGGGCACTTTAATGTTCTGTACAGCTAATATTAAAGCTAATACTTTAATATTCTTTTCTATATGTTTATCAATAGTGGGTACTGGCCTAATTCGGCCCTGCACCCATTGTTAGGTGTTTTTCTCTGCACACGGAGGACGTTTCTACAGATCTCCATGTGCAGAGTTTCTGTGGGGTGTTTGTCCCATTGAGTGTGCTCCCGGTCTTTGAGGGGACCCCACACTTCACTGCCGTATAGGGCAATGGGTTGGACTACACTTTCAAATATTTGGAGCCAGATTCTTGTTGGTGGATTGATGTTGAAGAGCCTCCTTCTTATTGCGTAGAAAGCCCTGAGTGCCTTCTCCCTCAGTGCCTTCACTGCCAGGTCAAAACTTCCAGATGAGCTGATGGTACAGTATATGTGATACAGTATGTGATATGCCGAGATATGTGTAGCTGGATGAGTGCTCCAATGTGTTGTTGTTAAGTGTGAATTTGTACCTGTTTCCCTGAGGTCTGGCTTTTTTCTGGAAAACCATAACTCTGGTCTTGTCCAGATTGACTGTCAGCGCCCAGGTCTGACAGTGCTGCTCCAGCAGTGCCAGGTTCTGCTGCAGCCCCTGTTCTGTGGGCGACAGCAGGACCAGGTCATCTGCATAAAACAGGAACTTGATTTCTGTGTCATGTAGTGTGAGACCAGGAGTCACAGACTGTTCCAACATTCCTGCTAATTCGTTGATATAGATATTAAACTGTGTTGGGCTCAGGCTGCAGCCCTGTCTCACCCCATGGCCCCACGGCCAGTGGTGGTGATGTAATTAATAAATCTTTAATAACCAGCGAAATCCAGGAAACACTCAATGTCCTCTTTGAACTTTGGAACGTCTCGGTCTCACCGGCGCAGGCTGGAGCAGGGGTGGCAGGCTGGACCCCGCTGCTCTGGCGTCTCCTTCCTGCCACACGGCCTGAGGCGACCCAGGAAAGGGCCCCCCTTCCGCTGAGTAGGTCACCGTTGGGTAGCCCTGATAAGGGCTGCTTGCCCCCAAAAGGCGCTTTAGGGGGTCACTCGGCTGCTGGAGGAACCGGCGCTTCTCTGAGTCAGACATCATCGGCCGTTCACTGTCCATCCTCCACCAATGTAATGAATTTGGGTTTGTTGAGGACGAACGCAGAGACTCAAACTTGTGGAGTTAAAAACTGCGCTTTATTTCTTCTCCGTCACCACCTGCCAGCAGCACTACCACGCCCAGACGAGAGAGAGAGACACAAGATAAGCCCGCCAAGAGCGCGGGCCAGAGAGAGAGAGAGAAACACCAAGGGGTGCGGAACCAGGGAACTATTTACATGGAAAACGGGTGATCTCCCCAGACTGTATGCCCGTTTCACTGTTACCTGGATACCTCTTGGGGGATATCCTCTATATCCTCTTTGGGGATATTCTAACAACAAGTGATTATAAGACGATCTGTCAAAGTGCAATGAAATACAATATGCTGGACAGTATGCTTCTCAAAGTGCTTTACGGGATAACAACAATAACAACAACAATTTTACAAGTCCTGGGAGGAAGAATATAATCAATATTAATAATAATAATAATAAACTTTATTTTATATAGCACCTTTAAAGGTGACTTTTTTAAAAACAAAACTTTTTTTAAATGCATTTGCATTTGCATACAGAGCAGTGTTTACTTGAACATGGAGATGCCATACTGAATAATTACTACACACAACCATTGCAGCGGAATTTGCATCATTTAGCGGGGCTATGATTCATACAAGTGGTGGTGGCTTTGGAGACAAAATGTATTTACATTGGGTTGCTGTAAGTGGAGCACTAATAAGCCCAAAGCCCTACTTATTATTTTACAAGAGAATGCACATGACAAGCTGGACAGTATGCTTCTCAAAGTGCTTTACAGGATAACAATAACAATAACAATTAACAAGTTCAGGGAGGAAAAATTTGATCAATATAATAATAATAATATTAATAATAAACTTTATTTTATATAGCGCCTTAACAGGTGGCTCCTTTACAGGATAACAACCGATGAAACAACAGTGGCTGGGGGTTGAAAATACCTGTGAAACTCTAGACTGTACTGTAGACACAGAGACTCAGTAGCAATAGCAATTAGCAATATCAAAATAGCAATATTATGGACACACAATTGACTTTTAAAAAAAAAAACTTTTTTTTTGACAGCTGTTTTTTGTTGACAGCTTGACACAAGTTTATCAGTGAAAAGACCACGGGCATTCTTCCTCCCCCCTACATTCTCAGAGTAGAATAGAATTTATTATTAGCACAATTTATTACAGTGCTAAATTTAATATTATTGATTACTAATAGTTTATGCTAACACCTAGCTTTCTTAACGCAAGAAGTACTACCGTAAGTAAGTACTGTAAGTACTTACTGTACTGTACTTAAGTACTACTACTGTAAGCAAAAAAAATGGGTTTTGGATGGGGGGGGAGGTGCCTTTCTCTGGAAGACTCACCCCTTTCTACTTTGAAAATACCTGTGAAACCGGTTTAATTAGTCACAGCCAGCACTCCTGCAGAGAGTGATGAAAACCACGCAGCGCCAGGCGAATGCACATTAATATGTTGGGCTTTTGGGCTCAGGTGGATTTGAGCCGTACAGTTCAACCTGTGGTACCGCTGTGTACTGTACATACAGTACGAACGTGTTATTTTGAAATATAAAAAATGTCAATATACTGTAGTGTCCATAATATTTGCTATTTTAGTTTTTCAAAGAAGTGTTTCTATTAAAAGAAAACTCATAGCAATTGCTGGATTTGAACACCTGACCTCACACTTATACAGTATTGCAAATCGGTCGCTTAAGCCGTGACGCCACCGAAGCAAGTTGTATGACACATACTGAAACAGCAATACAGATATTACAGTAATATGGTCGGAAGGTCAACCACATGTAAGACTTTGGTGCTTAAAATGTTTAGGGAGAAATTGAGTATTGGTGTGTATTTTTTTCTTTAAAATGCCAATAACAACAACATACAGTTTACATAATATGTTTATGTTCCTAAATTAATATCGTTTATGACCTTTATGACCTTCGTTATGCTCCTCTGCGTTTTATGCTTAGCTACTAAAATTTCCTGTTAGTGTTAAAATTCCATATAAATATTCAATACTAAGTGGATTAAAATGTGCACAGTAAAGAGATTAAATGATTAAATCTTTTCACTAACTACCAATACACCACATTATCTTCCGTGTCACATTAACATTGGAATGTTTTTTTACAAGTGTCAAAAGAAGCGATACACAACCTGTCTCCTCTATAACTCTTCAGTTTACAGAGAAATTCCGCCAGAGCCTCACAAAATTGTCCAATAATACTCTTCTTGTGTCTAATTTTTAGTTAAGCAGGATTTGAGCTACAGACCATAACAGACCAAAAAACAGAATCCACCTGCGATTCGGGTGTGAACAAAACGTGTTTACAAAGAAAGTGAAATACAGTAATACTACCAGCTATATAGATACATAGATTTGGAAATTTAGATCCTTAAATTAATATCATGATTAATTTAGATACGTGCTTACATATTCCCGATTACAAAATAGATAATTCCGGTCCTGGAATCTGACCGGCTGACACCCTTCTGAAGCGGTACCATAATCTCTGCTATACGGACACCCCAGAAATTTAACTTTTTACTGTGTGATAAATTTTAAAGACTACTTCTTAGCGTAGATAAGAAAGCGTAGATAAAAAAAGCTTGAATTCTCATGTATCTGATACAAGTATCTTTTAATACAGTCTTTGTTGTGCTCTTGAGGATCCTTGTGATATTTTGAGCTCTGGTTGTATGATAAGTGTCGCAGTTTAAATAATTTTCGTTGTTAGAAATTATGAAATGCTCTGTTAAAAGCAAGGGAGTTTTTATGTCCGTTATAGTAAAAGAAAATGCCTGACAAAGTAGGGATTGGACAGTTTCCAAGTGCTTGTACAAATGTGCTAAAGAAATGAGCAAAAAAAGTCATTTATTCTTTTAAAGGAACACGTAATAGGTTTATTTCATGCTGAAAAAAAGAAGAAAGAGAACACAATGTTTCGGCCATGGAGCCTTCTTCAGGTGTGAGAGAGACAGGGCAGTAGGCAAAGGTAAAGTAGCGGGAGAACAAAGGTTGGGAGGGAGGAGGAGTGAGAGGTGGGAGCAGGGGACAGAAAGAGAGGCCAATCAAGAGGTGTGAAGTCAGAATGGGTGCAGAGAGGTGTGAAATGAAACTTCCAGTGAATGGAGAAAATTTAAAAGAACAGTAGTCTGTCGTTAAGAGAAGGGAGAATGTGTGATCCTAGGTGCAGAATAATTTTGGTTTCGATAGTCTTTCTGATGTATGAGTTCGGAAAACCATCTTTGAGAACACAGATGGAGAGATTAGAGTGGTCGTGGCCGTCAGAGGTGAAATGAGAAACATGGGCTTGGAGAGATCTTTAATCTTCACAGCCCTGACGTGTTCTCTGAAGCGGTCTCCAAGTCTCCTTCCTGTTTCTTCAATGTAGATGGCTGGGCATTTACTGCAAGAGATACAGTAAATAAAGTTGCTGGAGGTACAAGATGCTGTCTGGGTGATCCGGAATTGTCCTGAGGGGCCTTGAATGAGTGTGGTGGTGGATGTGTACTTGCAGGTGATACAGCGAGCTCTGTTGCAAGGGAAAGTGCCTGGTGTGGATGGTTGTTGAGGGTGGTCAAGGGAGCTGTGAACAAGGAGGTTACGCAGATTAGGTGGTCGGCGATATGAGATGATAGGGCGATCAGAAAAGAGGGCCCCAATGCAGGGATCATCCTGTAGGATGGAAAAGTTGTGGTTAATGGTCCTGATACGGACCGCAGGATCCGTCTCAGAGCACATTTTGCCGACGATTCCTCTTCACAGGCAGCTGATAACAACACGGTTATTGATGTCATTAACAACATTAATCCCAAACAGAGCTGTTGGACTCCCCCCTCTGGCCGTTTTCCACCAGTTGATTGTTTCGTCAACCAATGCACTAATCAAGCTCCCAAGGCACTCTCTATACCTTTTTGAAAATAGTGTGTAGACTTTCTACAAGCGCTGTAGCTTTCTAATAACTGGAGCCCAAATTTCTTTAAAATGTGTAATTTCTTTTTTAACAGAGGCTTTCACTTTCTCCTCTATAAGCTTTCTATAAGAGCCATTGTGTGACATTAAGTGTATTTCTGGTTTTCCAGTTACAGAAAATAACTTTCTTGGCAATAGTTAAGGCGATGAGTATTGTTTGAGGATACTGAATGGGTGGATTAATTACTGAGAGATCTCCAGTAAACAAAGAGATGCAGACAGAGGCATGTTGTTGCTCAGAAGAAGGGGCATTCTATCATTTTTGGAATGACTGCTTTCCAAAAACATTGTGTTGTAGGACAGAGCCAAATAGCATGGAAGTAGTTATCTGGAGTGTCTACTGTACAGTGTCAGCATGTATCTGAATTGATTAAAGCCTTATACATCTTATGCTGAGTGAGATTTACTCTGTCATTCACTTTATATTGAATAATCTGTATATTAGTATTGTTAGTCATTGAAAAGGTGTTCTTACAGATATGTGTGAAGTTAGTAATTGGACTGAATGATAGGTCTTTTTCCCACTTTACAATTGGTAGGGATATTCTTGAGTCAACACAACATAATAGTTTGTAACAATTAAGGGAGATCTTTTTAAAGAGGTGATATTTTGTTAATTTCCTCTATTAACAAAGACAGCTGTAAATTGTTATGTGTTATATTCATTTTTTTATTTAATCACTGATTTTAGCTGGTGGTATTGAAGATATTGTTCTCTCCCAATTTTGTACTTCTGGACCCAGTCCTTTCATGTTCCAGAACATATTATAAAGGTATTATTCTGAAAGATGTGGCTGATGTGTGTAATACCCTTCTGTTTCCAAGTTTAATAAAAGTGTTTTTTTGTTAAGTTGAAAGTCAAGACCATGCCAGATTGGAGTATATTTACAAGGTGTCAGTGTGGACTGAGAATTTTGTTGATTTTCCACCAAGCTGTCAGGGTTGTTGAAATTATATTGTTCTTAAAACAACAGTGATGTTTAATAGTGATGTTAAGAAATGGCAAGTTGGAGAGTGAAAGTTCCTTGCATTCTAACTGTTCTAACTGTTCTATTTCTGTCCAAAGATTATCTTCTTGGTTAGGATGGAGCCATTTAATTATATATTGTATATATATTGTTGGTTTGCCAAATAGTAATTGTAAAAATGAGGTACTTGAGTTACTTAAAAATATTACCACCTGACAGGACAAATAATATACACACACTGTGTATTGTCCTCGTTTCATGTTTAATGCCGCAATTTGACAGCCAGCCAAACTCCATTCATAAATTATGTCAGAGTCAGGAATCCAAGCTTCAGTGTTTTATTGAAACAAACATCAAGTATGTAACTTTGCATAAGGAGTAAAAGACAATGTTTTCGCCAGCAGGAATGAAGTAGATTGTAGCAGATTGATACACTGGCAGCTGGTTGCTGACAATGTGTTTCAGTAATAACATATCTCCTGTTTCCTGGTATCAAAGTTACCAAAATACCATTGAGTTTTGATTTTGGTCTATCGTTAACTACATACAAATGGCCAGCAGGCGGAGCAAAATTATGAAAACTAAAAACTGAAGGCACTATATACTGGTGTATTATTAATAACTAGCCCTTTTTTACACAAGTAGAAAGACTACCATAGTGTAAGAATAGTCTAAGAGCTAATAGTGTCATGTTAGTATCATGAAGAAGGCTTCACAGCCAAAGCGTTGTGTTTTCTTTTTTCTCTTTTCAGCATGAAATAAAACTATTGTTAGTATCATGTTGACAAAGTGACAGCCTTGTACTTCAGGTATGTCACAGCACTTTCACTCCACACACATTCTACCGATATAAAAATAATAAAAAAAATCATTAATAAATAATGTCTGCATGCACTATAAGATGTTGGCACTGTCAGTTGGCACTGATAATATTTTCTCAGCTCAATGCCCAAGCACATAAACAAACTGCATGTAATTAAAAAATGTTTTATTCTGATTGCTATTACATGTTGTGAAATATACAGTACACAAAAAGCATTTTACAGACTCACTTTAACACTCGGAAAATATTAACAAAAGTCACACTTCTGACAGAACACCATTACGAAGCTGAAAATTTCAATGCAGCACGCATAGCGTGATCAACCAACTCTCACATTTTAAAAGAGCAAGTAAAGGTTTATTCCATGCTGAAAAGAGAAGAAAAGAAACACAACATTTTAGCTGTGGAGTGGCTGTGGAGTAACTTTCTTGTACATTGATCTCTAGCCAAGATGAAAAAATAATATCCTAATACTCTAACAGTAAAATATATTTTTTCACCCGAAGAAGACTTCTTCTCTTTTCAACATGGAATAAAGCTGTTATTTGTTCCTTGCAGCCTATGCATGATGACACAGCTACCCACCTGATTTAAATAAGGTTACTCAATTATGCTCCAATCATCTCCCCAGAACTAATATATTTCAACCCTTTTTATCCGTCATTTCTTAAGGGTTCAAAGTTCATAGTTAGGTGTTAAAATAGATACACCTCTTTTATGACCATTTCGAAATGAGCTATAGAATGTATGTCTATATCCATACTTTTCCTGCTTCTCGTGTTCGGCACTCGAAAGGTGCGTTGCTTGTAAGAATATATTATGTACTGTCTCACATTTCATTTTGGCTACCAGCTTACTCCTCTTAACCGGGTTATTTAGCCCATTAATATTTATAGTCGCTACTTTAAATTTCCATACATAACCGACACATAAAGATGTAGATGCTGGCAACTTGAATATATTAATCTGAACAACATGAACAGAAAACAAAGAACAATTTCAAAATAAATAACCTCCATTGATGGGGTCAAACGATGACCCACTTGCTTCCCACGTCCTGCTGGGGCCCCTCGCTAACACAAGCAGGTGAATTATCTCCCCCATTCCATCTAGCTCTGCGAAAAATCAAATTCCACCTTCCCGGTCAGTTTGCAAAGTCACTGTTTTACAGCAGGTCTTTATATATCATGTTTTAACTGAGCAAAAACATGTTTGTAATCATATTAAATGTCTTATCTATTTTTAAAAATATGATTGTTATTCAAACAAAAAGGAAATGAACATCCTTTTATAATTTGCTAATTATTTAACTTAAATATATAACATTTCATGTTTTACACTAACGGTAGGTCCTTTTCCATTACTAAAAAAGAAAAATGCATTTAGCTTTTTTTTAATAAAAAGACTTATGTATTCAGCGGTTTAAAAATAGTTCTTTATATTCGCTACCATTTAAATTCTCTGAGCTTTGCCCACACCCATTCGTTTATATCCCCTCCAAATAGAATCCAGAGACTGGATAAGCAATTCAAGTGTTTTTTTAACTTCCTGAAAAACAAGTAACAATTTAACAATATGTGCAAATGTTTTATGATATGTCACTGTTGTGAATGTCTGTAGAGTGTATCTTATTTGCCTGTCCTGACTGGTGGCGCTCATCCAGCTGTGTCACTTTGGATAAAAGCACCGTCTCTTTCAAGACAACGATCCAAAACACACAGCAGCAAGGGCGAGGCTTATAGCAGAAGGAGTAAACTGGGTGAAAACTCCAGCTGAATCCCCAGATTTAAATCCGATAGAGATGGTTTGGCATTCGCTGAAAGACTATGTTTGGAAAACTGCTAAACCCACCACAAAGCAAGAACTGATCAATGCAATCTACAAGTCCTGGGAGGAAGAACTGACAGAACAAAATTGCAACAATTTTATTAACAGGCTGTTTCGTGTTCTTCCTAGAATTGTTGAGTGGGGCGGGGGACATTCGGGGATGTGAGTCTGATTAAGAATGAATAAAAGCATTTTATTAAAAACGCGTTTGCGTTTGTCTGGGTGCTAACAAAGTAAAAAACAATTACTTTTTGACAATGAAAAAATAAGTGTCTCTCTCTCTCTCTCTCTCTGCTGGCGTTTGTAATCATTTTATTTTTAAATACATTTTAGCAAAGTCATGTACCATAAAAGTATGGTAATTAAAAACCATTAATACTTTCGCTGGAGTTTAAATAAAGTCGATGTTTTCTCTTTTGGCTAGACCTGACTATTTAGCCATGAGATAAACAATAAAAGGTTTGTCATTAAACAACCTTATGTTTATCAATCTTCCTTGTTATGCTCAGTGAGAATGATAATGTAATGAGAATTAATTTAATCACAGAGTGCTCATAAATTGTGCTAGGAAGAAAACAGATAGGTGTTCTGAAAGGTCACATATAAACAGGTTTTCGATGGACAGAATAATAGTGTAACGATGACAGACACAAAAACTCAGACTTGTGGAGTTAAAAGCTGGCTTTATTTTCTTCTCCATCACCACCTGCCAGCCGGCTCTCCAGCGCCCCGACCAGACCGAGAGAGAGAGAGAGAGAGGGCGAGAGTGTATCTTCTTTTTAGTTTTCTAGCCAAAGGGCCTTGCAGATCAGATCAGATTCCCTTCCCCCCACGGAAAGACAAACACATGTTTTTACAGCTTAGTAGTTGCTATTCAGAGGGAAATGCGGTGACGTCACTGCGCAGGTGAGCAGCTTCTAGAGAAAACATCAACTTTATTTAAACTCCAATGAAAGTATTAATGGTTTTTAATTACCGTACTCTTATGGAACATGACTTTGCTAAAATGTATTTAAAAATAAAAAAGATTACGATTGGCACGCCTGTAGCTTTTTCACGAAACCTCCTAGAGAGAAACCTCCTTTTTCACGAAACCTCCAACAGAGCTGCTCAACCAGTTTTTATCGGGAACCTCAAGTGTCAGGTGTAAGCGATAAATATATTTAGCTGGAAAGCTGTACAACGCAAGACATTTCGTTACTCTAGGAGGTTTTGTGAAAAAGCACATTGTGCAGCTGTAATACAGTTTAAAATAATTAAAAGTCTAACCAGTATCAGCTTATTTATGGGTAGTAATTTAAAAAAAGTCAAAAACCGCACTCAAAATGCAATTTAGCGCTTTCTGGCAAGAGGAGACACCCAAATTAATAATGTAACATGCTACTGTTTGTGCATGAACATAGTTATACTGTTATTTCTTGATATGCGATTCCATGTTTTTTTTAATCCCTGGCGGGAATGGGCGTCCATAAGAATCAAGTAATAGGTTTCATTGTGCTTTGACAGATCGTCTTTAAATCGATTGTTGATTTAAAGTTTGACAGTAAATGTTTATATTGTAACGCATACTGTACAGCCTCCATTTCTCTATAAAAATCTAAAACATCGTTTGCGCAGCCTAAGAGGGTGGGCGAATGCACTACAATAGATTAGCATACTGTAGAGGAAAACAGTATAGGCATCGTTGATATGTGGACTTTTGAAACCAAATTTCCCAATTTTAATATGTGCTTTTCAATTAATTGTCCATGATATTGCTATTCTATTTTTTCAAAGAAATGTTTGTTAAAAGAAAAGTCATTGCGCCAGCTGGATTTGAACACCCAACCTGTGGTTTACAAGTCAGGCACCTAGACCACAGTACCACCCCCAAGGTCACATGAGAAGTGGTGAAACAGCCCTACACAAACAGTATCAACAGACATTGTACATCATGTACTATTCTGTTGTAGTACATGAATATAATTATATCGTTATTAATTTCTTTGGACACGTGATTCCATATTATATTCCCTATTAATCAAATTCTAAAAGTATGCTTGTTGACTCCGGTATCGAGCGTATTTGCAGAAAAGCTTAAAACGACCACTTTTTATACACGTTATTTCACGTTAGTTAAAGACTTCGATACTTAAAATGTTTAGGGAGAAATGGAATACTGGTGTGTATTTTTTCTTTAAAGTACCAAGACCAGCCATATACAGTTTACATAATACTGTATGTTTATGTTCCAAAATTAATAAAAAATAATTTATTTTTTTTAATCGCGTATCTAAGGAAAATAGCAGTATAACTTTGTTCATGCACATCATTATACAGTATCTCATTTAACACATGCCCCATGATAAGGCTAAAAAACAAAGAGGAAGACTCAAGTAAGCGCTCCAATGGATTGAACAGGGGGAGGCATTTCAGGATGTACTTTTCACCGACGAAACAACAGTGGCTCTGGAACAGTTTTCAACAATGGCATTTTGCAAAAAGGGGAGATATGTGGACAAGCCAAAGCCCAAGCATCCACTGAAGGTTCACGTCTGGGGGGGTATATCTAGAAGAGGCCCAGGACCACTTCTTATTTTCGACGGAATTATGGACCATGAATTCTTCGAGGAAGTCGTGGTCACACAGCATGCTGCCCCATATATCAGGGAGCAGTTTGGATCAAGGCACCGTCTCTTTCAAGACAACGATCCGAAACACACAGCAGCAAGGGCGAGGCTTATAGCAGAAGGAGTGAACTGGGTGAAAACTCCAGCCGAATCCCCAGATCTAAATCTGATAGAGATGGTTTGGCATTCGTTGAAAGACTACGTTCGGAAAACTGCTAAGCCCGTCACAAAGCAGGAACTGATCGATGCGATCTATAAATTTTGGGAGGAAGAACTGACTGAACAAAATTGTAACAATTTTATTAACAGGCTGTTTCGTGTTCTTCCTAGGATTGTTGACCGGGACGGGGGACATTCGGGAATGTAAGTCTGAGAAAGACAGTCTCACGTTTGTGGACAGTCTGTCCACAAACAAAACATGTAAAAAAAATGTAAAAAAAACAATTACTTTTTGTCAATGAAAACCGGTGTGTGTGTCTCTCTCTGCTGGATGTCCCTCTCACTCTCTGCTGAATGAATAAAGAAAGCTATGCTGAAAGTTTATTAAGATACCTAGAAGACAAAGATACTGTATCAATTTATGTTGCATTAGCCTGATTATGATTAAAAAAACACATATAATTAAACACGCGTTTGCGATTTAAATCAAAACACGATTTAAATCAATATAAATGTTTATATTGTATCGCATACTGTCCAGCCTCCATTTCTCTATAAAAATTTACTCTATTACACACACACACACAATAGAAGCAGGAAGCAGAAGCAGGGACCGTTGTCAGAAGGGAAGAAGGTGACTATTCATTGTTATCAAAAATGACTTAGAATCGATCATGTTGTGATATTATGAAATATAAAAGTCAATTGATTGTCCATAATATCGCTATTCTATTTTTTCGAAGAAATGTTTGTTAAAAGAAAAGTCCAGCACCAGCTTGATTGGAACACACAACCCGTGAGTTGGTAATCGGGCACGTAGACCAGTAGGCTACAAGGGAATTCGCATGAAGAGAGAGGCGAAACAGCCCTACACAGCCCTGTCGCAGTACACGAATATAATCATATCATTATTAAATTCTTTAGATATGCGATTCCATATTATATTAACAGAAAAGCTTAGAACTACCACTTTTTCACACGCTATTTCACATGTTAGTTAAATACTTCGATGCTTGAAATGTTTAGGGAGAAATGGAATACCGGTGTGTATTTTTCCTTTAAAGTACCGATTCCTGGAATCTGACTGGCTGACACCCTTCTGAAGTGGTTCCATAAGATCTGGTATACGGAAAAGAAAGCGTTGATAAAAAAAAGCCCGGATTCCCATGTATCTCAGAGAGCGAGTGATCAGAAAAAGGAACAGCTGTTACACCCAGGTTTTACGCTCTCTCTCTGTTGAATGAATGAAAGCATTTTATTAAAAACGTGTTTGCGTTTGTCTGGGTATTTACCTTGTAATCTGTGGTTTACATCTACTGTATTGTTTTGAGATGCCACTTTTAAAGGTGATAAGTAAACTAAAGTTTTTTATTATTGTTATAGAGAAACATGATCAGATTTTCCCTGGTTCAGAAAAAAGACAATTAAAATCTGTAATCTTTGCACTTGTACAGTATGTCATCGGAAAATACAATCAGCTTCTGCTTTGTGTAAGGATGGTGTCAAAAAGTAATTTAAGTGGTGAGAAAGCTGTGCTCCTCAAAGCGCTTTACAGGATAAAAACAATAACAACAATAGTGGCTGGGCAAACGATTTTTTTTTATAGAAATACAAAATGAGATACTGTATAATGATGTGCATGAACAAAGTTATACTGCTATTTTCCTTAGATACGCGATTAAAAAAAATAAATTTTTTGAATCCCCAGCGGAACACATTCCATAAGAATCAGCGCTTTTATATATCGCCTTTAAACACATATACAGTATTTAAACATGCGTTTACGATTTAAATCAAAACGCTATTCAAATCAATATAAATGTTTATTTTGTTATTAAATTCTTTAGATACGCGATTCCATATTATATTAGCAGAAAAGCTTAAAACTACCACTTTTTCACACGCTATTTCACATGCTAGTTAAATACTTCGATGCTTAAAATCATTAGGGAGAAATGGAATACCGGTGTGTATTTTTCCTTTAAAGTACCGATTCCTGGAATCTGACTGGCTGACACCCTTCTGAAGTGGTTCCATAAAATCTGATATACGGAAAAGAAAGCGTTGATAAAAAAGTCTGGATTCTCATGTATCTCATACAAGTATCTTTTAATACAGTCTTTGCTGTGCTCTTGAGGATCCTTGTGATATTTGAGCTCTAGTTGAATGATAAGTGTCGCATTTTAAATCATTTTCTTAGTTAGAAATTATGAAATCCCCTGTTAAAAGCAAGGGAGTTTTTATGCCCGTTGAAGTAAAACAAAATGCCTGACAAAGTATGGCTTGGACAGATTCCAAGTGCTTGTACAAATGTGCTAAAGAAATTATACTTTGAGTATACAGCTTGTCCAAAGTCATTCATTATTAATACTGTTAGTAATATCTTCGGTAAAGGCTTTGATGCATAAATATTTCTGATAAAGGTAGGTTGTGTACTTTTGTCCAACTGAGCAATCTTGCTTTCATAAAATATACCAACATTTTAATGACTGATGATTAACATGCTGTAATACACAGTTCAAAATTAAAAGCTCAAATGCTGTACATGAGAGGTTAAGCTCCCCCTGGCGGTTTTACAAGGTGACGCCGGATAGTTTCCGGCATGACGTCAAATGATGCGATTAACCACGTGATACATACGCCCACCGGGGTATGCCGCGAAATACCCCACACATTTTGAATGGCTGCATCTGTAGATACAGTATATAAACAGGTTCTAGCATTAATGTTTTGAATACAATCACCCTTTCCAACAGGTGAGATAACCAGAGAAAACAGGACACATTCTTTCTAGGGACTTTTTTTTCCTACAGTATTTATGGTTATGATGGGTTTTAACATCTTTGTGGAGATAAGCTATTTTTCTCTTATTTTCTTTTGTGTAGGTTCATGAATGCATGGGCTTTCTTTTCTTCCATGTCTTGTTCCTTTGTAAATTTGTTTTGTATTCTTTGTTTTGTCCCCTTGTTTTTGTGTTGGTGTTAGAATTTCTGCTGGCTTTTCTATGTTTTTCCCTTTTGCTCTTTGATTTCATTTTTTCCTGTCACCCATTTTTCTTTATTTATCTCAATGTGATATTTTGCCCTTCTCCTCAGCTGTTGAGTCTCTTGCACTTTCATCTCTGGTATCAGTATTTTCTGATGTTGGATTGCATTTTAAGTTCCTTATTTTTTTTAGTAATCCTGTTATTTTTTCAATTTTTTATTGTACTATTGCTGTTATTGCAGTCTTCCCACATAGTTCTTAAACAACATACTAAATGACCCCAGGCTCTCTCCCTATCTGTGTGTCTGTATGTCTCATGGAGAGCAAGCTGGGGTATGCGAAAAGATAATTCCTAATGCAAGAAATTGTAAAGGGTTAATAAAGTGATTTTATTATTATTATTATTATTATTATTATTCAATAATATAAGAATACATGTTGTGCTCATCTCTGTCCTGCCACTCGCACTCCTGATACTGTCTTCAAAATAATTCTAATGCTTTAGAGTTCTATATATTCAAGCCTTGAAAGCCTAAGGTTGTTTTTTAAAGTCTTTGAATGTGGTGTACTAACTACTGTTTATGATAACAATAACATACATAAAATACTAATAACGTATATACAAAATAGCCTAGAAATCAAGTATGAAGTAAGGAAATGGCTACAGCTATGAATCAGAATTTTAATCTATTGGTTTTGGAGTTGGGGGGTTGCATTCGGATCATTACAGATGGATTTTGCTGTACACAAAACAAGTTAAATAGACGGACAGAATTTCACAAGACTGCCCAATTTGTTCTTGCCCTTGCCAAATCAGCACATCAGAGTGAAAATTAAAACACATTGAAGGAAGGACCGATAGGAGAAGATCAACAATGAATCATTAACATTACAATGCTTAAGTTGCCTTTATAATAAAGACAATTTTGTCCTTTTGTGAGGATCGTGTCCACATTGGACCTGTTTTTTTAAGTTGTTTTGAAATTTCACTTAGGTTTCAGAACATTTCACAAGTACTATTTTTTTTCTACCACCTCAGCTGAAACTCCCCCCATTTAGGTTAGGGTGGTGCTATGGGTTTTTTTCCAGAAATATGTTATCATTTCTTTGATGTTGGGCACATTTGTCTTCAGAACGTTTTCTTTACACCTCCTACCATACTCATCTGACATGTCCATAGCTACACTATAGTTAGTTGCAGCAGACAAACAATGACAATGTCATCTGCAAATTTTATTAAGTGTCTGGAGTGGTGAGAGCTCTTGAAGGTGTCTGTGTATAGGACAAAGAGTAAGGGAGACAATATGCATCCTTGGGGGACCCAGAAGAACAATACTTGTTGCTGGATAACACATTGTTGACTCTCACACTCTAAGTCTGTTAGGAAATCAGTAACCCCTCTGATGACATTAAGATCAAAACTAAAGTTTGATGATAGCTTTGCTGCCTGTACTTGAGGTGGAATGCAATTGCATACAGAGGAGGAAGTACAGCACAACAAAAAGAACACAATTCTAAATCTACCACATCACAGAAAAAAACGATGAAAATCACTAAAACCACAGGAGTACACAAACACAACACAAACTAGAACGCCATACAGACAATAATCTGTAGTAGAATATATGCTTACGTTGTATTTGCTTTGTGAATGTTTTTGGATGTTGTATAGGCCTTGGCAACTCTGTGGTTTAACAGTCATGGTAATAAAGCAGTTTGAATCTCTATGTGAGTGGAACTTGTTGAATATTGGTTCAGATGGGTAGCTGCATCAGCATGCGTAGGCTGCAAAAGTTCAAGTAATAGGTTTATTCCATGCTGAATAGAGAAGAAAGAAAACACAACATTTTGGCTGTGGAGCCTTCTTCAAGTGTCACAGCTGAAGAAGGCTCCATGTCCGAAACGTTGTGTTTTCTTTTTCTCTTTTCAGCATGGAATAAACCTATTACCTGTTAAATATTAGTTACACTTGGATTTCGCAATATAATACAACCAAGAGGTATTGTTATTTTTAATTTTTTTTTGTAAAAACAGCAGTCAAGCTGGAATACTCTGATATCTGAGACACAGTCTAATACAAAAGTTTTCTCTTGAACTTTCAATCTATCATGAACCAGTTCCATCTATTTTACATCTCTACAAATCAGCCTTCAAAAGCTTAACTCATGTAGCTGTAATGTACAACATTAAAAAGTTTTCCTTTCTCTGTGTGGCAGGTAGAGTGCTGAGAGCACACGTTCCAAGCAGCTTGCTCCTGTAAGGAATTAACAACTTAAAAATTAAATTAAATGATAAATAGGCCTCACATGGTACATAGGGAGTTATGGGACATGTTGTGTTTAGAAAGGATTTTAAAGTAAAAAGTAAAGCCTGAAATAAACAAACTGCGCCATGTGAGACCAAGGTAAGGCATGTTTGTTACTGTTTTTTTTTTTGTCTGGTTTTTTAAACCATTCTGTCTATTTCACACTTAACCAATTTGGATTAGAAAGACTACAAGCTGTGCAAACTTCCAAATCTGTAACATCATTTCAAGGGTGTAAGGTAGATCATTCACACGAGCACACGGCTGTTTGTTATTATTGTAAGAACTGTAGTTCACTACTGTTCTTTTGACTATTGAGCTTACATCATACAGTCGTTGGAGTGCATTTCGAACCTAAGAGATATCCAACTGATTCAACCTGTCTGACAAATGTTAAACGGGTTGTGACTTTTTGGAAAAGTTTCTTGCAACATTATTTGTTTCATGAATACCATTCATCTCTATAACAACTTTCCTGTCCATTGAACATTTGTTTTAAGTTTCTTGATCCCATTGGGTGCAACCTTTCCATAGTATTTGTATGTTTTGTTTGCATTAGGAGTGTGTTAAATAAGCAGAAAAGAAGCCTGTTTCTTCTACTGCTTCTGATCTTATACAGTGGTCAGAATCTCTCAATCAAAAGCTAATGAGTGCAAAATAATTTTAGTACAGATGCACAATCCATAAAAAAACATTAAAGAGCATAAGGGTTTTCATCACATGGACTTGTTCGATTGTTGAGGATTGTTTTGGTGGTGGATCAATTAAACAACAACGTTAAACACTATATTCAGTCTTTCCAGAGCTATAAGTAGTCATTCAAAGTTTATTAACTTGTCTCTGTTTTTGTATATACTTTCCAATAGCCATTGATGTTATTTACAACAGCTATTTAAAAAAATTGCATCTTTTTGGACTAATTTTAAAGAACTAGCACATCAGGTGGAGCAGTGGCTCTGTGGCTAAGGATCTGCACGTGTGGCTGGAAGGTTGCTGGTTCAAATCCCACAGTTAGCAGAGGAATCCTACTCTGTTGGGCTCCTGAGCAAGACCCTTAACCCCAACTGCTCCAGGGGTGCTGCATAAATGGCTGACCCTGTGTTCTGACCCCAAGATCCTCTCCCTGTGTGTGTCTCATGGAGAGCAAGCTGGGGTATGCAAAATATAAATTCCTAATGCAATAAATTGTATATGGTCAATAAAGTGATCTTATCTTATTGGAACATGGTAATCTCCAAGGAACAAGTAATAGGTTTATTTCATGCTGAAAAGAGAAGAAAGAAAACACAATGTTTTGGCCATGGAGTCTTGTTCAGTTATGATTTTATTTTTTACAATCATACACACACAAACTGTGCAACTTTTAAAAATCTTGCAAAGACAACCCCGATATGTTGACATTTAAAAAAAAATGTGGGGGTATTTTTTGAAAGAAACACATATTTCTTTTCTAGTTTTTTTATGTGGTGACAGAATGCTGTTTTGTGATTGATGCTTTATCAAAATATAGGGTCCCTCAAAAATTAAACACAGAAATAAAAACATTTAATGGACTTGTACATACATTGCACTCTTACACTATTAACATCCATTGGGCGTTGAATTTCAATGATGTTTCCACTTCATTCAAATGTGTTCTCTATTTTTCAGATTGTTGGCAATGCCACGTTAAAGGAGGACAGAGGAGTGGGAGGCCAGACCTATGGTCAAGGGCTGGTGGAGTAGGGAATGTGATCAAAGAATTTCTGAAGTTTTCTAAGCTAGAAAAAAAAAATAGGTGGTTTTATAAATTAGAGATAACTTTTAAAAAAACACACCAAAGAAGGCACACATAAAAGATTTTCAATAATCTGTCTAACGTATTACATGACACAGGCATCTCAAAGAATTACTGTGTGTCAGATTGATGATTAGATATGGATTCATTAAATCAATTATTAAGTTTCTTTCCAATAATATAGAAACAAAAAAGGCACGAACTCCAAAAAGAGCTTCCCATTTAGCACAGAAACAACATAATGTCTTGCTGTAAAAAAACAACCTAAGAAAAAAGGTTTGATTAAGAGAGATCTGGCAAATTCTGCAAATACTTAGATCTTGATCTGTGGCCCGTTTATGCTCTTTGGATCCTTTGCAGTTTGTAACCCTTCTTATGGTTTTATATTTCAGGCACTATTGATTAGTGAGCAGCCACCACCTACTCCCGAGCATTACATAATAGACATGTTGGAAACTCAAGAAGACTGTCAATGTGTTCTCAGCAGAATTTGCCTCCAAAAGACAAGTTTCAATATCCCCGCAAAAATTTATCTTGGGTAAGAGTAAACTTTCAGACACTTTGTGAAAAAATAATGAAAAACACTAGAACACAAAAAATCACTAGAACCATTTGTTATCTACTGCCAGAAACCAAATAACGTCTGTATAAAAACAGTAAAAAAGTTCATCATACAAATGCAGCCATTAAAAATGAGCGGAGTACACTGCGGTACAACGCGGTGGGCGTATCGCATCCAAACGTGTCATAATGCACATCATTCCTATTTACCGTATGCAAATTAGATTATGTTAATAGTATCCGGAATCACCTTGTAAAACCGCCGGGTGGAGCTAATAAAGCTTAACTTCTCATGTACAGCATTTGAGCTCTCAACAGAAAACACCTGGTTTCGAATCATGATCACTGCTGAGAGACAGTCTTTATTCAATTAAAAATTTAAGTTGTATGCTTTTTAGACTTTTAAATTTAAACTGTGTATTAGAGCATGTTAATCATTATACATTAAAAAGTTGGTATATTTTATGAAAGCAAGATTGCTCAGTTAGTACACAACCTACCACCTTTATCATAAATATTTTAATAATGCAGAAATATTTTATGCATCAAAGTCTTTACCGAAGATATTACTAATAGTATTAATAATGAATGACCTTGGACAAGCTGTAAACTCAAAGTATTACCCTGGTCCACATTCTTTGTAACCGTCTTTGTAAACAAAAATACTTTATTTTTTCATTGACAAAAAGTAACACCACAACATTTTGTTGATCCGATCACGTATTTGTTTCCAATCATACAAAGTAAGTTTTGAGAGTCTCCGATTCACCATGCCTTTCACATGCTCATAAATGATATTAATTCACGAACATATACATATTATGTAAACTGTATATTGCTGGTATTGGTAGTCTGAAGAAAAAATACACACCAGTATTCCATTTCTCCCTAAACATTTTAAGCATCAAAGCCTTACATGTTGTTATTTCAGAAACATTTTTACGTGCTCCTTCTGACCATATTACTGTACGTTTATATACTTTGTGAGAAAAGTGATAGTTTTCACTTTTTCTGTGAATACGCTCGTTATCGGAGTAAACAAAAGCATACTTTTAGAATTTGATTAATAGGGCATATAATATGGATTTGCGTATCTAAAGAATTAATAACAATATAATTATATTCATGTACTGTAGCACAAACAGTAGTATAAGACTTTCTACTGATATGTGTACGGTTGTTTCAGTGCTTGATACGTAGCTGTGTTTGTGGCGTGATGGTTTAAGTGACTGACTTTGTTCAAATCCAGCTATCTCCATGAGTTTTCTTTTAACAAATATACATTTCTTTGAAAAACTAAAATTGCAAATGTCTAAATATTTCTAAATATCACAACATGTTCGAAGCTAAGTCATTTATTAATAACAATGAATAATTTCAAACTGCTACTATTACTGACAATAAATATTATCGACACTATATTGAATTCGTTGGTCTTTCTTAATATCACAAAACATTCAAAGTGATTACTATTTTTCATGAATACTTGCACTCGTTATCACAGTAAAAGAATCTCATACTTTCCAGAATTTAATTATTTAATCAATAAATCACGAGAGGCCGTGCTATATCGTGGATATAGTCACAGTTAAAAGGTGTTTTAACTGTGACTATATCCGCGATATAGCACAGGACTCTAGTGCCTTATTGCTTTTATAAAACGGTCCCCAAATATGCGATTGCTGTATAGAATGAATTTTAATTTTAAAAATGTATTTAACACGAAAATTAAGCTGTTTACGTTCCCCCGCCTGAGAAAATAGTCCCTCGTTGGTACACATCGCAGAAACACAGCCACAAGTAACATTAACTAGCAAAGAGAGGACATTAGCTAGCAAATACGATAAAGGAATAAATGACTTGTTTTTTGTTTATTTCTTTAGAACATTTATTTGAACATTTCCATCGATCGTACAAGCACTGAAAAATTGTCCAATCCCTTGTTTGTCAGGCATTTTCTTTTTCACTGTGGGAGTGCTCCCACTGGAGCTTGTCTCAGTGCCTTCTAGGATTTAACGCCAGCGATTTGTTGTTAAAATTGGGTTTCCAATAACACCACAGCGAACTCTCGTTTTTATGTCCACCATAACAGACAATCTCCCTTGCTTTTAACCAAGCGTTTCATAATTTCTAAGAATGGAAATGATTTAAACTATGCGACACTTATCGTTCAATGAGAGCTCAAAATATCACAAGGATCCTCAAGAGAGCAACAAAGACAGCAGAAATAGTTACGTGTATCAGATACATGAGAATCCAAGCTTTTTTATCTACACTAAGAAGTAGTCTTTAAAATTTCTTTAACATCAAAATTCTGGGATGTGTGTATATCAGAGAATATAGCACGGCTTCGAAAGTGTGTCAGTCAATCAGATTTCAGGATGGAATTATCTGTTTTATAATAGGAAATATAATATGGAATCACATATCTAAAGAAATTAATAATGCTATTTCACGAGGAATGACATCAGCCGAAAGCTTGGGAGAAATTAGAATCGTTTATTGGGATGTGGAGATCTGGCGTAACCCGCTTGGCTGAGGGCCAACCTCCCGGCCGTTGGACGGGGAGGATAGGACCCCCATGCGACCAATTGGGTAGCTGCAAAGGTGGAGAGGGGGTGGAGGAGGGATGCAGAAAACGAACAAGGAAGAGGAGAGGGTGACATTTGATATATATGGAGACCGGTTGCTTACGTCAGGATTAGTGAAAATTGCAGCAGCTGTGTCGAATGAGTGCGGCTGCCTTCATTCCTCCCGAACTTTCATTAAAAACTCCATTTCACGAGGAATGACAGCAGCCGAAAGCTTGGGAGAAATTAGAATTGTTTATTGGGATGTGGAGATTTGGCGTAACCCGCTTGGCTGAGGGCCAACCTCCTGGCCATTGGATGGGGAGGATAGGACCCCCAAAAGAACCAAGCGGGACCCCCAGTCACCAGTGCAGAAAAAACAAAAACAAAAGATTATTGGACTAATTCAGCCGAGGTGAGAAAGTGCCTGCTTGAGGATACCAGGGTTAGTTTTAATGTATGCATGGTAAGCCTTGGAGGATCGATGGCCGAGTTGCTTGATGAGATACTCGGGTATGCCTTAGCGAGCGGCGGAGGATGCAGCCCCTGATCTAAAGGAGTGCCTGGAGAATTGTTCAGGAGGGTATCACGATACGGCCCTTCTCGTTTAGGAACAGAGGGGCAGTAGGCAAAGCTCCGGCAGAAGTGCGAAGACGTGGGTAATGGGATAAAGGCTCGTAAGGGCTTATGTAGGAACAGAGTTTGAAATAATAGATGGGAGTGGTGGATGCGAGTTGGTCGGTTTTGCTTTTCTTGAGATAGAAGGTCGGTGTCTCAGAAGATAAGATGGAGATGTCAGATAAGCAGGGTTGAGAAGAAGGATTGAAGGATGTGGAAGCAGCGGTAATTTCGGAGCACCTTAGGAAGACGAAGAAGGCTAACAAGAATAAAGATTCAAGAATGCAGTCGACCCAGGGTGAGTGGTAACCCGACCTGAGAACGTAGATGCAGGATTCAAGGATGTCTGAGGTAAGTGGTGCGCGTTGGTTCGGAAGTGGTTTTTTCAAGCCGCTGAAAGCCTTTAAGAAGGAGAGTAATTTGAGGGTGGATAAGGGATGGACAGATCGTGCTGAAAAGGAGTTTATGGAAGAAGTGGATGTCGCACAGGTATACTTTGGTGGTGAATGCTCGTACCTTGAGTGAGTTTCTACAATAGCAAACGAAGGATGATACGGTGAGAATGTCGAAAGAAGGGAATTTTATGTTCGCGGAGAGGTGGAAGGATTGGAAGCCCTTCCAGGCAGTCCAGTAAAAATTGAGAGCTCGAGGGGCAAATCCCTAAGAGGATAGTTTGCTGGGCCGGCTGGAGATAGTGATGGAAAGGAGGATTCAGAGGAACGTGAGTTCCGAATAGGGAGGTACTGTGCGCGGGTTCGGTCTTGCATTTGGTGCCAAGTTCCAGAATTTCTGACATTGAAAGCGAGAGAGAGAGTCAGCCATCTCGTTAAGGTGGCCTGGAATGTAAGCAGCTACGAGGATGAATTGATGTGTGAGAGAAATCCATTTAAGGTGGCGGAGGAATTTCATGATAGATTGGGTTGAAGACCTTCCTTTGTTGATTATATGAACTACTGCATAGATGGCCGAATGGATGAGGACGGATTTTTGTTTCCAATTGTGGCCCCAAAGAGAAGCGGCAACGACAATTGGAAATATTTCTAACAGTCGGCTGAAAGGCTTACGTGGTGGTAAAGAGAGGGCACGGAAGAGGCGAGGCGAGGTCGAGAAGGTAGACCTACCTTGAGGAATGATACGCATGGCGTAATTGAGGTGGCCGAGCAGAGAGAGAAGTTCCCTCTTTGTGCAAAATTTGGCGGAAGAGTAGATAGAGATATACATCTGGATCCTGTCGATCTTGTTGTGAGGCAGGGAGGCAGAGAAATTGATGGAATTGAGGGTTATCCCGAGGAATTGGATTGGATTATATGAGAGGGGCCAGTTGTTTTGTCCGTGGCAAGAGGTACCCCTAGTTTCCTAAAAATGTAAATAAGTGTGGAGGAGGCTCTTGCAGGTGGGGTGTGAGGAAAGTCTATGGTTAGGAAATCGTCGAGAAGGTGGACGAGAAAAAGAAGCTTATAGTTATTCAAGGGGATCCGGCAGAGAGCTTCTGCTAACGTACCGAAAATTTTTGGGCTACTCCTACGTCCGAAGGTAAGGCGGACTGCAAAGAACTTGTTCCGCCAATGAACTCCGAAGAGGTAACAGAAGTCTGGGTCAGGAAGAAACTTTAACGGCACTGGAGATGTCGGCCTTAGCGAGCCAGGCACCCAGACGGACCGCTATACCAATGGGATTGATGCGGAATGCAGGGAATGGGGGAGAGTCAAGTGGGCCAATCATGAAACCATTCTCGACTTCGGATGCTAGCAAGGAATCAACGGACTGGGGATCAGCGGTGGCAGATTGCAAATTTTTGCAAAAGACGGTGGAAGAAGGAAGTGTGCACGGGCCTGGTGAGAATCCGAAGAAAAGGCCGTCGAGTAAGATGTGGGTGGAAGAGGGGTCGGGGTGACGGAGCAGGTCGGAAGCAAGAGCGGGGATGTCGACTGGGGTAGACAGAAAAGCCAGTAGTCTTTTGGGAACGATGAAGGTGGAGCGAGCATGGAAGGGCCGGCGGGGGCAGACAGAGAGAGCATGAACTTCGCCGCAGAAGCTGCAAATGTGAAGGAAGCGATGAAGGGGAGAGGTATGTGTCGAGGAATTGAACATGTTGGAAATTTGTTGGCCTCTGATCATCATGATGGGGCGACCGCGAACGTCTTTGGACTGGGAAGGTTTGAAGAAGACCTGGCGGGAGAATAGATGCTGTGGGGGAGAAGGGGCGGAGTCAGGGTTGAGCTTGCGGATGGTATCTGGGCAAAGACTTGATGAATGTGTCCAAGAGGAACAGAAGTCGCAGGAAAGAGCTCGTACACTGGTGAAAGTGCGGCAGTAAAGCTCAATGTCGAGGGCTTCCCAGTAGGTGCGCTGGTTTCGTTGGAGTAGGCGGGCAGCGGCCTTGGCCAAGAACTGCTTATGGTAATCGTAGAACAGGGAGCCCTCGAAAAGGACAGATATATCGGGGATGCTGTGCAAGTAATCGTCGAGTTCCTGACGATGTTCGGGAAAGGCGGAGCACGTGATGTCGCGGAAAATGCTGAAAGCCAAGCAGAAGTCGAAAATTCGAAGGACTGAAGCAGAGTGAGGGTCAGAAGATTTGAGAGTAACGGAAATCGAGCCGCAGTCGACTGTTCTAGAATCGGAGTTGTAAGTTGAGGAAGAGAGAAGGTGAGCTAGATTGACATCCACACCTCATAGAATTTGCTGCCGGAGTGAAAAGGGAATGGGAGGAGGACTAAACTTTAGTTTTAGGAGGAGCTGGGAGAGGAACGGCTGTTCGGAGAGGAAAGTCCTTAGTAAAGGGGAGATTGGAATCCAGGGCCGAAGGGATGGGATGACGGATGCCGTGTTGGACACCGGGGAAGGGAGAAGATGAGGAGGGAAGAAGAGCGGAAAGGAGATTGTGGTAGGATGGGTTAGACGGATCTGGGGCCTGAAGCTCGGTGGCCTGGGATATGGAAGTCGAAGACTGTTGAGAAAGAATTGAAGCAGGGGCGAAGGCTGCGTGAAGGACTGAGGAGGCTGCCGAGTCATCTTGGACGCCAGGGGGTGGGGGAGGGTAAGGGCCGCCTGCTGGCTGAGCTGGGGGTCGTTTACTAGCTGGCCTTTGGGCCGTGGAGACAGCAGCAGGGGCCGAAAGAAAAGAAACCGGGGCCAAAGGCACCAAGCTGGCGGAGCTTGAGCTGTGTTGGACGCCGGAGGTAGAGACAGAAGAGAGTACAGAAATTAGATTAAGCAGAGAAGGGGGGTGGGGGAGGGGAATGAGCCTGGGGCCTTAGACTCGGCAGCAAGGAGTTTAGGGAAGGAGGCTGGGTGGAAGAGGCTAGGTGCAGTTGTTCAGCAGAGGTATGGATTGCTTGGGGAAGAGACACAGACATGGATATATCAGGACAAGACAAGACAGAAGACGCGACAGGCAGAGGCGCGGGCGGCCTCGGGGTCCTCACGTTGGGATGAGTTGCGGCAGTGCAGGTGATGTCATCAGAGGGTGCCGGGGGAAGCTGTAGAGCTGACGTTTCCTTTGTGTAGACTGTGGTTAAGTACAGGGAAAACAGAGCTTTTTTGGAAGCGTTTCTTTTGAAATGGACGCCGTGTTTTCGAAGTATCCTCTGGAGGCTTGCTACGGTCCAGTTGGAAATCGCGAGAGATGATCCAGGAGAAGGGGGAGCCGATATGCGTGAAACACGGTGGCAGGGACATCCTCGAGAGAAGCGGGGGTTATTTGGAGACTTTGCCGTGGAGGAATGGGAAGGCTGGGTTTGTAATGAGAGAGGGACTGTGACGGCGGAACGCAGTCTTCGGCGAGGAGTTGGATCTTGTGAGGACTGGCTGGGAGATGAGCGGCGCTGATGTGGCACGGCGGCTGAAGGAGGCGATGAGACGGAAGTGAGGGGAGCAGTGGGGGGAGGACTGGACGAGAGGGGTAGGAGAGTCTCTTGCGCTGCAGAAAAGGTCTTCATCGGAGCGACGGGTTTGTAGATCCATGAGAAGGGACCACGGATTCGAGCTAGGCAAAAACGAACCATGCAGAAAATGAACGAGGAAGAGGAGAGGGTGACGTTTGATATTTATGGAGACCGGTTGCTTACGTCAGGATTAGTGAGAATTGCAGCAGCTGTGTCGAATGAGTGCGGCTGCCTTCATTCCTCCCGAACTTTCATTAAAAACTCCATTAATTTAAGGATCTAAATATCTAAATATATGTATCTATATACAGTAGATGGCAGTATTACTGTATTCCACTTTTTTTGTAAACACTTTTTATTAACACCCGAGTCGCAGCGGGTGAGAATGAGAAAAAAGTGGATTCTGTTTTTTGTTATGGTCTGTAGCTCAAATTCTGCTTAACTAAAAATTAGACACATGAAGAGTATTATTGGACAATTGTGAGGCTCTTGCAGAATTTATCTGTAAACTGAAGAGTTATAGAGGAGACACATTGTGTATCGCCACTTTTTACACTTGTAAAAAAGAACATTCCAATGTTAAGGCAACACAGAAGATATTAATAATGTAGCGCTTTCGGGCTCACGTGGGGTATGCAGCTGAAATGTCGCTGTTTAAATGAATGAGAAATTAGATTGCTTATAAATCTAATCACTTATTCTACATAAACACAATGTAATTGCTCTCTGAAAATGCTCTTTTTCCTATTCATTTAACGTAATGCTGGGCAGTGGTGGACGGTGCACTATTTAGTCAGCAACCTGCTAATCTGCTTAACACCTGTGTAAAAAATGATTTTATTTCTGTACGGAATGTGCATTGCATTTACAAAATTTAAAGTGTTCCAAATGTTTCATTTAGAAGCAAAAAACTTACAGCTTACACAAAGACTCAAAGTGTTAAGAAAAAACAGGACATTTGATTTCTGGTTACTTTATATTTATTTTTAAAAATGCTTAGTATCTTACTTATCTTATGTATCTTATTTTGCTTATTTATTCACAATCTGATAATGCAAGACAGAAGAAAAGCATCTGTGAAATCATATTCCCGAATGTCCCCCACTGCGCTCAAAAATCTTAGGAAGAACACGAAACAGCCTGTTAACAGCCTGTTTTTTGCCTAATCTGTCTGCTGCTAAAAAATCATGCCCGATAAAGTGAAGGCTGTGAAAACATTTGTCAGTCAGTCTGTCCATGGGGGGAAGGGGGACTGTCTTTCACTGGGAGGTTCGTCTATTCTACTCCGGGAATGTAGGGGGGGGAGGAAAAGTGCCGGCGGTCATTTTTTTCACTGACAAAGTGCTGTTGTGTTAACAAAAACTACAGTGTGCTTAGGAGCTGTTCAATCGGTTTAATTCAAAACACTTTATTCAGTGGGGCAATCTAACAGATGCCTCAAGCCTTAAAATGAAATCGTATATATTGTAAATAGAATCGAGAATAACAGAGTGGTATTAAAAATACCACTGAAACAATAATAATGTGTCTGGTCATTATTAACAGTATTAATTTAATAATAATAAAGCTTCTTGTAACTTTTTCAGAGTCATTTTTTTCTTCGATTTTCCACCGCTGTAAAGTTAGCTTGAAGTTCGAAAACGATTTTGGCACACCTGTAGCGTTTTCACGAGTCCTTCTAGAGTTACAAGACCACTTGCTTTATGTTCAGGTAGATTGCCTCTCTCTCTCTTGCTCTCTGGCGCTCGCTTGTTCTCTCTCTTAATACAATTCAATTCAAGGTGCTTTATTAGCATGACCGATAGGTACAATCAGTGTTGCCAAAGCAAATAAATATAATAAAATTAACATGAAACAAAACAAAAAATAAAAATAAAATCTACAGACATATTACAGACTGTGACAGAGGGGCTTGTCACGAGGTACAGATAGCACGGAAAATATATATTCATACACCTTCCATTGAGCTGTTGCTAGATAAGTTCCTGAAGGTGCACACTCAGGGCTTGACTAGTAACTGCTGTTACTTAATTTCATAGACATTTAGATACTTAAACACGGGTATGAGTGAGTACAGTGGTGTGAATGGAGAGCGCTCTCAAAATGCATGATACTCACTGTTTGTTTGGTGTCGGTACTTCCGGGGTGGGTCAGCCTCAGAAGGCCAAATTTAACCCCAGTTCTCAAGGCTTATTTAAGGAGATGGGAAAAACCATGCATTGAATTGGAGAAATGGTTTATTTCAGAGGGGGAGGGGCTTACAAGCTAAATAAGCTGGCTCCTCAGCCTGAGGTGGTTGGTGGTTGGTGGTTGGTATGTCAGGTAGTGTGACTGAAAACAGAGAGAAAGCAATAAGGAGGATTTATCTTCATTTGAAGAATTAGTTTTGTTTCTTTTTGGGGTTTTGTTTTCTGGTGTGTGGGGACTGGGAGCACTGTAAATAAACTGCACTTTTTTTACTTGAGTGTTTTTGCGGTGGAGCCATTCTGTTATAAAATGGATCTTCTTTGGCCTTCCTCAGGCCATTGTGTGACACAGACATTTACAACAAAGACATATACAATATTTACATAAAATGTAAACATATTGAGCATTAACATATGTAAACATATTGGGAGACAGACTCACTAATCCTCAGGCTGTGACAGGAGATCACATACAGGGCTGCCAGTTCAACTGAGTGTCCGCCTCCCTCTCCCAGTAGGATCGGGACCTGTTGTGATTCTGGCAGGTGTGGGAACTCTGGGATTAGATTTCTAAAATTAGGGAAGAATGTTTCTCTAACCCCAGAGTATCTGTCACAGTGCAGTAGGAAGTGCACCTCTGTCTCTATTTCTCCCCGCTGGCAGTGGGAGCACAGCCTTTCCTCTCTGGGCAGCCAGGTCTCCCTGTGTCCGGTTTGTTAAAAGAAGACTCATGGCGATAGCTGAATTTGAACACAAGACCAAGACTACCAAGACCAGCCATATACAGTACAGTTTAAATACAGTAATATGTTTATGATCCTAAATTAATATCTTTAATGAGCATGTGAAAGGCATGGTGAATTGGTGATTCTCAAGACTTACTTTGTATGATTGGAAATGAATGCATGATCGGATCAACGAAATGCTGTGGTGTAACTTTTGTCAATGAAAAAATAAAGTATTTTCGTTTACAAAGACAAAGAATGTGGACCAGGTTAATACTTTGAGTTTACAGCTTGTCCAGGGTTATTCATTATTAATACTATTTGTAATATCTTCGGTAAAGACTTTGATGCATAAAATATTTCTGCATAATTAAAATATTTATGATAAAGGTAGTAGGTTGTGTACTTTTGTCCAACTGAGCAATCTTGCTTTCATAAAATATACAAACTTTTTAATGTACAATGATTAACATGCTGTAATACACAGTTTAAATTTAAAAGTCTAAAGAGTATACAACTTAAATTCTTAATTGAATAAAGATTGTCCCTCAGCAGTGATTGGGATTCGAAACCGGGTGTTTTCTGGTGACAGCTCAAATGCTGTTCATTAGAGGTTAAACTTTATTAGCTCCACCTGGTGGTTTTACAAGGTGATTCCAGATACTAATAACATAATCTTATTTGCATATGGTAAATTGCTGTGTGACGCGTTTTGATGAGATACACCCACCGCGTTGTACTGCAGCCTACACCGCTCGTTTTGAATGGCTGCATCTGTAAACGAACAGTAATATGGTCAGAAGGAGCACGTAAAAACGTTTCTGAAATAACCACATGTAAGACTTTGATACTTAAAATGTTTAGGAAGAAATGGAATACTGGTGTGTATTTTTTCTTTAAACTACCAAGACCAGCCATATACAGTACAGTTTACATACAGTAATATGTTTATGTTTCTAAATTAATATCGTCATTTGCATTCTTTTTATGCTCAGCTACTAAAATTTCCCTCTAGTTGTAAATTTCCATATAAATATTCAATACTAAGCAGATTAAAATGTGCACAGTAAAGAGATTAAATGATTAAATCTTCTCACTACTGACCAATGCACCATGAGTGCCCCTGTCGGTCATTTTGGCCAGCCAATCATGTACCGTGGTACAGCGCGGTGGCTTGTGCATAGTTGCGTGCGGTACGGGTTTGTACTGCGAAGTTTGAATGGCTGCATCTGTAACACAACACAGTCCCTTTTAAATATGATCACTACACACTGTCAACATCACATTAGTAGTGCAAAGAATTCTAAATCGACCGTATGTCACCACGACATCAGTGGTGATTTATAGTGAAAGTGTGTTTCCAGATTAAATTTTATCCATCCTAGAAAGACAGATTAATCAAGAAATTCCACTCCATTGTAAGAAAGATCAAATAAAACTGGCTTCTATCAAAAAGAGGTGTATCTAACGTGATTCCTTATTATTAGGTTTCCCAAATAGTACCGTATCTACCTTTCAGACAGGGCACAGTACTAAAAGGATTCTTATAAGGAAGTCCAAACACCACTGGCTTCCCATATCATACCATGTACATCTCCAGGCTTGGAGACTTTCAAAAAAGAACAACCTAGACACCAAAGTGATCCTTTTCTTCCAGTAAGATTGAGGCATTTGTAGGATGCTGTCTAGATCAATGAACAGATTACATTATCAATAGCGTGAAGGTACTGTAGCAGAGCATTTAGGCACTAAGCCCCTAAATTGTGGAAATATATGTCAGACCTTAGTAAGGATGCCCCATACCTACAAGCATCTTTAACAATGCTGTAGTCTTCTACATCTTCTCTGTAGTCTTCTTTATCCGGAGTGATCTAATTCTTTAGGAGGTGCAGAAACATAGATATCAAGTGGATAGATAGACTACCACGTTGAAATAGTTTTTTCTGTGTCTAACCCATTTTTTTCCTCCACACCATGCCTACCACTGTTCTCTCTTTGGTGCCTTTGGTTGATATCGAGCTACATCCCCCATGACAAGGGATCCTCCTGGATTTCTGAAGCAAGGAACCCAGCCGATATGAGTCCCTACAAAACTCAAGATCCTGTACTGCTCAACCCAGTGGATGGGACACACTCAACATTAACATCTAGTCTCACATATTATATGAAATAGAATTCACCTTGTCAATCTGCATGGTTGTGCATGTGAAATGTTTCTTGTAACTACTTGTCATACACAGCCAGGACCTGAAAGGGAGGTCAACCATCAGGCCTTGGACCCCAAGAGATTTTTGTTTTTCTCTCCTTTGTGCCTGATGGTTACACAGTCACATCATCAAAACTGCATGTCACACCTTCATTGTGATTTGCTATTGATACAGCTGATTTATAATGTGAAATTAGGAAAAAACTAAAAGAAAACGTGAAATAAAAAGAAATTTCAGATGTTCTGATGAAGCTTTTAACTGATGAATAGCACCCCCCTATCTCAGTGTCATGCATGTCTAATCGTGCCATATTGAAAAAATCCTAAAAAATTTTTTTTAAAGGTTTCACAACCCAAAGCAAGGTTGTATAAGGTGAGGGGGGCTATCTGGTGTGTAAGGCACTTGGTTGCAGCACTGTGAATGTTGTGCTTAAAAAGCTATTGAGTCATAAGGAAGACCCACCTATCCCAGTGTATTGCATGTCTAATGGTGCTGTATTGGAAAAAAAAAAAGGTTTCACAACCCAAAGCAAACCTTGGAAAGGTCAGAGGGCCTGCTTAGTGTGTAAAACACTTACTTGCAGTATTGTGGGTGCTGTGGTTTAAATGGTATTGGCTTGTGAACAGTATCCCCAGTGCATAGTGCCACATTGAATAAAAGCACGAGAAAAAGAGATTCAGCTGTGTCAGTCTTCTGAGTAAAAACTCGGTTTGAACATCATGGGAGCTGCTGAGTAAAGAATATGAATTTTCCTGCTGTCAGCAGTATTGTGTATATAGTTGACCCTTACCTGAATGAAAATAGGACATAAAGAAAGGGTTTCAGAAATCAAACAAAGCTTTATTCCCATGCTTTCAGTCTGGGTAATTGGAGACTGTGCTGTTTGGCTTCCTGCTTGGGTTTTTTTTGCATGAAGCCATATTGAGCAGTATTTCTCGTGTTGTGAACGTGTGTACGCACCAGTCCCCCCGGGTTCCAGTTAGTGCGTAATTATGCTTGATGAAAGACCGGAGGTTTAAAAAAATAATATTAGCTCACTGATAGTTTTATGTGGAGGCTGTGAAAATTCTCACAAGTAAAGGTCTTTAAAACGCATTTGATTAGAAGGCTTTCTGTGTTTCCGTTGCGAAGATATGGACAAAAGATTATTCGTGCATGGTCACAAAAATGGTTTAAAAATGACAAAGTGAATGCTGTGAAAACAGTCACAATGTACTTTGTACACACAGCAAGTGTTTTCGTAACTCTTTCGTGAAAATACTATAGGTGTACCAAAATTATTTTCGAACTTCAAGCTAAATATACCCCTGCTAATTCGCTTCACACCACAGGAGACACATCATGCCTCATAAATACGCATTTTAATAAGCAAAGCTTATGAAGACCAAAGAAAAAAATGTATCTGAAAAAGATACAAGAAGCTTGAAATTGTTATTATTAAATTCTGTTAATAATGACCAGACACATTATTATGGTTTCAGTGGTATTTCTAATACTGCTTTGTTATTCTCGATTCTAATTACAATATATATGATTTTGTTTTAAGGCTTGAAGTGTCTGTTAAATTGCTCCACTGAATAAAGTGTTTTGAATTAAACTGGTTGAACAGTCGACAGTATTCACATTTGCTAATTCACGTTTTTATTTAATTATTAATATTTAACTTTGTATTTAATATACAATTTATTGTATATACAATTTATACAAATATATTTATTAAGTATTTAATAAAATACTTAACTTTGAAAATGTTAATATAACTAAAACATGTTAATATAGTGTACATAATATTTACTATTTTATTTTTTAAAAAGTATTTGTTAGGAGAAATACTTGTGCCCTTAGCAAGTATTGAACTTGGATCACCTAGACAGGTCCCCTATTGGCAAACCCGCTGTACCAACAGGCTGTTTAGAAACACAGCTGAGATAAACAGCTAAAAATGTTTCAAAAGTTATAATGCGTGAATTAAATTGAAGAAGCACTGTGGGACTTTTAATGACCAGAGAGAGGGAGGACCTTGGTTTTACGTCTCATCCGAAGGATGGCACCTGTTTACAGTATAGCGTCCCCATCACTATACTGGGGAATTAGGACCCACATGGACCGCAGGTTGAGCGCCCCCTGCTTCCCCCACTTCCAGCAGCAACCTTAGTTTTTCCCAGGAGGTCTCCCATCCAGGTACTGAGCAGGCTCACACCTGCTTAGCTTCAGTGGGTTGCCAGTTGTGAGTTGCAGGGTGATATGGCTGCTGGCTATATTATATGCCCTATTTAGCTGATTCTTAAAAGTATGAGGGTTTTTACTGCGAAAATGAGTGTAAGTCATCTCAAAAATAGATGTTTCATAAATTTAAGTTTGTGAAAACAGTGACACATCACCCTAAACACAATACAATTTTAAAATACAAGCAGTTTGAAATTATGAGTTGTTATTAATAAATCACTTAACTTTGAACGTGTTGTGATATTTAGAAATACCAACAAATTAAATATAGTGTCGATAAAATTTATTTATTGCCTGTCCTGGATAAAGCGATTAGAAAATACGCATATCATTTCCATATCTCCTCCCTTCTTATCCAACTTTTCTGGTTCCTTTCTCTTCAGCTTCTCTCTTCTTGACTCAGCATTCCTCAATAAATTAGTTTCACACGTGAAACCCACCACATCTATTTTAGATCCCATACCCACCACTTTATTTCAGTCCTGTTTCTCTTCTCTCTGTCCCATTGTCCTCAATATTATAAATGAATCCTTGAGCACTGGCATTGTACCAATGGTCCTCAAAACTGCTGCCATTACCCCCGTGCCAAAAAAGCCCATCATGGCTCTCGACAGTCTTAACAATTTTCACCCCATCTCTAACTTACCCTATATTTTCACCCTTACATAACCACCTCATGACAAATACCTTTTTGAGCCCTTCCAATCTGGCTTCCATCAACTTCACAGCACACAAACTGCCATGATCAATGTCACTAACAATCGTCTAATAGCTTCTGATTCTGGTTCTCTTTCTACACCCATCCTTCTTGATCTCAGTGCTGCTTTTAACACTCTTGACCATGACATCTTACTTTCTCGTCTTGAGACTGTGTTAGGAGTTTCTGACATTGCTCTCAAATGGTTCAAGTCTTACCTCACTGATCGCTGTCACTTTGTCTCTCTTACTGGGTATAGGTCTGAAATTGTCTTGTTAAGTCTGGTGTTCCTCAGGGCTCAATACTGGGCCCCTTGCTCTTCAGCATTTACAAGTTTCCACTTGGTCAGCTTTTAAGATAACATGGCCTCAGCTATCATTTCTACACTGATGATACTCAAATATACATCCATAGCAAATCTGACAGTGATGTGGCTGTCTCTATTCTATCTAATTGCATCTCTGACATAAAAACTTGAATGACTCAAAATTTCCTTCATCTTAACTGTGACAAGACTGACGTCATGCTTATTGGCACCCCCCATCAACTTCATAAAGCCAATCCTGTAACCCTATCTGTAGATGGTTCTGTACTTGAGCTTCAGTCTAAATTGAAAAACCTTGGGGTGATATTCAATTCTGGCTTAACATTCGACCAACATGTGCAGCATATTGTCAAAACATCTTTTTTTCACCTCAGAAATATTGCTAGATTATGCCCTATGCTATCACTAACTGTGGCTGAAAAGCTGATCAACACATTTGTGTTCTCTCAAATTAACTACTGTAATGCTCTACTCACTGGGGTATCTATATCTACTTTGAGCAAACTGCAGTAGTCCAAAATTCAGCAGCCAGGATCCTGACCAGGTCTAGTGCAAGTGATTACATTACTCCTATCCTGGAGTCCTTACACTGGCTTCCTGTCAAATACTGTGTGGACTTTAAAATCCTCATGCTCACCTATAAGGCTCTGAATGGCTTGGCACCTCCGTACCTGTCTGAACTATTATCACCTTACCCCCCACCTCGCAACCTTCGCTCTTCTAATTCTGGTATCCTAAGTGTTCCCCAAGCCTGTCTGCATTGTATGGGTGACAGGGCCTTCTCCTGTTATGCCCCCAAGCTCTGGAACTCAATGCCCAGGGATATCAGAAAGTCACCTTCTCTAAACTCCTTAGTAGTATAAAGCTACACCTTTCGTCAAACTTTTGACAGGTACCATGCCCCCTTTTTCAGCCAATGGGAGTCCGCGGTGGGTGGGAGTCCCGCCCCCTTGCCAGCCAATGGCGGGGTGTTATGGGTGCATGTCCCGCCCCCTCAGGTGCCAATGGTGTGTCGTTAAGGGTCGGAACTCCCCGCCTTCACCCGGCCGGTCGGTCCGGAGCCTCAGGGTCCAAAAGCCCCAACCGCCGCATCCCTCGATTTACAGATGCAGCCATTCAAAATGCGCGGGCGATACCGCATTATTTTGCGGTACGCTGTACGCAGTCTACCGTAAGCTACCGGTAAATACCGCGAGTTACCGTAAATTCTCCTATAATACGACAAGCAAAATAATAGTATCCGGAATTTCCGCAAGGTGGAGCTAATAAAGCTCAACCTCTCATGTTTGAGCTGTGGCCATCAAAGTCTTTAACGAAGATATTACTAATAGTATTAATAATGAATGACCTTGGACAAGCTGTAAGTGTAAACTCAAAGTATTGCCCTGGTCAACATTCTTTTTTTCATTGACCATCTTTGTAAAAGTAACACCACAGCATTTCGCAATCACGCATTTGTTTCCAATCATGCAAAGTACAGTGATTCACCATGCCTTTCACATGCTCATAAAAGAGATTGATTTAGGAACATAAACATATTACCGTATGCAAACTGTACTGTATACAGTATGTATATGTATATTTAATGTCTTAACTGTGCCCGTTTAAGTATTGACTATTCATATCTAATTTTACCACTGAAGGGAAATCTTAGTAGCTGAGCATAAAAAGAATAGGAGCATACTGCAACGCGTGTGAAGGCCATAAACGATATTAATTTTGGAACATAAACATACAGTATATGGCTGGTCTCGGTACTTTAAAGAAAACATACACGAAACATGGTTTCATTATGACCAGAATCTGTCTTGAGATATTTTTAACTTGATTTACAGTATTTGAGAGGTATGTCTTAACACCGATACTACAGTGCTTAAGTACTGCTCACGTATATGTTTCTAGGTTTATATTATACATTTCATAAGGTCAAATTACTTTTGAGCAACTAATAAGAAGCGCGAAACGGTACAGATGCAGCCATTCAAAATGGGTGCGTTATTTTGCGGCATACCCCGGTGGGCGTGTCGCGGTATCACGCAGTGTCACGCAGTGTCACGTGGTTAATCGCGCGTCATTTGACGCTCTGCCGGAAACTATCCGGTGTCACCTTGTAAAACCGCCAGGGGGAGCTTAACCTCTCATGTACAGCATTTGAGCCTTTAATTTTGAACAGTGTATTACAGCATGTTAATCTTCAGTCATTAAAATGTTGGTATATTTTATGAAAGCAAGATTGCTCAGTTGGACAAAAGTACACAACCTACCTTTATCAGAAATATTAATGCATCAAAGCCTTTACCGAAGATATTACTAATAGTATTAATAATGGATGACTTTGGACAAGCTGTATACTCAAAGTATAATTTCTTTAGCACATTTGTACAAGCACTTGGAATCTGTCCAAGCCATACTTTGTCAGGCATTTTGTTTTACTTCAACGGGCATAAAAACTTCCTTGCTTTTAACAGGGCGTTTCATAATTTCTAACTACGAAAATGATTTAAAATGCGACACCTATCATTCAACTAGAGCTTAAAATATCACAAGGAAAAATACACACCGGTATTCCATTTCTCCCTAAACATTGTAAGCTTCGAAGTCTTTAACTAACGTGATACCGGAGTCAACAAGCATACTTTTAGAATTTGATTAAAAGGGAATATAATATGGAATCGCGTGTCTCAAGAATTTAATAACGGTATGATTATATTCGTGTACTGCGGCAGGGCTGTGTAGGGCTGTTTCGGCTGCCTGCTCATGCGAGCTGTCTTGTAGCCGACTGGTCTAGGTGCGTGCCTGCCAACGGGCAGGTTGTGTGCTCGAATCCAGCTGGTGCTGGACCTTCCAGTTTTATTTATTTATTTTTTAATCGCGTAACATATTACCGTATGCAAACTGTACTGTATACAGTATGTATATGTATATTTAATGTCTTAACTGTGCCCGTTTAAGTATTGAATATTCATATCTAATTTTACCACTGAAGGGAAATCTTAACATAAACATACAGTATATGGCTGGTCTCGGTACTTTAAAGAAAACATACACACCAGTATTCCATTTCTCCCTAAACATTGTAAGCTTCGAAGTCTTTAACTAATGTGATACCGGAGTCAACAAGCATACTTTTAGAATTTGATTAAAAGGGAATATAATATGGAATCGCGTATCTCAAGAAATTAATAACGATATAATTATATTCATGTTGCAAAAGAACTGCAACGGACATAAAAACTCCCTTGCTTTTAACAGAGCGTTCCATAATTTCTAACTACGAAAATGCCAGGTGAAAGGATTTGTAAACATATTTTGTTAAAGCAAGTCAGTTTTTTCTGCAACACATAAAATACATTTTTCCAAGAAAGTTTAGCCTTTGTCACTAATGAAACCACTAAATAAAGACATAAATATAGAAATCTTAAGATTTGTTTTATTTAATGTTGGTAGCAGGATGAACTGTCAGAGTGTATATTTTGCTCGCAAAGTTGCTGCAAGATGTTAACAGTGAAAAAGGTATTTAGAAATGAGTTATTTCAAGATGAAAAAGAAAACATACACGAAACATGGTTTCATTACGACCAGAATCGGTCTTGAGATATTTTTAACTTGATTTACAGTATTTGAGAGGTATGTCTTAACACCGATACTACAGTGCTTAAGTACTGCTCACGTATATGTTTCTAGGTTTATATTATGCATTTCATACGGTCAAATTACTTTTGAGCAACTAATAAGAAGCGCGAAACGGTATGCATTTTACTTTCGTTTTGTGCTGGGACCCGTGGATTGATTAGAGATATCAAGTACATACAAGTCATTTTTTAAATGTTGTAGTTCGTCTTGAAAAAATGTTACGAGTACATCATCTATCAACAATCACACAGGTTCTGTTTCCATATTGCGGATTTTGGTTAGGTATTATCAAATCCAGTGGCGCTGTTAGTTTACTGAGTCCCATGTCACATGGTCTGTGATTGAAGCCAGTTAGACCGGTTTAATTCGTCACAGCCAGCACTCTTCAGGTGTGAGGGTCTTCTGCTCAGAATGAAACGCTAAAATGTTTGTGTATATTCTAATGGTAGTGGGGGCAGGGTGTGTGGGAACAGGTTTGGTTGAAATTGCATTAGAGATCTATGTTCTTCACACCTGAAACATTTTCTCTGAAAGCATTTTCTTCGCAGTTTAACCGATCTTGTTACAGCATGTTACAGTTTACTTTTATTAACCATATTAATTTTAAGTGCTTAATGTAAAATCTTGTAAAAATATATTTTCATTTCATTGTTCAAATATACATTAAGTCTGACTATCATATAATAAGTTAAATACAAAACTAAAGAAAAAATAGGGTTAAATATAATTCAAAATATTTTGCTAACAATGTTAACTGTTTATGAATAATAAAATGTATTAACTAAGGAGTAGGATGGCACAGTTGTTAGTATGTTTTTTGTTTTGTTTCTTTTTCATAAATACAACAGTAGTACCTGATGTCTCAGTGGCTTTCAAAATTAAATTATGCAATAAATAACCACATGTAAGACTCTGATGCTTAAAATGTTTAGGGAGAAAGTGGAATACTGGTGTGTATTTTTTCTTTAAACTACCAATACCAGCCATATACAGTCTGTAACGTAGGGATTTCTATACGTCTTTATTTAGTGTTTACATTAGTGACAAAGGCTAAACTTTTAGCTTCAGTAACGTGTACATATCTCCCCTTTTTATAAAACGACATGGTTGAAAACTGTTCCAGAGCCACTGTTGTTTCATCAGTGAAAAGTACATCATGAAATGCCTCTCCCTGTTCAATCCACTGGAAAAAAGAAAAGGAGCATAAAGCTTCTGATGGTCATAAACGATATTCATTTAGGAGCAGCATCAGAGGTATGTTTTTAACTGCACTGCATTGGAGAGAATACCATAGTGTGTTTTTTTTTTACTCCCTGGCGGAAACTGGCTTCCAGAAGAATCAGTATGGCTCAGAGATTAAATAAAACTTCACTCGCACCAAACAAATGTATATTTCTAAATATCACAACATGATCGAATTTAAGTCATTTTAATAACAATGAATAGTCACCTATGCGTTACAATATAAACATTTATATTGATTTAAATCGCGTTTAAATCACCTTTATTTAAAACCCATAAATAAAGCTGATACTGTTTAGACTTCCAATTATTTAAAACTGTATTAAAGCAGCACGATACACAATGCAACGTAAATCGCTATCTTTGTCTTCTGTGTAATAATGTTCACCTCTCTGTCCAGCAAATTTACAGGTTAAAAACAATACTGTTAGGCTGGGAAAACGATTTTTTTTAAGAAATACAAAATGAGATATAATGATATGTTCCGGCTTAGACATTAACGAAGAGCATAACGCGTGTACTGCATACACTGCAAGTACAACCCCCCTCTCTGCAGGAGTGCTGGCTGCGACGAATTGAACCGGTCTCACGGGTATTTTCAAAGTAGGAGGCGAGATTTCCAGCGAAAGACACTCCCCCCCCCCCCCTCAAAAACCCAGTAAGTACAGTACTTACTAGTTAAAGGCTAGGCTCCCGACTACGGCGAAAGGAACCCTTCTTTCATTAGAATACAATGAACATATTTTAGCCCTGAATGAATAAATAGCAAACATGGTTTGCATAAAAGACATTTTTCCAAGAAAGTTTAGCCTTTGTCACTAATGAAACCACTAAATAAAGACATAAATATAAAAATCTTAAGATTTTTAAAATGCATGACTTTGCTAAAATTTATTTGAAAATAAAAACAATTACAACCGCCAGGGGAGAGAGAGAACAGGGGAGGGATGTTGGTTTTGCATAAGGGGCGGGGCTATGGAAATTAGGTCTGTTTGGGAATGTGTAGTTACATGTTCTGGCTGTTTGTGAATTATCGTTTTTGAGTATGGAGTGTTGAGGTATTGATTTTGTGTAATGCTTTATGTTGAAAATTGAGGTGGATTTTGTTTATGATAAACAGGATAAACTGGGATGGGAGGAAGGTTTGGTTTTGCATAAGGGGCGGGATTATGATAATTGGAGGACTTTGCGAGAGTAAAATGGTTTGATATATTTGATTTTGTATTGTGGTTGTTATCTATGTTTTTGGTTGGTATTATGTTTATATGGTTGTTTTTGTTGGTTGGTTGTTATTATGGTTATTAATAATACGATCTATAGTTGAAATCTGAGCCTAAATAAAAAGAAAAAGCAAGTGATTAGGTTTATGAGCAATCTAATTACTTATTCGTTTAAAACCCTATATAAAATAAAGTTTATTATTAATTTGCTGCACAGAGCGGTGAATATTATTATGGATAAGACAAAGATAACGATCCTGATCAGTTTAGAAATCTGTGTACGCTGTAAGGTTTTTACTTCTTAAACTTTTAAAATACACGTTTTGAATAGAAAGAAATCCTCTTCCTGTTACAGTATGTATAGCAAACCAGCACGTCTTTTTTCTCCAATCAGAGGGGTGTCAGATGGTGTCAGCCAATCACCATTCTGCGTTGGGTAGCAACGGGTGACTGTTCTCAGGCGGAAGATGTAAACAGCTTAATGTTCGTGTTAAATAATTTTTTTAAATTCAATTAAACGGGCACAGTTAAGACATTAAATATACATATACATACTGTATACAGTACAGTTTGCATACGGTAATATGTTTATGTTACGCGATTAAAAAATAAATAAATAAAACTGGAAGGTCCAGCACCAGCTGGATTCGAGCACACACCCTGCCCGTTGGCAGGCACGCACCTAGACCAGTCGGCTACAAGACAGCTCGCATGAGCAGGCAGGCGAAACAGCCCTACACAGCCCTGCCGCAGTACACGGATATAATCATACCGTTATTAAATTCTTGAGATACGCGATTCCATATTATATTCCCTTTTAATCAAATTCTAAAAGTATGCTTGTTGACTCCGGTATCACGTTAGTTAAAGACTTCGAAGCTTACAATGTTTAGGGAGAAATGGAATACCGGTGTGTATTTTTTTCTTTAAAGTACCAAGACCAGCTATATACTGTATGTTTATGTTCCAAAATTAATATCGTTTATGGCTTTCACACGCGTTACAGTATGCTCCTATTCTTTTTATGCTCAGCTACTAAGATTTCCCTTCAGTGGTAAAATTCAATATCTACAACGGGCACAGCAAAGACGTTTTTACTGTAAGTCTTTCTACGACAGACCAACGGACCACGAGTGCCCCTGTCGGTCAACCAATCACTTACTGCGGTGCCACGCGTCATCTTGCGTCATACTGAGCGACGTCACCTGCGGTACGTGTCTGTGACGCGCACTTTGAATGGCTGCATCTGTATGCGTTTTAGTTTCGTTTCGTGCTGGGACCCGTGGATTGATTAGAGATATCAAGTACATACAAGTCATTTTTTAAATGTTGTAGTTCGTCTTGAAAAAATGTTACGAGTACATCATCTATCAACAATTACACAGGTTCTGTTTCCATATTGCGGATTTTGGTTACGTAATATTATTTTCTAGATTTCACGTTGTGAATATATGATTTGGGCAAACAGAGCCGCAAAGAAGTACATTATGGGTTGTTGTTTTTTTTATGCAGTTTTATCTAGAACAAGCGATGCTTAAACCTTTGTCTGATTCTTGTGAAACTATCCACACGACAGTTACAGTACCTAGGAGTTGACTTCAGTGATGTCACTGATGGGATGTTTCTAAAAATCCATCCTCTGTAAAACGTCTTCTCTAGTTGTCCTGCATATGTATTCGCTAATGAAGCTGTGTGTTCTGAGCCTGGATCTCTACATTTCTGTATGAACCAGCTTAGAGGGCTAAAGACAGCTTGTGTTTAAATTGAGTGTAAGGCAATTTATGCTTCTAAAGTCATGGTCAGCATTTATTATTGTACTGTGCTGTAAACTTGTTCTGTGCCAAGTCACATTATTTTATAGCGTTTTTATAGCGTTATCAAATCCGGTGGAGTTTCCTGACTCCCATGTCACATGGTCTGTGATTGAAACTTGTAAAACCGGTTTAATTCGTCACAGCCAGCACTCCGGTTGTAAAGTAGAAGCAGGCGAGATTTCCAGCGAAAAACACCTCCCCTTCTTCAGGTGTGAGGGTCTTCTGCTCAGAATGAAACGCTAAAATGTAATGTAGGCTCTGAATGGGTTCAATTGTGATTTGGGCTTGATTAAGGTTGCTGCCTTTCATCTAAAACCCTACTTGAATCCTTCTAAACTAAAAATCAGTGTTTGTGAGTTCTAAATAAAGAGGTATCCAGGTAACAGTGAAACGGGCGGACAGTCTGGGGAGATCGCCCGTTTTCCATGTAAATAGTTCCCTGGTTCCGCACCCCTTGGTGTTTCTCTCGCTCTCTCTCGGGTCACCTGATCATTAGCTCGAAAGATTTGAGTGCTTTGTGTATATTCTAATGGTAGTGGGGGCAGGGTGTGTGGGAACAGGTTTGGTTGAAATTGCATTGGAGATCTATGTTCTTCACACCTGAAACATTTTCTCTGAAAGCATTTTCTTCGCAGTTTAACCGATCTTGTTACAGCATGTTACAGTTTACTTTTATTAACCATATTAATTTTAAGTGCTTAATGTAAAATCTTGTAAAAATATATTTTCATTGTTCAAATATACATTAAGTCTGACTATCATATAATAAGTTAAATACAAAACTAAAGAAAAAATAGGGTTAAATATAATTCAAAATATTTTGCTAACAATGTTAACTGTTTATGAATAATAAAATGTATTAGCTAAGGAGTAGGATGGCACAGTTGTTAGTATGTTTTTTGTTTTGTTTCTTTTTCATAAATACAACAGTAGTACCTGATGTCTCAGTGGCTTTCAAAATTAAATTATGCATGCAAACCTGTGAACTAGAAAGATAACTAAGATATCCATCCATTTATAATGGTGGCAAAGTGGTTAGCATTGCTATCTTGCAGCACTGGGGTCCTAGGTTCAATTCCTGCCATCCTGTGTGTGTGGGGTTTACATGTTCTCTCTGGGTTACATGGTTTTTCTCCATATGTGTGATATGACTCCCTCTCGCACTCCAAAACATACTGGTAAGTTAATTGGTTTATGGGAAAACTGGCCCTGGTGTGTGTGTGTTTGTGTCTGTCTGTCCTGTGATGGACTGGCGCTATGTCCAGGGTGTATTCTGCCTTGTGTCCGTTGCTTACTGGGATAGGCTCCAAATCCTCTGTACTGGATAAAGAGATTAGAAATGGAAGTAAAGGCACTGTGTGGATGGAACTATACACAGTGTTAGAAACCCACTATGAAATGGCAGCATCTCACTGAGAATAAAATATTTTATACTGCTGGCTTAAGGAAACAGCCTTTCCACCTCTCTTGCACATCAGTATCCATACCTAGTTATTTAAACAACTTGCCTCTAATTATAAACATCTTAATATGCTGGCTCTGTGGATCCGCATCAGCTATGTTTGCCCATTCCTTCAATTCATGTGCATCCAACACACAGTTCAATGCCAGCAACTACACATAATCTAAAATACAATCCTTATTTCAGTATCTATGTAAACATATAGTCTGTTAACTTCATCATCTTCATCAAAAGTATGCCTAACCCCATTAGGAAGTGTTCTTGTTATAAGTGTATTCCTCAGCTTTCCCCAAACTATCTTCTTCTTGCCAACATCTCTAGACTTTTAACCTGCAATAACTCAGCCAACACTTAAATCTCCAAAAGCTGCTTGTGTTAATTTCTTTAAATCACAAATATCATGTGTAAATACTGGCCATGTAATACTCTGCATTGTGGAATAATAGTTTATTTTAAAGGGAACTAGAGAAACTAAGAACTAGAGAAATCTAGTTTTTTTCTAGAATTAATAAATGCACATCCTGTTCACTGAGGAAATTAAATCCACACTGAGCAATCTTCATTATGTTCAGAATATGACAGCAAGAATCCTATCAGGGATGCATTACACCTGTTTTCAAGTCCTTGCACTGGTTACCTATCAGATTTCGAGTCAACTTCAAAATCCTTATCCTCCTTATATACTGTCCTACAACTGTTATTATTGATCTCCGAATTATTGTACTTGACATGACTTCATTCAGCCTTTCCTGAACGTCTATGACAGGCAGAGAGAGTGCTGTTTCTGGTGCGATCTTTTACAGCTGACATTTCACTGTTTTAAACGAACAAGAAATTAGATTGCTCATAAATCACTTATTCTATATAAACACAGCGTAATTGCCCTCCGAAAATCTTCTTTTTCTTGTTCGTTTTAGAGACCTTGATCGAAACTGATTTTAGATGTCAGAAAGGATTTATTTTCTCTGTATTTCCTACATTGCTTTGTCGAGATTTTAACTTTATATCTAACTTTATATCTAGGCTCAGATTTCAACTATAAATCGTACAGTAATTAATAGCAGTAAATACTGATGTTTATACATAAAAAAGTCATGCCTTGGAGTATAGACCCCCAAAGGAATGCCATAGACTCAAACTGCAAAATAAACACATACAGAAAGAAAGTATTTGTATTGTAATTGCAAATCCTGGTACTGTATGAGTGATTGGTATGACTTTCCTCATTACAAATCTCTTATTAGAATTTAAATTTCTCTGTAACTCCAGGTCAGAACAGAGAAAATGTAACTGCCTTAAGGAGTTTACGATTATGAAAAATAGAAGGATAAGCATGATACGTATGTCTTCTGTCATTTTCTAAGTCATGTTACTGAGCACCAAATCTTATTGAGAATATGAATCCATTTAAGGTTTATACCATTAAAGTAACGGTTTATTCCATGCTGAAAATGTTTGTACCAGACTTTTTTGAGGCCTGTTTAATTGTGTCTGAAGTCTGATGTTGTAAATTTTATTGTTAAAAAGATCCATGAAAATGTCACTACTAAAGTTAGCTGGTACTGTTGGTACTGTAAGTGGCAAGTAGAGCTCATATTTTAGATTTTGTGTAGTTGCTAGCGTTGAACTGTGTGTTGGATGCACATGAATTGAAGGAATGGGCAAACATAGCTGATGCGGATCCACAGAGCCAGCATATTAAGATGTTTATAATTAGAGGCAATTTGTTTAAATAACTAGGTATGGATACTGATGTGCAAGAGAGGTGGAAAGGCTGTTTCCTTAAGCCAGCAGTATAAAATATTTTATTCTCAGTGAGATGCTGCCATTTCATAGTGGGTTTCTAACACTGTGTATAGTTCCATCCACACAGTGCCTTTACTTCCATCCATTTCTAATCTCTTTATCCAGTACAGAGGATTTGGAGCCTATCCCAGTAAGCGACGGACACAAGGCAGAATACACCCTGGACATAGCGCCAGTCCATCACAGGACAGACAGACACAAACACACACACACCAAGGCCAGTTTAAATCTAACCTCAGAACCTTTCTTTTCAGAAGACTTAGTGTCTGTATCTGCTTCATTTTCTAATTTTGGTAGCACCTCTAACTGCTTGTCTTTCTTATATGCATTTACTTTGTAATCTGTGGTCCTTTTATCTGTTTTTACATCTACTGTATTGCTTTGAGATGCCACCTTTAATGGTGATATATCAAATAAAGTTTTTTATTATTGTTATAGGGAAACATGATCAGATTGTCCCTGGTTCAGAAAAAAAGATCTAAAGTATACTAGTTTGTCACTCTTCTAATTCCCTTTGCTAAATGACTTTTCATACTAATCTGATCAATCTAACTGCCAGTTTTCTGTGCTTTCTCTATCCTGCTAGATTTGCAATTATTCTGAAAATTTTCATCTTGAAATAACTCATTTCTAAATACCTTTTTCACTGTTAACATCTTGCAGCAACTCTGCGACAAAATATACACTCTGACAGTTCATCCTGCTACCAACATTAAATAGAACAAATCTTAAGATTTCTATATTTATGTCTTTATTTAGTGGTTTCATTAGTGACAAAGGCTAAACTTTCTTGGAAAAATGTCTTTTATGTGTTGTGGAAAAAACTGACTTGCTTTAACAAAATATGTTTACAAATCCTTTCACCTGGCATTTTCGTAGTTAGAAATTATGGAACGCTCTGTTAAAAGCAAGGGAGTTTTTATGTCCGTTGCAGTTCTTTTGCAACATGAATATAATTATATCGTTATTAATTTCTTGAGATACACGATTCCATATTATATTCCCTTTTAATCAAATTCTAAAAGTATGCTTGTTGACTCCGGTATCGTGTTAGTTAAAGACTTCGATGCTTAAAATGTTTAGGGAGAAATGGAATACTGGTGTGTATTTTTTTCTTTAAAGTACCAAGACCAGCCATATACTGTATGTTTATGTTCCAAAATTAATATCGTTTATGGCCTTCACACGCGTTGCAGTGTGCTCCTATTCTTTTTATGCTCAGGCACTAAGTAAAAGGAGATGCTTCATATTGCTTGACTAATTTTAAAAACTAAGTTAGAAATGCAGACGCTCCCTCGGTGCGCTGCTCTGGTGCGCCGGCTCTTACACAGTGCCTGTCTGCCGTAAGCGTTACAATATACATACCCAACACTGCTTGTACCCATCTGTCATGCAAATAAAACACCTTGAATTGAATTGAATTGAGGGGAGAAGGGGGGGATACTAAAGCCAATACTGGCTCAATGGGCTTTGACGTGCTAATGCGTTGGTTTAACAGTCCGGGTGTGGCAGGCTTCCAATGTCAACTCGACTCGATTGGAAGACAATGAACGTATTTTAGCCCTAAATGAATTAATAGCAAACATGGTTTACATAAAATACATTTTTCCAAGAAAGTTTATAATAATACGATCTATAGTTGAAATCTGAGCCTACTTTAAAAATAAAGGAAAAACATTTTCAGAGAGCAATCACGCTGTGTTTATGTAGAAAAAGCGATTAGGTTTATGAGCAATCTAATTACCTAATCGCTTAAAACGCTATATAAAATAAAGTTTATTTAGAGATGAATGATCAATGTGGTAGTTTAAATAATGTGAGTCAGGAAACTAACACAGCGCCACCGGATTTAATAACGCAATAAAAACGCTATAAAATAATGTGACACAGTACAGCACAGTACAATAATACTGACCATGACTTTAGAAGCATAAATTACCTTACACTTAATTTAAACACAAGCTGTCTTTCTGTATGAACCTCTAAGCTGGTTCATACAGAAAATGTAGAAATGCATTAGCCTGATTATGATTAAAAACACATAATTAAACACGCGTTTGCGATTTAAATCAGAACACGATTTAAATCAATATAAATGTTTATATTGTAACGCATACTGTCCAGCCTCCATTTCTCTATAAAAATTTACTGTTGCACACACACACACAATAGAAGCAGGAACCGCTGTCAGAAGGGAAGATATGTTCAAAATATCGCAAATATCGATCATGTTGCGATATTTTGAAATATAAAAGTCAACTGATTGTCCATAATATCGCTTACCTATTTTTTCGAAGAAATGTTTGTTAAAATAAAAGTTCAGCACCAGCTGGATTCGAACACACAACCTGCCAGTTGGTAGTCACGCACCTAGACCAGTAGGCTACAAGAGAGCTCGCATGATCAGGCAGGCGAAACAGCCCTACACAGCCCTGCCACAGTACACGGATATAATCATACCGTTATTAAATTCCTTAGATACGCGATTCCATATTATATTCCCTTTTAATCAAATTCTAAAAGTATGCTTGTTGACTCCGGTATCACGTTAGTTAAAGACTTCGAAGCTTACAATGTTTAGGGAGAAATGGAATACCGGTGTGTATTTTTTTCTTTAAAGTACCAAGACCAGCTATATACTGTATGTTTACGTTCCAAAATTAATATCATTTATGGCCTTCACACGCGTTACAGTATGCTCCTATTCTTTTTATGCTCAGCTACTAAGATTTCCCTTCAGTGGTAAAATTCAATATCTACAACGGGCACAGTAAAGACGTTTACAGTAAGTCTTTCTACGACAGACCAACGGACCACGAGTGCCCCTGTCGGTCAACCAATCATGCACCGCGGTATCCCGTGTCATCATACCTGCGGTATCTGTACCGCGGTCTCTGTGCCGCGCACTTTGAATGGCTGCATCTGTATGTGTGTGAAAGCGTGTATTGGTTTGGAAGGGGACCATGTCTTCAGCGGGGTTGCGTGCACTCTATTATAAACCTAGGGAATCGGGTAGTTACGGCGGCGTGGGGAGTCTGGTAAGGGCTGCAAGATCCCGGGGTGTGAGCGGCGCCAGCCACGGCCAGGTGGCCGAGTGGTTTTCCAGCCAGGCAGGTTATACGCTGCACAAGCCGGCGCGTGTGTTTTAAGAGAAACAGGACGTTGGTGTCCGAAATGGACTGGCAGTGGCAGGCCGATTTGGTGGACATGAGAGAACACCGCCAGTTCAACGACGGTTTCTGTTACATCTTAACATGCATAGACATGTTGTCTAAATATGCTTGGGCCGTGCCGCTGAAAACCAAGTCTGGAGGGGCCGTGACAGGGGCCTTCTGAAATATACTGCAAGAGAGGTGTGCTCCTAAAAAGCTACAAACGGATGAGGGTAAAGGATTTCTTAACAGGACCTTCCAAAATTTTCTCAAACATGAGAATATTGAACATTTCAATATGGCCAGCGATGTGAAGGCTAGCGTTGTCGAGAGGTTTAACAGAACTATTAAAACAAAAATGTGGAGGTACCAGACACACAAAAACACCTTTCGATATATCGACGTCCTATCAGATCTTATTTATGCTTATAACCATAGTTACCACACGACTATTAAACGAACCCCGGCTTCTAAGAAACACACATGGCCCCCCCATAAAACAAATAACCTTAGGTATCATGGGGCGTGCATGTGCTGGGCTGTAGAAATTATTTTAAGAAACATTTTTAGAAAACCTTTTACACCGTTATAATGTTAAAATCTATATTATTTTAAGACAATGGTGTCTAAATTTCATAGCTGTTAAAACGTGGTGAAAATGTGCCCCAGTGTCTGTGTTTGATTCACCAACAGACCACTAAGAATATTATTAAGAAAAATGTTTTTTATTAATGGTATCGCTATAAGAAAATGTATCTATTCTTTATAGCGACGTGTTCACAAACCAACCTTGACGTTTTGAAGTTTTGTTTTTTCGCAATGCGATGTTAAGAACATTTTTGCGTGAAATACATGTGGTGATTATAAATTAGAAAACTTTACATTAATATAAAATGTATATACAAAACAGCATTTAAAACAAATGAAAACCTATAACTCCTATATCCGTCCATTTATTGTCACTATTAATTGTACCCGCTTAAAATTTAAAAATTTTATGAACTTTCGCTCTGAGGTCAATTTTAGCACCCCCCTCGCTATGTGGTCAATTTTAGCACACCCCCCACCGGCGTGCACACGTGTCTGCTAGATAAAACCATACATTGTCTCAGCATTCCAGAGCCTTTAACTAACGTGACGCCGACCACCCACACGACTCCCAAAGATCTCTAATACGTTATTTTAAAACTTTAAAACCAGTCCGTTAAAATATAAAGAACAACACCCCATCATTTGTTGCCTGTTAATACTTTAAAGACTTTTACGCGTACGGTGCGTGGAAATTAATGTCAAACTTTTGAAAAAGCTGTCGCAAATGTGTTATTAAAAATAAGCTGTGTCTTATTACATTATTTTAAAACTTTAAGACCAACCCCGCGTGTTTAAAAATTTATTTTCTGGGCAAACACATCATTTGTGTTTGTGTTGTGTGTTAATACTTTTAAAGTTTAAAACTTATAAGCTGATAAGTGAATACTTTTCGCTCTCGATAAAACACAAGGGGCTTTGGGGAGGGGGGGGGGTTGTTCTAAAACACCACAACCAATTGAAAAATGTCTTGTGTTGTGTAGGCGTGGTTACACCATTGGCGCATATTCTTGAACGCACCGGCTTGACAGGGTCGCAGCGCGTCCCTGGAGCTATCAGACACCGCCCGATGTTGGGAGCTGCTAAGATGGCTTTTTTGTGTGGTGAAACATCGGGGTCCACTGCTCTACAAAGTGAAGAGGTAGGCTGCTAAAATATTTTTTCTGATCGTGGAATTGTTGTATCGGCGCTTAGCGTATGTCATTTTAATACTTGGTCTTCTTTTTAGCAAAACCCGACCCCGCCCTCTGCGACGTGTGACAGCGACTGTCGTGTGAGTTCAGATGGGGAACCTGGTAATGAGGACTGCCTGGTGTTAGTGATGATACCTCGCTACAAATGGTAAATATTAACGAAAAACTCTAGCTCAAAAGAGGCGTTAAAGATATTTTAAAGATATTTTAGGTACAATGCATGTCTATTTATTTTGTTAAGCCTTCCTTTTCTTTTTCCTTTAATAGAATAACGAGGAGGTTGACGCATCAATCTTCAAACTACCATCGCGACTGAATGTTTCGTGTCTATGCTTGTGTGTTCGACCAAATGTTAATAAAGCTGATGCCCAACCAGGTTTAGCTAACGATGTCCCTAATGAGCCCGATGTTATGGCCCAGATTGTGAAAGCAGTAGTTTATTGCATCTTCAAACACTGTTTAAAGGGGGTTCTGATTGATGAATGCTCGGCCTGTTTGATTGACCATCCCAGTCAGCAGGGTCACACATGCCTGTCTGTCGGCTTCACAGATGGGTTTGAAGATGTGATGTTTGCCGCTTTAGAAATTTATAAGTCTCTCAGTTTAGCCCGAATTTTATCGGCTGTTCTGTACATCGCCAGGTGTCTGGGTTCGTACACCATTACAAATGACACTGAGCGGGGCATAAAACACTTGCTGAAAAACATAATTGACGACTGCTCGCCATACGTGCATGTACACACCATGCTTGAACAGCTGGATGAAAAATTAGTAGACGTGACTTTTGACGCGTTGCAAAAGAAACATTATTCTTATTTTTACAGACGCAAAAAAAAAGATCTATGTAAAATGTGAATACAGCTTTCAGTCTGTTTTACAGACCCGGGTGAGCCATCGTCCGAAGAATGAAGAATTTCGAATGTTTACGTCTGAATTCTTACTAAGAGTGCTTTACACACTTCTCTCTACAAAGCTTGATATGAAAAACAAAGAGTCGAATGCTAATGTCCTTAAATTTGTTAAAGAGATAGATGCGTATGTCAAGAACATGCGTGAAATTATTGTGGATCTAATGTTTTCAGATCAGAAACGGAAGCCTGGGGGATTCTGCAGTGTGTATTCCAAAATACAGCATGTTTACACCATCCCGCTGATTACGCAGGCAAATTTTTTTGCTCTGTTAGATCAGATTGCACAGTGTGGTTTGCATGGTTTTAGACATGGGGAGAGGAAGGGGATTATGAATGCTTTTTCAGATGCCTCAAAGTTTCTCAGCAATGTTGGGGTGGTGGTTACGTGTACCAAACTAATTTTCCGCACAAACATTTAATTGTTGATTGCAAACAGGAGCCGGTAACACGTGTGTACTGTGATGTTTCTGTGTTTGAAAACCTACTGTTGAAATAAAGCGGTTCACATTTCACATACTTGCAAACAGGAGTCTGTAACTTGTGTGAAAAGTGTGAACTACGATGTTTCGGCGCTTGAAAACCTATTGATGAAATAAAGTGGTTCGCATTTCACATGCTTGCAAACAGGAGTCTGTAATATTTGTGAAAAGTGTGTACTACAATGTTTCTGTGTTTGAAAACCTATTGATTAAATAAAGCGGTTCACATTTCACATGCTGTTTGTCCTGCGAGTTCTTTCCATGAGGCTTTACGCAGTCAGTGTGTGTGTGCTTACAACCCAGGATGTTTTTGAGACACGGCTTGTGCAGCATATAACCCACCTGGCCGAACAACCACTCGGCCACCTGGTCACCTGGCCATGGCCGCAGCCCTCACCAGACTCCCCACGCCGCTGTAACTACCCGGTTCCCTAGGTTTATAATAGAGCGCACTCAACCCCGCGGAAGACATGGTCCCCTTCCAAACCAATACACGCTTTCACACACATAAATCGAGGGATGCGGCGGCTGGGGCTTTTGGACCCTGAGGCTCCGGACTGACCGGCCGGGTGAAGGCGGGGACTTCCGACCCTTAACGACACACCATTGGCTCCTGAGGGGGCGGGACATGCACCCATAACACCCCGCCATTGGCTGGCAAGGGGGCGGGACAGTCAACCACCGCGGACTCCCATTGGATGAAAAAGGGGGCGTGGTACCTGTCAAAAGTTTGATGAAAGGTGTAGCTTTATACTTCTCTCCTTCAAATCCAGACTCAAAACCTTCTTTAGAAGAGCCTTTACTTAACTGGTTCCATTCTTCACCCCTCTGCTTTTCTTAGTACCACCATCCACAGTCTCCTCTGTATATAGTTATTGTGTTTTATCTTGTGTATTCTTTTTATTTATTGTTGTTCTCATTCTGTAAAGCGCTTTGAGAAGCCACCTTTAAAGGTGCTATATAAAATAAAGTTTATTATTATTATTTGGTTACATACTGTGGTTATTTTGGAAACGTTTTTACATGCTCCTTCTGCCTTTATTAAGTTTATATACTTTGTAAAAAGTTATAATGTTTTAACCTTTTATGCAATTACTTACTCTCGTTACCACAATAAAAAAATGCATACTTTTTAGAATTTGATTAATAGGGAATATAATATGGAATCATGAATCTAAAGAAATTAATAACGAAATAATTATATTCATATACTGTAGCTCAAATCCTGCTAAACTAAAAATTAGACACATGAAGAGTATTATTGGACAATGTTGTGAGGCTCTGGCGGAATTTATCTGTAAACTGAAGAGTTGTAGAGGAGACACATTGTGTATCTCCTCTATTTACACTTGTAATAATTATAATTATATCATTATTAATTTCTTTAGACATGCAAGCCACTGCAGAAGCCACAAATACATTAAAAAAATTAACTTCTTTTTCTCCTGATGGTATCTGTAACAAATTGTCACGTTTCACATCCTTGCGAAACAATCATGATGTTCTCATCCAATCAAAGGTTTGATGTTTTTTTACTTTGAAACCATGTTATTGACATGCAGGTTTGAAGTAGTGTTAACAGCTTCAGATTTGAAAGGTTATTGTATCGCACAGGGCCGACATTACAGGTTGTGAGAGCTGGGTTGCCAGCGTGGTGACGTCACCGCCCTGTCCTGTAAATAGCAGGAACCTCAGCCGCCAGGCTACTGGGAGATCTCCTCTTAGCTCAGCTGGCTGGTTTCCTGTTGAGTGACACCAGAGTCCTGGGTTTAATCCCCCAGTGGTGGAGGGTAGACCTGAGGCAGCAGCGGCAAGGGCGCATACCCACGTAAACCCAAAAACGCTACATTATTAATAATATCTTCCGTGTTACATTAGCATTGCAATGTTCTTTTTAACAAGTGTAAAAAGAGGCGATACACAACATGTCTCCTGTACATCTCTTCAGTTTACAGAAAAATTCCGCCAGAGCCTCACAACATTGTCCAATACAACACTTGTTTGAGTCGGAGTGTCTGTTAATAAAACAGCACCTTCCAGTACATATACTGTAAATACTTCAGGTGGGTGGCTGCGTCAGCATGCGTAATCTGCAAAGGAACAAAATAATAGGTTTACTCCATGCTTAAAAGAGAAGAGAGAAAACACAATGTTTCGGCTGTGAAGCCTTCTTCAGGTGTGAGGGTTTAAAATGCTTGGAGTTTGTAATGTAGGGCACACTGAACGAGTTTGATGCAGGTCAAATAAATGTATTTCCCACAACCTACACTCTAGTGGCAGTAAAGTAGCAGTTTGAAATTATTCGTTGTTATTAATAAATCACTTAGCTTCGCACATGTTGTGATATTTAGAAATATCAAGAATGTCAATATAGTGTCCATAATACTTGATATTTTAGTTTTACAAAGAAATGTTTATTTGTTCAAAGAAAACTGATGGTGACAGCTGGGTTCGAACCCCCGACCTCCAGCATGCAACACACACACCTAAGCCATTACACCACACACATAATAACGTGAGAATGAGTTAAACTGATGCAGACATTTACAAAGAAAGTGTACTACTGTGATGATTTGAGGTATATGAATATAATTATATCGTTATTAATTTCTTTAGATACGTGATTCCATATTATATTCCCTATTAACCAAATTCTAAAAAGTATGTGTTTTTTTACTGCAATAATGAGTGTAAGTATTCACAGAAATGGTTAAAACATTATAACTTTTTACAAAGTATATAAACTTAATATAGGCAGAAGGAGCATGTAAAAACTTTTCCAAAATAGCCACATGTAAGATTTTGATGCTTAAAATGTTTAGAAAGAACATGGAATACTGGTGTATTTTTTCTTTAAACTACCAATACCACCCATATACAGTTTACATAATATTTTTATGTTCCTAAATTAATATCGTTTATTAGCAATCTCCAGAAAGCCATTATAGGCATGGTGAATCAGAGATTCTCAAAACTTACTTTGTATGATTGGAAACGAATACGTGATTGGAACCACGAAATGCTTCGAAGAAAGAGGCGCTCTTTTCCTCTGGTTTAATAGTCTGTGAAGCAACAAAATAATCTGTTTAAACAAGAGAGTGTGGTGTTACTTTTTGTCAATGACAAAATAAAGTCTGTTAAACAGTTAAACTGATGCAGAAGGTTACAAAGAAAGTGGACCACGGTAATACTTTGTGTTGACAGCCTGTCCAAGGTCATTCATTATTAATACTATTAGTAATACCTTCCATAAAGACTTTGATGCATAAAATATTTCTGCATAATTAAAATATTTATGATGATGGTGGAAGGTTGTTTACTTTTGTCCAACTGAGCAATCTTGCTTTTATAAAATATACTGACTTTTTAATGTTTAATGATTAACACGCTGTAATACACAGTTTAAAATTATTAAAAGAGTATACAACTTCAATTCTTAATTGGAAAAAAATTGTCCCTCAGCAGTGACCGGGATTCAAAACGGGTGTTTTCTGGCGACAGCTCAAATGCTGTACATGAGACATTAAGCTTTATTAGCTCCACCTGGCGGTTTTACAAGGTGATTCCGGATACTGTTATAATAATACACGGTATGATGCGGTATGATGTGTTATGATGCGTTGTGATGCGCCAAGCCTAACTGCATTATGATGCAGTGTACTTTGAGCATTTTGAATGGCTGGATTTGTATGATGCTGTGGGGGGCATGGATATCAGACCGGCATCACCGTAAATGGCAGTCATGACACACTCGAAACCAAGTTATAGTTCCATGTTATTGATTTAAATAATATGGAAATATATCAAAACAAAATAATAAACTAAAATAAAACCTAGCTCTTAGTTTGAGGTCCTGTCTTACTTCCCAGTAAAATATCTCACAAAAACTCCCATTCACAAAGACAGCAAAAATAAATAATATATAACTACTCAACAATTTCCTCCTCTCTGTGTTTCTTTCTCTTTGAGATACTGGCTGGATCTGGTTTCTGCTCAGGTTCCTCTTTTCTATCACGTGCTGTTTTACTGTTCAGGATCACTTTCCATTTCTAGTCTAGGTTTTAGGTCTAGTGTTAGCTGAGTTTGGTCTTTATCTTTTAGCAGCACAACGATTATAAAACAGCATTTATCCCTGGACAGCTTTATCAATTGCAGTAACAGACAATCCCTTGATCTTAGGTCCTTCCATGGTTTAACTTCCAAAACAGAATACAGTATTGGCAGCCAGATGCTCTTCCTTACCTATGCATGGTATCCTTAACATCAGGTCTCTTCTTTTTTGACTCGTTAGTCTGCTTATACAGTGGTGTGAAAAAGTGTTTGCCCCCTTCCTGATTTCTTATTTTTTTGCATGTTTGTCACACTGAAATGTTTCAGATCATCAAACAAATTGAAATATTAGACAAAGATAACACAAGTAAACACAAAATGCAGTTTTTAAATGAAGGTTTTTATTATTAAGGGAAAAACAAAATCCAAACCTACATGGCCCTGTGTGAAAAAGTGAGTGCCCCCCCTGTTAAAACATAAATCAACTGTGGTTTATCACATCTTTGGAAAGCTGAGTTAAATTTCTCTAGCCACACCCAGGCCTGATTACTGCCACACCTGTTCTCAATCAAGAAATCATTTAAATAGGACCTGCCTGACAAAGTGGAGTAGACCAAAAGATCCTCAAAAGCTAGACATCATGCTGTGATCCAAAGAAATTCAGGAACAAATGAGAAACAGAGTAATTGAGATTTATCAGTCTGGAAAAGGTTATAAAGCCATTTCTAAAGCTTTGGGACTCCAGCGAACCACAGTGAGAGCCATTATATACAAATGGCGAAAACATGGAACAGTGGTGAACCTTCCCAGGAGTGGCCGGCCGACCAAAATTACCCCAAGAGCTCAGCGACGACTCATCCAAGAGGTCACAAAAAACCCCACAACAACATCCAAAGAACTGCAGGCTTCACTTGCCTCAGTTAAGGTCAGTGTTCATGACTCCACCATAAGAAAGAGACTGGGCAAAAATGGCCTGCATGGCAGAGTTCCAAGACGAAAACCACTGCTGAGCAAAAAGAACATAAAGGCTCGTCTCAGTTTTGCCAGAAAACATCTTGATGATCCCCAAGACTTTTGGGAAAATACTCTGTGGACTGACGAGACAAAAGTTGAACTTTTTGGAAGGTGTGTGTCCCATTACATCTGGCGTAAAAGTAACACAGCATTTCAGAAAAGGAACATCATACCAACAGTAAAATATGGTGGTGGTAGTGGGATGGTCTGGGGCTTTGCTGCTTCAGGACCTGGAAGACTTGCTGTGGTAAATGGAACCATGAATTCTGCTGTCTACCAAAAAATCCTAAAGGAGAATGTCTGGCCATCTGTTTGTGACCTCAAGCTGAAGCGCACTTGGGTTCTGCAGCATGACAATGATCCAAAACACACCAGCAAGTCCACCTCTGAATGGCTTAAGAAAAACAAAATGAAGACTTTGAAGTGGCCTAGTCAAAGTCCTGACCTGAATCCGATTGAGATGTTGTGGCATGACCTTAAAAAAAGCGGTTAAGGCTCGAAAACCCTCCAATGTGGCTGAATTACAACAATTCTGCAAAGATGAGTGGGCCAAAATTCCTCCACAGTGCTGTAAAAGACTCATTGCCAGTTATCGCAAATGCTTGATTGCAGTTGTTGCTGCTAAGGGTGGCCCAACCAGTTATTAGGTTTAGGGGGCAATCACTTTTTCACACAGGGCCATGTAGGTTTGGATATTTTTTTCCCCTTAATAATAAAAACCTTCATTTAAAAACTGCATTTTGTGTTTACTTGTGTTATCTTTGTCTAATATTTCAATTTGTTTGATGATCTGAAACATTTCAGTGTGACAAACATGCAAAAAAATAAGAAATCAGGAAGGGGGCAAACACTTTTTCACACCACTGTATAGTCTAAACACATGGTATAAAGCTGTTCCCTATTCCAGTAACTGTGCATCGTCACCATTGTAGGTACTGGCATTTTCTCGCAGCTGTCTTTGTTCGGGCAAAGGAGTCTTCAAAATCAATGTTGTATCATGAAAAACACCATCTCTCTAGGATGACAGCTCTAGATGCATCACATTATTCATGGTCAAATATTAAAAAAATATTCATGTTTTTTTTTTGTTTCTGGCCTTTGACACTTAGTGCAGCTGTGTTATAAACTGCTGGTGGAGATAACAGCTGCAGCCATTCAGATCGCATGTCAAAACTCATTGCCACTGCAAGAGGACATTGCCATGTCACAGTGTGATTAATTACACTGCCCAAAGAATTTTCACTGGCCAAAGAAGATCTATAGGTGGCACTTGTGATAGTAAAATCATTAAAACCTCTATGGAAGTTTATTTTAGTTTTACAAGAGTAACCAGCTTATTATAATGACTTTGGTTTCTGAGATTCTTGTATGGAAGTCCATGAGTCACCATACTTTGCTTTATTTTGTAATTAAAGGAACATTATCTTGTTACTTTTTATTCTATCTTTTTACTACAAATAGATTTGTAATGTTTTTTTCATGTATCACATACTGTATAATATAAATTTCTTGTTTGATTTAATTATAACAGCTTTATAGGGGCGGAGTGTTGGCTCTGTGGCAACGGATTTGAACCGGTGGCTGGAAGGTTGCCGGTTCAAATCAAGCGGCCAACAGAGGAATTCTACGCCATTGGGCTCCTGAGCAAGGACCTTGCAAGGACCCCAGCTGCTCCAGGGGCGCTGTACAATGGCTGATACGGGTCTCTGACCCCAAGCTTCTCTTCCTGTCTGTGTGTCTCATGGAGAGCAAGCTGGAGTATGCAAAAAAGACAAAATCCTAATGCAAGAAATTGTATGTGGCTAATAAAGTGATCTTATCTTAGCTTATAACTGTCCATGAATGATTCTTAATAAAAAAGAGTACATATCCTGAAAATATCTCAATGACGGTACTGTATGTACTAACTACAATGCAAGAAGCCCCAAATAAAGCCATTAAACTCATTAGACTGATTTAGCATAAAGTTTACAAAGACTATTATGACAGTGAGATAGATAGGAAAGGTTAATGTTATTATAGAATAATATCCTGATATTAATGTTATGCTATATACAGACAATGTTAAATGAACCCAAGTCAATTTAATAAAGATCAGCCAGAAACTTTTTTCAAGTTTTTGCAATATTTAATTTGGTCTTCATTTTAGAAGTGTTAAGAGGTCCTAACCAACTGAATCATAGGATTAACTTTAATTTTAAAATGTTTCAATTTCTTAAATATTTTAAATAATTTATTATTTAATAAATAATGTGTTAATAACATGAGATCTCCAACTTTTGAGTAGAAAAATAAATTAAACATATTTGTAATTAAGCAGCTTGTTGGTTCAATTAATGATTCAATTAAGTAGGGAAATCAGCTTTAATGAAAATCATCAGATGTGTGTAGCGGCAATGCTTGTTAATAAGACAGAATTAAGCGTTGGTATGCTGTCCTAAATGAGGCCCCATTTCTCTGTTCATCTCTGTGGTGCAGCCACAGAGAAACTATTCATGCAAGCTGATTTAGGATGTTTTCTTTTGATAAGGAACAAGCTCCCAGACGGGGATGCACTTAGCTAAGTCTGGCAGGGTAGGGCCGAGTAACCCACGTGGGACTCTGATGCCCATGGAACTTTCAGCCAATCAATGAGCTGAAGTTCCTCCAGGTAAAAACAGGCAACACAGAGATTCAAGAGATTCAGTAAGATTCTGGAGAGGATTCTGTGGACTGTTCTAAAGGGAATTCAAAGGAGAATTCCAGGGCAGGATGGCCCAGGAGCAGAAGGCTCCCAAGGGCAGGACATTCTCGCAGCGCGCCTCCTGACCATCCTGAGACTCAGCCCAGACAACCACGGAATGGCCAGTGTGTCCGAGTGCCAGAACTTTCCTTTGTTCTAAGAGTCTAGAGCGGAGGTTGCCCGAGAATAACCAGAGGATCCACCCGAGGTTAGCACCAGCAGCAGGCCTCGTGAACAGGTCAGAACTGTGGACAGCTGAATCACTATTCAGAACTAGCGCTTCATCAGGAACGAACCAGTCCTCTTCCTGACCTGCTGGGACCCACAGTAATTTTTCTCCTGTGCACAAACTTTGCTAGTTAAAGCCAACACTAACTAGCCGGTCAGTGAGCATCTGCAGCGCACCGTCGCAAGCCGCACAGCACAGCCTGGCACACAGCCAGAGAGCGCGGATTGGACAGCAACAGCCTGCAACTGTTTCTTTGTGCCCGCAGGAGATCTGAATCCCCAGAGATTGGATGAGTATTCAACTTCAATGCATTACAGCTCGACAATTCAATTGTTATCCAAACCAGTTGATATCAATTTAATTCCTAAGAGTTATGTACTTGTTTCGAGTATCTAATGTAGAAGTTATAACCAAGTTCATTTATGAAACGGTCTTAATGAATGATATACTGAACGTATATCCTCTTGATATATGTAACTCTTTGTAACTGATTGAATATATATCTTTTGTATTCTGATAACCCTCTCGATAAGATCTGTTAGGTTTACATGCATATTCTGTGTATTAATAAATGTATCCTCGTGTATTAGTACCTGTGTGTGTGCGTTGTTTGAGTTATGTCGCATGGTTGGATTCTAAAGCCATCAAAAGAATCAACTTTGTGATTTACTGCTACAATTAATAATTGTCTCAGTAAATGCCCAAACCCTACAGAACTGGTGCCTTCAGAGAGCCACTATGATTACATATTTGGCGTCCCTGAGCCGGTTTTCCTACATATTTGGCGTCCCTGAGCGGGCGTGGCAGGACTGAAATGAGTCAACCAAGCGGAATAATTCATATAAAACGCCGCGGGTTTCATACACGACAATACAGTGTGCTGAAAGCCGAAAGGAAAAAAGTTCCCCTTGCTCTTTAAGCAGTGCTTGATTGTTTTGTGATCTTTTGCGATCTACCGGGTTGATTGCATACTTGATCTTGTGGTTTTCTGTGGTAAAACTGTGATTTCGTACTTAAAAGTAATACTCTTTAAGTTTAACGATGGTTGCTAAAAGGTCTGAATTCGAGTCGCTATTAAGCACTCTCTCTAGCAGCGACAAGTCTGACCACGATCTCCGTCATATCTCCGTCAGCGGAGAAGCTAGGAGAATAAATCTCCATTCTCTGAGAGAGCTAGCGAAGGACATAGAGAGATTTGACCCCGCAGTGTCAGAGAATAATATCGAGAGTTATATTCAAGACCTCAGGTATAACCTGCAGTACCTGCCAAACGCCACAGAACAGGAGAAAGTGTTTCTGGTCAGGAAAACTACCAGCAGAGCTGTACATGAGTGGATGGCTAGGCAGATGAAAGAAGTCTGTAATGACTTTGAGCAGCTATGCCAAGCACTTATCGAAGAATCCAGTGCGTTTATTGACCCGACTGCCGCGATAGTAGCCGCCCTTAACATTAAGCACGAGAGAGCAGAGTCCCCTCGCGAATATTACGAGAGACTTAGACGAACTTATTTTGCAGGGCGAAATGATGAGGGTTGCGAAGAGAACACACATTTCAAGGGTTTATTCATTGCGAATCTCCACCCATCAGTCAGAAAGATGATCTTAATGCATACAGATGCACAGACCATGAAAATGACTGATATTAAGAGATTCGTGCAGAAAGCCTGGGAGTATGATGTCCAAAGTCGCTCTGAGCAAAAAGCTGTTAAAGTGACTGTGTTCGCCGTCAGAGCCAGCAGGGTTAATTCCCCCCTGCTCGAAGGAGCACAGGCTCCTGAGCTGGCTAAGCCCCGTTCCAAAGCAGGCACACAGGACCGCACCCAGCGTCCTAAGTGCCATGAGAACACCAGGGGAGGGAAAGGGCTAGATAAAGCTGAACAAAAGGATTCAGTAGCCGCCCGCCTGGCCAGGCTTGAACAAGCTTTATTAGGACAGGGACAACCGCTCCCCAAGGCTGCTGGAAGCGTGAATGAGCTGATACTCTCCACTGGAGGAGGCGGAGACCCGCCCCCTCTCCCTCCCTCAGTCTGTCTGATTGAGCGGAAGGGTTCCTGCCTGGATTAATTCAGCCACTCCCAAGTGAGTGCTGACTCCACCCCTGAAGTCACAGAGCAGGCAGTAAAACAGAGAGGAAAAGCAGGAAGCTTTTACCTCGAGGCTGCCATGGGAGATGTCTTACACAGTGAGACACTGATTGACACTGAGGTTGAGAGGTGTTTGATGTCACACGGCAAGCTCAAACGGGTAGAAAAAGAAAAGGGCATGCGACTCAGAGAGGAACCTTTGGTGGATCACCAGAAAGGCAAAGTGTGGAAACAGGTCAAGGCTCCTAAGCCTTCTGTACAGAAGGAAAGGGGGGCCAAGAGGCAGACTGTGCTCACACAGTGCCCACCGAACACAGAAGCCTATGTGAAGATTCCTTCTGTTCCCTCTGGACAAGAAATACAAATATTTTCTTGTTCCCCGAATATACAGGGAAGTCGTGCCCCGGCCGAGGTCCCAACAGCCTCCATGCCACAGGAGCGGTGCTCCAAGCAGCCGCCTGATCCACCAGGTAAAGCACACACCTTTTACATCCCTAAAGAGGAGCAGATCTCCCCACCTGGCGATGAAAAGGAGCTTTCCCTGTGCACCCTGGCACCCAAGAGGGGTCAGGAACACCACCCCGCAGTGGTGGAAGGGATCCAGATGGCAGGAGAGCAGGTTGGTGATGTAGCCCTCACCCTTAGCCCTGAGAGGCCCTCTATTAGTGAGGATCTGCTTGAGCAGCTGTCACGGGGCCACCGCCAGGTGCCCCTGGTGCAACATTCACAGGTTAGACAGGAGGTCAAGCTGGACGCTGAGACTACTGCGCTGTGGACACACCTGATCCCAGATGCTGATTCCCTCTGCTGTCACCCAGGGAACCTGCAGTCAGGTAACATTATTTCTCACAACTACCAGGTAGTGAGTGAGACTGACCTGATTGTTCCTGCCTCAACGGCAGGGTTGCCAACACACCCAGTCCCCCAGAAGGGACAGGGAATGAAAGCCGAGCCGGTTTTCTTACAGCCACCAGCTCAGTCTGTCAGTCTGAGTCTGACCAACAGTGGTTCAGCCAGACTGGAGCTGGATGGTCAAGCCACCCGCCTGCCAGTGCAGGACATCGCAAAGAGGGATGTCAGAATCCCCGCCTGCACTGACATGGGCCTGGTGAGTGATAGTGAGTTCAAAGACAGTGAACTAGCTATCCCAGTGCTGGGGCAGCTCCCTGAACCCCTAGCGAGGGAAGGGGGGAGCGAGCAGGTGTCCTACACCTACCCCCAGCAAACGATTGTAAACATGCCGATAGAGGGATTCCTCAATCAGGAAGTGTGCAGGGTGGACCTGAACAGTGAGAATGGGATAACAATCCCAGATCACTCAGGTGCTCCAGATGACCACTCAGCTGAGGGTCAGGCATGCTCCACCGCTGCACCGCCCCCTGCAGGGTTCCTAGAGCACAGGCATGAACAAATCGAAAAAGCAGATGCCCTGGAAAAGGAAGAGCAGCATCAGCAGCTGCGTCAGATCTCCCCAGATTTCCAGGATGTTGGTGCCCAAGATGCCACATGGCATACTGAGAAAGACACCATGTACACGCTGCGCCAGCTTAGAAAGGCAACAGTCACTCAGAAGATGACTGGGATCAGCCACCCGAAAAGACCTTTGGGGGGACTGATTGCTGCCGCCACTGTTGCACGTTTGCTATTTCTGGTACGTTTGTGTGCTACTGGCACTCTCACCCTGACTGCCCCAAGAAGGCAGGTGTCAGAGAGGCCAGAGGGTAGTGACAGACTGTATCGACAGCAGCAAAAGTTGGAAAGCTTAGGGAAAACCCTACAGGCAACTTCCTATGCAACAGGGTTAAACCTTATTCCCCAACCAGTGGACATGATTGTTGGTGTTATACAATGGGTTTATGCTTGTGTGCAACAGGCCAGAATGTTGACACAAGACCTGTTAAGGGAGTTTAGTGCCACTGTAGCCAGTCTAACCATGGCACAAATCCCAACCCACTTGATTCCACTCTTCTCAGTAGAGGAGTATGTGACATTAACCCCATCGCTCATAGCTCACCCAGAAGGCAATCCAAGATCGAATTCGGTTCCAAATCTTGAGATGGGTATGGCTACTAAAGCTATCCATTGGCTGTGTCTAAACAATTCACCAATGAAGGGTGTAAAGCTACTAACGAGCAGAGGGAGGTTAATGAACCCCATGAAGAGCAGGTGGGAAGTAAATGGCTGGTCAGCACACCACATTTAACTGACACTATGACTTGTGACAGGCATGATACAGCTACCATAATGCAGCTACCTAACCAAATAGTTTTCCTGCAAGTTCCCGAGGAGGCCACAGTGCTCTTGAACTTAACACTGTACTGTCTAGAACCAGACAACATAAGACCAAACTTGAGGTCATGGATGCCTTCAGGTGCCACACTATTGAATTTGATAGAAATCCAAGAAACAGTAAGCCCTGAAGAGGTACAGGTAGTCAGTTTGCTTTAATGGGACAAACCTCCAAACCACCCTAGCAGATACCCAACACAGGTGTTGTGGTTTATTGGGGGGCTGGGAACAGGAACTGTTGTTATTGTAACACTACTGCCGGGTAGCTGGATCATGACTGGGTGTACTCTGAATGCTGTACTCTCACATCAAGATGTACTCTGGGTAGCATGAATGAGTCAAAGGTAGCATGTCAAAAGAAAGGAAGTTACTTCTTCCCAAATATCTGCCTACAGAGGTATCAGATACTGACAGTAAACTTCCTGATATGTAATGCCTAGACTGAGATGATGTCTTCTACCGTGTTTATACATACTCCAGATGTTGTTAATAATGTTTGCATCCAATGCTGGTTCCGGTATGAATTCTCAAGGAGTAATGTGGACATTTAAGGTTAATGTTCTAATGACAAGGGACATCACTTAACTCTGTTTTGTTATGAAGGCAACAACGCCTCAGGACCTCGTGACCTTCAAAAAGGGGGGATATGTAGCGGCAATGCTTGTTAATAAGACAGAATTAAGCGTTGGTATGCTGTCCTAAATGAGGCCCCATTTCTCTGTTCATCTCTGTGGTGCAGCCACAGAGAAACTATTCATGCAAGCTGATTTAGGATGTTTTCTTTTGATAAGGAACAAGCTCCCAGACGGGGATGCACTTAGCTAAGTCTGGCTATCATGATCAATGGTCATCCATTGGCGCCTATCTGTCTAGGGAGTGCCAGATGGACATCTGGACTGCATTCCTAAGTGTCAGGAGTAAGTGACTCATATCTCACCTTGATCAACCAATCAGGGACTGGTAGGGCCGAGTAACCCACGTGGGACTCTGATGCCCATGGAACTTTCAGCCAATCAATGAGCTGAAGTTCCTCCAGGTAAAAACAGGCAACACAGAGATTCAAGAGATTCAGTAAGATTCTGGAGAGGATTCTGTGGACTGTTCTAAAGGGAATTCAAAGGAGAATTCCAGGGCAGGATGGCCCAGGAGCAGAAGGCTCCCAAGGGCAGGACATTCTCGCAGCGCGCCTCCTGACCATCCTGAGACTCAGCCCGGACAACCACGGAATGGCCAGTGTGTCCGAGTGCCAGAACTTTCCTTTGTTCTAAGAGTCTAGAGCGGAGGTTGCCCGAGAATAACCAGAGGATCCACCCGAGGTTAGCACCAGCAGCAGGCCTCGTGAACAGGTCAGAACTGTGGACAGCTGAATCACTATTCAGAACTAGCGCTTCATCAGGAATGAACCGGTCCTCTTCCTGACCTGCTGGTTTGTGCACAAACTTTGCTAGTTAAAGCCAACACTAACTAGCCGGTCAGTGAGCATCTGCAGCGCACCGTCGCAAGCCGCACAGCACAGCCTGGCACACAGCCAGAGAGCGCGGATTGGACAGCAACAGCCTGCAACTGTTTCTTTGTGCCCGCAGGAGATCTGAATCCCCAGAGATTGGATGAGTATTCAACTTCAATGCATTACAGCTCGACAATTCAATTGTTATCCAAACCAGTTGATATCAATTTAATTCCTAAGAGTTATGTACTTGTTTCGAGTATCTAATGTAGAAGTTATAACCAAGTTCATTTATGAAACGGTCTTAATGAATGATATACTGAACGTATGTCCTCTTGATATATGTAACTCTTCGTAACTGATTGAATATATACCTTTTGTATTCTGATAACCCTCTCGATAAGATCTGTTAGGTTTATATGCATATTCTATGTATTAATAAATGTATCCTCGTGTATTAGTACCTGTGTGTGTGCGTTGTTTGAGTTATGTCGCATGGTTGGATTCTAAAGCCATCAAAAGAATCAACTTTGTGATTTACTGCTACAATTAATAATTGTCTCAGTAAATGCCCAAACCCTGCAGAACTGGTGCCTTCAGAGAGCCACTACATTCAATTTTGCTATGGCAACGTTACATATTTGGCGTCCCTGAGCCGGTTTTCTTACATGTGTGAGCCAAGACCTTGTTTGCGGACCTCTGATGTATAGCATTTGTCTCAAACCTAGTTCTGGAGAATCATAATATTTTCAGGGTAATTGACCTCTTGATACAATAGACTAATTTGTTTCAAGACAATTATGTAAAACGAAAAAAAGAATACAGTTTTGTTTAATAGATTTCTCTGCAACCAAAAACCTGCAACTAAGTAGAAGACTGAGTTTAGAACAATGGTAATGTTTGAGTGAAGAGGTGCCATTAGTAGTATCTGGTCTCAGTGATGAAGAGCTCATTTGGCATAATAAACAGAGTACACAAGGGTGGAAGTTATTAACTGAAGTTTGGGAGGGATAACAACAACTCTCAACCAGCTGCTCATTATATACAGATGCAGCCATTCAAAACAAGCGGGGTATGCTGCAGTATAACACGGTGGGCGTGTCGCAGTATACTGCATCATACTGTAGGCAAATTAGATTGTTAATAGTATCTGGAATCACCTTGTAAAACAGGCAGGTGGAGCTAATAAAGCTTAACCTCTCCTGTACAGCATTTGAGCTGTCACCAGAAAACACCCAGTTTCGAATCCCGATCACTGCTGTAGTGTGTTCTCACGAGGCACCAGTTATGTAGGGGTTTGGGCATTTACTGGGACAATTATTAATTGTGGCAGTAAATCACAAAATGATTCTTTTAATGGCCTTAGAATCCAACCATGCGATATAACTCAAACAACGCGCACACACAGGTACTGATACACGAGGATACATTTATTAATACATAGAATATGCATGTAAATCTAACAGATCTTATCGTGAGGGTTATCAGAATACAAAAGGTATATATTCATTCAGTTACAAAGAGTTGCACATATCAAGAGGTCATACGTTCAGTATATCATTCATTTAAACCGTTTCGTAATTGAACTTGGTTACAACTTTTACATTAGATACTCAAAACAAGTACATAACTCTTAGGAATTAAATTGATATCAACTGGTTGGGATAACAATTGAATTCTCGAGCAGTAATGCAGTGAAGTTGAATACTCATCCAATCTCTGGGGATTCAGATCTCCTGAGGGCACAAAGAAGCAGTTGCAGGCTTGTTGCTGTCCAATCTGCGCTCTCTGGCTCAGTGCCAAGCAGTGGCCGTGCTGTTGCAGCTTGGTGGAGACTCCTGCGGTGCTGCTCTCTGAAGACCGGCTAGCTAGTGTTGGCTTTAACTAGCACAGTTGTGCACAGGAGAAAAGATGACTGTGGATCCCAGCAGGTCAGGAAGACCGGTTCGTTCCTGATGAAGCGCTAGTTCTGAATAGTGATTCAGCTGTCCACAGTTCCGACCTGTTCACGAGGCTTGCTGCTGATGCTAACCTCGGGTGGATACTTTTGGTTACACTGGCAACCTCAGCTCTCGACTCTTAGAACAAAGGAAAGTTCTGGCACTCGGACACACTGGCCGTTACATGTTGGTCTGGGCTGAGTCTGAGGATGTTCAGGAGGCGTGCTGCAAGAATGTCCTGCCTTGGGAGCCTTTCTGCTCCTGGGCCGCCCTGGCCTGGAATTGTCTCGCACCCCTGGAATTCTCCTTAGAATTTCCTTTAGAATAGTCTCACAGGCTCTCTGTGTTGCCTGTTTTTACCTGGAGGAACTTCAGCTCGTTCATTGGCTGAAAGTTTCATGGGCATCAGAGACCCACGTGGGTTACTCGGCCCTACCAGTCCCTGATTGGCTGATGATGAGTGATGATGATGCCCTCTGACCTTGGGGTTGTAAACCACTTGGATGAGCCTCTCCCTTGGAATCTTGCAGACTTTTTGGCGCCAATGGATGACCATTGATCATGATAGCCAGGCTTAGCTTAGTGCATCCCCATTTGGGAGCTGTCCCTTATCAAAAGAAAACATCTTTAAATCAGCCTGCATGAATAGCTTCTCTGTGGCTGCACCACAGAGATGAAGAGGGAGATGGGGCCTCATTTAGGAAAACACAGCAACACTTAATTCTGTCTTATTAACAAGCATTGCCACTACACTGCTAAGGGACAATGTTTATTCAAATAAGAATTTAAGTTGTATACTCTTTATACTTTTAAATTTAAACTGTGCATAACAGCATGTTAATCATTATACATTAAAAAGTTGTTATTTTATGAAAGCAAGATTGCTCAGTTGAACAAAAGTACACAACCTACCACCTTCATCATAAATATTTTAATTATGCAAAAATATTTTATGCATCAAAGTCTTTACCGAAGATATTACTAATAGTATTAATAATGAATGACTTTGGACACGCTGTAAACTCAAAGTATTACCCTGGTCCACATTCTTTGTAACCATCTTTGTAAACGAAAATACTTTATTTTTTCATTCACAAAAAGTAACACCACAACATTTCGTTGATCCGATCATGCATTCGTTTCCAATCATACAAAATAAGTCTTGAAAATCTCCTATTTACCATGCCTTTCACATGCTCATAAAATATATTAATTTAGGAACATGAACATATTACTGTATGTAAACAGTATATGGCTGGTCTTGGTAATTTAAAGAAAAAATACACACCAGTGACAAAGGCTAAACTTTTAGCTTCAGTAACGTGTACGCCGTAACCAGGCTAACAGGCTTATTTTGTGATCTTCCTAAGATTGTTAAGTGCAGTGTAGGCATCCTCTCACGAGGCACCAATAAATATAGGGATTTGTACATTTACTGGGACAATTATTAATTGTAGCAGTAAGTCACAAAATGATTCTTTGATGCCTATTAGAAGACCAACCTTGCGGGATAACTCAGCACACACGCACAGGGTACTAATACACGAGAATACATTTATTAATACATAAAATGTGCATATAAACATAACAGATCTTATCGTGTGGGTCAGCAGAATACAAAAGGTATATATTCAATCACAAAGAGTTACAAACCAAGAGGGACATACATTCAGTATATCATTCATTTATACCGTTTTGTAAATGAACTTGGTTACAACTTCTACACTAGATACTCAAAAGCAAGTACATCACTCATAGGAATTAAATTGATATCAACTCAGGTTGAGGTAACAATTGAATTCTCGAGCTGTAATGCAGAATATTGAATACTCATCCAATCTGTGTGGATTCAGATCTCCTGCGGACACAAAGAAGAAGTGGCAGGCTGTTACTGTGTCCAATCGACGCTCTCTGGCCCGTTGCCAAGCAGTGCTGTTGCGGCTTGCGACGGGGTGGGAGAAGGAGGAATAGATTTCTGCTGCGACGCGCTGCTGATGCTCTCTGAAGACCGGCTAGTTAGTTCTGGCTTTACTAGTGAGTTTGTGCACAGGAGAAATGTGACTGCGGGTCCAAGCAGGTCACACTCTTTAGGCAGGAAGGAGACCAGTTCGTTCCTGATGTCGCACTAGTTCTGAATACTAATATTCAGCTGTCCACAGTTCCCACCGTAGTTCACTTGTTGATCAGGTGAGCATTCGCGGTGGGTTCACAAGGCTTGCTGCTGGGCTAACCTCAAGTGGATCCTTTAGTTACACGCTGGCGACCTCCGTTCTCGACTCTTAGAACAAAGGAAAGTCCTGGCACTCAGACACATTGGCCGTTACGTGATTGTCCGAGCTGAGTCGGAAAATGTCCAGGAGGCGCTGAGTCTGAGAATGTCCAGGGGGCGCACTGGAGAAGCCATGCGCTGCCTGTTTTACCTGGAGGAACTACGGTCATTCATTGGTTGAAAGTTCCGTGGGCATTCGAGACCCACTTGGGGTTAACCTGCCCTACCAGTTCCTGATTGGCTGAGGATGAGTAACAATGCCCTCTGACCTTAGGGTTGTAAACCTTGAGATGAGACACTCCCTTGGAATCTCCCAGACCAGGGGAGATCGCCCGTTTTCCATGTAAATAGTTCCCTGGTTCCGCACCCTTGGGTGTTACTCTCTCTCTTTTCTCTCTCTCTTGCTCTCTCTCTCTCTCTCGGGCTAACGCTCTGGCTCACTCACACTCTTGGTGGGCTTGTCTTGTGTCTCTATCTCGTCTGGGCGCGGGAGTGCACCTAGCAGGGACCTGTGCCATGTGGATCCCTTTAGATCTCCCTTCATATTTAAAAAGGTTATTAATAATATCTTCAGTGTCGCATTAACATTGGCATGTTTTTCCAAGTGTAAAAAGTGTCTCCTTCATACATTTTCAGTTTACAGACCGTACAAGATCATTTTTTATGAATAATGTCTTCCGTATCCCATTAAAATTTGAACGCTTTTCACAGGTGTAAATCCACCTATTTTCTAGCCACTTTATCCAGGTACCAGTTTCACAACTCACCCTCCCCCATGGCTGTCTGACTTTCTTTTTAACCCTTATGTGCCCGGATTAGAGCGAAAAAGATATTTTTCCAAGAAAAAAAAAGAAATTAAAAAAAAGAGAAATTTCACCAGAGCCTCTTCTCTTCTTGTGTTTAATTTTTAGTTTGGCAGGATTCAAGCAGGATTTTAGATGAAAGGCAGTGACGTCAAGCAAGCCCAAATCATAGTTTAACCCGTTCAGAGCCTACATTACATTTTACAGTTTACTTTTGAGCTGAAGACCCTCACACCTGAAGAAGGATTCACAGCCGAAATGTTGTGTTTTCTCTCTTCTCTTTTAAGCATGTATACAATGCTGTAATACAGTTTAAAATAATTAAAAATCTAAACAGCATCAACTGAACTCCATTAATATAAGTATCGAGTGGTAGTAAATAAATACAGCATTTTAGTATAGATTACACTTTTCTAAAATGTATTTAAAAAATAAAAATGATTACAATCTAATCTTTCCACGTTTGATCCCAAGATCCCAAGAAAAATAAATCTAAATGGGGAGAAAGTTATGCTGAAAGTTTATTAAGATACTTAGAAGACAAAGATAACAATTGACGTTGCATTTGTCAGATTGTGAATCAATAAAGACATTTAAATAAACATGCGTTTGTGATTAAAATCAAAATAGGGGTAACGGGGACTCTCTCTCTCTTATTATCAACACTCATTCAATTGTGGTTCTTTTGGTTTCACAGAGGGCTTCTAAGATAGTTGGGCATTTATATAGATTGCAAAGCAAAATAAAAACAGGTTTCAATAGTGTAGCGTCCTCTTATGAGACACAAGTAATATAGGGGTTTGTGCATTTACTGGGACAATTTTTAATTGTAGCAGTAAGTCACAAAATGATTCTTTTGATGGCTATTAGAAGACCAACCTTGCGGGATAATTTAAACAACGCACACACACAGGTACTAATACACGAAAAACCATTTCTTAATACATAAAATGTGCATATAAACATAACAGATCTTATCGTGAAGGTTACCAGAATACAACGGGTATATATTAAATCACGAAGAGTTACAAATACCAAGAGGGACATATGTTCAGTATATCATTCATTTAGACTGTTTCGTAAATGAACTTGGTTACAACTTCTACACTAGATACTCAAAACAAGTACATCACTCATAGGAATTAAATTGATATCAACTGGTTGAGATAACAATTGAATTATCGAGCGGTAATGCAGAATGTTGAATACTCATCCAATCTGTGGGGATTCAGATCTCCTGCAGACACAAAGAAGCAGTGGCAGGCTTATTGCTGTCCAATTGGCGCTCTCTGGCTCTGTGCCAAGCAGTGCTGTTGCGACTTGCGACGTTGTGGGAGAGATTCCTGCGTGGTGCGCTGCTACTATGCTCTAGCAGTGGGCTCTCTTAAGACCAGCTAGTTAGTGTTGGCTGAAACTAGCAAGAGTTTGTGCACAAGAGAAAAGTGACTGTGGCTCCCAGCAGGTCAGGAAGAAGACCAGTTCATTCCTGATGAAGTGCTAGTATACTGATTCAGTTGTCCACATTTCAACCTGTTCACAAAGCTTGGGCTAACCTCGGGTGGATCCTTTGGTTACGCGCTGGCAACCTCCGCTCTCGATTCTTAGAACAAAGGAAAGTCCTGGCACTTGGACACACTGGCCATTACGTGGTGGTCCGGGCTGAGTCTGAGGATGCTCAGGTGGAGCCCTGAGGCAGAATATCCAGGAGGCTGGTTGCGAGAATGTGCTGCACTTGGGAACTGTGTTCCCTTGGGAACTGTTCTGCGCTCCGGAACTGTACTGCCCCCGGGAACTGTTCTACAGGCGCTCTGTGTTGCCTGTTTTGCCTGGAGGAAATGCAGGTTGTTCATTGGTTGAAAGTTTCATGGGCATCAGAGACCCACGTGGGGTTAACCTGCCCTACCAGTTCCTGATTGGCTGATGATGAGTAACCATGCCCTCTGACCTCAAAGTTGTTAACAACTTTGAATCAGACTCCCTTGGAATCTCCAAGACATTAAGGAGCCAGATAACCATTTGTTAAGGTTGCTGGAGAATCTCAGCACTGGGGAGCTGTTCCTTATCAGGACACTCTATCAGCTAGAAAAACACCTTAATTGTGAACCAAATAGAGTGGCCTTTCTCAGTATCAAGCACAACTGAGATGAAAGAGAGAGGGACTGGCAAGGGAGCAGAAAACTTAATTCCTTTATTTTAATAAGCCTCGCCGCTACAATAGTTAATAACCACTTTTTAAGCGCGAAACATGGGTGATTTTTCTTCCTCCTGATCAGCTTAGAAATCTGTGTACGCTGTAAGGTTTTTACTTCTTAATTAAACGTTTAAAATACACATTTCAAATAGAAAAAATCATATTCTGTTGTCTTCCTGGTATGTAGAACAGATCAGCAGGTCTTTTTTCCCCAATCAGAGGGGTGTCAGATGGTGTCAGCCAATCACCATTCTGAAGCCGCGCCATAATCTCTGGTATACGCACACCCCAGAATTTTGACTTTTTACCGTGTGATAAAGAAATTTTAAAGACTACTTCTTAGCATAGATAAGAAAGCGTAGATAAAAAGCTTGGATTGTCATGTATCTGATACACATATCTTTTTCTGATGTCTTTGTTGTCTTGAGGATCCTTGTGATATTTTGAGCTCCCGTTGAATGATGTGTCGCATGGTTTAAATCATTTTCATTTTTAGAAATTATGAAACGCTCGGTTAAAAGCAAGGGAGATTATATCTGTTATAGTGGACATAAAAACAAGAGTTCGCTGCGGCATTATTGGAAACCCAATTTTAACTACAAATCACTGGTGCTATATCCTAGAAGACACAGACCAGCGCCAGTGGGAGTATGCCCGGAGTGTAAAAGAAAATGCCTGATGAACTAGGGATTGGACAGTTTTTCAGTGCTTGTACAATCGATGGAAATGTTAAAATAAATGTGCTAAAGAAATAAACAAAAAAGTCATTTATTCCTTTATCATATTGGCTAGCTAATGTCCTCTCTTTGCTAGTTACGTGTGGCTGTGTTTCTGCGTTGCGTAGCAACGAGGGACTATATTCTCAGGCGGAGGAACGTAAACAGCTTAATTTTCGTGTTAAATAAATTTTTAAAATTAAAATTCATTCTATACAGCAATCGCATATTTGGGGACCGTTTTATAAAACTTTGATGCTTAAAATGTTTAGGGAGAAATGGAAGACTGGTGTGTATTTTTTCTTTAAACTACCAAGACCAGCCATATACAGTACAGTTTACATACAGTAATATGTTTATGTTCTTAAATTAATATTGTTTATGACCTTCAGATGCATTATGCTTCTCTTCTTTTTATGCTCAGCTACTAAAATTTCCCTTTAGTTGTAAAATTTCATATAAATATTCAATATGAAGTGGATTACAATGTGCACAGTAAAGACATTAAATGTTTAAATCTTGCCACAACCGACCAACGCACCAGGAGTGCCCCTGTCGGTCATTTTGGATAGCCAATCACTTACCCCGGTATGACGCGTTATGACGCGCTATGACGTAGGAAGTTGCCCGCGGTATGGGTTTGTACCCCGCACTTTGAATGGCTGCATCTGTATAATCATTATTCTGATCTGTGCCTCCTATCCCTCAACTAAGTGGGTTAAGCCTACAACAACAACAATAATAATAAGAATAATAATTTATTTTATATAGCGGCTTTAAAATTAGCGTCGTAAAAACACTTTACTGTAGGAGTAAAAAACTGTTATAAAATTACCAGATAAACATATAAGAAACTCAAGTAGGAAAAGACGTAGCAGAAGATACATGGTCATTTAGAAATGGAGTAGAAACACTAATTACATTTTCTGAGGTTTTGGGTCTGAATTTAAGAGGTGACTCTTTGATATAATTTAGGAGAGTTCCAAAACTTTGAGCTCTAGCAAGAGGCGGTCTGCCATGTGTAGAACGTAAATGAACTTTCGGGTCATATAAAAGACCAGAGTGAAACAAACTGTGGTTGCAAGGTGGGGAGTAGACAAATAAGTCAAATAGGCCCTGAGGTGCCAAGCTATGTAAAGCCTTACGAGTGAGCATGAGTCGACTGGAAACCTGATAGGAAGCCAGTGCAAGGACTCCAAGACAGGAGTAATGTGATGAATGTGTCCTGGTCAGGATTTTGGCTGCCAAATTCTGAACATATTGGAGTTTGTGGAGTTTGGATTTAGATACCCCAGTGAAACCGGCATTGCAGTAATCAATTCTAGAAAACACAAATGTGTTAACCAGCTTTTCTGCACCAAAGACAACATATGATGTAGTCCAGCGATATTTCTGATATGGAAGAATGATGGTTTTTACAATATTCTGCACATTAGCATCAAATGTCAACAAGGATCAAATATCACCCCTAAATTCTTCAATTTAGATTGAAATTTTAGCACAGTACCATCCTCAGATTGGGTTACTGTAGATAAGAGTATTGAAAGCATAGAAATAATAATTCAGACCATATGATTTTAATAACTGATCAAATGGGAACATGCAAATTCTAAATAGCTGGAGGCCCTGTACAGAGCCTTGGGAATTTAACAAACACAACATCAGAACTAAAATCCCCAAGAGAAACACAGTATCAATATTGTTAGACTTGAACCACTTAAGAGTGATGTAATAAACTTCAAACACAGTCTCAAGATGGGAGAGTAAAATGTCATGATTAACAGTGTCAGACATAGCACTTAGGTGTAGGAGAATTACAATAGAGAACCAGAATCAGCTGCCATAGGAAAATAATTAGTAACTTTAACAAGAGCATTTTCCATGCAGTTTCCATGGAAAGAGCATTTTCCATGCAGTTCAAACATTCACAAAGCATCTGATTTGTAGTTTGTTTCCCCTCGTGAGATACAGTGTATTATTAAATGTTGTAAAAAAACCTAAACGTATCTTGTTTAATATAAAGTAATAAATTTAATAAAATGTCTACTACTACTGAATTTCCAAGAAAATGACATAATATCAAATATTCATTTATGTATGAAGTCATATACGCGTAAAACTGTATTCAAAATATTTTATTATTATTGTATTTTTTAAAATATTATTAATATGAACTATATAATGGAAAAAGTATTTTTTTATACATAGCAATTTAAGTTAAAATTCGATATATGCTTAAACAATAGACTAGTCACTTTAATTTTATAAAAGAAATTTAAGTAGTTTGTTTACATTGTTTTACATTAGATAATTAACTTGTTACAATGGAGCTTAAACAATTGTCATTCCTTAAACCAAAAGCAAACTACAAGATCTCTTAGAAGCCATTTTCCATATTGTAGCCCACAATTCACAATTTTATCTTAAAACGTAAGTACTGAAGCAAAATAGCAGCAGTCTATGGTCAAATGTAGAATGCTTTTCTTTGTATAGTAACAGTAAAAGATGAGTTAGAATATGTGACATGGTCATTGTTTTCCTTTTAAAAGGCAAATGTATTGAGGCATTATAATAAGGAAAATTTATGAAATATACAAAAAACAAAACAAAAATCAAACAAAATGTCATAGGTCATAAAACCTTCCTTTCCTAATCAGTCACCAGACATGTACAGTACATGAGAAATAACTTCTGTTTTCTGAAATTGTTAAAGGATTGCAACTGAGTTTTTTTTTTTAATTGACAATGTTCAAATGTGTCAGTTAGGATGAATAATTAAAAAAAAATAAAACTTGCCTTCAGTCATACATTAGAATGCTATTAGTAATACTCACTTAATAATTACAGTTCAGCTATGCTTGGTCTGGGATTTTATTAGATTAATTGATGCCTGAAGCAATGAGCCATGGTGGTATATTATTATCACTGCATTATCATGAGTTATGATTAAATAATATTTTCTTGTGCTCTAAATGATCTGTTTATATAAATGATAATATTCACTGTGTAGCTCTATGCTTTGTTTTCTGTGGTGACATTATTAAGTATTTTTTTGTTTTTTAAAAGTGTCAAAAATTGTAATACTGCTTAGTAGCAGTCTGGGTTTTTCTGGGTGACCAGAATGTTAGGCCTCCGAAATGCCTTGTGTGTAAATACTGTACATGTGTAGAGTAATTTGTTATATGTTTTGTTGTGTAGTAGTTTGTATCTTGTCATTGTAATAAATATTTGTCTAACTAAGTATGCCTGGATTATTACTCCTCCCACCAAAGCTGTGCCAGAGAACAAAGAATCCACATGTCTCTAATGATACCAGCCGTTCGGGTATATTCTAGAGAAATCACTTACAAGTTGGAGGTTATGAATAATGATTTCACTTATTGACTTAACCACTCAGTCCTGAATTGAACTGTTTTTGTAACCCCCCATTTGTACAAATATTAATATACAAACTGTTACAAATCTTAGTCATTGTCTTTCTGTATTTTTAATTCAGTGGCATGAAATCCTTTTTTGATGTGGATGTAAAATGTTGGGCAAAATAAGACATTAGAGATATTGAATCGCAATGTTCAACATTTTTTTGTCCTGTTTTTTTTATTGCTCTTTTATTGTCATTTTGACATCTTATAAAAGGTGCCTGTAATATTCCAGTGGTTCTCAAACTATGGTACGCGTGGTACGCCATATGACCCTGGATCTGTGTTGTGTGCACTGAAAAATCGGGACAGGTTTTCATATTTCCTATTTTAATACGTGTCGAATATGCAGCCTACGTACTATGATACAGCGTGCACTAATACTTGAGTGGACAGAAGAGCTACAATGTAATTTTACACCATTGTATAGGAATGCGTGCTATGAACGTAAGTGACCAATTGTATTTAAAAAAACGTATATCCTGCAAATACGGAGGTAGGAGAATGTCCGTGATTTTGGAACAATGCCAATGTTATAAGTACACGAATGCATAGATATGTGTGCTACGAACACCGGCAATCATGTGAGCACAGGAAAGCATGATAACAGAAAAATATTTAAGAACTGTTATAGGTTAATTTGAGAAAAATACACCGAGCATCTCTGTGTTTCGCTCCCATGCGCATGAAATAAAAACTTCTTTTTACTTCTGAGACGGACTCCTGAAACGGAAATGGGGAAAAATGCAAGCTTGCGGATTGCTAAAGCAGATAAGCACCACACTATTTTTGAAGAACCTTATTTACCGCTGGGAAAAGAGCAGACACATATTGTCTGTGGAGAAAAAGCTGCTCAACAGCTCGACCTGCTGCCCCATCTGAAAGACAGCCACTCATAGAATTATTAATATGGCGGATGATATCAAAAGTACGCTGATATAGCGCATTAAGATGAGCAGCTGCTTTTCACTGCAATTAGACTAGTCTGTAAATGCTGTTGATTTGGCCAATTTCCTCGTTTACGTTAGATACGAGTTTGAGGGTACGTCCCATGAGGACTTTCTGTTCAGTAAGCTGCTACCAACAAGAACTACAGGAGAGCACATATTTCAGCTTCTGGATGAATTTATCGAAAAGAATGGTATTAACTGGAAAAAATGTGTTGGAGTTTGTACAGACGGTGCTAGAGCAATGTCAAGCCGACGCAGCGGAGTAGTTGCACGAATTAGAGAGGTTGCTCCAGAAATGAATGGACGCATTGCAACATCTACCTCGAGACCTTTGCTGTCAAGAAAATGCCTGACGATTTAAAACCTGTTAGACTCTGATGTGAATTGTATCAAGGCTCGAAAAATGAATTCACATCTTCTTTTCTCGACTAAACAGGCTCACTCCTCTCACTGAAATGGTGCTTTTTATTGTTTATTTTTAATTGTTGTTGTTCCTGTTTTTTTTTTCTGTAAAGCGCTTTGAGAAGCTACCTTTAAAGGCACTATATCAAATAAAGTTTATTATAATTTTTATTATATGTGTATGTGAGTGTGTGCATGCACGCACGCTCATGTTAGTCATTGAGAGTTTCTGGGGTTCCTATAAGAAGATGACTTGTAGGCGGTACTTGAATGCTTTGGTTTGATCAGGGGTGGTACTTGGTCCAAAAAGTTTGTGAAGCACTGTACTAGTAGTATATTCCATTGCAGCTACTTCATGTAACGCAGCTCCGTACTTCTCAAAAAAGGCTAGGACTGTCAACACCCCACTGTGTAACGTTATGTAGAATAGACAGTTCTAGGGGATGGGAAGGAATTTTAAGTAGCATGCTCTGTTGCCATTGTTGCTCTTTAACATAAGGCAACCAGCATTCAAATGTCCTGTTTTTTCTTAACACTCGTTTTTCTGAACTGTAGCTTTAAAATTTGAACAAACACGTTCCACATGCAAACAGCGCGATGTTATATAGTTTTAAAGCCACTACAGTATAGCTTGTGGGAAATACATTTATTTTTACTGCATCAAAGCTTAACTCGTTCAGAGCACTCGACATTAAAAGTTAAAAGGAACATTATGTCAAAATATTTCCAAAATAATCTCAGGTAAATGAGTTGATGGATTCGATAATAATACTGAAATCATAATAATAATCATGCAATCCAACTGAAAGAAGGATACAGGTCAACATGAAAATGCTGAATAATAATAATAAACTTTATTTTATATAGCACCTTTAAAGGTGGCTTCTCAAAGCGCTTTACAGAATGAGAACAACAATAAATAAAAAGAATACATAAGATAAAACACAATAACAATATACAGAGGAGACTGGATGGTGGTGGTAAGCTCCAGAGCTTGGGGGCATAACAGGAGAAGGCCCTGTCACCCATACAATGTAGACAGGCTTGGGGGACAGTTAGGATACCAGAATTAGAAGAGCGAAGGTTGCGAGGTGGGGAGTAAGGCGATAATAGTTCAGACAGGTACGCAGGTGCCAAGCCATGCAGAGCCTTATAGGTGAGCATGAGGATTTTAAAGTCCACACGGTATTCGACAGGAAGCCAGTGCAAGGACTCCAGGATAGGAGTAATGTGATCACTTGCACTAGACCTGGTCAGGATCCTGGTTGCTGAATTTTGGATATACTGCAGTTTGTTCAAAGTAGATTTAGATACCCCAGCAAGTAGAGCATTACAGTAGTCAATTTGAGAGAACACAAATGTGTTGATCAGCTTTTCAGCCACAGTTAGTAATAGCATAGGGCGTAGTCTAGCAATATTTCTGAGGTGAAAAAAAGATGTTTTGACAATGGGTCAAATTTGCACGTGGGTCAAATGTTAAGCCAGAATCAAATATCACCCCAAGGTTTTTCAATTTAGACTGAAGCTCAAGTACAGAACCACCTACAGATAGGGTTACAGGATTGGCTTTACAAAGTTGATGGGGGGTGCCAATAAGCAGTCTTGTCACAGTTAAGATGAAGGAAATTTTGAGTCTCTTGTTAAGATTGTTAAGAGCCATGTTGGGCTTTTTTGGCATGAGGTAATGGCAGCAGTTTTGAGGACCGTTGGTACATCTCAGTGCTCAAGGATTAATTTATAATATTGAGGACAATGGGACAGAGAGAAGAGAAACAGGACTGAATTAAAGTGGTGGGAATGGGATCTAAAATAGATGTGGTGGGTTTCATGTGTGTAACTAGTTTATTGACGGATTATTAATCAAGAAGAGAGAAGCTGAAGAGACAGGAACCAGAAAAGTTGGATAAGGAGGGAGGCATGGAAATAATATGCGTGGTGGAGAGAATGTGATGCCTGATGTTGTTGATTTTGGAGCCAAAGAAATGTAAGAATTTGTTGCAAAGTTGCGATGAGGCAGGTAATGTTGTGGGGCAGTTTGGCTTCAGTAAGCTGTTGATGGTGGAGAAAAGATGTCTGGTTGTTATAGTGATTTTCAATGATGTGAGAGAAGTAAGTGGATCTTGCAGACTCTATTGTAACCTTATATTCAGACAAGTAATCTCTCCAAGCCTGATAATGTACATTTAGGCCAGAAAGATGCTACCTACGCTCAAGTTTGTGGGAGGCTGCCTTCATAGATCGCAGATGGTCATTGTACCAGGGGGCAGGGCGAGAGAAGGAGATGGTTAGAGTTTTTAAAGGAGCAAAGGTGTCAAGGGTAGATAAAAGAGCACTGTCGAGTAACTGTATTTTGTCCTCTAGAGGGTCAGAGATAGAGAAACAAGAAAGGAGGACAGAACAGAATTTGCAAACGTTGGGTGATCAATTGATCGCCAGTTGCGGACATTTGCAAAGTGTGAGGAGGAAGTGTTAGAAACAGGTAATTCCAGATTGAAAAGAATAGCTACAGATGCAGCCATTCAAAGTGCGCGGCACAGACACATACCGCAGGTAATTGGCTATGTTCTCGCGCATCGTGACACGCGATGACGCGAAATACCACAGTACGTGATTGGTTGACCGACAGGGGGACTCGCGGTGTGTTGGTCGGTCGTAAAAAGATTTATTGTGCCCGTTTTAGTATTGAATATATGGAGTTTTACCACTGAAGGGAAATCTTAGTAGCTGAGCATAAAAAGAATAGGAGCATACTGTAACACGTGTGAAGGCCATAAAGGATATTAATTTTGGAACATAAACATACAGTATATGGCTGGTCTCGGTACTTTAAAGAAAAAATACACATCAGTATTCCATTTCTCCCTAAACATTTTAAACATCGAAGTCTTTAACTAACATGTGAAATAGCGTGTATAAAAAGTGGTAGTTTTAAGCTTTTCTGCTAATATAATATGGAATCGTGTATCTAAAGAAATTAATAACGATATAATTATATTCGTGTACTGCAACACAGTAATACACGCTGTACAATGTCTGTTGATTCTGTATGTGTAGGGCTGTTTCACCTCTGCTCATGTGACCTTCCAGGTAGCCTGCTAGTCTATGTGCTGGATTAGTAACCCACAGGTTGTGTGTTCAAATCCAGCCAGCGCCGTGACGTTTCTTTTAACAAACATTTATTTGAAAAAATAGAATAGCAATATTATGGACAATTAATTGACTTTTTATATTTCTAACTATCACAACATGATCGAATTTAAGTCATTTTTAATAACAATGAATAGTCACCTTCTTTCCTTCTGACAACTGTCCCTGCTTCTGCTTCCTGCTTCTATCGTGTGTGTGTGTGTGGGGGGGATCCCTTTAGATCTCCCTTCAGATTTAAAAGGTTATTAATCATATATTCGGTGTCGCATCTTCCCAGTGTAGCTGATCTTTTGCTGCCTGGGTAAACTATCACAAAGCTTTAGAGAACTTAACATTTCTATCAACAAATTGTAAATACGACGTTTACATTGGCATTATTAATTTTTCACTTGAGTGTATGGAGGATTGTCAGCGGTCACTGAGAGTAGACCCCCCCTCTTAGGCTGCACAAACAATCTTTTAAATTTTTATAGAGAAATGGAGGCTGTACAGTATGCGTTACAATATAAACATTTATATTGATTTTAAATGCGTTTTGATTTAAATCGCAAACGCATGTTTAATTATATGTATTTTTTGATTCACAATCAGACAAATGCAACATAAATTGTTATCTTTATCTTCTAAGTATCTTAATAAACTTTCAGTATAGCTTTCTCCCCGTTTAAATTATTTTTTCTTGGGATTTTGGGATCAAACATGGAAAGATTAGATTATAATCGTTTTTATTTTTTAAATACATTTTAGAAAAGTGTAATCTATACTAAAAAGCTGTACACTACCTGCTATATAGATACATATGTTTAGATATTTAGATATTTAGACCCGGCGCTATTATTAAACTATCATTCCACAATGGAGAGTATTACATGGCCAGTATTTACATATGATATTTGTAATTTAAAGAAATTAACACAAGCAGCTTTTGGAGATTTAAGTGTTGGCTGAGTTATTGCAGGATAAAAGACTAGAGATGTTGGTAAGAAAAAGATAATTTTGGGAAAGTTGAGGAATACACTGATAACAAGAATACTTCCTAATGGGGTTAGGCATACTTTTGAATGATGAAACTAAGACCCCAGTGCTGCAAGATAGCAATGCTAACCACTTCGCCACCATTAGAAATGGATAGATATCTTAGTCATCTTTCTAGTTCACAGGTTTGCATCCATAATTTAATTTTGAAAGCCACTGAGACATCAGGTAATACTGTTGTATTTATGAAAAAGAAACAAAACAAAAAGCATACTAACAACTGTGCCATCCTACTCCTTGGTTAATACATTTTATTATTTATAAACAGTTAACATTGTTAGCAAAATATTTTGAATTATATTTTACCCTATCTTTTCTTTAGTTTTGTATTTAACTTATTATATGATAGTCAGATTTAATGTATATTTGAACAATGAAAATATATTTTTACAAGATGCGGGGGAAAGTGCTACACTTATTACAGTGCTAAATTTAATATTATTGATTACTAATAGTTTGTGCTAACACCTAACTTTCTTAATTAGATGTATTTAAAACAGTGAACTAAGTGTAACATAACATTCAGAAATACAATCAAGAATAGTTTTGTGGTGTTTGTATAGATGAAACGTTTCTAAGATGTATAACGTAACAAAATTAAAGACGATTAAAATCTATAATCTTTCCACTTGTATGTGATTAGAAAGTACAACAAGTTACTGCTTTGTCTAAGGATGGTATTGAAGAAAGATGTGAAGACGGGGGTCTAAATTAAATCCTTTCTGTATGAGGTTTAGACTTCTAAATCACAAGCTGGAGTTTATGGCAGGAAAAGGGGGTTAACTGATAAAGATTCCAGATGCAAGCTAGGAACCCCCCTGGGTGTAATCTTTAACTGACCATTTGGCCAGGAACTCTTAACTGGCCAAATACCATGACCCCCCTCTTTACCATCAGACCGAGTGACGTTAGAAACGGAAAAGAAGAAAGATACTATATAACCCAAAAGTTTGTACCGGCACATGGAATAATACTTTGGTTTTGTTGTTTCTTGCGGGAAACAAGACTTCGGCTTTATTGTTCTTTGCATGCAATAAACTCATCTGTTTTACTTCATCTCGGGATCCAGAACCTTATTCTTTCTGTTACAACAGTATCAAAAAGTAGTCTAAGTGGTGAGAAAGCTGTGCTTAATGATAATTAAGGGACTTAAAAGTAAAAAGAGATGCTTCATATTGCTTGACTAATTTTAAAAACTAAGTTATAAATGCAGACCGGATTGGTGCATTAAGCGCTCCAGGCAGCAGAACTGAGCTCCGCGCCTCCTCCCTCTCTCGGTGCCGTGCTGGGTCTAAATATCTAAATATCTAAACATATGTATCTATATAGCAGGTAGTGTACAGCTTTTTAGTATAGATTACACTTTTCTAAAATGTATTTAAAAAATAAAAACGATTACAATCTAATCTTTCCACGTTTGATCCCAAAATCCCAAGAAAAATAAATCTAAACGGGGAGAAAGCTATGCTGAAAGTTTATTAAGATACTTAGAAGACAAAGATAACAATTTATGTTGCATTTGTCTGATTGTGAATCAAAAAATACATATAATTAAACACGCGTTTGCGATTTTAATCAAAACGCGATTTAAATCAATATAAATGTTTATATTGTAACGCATACTGTACAGCCTCCATTTCTCTATAAAAATTTAAAAGATCGTTTGTGCAGCCTAAGAGGGGGGGTCTACTCTCAGTGACAGCTGACAATCCTCCATACACTCAAGTGAAAAATTAATAATGCCAATGTAAACGTCGTATTTACAATTTGTTGATAGAAATGTTAAGTTCTCTAAAGCTTTGTGATAGTTTACCCAGGCAGAAAAAGATCAGCTACACTGGGAAGATGCGACACCGAATATATGATTAATAACCTTTTAAATCTGAAGGGAGATCTAAAGGGATCCCCCCCCCCACACACGCACACGCACACACACACACACGATAGAAGCAGGAAGCAGAAACAGGGACAGTTGTCAGAAGGAAAGAAGGTGACTATTCATTGTTATTAAAAATGACTTAAATTCGATCATGTTGTGATATTTAGAAATATAAAAAGTCAATTAATTGTCCATAATATTGCTATTCTATTTTTTCAAAGAAATGTTTGTTAAAAGAAAAGTCACGGTGCTGGCTGGACATAGACATAGACTAGCAGGCTACCTGGAAGGTCACATGAGCGGAGGTGAAACAGCCCTACACATACAGAATCAACAGACATTGTACAGCGTGTATTACTGTGTTGCAGTACACGAATATAATTATATCATTATTAATTTCTTTAGATATGCGATTCCATATTATTTTAGCAGAAAAGCTTAAAACTACCCCTTTTTATACACGCTATTTCACATGTTAGTTAAAGACTTGGATGCTTAAAATGTTTAGGGAGAAATTGAATACTGGTGTGTATTTTTCTTTAAAGTACCGATTCCTGGAATCTGACTGGCTGACACCCTTCTGAAGTGGTACCATAATCCCTGGTATACGGAAATGAAAGCATAGATAAAAAAGCTTGGATTCTCATGTATCTGATACAAGTATCTTTTAATACAGTCTTTGCTTTGCTCTTGAGGATCCTTGTGATATTTTGAGCTCTGGTTGAATGATAAGTGTTGCAGTTTAAATAATTTTCGTAGTTAGAAATTATGAAATGCTCTGTTAAAAGCAAGGGAGTTTTTATGTCCATTACAGTAAAAGAAAATGCCTGACAAAGTAGGGCTTGGACAGATTCCAAGTGCTTGTACAAATGTGCTAAAGAAATGAGCAAAAAAAGTCATTTATTCTTTTATCATATTGGCTAACTAATGTCCTGTCCTCGTTAGTTAGATCAACGAAATGCTGTGGTGTTTGTCAAAGAAAAAAATAAAAGTATTTTCATTTAAAATGACAGTTAGAAAGAATGTGGACCAGCGTAATACTTTGAGTTTACAGCTTGTCCAAAGTCATTTATTATTAATAGTATTAGTAATATCTTTGGTAAAGGCTTTGATGCATAAAATATTTCTGCATAATTAAAATATTTATGATAATGGTAGGTTGTGTACTTTTGCCCAACTGAGCAATATTGCTTTCATAAAATATACCAACTTTTTAATGACTGATGATTAACATGCTGTAATACACAGTTTAAATTTAAAAGCTCAAATGCTGTACGTGAGAGGTTAAGCTTTATTGGCTCCTCCTGGCGGTTTTAAAAGGTGATTCCGGATACTTTCCGGTATGACGTCAAATGACGTGATACACCGCGTGATACTGCGTTTTGATGAGACACGCCCACCGCGGTGTACCGCGAAATACCCCCACTGTTTTGAATGGCTGCATCTGTAAGTGGTCAGAGAGGCCTAGATCAAAGGAAGAGTAGTAGGAGACAAAAGAGTCATTGGCAATGATTAAATCTAGGGTGTGGCCTTTGTTATGTGTAGGGGTACAAACTGAGTAAGATCAAAACAATCCAATAGAGAAAGGAAGCCTTTAGCCAGACTAGAAGACCTTGCGTCAATGTATATATTAAAGTCCCCTAGAATAAGGATCCTTTTAAACTTAAGGCATAAAAATAAGAGAAAATCAGCAAACTCACCTAAGAAGGCTTCACTGGATTTGGGTGGTCTATAAACTGTGGTAGTGTGATAGTAGATTGGGGGATAGAAACATTTAAAACAAGACACTCAAAAGAAGAGGGAGGAGGTATCGTAATAGGACTTAAATTGTAAAAAAGGTTGTAAATAACAATGATGCCCCCACCTCTGCCTGAGAGACACAGAAGGTCAAACAAACCATACCCAGGAGGGACTAGTTGGTTAAACAGCAGTCCACCGTTTTGTCTGTTCCAGGTTTTGGTTAAGCACAGAAGGTCCAGTATATAAATCAGTTAAAAATACTTTTTATGCACGTACAGTCTTTGAGTCTTTGTGTAAGGTGTAAGTTCCTTTTACTTCTTAATTAAAAATGTGAAACATTTTTATTTTGTAAACACAACACACATTCCTTACAGATATAAAATCATGTTTTCTACAGGTGCTAAGCAGATTAGCAGGTTGCTGACAAAATAGCGCAGCATCCACTAACCGTCCACCACTGCCCAGTGATATAACATTAATATAAACAAGATCGAGTACCTGGTGCAATTTAAAAAAAAAACTCAGTTTGAATTAATCAAATCCCAAGTGTGAGTTCATAAAGCCAGAATTACGGACTATCCCTGAGTCTGTGAAACACCTGATCATCTACTGTAAAGCTTACAGTGCTTTGTTTGCGTATATTCAAATCGCGGTGGGGGCAGGGTGTGTGGGGAAAGGTTTAGGCTGCAATTGAATGAGGTTTTTTATTCTTCACACCTGAAACAATGTTTTCTCTGAAAGCGTTTTCTTCCCTCTTTAGCTGATCTTTTGCTGCCTACACATGCTTACACAGCTCGATATGTGAATTCTTTCTTGACTGAGAAAGCTTTAGAGAACTTCACATTTTTATTTTCAACAAATTTTAAATATGATGTTTACATTGGCGTATTTATACATTTTTCACTTAAGCGTATGGAGGAGTGTCAGCTGTCATGGAGAACTCCCCCCACAGACAGACTGATAAAGCAATTTTGAAGTGTTAACTAACCAGCCATTGCAAGCCACTGCAGCAGCCCCAAATAAATAAAAAATAAACTTTTTTTTTCTCTTGATGGTAACTATAACAAATTGTCAAGTTTCATATTCTTGCGAAAAAATCATGACGTTCTCATCCAATCAAAGGTTTGATGTTTTTTTATTTATTTTGAAACCGTGATCTTGACATGCAGGTGTGAAGTAGAGTTAACAGCCTCAGATTTAAAAGGTTATTAATAATATCTTCCATGTAGCATTGGAATGTTCTTACAAGTGTAAAAAGAGGAGATACACAACGTGTCTCCTCTATAGCTCTTCAGTTTTCAGATAAATTCCACCAGAGCCACACAACATTGTCCAATAACACTCTTCTTGTGTCTAATTTCTAGTTTAGCAGGATTTGCGGGATAAGCACATTGTTTAATGGGGATGACATCACCCACATCTATATCACTGTACAACACAGGTTTGAGTCGGAGTGTCTGTTAATAAAACAGAGCGCCTTCCAATACATATAACTATTGCATGATTTCTTTATCTGTTTCGGCTAAATGAGGGGAAATAAATCAGTCAGAATCTCTGGGTGCCAATTGTATAAATAACTCTTTTTCCCTCCTTTGTTTAACTTAAAGAATTTTGCAAAAAAATCCTAAATCACAATACCATCACTTAATTAATCCAGACATACATATTCACACCAGAGCCAACAACAAGCTATAATAGTGTACTATTTTTATATATTCGGTTATGTAAGAAATAAAGTAATTCTCTGATCGGGGTTTGAACCACCTGGGTGCAGCACACTACATAACAGTCCATTGTCTATTACCTCTATAAGGACATTAATATACAGTATATATATATTTTGAAAAAAAAAACATCAAATGTTTCCAAAATGTCCCCTTGTGATATTTTAGCTGCTTAGTTACATGACTCTATTTTAATATTACTATCAAGAGGTATTGAATCAGTACAACTTTTATGAAATTCAAGTATTTTAAACGTTTAATTAAAAAGTTTTTTTTAACTATCTAAACCATTTTACCATTACAGCTTTTAAAGTGACACAATGTTTGAGTTAGGCAGGAACATATCTTTGTATCTTATTTTTTATTTAATGTTTTAAAATTAAAAAAAATCATTTGCCCATCGTGTTGATGGGCTGTTCTCCGAATACTGCAATTTAAAAATAAATAACCATTCCCCCTCTCTTGTTTAACTTAAAGATTTCCAGGAAGAATTAAACACAAAACCATCATGTGTCGATTTAAGTGTCCTTCTTTCAGTTGGGTATGCATGATTAGCAACACGGGGTCATTGTTATGATTTCTTTATTATTATCAAATACCTCGTTCACTTTTGGTTATTTTGGAAACATTTTGACATGTTCCTTTTAATTACATTGCTGTCAATATTGTAGCAATAGACGAAAATGAAACGCTTGGAGCTTGTAATGTAGGGCGCTTTGAAGGAGTTAAACTTTGGTGCAGGACAAATTTCCCACAAGCTATACTGTAGTGGCTTTAAAACTCTACAACATCGTGCTGTATGCATGTGGAATGTGTTTGTTCAAATTTTAAAGCTATAGTTCAGAAAAACAAGTGTTAAGAAAAAACAGGACATTTGAATGCTGGTTGCCTTATGTTAAAGAGCATCAATGACAACAGAGCATGCTACTGAAAAACTATCCCATCCCCTGAGCAGAACTGTCTATTTTACATTTACAGTAGGGTGTAACCACTAAAAGAACAATACAATTTAAAAAAAAATGAATGTCAAAATGTTTCCAAAATATTTTAGCTGCTTAGTTACACAACTCCATATTAATATTACTATCAAGTGGTATTAAATCTGTACAACTTTTATTTAAGTAACAGTAAGTGGTGTTCTTACTACAGTACATATTCTTAGAAAAGGATAAAACGTATTAACTTTTTATGAAGTACACAACATAAGCTTAATAATGTTAGAACAAGCACGTTAAAATCAGAAACCGTGTAAGTTTCTAAGTTAAAGATTTTGATTCATAAAATATTTATGAATAATTAAAATATTTATGACAAAGGTGGAAGGTTGTGTATTTTTGTCCGACTTAGCAATCTTGCTTTGATAAAATATATGACTTTTTAATGTTTAATGATTAACATGTTGTAAGACATGGTTTAAAATTGTTAAAAGTCTTACAGTATTAGAGTTTACAACTTAAATTCTTAATTGGAAAAAGATTGTCCCTCAGCAGTGAACAGGATCCGAAACCGGGTGTTTTCTGGTGACAGCTCAAATGCTGTGCATGAGACATTAAGCTTTATTAGCTCCACTTGGCAGTTTTACAAGGTACTTCCGGATACAATTATCATATTTCAATTCACATGTGGTATGATGGGGTATGATGCGCCACGCCCATCGCATTTTATCGCAACGTACCTCGTGCATTTTGAATGGCAGGATCTGTACTGTATTTTATGGCCAGTATGGCAAGAGATTGTCAGTGGCTATAAGTACTTGTCATAGACAAAACCTGAGTTGGGACAAATGCTGCAACACCATTTATAATAAAAGAACAACAGAGACCTTTTTTCAGGTTAAATAGAACCATTCTAACACTTTTCTACAAGTCATTTATTGAAAGTGTCTTAACATACTGTCTCACTGGCTTGTAACATCAGTACCATCGATTGTAATAAGCTGAAAAACTAGTCAAAATAAGCATTCAATTAATTGAGGCAAATCAGATAGTTCTAAATGTCCTCTATAAACAGGGTGAGAAAGAAAATAAAGTTTATTATGATTGTGTCTCTCAACCCCTTCAGTGAGTTAACACTCCTCCTGTCTGGGAGAAGCCTCTGTGTCACCAGTTGTAATATTAATAGACACAATATATATATATATATTTTTATCCCCACTGCAATATCTCTTTCAATGTATCTTCTTCTATCTTCTCCCCTCTCTTGTTGCAAATGAGCAACAGTGACCAAAGAAAAAATATATAGACAAGGGAATTTGTAATTTTAGAAGCTATTCGTTAATCTTTAGAGGAAATTTAGTGACATGATTTTACTCATGATCCCACCAAACTGTTGACATGTTATTATGTCAGTATTACTCAAAGTGATATGTGTTAACTTAAGTGTTCTAGCTGTCCTCGATGCTGTTAAACAATGGTGAAAGATACACATGATCAAAAGGTGGTTATTGTTAATTGTTAATTTGATCTAAACCAATTCTTTGACAAATCATGAAGTTAGTCATTTTAGAACATACAGTATTTCACTGGACACTACTGTGATGAACACAGTCAGATATCTCTCCATATGCTTTTTACCTATCCATAGAATGGTCTGGCGAGTGTGTTACTTTGGATGAGCATAATTTTAGTGATTATATTAGAAAACTGTAGAATTAAACTATTATTCCTAACACATCTTTCATAAAATTTAGTTCATGAAGATAGATAGATATTTACTTGTCATTGTGAATATAAATGTTAATAATATGAGACTGATTTAAATATGAGACTGGTGTAGATTTAAATCACTCTCACAATTTACTGTTCCAATTTCTAATTTCTTCCATCCATTTTCTAACCACGTCTTCGTGAACTGAACCCAGGGTAGTATTATGAAAAAGGGAAATGAGTCCAAATTCATTAAGGATCAGTTTAAAAAAGGTTCCCACTGCGTTTTGTGTCTTGATTTCAAGGATAATTCTGTTATTTTCTATGTCTGTAAAAGAATTGTTGCCATGCCATGATGCCTGAAGGTGTGCTGCCTTTCCAGGTGGAATTATTCTCCTTTTTATGTTGGAAATGGTATTGACAAAGCCAAATCCAAGGATGAACTGTCACATCCCCCAGCCTCTAGACAGAACAGACTTAATCTATCACTTGTCTCAAGGTTTGTTACTATTCATATTATTTTTTTCTCCACCTCTGACTTATTTGGCACCAAAGGGATCTCTTGACTTTCCAAGAGTAAAGAGAACTCTTGAATACAACACAATGAACTAATACTTTCAAATCCAAAAAGAATGGTATAAAATAAGAAAATCTGGTGAACTTTATCTTCTCTCAGCTATTTCTTATGTAGAAAGATTTTATAAACTGTCTTCAGATACTTACATGTCACATGTCAGGGGAAATAAATAATCCAACAAAGTGCATGCTTACTAATTCAAACAATTTCTTAATGTTTTGTTTTGACCTATTACAGCAGCTGTACTGCAATTCAATGGGTCTTTCATGGAATATGTTTTTTTTGTTACATTTAAGCACGCAGAAGAAGCTTATGTTGCCTAACTAGTATTCATAAGCCTCATTTATAATCACTGGTTTATTTGTAATCTTGTCTCTCTTAAAAGTGATAGTGATCGTTTTCATTTTGCACTGTCAAATTTAGAAACTCTGTATTCAGACTTAAACGTTTTTCAATTGAAAATATGGTATATTTAAAGGAAAACATTTTCTTAGATACTGCCCATTTGAGACAATTGAGGTCATGGGTCGGCTCAGCAATCACTTCCCTCTCACATTTCATGGGATTGATGGTATTATACATTGTTCACAAGATCAATTTATTTTTCATGCAACTAAAGAGCTTAGCCTTTTATATTAAGTTGCTTCTGGAAGACACAATAAAGATGAATAATATGAATGTTTTATTTTACTGGTAATTGCTCCTTCAGAAATAAATAATAACATAAGCTATAGTGAACCTAGAAAAGATGTGGCCACCATTGAGCATTAGTCTTACAAAAGAACTCTGCATTCCTCTGGCATAGATATAGGTGACTAAGAAGTATCCTTGAGAGTTTAGATAATGTTAGTGACACCTGCCAGTGTTAACATTTCCAGCTTCAAAGCAGAGGGGATGTAAGGGGATGTTTGTTGAGATGTAAAGGGTTCCCTGATCAGAAATAATTGGAAAGTTTACCTTGGTTTACCTAATTAACTAAGTTGTGGGTAGATCATGGACAATGAGCACTCCAGAAACATACCGTATAAGATCACATTAAGAGCAGTTGGAACTTGAAGCTTGCGCCTGGCGAGAGTCCCTACTTCACTATCATCCAAACAAAACCTGACCTGAGCTAGGTATTTGATCCTTGCTGGAGAGAGCTTTCTATTTTGGGTTTCCTGGGTAAAAGATATCTCGGTTAGAGATGTCTCTCCTGGTTGTGGGTGCATTTCTAAAATTGAGAGATAGGTTCTCATTTATCTTATGGAATCTGGGTTTTCAGAGAGAGATTTAACTGCAGACTGTATTGCATTTATTAAGAAGGCAGCTTATCTCATATTGTGGCCTTTGTAGGCATTATTTAAAAGGTCAATACCACAGCAGTCTAAAGTTTTCTGGGTGATTAGGATGTTAGGCCTCTGAAACATCTTGTCTGTACATACTGTAAATATAGCAACTTGTGTGTTGTATGTTTTGTTGTGTTTAAACAAGTGTGCCTGAATTATTACTCTTTTCACCAAAGCTGTGCCAGAAAATAAAGAATTTCAAGTACCGAGTGTGGTGGTACCTGTAAAATTCCTTGTAGTCACGTGATTACCTGAAAGAACAAGGTGCTATATTTCGGAAATGAAAGCAGTTCCCCTTAAAAAAAACATCCTTGTTCTTTTTCATGTTGATGAATGTGCTTTGCATAAAAAGGGCAACAATGTTCGTGTCATTAAGAAAGTTTTAAATTCAAGCCTTTTAAACAATGTGGCTCGATAGATGGGTTGAATCTTTCAATGCCCCTTGGTGTGCATGTTTATTTAAGAAGGGGACAACAAGAAACTGATAACTTCTTCAGATTTTTTTAAAAAAGGACCCCGCTATGTAGTTTTAAGACTAGTTAAATCTTCTTTGTAAGAACATGCAGTTGCTTGCTAATGTTCTCTTTTTAAGGCTACACCTTCAAATCCTATGATTAAGGTATGATATTGGTGACAGATTTAATTTTCCTGTTCACACAAATGCACAGAAGATACTGGTATTAAATGCAAAATCAACTGCTGTTTGGTTTCTCTATGGTGTTGTAGGGGGGTGCTGAGTGACGTCATGACCCCGAAGAAACAATGCACTATATTTAGGAAATGAAAGCAGCACAAACGCTACTTTGAACAGCACAAACTGGCACAAATGCAGTACTAATGAATGAGGTAGGTTCCATCGTTTGTGCTGTTTGTAGGGGGGGGGGGTAATTTCAGTGAGCTAGATGGGCTGTTAGGTGATGCCGTGAATTCTTACTGTGTCACATACAGAAAATCTTGTTTTAATAATAAAAAATAAATATATATTAGCCCATTAGTGTTTTCCTGTTCTAATCATACTTTACAGTAATACTAACAGAACAGTAATTTTAATTGTGTTTTTTATACAGTATATATATTGTAGTGTTTACAGGTTCTTCTCAGGACAAAGGACCAGTGGAGACGCAATAACCAAGTGATAGCTTTATTCTTTTATCAACCACACAGAAACCAAACACAGGATATACACACACAAGAGGAGACTGACGGAACACGTACACATCTTTAGGGTGGTAATTACTTAACAACAGGCTATACACTTATAAGGCTACACAGGACACTAGAACTACTATGACACTATTTACACATGTAGGGTCAGCTGCTGGTCATCGTGCTGCCCCTCAGACTCTCCCCAGCTACAACTCCCAGCCTGCTCAGCAGTACTATGAGCGTTACACTGCCCCCACCTGAAGCATCTGGCGTCCCGCCGACATCAAACACCCTCCTCAGACTGTACTCGAACTTGGCTAAAGGCTGTGGAACTCTGCGTGAGTGGTTGCTGCGCTGCGGTGGCGGCTGGCGGCCTGCGGATGCCCCATTGTTGGCCGGCTCTGGCCCCGGCTGCTCCTATGGAGCCTCCCCTCAGGGCTCCTCCTCCCGGACCTGGTAGGGGGACAGGTGGTCTCGGTGCAGGACCACCACTCTCCCCCGTGTTCGCAACCGGACCCAGTAGCAGACCTCGCCCACCACCCCGAGGACCTCAGCAGACCCCTCTCACGACGGCGCCAGCTTAGGGCTGAGGTCTTTGCGGCGGTACGGGCTGTACACCCAAACCAAGTCCCCGGGCTGGAAGGCAAGCCCCCTGCAGCGCACATCGTAGTGCCGCTTCTGCCGGACTCCCACCTGAGTCAGGTGGGTCAGTGCAAAGCTGTGCACCCGCCGCATCCGCTGCTGCAGGTCCTACTCATAGTCCGGTCCAGCCGGCGGTGCCGACTCGTCTCCAGGCAGCAGGCCGAAGATCAGGTCCACCGGGATTCGCATTTCCCAGCCCAGCATGAGCGAGGCCGGGGTGCACTTGGTGGATTCCTGGACCGCAGTCCGATACGCCCAGAGTACAAGGGAGAGGTGGCGGTCCCAGTCCCATTGGTGCCGGGACACCAGGGTGGCCAGCTGGATGGCGAGCATCTGATTAAACCGCTCCACCAACCCATCGCTCTGGGGATGCAGCGGGGTGGTCTGCATCTTAGTGATCCCCAGGTGCTGGCACACTCTGGCGAAGACCTGGGACTCGAAGTTACACCCCTGGTCACTGTGTAACTCCTCCGTCACCCCTAGCCTGGCAAACATCCCTCCAGTAGTGCATCGGCCACTCTGGTCCAGGAGGGCATAGGCCTCCGGCCACTTTGTAAAATAGTCCATTGCCACCGGGACGGTGCGCGGAAACGGGCCCAAAACATTCACCCCCACCCACTCCATAGGAGCCCCCACCTGGTGTTGTTGGAGGGGGGCCCAAGAGCGCTCGGGGGGACCCTTCTGCGCCATGCACACCACACACGTTCGGCAATACCGCTCCACATCCCGGTGGCAAAGACCCCAATAAAAATGGCCTCGGAGACGCTGCAGGGTTTTTTTACAGCCGAAGTGCCCCACGCCCAACTTGTCGTGCACCGCTCGGAGCACAGCCCCACGGAGCGACTGTGGCACCACCAGCTGCCACTGTATCTTGTCACTGGAGGGTGCCCGCCATCCCTGGTTCAGCACCCCATCCTTTACCTCCAAAGCCTCCCACAGGGCCCAGAGGCCCTTGACGGACTTTGGGTATGGGGCGAGCTCCTCTCGCATAGGCCGCGCTCCTGCTGCCTTCCAGCAGAACACCAGCCCCATGTCAGGATCAGCTGCCTGTCGCTACACCAGGTCTGACAGGCCCACACCCAGTGACCCCTCCAGATTCCTGGCCACGGCGCTCGCCTCCGTCACGGTACGGACGGCCCCCTCACGTTGCTCCCGCCGGGCGCAGTAGCAGCAGTCCGCAGCCTCACAGGGGCACCGCGAGAGAGCTTCGGCATTGAGATGGTGAGATCCTGCATGGTGCACGACAGTGAAGTCGTACTCCTGCAGGACCTCTGTACATGGGGCCATCTGCCCCTCCGGCTCCTTAAAGTGGAGCAGCCAGGTGAGGGACACATGATCAGTCCTCAACCGGAACCGGGTCCCGAACAGGTACGGCCTGAAGTGGCGGACTGCCGCCATCACCACCAGCAGCTCGCGATGGGTCACGCAGTAGTTCCGTTCAGCCTTATTCAAAGCCCAACTATAGTAGGCAACTACACGCTCCCCATCTGGCCCCTCCTGTGCCAACACCGCGCCCACCCCTGAGTCACTCGCGTCGGTATCTAGGATATACGGTAACCGCGGATCGGGGTAGGCCAGCAGGGGGGCCCCCACCAGAGCTTCACATAACCAGCAGAAAGCTGCTTCACAGTCCGAGTCCCAGTCGAAACGACGGCCCTTGTTGGTGAGGCGGTGCAGCGGGGCAGCGATGCTGGAAAAGTCCCGAACGAACCTTCGGTAGTACGAGGCCAACCCCAGAAAGCTGCGCAGCTCCGCGACGGTGCGGGGAGTCGGCCAACCCCTCACTGCGGCGACCTTACCTGGGTCAGTAGCCACCCCTCGCAGTCCAACAACATGTCCCAGGAAGGTCACCTCCCACCGCAGGAGCTCGCACTTGCGGGAGTTGAGCCTTAGGCCAGCACGGCAGATGCAGGCCAGCACCGCCTGGAGGTTGGTCAAGGCCTGGTCGAAACCCCTGGCATGAACCAGCAGATCGTCCAGATACAGCACACACTGGTTCTGCGGGACCGATCCCAGCACCCTCTCCATCAGCCTCTCGAAAGTCGCTAGGGCATTGCACAGGCCAAAGGGGATGACAGTAAACTGCCAGAGGCCCTGGCCGATGGAAAAGGCCGTCTTTGGGCGAGCATCGGGAGCGAGCGGTACCTGCCAGTAGCTGCAGCGGAGGTCAAGGGAGCTGAACCAGGTCGACCCGGTGATGTAGTCCAAGGCGTCATCTATCCTCGGCAGGGGGTTGGAATCTTTCCAGGTGACCTCGTTCAGCTTACGGTAGTTCACGCAGAACCTCCACGAGCTGTCTTTTTTTCGGACCAGTACAGCTGGCGCCGACCACGGGCTAGTGGAGGGCTCAATCACCCCCGCTCCGGCCATCTCCCGGATCCTTTCCTCGGCGGCGGTCCGCTTGGCATGAGCCATGCACCCCGGTGGGATGTGGATGGGCCGAGCGTCGTCAGTGTCGATGTTATGTTGGACCAGGGCAGTGCAGGTGCAGTCCTCATCTCTCGCAGCAAAGAGGTCCTTGTTCTGTGCGTGTAGCGCCTGTAGCCGCTGCCGCTGGTCCCGATCGAGGCCCTCGCAGCTTCGTTGACAGAGGTCCTCCACGGCGCGCCTCGCTTCCACGCAACACTCCGCCCCCGCCACCGCCGCCTTGTCTGGCCCCTCGGGTGACTCGGGGGCAGGATCCGGCACGCTCGCTCCCCGGCTCGCAGGCCTGGTCCGCCCCAGCGACTGCTGCTGCCGCCACTGCCTCTTTTTCTCCCGTCCCTCGGCCTTCGCCGGGCCTGCACTCCACCAGGTGAAGTCGCTCCCCCTGCCATACCAACTCCTGCTGGCCGAAGTCCAAACTGGCCCCCACTCGCTGCAGCAGGTCCAGCCCCAGGATGCAGTCCTCCTGGATGGGTGCGAGGTAGCAGGGGTGGCGCACCGTTGCTGTACCCAGATGGAAGGCAAGCACCTGTTTGCCCCGGACTGCAGCGAGCTGTCCCGTCACGGTCCTCAGCCACAGGCTGGAAGCCTCCCATCCTGGGGGGTTGGTGCCCTCAGTGTTGGGGAAGATTCCCGGCCGGAGTAGGGTTACCGATGAACTGGTGTCGAGCAGGGCCAGGCAGGGTTGGTCCTCAAGTCGGCAGTCGAGGTACAGGCCCCGGCTACAGCCGACTCACCCCACGGTGGCGTGAGGGCTGCCGGTCTTCACAGTGCTCTCCAGAGCGCAGGTTGAGGTGTTCAAAGGGCGGCCGTCCCAGCGCTGAGCCGCCCCGTTCCCATTTCCCGACGCCGATCGAGGAGTGCGAGGTTCGGGTGCCTGACAGTACCGGGCCCGGTGTCTCCTCTTCCCGCAGCATTCACAAAACAGCATGCAGGGCTGTTCCGCGGGGGTTGCTACATGGGCTGGCTCCTCTTCCCCCTCGCTGGACTCCTCCGTCGCCGCCTCGGTCAGCCGGCAGGGCGCACTGCGTCTGCTGGTGCTTCCAGCCACCCCGAACACGGCCTCAGCCCGTGTAGCAAGGGCCAAGGCCTGCTCCAGCGAGGCCAGCGCGGCCAGCTGTACATGGCGCCGCAGCTCCTCGGGTGAGAAGGTCTTGAGAAAGGCCTGGGGAGCCATCTCCCGCTGCGCCTCCCATGGGAATGCTGGGTATCCTCGGTGGGTGAGGAACATGACATCAGTGGCAACTGGGCCCAGTTGCATTCCTGGTCAGCTCCCCCACAGGGCCAGCCTCTCCCGCATCAGGTCTGGCGCCTCCTCCACGCCAAAGTGCAGCTGGAGAGCTGCTGCCAGCGCCGCATATTCGCCTCGACCTAAGGACCTTCAACTAACCTTAAGAGAAATCAGACTTCACAATAGGACTGCTGAAGAAAACATTTCAGGATTTAGGAATTATAGATGTCTGGCAGTACTCTCATCCTTTAGAGAGGGTCTACACTTACTACTCTGTCCCAAACTCAGCGTACTCCAGAATAGATTACTTTTTCATGTTTAATAGAGATAGACATAAGGTGAAAGAATGTACAATTCGAAATACTCATGTGTCAGATCACTCAGCTGTGTACACATACATATGCAATACATATAATGTAACTACTTCAGGTGGGTAGCTGCGTCAGCATGCATAGTCTGCAAAGGAACAAGTAATAGGTTTATTCCATGCTGATAAGAGAAGTGAGAAAACACCATGTTTCGGCTGTGAAGCCTTCTTCAGGTGTAAGGGTCTTCAACTCACACCTGAAGAAGGCTTCACAGCCGAAACGTTGTTGTGTTTGTGTTATTGTTATTGTTTGTGTTATTGTGCCATATGTTGTTTTACCATCAACATACTGTTTGGTGTAAGGGGAGGTATCTAAATAGTGCCCTATTCTTTGGAGTTATTGACCAACTGTCCCTTTACATATATTGTCATTTGAACACTAATGATGGCCACAAAACCAAGTGCAATTTCAATTACCTTCATTCTTATTGAGGTGATTAAGCAAGCATTCTTGGGAATGTTTCAGTGGAAAAGTCAGCCTCTAGGTAGAACAGAGAGAAAGAACAGAGACAGAAGAAGGAGAAGAACAGAACTGTGATAGGGCCCCTATTTACAGGCCAGACTTTAGAGAATGTTCAGGTAATTTGAGCACTTGATGAGACTAGTTTAGGAGATAGTAGCTGATTGCTGGCTAATAATATTTTGTTGATATTTACTTCCTATTTGTGGCATCCAACAGGCTGGAGAAATCTTGATTAGTGATAAATGTTCTCATTCCCAGCATCCATTTTAGAGAGTGATTTAGACTGGAATAGGGTCTATTATTTTATAAGAAACAGGTTTCCACCTTTCCAGATTGTATTTTTTTCTTGTTTATAGGGCTGATTTCTGTCTCCACAGGTCCTGTAGAAGGGAGAGCCCTTGCATTCATTGTCTTGCAATTATCTGTATGTAACAGTAAACTGTATACTGTATGTTTGTGCAAATACTTGTAAATAGTAAACATTTGTTTGTTTGTTTGTTTGTTTGTTAAGTTTATTGCCTGGTTTATTACTTTATATCTCACTGAAGATATATTTGTGCTAAAGAACAAAGGAAACGTGCCTTTAAGTATTCTACTTGGTATTCACTGACAACAAAGAGAATGCAAATGTTATCTTTGTGACAGGTTCTAATGATTTTATACTTTTAATCTTTATCCCTTTGTTCACACCTTAGATTTTTACAATGGGTTGAAACAATTAATTTCACATATGAGATAATAAGCAGCTTTTTCTGGCATTTTGTGTTTCCATGTTTCTTTCAGTATATCTAATGGCCCTCTCACATATATTGCATACAGTACAATAATACACAGGACAATAAACCTGTCAGTAGTTGATGAACTTCTCAACATGCAAACAATAAGAATGATAAATGCATGTTCCAATCGTTTCTGTTTTCAACTACAAATCTTTGCACCATTCTCTTCAGTGAGACGTAAGCAGGTTTGCTTAAAGCATTCTACTATTACATAGTTTTCTGTTTATTTGTCCCTAAACTGCTATATATTTGCTTTAGCAACTTACTATAGGCCTAGAATCTGCTCCTTGGTCACCAATCCTACCTCTAATTAGATTATCTAATGCCTTCACAACTGTTTTGCTTCATCTCTTTGACATACTGTAATCATTTAAGTTTAAAATTATCACATTTCCTAAACTACTCTGAGTTAATGGGCCAAGAATATCAAGCAATTTAAGAACACAGCACATTGATTATTTGCAGCAGTACTGGCATAATTGGTTATGTTTTGACACCAGCAGTAATCTGTCACTCAGAATTGGTTTTACAGTAATAGACCATGTCATTATACAAACATGGAAAATCAGATAATGTCTTTAATTTTTATGTCTTATACCTACCCAAGTGAACTGCTAAAGAGTGTCATCCCTTTATGATGACAGGAATATTTTCTATTCTTTATGATTCATAATCATCATTTTCAATAGGTGGAAATTCCTCAACAGGAAGAATAAGTATATTGTTAACCTTGTCAATTAAACACGTTGCTTAGACTTGTATCTGGTCACTGACTGGTAATCCACATCCTTACAGGGATCAATGCAACTTCAACCTTTTTATTATCTCCCTCCTGTAACACTGAAACAGTTACAGCTTTAGTCTTCCTTTCAAGTCAACCTTTTCATCCTTGGCCATTAAATTCACAATATTCTTTCCTCTGATTTAAACAGCGTAGACTTGCTTTTTAAGAAAAATGATTTGCTCAGCCCGCAGACCACCTGGCGCACGCTACCGGGCCACTGGTGGTCCACGGACCACTCTTTGAGAACCACTGCACTAGAAAACAAGCATCATTGCATTCACTGACAGACCCTGGAAGCTTCCTCTTCCTGCATCTTAAAAACATCACCTAACCAATTGGCTTTAGACAACTGCTTTGGTGAGAGAGCAGCAGTTCATTCCCCCAGAGGAATCTGGGGGATGTGGTCCCTACTGGGGTGGGGCTCTCACACAATGTAAACCTTTCAGCTGTGAAAATCTTGAAAGCTAAAAGTTTGGCGAAAGAAAGCAACAACAGATGTTCCAAAGAAACCTCCTATTCTTTTTTTGAAGCATTAAATGGCTTGAGCATGAATGGTTTCCTTTGGAACTGCTCACTTTTCATTTTTATAACAAATTATGGCAAGAGTACAGTTCAAAACGATAATTTACAGAAATATTGTATATGTTTTTGTAGAAAAATGTCTTATAAAATTATTGGGCAGTGATACATTATGCACCATGATTTAGGGGTTTTGTGATTTTACTGAGCCAATTATTAATTGTAGCAGTAATCACGAGGTGGTTCGTTATGGCTTTTAGACAATCAATCGTCAGAACAACTAACAACACACACACACACGGATTCAATACACAAGATACATTTATTAACCATAAATTGTGCACCAAACATATACCAGTCTGCTTGGATACAGGCAGCAGACCTTACTGTGAGGGTTACCAAAATACAAGTTATATAATCTCGAAGAGATGCAAACACAAAGAGATACACAACAGAGAGTATACTTCAATATACAGTTTGGCTATACCAAATTGCTAATCAGTGTTATTACCCACTGTTACACTAGACTCGGAAGTAAATACATTACTCATGAATTAAATTGATAACAACTTGTGTTGAGGTAACAATTAAATTCTCGAGACGCAATGTAGGACATTGGGTTGACTTATCCACTATGTATGGATTTGGTTTCAAAGAAACAGATGTGTGATGATTGGTTGAGAGTTTGGTGGACATTGGAGACCCACGTGGTGTTACCATGCCCTGCCAGTCCCTGATTGGTTGACCAAGGTGAGAGACGAGTCACTTACTCCTGACACCTAGGAATGCAGTCCAGATGTCCTCTGGCACTCCTATAGACAGATAGGTGCCAGGGATGACCATTGATGCATCCCCATTTGGGAGTTGTTCCTTATAAAAAAAAACACCTTAAATCAGCCTGCATGAATAGCTTATCTGTGGCTGCACCACAGAGATGAAGAGAGAGATGGGGCCTCATTTAGGAAAGCACAGCAACGCTTAATTCTGTCTTATTAACAAGCATTGCCGCTACAATGACAATGATCAAAAACACACAACCAAATATATTCCTGAGTTCATCAGGAAAAAAAAAGGTAACCAAGTCAATTCAACTCCAGAATTAGATCCAACTGTGTGAAAGAGCATTTACTCCAAGTGTCAATAGAACAAGCTTGCAAAGCATCTAAGCTGAAGTAAGGTAAATGATTGCACATAGGTTGGGGAGTTCAATGGGTCACTGCCTTCATGCAGATACAAAATGTTGTCCCAGTTGTGCTGTTTTTAAGAGGTGGAGCCTTTGTTATAGAGACATTTTGGAGCACAGATGAAAAGAGTAGGGGATTAAATTATTTTCAGCTGACAGTGTACTTACAGATGCAGCCATTCAAAACAAGCGGGCGATACCGCATTATTTTGCGGTGCACTTTACACAGTCTACCGCGAGTTACCATAAATTCTCCTATAGTACCGCAAGTAAAATAATAGTATCCGGAATTTCCGCAAGGTGGAGCTAATAAAGCTCAACCTCTCATGTTTGAGCTGTCGCCATCAAAGAAGATATTACTAATAGTATTAATAATGAATGACCTTGGACAAGCTGTAAACTCAAAGTATTGCCCTGGTCCACATTCTTTTTTTCATTGACCGTCTTTGTAAAAGTAACACCACAGCATTTCGCAATCATGCATTTGTTTCCAATCATGCAAAGTACAGTAATTTTTGAGAATCTCCGATTCACCATGCCTTTCACATGCTCATAAAAGAGATTGACTTAGGAACATAAACATATTACTGTATGCAAACTGTACTGTATACAGTATGTACATGTATATTTAATGTCTTTACTGTGCCCGTTTAAGTATTGAATATTTATATGGAATTTTACCACTGAAGGGAAATCTTAGTAGCTGAGCATAAAAAGAATAGGAGCATACTGTAACGTGTTTGAAGGCCATAAACGATATTAATTTTGGAACATAAACATACAGTATATAGCTGGTCTCGGTACTTTAAAGAAAAAATACACACCAGTATTCCATTTCTCCCTAAACATTTTAAGCATCGAAGTCTTTAACTAACGTGATACCGGAGTCAACAAGCATACTTTTAGAATTTGATTAAAAGGAAATATAATATGGAACCGCGTATCTAAAGAAATTAATAACGATCTAATTATATTCATGTACCGCAACACAAGAATAGTACACGCTGTACGATGTCTGTTGATAATGTTTGTAGGGCTTTTTCAACACTCCTCATGTGACCTTGCCAGTGGCGCTGTGGGTTAGGTTCCTGACTCCTACATCACACGTTGCGTGTTTGAATCCAGCTGGAGCCATGACTTTTTTTTTTAACAAACATTTCTTTGAAAAAATAAAACGTTTCCCTGGCTCAGAGATTAAATAAAACTTCACTCGCACCAAACAAATTTATATTTCTAAATATCACAACATGATCGAATTTAAGTCATTTTAATAACAATGAATAGTCACCTATGCATTACAATATAAACATTTATATTGATTTAAATCGCGTTTAAATCGCCTTTATTTAAAACCCATAAATAAAGCTGATACTGTTTAGACTTTTAATTATTTAAAACTGTATTACAGCAGCACAATGCACAATGCAACGTAAATCGCTATCTTTGTCTTCTGCGTAATAATGTTCACCTCTCTGTCCAGCAAATTAACAATAGTAATAATAATGAACTTTATTGTATATGGCACCTTTAAAGGTGGCTCCTCAAAGTGCTTTACAGGATGAAAACAATAACAACAATACTGTTAGGCTGGGCAAACGATTTTTTTTAAAGAAATACAAAATGAGATATAATGATGTGTTCCGGCTTAGACATTAACGAAGAGCATAACACGTTGGCGGCGTAGCGGTCGGTTCTGGCTTTCCCATCTACTGTATACCGATGCATTGCAAGTACAACCCCCCTCTCTGCGGGAGTGCTGGCTGTGAGGAATTAAACCGGTTTCACAGGTATTTTCAAAGTAGAAGGGGGCGAGATTTCCAGTGAAAGACACCTCCCCCCCTCCAAAACTAAGTAAGTACAGTACGTACTAGTTAAGAAAGCTAGGCTCCTCAATGAAATCGCTTTAACATGCTAATGCGTTGGTGTAACAGTCTGGGCGTGGCAAGCTTCTAATGTCAACCCGACTACGACAAAAGGAACCCTTCTTTCAATAGAAGACAATGAACATATTCTAGCCCTAAATGAATTAATAGCAAACATGGTTTACATAAACCATGCTTGATTACCAATTTTGTGGAGTGGTGTCATCTTAACCATCTCCAGCTTAACACCAGCAAGACCAAAGAAATGATCTTTGACTTTCGAAGGAATAAGTCTCCGCTGAACCCTGTTTCCATCCAGGGTGAGGACATAGAGGGCGTACATTCCTACAAGTACTTAGGGGTACACCTGGATGATAAGCTGGAGTGGTCTGGTAACACTGACGCCCTGTACAAGAAAGGTCAGAGCCAACTCTACTTTCTTAGGAGACTCAGGTCCTTTGGTGTGTGTGGAACACTGCTACACATTTTTTATGAATCAGTGGTGGCAGCGGCCATCTTCTACGCTGTTGTGTGCTGGGGCAGCAGCATCATGACAAAAGATGCAAATAGGCTCAATAAACTTATCAAGAAGGCTGGCACTGTGTTGGGGATGAGCCTTGACCCCATGGAGGTGGTGGCTGAGAGGAGAATGCTGACCAAGCTCACAGCCATCATGAACAACACCTCTCATCCGCTTCATGGGACTGTTACTGGGCAGCGGAGCACATTTAGCAATAGACTGCTCCAGCTACGGTGTTCAAGGGAACGTTTCCGCAGGTCTTTCCTGCCGGCGGCTGTCAGGGTGTATAACGCTGCCCTAGGCTAGGACTGTTAGCCCTTCATTTGCTCGTCTATGGACAGCATGTTTGCTCCATTGTACTTTTTGGACAATCAGTCTGTATAAACCTATGCACATTTTGCACATATTTTATTGTTTTTACAGTGACTATGATCAGCACATTTTGCACACACCTATGTATTTATTTATTTTTATTTATTTTGTTGTCTTTTGTTTTATAACTATTCTGATGTCTGTTTTGCTTGTCTTGGGCTGGACTGCTGTAACATATCAATTTCCTTACGGGATTAATAAAGTATTATCTATCTATCTATAAAAGACATTTTTCCAAGAAAATTTAGCCTTTGTCACTAATGAAACCATAAGAGACATAAATATAGAAATCTTAAGATTTTTAAAATACATGACTTTGCTAAAATTTACTTAAAAATAAAAACAATTACAAACGCCAGCGGAGAGAGAGAACAGGGGAGGGATGTTGGTTTTGCATAAGGGGCGGGGCTATGGAAATGAGGTCTATTTGGGAATGTGGAGTTACATGTTCTGGCTGTTTATGAATTATCATTGTTGAGTATGGAGTGTTGAGGTATTGGTTTTGTGTAATGCTTTATGTTGAAAATTGAGGTGGATTTTGTTTATGATAAAGAGGATAAACTGGGATGGGAGGAGGGTTTGGTTTTGCATAAGGGGCGGGGTTATGATAATTGGTGGAATTTGAGAGAGTTTGCGGGCTATTTTTGGTTTGTATTACGAATAATTTGTACAAGATATTGAGATTTATTGATAATTGGAGGACGGTTTTGCTTTAATGGTTTGATATATTTGATTTTGTATTGTGGTTGTTATCTATGTTTTTGGTTGGTAGTTATTATGGTTATTATGTTTATTGTGTCATTTTTGATTATTGGATGTAATAATCAAAAGAGAGAGAGAGAGCAAGCGCCTTCTTTTTACTTTTGTAGCCAAAGGGCCTTGCAGATCAGATTCCCTTCCCCCTACGGAAAGACAGACACATGTTTTCACAGTTTAGAAGCCGCTCTTCAGACGCAGGCGAGCGAGCAGCCCCTAGATAAAACATTAACTTTATTTAAACTCCAACGAAAGTATTAATGTTTTTTTTAATCAAATTCTAAAAGTATGCTTGTTGACTCCGGTATCACGTTAGTTAAATTCGATGCTTAAAATGTTTAGGGAGAAATGGAATACTGGTGTGTATGTTTTCTTTAAAGTACCGAGACCAGCCATATACTGTATGTTTATGTCCAAAATTAATATCGTTTATGGCCTTCACGTGCTATACAGTATGCTCCTATTCTTTTTATGCTCAGCTACTAAGATTTCCCTTCAGTGGTAAAATTCCATATAAATATTCAATACTAAAATGGGCAGAGAGATAGACAGAGAGAGAGAGAGACACCAAGGGGTGCGGAACCAGGGAACTATTTACATGGAAAATGGGCGATCTCCCCAGACTGTACGTCCGTTTCAGTGTTACCTGGATACCTCTTGGGGGATATCCTCTATATACTCTTGGGGGGAATATCCTCTTGGGGGATATTCTAACAACAAGTGATTATAAGATGATCTGTCAAAGTGCAATGAAATACAATATGCTGGACAGTATGCTTCTCAAAGCGCTTTTCAAGATAACAACAATAACAGCAACAATTTTACAAGTGGGAAGAAGAATATCATCAATATTAATAATAATAATAAACTTTATTTTATATAGCGCCTTTAAAGGTGGCTTTTTAAAAAAAAAATTAAATGCATTTGCATTTGCACACAGAGCAGTGTTTACTTGAACATGGAGATGCCAAACTGAATAATTCCTGCACACAACGATTGCAGCGGAATTTGCATCATTTGGCAGGGCTATGATTCATACAAGTGGTGGTGGATTTGGAGACAAAATGTATTTACATTGGGTTGCTGTAAGTGGAGCACTAATAAGCCCAAAGCTCTACTTATTATTTTACAAAAGAATGCACCTGACAGGGTGGACAGTATGCTTCTCAAAGCGCTTTACAGGATAACAACAACAATAACAACAACAATTTACAAGTTCTGGGAGGAAAAATATGATAAATATTTATAATAATAATAATAATAATAAACTTTATTTTATATAGCGCCTTTAAAGATGGCTCCTCAAAGCGCTTTACAGGATAACAACCAATGAAACAACATTGGTTGGGGGTTGAAAATACCTGTGAAACCGTTTTTTTCACAATGTACTGTAGACACAGAGTGTTACACCAACGCATTAGAATGTTAAAGCGATTCCATTGAGGAGCTGGGCGTGATAATTGTTTTGTTCCTTGATTCATTTATCTGATCTGCAAGGCCATTTGAAACAAAACAAAAACTAAAAATAAGATACAATCTACAGACATTCACAACATAAACATATCTTAAAACATTTACATATATTGTTAAATTATTACTTTAGGTTACTGAAACGGCCATCTTTAACTATTCCGTGTCTGAGTGGCTGCAGGTAGAGACACATTCGAAAAAAAGTTCATCCCAGTTACAATACATTATTTTTAATATTTTTGTGGTAAGAGGGAGCAAAACATCAGTATTTACTGCTAATAATAAGTGTACGATCTATAGTTGAAATCTGAGCCTAAATAAAAAGAAAAAGCATTTTCAGAGAGCAATTACGCTGCGTTTATGTAGAATAAGTGATTAGGTTTATGAGCAATCTAATTACTTATTCCTTTAAAACGCTATATAAAAAAAAGTTTATTATTAATTTGCTGGACAGAGTGGTGAACATTATTATGCATAAGACAAATATAACGATTTACATTAAAAGACATTTAATTAAACACGGCGTTGTGATTTAAATGGGAATGGGGGTGACGGGAACTCTTAATCTAAATAAAAATAAAATAAATAAAACAGGTTTCGATAGTTAATAAACACTTTTTATGCACGGAATACGGGTGATTTTTCTTCCTCCTATTCAGCTTTGAAATCTGTGTATGCTGTAAGGTTTTTACTTAAATAAACTTTTAAAATACGCGTTTGGAATAGAAACAACATATGTTATTGACTTCCTGGTGTGGAGAGCAGATCAGCACGTCTTTTTTCCCCAATCAGAGGGGTGTCAGATGGTGTCAGGCAATCACCATTCTGAAGCCCTACCATAATCTCTGGTATAGGGAGACACCAGAATTCTGTCTCATAGTCTAGATAGATAGATGATAGATACTTTATTGATCAGTAATAAGTATCTATCAGAAATAAAGTAAATCATTTTCATTTTAGGAAATTATGAAACGCTCGGTTAAAACCAAGGGAGACTGTCTGTTACAGTGGACATAAAAACAAGAGTTTGTTGTGGCGTTATTGGAAACCCAAATTTAACAAAAAATCGCTGGCATTATATCCAAGAAGACACAGACCGGCGCCAGACCGGGAGAATGCCCACAGCGTAAAAGAAAATGCCTGATGAACTAGGGATTGGACAGTTTCCAAGTGTTTGTACAATCGATGGAAGTGTTCAAATAAATGTGCAAAAGAAATAAACAAAATAATCATTTATTACTTTATCATATTGGCTAGCTAATGTCCTCTCTTTGCTAGTTAGTGGCTGTGTTTCTGTGTTGGGTAGCAATGGGTGACTATATTCTCAGGCGGAAGATGTAAACAGCTTAATTTTTGTGTTAAATAATTTTTTTAAAAATTAAAATTCATTCTATACAGCAATCGCATATTTGGGTACCGTTTCATAAAACTTTCATGCTTAAAATGTTTAGGGAGAAATGGAAGACTGGTGTGTATTTTTTCTTTAAACTATCAAGACCAGCCATACACAGTACAGTTTACATACAGTAATATGTTTATGTTCCTAAATTAATATCGTTTATGACCTTCAGATGCCTTATGCTGCTCTTCTTTTTATGCTCAGCTTCTAAAATTTCCCTTTAGTGGTAAAATTTCATATAAATATTCAATACTAAGCAGATTAAAATGTGCACAGTAAAGTGATTAAATGATTAAATCTTTTCACTACCGACCAATGCACCACAAGTGCCCCTGTCGGTCATTTTGGCCAGCCAATCACTTACCGCGGTGCACTGCGGTGGCTTATGGGTAGTTCAATTCAATTCAACTTTATTGTCATTAAACTTACACAGGTGCATAGTATAATGAAAAGTGTTTCTCATTAGTCACTCAGGTGCAGTATATAAATAGGACAGAAGATGAGACAATAGACAGTTACACAATAGCAATAATAGTAACAACATGTAATAACATAACATAAATAACATGTAATCGAAAACTGTGCAAACTTCCGCAAACAGAGAAAATTTAACAGGACAAAAACAGTGCAAGGTAATTCTTGGAACAGTGCAAAAAAATAGTGTGGTTAAAAGTAGTATGGTTAATTAATATTAAATATTATTATGCCTGTTACAATTTTACTGGGCTATCGAGGGGACAGTACAATTTTGGCTTACATGTGTGTGTGGTGGTGTAGGAGTACAGTAGCTGTGGGTACAGGAGGATGTTAGGAGAGATCATAATAAGGTGGAAGGGAGTGGGGGCGTCACCAACTTGACAGCTCTGGGGAAGAAGCTATTTTGGAGTCTAGTTGTGTGCGACTGGAGTGACCGGAACCTTCTGCCAGATGGTAAGGGGACAAACAAGTTATGACCGGGGTGAGTGGGGTCAGACATAATTTTGGTGGCTTTTTTCAGACTCCTGGTGTTGTATATTTCCTGGATGGATGGTAAGGCACTGCCAATGATGTGTTGGGCAGTTTTGACCACCCGCTGTAGTGCCTTACGGTCGGATGCAGTGCAGTTGCCGTACCAGACTGTGATGCAGCTGGTCAGTATGCTCTCCACCGTACATCTGTAGAAATTGGTGAGGATCAGTGGGTGTAGGTGTATTTTCTTCAGCCTTCTCAGGAAGTACAGCCGCTGTTGTGCCTTCTTGATGAGACTGGAGGTGTTCAGTGTCCATGTAAGGTCCTTAGAGATGTGAACGCCTAGGAATTTGAAGTTATTCACCATCTCCACCGCAGACCCTTCTATGTAGATGGGGGAGTGAACTTTTCCTTGTCTTCTGAAGTCAACAATCAGCTCTTTGGTTTTGCTGATGTTGAGACATAGGTTGTTGGTTCGGCACCAGTCTGCGAGTTGTTTTATCTCCTCCCTGTAGGCAGTCTCATCGTTGTCAGTGATCAGGCCCACGACTGTGGTATCGTCAGCATACTTGGTGATGGTGTTTGTGCTGAACTTAGCAGTACAGTCGTGGGTGAACAGGGAGTAAAGCAGTGGGCTGAGCACACAGCCTTGAGGGGCACCGGTGTTAAGGGTGAGTGTGTTGGAGATGAGGTTGCCAATCCTGACAGTCTGGGGTCTGCTGGTGAGGAAGTCTAGGATCCAGCTGCAGAGGGTTGTATCTAAACCTAGAGCCCTGAGTTTGGTAGAAAGTTTTATGGGTATGATGGTGTTAAATGCTGAGCTAAAGTCAATGAACAGCATTCTTGTATAGGTGTTCCTTTTATCCAGGTGGGTTAGTGTGGTGTGTAAAGCTATGGAGATTGCATCCTCTGTGGAGTGGTTTGTGCGATAGGCAAACTGGAGAGGATCCAGTGTTTTTGGAATGCTGGCTTTAATGTGCGGAATAAGTAGTTTTTCAAAGCACTTCATTATGATGGGGATGAGTGCAATAGGGCGGTAGTCGTTTAGGCATGTGGGGGCTGATTTTTTCGGTACTGGCACGATGGTGGTTGTCTTGAAGCAGCTAGGTACAGTGGCCTGGGCCAAGGACAGGTTGAAGATGTCGGTACAGACATCAGCTATCTGCCAGGCACATGTTCTGAGTACTAGGCCAGGGATACCATCAGGTCCAGCAGCTTTCTGTGTGTTCACTCTACTTAGTGATTTCCACACATCTAGCTTCGATAGTGTGGGGGGTGGGGTGGTAGGGGAGTCAGTGGTCCAGGTGGCTGGTTCAGGGTTTTGAGCTTCGAAGCGTGCATAGAAAGTGTTAAGCTTGTTTGGGAGAGAGGGGTCAGTAGCGCTTACAGGGCTTGTTTTGCTCTTGTAGCTTGTGATTGTATTTATGTCTTGCCACATGCGTCGTGGGTTAGTGTTGGTGTTGTAGTGGTGTTCTATCTGGGATTTGTACTGTTTCTTGGCAGATTTTATGCCAGCTCTTAATTCTTTCCTAGCCCCTCTCAGTTCTTCCTCATTACCAGATTTGAAGGCTGCATCACGGGCTTTGAGCGGGGAGCGGATCTCAGTGTTCATCCAAGGTTTTTGATTCGGGAGTTTGCGTATCTTTTTAACGCTCACCACATCATCAGCACATTTGCTGATGTAGCTAGTGACTGCTGATGCATACATATCAATATCAGTGTGGGATCCATGGGAGGCTGCATCTTTGAACACACTCCAGTCTGTGCACTCAAAACAGTCCTGAAGCATTGATTCTGCCTCTTTGGTCCATGTTTTTACAGTTATATGGAGCCTTGGTGCGTTTGAGAAGTCGTCTGTAGGCTGGGAGTAGGAACAGGGAGATGTGGTCAGATTGTCCAAGAGGGGGGTGAGGTACTGCTTTGTAAGCACCGGGTACATTAGTATAAACAAGGTCAAGTGTGTTGTTTCCCCTGGTGGGGCAGTCAACGTGTTGGTTGTAGCTAGGCAGGACTGATTTCAGATTTCCCTGATTAAAATCACCTGCAATAATAAAAACACCATCAGGGTGTGCTGATTCTTCTTTACTAATAGCTTTGGACAGCGTTTTGACTGCTTCCTTAGCATTAACGTTCGGAGGTATGTATACAGCAGTAATAATGACCGACGTGAATTCCCTAGGTAGGTAGAAGGGTCGGCATTTTACCATTAAATATTCTAAGTCGGGTGAGCAGTGGATAGCGATTTCTGTAGTATCTCTGCACCATGCTTGGTTGACATAAATACACAGACCAAGAAGGTTGCGCGCGGTACGGGTTTGTACCGGGCATTTTGAATGGCTGCATCTGTACATGAGGTTTGCATGTTCTACTTCAGTGTGCATGGGTTTCCTCTTGGTGCTCTGTTTTCTTCCTACAGTCCAAAGACAAACTAGTAGGTTAAATTGATTCTGTGGAAAATGGCCCCGGTGTATGTGTATGTTTGTGTCTCTGTGTGTCCTGCCATAGAATGTGTGTCCCATCCAGGATGTAGCCATTCAAAATGTGCGGTAAAACCTCGTACCGCAGGATATGATCAACAGGCGGCTGCAGTACGTGATTCGCTGGCCAATGATCGACATGTGGCATTTGTGGTACATTAGCTGTTAGTGAAACAATTGCTTAATTTAATCTCACTACTGTGCATGTTTAAATCCGTTAAATATGGAATATTAATAAATACTTTTACAACTAAAGAGAAATTGTGGTAGCTAAGCATAAAAATAATAGGAACATAATGTCTCAGGACATCATATCCTCATAAAAGATATTAATTTAGGAATAGAAATATATTATACATACTGTATATGGCTTAAATAAAAAGTACACAACAATCATAAACATTTTTTTGCATCAAAGTCTTTAACTCAGTCACTGTGGTTATTTTGGAAAAGTTTGACATGTTTGTTCTGACTATACTAAGTTTATATACTTTGTAAAAAGCTATAATATTTTAACCTTTTATATGAATACTTGCTGTCATTATTTCAGTAAAAAACGTGTACTTTTTTGAATCCTCTTAATAGGGAATATAATATGGAATCGTGTAACTAATTAATGAACTAGATTAATTTAAGGATCTAAATAAAATATATTTATATAACTGGTAGTATTACTGTAGTCCACTTTCTTTCTAACCGTTTAATTTTTTCTTTGACTCATTCACCTTGATTAGTATTGAAACACTTTAAGCTGTTCGTTTCAGCTGTGTTTTCAAGTGGCCCCTATTCCCACTCTATTTAAAGTTCTATTCCCACTTAGGGGACAAGATGTTCTTCTAACAAAGTTTTTAAAAACTTAAAAAAATAGTAAATATTATGTTCACTTTATTAACACGTTTCTTGTTTTTTTTTATATATCACAACATTTTCAATGTGAAATGATATTAAGAATGAAATGAGCAAATGTGAATACTGTTGTAGCGGCAAGGCTTATTAAAATACAGCAATTAAGTTTTCTGCTCCCTTGTCAGTGAGGCCCCATCTCTCTCTTCATCTCTGTGGTGCAGAGAAGCTATTCATGCAGGCTGATTTAAAGATGTTTTCTTTTAATAAGGGACAGCTCCCAAATGGGGATGCACTTAGCTAAGCCTGGCTATCATGATCAATGGTCATCCATTGGCGCCTATCTGTCTAGGGAGTGCCAGATGGACATCTGGACTGCATTCCTAAGTGTCAGGAGTAAGTGACTCATATCTCACCTTGATCAACCAATCAGGGACTGGTAGGGCCGAGTAACCCACGTGGGTCTCTGATGCCCATGAAACTTTCAGCCAATGAACGAGCTGAAGTTCTTCCAGGTAAAAACAGGCAACACAGAGAGCCTGAGGAGAATTCCAGGGGGTGCGAGACAATTCCAGGGCAGGACGGCCCAGGAGCAGAAAGGCTAGCAAGGGCAAGACATTCTCGCAGCGCGCCTCCTGACCATCCTGAGACTCAGCCCGGACCAACACGTAACAGCTAGTGTGTCCGAGTGCCAGAACTTTCCTTTGTTCTAAGGGTCGAGAGCGGAGGTTGCCAGCGTAACCAAAGGATCCACCCGAGGTTAGCACCAGCAGCAAGCCTCGTGAACAGGTCAGGACTGTGGACAGCTGAATCAGTGTTCAGAACTAGCCCATCATCAGGAACGAACCGGTCTTCTTCCTGACCTGCTGGGACCCACAGTCATCTTTTCTCCTGTGCACAAACTTCGCTAGTTAAAGAGTATTCAACTTCACAGCATTACAGCTCGAGAATTCAATTGTTATCCCAACCAGTTGATATCACTTTAATTCCTAGGAGTTATGTACTTGTTTCGAGTATCTAATGTAGAAGTTGTAACCAAGTTCATTTACGAAACGGTCTAAATGAATGATATACTGAACGTATGTCCTCTTGATATGTGTAAATCTTCGTAACTGAATGAATATAAACCTTTGTATTCTGATAACCCTCACGATAAGAATTGTTAGGTTTACATGCATATTCTATGTATTAATAAATGTATTCTTGTGTATTAGTACCTGTGTGTGTGTGTGTTGTTTGAGTTATATCGCATGGTTGGATTCTAAGGCCATTAAAAGAATCATTTTGTGACTTACTGCTACAATTAATAATTGTCCCAGTAAATGCCCAAACCCCTACAGAACTGGTGCCTCGTGTGAGCACACTACACTGTCAACAGTGGGGATAAAATCCAGTTCAACTGGTTTAATTCAATTGAATTTGAAACCCTTTATTCATCACAGTGGGGCAATTTAACACAAGCCTTTACAACAAGCCATAAAACGAAATCATATATATTATAATTCTAATAGAGAATAACAAGGTGGTATTAAAAAAAACACCGAAACTACAATAATGTATCTGATCATTATTCACAGTACTAATTTATTAATAATAAATAATAATTTCAAACATATCTTTTTCAAAGTAATTTGTTTTCTCTGGTTTTCATAACCTTCGCTTTCTATTTGTGAGACACATTGTTGTTGAAAAATGACATTCACACCGCAGGTATTTTGAATTTATAGATTTTATTTAAACAATATCTAGTACTTGGTTGCATATTTAGAAACCTTAGTTTGAATAAAGCAGATTCCAGATGTAAGAAAGTTCATACTTTAAGAATACATTATGCTACATTTTTTATGCATCAGTGCATACTTTTTAATTGGACGTTTAAAACAATGTAATTTTGTTAAATTTATTATGTAACACACGTTTCGTACACAAAAAAGTCACATTCTCCCCTCTCCCTCTCGTGTGAAGCAGATCAGAAGGTCTTTTAGTAATAAGATGAATGAAAGATCCTTCAGACCATCTCCAGGATTCTCTGAAAGTAGGGATTGTTTCGTGCCAGCCAGCTAGCGCATTGTCACCTTGCAGTAGGGGGAGGGAAGTGGGCTTTAATTTCACTCTCCATCATTACACATTCCCAATAGTCACTGATGCAGCTTTAGCCAAGTAATTCCTGGTTTAAATTCCTGGTTTTAAGAGAAGAATGTGATTTTTTGTGTATCTTTGATTTGTTTTTTGCAGCTGATATTTTTTCCTTGGTTCACGCGTGCTGTACTTGGAGTTGTTTTAGGTTGTTGTGGTTCTTTGTATTACAGGTATTACAGTAAAACAGTTTGTATTATGGGTAATTGTGGTGTCCATCATGGCTTTTGGTTGAGAGGATTTTACTCTGCGCCCGACTTTGGAGTAGTCTGAGAAATGTTGCAAGGCAGATTATTTATCGATAGCATGTTTTAGTCTCTCGGTTTATTGGGGACGTATCAGATGTTAAACTGAGGAAGGGATACAACCCCCACGTTCAAAACAGACAAAGGTGATAAAGGTGACAAATATCCATTCAAAAGGGTGCAGTGTGTTAACACAAACTCTAACAGAGCCATTTGTAAGAGCAAGGTGACGTTCTGCTCAATTACCTGTGAGCTACAACATCAGTCAGAGAGATTTTAAATTCTTTAAGCAACATTAACTGTTTGTCAAATTCACCTACTTTGCGCAGTACATGACTTCTGATGCAATCTCATCAAAGGTTTATTTGTTATAATTCTGAAAACTGGACGATATGCCTGAGGGACTCATTCATAGTATAATCAAAATAACCCATCTGCCGGGTCTCAACTCCCTCTGTTCCATACACTTGAATCCCATGAAGTCAGATCCATAGATATACTGAAACAATAGCGCACACGGCAACGAATGGCAATGAGTTCGTATACTGTATAAATATGCTGTATATACAGTATGATACCGTATGGTTTCAAAGCCACCAGAGTACCTTATGTGTGAAATATTAATTTAAGGATCTAAATATAATAAATTTATATGGCTGGTAGTATTACCGTAGTCCTCAGTATACTACCAGTCCAAATATTTTTCTTAATCAAAATTTAAAGTTAAATTCCTAGTTGCTGAAATTTGTATCAAGAAAAAGCTATAATAACAAACTATTTTTATACATTCTGCTATGTAAAAAAAATATAGCCAAAAGGATCAGTCTAAAGGTTAATTCCAATCTGAAAAGACAAGACTCAACATGTTTTTTCTGTAACTTTTCAGTTTACAGCCATGGTCATTCATTATTAATAATATATTCTATATTGCATTTAAATTGGGTATGTTTTTACAAATATAAAAAGAGGCGATACATTACGTGTCTCCTCTGTAACTCTTCAGTTTACAGAATAATTTCTGCAGAGACACACAACATTGTCACATCATATTAAACAACAGTCACTGGCTCACTTAAAGTTGTAACATGTCTGTCTTCACTGTCATAGTATGGTTTCATCATATTGATAAGCTGTTCTCCTGTTACTGGCAAATGTAAAAATAAGTTTACTTTTCTGTAATCTGTAAAGAACTGTGATGTCTCACCAATGTTTGGTAAAAATAAACAAAAGGGCTTTACGGACCACCTTCTTTGAACTAAACTGCGCTCCAGTAAATAATGTACAGTACAGCATATCACCTTCTGCAATGCTTCTAGTTTAGCAGGATTTGTGCAATAAGCAGATTGTTTAATTGGGGTGATATTACCCACGTCTATATCACTATACGACACAGGTTTGAGTCGGAGTGTCTGTTAATAATACAGAGCATCCTTCTTTAAATTTACCTACTGCATGTTTTCATTTTCTGTTTCAGCTAAATGAGAGGAATACAAAGACAAATCAGGATCTCTAAGTTTAATAAGAGAGCGCTTTGGTCTAAAATATTGCACGTCGGCATCTAGACAGTGTACATTAGTAAACAACAGTCACTGGCTTAGTTAAAGGTGTTACACGTCTGTTTTCATTGTTATGGTGAGGTTTCAACATATGGATAAGCTGCTCTCCGGTTACTGACAATTGTAAAAATAACCCTTTTTCCCTCCTTTGTTTAACTTAAAGAAGTCCATGAAGAAATCCTTAATCAAGAAACCATCACTGAAAATAATTAATCCAGATACACACACTCATGCCAGAACCAATTTTGCTAGAAACAACCTCCCAGTAAGTCTTTGGACTGCACAGTACTGTACAGTAAAATATACGGTGAAATGCTTTAAATTTAAATTTAAATTTAAATTGTAGTAAATTACTGGATGTTGAAATTTGGATTAAGACAAAATATAGATTTTCTCAATTCAGATGTAAACCTGAAAAGGCACTTCACATTCACAACAAGCAATAACAGTGGACTATTTTTATATTTTTGTCTATGTAAGAAACAAACCAAAAGTAATTCTCTGATCTGGCTTTGAGCCACCTGGGTGCAGCACATTACATTACAGTCATGACCGTTCCATTTCCCATTACCACTTTTAGGACAATTAACATTTTTTTTAATGAATGTCAAAATGTTTCCAAAACATCCACTTATTTTAGCTGCTTAGTTACACTATTCCATATTAATATTATCTATCAATTGGTTTTAAATCAGTACAACTTTTTCTTACAATAACAGCAAGTGGTGTTCTTACTATGTATCCTTAGAAAAGGATAAAACATTATAATGTTTTATGAACTACAGTATATAAACTTTATAATGTTAGAACAAGCATTTTAAAACCATAACCCACTGTAAGTCACCATGTTAAAGACTTTGATGCATAAAATATTTATGAAGAAGGTGAAATACTGTTGTGTACATTTTTATATTTAACTACCACTACAATCTACTGTGTGTACATTAGGTATGTATTATGTTATACTACTATTTTTATTTTCAGCTACCAAAATTTACCTTTAGATTTTCTGTGTGTACATGTAAACCTGAAAGAGGCACATGCTACAGTATAATAATAAACTCTTTTTTATATATCCAACTGAGCAATCTTGCTTTTATAAAATTTACCAACTTATTAATTAGTTTAATGTTTAACATTCTGTAATACGCAGGTTAAAATGAATAAAAGTCTAAACAGTATACAACTTAAATTCTATAATTGGAAAAAGATTGTCCCTCAGCATTGACCGGGATTTGAAACCAGGTGTTTTCTGGCGCCTAATAAGATAGGGACGACGTCCTGCGAGCTCCCATTCATCCTTATCTGTTTCTTTATTTTTTGTTGTTTTTCATACAGCTAACTGCACATACTGTTTGCTCGGTGATTAGATATGACCGACAAACTCTTATAGACATAAGATTGAATATTGGCACAGTTAAATCTACACCAATAATTACTGCCGACTATCTGGACTGTGGTGTCTCCCCTGTACCAGTACTGGGAAGAAGACGGTGTCGTAGGAAGAGGGGTAAGCGGGCAGGCGTTCGGGTAAGATTGAGGCAGCGCAGCAATCGTGCCCTGCTCCTGAGTATACTTCTTGCTAATGTTCAGTCACTGGACAATAAACTGGATGAACTGAGCGCAAGGCTTGCTTTCCAATGGGACATCAAGAACTGCAACGTGCTGGTGTTCACTGAAACCTGGCTTGACCCGTCTGTTCCGGACTCTGCTATCCTCCCAGGAGGATTTTCTATTCACCGTCAGGACAGGACAACGGATTCGGGTAAGAGCAAAGGCGGCGGGGTATGCTTCATGGTAAACGATAACTGGTGCACAGACGTGGATATTATTTCAACATCATGCTCTACACATCTTGAACATTTGACAATAAAATGTCGCCCTTTCTATCTCCCGAGGGAGTTCACATCGGTGGTTCTCACAGTGGTGTATATTCTGCCGCAGGCAAATTTTACAAAGGCACTGGATGAACTACACTCTCACCTTAACAGACATGAGAATACACATCCTGAGGGGGAATTCATCATAGCGGGTGATTTCAACGGTGTGAACTTGAAAAAAACAATGCCTAATCTACATCAACACATCGACTGCCCGACGCGCGGAACAAACATGTTGGACAATGTTTACACTCCCTTCCGAGATGGTTACAAAGCCCTCCCCCGAACTCCTTTTGGCAAATCCGATCATGCCTCCATTCTGCTACTTTCTGTTTACAAGCAGAAGCTTAAACAGGAGAGGCCAGCATTAAGAATCATTCAATGTTGGTCAGATGAATAGGATTTTATACTAAGTCACAGTTTTGCTACCACTGACTGGCAGATCTTCCGCGAAGCTGCCAAAAATAATATCAATCTGTATACAGACTATGTTACTGGCTACATCAGTAAATGCATTGAAGAAGTGGTTCTCAGGATTACTGTTCGCACATATCCAAATCAGAAACCGTTGGTAAATGGCGAGATGCCTGCCAAACTGAAAGCTAGGACAGCTGCTTTTAATTCTGGCGATATGGATAAATACAAAAAATCCACATACGACCTCAGGAAAGCTATCAAAATAGCTAAATACAACTACAGAGTAAAATTAGAGTCATATTATCACGGCTGCAACACACAGACCATGTGGAGTGGTATAAGCACCATTACAGACTACAAAGCGCAACCCAGCTATGTCGCACAACAGTCTGCCTCTCTTCCTGATGAGCTAAATTCATTCTATGCTCAGTTTGAAGTCAGTGACGCAGATCCAGTCAGGAAGATTCCAGAAATCCAAGACGGAAACGCACTGATCATATCCAGAGCAGATGTGTGTAAAGTTTTTAAAAAGACCAATCCACAAAAGGCTCCTGGCCCTGATGCCATCCCTGGTTGCGTTCTGAAGGCATGTGCAGACCAGCTGGCAGATGTCTTCTCGGACATATTCAATCTCTCCCTAGCTCAGTCTATAGTTCCTTCCTGCTTTAAGAAAACCACCATTGTCCCTGTTCCTAAGAAACCCAGAGTCAGCTGCCTAAATGACTACCGCCCTGTTGCACTCACATCAGTTATCATGAAGTGCTTCGAGTGGCTGGTCAAAGCATACATCACCTCCTCACTGCCTGACACCCTAGACCCACTGCAATTTGCGTATCGCCAGAACAGGTCAACAGAAGATGCTATTGCCACTGCCCTCTATACTTCCCTCTCACACCTGGATAAGAAAGGAACATATGTGAGAATGCTGTTTATTGATTACAGCTCAGCATTCAATACCATAGTGCCCTCAAAGCTTGTCATCAAGCTCCGGGACCTGGGACTGAACACCTCCCTCTGTAACTGGATCCTGGACTTCTTGACAGAACGTCCGCAGGTGGTGAGGGTGGGCACCAACATATTCTCTACCCTGACTCTAAACACTGGAGCCCCCCAAGGCTGTGTGCTTAGCCCTGTCCTCTACTCCTTATTTACTCATGATTGTGTCGCCAGGCATAACTCAAACTCCATCATTAAGTTTGCGGACAATTCAACAGTCATCGACCTGATCACAGATGGTGAAGAGTCTGCGTACAGGGAAGAGGTTGAAACCTTGGCAGCATGGTGCCAGGAGAACAACCTCTCTCTGAACATCAGTAAGACTAAGGAGATGATTGTGGACTATAGAAAACACCAGGGAGGAGATCACACACCTATCTACATCAGTGAGACTGCAGTGGAGGTCAGCAGTTTTAAGTTCCTGGGAGTTAACATCTCAGAGGACTTAACCTGGACCCACCACACCAACACCATGGTCAAAACAGCACGGCAGCGCCTATTCTTTCTCTGTAGGCTAAAGAGGTTTGGCATGCCATAACATATCCAGGCCAACATCTACAGGTGCACTATTGAGAGCATCCTGACTGGTTGCATCACTGCCTGGTATGGGAACTGCTCTGCCCAGGTTCGCAAAGTACTGCAGAGGGTGGTGAAGTCAGCGCAGCTCATTACCGGCTGTGAGCTACCAAACATCCAGGATATCTACTCAGCTAGATGTTTGAAGAAGGCCAGGTCCATTCTCAAGGACCCCAGTCATCCCAGTCACAAACTGTTTTCCCTCCTACCGTCCGGTAAATGGTACCAAAGCATTCGGTCCAAGTCCAACAGACTACGGAACAGCTTCTACCTCCAGGCAATAAGACTGCTAAATAGCCAACCTGCAGCTCCTTTAGCAAACCACCTGTAATGGCTACATGGACACACGGTTTTCACTGTATTCAGCATAACCGCACTACTTGTATATATTGCATACACCATGGGCACATAGCAGCTCTACTCATATTGAGTTTTATTCCATTTCTATGACATCTATTACTGTTATGTAACCTTATTTTCATAACCTCAATTTTGTGATTTTTGTGTTTTTGTGATTTCTGTGATTCTTGTGATTTTTGTGAGCTTGCAGAAAAGACATTTCATTGCCAGCAACTACTGCTGCACGCTGTATTGTTGTGCATTTGATAAACTTTGATTTGATTTGATTTGTTAAGCTTTCACTGCTCCACCTAGAGGTTTTACAAAGTAGTCCAGCCCCACAACTGAGTATTTATAAAAAGCTTCGGTACACCGCAACCCCTGAACTGCAGGCTACTGCAGTATCCCCTGCACATTCTGAATGTCTGGATCTGTATCCTACCTTGCACCTGTTGCTTGCCCGGATAAGCTCCAGCTCCCCTGCGACTATGTATTGGATAAAGTTAGTTAGAAAATGCATGTATAGACCTTGTTGTATTATACTTCTAATGTCCTTAACTTACCAATATAGATGAAAGATTGTCAGGATTTTTTTTATATTTGTAAGAAGCACTAATGAAAATGTGATCACAAAGGATGTTACAGTACTGCTGCAACATATTCACCAAAAAAAAACTGAAACTTGCCATTCATGATGGCATAAAAAACATGCCTTTATTCACCCTTTCTGTAGTCACTAAAAGAATATTATTGTTAACATTCTTAAGGCTAAGGCTGAGAATAATTCAAAGTAATCTCCAACAACTAACTTAATTCTGATCTATTAAATAAAATGTGTTGATGTGATGTGATGTGCCTCTTTCAGGTTCAGTGTCAGTGGGTATGCTTACTGTACTGTAATACTGGTGGTATAAGCCCTTCCATAAATATACAGTACATGCCACTAATTCATGATAGGAAGAGAATTATGGGATGGAATGTACGTAGATAGGCACTGCACAAAAACACTGACCTAGTACATTTTGGAGGATGTGTCTTACAAAACGATTCTTCCAAGGATAGTATGACTTTAAAGAGGCATTTTATGGGTTTACCAACAACACCTACTGAGCTCATACTTTCCTTACTTCCAATGTGAATAATAATAATTAATAATTGCTTACACTTATGTAGCGCTTTTCTGGACACTCCACTCAAAGTGCTTTACAGGTAATGGGGACTCCTCTCCACCACCCCCAATGTGCAGCATCCACCTGGATGATGCGACAGCAGCCATAGTGCGCCAGAACTCTCACCACACATCAGCTATCAATGGGGAGGAGAACAGAGTAATGAAGCCAATTCATAGACGGGGATTATTAGGAGGCCATGATTGGTAAGGGCCAATGGGAAATTTGGCCAAGATGCCAAGGTTACACCCCCTACTCTTTTCGAGAAGCACCCTGGGATTTTTAATGACTACAGAGAGTCAGGACCTCGGTTTTACATCTCATCCAAAGGACGGCACCTGTTTACAGTATAGTGTCCCTGTCGCTATACTGGGGCATTAGGACCCACATAGACCACAGGGTGAGCACCATCTGCTGGCCCCACTAACACCTCTTCCAGCAGCAACCTTAGTTTTTCCCAGGAGGTCTCCCATCCAGGTACTGACCAGGCTCACACCTGCTTAGCTTCAGTGGGTTGCTAGTTGTGAGTTGCAGGGTGATATGGCTACTGGCTATAAGGAAAGTCGTGGTAAGCAAAACAGGTACAGACAGGGTTTGAACCCACGATTTTCGGTTTACAAGACCAACGCCTTACCACTTGGCTATTGTGTCCACTTTATTTCCAGTAGCCTTTAATAATTCTAACAATGTGAAAATAGTTCAAAAAAGAACAAGTTATTTGACTTCTCTTGAAATACTCCAGAACCTAGCCATGAATCTAACTGGATACAAATGACAGCATTGACCTCCAGGTGACAGAAACCTACCTAGATTAGAATTAATGCAATTTCTAATACACACATATTAGGGAACATGGACACAACCTGTGTGGTATAAGATTTTGAGGACACAAATAGTGTTTTCACATTCTTGAAAGAAGATCCTATTGTATATGTGCAAAGCAGAATTCTTTGGGTTGATTAATCAATGTTTTAGATAAGTTTCTCATTATAACTAACAATAGAATTGTTAAAGGCTACTGGAAATAAAGAATAAAAATAGATCAAGAGAGTTTCACACAAAGCAAAAAGGAAAAACATAAAATACCTTTAAAAAGCTTTAAAAATCAAAACAAGAAAGCAAAAAAGAAAACGTATAATAGTGCTATGCCAGCTAAAACGTTTGTTACTAATGTATTTTTATTTTTGCTGTCACATTTCCTGCTTCCCTTATCACTTCCTAATGATTATCTTTTGAAAACTCCTTTGAAGTTTCAGAAGAAGTTAAATAACAAGTCACAATTTAAGTTGAATAATGTCAAAATGACCAATTTAAGAGCGGTAACAAGAGAAACATAAGACAATAATAATTAGTTCTTAATTAATCAGAAATAATATTAACCTAAAAAATTAATTAACACAAAAACAGCACTCATTTAGAAAGTAATCAGCAGTGCATAATTAGAAAAGACAAAATGGAACATCAGCACAAATGAAACTAAAATTCAGCAGAATATAAAACACATTAAGACAAAAAAGATGCTAGGGTCACCATTTTCTATAAGATTGTTTCATTTATTGAAGTATCTACTTTCTGATAAAATTGCAGTAAAAAATTAAAAGTGAAATGCAAAAACCTTTTGAAACAGCCCTAAAGCCGTACACTAAAAACAAATAAGTTTACCCAGTCGTCTTTTTTCTCTTCCAAATTTATTTTGAGAACAAACATAAATTTTCACCATATGTATTATTGAGTGTGTCTTGTCTTGCTTTTAAAATAATAAATGTTATATCATGTTTTGCAACATTTAATGCACAGAGATTATTCTTATCAGGTTTAACACTGTGGCATGTTTACATGAGTCACTAACTGAGCTTCCTACTGAAATGGTGAAGAGACCATACAGAATTATTTATGCAGTTCATTTTTGTATGATCTTAACATCCAGAAATAATAATTTCCTTTCCTTTCAGACCTGGCACCACAAAATCACAGCAACTAATGTTTCAAGCTGAGAAAAATATTTCTATGAACTTAGTCTTAGTGGCTTCTTTTATCACTTGTTAAAAAAGAAGTGTGTTGACCAAAAATACATTTTATTTGTAAACAATTTTGTGATAATTGATCTTAAAGAAGGAGTGACTGAGACATGACATCAGTGGTCTGGCTGGTTTGATGAGTTATAGTTGTGGGCAGTGGTTGCTACTTAAATGGTCTGTCTTACTTCTTTATAGGGACTGTTGTCACTCTTTGGTGTAGAACATGGAGAGAGAAGAAAATCAATTCCAATACCACAGTGTGGCATGACTGTGCTGTGAATATGGTCTATTTGAACACTGTGTTTGCCTGGCACATGCTACGGAATGGCCAGCCCTCATCCACTAGGTGCAGGCATGTACAGATGTAGCCATTCAAAATGAGCGAGGTACGTTGCGGTAAAACGCAGTGGGTGTGTCACAATTTAATGTGTCATAACGTGTCATACCGCATCATACCACAGTTATGATAATAGTATCCGGAATCACCGTCAGGTGGAACTAATAAAGCTTAAGCTCTAATGTACAGCTTTTGAGCTGTCACCAGAAAACACCCAGTTTTGTATCCCGATCACTGCTGAGGGACAATATTCAATTAAGAATTTAAGTTGTATAATCTTTAGACTTTTAAATTTAAACTGTGTATTAATGCATGTTAATCATTATACATCAAAAAGTTGGTATATTTTATGAAAGCAAGATTGCTCAGTTGGACAAAAGTACACAACCGACCAACTTTATCATAAATATTTTAATTATGCAGAAATATTTTATGCATCAAAGTCTTTACCGAATATATTACTAATAGTATTAATAATGAATGACCTTGGACAAGCTGTAAACTCAAAGTATTACCCTGGTCCATGTACTTTGTAAACGTCTTTGTAAACGAAAATACTTTATTTTTTCATTCACAAAACGTAACACCACAACATTTTGTTGATCCGATCACGTATTAATTTCCAATCATACAAAGTAAGTTTTGAGAATCTCCGATTCACCATGCCTTTCACATGCTCATAAAATATATTAATTTAGGAACATAAACATATTATGTAAACTGTTCTGTATTTGGTGGGTATTGGTAGTTTAAAGAAAAAATACACACCAGTATTCCATTTCTCCCTAAACATTTTAAGCATCAAAGTCTTACATGTGGTTATTTCGGAAACATTTTATGTGCTCCTTCTGACCATATTACTGTACGTTAAAATACTTTGTAAAAATTGATCGTTTTAACCTTTTCTGCAAATACGCTCTTTATCAGAGTAAACAAAAGCATACTTTTAGAATTTGATTAATAGGCAATATAATATGGAATCGAGTATCTAAAGAAATTAATAACGATATAATTATATTCAGGTATTGTAAGACTTTCTATTGATATGTGTATGGATGTTTCACCACTGTGCTACGTCTGTGACATGGTGGCTTAAGTGACTGACTTATAAGCATGAGGTTGGGTGTTCAAATCCAGCAATCGCTATGAGTTTTCTTTTAACAAATAAACATTTCTCTGAAAAACTAAAATATCAAATATAATGGACACTATATTGACATTTTTTATATTTCTAAATATCACAACATGTTCGAAGCTAAGTCATTTATTAATAACAACGAATAATTTCAAACTGCTACTGATATTATTACTGACAGTAAATATTATCAACACTATATTGAATTTGTTTGTCACTTTCTAAGTGATTACAATTTTCCATGAATACTTGCGCTCTATGTTTATGTTCCTAAATTAATATCGTTTATGACCTTCAGATGCATTATGATCCTATTTGTTTTATGCTCAGCTACTAAAATTTCCCTTTAGTTGTCAAATTCTATATAAATATTCAATACTTAGGGATTAAAATCTGGGAAGGCTGGGACCACAGATGTGTTGTCAGCAATAGACTGGAGGCTGCATTGAGCCTGAAATGTAGCAGGGCTGGATAGCAGGGTACTGGGCCATACAGACCTGTAGAATTGTGTGGCATACGGGAAGACAGCAGGATGAGGAGTCCACACTCTTCTCCAGAAGGGAATAACAATACAATCTAGGAGCCTTGAGGGGTTCCACCTGTTAGCATATAACTCATATAACTCCACAGACGTTCTGGACTGCCTTGATGGAACAAGACTGTCAGACTGCGATGGTCGTTTCCCCTGCTCTGTCATGCCAAAGTAATGTAAAACTACCAAAATACCTGAATACCAAAGAGCAGCATTGCAGCCTGAAGGACCATATTCACACCACAGGGACTATTTTACGCAAAACAACACACAGTTTCAAATGGAAATCTGTATATGTCATAACAATTGTTAACTGAAAGTTTATGAACATAGCCAGGACATGAAACTGTCATGGGGGATGAAAAAAAACTTGAAAAAATGTATCCTAAAAATAAAGACTAAAGTCATTAGTCATCCTTAAAAAACCTACATTTCTGAAACATGCAGTTCTGCAGTCTGAGCTTGAGTTCCTTTTCAAGGAATCCAAACCTGGAACAAACCTGTTGTATGCTGTTTCAGGAGCTTACAAATTGTGCCAACAATCATCCACCTCTTTGCTCTCCAGAAGAGCCTTGGAAGAAAATACGTTTTTTTTTCTCTTTTCTCATTTTTGCCTATGGGACATACATAAGTGATTGCATGATACATTACATAAAGTTCTTGAATAGAAACATGCCAGCTATTAACTTACAGTACAAAGCATTCACACACCACACACATTCTAATTCTGAAAAGAGACCATTGATAACAAACATATATTTACAAATGCTGATATTATACTGTAAGAGTCAAATAAATATTATTTACCATCACACTGTGCTATTAATCACACTGTAATAATGATATCCCTATAGATTTTTTTTGTTGATGTGCTTTTTTAATGTCATTGAGTTCTGTGGTCTAATTAAAATTTATTTTATGTTCAATTAAACATTTCTAAGATTAGAAATAAGAAGTAAAACCTTTGTTTACTGCTGGACAAAATATGCTGGACTACCAGACAACAGTTAACATTTCCTCACAATTCGTTGTACTCTGCAAGCCATGACTACATGCATGAGTATGCTAGTGCCCTACTGTAGCTACTGAGAGTAGATCTAACGTCCTGTTAACCTCATACACACAGATAGAGGAAGGAAAAACATACCATAATGCAACACAAGCTAATGTTAACAGCTCCAAAAACAGAAAACGAATAAAAAAAATGATGACCTCTCCAAACCAGTAACCTAAGTTGAGACAGTGATTATAAGTTAAGGCTCTCAGCAGTCTATTAGGTACATTCTCTGAGGGTGTATCCTTTGTACTTTTGTCAGAATTTATGTTTAATGTCAATTTGGTTTAAATCTTTATTTATATGAAATTGCTGATTTACTCATTTACACTGCTCATATACTGCAGAAAATGAGTAATCTATCAGACAGTTAGTAGTTAACAGATAGTTCTGTTTAAAAGAGAACTAAAGTACTATTTAGCAGTACACTACAGAGAACTTCTGAGCTTATTGTCAAGATTGCAATAATTGGCTGTATAGATGCAGCCACTCAGAATGTGCATCAGTATTTAGTACCACATTCACTATACCTCAGATCATCAATAGGGGGCATTTGTGATGTGTTATATGTAAGTGGAAGGAGTATTTAATTTCCCTATTGTTTAAAAAGTTACATTCACTTAATATGGAATATCAATATGGAATTTTGTAAATAAAGGGGAATTTTATTAGATGACAGTAAAAACAAAAGAAGCATAATATCTCTGATCGTCATAATTGATATTAATTTATGAGTATAAATATATTATACATACTGTACATAGCTGGTAATGGCAGATAAAAAAAATGAACCTTTTCTGCATTAAAGTCTTTAACACGGTCACTTACTATATCTAATACTATATACTGTTCTAAATATATCAAGTTTATATATTTTACATAAAGCTATAATGTTTTTACTTTTTATGAACTTTTTTACTGACATATCATATGTATTGCACGGTATTGTTGTTAAAAAGGCTGCACTTTTTAAAATCCACTTAATAGCTAATGTTAATATGGAATCATGGATCTAAAGACATTTGGTTAGATTAAAATAAAAAAAAAGTTTCTGATATTAAATTATAGATCTAAATATAATATATTTTATAGCTGGAAGTAGTACCGTATTCCATTTTCTTCATAAACATCTCCTTCAATTTCTTTGACTTGTTCACTTGTGGTTATTTTTGAAACATTTTGACATGTCTATTTCAGCTATGTTTTGTTGTCATTATTGTTGTAATGTTGTATACTGAACTGTATTTTGGTACAGTTGTAGAGTGCTTGCTTATCACCAAGAATGTCCAAGGTTCAAGGCACAAGTTTTATTTTTAACAAATAAAGACTCCTTCTCTAAAAATAAAATAGTAAATAATATTTACACTTTATTGACGTTATTTTTATATCTCACAGCATGTTAAATATTTAAAAAATGCTACTAAATTAATAACACAAATGAACATGAATAAGTTAGCAAAGGTGAATACTATCAATACTGGGAGTAAAAACCAATTCTACTGGTTTACAACAAGCCTTAAAACCAAATTGTATATTTATATAAAAAAAGCACAAGCCTTGATTGTATTGTTTCTGTTTATGCTGTCTAATCTACAAAACACTTGTAGAGGCAATGCTTATTAATAAAACAGAATTAAATGTTGCTGTGCTTTCCTAAATGAGACCCCATTTCTCTTCCTCATCTCTGTGGTGCTGGCCAGAGAGGCATTCATGCTAGAATGTTTCTATACTGATAAGTAGCAGCTCCCATATGGGGCTATCATGATCAATGGCCGTTCCTGGCGCCTAATCTGTCTATGAGATTCTTGGGAACATCTGGATTTCAGTCCTAGATGTCAGGGATCATTGTTACTCATCTCTCACTCAACTAATCAGGAACATGCAGGACATGGTAACCCCACATGGGTCTCAAATGCCCACCGAACTTTTGACCAATCTTCACCCGTCTTTGTTCTGGATAAAAAGACACTGCAGGGTTCAGAACTTCGCTTCTCCGGCCATTTCCGCGCCACCTCAGAGACAAATACTTGGCAGACAGTGTTGTCGGTATAGGGACTGGAACCTTGGAAGCCCGGGGGATGCCCTTATATATGAATTCAAATTGCTAGCCGCCAACGTGCACACTTCGCTTGATCACCAAAGTATATGTTTGGACTCTTGTCGACAATCTGAATAAGTTTTTATTCAGCAGTAGTGCTACGCCGGAAGCAAACCAAGTTTCTTCCACCCTAAAGAGTGACTTGCTCGGACCTTTAACAAATAAATATTTCTTTTAAAAAACAAAAATAGTAAATATTATGGACCCTATATTGAATTTTTTGGTATTTCAAAATTTCACAACATGTTCAAGGTAAAGGATTTATTAATAACAACTAATAATTTCAAACTGCTTGTATTTTGAAGTGGTATTTTGTTTGCTGTGATTTGTCACTGTTTTCACAACCTTCTTACATCTTATTTGTCACAAACGCTAGGAGTATTACACCCCGTTGTGTTTGTTATGTAGAATAGACAGTTTTGCTTAGGGGATGGGGATTGGATAACATTCATGCTCTCATAGCAGTGTACTCGGGACCTCACCCTGGACAGACAAAGGTGATAAAGGTGTTAAAAATTCAAATTCAAAGGGGGTGCCTGTGGCAGGGTTCAGCACATTTTAAATTACTGAGAGGCTATGAACAGCAGCAGCACCTGTGTCGATATTAGTGGTTTTATTTAAAAAAATATTAAAATAATCACAAGTGAAAAAACATTTCGCATAACAAAACCGTGAAAGAAGCAGACGTTAAATTTAGATCAGGTTTCTCTGTAGGTGTCCAAACAGTTCAATGAAATAAACTTCAATACAGTCAGGCAGACAGATTCTTCAAGCAAATTCATCTCTTCAAGGTTTGTCAAAATCATATTCTTTGCAATCAGTACACGACTTCTCAAAAGAAACCTTGGATGGTATGCCTCAGGGATTCATAGTGTAATCCAAACAAAAGAGCTACTGATCATGACATGGAGGTGTGAAATAGAATTAACAGCTTCTGTTTTAAAAGATTTTAGATTTGTGTTTAGATTTGTGTCATTTAAAACTGGAAATACAATGGTGAATATAATTGAGGTTCTACTGTTTAAGGTTTAAGCAATGTCTAAGTTAGGCAGGAACACGCTATTGTTCTCTTTTTTTTTTTTAAATGTTTAAAAAAATCAGCTCCCCACTTTCAACTTGCTGTAACTATAGTTAACTTTTTTTTCTCCTGATCAAAATTGTAACAGATTGTCATGTTTAACTTCCTTGTGTCACAATCATAACATTCTCATCCAAACAAAGTTTTTTTTATCTTGAAAAATACCACTCAGGGCAAGGATATAAGAAAATTTCCAAGGCATGGAATATAGATGCAGCCATTCAAAGTTCGCGTCACGTACCGCGGGTAATTGGCTACGTCATCGCGTGTCATAACACGGTACGTGATTGGTTGACCGACAGGGGCACTCGTGGTGTGTTGGTCGGTCGTAGAAAGATTTAAATGTCTTTACTGTGCCCGTTTAAGTATTGAATATTCATATGGAATTTTACCACTGAAGGGAAATCTTAGTAGCTGAGCATAAAAAGAATAGGAGCATAACACGTGTGAAGGCCATAAACGATATTAATTTTGGAACATAAACATACAGTATTACAGTAACTAACGTGAAATAACGTGTGTATAAAAAGTGGTAGTTTTAAGCTTTTCTGCGAACACGCTCGATACCGGAGTCAACAAGCATACATTTAGAATTTAATAATAGGGAATATAATGTGGAATCGCGTATCTAAAGAAATTAATAACGATATAATTATATTCATGTACTACAAAACAAGAATAGTATACACTGTTTCACCACTCTTCATGTGACTGTGCCGGTAGCCTGGTGGTCTAGGTGCCAGGTTAATAACCCACTCGTTGGCTGTTCAAATCCAGCCAGTGCTATGACTTTTCTTTTAACAAACATTTCTTTGAAAAAATAAAATAGTAATATTATGGACAATTAATTGAAAATAAATATAGAAAAGCACATATAAAAATTGGGAAATTTGGTTTCAAAAGTCCTCATATCAACGATGCCTCTACATTTTTATTAAAAACTTGTTTACGTTTGTCTGGGTGCTGACAAAGTAAGCACTCTCTCTCTCTCTGCTGGCATTTGTAATCGTTTTTATTTTTAAATACATTTTAGCAAAGTCATGTACCATAAAAGTATGGTAATTAAAAACCATTAATACTTTCGCTGGAGTTTAAATAAAGTCGATGTTTTCTCATTTTGGCTAGACTTGACTATTTAGCCATGAGATAAACAATAGTTTGTCATTAAACAACTTTATGTTTATCAATCTTCCTTGTTATGCACAGTGAGAATGATAATGTAATGAGAATTAATTTAATCACAGAATGCTCATAAATTGTGCTAGGAAGAAAACAGATACAGTACACATGCAGCCATTCAAAATGCGCGGGCGATACCGCATTATTTTCCGGTACGCTGTACGCAGTCTACCGCAAGTTACCGTTAAATACCGCAAGTTACCGGTAAATAGCGCTAGCAAAATAATAGTATCCGGAATTTCCGCAAGGTGGAGCTAATAAAGCTCAACCTCTCGTGTTTGAGCTGTAGCCATCAACGTCTTTAACGAAGATATTACTAATAGTATTAATAATAAATGACCTTGGACAAGCTGTAAACTCAAAGTATTGCCCTGGTCCACATTCTTTTTTTCATTGACCGTCTTTGTAAAAGTAACACCACAGCATTTCGCAATCACGCATTTTTTTCCAATCATGCAAAGTACAGTAATTTTTGAGAATCGATTCACCATGCCTTACACATGCTCATAAAAGAGATTGATTTAGGAACATAAACATATTACCGTATGCAAACTGTACTGTATACAGTATGTATATGTATTTTTAATGTCTTAACTGTGCCCGTTTAAGTATTGAATATTTATATGGAATTTTACCACTGAAGGGAAATCTTAGTGCCTGAGCATAAAAAGAATAGGAGCATACTGCAACGCGTGTGAAGGCCATAAACGATATTAATTTTGGAACATAAACATACAGTATATGGCTGGTCTCGGTGCTTTAAAGAAAACATACACGAAACATGGTTTCATTATGACCAGAATCGGTCTTGAGATATTTTTAACTTGATTTACAGTATTTGAGAGGTATGTCTTGACACCGATACTACGTAAGTACTGCTCACGTACTGTATATGTTTCTAGGTTTATATTATGCATTTCATACGGTCAAATTACTTTTGAGCAACTGATAAGAAGCGCGAAACGGTATGCCCAGGGCGTTTTAGTTTCGTTTTGTGCGGGGACTGCTTTAACTATATCGCCGTGGATTGATTAGAGATATCAAGTACATACAAGTCATTTTTTAAATGTTGTAGTTTGTCTTGTAAAAATGTTACGAGAACATCATCTGTCAACAATTACACAGGTTCTGTTTCCATATTGCGGATTTTGGTTACGTAATATTATTTTCTAATTTAACGTTGTGAATATATGATTTGGGCAAACAGAGCCGCAAAGAAGTACATTATGGGTTGTTGTTTTTTTTTGCAGTTTTATCTAGAACAAGCGATGCTTAAACCTTTGTCTGATTCTTGTGAAACTATCCACACGACAGTTACCCACAGTAGGAGTTGACTTCAGTGATGTCACTGATGGGATGTTTCTAAAAATCCATCCTCTGTAAAACGTCTTCTCTAGTTGTCCTGCATATGTATTCGCTAATGAAGCTGTGTGTTCTGAGCCTGGATCTCTACATTTCTGTATGAACCAGCTTAGAGGGCTAAAGACAGCTTGTGTTTAAATTGAGTGTAAGGTAATTTATGCTTCTAAAGTCATGGTCAGCATTTATTATTGTACTGTGCTGTAAACTTGTTCTATGCCTAGTCACATTATTTTATAGCGTTTTTATAGTGTTATCAAATCTGGTGGCGCTGTGTGTTAGTTTCCTGACTCCCATGTCACATGGTCTGTGATTGAATCCCATGGAACTACTGTACAGTATCACTTTATTTTTTAACAAACATTTCTTTGAAAAAATGAAACGTTTCCCTTGGTCAGAGATTAAATAAAACCTCACTCGCACCAAACAAATTTATATTTCTAAATATCACAACATGATCGAATTTAAGTCTTTTTAATAACAATGAATAGTCACCTATGCGTTACAAAATAAACATTTATATTGATTTGAATCGCGTTTTGATTTAAATCGTAAACGCGTGTTTAAATATATGTGTTTAAAGGCGATATACTGTATAAAAGCGCTGATTCTTATGGAGTGTGTTCCGCCGGGGATTCAAAAAATTAATTTTTTTTAATCGCGTATCTAAGGAAAATTGCAGTATAACTTTGTTAATGCACAAACAGTGGCATGTTACATTATAATTTGGGTGTCTCCCCTTGCCAGAAAGCTCTAAATTGCATTTTGAGTGCGGTTTTTGACTTTTTCTAAATTGCAACCAATAAATAAAGCTGATAAAGCTTAGACTAACTGTATTCTAAACTGTATTACAACGTAAATTGCAAAAATGCACTTGGAATCTGTCCAAGCCCTCCTACGAAAATTATTTAAACTGCGACACTGATCATTCATCTCTAAATAAACTTTATTTTATATAGCGTTTTAGGCGAATAGGTAATTAGATTGCTCATAAACCTAATCGCTTTTTCTACATAAACACAGCGTGATTGCTCTCTGAAAATTCTTTTCCTTTATATTTAGGCTCAGATTTCAACTATAGATCGTATTATTATAAACTTTCTTGGAAAAATGTATTTTATGTAAACCATGTTTGCTATTAATTCATTTAGGGCTAAAATACGTTCATTGTCTTCCAATCGAGTTGACATTAGAAGCTTGCCACTCCCGGACTGTTACACCAACGCATTAGCATGTTAAAGCGACTTAATTGAGGTGCCCAGCTACCAGTTAACACTGTACTTCCTACTTTAAAAATACTTGTGAAACCGGTTTAATTCGTCACAGCCAGCACTCCTGCAGAGAGGGGGTTGTACTCGTAAAGTAGAAGCAGGCGAGATTTCCAGCGAAAGACACCTCCCCCCCTCAAAAACCCAGTAAGCAGCAAGGCTTTATGTTGAAAACTGAGGTGGATTTTGTTTATGATAAAGAGGAGAAACTGGGATGGGAGGAGGGTTTGGTTTTGCATAAGGGGCGGGATTATGATAATTGGAGGAATTTGCGAGAGTATAATGGTTTGATATATTTGATTTTGTATTGTGGTCGTTATCTATGTTATTGGTATTATGTTTATATGGTTGTTTTTGTTGGTTGGTTGTTATTATGGTTATTAATAATACGATCTATAGTTGAAATCTGAGCCTAAATAAAAAGAAAAAGCAAGTGATTAGGTTTATGAGCAATCTAATTACTTATTCGTTTAAAACGCTATATAAAATAAAGTTTATTATTAATTTGCTGGACAGAGCGGTGAACATTATTATGCATAAGACAAAGATAACGATCCTGATCAGTTTAGAAATCTGTGTACGCTGTAAGGTTTTTACTTCTTAAACTTTTAAAATACACGTTTCGAATAGAAAGAAATCCTCTTCCTGGTACAGTCGCATGAAGAGACAGGCGAAACAGCCCTACACAGCCCTGTCGCAGTACACGAATATAATCATATCGTTATTAAATTCTTTAGATACGCGATTCCATATTATATTAGCAGAAAAGCTTAAACTACCACTTTTTCACACGCTATTTCACGTTAGTTAAATTTAATTTATTTATATATTATATATTTATATCTCTGACCAAGGGAAACGTCTCATTTTTTCAAAGAAATGTTTGTTCACAACGGCGACTGTCAGAAGATAGGACACAGCGGCTCAGGCACCCGCTGAATGGAAAAGGGGCACTTTAATGTTCTGTATGGCTAATACTAAAGCCAATACTAATATTCAATACTTTAATATCCTTTTCTGTATGTTTAACAATAGTGGGTACTGGCCTAATTCGTCCCTGCTCCCGTTGTTAGGTGTTAATGTGTTGTTAAGTGTGAATTTGTAGCTGTTTCCCTGGGGTCTGGCTTTTTTTCTGGAAAACCATAACTGGTCTTTTCCAGATTGACTGTCGGCGCCCAGGTCTGACAGTGCTGCTCCAGCAGTGCCAGGTTCTGGCGCAGCCTCTGTTCTGTGGGCGACAGCGGGACCAGGTCGTCTGCACAGAGCAGGAACTCGATTTCCATTATTAATGCAGATCAGTAAATCAAGGGACAAAACAATTATTGCGCCCGGGTCCTCAATGGGCTTTGACGTGCTAATGCGTTGGTTTAACAGTCCGGGTGTTTCAAGCCTCTAATGTCTCCCGACTTTGAAAACCAAGTAATAACTTAACTATATGTGCAAACGTTTCATATGTTGCTGTTGTGGATGCCTGTGGAGTGTATCTTATTTGCCGCGCGCCCTCCCCCCCTCTTTCCCTCAATTCAATTCAATTCAAGGTGTTTTATTAGCATGGCAGATGGGTTCAATCAGTGTTGGGTATTTACTTTGCTTTGAGATTCCACTTTTAAAGGTGATATATAAATTTTTGACTAAAATAAATTGATATCTTTGTCATCTAAGCTCTCTGTGTACAGTGGAGCCTCCTGTCCAGCCAGCACATGTCCACAGACATTCACAACAGCGACATATCATAAAACATAAAACATATAGTGTGCAAAAATGCACTTTATTTACTAAAAATAAGACAGAGATACTGTATCAATTTATGTTGCATTAGCCTGATTATGATTAAAAAACACATATAATTAAACACGCGTTTGCGATTTAAATCAAAACATGATTTAAATCAATATAAATGTTTATATTGTATCGCATACTGTCCAGCCTCCATTTCTCTATAAAAATTTACTCTATTACACACACACACAATAGAAGCAGGAAGCAGAAGCAGGGACCGTTGTCAGAAGGGAAGAAGGTGACTATTCATTGTTATCAAAAATGACTTAGAATCGATCATGTTGCGATATTTTGAAATATAAAAGTCAATTGATTGTCCATAATATCGCTATTCTATTTTTTCGAGAAATGTTTGTTAAAAGAAAAATCCAGCACCAGCTGGATTTGAGCACACAACATGCAAGTTGTTAATCAGGCACGTAGACCAGTAGGCTACAAGACAACTCGCATGAACAGGGAGGCTACACAGCCCTGTCGCAGTACACGAATATAATCATATCGTTATTAAATTCTTTAGATACGCGATTTCATATTATATTAGCGGAAAAGCTTAAAACTACCACTTTTTCAAACGCTATTTCACATGCTAGTTAAATACTTCGATGCTTGAAATGTTTAGGGAGAAATGGAATACCGGTGTGAATTTTTCCTTTAAAGTACCAATTCCTGGAATCTGATTGGCTGACACCCTTCTGAAGTGGTTCCATAAAATCTGGTATACGGAAAAGAAAGCATTGATAAAAAAAGCCTGGATTCTCATGTATCTCATACAAGTATCTTTTAATACAGTCTTTGCTGTGCTCTTGAGGATCCTTGTGATGTTTTGAGCTCTAGTTGAATGATAAGTGTCGCATTTTAAATCATTTTCGTAGTTAGAAATTATGAAACGCCCTGTTAAAAGCAAGGGAGTTTTTATGCCCGTTGAAGTAAAACAAAATGCCTGACAAAGTATGGCTTGGACAGATTCCAAGTGCTTGTACAAATGTGCTAAAGAAATTATACTTTGAGTATACAGCTTGTCCAAAGTCATTCATTATTAATACTATTAGTAATATCTTCGGTAAAGGCTTTGATGCATAAATATTTCTGATAAAGGTAGGTTGTGTACTTTTGTCCAGCTGAGCAATCTTGCTTTCATAAAATATATACGCGATTCAATATTGTATTCCCTTTTAATCAAATTCTTAAAGTATGCCTGTTGACTCCGGTATCTCTTTAGTTAAAGACTTCGATGCTTAAAATGTTTAGGGAGAAATGGAATACTGGTGTGTATTTTTTCTTTAAAGTACCAAGACCAGCCATATACTGTATGTTTATGTTCCAAAATTAATATCGTTTATGGCCTTCACACGCATTACAGTATGCTCCTATTCTTTTTATGCTCAGCTACTAAGATTTCCTTTCAGTGGTAAAATTCAATATCTACAACGGGCACAGCAAAGACATTTACTGTAAGTCTTTCTACGACAGACCAACGGACCACGAGTGCCCCTGTCGGTCATCCAATCACGTACTGCGGTGCCTCGCGTCATCTTGCGTCACAATGCGCGACGCCACCTGCAGTACGTGTCTGTAACGGGCACTTTGAATGGCTGCATCTGTAGGTGTTCTGAAAGGTCACATATAAACAGGTTTTCGATGGACAGAATGATAGTGTAATGATGAAGGACACAAAAACTCAGACTTGCGGAGTTAAAAGCTGCCTTTATTTATTTCTCTGTCACCACCTGCCAGCTGGCTCTCCCACGCCCCCCAACCAGACAGAGACACACGGCCAGCCCCCCAAGAGAGAGAGAGAGAGGGCGGGAGTGTATCTTCTTTTTAGTTTTGTAGCCAAAGGGCCTTGCAGATCAGATCAGATTCCCTTCCCCCCACAGAAAGACAGACACATGTTTTCACAGCTTAGTAGTCGCTATTCAGACGCAGGTGAGCAGCCCCTAGAGAAAACATCAACTTTATTTAAACTCCAACGAAAGTATTAATGGTTTTTAATTACTGTACGCTTATGGAACATGCCACCAGCCATCTGCATAGAATGATTATAAATAAAAACGATTACGATTGGCATGCCTGTAGCTTTTTCATGAAACCTCCTAGAGAGAAACCTCCTTTTTCACGAAACCTCCAACAGAGCTGTTCAACCGGTTTTTATCGGGCACCTCAAGTATCAGGTGTAAGCGATAAATATATTTAGCTGAAAAGCTGTACAACGCAAGACATTTCGTTACTCTAGGAGGTTTCGTGAAAAAGCACATTGTGCTGCTGTAATAGTTTAAAATAATTAAAAGTCTAAACAGTATCAGCTTATTTATGGGTTGTAATTTAAAATTACAAAGTCCAAAACTGCATAAGTCTGGCTTGTACATAAGGGTGGCAAGAAGAAAGCCTTTGCTGAAAAAACTCATATCACATCTCGCCTTGAGTTTACCCAAAGGCATGTGAGAGACCCAACAGTTTGGAGAAAGATACTATGGTCTGATAAGACCAAAACTGAACTTTATGTTTGGCGCAAACCTAACACAGCACATCACACTGAGAACACCATCCCTAAAGTAAAGCATGGTGGTGGCAGCATCATGCTTTGGGGATGCTTCTTTGTGGACTTGAAAACTTATAAAGATAGAAGGAAAAATGAATGGAACTAAGTACAGAAAAATCCTGGAGGAAAACGTGCTGCATTCTGCAAGAGCACTGGGACAATGACCCAAAATATACAGCAAAAGCCACACTGGTGTGGCTTAAAACCAAAATTAATGTCCTGGAGTGGCCCAATCAAGGCCCAGACCTCAGTCCAATTGAACATTTGTGGAATTACTTAAAAATTGCTGTTCACAAATGGTCCCCATGAAACTTGATTGAGCCAACTCTGCAAAATCCCTGCAAAACCTCTGGGGGGGGGAGAATAATTATACATTCAATTATTTTCATTTTCATTTTATTTTAATTAATTTAGTAAAATGTCTGGATTTGGATCTGGACATTATAAAGTACTTTGTGTTGATGAGTGCCAAAATTTCTCAGTTAATCACAGCAACAAAACATTCTGCAGTAAAGTGCAGCCTCTGTGATGTGTTAAGGGGTTTTAATTCACATTCTGAATGGCTACATCTGTAGCTTCATTTAGCCTGTTTGATTTTTTGGTTAAAAATAATAATCTTTCTTGAAAATACAAAATACAAAGCCTAGCTACATTTTTAAAATGTAATGTGGCTGGATCCATTAACTAAAGCTCTTGCATTAGACCACTATGAACTGGTACTTCAAAGTACAGTAGTATAATATTCATGTACTTCTTTAACCTCTTAAGTTCCAGATGCCAGATAAGTTTCAGGACAGTTACAACACCCTCAAGATAAACTTGCATAAATAACATTTTTTAAATAATTTCAGAAAGTATTGCACATGCAAGCGGTCCCCAATATCTTCTAAATCCAACCATTAAATGTGTTTTCGTAACAGTAAAAATATATATATTTTTTAAAAACATATTAATTACACATGACAGACCGCAATAATGTAATAATGCAATGGAAACTAAACCCTTTTCATCATCAACTACTTGATGATGACACAGAATTAAAAAAATTTGTATATTCAAAGTCCAAATTTTTATAGAAAAATATAAGGCAAAAGTAAACTTGCCAAAATATAAAAAAACACATGCAAAGCATTATTCAAAGCATTGCATTGAAAAACAAAACAGAACCAGAAATCCACCTAAAATAGAATCATGTAACTAAAAGGATATTTTGGTATCTAAAAATAAAAATAACAGAAATAAATAATGTTTTCAAACATTATTAATAATATTAATTTACGAATAAAAGTAAAAATATAATTCTATAACTGGTAGTGGTATCTAACAATAAAAAATAAGGTGCTAAACACCTTATTCCACCTTCTTCATAAATAATTTCTCCATCAAATTCTTTAACTTGGTCACTTGGTATAGTGTTTTCAGCCACCTTCCTCCACAACATGGATCTCAATATTGGCTGAACTGAGAAATGCAGCCTTTACAGTTTTTAAATATTGTCTCAAGACATATCTATGAAGTCATTCATATAACTTTAGCTTTTCTCCTTTTTCAGTTTTCAATTTTTTCCCGCTACTTTTGCTTCTTTTTTACTGTTTTAAAGTTATTTTGATATTATTTCTTTCTGTGTATGCTTTTTAGGAGTATAAAACTGAAGGTTGTGAAAAAAAAATACTAGCTTGAAGTTCCAACTCCTATGAACTCGTCTTTCCTCTCTCTTCTTTCCTGCTTCCTGTTGTCTTGTTTTCTCTCTGTGCTCTTAATGTGATTATATTGTGTGTTTCTGTACTGCTTATTGACGGTCATTAACCCACAACCTACCCAAGTATACCAAGGTAAACTTTACAATTTTTTTTGCTGAAGGGATCTTCCCAGACCTCAGCAAACATCCTCTCAATTTTGAAGCCAAGAAGTGTTTACTCTTCCAAGTGTAACGAATAAGCCCCTGTATTCAGGGATCTCAGCTGCCTGGTCTGAGAGAGGTCTCCTTTAGCTCAGTCAGCAAGTTTCCTGTTGCGTGACACTGGAGACCTAGGTTCGAACCCAGGCAGTAAGGAACAAACTGACAGAGCAGGAGCGGCAAGGGTGGAAACCCCAAGAACTGTTACAATGGTGGCTCGTATGGGGATGGCCCTTCGCTGAGGATGGTGAATTAAGCAGGAGGAGAGTGCAACGAATATGCCACTGCATATAACAGGGATCGCAGCCGCCTGGGCTGAGGGAGTTCCTCCTTTAGCTTAGCCGGCTTAGTTGGTTCCCTGTTGCATGACGCCGGAGACCTGGGTTCGCGAACTGGCAGGGCAGGAGCGGCAAGGGCAGAAACCCCAAGGAACAGTTACACAGACATAATAAACTTTATCTAAAATCTGAGACACTTGAAACTTGACACTTTTAGTGACCTAAAAGCTGTAACAATATTAGATTTAAAATAATAAATTAATATACAGATGCAGCCATTCAAAGTGTGCGGCACAAACACGTACCACGGGCATTTGGCTACGTCATCGCACGTCATAACACGGTACGTGATTGGTTGACCGACAGGGGTACTCGTGGTGCGTTGGTCAGTCGTAGAAAGATTTAAATGTCTTTACTGTGCCCGTTTTAGTATTGAATATTTATACGGAATTTTACCACTGAAGGGAAATCTTAGTAGCTGAGCATAAAAAGAATAGGAGCATAACACGTGTGAAGGCCATAAACGATATTAATTTTGGAAAATAGACATACAGAATTAAAGTATGTAAACTGTATATGGCTGGTCTCGGTACTTTAAAGAAAAAATACACACCAGTATTCCATTTCTCCCTAAACATTTTAAGCATAGATGTCTTTAACTAACATGTAAAATAACATGTGTATAAAAACTGGTAGTTTTAAGCTTTTCTGTGAATATGCTCGATACCGGAGTAAACAAGCATACTTTTAGAATTTGATTAATAGGGAATATAATATGGAATCGCTTATCTAAAGAAATTAATAACGATATAATTATATTCATGTACTGCAACACAAGAATAGTATACGCTTTACAATGTCTGTTGATACTATATGTGTAGGGCTGTTTCACCACTCACCATGTGACCGTGCGAGTGGCGCGGTGGTCTAAGTGCCTGACTTCTCAGCAAGAGGTCAGCTGTTCAAATCCAGCTAGTGCCATTGGTTTTCTTTTAACAAATAAAAATTTCTTCGAAAAACTAAAATAGCTAATATTATTGGCATTATATTGACAGTGATAAGTTCTTGCTTTGTGCTGGGTTTAGCAGTTTTCCACATAGTCTTTCATTGAATGCCATAACATCTCTATTAGATTTAAATCTGGGTATTCGGCTGGAGTTTTCACCCAGTTCACTCCTTCTGCTATAAGCCTCGCCCTTGCTGCTGTGTGTTTCGGATCGTTGTCTTGAAAGAGATGGTGCCTTGATCCAAAGTTCTCCCTGATATATGGGGCGGCATGCTGTTTCACCACGACTTCCTCGAAGAATTCACAATCCATAATTCCTTCGAAAATAAGAAGTGGTCCCGGGCCTCTTCTAGATATACCCCCCAGACGTGAACCTTCATTGGATGTTTGGGCTTTGGCTTGTCTACATATCTCCCCTTTTTACAAAATGACATGGTTGAAAACTGTTCCAGAGCCACTGTTGTTTCATCAGTGAAAAGTACATCATGAAATGTCTCTCCCTGTTCAATCCATTGGAGCACTTGTTTGAGTCTTTCCTCTTTGTTTTTTACCCTTATCATGGGGCATGTGTTGGTTTTTTTATATCTCCATCCAAGCCTTCTGCGCACTCTTCTTATCGATGTTGGACTCATGCTCGCACCGATGTCAGCCCGTAGCCGTCTTTGAACTTGCATTGCCGATAGCTCATCATTTTAATCCGTCAGTCTGTCGATGGCTCGCACAATAGGACTTGAAAAAAAAGAGATCAACAGTTAGTAAGTTATAAAAATAATGTGTGTAGTTGTATTTATATGCAAGAAAATTATTTTTAGAAAGTTATTTACCTTTGAATCGTCCTTGGTTTAGATTCTCTTTGCCTCCTCTCCCCTTTATAATGTCGTCTCACTGTGCTTTAACAAATGAAGATGTCCATAGAAGCCAAATGCTGTACAATATCACGTGTTGACTTCCCGTTTCTTTTCATCTTCATTATTTGGTGTGAGAGAGTCTTCGTGATTCTGGCTATAGTCCGTCTCCTTACGAAAGCGATACAGTGGTGCAGCTTGAAGTCTGTACCTGTATGCAGTATGGTACAGATAAACTTGCACCATACTGATGAGCGAATACCTGGGAAAGACACAAAATACCAGGAAATGTGTCTGATGCATTAGCAAGTTAAAAAAAATTGCATCGAAAAGCCGGGCGTAACAATTGTTTCCTTTTTCTGATCACTCACTGTTTGGATACTCGTATCACCTGCCCTGCTCTTTGTTTTCCTGTTATTTGCTGTGCATTCCTGCTGGGATCCACTCCTGCCCTCACACCTAAAGAAGACTATTTTACATTTCTTTGTGCGGTTCATAGTGCAATTAACCCTTGCGGCCTTTTGAAAGTCTGTGCTGTCCTTTGAAAGCGAGATGATCTCTGGTTCTTGACAAAACAAGGCTCACCAGATAATGTGAAAAAGACATATTTTTTACCTCACTTGCTGTCTTCCAATCACATTACATCAACATCCAAAAACATGATTTCTTCTCTTAACATGCCTTGTAAAGATGATTCATAGCTTGGCTTGTTTTTCAGGAAGTTAAAAAACACTTGAATTACTTATCCAATTTCTCTAAATAAAATTATTTTTCAAGCAATGTAATGCAAGATGCTTTCTAACGTCGGGCAATGTGTTTTTTTTATCTAACATTGATAGATTAAAAAATCATTCCTAATAGCAATTATTTACCTGCATAAACTTTTAAAGGTTGTATTTTCACACAGTGAAAAGGTCTTAGTTGTTTTAGTTATAGTTGTGCAAGCTCTGGTGAGTTTGTCTTTTTTGATGAGTTTCAAAGGGAAATAGGAATGTTGGAACAGTCTGCGGCTCCTGGTCTCACACTACACGACACAGAAATCAAGTTCCTGCTCTATGCAGATGACCTGGTCCTGCTGTCACCCACAGAGCAGGGGCTGCGGCAGAACCTGGCACTGCTGGAGCAGCACTGTCAGACCTGGGTGCTGACAGTCAATCTGGACAAGACCAGAGTTATGGATTTCCAGAAAAAAGCCAGACCTGACCTGTGCCGAAAAATAAATAAAAACCGGTTTGACAACTCTTAAGCATACTTAAGCATACTGTGGTTTTTTAAACACAAGTTTATCAGTGAAAAGACAACGGGCATTCTCAGAGTAGAATAGTCGTGCTTTCCAATCAAAGACAGTCCCCCTTCCCCCCACGGGAAGACAGACAAATGTTTTCACTGCCTATTCAGCTACAGGCTACAGGCGTGCGAAAAAACGACACTTTTAGCAAAGTCATGTTCCATAACAGTACTTTTACAAAGACGGTCAATGAAAAAATAAAATCTTTTCGTTTACAAAGATGGCTACAAAGAATGTGGACCAGGGCAATACTTTGAGTTTACAGCTTGTCCAAGGTCATTCATTATTAATACTATTAGTAATATCTTCAGTAAAGACTTTGATGGCAACAGCTCAAACATGAGAGGTTGAGCTTTATTAGCTCCACCTTGCGGAAATTCCGGATACTTTATTTTACTTGCGGTACCATGCGGTACTATGCGAGAATATATGGTATTAATATAGTAACTTACGTTACACCGCGACAAGCGCACCGCATTATAATGTAGTATCACCCGCTTGTTTTGAATGGCTGTATCTGTAGTAAATTACATTGAGAAACTTTTTTTTATTTGAATGTACCTATATTTCCCTTTAGTTATATAATTCCATATTAATAGTCAATATTATGTGGATTTAAAAAAGTCATGTCATGTCATTTGCCAAACCACTATATACCATACGGTGTCGTGGTAAGCTGGAGCCTACCCGGCAAGCAACAAACACAAGGCAGGGTACACCTTGGACAGGGTGCCAGTCCATCGCAGGGCAAGTGCTAGCCAATCATACTTGAGGACAATTTGAAGGCCACGGTAAAGGCCGATGGAGGAAATCTGGCCCGGACGCCGGCATAACTCCCTAATCTTATTGAGAAATGCCCAGGGATCTTTAATGACCACTGAGAGTCAGGATCTCGGTTTAACATCTCATCCAAAAGACGGCGCCCACTACAGTATAGTGTCCCCACCACTATACCGGGCCATTTAAAAAAGTACAACCACCAATTTAATGTTAAGCTAATGTTTTCACTAACATTTATCGCACCACCTGCAGATCTTATTTGGACAGTATAACATTTTATGTTATGCTGAATAAAGCCATTACAAAAATAAATAATTTTGATGCCATAATGAATTTTGACATGCAATCTTCAAGGCTACAATCTGTAAAAAAAAATAATTATTCTGTTTTTACGTGGATAATTGTTATTTTTATTAAAGCAAAATGTAAAATTATGAATAAAATATACATAGCTGCTGTATATATTAAATAATCTACATAAAATGGTTTAAATGGCTAAATTTGTATGTTGTTTTAATTGGAGCATTTTAACACATCAGTATTCTACAGAGAAATATTTTGATATAGTGAAAGTTAAAAGGGATTACAGTATACAGATCTAGGCACTGTTGACATTAGAGTGGCACAATGGATTGATTTTATGATGAAATAATGTATATTCACAATAATATGGTCAAATTAGATTGTCTTTACATTTTTAGCTAACTCATTCTCAGTTTAATATCTGGTACATCCCTAAAAAATTTTTTGGGTGAAAAATGTCTAGTTTTTTTAGCAAAGACATAATATTAAAATTCTAGTCATGAATGTTTTGCTTATTCCAACTACACCCACGCTCAGTAATTGTAATGCAAAAATGTACTGATATACTGATATACTGTACCCCAAGGGGAAAATGAAAAACAGGGTTTTCTGTGCTCTTTGAAAGTTTTTTTGTTTATTTTTAGAACTTATCCATCAAGTATATTTTGTATTTTCATGGTGGTTATACTGTACAATGCCTTGCAAAAATATTGAAACTTGCACGGTTTTCACATTGTTGCTTTAAAGCTTCCAGTCATTACACTTTTATACACACATATTCCACATATTCAAAGCAAACAAATAAAATAATGAATTGATGTTGATTAATTTTAATTAATATTAATTAAAAAGAAAAGTAATTAGTCAAACATTTTGCTGTTGCAATCCTAAATTAATTTAGGTGCACACAATTATCTTAATGAGCCACAGTTCTTTATGAAACAATACATGTTCACATGATTTGAGAACATATACACAAAATAACATTACGCAGCCCAGAAATGATTATCAAGCAAATATTCAATCATGAAAGCCATTTTGCTTTAAAAAAATTCAGGGATAAATTAGTATCAAGATACAGGTCAGGAGAAGGTTACTTAAACATTTGAAAAACACTTAATATATCTTTGACCATGGAGAAGTCAATCATTAAGAAATGAAAGGAGGTAACTAGTGGAGAGTTCACTGTGAAGCCAGTGGTGACTTTGAAAGAGTTGTAAAAGTTGCTGAGACAGAAGTAAATGTCTATGGGTCAATAAGACTGCATTCAATGAAAAAGGGCTTCTATGGAACTGAAAAAAAAATATTTACTCATTTAAATGAGTACTTGTAAGTAGAATGTTAAAGAGGAACAGTTGTACTGGAACAAAAAAAATCACCATTTCAATGCTACACTGAAGTATCTTAAGAATAACAAAGTTAAATTCCTTGAATGGCCCAGTTAAAGGCTTAGAAACTAGAAACTTGTTGTCATCCCCATGCAACATTGGAGAAAACAAAAATGAAAAAAAAAAACACAACTGGTGTGCAAAGCTGGTAGAGACTTGCCCAGAAAGACTTGAAGCTATAAATTCTGCCAGAGCTCACAGGTCTGAATACTTATGCAATCAACACATTTCAGTTTTCCTTTTAATTGTTTGCCAGTGTTATCTTACACTTACACAGGTGTTAAATAAATATTAAATTTTAAAAAATGTTTATGTATCATTTTGTAATAGAACAAAATAAGACACCACAGGAGAGGTGTGAATATCAAAGGCACTATACATATACATCAGTTCTAAAAATAAACAGAAATCTATTAGGAAAATATTGGAGATTTTTATTATTGTTTTAATAATTAAATTTGCTATTAATGTAATAATTTATTTATTAAAATATTTCATTGGAGATCCAGCTTGTATAGACAACACACACAGTCATGACATGCCCTATCATTTCTCAAGAATATATATTTTTAAAATTAGAGTTTTTTATTTGTAAACATATTTTTGAGTGCATGAGGTACAGAAGAAGGTTTAGGTTTCTCTTAAGAACCTATATTTAAATAATCAGAGTATTTAGAAACAAAATGCATAAGAGAAAAGCTACTACATTGACTGGCAATCATAATGCTACTGGAATCAAATAAACATGACAAACCCCATAGAAGGTGATGAAAATGGATGAATAATTTGTGGATACACACTCTTTTGGAGAGACAGGAATACCACAGTTATGATAACAGTCTCTGGAATCACTGCCAGGTGGAGCTAATAAAGCTTAACCTCTCATGAACAGCATTTGAGCTGTCGCTAGAAAATGCATGGTTTCAAATCCCGGTCACTGCTGAAGGACAATCTTTTTCCAATTAAAAATTTAAGTTGTATACTCTTTAGACTTTTAATAATTTTAAACTGTGTATTACAGCATGTTAATCATTAAACACTAAAAAGTCGGTATATTTTATAAAAGCAAGATTGCTCAGTACAAAAGTACACAACCTACCACCTTTATCATAAATATTTTAATTATGCAGAAATATTTTATATATCTTTACGGAAGATATTACTAATAGTATTAATAATGAATGACCTTGGACAGGCTGTAAGCTCAAAGTATTACTGTGGTCCACTTTCTTTGTAACAGTCTTTGTAACGAAAAGACTTTGACATTGACAAAAAGTTGCACCATCACGGAATTGAGTATCTAAAGAAATTAATAATGATATAATTATATTCATGTACTGTAGCTCAAATAGTAGTATAATATACTTTTTATAGATATGTGTGCTTCTGTTTCACTCTTTCCCGTGTGATGGCTTAAGTGTGTGCTTTATAAGCCTGAGGTCTGGGATTTGGACCCAGCTGTCACCATGAGTTTTCTTTAACAAATAAACATTTCTTTGAAAATCTAAAATAGCAAATATTATGGACACTATATTGACATTTTTTATATTTCTAAATATCACAACATGTTCTAGCTAAGTCATTTATTAATAACAATGAATAATGTCAAGCTGCTATTACTGTCATTATTACTACTAATAAATATTATCGACACCATATTGAATTCGTTGGTGTTTCCAAATATCACAAAACGTTCAATGTTGAGTTGAGTGATTACCATTTTCCATGAATACTTGTGCTTGTTATCGCAGTAAAAGAAACTCATACTTTTCAGAATTTAATTATTTAAGCAATAAAGCACAAGAGGCTGTGCTATATCGTGGATATAGTCAAAGTTAAAAGGTGTTGTTAGGCCCGACGTGATGCTCATAAAATATATTAATTTAGGAACATAAACATATTACTGTATGTAAACTGTACTGTATATGGCTGGTCTTGGTATTTTAAAGAAAAAATACACACCAGTATTCCATTTCTCCCTAAACATTTTAAGCATCAACGTTTTTACATGCTCCTTGCTCCCTCTGACCATGTTACTGGACGTTTATACAGTATACAGTACTCTGTGAGAAAAATGATAGTTTTAAGCTTTTCTGCGAATACGCTTGATACCGGAGTAAACAAGCATACTTTTAGAATTTGATAGGGAATAAATTATTATGATAAATTATCAAATTATCATTATATTAATAGGGAATATAATATGGAATCGCGTATCTAAAGAAATTAATAACGATATAATTATATTCATGTACTGTAACACAAACAGTAGTATATACTGTACACATACAGTATCTATTGATATGTGTACGGCTGTTTCACCACTTGTCATGTGACTGTGCTAGTGGCGTGATGGTTTAAATGCCTGACTTATAAGCGAGAGGTTGGCTGTTCAAATCCAGCTAGCACCACAACTCTCATTTTTTAATGACAACGAATAGTCATCGTCTTTCCCTCTGAATCGCTCCAGTAGCAGAAACCTGTATCGTGTGGATCCCTTTAGATCTCCTTTCAGATTTAAAAAGTTATTAATCATATCTTCGGTGTCGCATCTTCCCAGTGTAGCTGATCTTTTGCTGTCTGGGTAAACTATCACAAAGCTTTAGAGAACTTAACATTTTTATTATCAACAAATTGTAAATACGACGTTTACATTGGCGTTATTGATTTTTCACTTGAGTGTATGGAAGAGTGTCAGCTGTCAATGAGAGCAGACCCCCCCTCTTAGGCTGGGCCCCCCCTGAAAGTCATTCACAGAATTATTGAAATGAAGGATTGTATCAGTACTCTGATAGAGCGCGTTAAGATGAGCAGATGTTTTTTACTGCAATTAGATGAGTCTGTAGTCGATTTGGCCAATTTGCTCGTTTACGTTAGATACGAGTTTGAGGGTACGTCCCGTGAGGACTTTCTGTTCTGTAAACCGCTACCAACAGGAACTACAGGAGAGCACATATTTCAGCTTCTGAATGAATTTATCGAAGAGAATGGCATCGACTGGATAAAATGTGTCAGAGTTTGTACAGACGGTGCTAGAGCAATGACAAGCCGACATAACGGTGTAGTTGCACGAATTAGAGAGGTTGCTCCAGATATGAATGGATGCATTGCAACATCCACTGTGAGACCTTTGCCGTCAAGAAAATGCCTGACGATTTAAAATCTGTTAGACTCTGTTGTGAATTGTATCAAGGCTCGAAAAATTAATTCACATCTGCTTTGCTCGACTAAACAGGCTCACCCCTCTCACTGAAATGGTGCTTTTTTATTATTTTTATTTGTTGTTGTTACTGCTTTTTTCTGTAAAACACTTTGAGAAGCCACCTTTAAAGGTGCTATATCAAACAAAGTTTATTAATATAATATTTATTATATGTATGTGTGAGTGTGTGTGCACGCGCGCTCATGTTGGTAATTGAGAATTTCTGGGGTTCCTATGAGATGATGACTTGTAGGTGGTACTTGGATGCTTTGCTTGGATTAGGGGTGGTACTTGGTCCAAAAAGTTTGAGAACCATTGGCTGAAATAATTAAATTCTGAAAAATATTAGTTTCTGCGATAACGAGCGGAAGTATTCTTGGAAAATGGTAATCACTTAACTCACTTAATTTTGAATGTTTTGTGATATTTAGCAATAAAAAAAATGTCAATATAGTGTCCATAATATATGCTATTTTAGTTTTTCAAAGATATGTTTATTTGTTAAAAGAAAACTAATGGCAACAACAGTGCTTGAACCGCTGATCTCAGGCATATAAAGCACATACTTAAGCCATCACGCCAAAGATGTAATCACCCAGAATAGAGTGAAACTGAAGCAGACATATTCTCAAAACTTAATTTGTATGATTGGAAACAAATATGTTATCAGATCAATGAAATGCTGTGGTGTTACTCTTTGTCAATGAAAAAATAAAGTCTGTTTACAGAGACGGTTACAAAGAAAGTGTACTACTGTGATAATCTGAGCTACAGTACACAAATATAATTATATCGTTATTAATTTATTAAGATACATGATTCCATATTTTATTCCCTATTAATCAAATTCTAAAAGTATGTTTTTGTTTACTACGATAACGAGCGTATTCACGGAAAAGGTTAAAAACAGATAACTTTTTTCAAAGTATATAAACTTAATAAAGTCAGAAGGAGCACGTAAAAACGTTCCCAAAATAACCACATGTAAGACTTTGATGCTTAAAATGTTTAGGAAGAAAGTGGAATACTGGTGTGTATTTTTTCTTTAAAATACAGATGCAGCCATTCAAAACGGGTGAGGTACACCATGGTACCATGCAGTGGGTGTGTCGCTTACTAACGTGGCAAGACGCAGTATCACGCGTCACATGACGTCACATCGGAAAGTATCCGGAATCACCTTGTAAAACCACCAGGAGGAGCCAATAAAGCTTAACCTCTCATGTACAGCATTTGAGCTTTTAAATTTAAACTGTGTATTACAGCATGTTAATCATCAGTCATTAAAAAGTTGGTATATTTTATGAAAGCAAAAGTGCACAACCTACTTTATCATAAATATTTTAATTATGCAGAAATATTTTATGCATAGAAGCCTTTACTGAAGATATTACTAATAGTATTAATAATGAATGACCTTGGACAAGCATTACGCTTTTCCATATTATTTGTAACAGTCATTTTAAATTAAAAGGCTTTATTTTTTCATCGACAAAAAGTAACACCACAGCATTTCGTTGATCTAACTAACAAGGACGGGACATTAGCTAGCCAATAGGATAAAGGAATAAATTACTTTTTTTTATTTCTTTAGCACATTTATTTGAACATTTCCATCGATTGTACAAGCACTGAAAAACTGTCCAATCCCTAGTTCGTCGGGCATTTTCTTTTAGTATAACAGACATAAAAGCTCCCTTGCTTTTAACAGAGCATTTCATCATTTCTAAGAATGAAAATTATTTAAACTGCGACACTTATCATTCAACCAGAGCTCAAAACAACAAAGACTGTATTAAAAGATACTTGTATCAGATACATTAGAATCCAAGCTTTTTTAACTACGCTTTCTTATCTACGCTAAGAATTAGTCTTTAAAATTTATCACACAGTAAAAAGTCAAATTTCCGGGGCGTCCGTAAACCAGAGATTATGGTACTGCTTCAGAAGGGTGTCAGCTAGTCAGATTCCAGGACCAGAATTATTTCTTTTATAATCGAGAATATGTAATCACGTATCTAAAGAGATTAATAATGATATTAATTTAAGGATCTACAGTAAATATCTAAATATATGTATCTATATAGCTGGTAGTATTACTGTATTTCGCTTTCTTTGTAAACACGTTTTGTTAACACCAGACTCGCAGGTGGATTCTGTTTTTTGGTCTGTTTTGGTCTGTAGCTCAAATCCTGCTTAACTAAAAATTAGACACAAGAAGAGTATTATTGGACAATGTTGTGAGGCTCTGGCGGAATTTCTCTGTAAACTGAAGAGTTATAGAGGAGACAGGTTGTGTATCGCTTCTTTTGATACTAAAAAAACATTCCAATGTTAATGCGACACGGAAGATAATGTGGTGTATTGGTCGTTAATGAAAAGATTTAATCATTTAATCTCTTTACTGTGCACATTTTAATCTGCTTAGTATTGAATATTTACATGGAATTTTACCACTAAAGGGAAATTTTAGTAGCTAAGCATAAAACGCAGAGGAGCATAACGAAGGTCATAAAGGTCATAAACGATATTAATTTAGGAACATAAACATATTATGTAAACTGTATGTTGCTGTTATAGGTATTTTAAAGAAAAAATACACACCAATTCTCAATTTCTCCTACAGTATATTGACATTTTTATATTTTTATAACACGTTCGTACTGTACTGTATGTACAGTACACAGCGGTACCGCAGGTTGAATTGTAGGGCACAAATCCACCCGAGCCCAGAAGACCAACATATATTAATGTGCATTCGCCTGGCGCTGCGCGGTTTTCATCACTCTCTGCGGGAGTGGTGGCTGTGACGAATTAAACCGGTTTCACAGGTAGTAGAAGGCGGCGAGACTTCCAGCGAAAGACACCCCCCCCCCCCTCCAAAACCCCCTTTTTTTGCTTACAGCAGTAGTACTTAAGTACAGTAAGTACAGTAAGTACTTACTGTACAGTACTTACGGTAGTACTTCTCACGTTAAGATAGTAAGATTAGTAATCAATAATATTAAATTTAGCACTGAAAATATTGTGCTAATAATAAATTCTATTCTACTCTGAGAATGTAGGGGGGAGGAAGAATGCCTGTGGTCTTTTCACTGATAAACTTGTGTCAAGCTGTCAACAAAAAACAGCTGTCAAAAAAAGTTTTTTTTTAAAAAAAAGTCAATTGTGTGTCCATAATATTGCTATTTCGATATTGCTAATTGCTATTGCTACTGAGTCTCTGTGTGTTCAGTACATTGTTTGTGAACAAACCGGTTTCACAGAAATTTTTAACCCCCAGCCACTGTTGTTTCATCGGTTGTTATCCTGTAAAGCGCTTTGAGGACCCACCTTTAACGGCGCTATATAAAATAAAGTTTAGTATTATTCTAATTAATATTTATCATATTTTTCCTCCCAGAACTTGTAAATTGTTGTTGTTACTGTTGTTATCCTGTAAAGCGCTTTGAGAAGCATACTGTCCAGCTTGTCAGGTGCATTCTCTTGTAAAATAATAAGTAGAGTTTTTGGGTTATTAGTCCTCCACTTACCAATGTAAATACATTTTGTCTCCAAATCCACCACCACTTGTATGAATCATAGCCCTGCCAAATGATGCAAATTCCGCTGCAATGGTTGTGTGCAGGAATTATTCAGTATGGCATCTCCATGTTCAAGTAAACACTGCTCTGTGTGCAAATGCAAATGCATTAAAAAAAACGTTTTTTTTAAAAAAGCCATCTTTAAAGGCGCTATATAAAATAAAGTTTATTATTATTATTATTAATATTTTTGATATTCTTCCTCCCAGGACTTGTAAAATTGTTGTTGTTATTGTTGTTATCCTGTAAAGCGCTTTGAGAAGCATACTGTCCAGCATATTGTATTTCATTGCACTTTGACAGATCACCTTATAATCACTTGTTGTTAGACTATCCACCAAGAGGATATTCCCCCCAAGAGGATATAGAGGATATCCCCCAAGAGTTATCCAGGTACAGATGCAGCCATTCAAAATGGGTGGGGTATTTCGCGGTATACCCTGGTGGGCGTGTCGCAGTATCACGCAGTATCACGGGGTAAATCGCGTCATTTGACGTCATGCCGGAAAGTATCCGGCATCACCTTGTAAAACCGCCAGGAGGAGCCAATAAAGCTTAACCTCTCATGTACAGCATTTGAGCTTTTAAATTTACACTGTGTATTACAGCATTTTAATCATCAGTCAATAAAAAGTTGGTATATTTTATGAAAGCAAGATTGCTCAGTTGGACAAAAGTACACAACCTACCTTTATCAGAAATATTTATGCATCAAAGCCTTTACCGAAGATATTACAAATATTATTAATAATGAATGACTTTGGACAAGCTGTAAACTCAAAGTATAATTTCTTTAGCACATTTGTACAAGCACTTGGAATCTGTCCAAGCCCTACTTTGTCAGGCATTTTCTTTTACTGCAACGGACATAAGAACTCCCTTGCTTTTAACAGAGCGTTTCATAATTTCTAACTACAAAAATTATTTAAACTGCGACATTTATCATTCAACCAGAGCTCGAAATATCACAAGGATCCTCTAGAGCACAGCAAAGACTGTATTAAAAGAATCGCATATCTAAAGAAATTAATAAGATATAATTATATTCGTGTACTGCGACAGGGCTGTGTAGGGCTGTTTCACCTCTCTCTTCATTTGACTCTATTCAAAAGCCATTTAGCAAAGAGGGGATGAGAAGAGTGACAAAGTAGTATACTTTAGATCTTTTTTTCTGAACCGGGGAAAATCTGATCATGTTTCTCTATAACAATGATAAAAAACATTATTGTAACATATCACCTTTAAAAGTGGCATCTCAAAGCAATACAGTAGGTGGAAAAACAGTTAAAAGGACCAAAGTAAATACCAGACAAACGCAAACGCATTTTTAATAAAATGCTTTTATTCATTCAGCAGAGAGTGAGAGGGACATCCAGCAGAGAGAGACACACACACCGGTTTTCATTGACAAAAAGTAATTGTTTTTTCGTTGATCCGATCACGAATTCTTTTCCAGTCGCACGAAGTAAGGGTTGAGAATCTCCGATTCACCATGCTACTAATGGTTTCCCGGAGATTGCAAGGCAAGGCACTTTTGCCTCTGGACCCATCGAAATTTACAGACGTGGTCCACCCCCAGTAAATTTCAAAAGTCACAAGATTTCGAAACACGGGGGCGGCGTAGCGGTCGGCTCTTGCTTTCCCGTCCAATGAAAGGCAGGTTCCTTTTGCCGAAGTCGGGAGACATTAGAGGCTTGCCACACCCGGACTGTTAAACCAATGCATTAGCACGTCAAAGCCCATTGAGGAGCCGGGCGCAATAATTGTTTTGTCCCTTGATTTACTGATCTGCATTAATTACAGAAATCGAGTTCCTGCTCTTTGCAGACGACCTGGTCCTGCTGTCGCCCACAGAACAGAGGCTGCGGCAGAACCTGGCACTGCTGGAGCAGCACTGTCAGACCTGGGCGCTGACAGTCAATCTGGACAAGACCAGAGTTATGGTTTTCCAGAAAAAAAGCCAGACCTCAGGGAAACAGGTACAAATTCACACTTAACAACAACACATTAACACCTAACAACGGGAGCAGGGCCGAATTAGGCCAGTACCCACTATTGTTAAACATACAGAAAAGAATATTAAAGTATTGGCTTTAGTATTAGCCATACAGAACATTAAAGTGCCCCCTTTCCATTCAGCGGGTGTCTGAACCGCTGTGTCCTATCTTCTGACAGTCGCTGTTGTGAATGTCTGTAGAGTGTATCTTATTTTTAGTACTATATTTTTATATTATATTCCCTATTATTTAAATTATTAGTTGTTTTTCAGGAAGTTAAAAAAAAACACTTGAATTACTTATCCAGTCTCTCGAAATAAAGTTATTTTTCAAGCAATGCAACAAACGTCGGGCAATGTGTTTTTTTTTAATCCAACATTGACAGCCACATCTTAAATCTTGTCAGTCAGCTCTTTTTTCTCTATTTGAATTGTGACGATTCAAACAACCTGGGATAACAAGTGGTCTCAAAGTCACCGAGCTCACAGAGCTTCAACAACAGATGACAATTCCCTTAGTCCTTCCTTAGTCTTCCTGAAATTGTCGGATTATGAGTGAATAAAAGCATCTTATTAAAAACACGTTTGTGTTTGTTTGGGAGCTATATTATGTATTTTTCATATGTAAGATATAATGATGTGTTCCCGCTTACACATCGCACGACTTTAAAAGCTAGAAAAACAGGTTTCGATTCACATTATCTGGCGAGCCTTGTTTTGTCAAAGGACAGCACAAAAAAAAACAGACAATACACAGGGGGGGGGGGGGCAAGTGAGAGAGAGAGTTTTTTACCCTCTGTCAAAAAAAACCAAATCACCCGGGGCAGAGACTGGGGGGATCATTGTGTGGTATAGAGCGGAGCTCAGTCAATCCAGACAAGTACAGTAGTAAAGAGAGAAAAGTCAACAATTGATTTAAGGACGATCTGTCAAAGTGCAATGAAATACAATATTGTTGTTGTTGCTGTTATTGTTGTTTTTATCCTGTAAAACGTTTTGAGAAGCCACCTTTAAAGGCGATATATACAAGCGCCGATTCTTATGGAATGTGTTCCGCCGGGGAACAAGTATAACCTTGTTCATGCACAAACAGTGGCATGTTACATTATTAATTTGGGTGTCTCCTCTTGCCAGAAAGCTCCAAATTGCATTTTGATAGTCTTTTAACCTTTTCTGTGAATTTGCTTGTTATCTAACAAATGCATACTTTTAGAATTTGATTAACAGGGAATATAATATGGAATTGCATATCTAAACAAATTAATAACGATATAATTATATTCATGTACTGTCTGGCGGAATAAACTGAAGAGGTTAGTTAATGCAACACGGAATTACTTTCCACCCCCTCTACATTCTCAGAGTAGAACAGACTAACCTTCTAATGAAAGACGGTCCACCCCCCACGGACAGGAAAAGTGCCCACAGGCACTTAAACTTAATATGGTCGGTAACAGTAAACAGTAACATGGTCAGAAGGAGCACGTACAAACTTTTCCGAAATAACCACATGTAAGACTCTGATGCTTAAAATGTTTAGGGAGAAAGTGGAATACTGGTGTGTTTTTTTTTTCTTTGAACTACCAATACCTGCCATATACAGTCTGTAACGTAGGGATTTCTATATGTCTTTATTTAATGGTTACATTAGTGACAAAGGCTAAACTTTTAACTTCAGTAACGCGTACATATCTCCCCTTTTTATAAAACAACATGGTTGAAAACTGTTCCAGAGCCACTGTTGTTTCATCAGTGAAAAGTACATCATGAAATGCGTCTCCCTGTTCAATCCACTGGAAAAAAAAAAGGAGCATAAAGCGTCTGATGGTCATAAACGATATTCATTTAGGAACAGCATCAGAGATATGTTTTTAACTGCACTGCATCGGAGAGAATATCATAGTGTGTTTTTTTTTTACTCCCTGGCCGAAATTGGCTTCCATAAGAATCAGTATGGCTCAGAGATTAAATAAAACTTCACTCGAACCAAACAAATGTATATTTCTAAATATCACAACATGATCGAATTTAAGTCATTTTAATAACAATGAATAGTCACCTAGGCGTTACAATATAAATATTTACATTGATTTAAATCACGTTTTGATTTAAATCGCAAACACAGGTTTAAATATATGTGTTTTTTGATTCACAATCAGACAAATGCAACATAAATTGATATCTTTGTCTTCTAAGTATCTTAATAAACTTTCAGCATAGCTTTCTCCCCGTTTAGATTTATTTTTCTTAACTAGTATACTTTAGATCTTTTTTTCTGAACCGGGGAAAATCTGATCATGTTTCTCTATAACAATAATAAAAAACATTATTTTACATATCACCTTTATATGATATCACCTTAAGGACAGCACATACAAGGGTTAATTGCACAATGGACCGCACAGAGAAATTTAAAATAGTCTTCTTTAGGTGTGAGGGCAGGAGTGGATCGCAGAAGGCATAATCAGCAAATTAGGAAAACAAAGAACAGGACAGGTGAAACGTTTATCCAGAGAGTGAGTGATCAGAAAAAGGAACAGCTGTTACGCCCAGGTTTTACGCTCTCTCTCTGCTGAATGAATAAAAGCATTTTATTAAAAACGCGTTTGCGTTTGTCTGGGTATTTACTTTGTAATCTGTGGTTTACATCTACTGTATTGTTTTGCCACTTTTAAAGGTGATATGTAAAATAAAGTTTTTTATTATTGTTATAGAGAAACATGATCAGATTTTCCCTGGTTCAGAAAAAAGACAATTAAAATCTGTAATCTTTCCACTTGTATGTCATTGGAAAATACAAGAAGTTTCTGCTTTGTGTAAGGATGGTATCAAAAAGTAATCTAAGTGGTGAGAAAGCTGTGCTCCTCAAAGCGCTTTACAGGATAAAAACAATAACAACAATAGTGGCTGGGCAAATGATTTTTTTATAGAAATTCAAAATGAGATATAATGATGTGTTCCAGCATTAGACATTAACGAGTACAACCCCCCTCTCTGCGGGAGTGCTGGCTGTGACGAATTAAACCGGTTTCACAGGTATTTTCAAAGTAGAAGGGGGCGAGATTTCCAGCGAAAGACACCTCCCCCCTCCAAAACCAAGGAAGTACTAGTTAAGAAAGCTAGGCTCCTCAATGAAATCGCTTTAACAAGCTAATGCGTTGGTGTAACAGTTTGGGCGTGGCAAGCTTCTAATGTCAACTCGACTCGATTGGAAGACAATGAACATATTCTAGCCCTAAATGAATTAATAGCAAACATGGTTTACATAAAAGACATTTTTCCAAGAAAGTTTATAATAATATGATCTATAGTTGAAATCTGAACCTAAATAAAAAGAAAAAGGATTTTCAGAGAGCAATTACGCTGTGTTTATGTAGAATAAGTGATTAGGTTTATGAGCAATCTAATTACTTATTCGTTTAAAACGCTATATAAAATAAAGTTTATTATTAATTTGCTGGACAGAGCGGTGAACACTATTATGCATAAAACAAAGATAACGATCCTGATCAGTTTAGAAATCTGTGTACGCTGTAAGATTTTTACTTCTTAAACGTTTAAAATACACGTTTCGAATAGAAAGAAATCCTCTTCCTGGTATAGTACTGTATGTATAGCAAACCAGCACGTCTTTTTTCTCCAATCAGAGGGGTGTCAGATGGTGTCAGCCAATCACCATTCTGAAGCCCTACCATAATCTCTGGTATGGGGAGACCCCAGAATTCTGTCCCATAGTTTAGACAGATGATAGATACTTTTAGTGATCCCGTGAGGGAAATAAAGTAAATCATTTTCATTTTAGGAAATTATTAAACGCTCGGTTAAAAGCAAAGGAGATTGTCTGTTATAGTGGACATAAAAACAAGAGTTCGCTGGCATTATATCCTAGAAGACACAGACCGGCGCCAGACCGGGAGAATGCCCGCAGCGTAAAAGAAAATGCCTGATGAACTAGGGATTGGACAGTTTCCAAGTGCTTGTACAATCGATGGAAATGTTCAAATAAATGTGCAAAAGAAATAAACAAAATAATCATTTATTCCTTTATCATATTGGCTAGCTAATGTCCTTTCTTTGCTAGTTAGTGGCTGTGTTTCTGCGTTGGGTAGCAACGGGTGACTGTTCTCAGGCGGAAGATGTAAACAGCTTAATTTTCGTGTTGAATAATTTTTTAAAATTAAAATTCATTCTATACAGCAATCGCATATTTGGGTACCGTTTCATAAAACTTTCATGCTTAAAATGTTTAGGGAGAAATGGAAGACTGGTGTGTATTTTTTCTTTAAACTACCAAGACCAGCCATTTTTATGCTCAGCTCCTAAAATTTCCCTTTAGTGGTAAAATTCCATATAAATATTCAAAACTAAGCGGATTAAAATGTGCACAGTAAAGACATTAAATGATTAAATCTTTTCATTACCAACCAATGCACCACAAGTGTCCCTGTCGGTCATTTTGGCCAGCCAATCACTTACCGTGGTGCCCTCCGGTGCCCCGCAGTGGCTTGTGGGTAGGTTACCATACCACGGGTTTGTACCGCGCATTTTGAATGGCTGCATCTGTAACAGTGAAATGGGCTTACAGTCTGGGGAGATCGCCCATTTTCCATGTAAATAGTTCCCTGGTTCCGCACCCCTTGGTGTCTCTCTGTCTGTCTCTCTCTCTCTCTCTCTCTCTCTCTCTCTCTGTCTCTCTCGGGCCCGCACTCTTGGCGGGCTTGTCTTGTGTCTCTCTCTCGTCTGGGCGCGGGAGTGCTGCTGGCGGGTGGTGATGGAGAAGAAATAAAGTGCAGTTTTTAACTCCACAAGTCTGAGTCTCTGTGTTCGTCCTCAACGAAGCCAAATTCATTACATTGGTGTCAGAAGCGGGAGGATGGACAGTGAACGGCCGATGATGTCGGACTCTGAGAACTGCCGGTTCCCCCAGCTCTGGGGACTCTGTAGGCCGTCGGGAAATGAGAGCGGGGTGGCCTAAAGGGGGGAAGCCCGCCCTTGAGCAACGCTACCCCAGTTCCGGAAAGCCAGAAAGAGTGCTTCACCCCGCCTGCTGTGGGAAGACCTTCCCCCCTTTAGGCTGCCCCGCTCCCATTTCCCAACGGCCTCCGGAGTCCCCAGGGCTCCAGCGCCTGGCACTCCCGGGCGATCTGCCCCCTCTCCCCACAGCGGTGGCAGATGACCAGCCATCGTCGCTCCCCCAGCATCGCCGCGCTGGCCGTCTCCTCCTCCCCATCTGATTCCCCGTGCACCCCTCCATTGGTGCCCACCGGTCTCTTCGAATACGGCATCAGCCTGCTCAGCCAGAGCAAGGGCCTGCTCCAAGAGGACCGGCGCGGCCAGCATCACGTGGCGCTGCACCTCAGTCGGCACTAGGGCCCAGAGGAAGGCCTGGAGCGCTATCTCCCTCTGGGAGAGTAGGGTAACCCTGGCGGGCTAAGTAGGCCACGTCTGCAGCGACTGGACCCAGTGGCTCTCCAGCTAGGCAGCAGTGTTGGGCTAACCTTGCCCGCAGCAGTCCCGGCGCCTCCCCTCTCCTGCCAAAACGCCTCCGGAGGGCCGATGCCAACACTACGTAGTTGTACCGCTGGTCCCCAGGTACACGAGCAACGCCTGGCAGGCCTTCCCCTCCAGGGCGGTGGCAAGGTGGCCCACCATCTCCACCTGAGACCAGCCGTTTGCCCAGGCTGCCATCTGGAACTGGGCCTCAAACATTTGCTATGGGATCTCCCCATTGTAATGGCTCGGTCTCACCGGCGCAGGTTGGAGCAGGGGTGACGGGCTGGACCCCGCTACTCTGGCGTCTCCTTCCTGCCACACGGCCTGCGGCAACCCGGGAAAGGGTCCCCCTTCCGCTGAGTAGGTCACTGTGGGGTAGCCCCGATAAGGGCTGTGGCCACTGGTGGTGCTGAGGGGTTGTCCCTGCCCCTGGCAGCTGCTGCTCGCCCCCAAAAGGTGCTTTAGGGGGTCACTCGGCTGCTGGGGGAACCGGCGAGTCCAACATCATCGGCCTTTCACTGTCCATCCTCCCACTCTGACACCAATGTAATGAATTTGGGTTCATTGAGGACAAGCACAGAGACTCAAACTTGTGGAGTTAAAAGCTGTGCTTTATTTCTTCTCCGTCACCACCCGCCAGCAGGACTCCCGCGCCCAGAAGAGAGAAAGACACAAGACAAGCCCACCAAGATTGCAGGCCCGAGACAGAGACAGAGACAGAGACAGAGAGAGAGAGACACCAAGGAGTGCGGAACCAGAGAACTATTTACATGGAAAACGGGCGATCTCCTCAGACTGTATGCCCGTTTCACTGTTACCTGGATACCTCTTGGGGGATATCCTCTATATCCTCTTGGGGGATATTCTAACAACAAGTGATTATAAGACGATCTGTCAAAGTGCAATGAAATACAATATGCTGGACAGTATGCTTCTCAAAGTGCTTTACGGGATAACAACAATAACAACAACAATTTTAGAAGTCCTGGGAGGAAGAATATCATCAATATTAATAATAATAATAAACTTTATTTTATATAGTGCCTTTAAAGGTGGCTTTTAAAAAAAATTAAATCATTTGCATTTGCACACAGAGCAGTGTTTACTTGAACAGGGAGATGCCATACTGAATAATTCCATTCCATTCTATACAGCAATCGCATATTTGGGGATCGTTTCATAAAACTTTGATGCTTAAAATGTTTAGGGAGAAATGGAAGACTGGTGTGTATTTTTTCTTTAAACTACCAAGACCAGCCATATACAGTACAGTTAACATACAGTAATATGTTTATGTTCCTAAATTAATATCGTTTATGACCTTCAGATGCGTTATGCTCCTCTTCTTTTTATGCTCAGCTACTAAAATTTCCCTTTAGTGGTAAAATTCCATATAATATTCAATTCCAAGCGAATTAAAACTTGCACAGTAAAGAGATTAAATGATTAAATCTTTTCACTACCAACCAATGCACCTGTCGGTCATTTTGGCCAGCCAATCACCGCGGTGGACTGCGGAAGCTTGTGAGTAGTTGCGTCCGGTACGGGTTTGTACCGTGCATTTTGAATGGCTGCATCTGTACCAATACCAGCCATATACAGTTTACATAATTTGTTTGTGTTCCTAAATTAATATTGTTTATGAGCATGTGAAAGGCATGGTGAATCAGAGATTCTCAAAACTTACTTTGTATGATTGGAAACGAATACATGATCGGATCAACGAAATGTGGTGTTACTTTTTGTCAATGAAAAAATAAAATATTTTTGTTTACAAAGAGTGTTACAAAGAAAGTGGACCACGGTAATACTTTGACCTTACAGCCTGTACAAGGTCATTCATTATTATTGCTATTAGTAATATCTTCCGTAAAGACTTTGATACATAAAATATTTCTGCATAACTAAAATATTTATGATAAAGGTGGTAGGTTGTGTACTTTTGTCCAACTGAGCAAACTTGCTTTTATAAAATATATTGACTTTTTAATGTTTATTTCCAAAGACCCTTTTAGCCAATGTCTGCCTGGAATTTCCTCCCCTTAAACATTTTGTTATACCTCTCCAGCAGAATCTGGTTCAGGTCTTAAACTGAAGCTAACCCCCTTGGCTTTGAGTGTGAACAGTCAAATTTCTTATTTTACTTTTATGTGTCCACTCAGCAGACCAACATGAAAAAATTTCAATTCTAGGCCTGTCATGTAGCTGGAAATGATTTGTAAACCTTGTCCTACGTGTCTACTAGCTTGGATAAAACTCTGGGACAAATTGATCAATTTGAAAAAAATCTACATAATGTTTTGTGAAGACTGGACCTGGAATGAAATTTCTTGCATATAATAAATAAATCATAAAAAATATTGAAAGCAATAACAGTAAAAACCATTGCAATTGCTATAAAAACCTTTAGACACTGCTAGAGAGCCTTTTGCTGCTGTTAGGCATTGAAAAAAAACCTCAGAGTTGCCTTCTGGTGTGAAAAAAAGGAGAACTGATAAGAAACTGATTGATTACCTCTTCTAAGTCAATGATTGACAGCTAGAAGGCAGGCGGAATGCAACCTGAGGCTTCCAGAGAAAGTCTCACCCCCTAAGAGCTCTAAATTGCTGAAAATACAGTGAGAGCTCTTTTTACCAGTCACATCACCTTATTTCTGGCAGTCCTACTTCAAATATCTATTCCAAAGTCAATAACGTTCAGTTTCCTCCAGGTCTGGAGGTGGGTTAGTCTAGCCTTTTGTGGATATATATCATGCTTCAGAATAAGGTAAAAACATGAGATATATATATTTTTTGCTGGTTTTTGCGGTCTTGTTTTGCTGGCGTATTGATTACCTTATCGATGCACTTTGGAAGTGCACCATCAGATAAAAAGTGACTTTGTGATTGATTGTCTTGTTTTTTTTTTAAGCTTCGGTTGTCCTTTTTCGATTGATAACAGGTTTTGTGGTTTTGTTGATAAAAAACAATTAAATATGAAGCAGGAATCAGAAGTAAATATTGATTTACACCATGGTCGCTTGCTACTATGCCACGCACAGGCTAGGTTTGATTAAATGAAAGTTTTTTTTCAGTTCTAAAAGGTTTTCTGTAAAGGTGTTGTGGTTTTGGTGATGTAAAAGGATGAAGTGAGATGCTCATTTTAAACATTTTTAAAGTCAAGTTTCCTTTTAAGTCAAGTTTCTTGGACCGTAGCCGCTTGCATCCACGTTTGCATTAAGAAGTTAATGATTAACATGCTGTAATACACAGTTTAAATTTTTAAAAAGTCAAAAGAGTATACAGCTTATACAGCTTAAATTCTTAATTGGAAAAAGATTTTCTGGCGACAGCTCAAATGCTGTACATGAGAGCTTAAACTTTATTAGCTCCACCTGGCGGTGATTCTGATTACTATTGTCATAACTGTGGAATGATGAGGTATGACGCATTATGAAGCGTTGTGATATGACATGCCCACCATGTTTTACCGCAGTGTATCTCTCTCATTTTGAATGGCTGTATGTGCATTTGTCAGAGCTTCATGTCTAGAACTAACCCAAGGGTGTGGAGAAGACCTTACAGACAATTTCCATTTGTATCATTTTAAATTGCCAAATAATGCTATATGTAACTGTCAAATGCTGAGGTTCAAATTAAACCATTTCTCTTTCTATGTATTCCCATTGGAAGTTGTAACCACGTTGCAATAGAAAAACCTCAAGAAATAAAGGGACATAAGAAAATAAATTAATTTTGTATTCATTTTTTGTGTTGCTTGCTGCTCTGCACAATTTGAATGAAAACCTAAATTACTATTCTATGCTGAAACAAGATAACTAATTTGTACTCTTACATTATGTGAATTTTAATCTCATCCATATTTAATTAAATGCTTTTGTCAAACTTGTTTATATATTCAGTTCAGAGCAAAAAACTTCATGTGGCTACTAGACCTCGTCATAGTCTACCTTGTCTGTCCTACAAATTTAAAATCTAAAATCTCTTGATTGCTACCATTTTTTGCCCATGTTACCATTCTCTTTATGTTATTGAATTAATATTATTCACCAATGACACATTGATCCATAAACATATCTTCAGAGACTTTATCAGTAAACAAAATTAAATCTTTGCTGTAGCTATTTCTTGGGCAATTAACAGTCATGGTTGGAACAAATCAGTTGTGTTTACAATACATCACTGTGCATGTGGCTCCAAGGGAACATTCACTTATCATTTTTGTTGATATTCCACTTCTTAGCAAAGGTTTCTGAGCCAATTTTGTGCTAATGTTTATTTTGCCTTGTTTGAAGGAGAGTTTGTTTTTTTGTCTTCAACCTCTGGTATTGCTAACTGTCCAAGGGGTCCATAAACCCCATTAAAGTCTTATACACAGCCTGGTTGAAACATTACATTGGGTTGCAATTCTGTCACACTAACCTTTCCTTCATAATAGGGTCACTTTCAGTGCCATCCAAAAGTTTTCAATTTCTTCCAATGCTGTACCATTTTCCTGAATTACAAATGACATTGATTAAAGTGAATATTGTTGAAACAATCATTCTGAAAAAAAGGACAACTAAAATATTGCATAATTATTCAACATTTTGAGAGCAATTACAGATGCACAGAGCTTCTTGGACAAGTCTCTACCAATTTTGAATACCAGGATGGTACAATTTATGTGCACACTTCTTTGCAAACTTGTTCCAGCTCTGTCAAGTCTGTTGGGGATATTTTATTGATAATCCAAATCTTTTAAAATATTTTCTATTGGATTCAGGTCAGGACTGAACCTTACAAGGAAATTTAGATTATTTTTGTTAAGCCACTCCAGTGTAGCTCTGGCCTTGTGCTTTGGGTCATTGGGACATGCCACATATAATACTTTGCACTTAGATGTTCCAAAATGTTCTAATTTGTCAATGGTCTGATAAGACCATATAACTTTTTGCCATGTATGCAGTACCGCTTAAATGCTTTGTTGAAAATTCAATGCAAAATTTGAAATTTCTCAATAATGATTTACTTCTTGCCACAGACCAGCACTATGAGGTGGCCAGGGAATTTTAAACTCAAGAACATTTTCTTCTGTCTCTGGCAGGAGAACTCTGAACTCTGTAGTACATTCAAAGTTGACTTTTTCCCTGGTTGCTCAGTTTGGAGGAACAGTGACAATTTTGTCAGTGTCCGGATGTCCACTGGTACAGTGCACCTTCTACTTCTTAATTATCTATTTCACTGTACACAAAAGTAAGGTGTACTTTCTGTGTTCTGAAAATACTGTAAATACTGTATATTTACTCTTAAACATTGTGTGCCCCTGTTATTGCACACAAAAGCCATTCAGCTAATCATGTCAGTTGTTAAAGTAATTTTCTGCACCTGATAAGAATGACACATTAAAGCAGATGAATATTTATTTAATCAGTATATTTCAAATTTATGTTTCTTGTGTTTTATTAACATTTTACTTTTTCCACCCACAAAACTGTCCAGTCTGAGCATTTAAGTATTAAGTTAATATACTTAATAAAAAGTTATAATGTTTTAACCTTTTCTATGAATATTTGCGCTTATTATTGGAGTAAAAAAATGCATACTTTTTAGAATTTGATTAATCCGAAATATAATATGGAATTGCCTCTTTATCTAATTAATAACAATATAATTATATTCATATAGCTCATTATCACAGTAGTACACTTTCTTTGTAAACATCTGCATCAGTTTAACTCATTCACCCGTGATTACATGAAAACATTTTGCCTGCCCTTTACAGCTTCAACTTGTATGCTGGAGGTCAGGAGTTCAAACCCAACTGTCACCATGAGTTTTCTTTTAACAAATAAAAATTTCTTTGAAAAACTAAAATGTTAAATATTATCAACACTATATTAAATTTGTTGGTATTTCTAAATATCACAACACGTTCAAAGTTAAGTGATTAACTTTTTCTATGAATACTTGCACTTGTTTTTTGCAGTAAAAGAAATCTATACTTTTTAGAATTTGATAATAGGGAATATAATATGGAATCAAGTATCTAACAAAAATAATAACAATATTAATTTAGGTATCTAAATATATGTATTTATATAGTTGGTAGTATTAGATAGATAGATAAGACTTTATTGATCCCGAAGGGAAACTGAAGTATTATAGCAGCCCAGCCCAAGACAAGCAAAGACAGACATCAGAATAGATGAAAATTTAAAATAAGTACAGCAATAAAAAAGAAATATAAAATAAATATATAGAGTTAGGTGTGTGCAAAATATGGTCATAGTCACTGTAAAACAATAAAATATGTGTTATACACCCTGACAGCCGCCGGGAGGAAGGACCTGTGGAAATGTTCCCTTGAACACCATAGCTGGAGCAGTCTATTGCCAGAATTTTCTTGTCAAAACTACATTCCCCAGAATGCAGTGGGAAATAACGTGCCACCCTCAGTCACCTGACCAGCTGATGCACTGCATCAGAGAGAACAAATGAAGGATTAGTCCATTAAGAGCGAATTTTTTTAAACAACCTGGTGGTGGAAAAGTGCCCACGGTAATTTTTATTCACTGACAAAGTTGATTAAAACTCATTCAAAGGGGGTCTTGTGTTAACACAAACTCTCCTTAACAGAGCCGCTTGTAAGAGCAAGGTGACTTTCTGCTATCTAAACTATTTTTTACAGCTTTTAAAGTCACGCAATGTTTGAGTAAGGCAGGAGAACGTCATTGTATCTTATTTTTTATTTCATTTTTAATAATAAATATAAGGCAACCTGCAATCAAATGTCCTGTTTTTTTTCTTAACAATCGTTTTTCCATACTGTAGTGTGTCTTTGTGTAAGCTGTAAGTTCTTTTTACTTCTTAATTAAACATTTGAAACAGTACAGGTGTTTTCTACAGGTGTTAAGCAGATTAGAAGGTTGCTGACAAAATAGCGCACCATTCACTAACCGTCCACCACTGCCCAGTGATATACCTTTAATATAAACAAGATCTAGTACCTGGTGCAGTTTTTAAAAAAAAAACTTTTGAATTAATTGAATCTCAGGTGTGAGTTCATAATGCCAGAATAACGTATTATCCCTAAGTCTGTGAAACACTTGATTATCTACTGTAAAGCTTTCAGCACTTTGTGTATATTCCAATCACAGCGGGGGCAGGGTGTGTCGGGAAAGATTTATGCTGCAATTGAATTGAGGATCTGTATTCTTCACACCTGAAACATTGTTTTCTCTGAAAGCATTTTCTTCCCTCTTAAGCTAATGAATCGTTTGCTACCTACACATGCTTACACAGCTCCCTACGTAAATTCTCGTTCTTGACTGAGAAAGATTTAAAGAACTTTACATTTTTATTTAAAAAAATTGTAAATATGACGTTTACATTGGTGTTTTTATAAATTTTTCACTTAAGCGTATGGAGGAGTGTCAGCTGTCAAGGAGAGCTCCCCCCATCCCCCCAGGGACAGACTGATAAAACAATTTTGAAGTGTTAACTATCTAGCCATTGCAAGCCACTGCAGCAGCCACAAATAAACTTTTATTTCTCCGGATAGTAACTGTAACAAATTGTCACGTTTCACATCCTTGTGAAACAATCATGATGTTTTCATTCAAAGGTTTGATGTTTTTTTTTATTTTGAAACAGTGATTTTGACATGTAGATGTGAAGTAGCTTCAGATTTAAAAAGTTATTAATAATATCTTCTGTCGCATTAACATTGGAATATTCTTACAAGTGTAAAAAGAGGCGATACACAACATGTCTCCTCTATAACTCTTCTGTTTACAGAGAAATTCTGCCAAAGCCACACAACATTGTTCAAAAATACTCTTCTTGTGTCTAATTTCTAGTTTAGCAGGATTTGCACGATAAGCACATTGTTTAATGGGGATGGCATTACCCACATCTATATCACTGTACAACACAGCGTTGAGTCAGTGTGTCTGTTAATAAAACAGAGAGCCTTCCAATACTTATAACTACTGCATGATTTCTTTATCCATTTCAGCTAAATGAGGGGAATTAAATCAGTCAGAATCTTGGAGTGCCAATTGTAAAAATAACCCTTCTTCCCTCATTAGTTTAACTTTTTTTGCGAAGAAATCCTTAATGACAGTACCATCACTTAATTTATCCATATACAAAAATTCACGCCAGAGCCAACAACAAGCTCTAGTAGTAGCTTATTTTTATGTATTCACTATATAAGAAACAAATCGAAAGTAATACTCTGACCGCGCTTTGAACCTTTGGGTTCAGTGCTTTGTCCATTACCACTACAAGGACAATAAACATTTTTTTTTAAAAGAAACAGATGTTAAATTGTCCTCCTGTGATATTTTAAGTGCTTAGTTACACGATTCCATATTCATATAACTATCAAGTGATGTTAAAACACTACATTTATCTTTTTACAATAACAGCAAGTGGTGTTCTTAGAAAAAGATAAAACATTATAACTTTTTATGAAGTACACAATATAAGCTTAATAATGTTAGAACAAGCACGTTAAAACCAGAACCCACTGTAAGTTAACAAGTTAAAGACTTTGATGCATAAAATTTATGCATAATTAAAATATTTATGATGAATTTGGATGGTTGTGTACTTTTGTTCAAATGAGCAATCTTGCTTTTATAAATATACCGACTTTTTTATGTTTAATGATTAACATGCTGTAATACACAGTTTAAAATTATGAAAAATCTAAAGAGTATACAACGTAAATTTTTAATTGGAAAAACATTGTCCCTCAGCAGTGACCAGGATTCGAAACTGGGCATTTTCTGGCAACAGATCAAATGCTGTACATGAGACGTTTAGCTTTATTAGCTCCACCTGGCAGTTTTACAAGGTGCTTCTGGATACTATCATCATATTTCAATTTGCATGGGGTATAATGCGGTATGATGAACTACGCCTACCGCATTTTGACGCAGGGTACTTTGTGCAATTTGAATGGCTGGATCTGTACCTCTTGTTTTCAGTCCTAAATGTATACCCTCTGAATTTCCACTTATTTTTTCTGTATTTGTTTCTATTGTATTCTGCAATCTATTCAATATTGTGTTATAACACAGCTTGCTGAAGAAGACAGCCACGTCTTGCTGACAGGCTGGGAATGCAAGAGTAAAGAGCCCAATGTGGTTCAGTGTAAATTGTAGGCTGGTAAAGAGTGCCAAAGTGGTGGAGAATGGAGGCTGCTGGAGATGGCTGAGGCAGAACAAAGACACACAGAGAATTTGAGAGTGAACTGGCGATTGGGATCTGAACTGGACTGGAAGCACCAGCGTAGCCTTCAGGGCAGGAGCAGACTGGGAGGGGTTCTGCTGCCATGCAGGATATTAGGAAAGAGATTGGAACCAGTGTTCCAGTGCTGGGGAAGGGACTGGTTGCTGACAGGCAGAACTGGTTCAGGGCAGAATAAGAGTCTTTCAGTTATTTTCATGCAGAGTATACTTCAGTTATACAGGTTAGTACTGCTGAGCGCACTTCCGTTGTCTGGAGCACCTCAATGACAAAGCAGCAGGTCAGAGCAAAGCAGAGTTTAAATACAAATCTAGCCACATTTAGAATGTGTGCCAGATACTGCATCATTTTGCAGTCCACGTGACCTAACACGCTGCAATTTCTTTTTTTAATCTGTTTTTGGACTGCATTACTTTGTAAAACCGGCAGGTGGAGCAGTGAAATGTTAACGTTGCATGTGGAGCATTTGGGCTGTTGCCAGATAACACCTGGTTTCGAATAGCATTTAATGCTGAGGGACAATCCTTTTCCAATTATAGAATTCAACTTGTAGACTGTTTAGACTGTTATTAGTTTTAAACTGTGTTTTACATTATGTAAAGCCTTAAATTAATATTGTTTTTATCTACAAAAAGAAAATGACTCCATTTGATATATATAAAAAGTGTATTATTATACTGTGGCTTGTTGTGAACGCGATGTGCTTCCTTAAGGTTCACTTCCACATTTAGATTTAAATTTATATTTTGCATTAATGCAAATTTCAGCAACACATAAATTTTGATTATAAAAATATGTTTCACATATTGTATTGTAGTGGCTTTAAAACCATACAGCATCATACTGTATACACAGTATAGTTATATAGTATAGATCACACTATAGATCATTGACCTGTGTACTGTTTAGGTCTTCTGTATCTGTGGTTATGACTTAATATGATTTGCGTGTGTGCCACTTTGGGAGATGAGAAAGCAGTGCTGAAAAAATCCTGATTGGGAGAAAAAAGTCCTGTGTATGATTTTTATTTTCTCATTGCTGTATATAGCCTAATAATGTGATTTAACAATATGTAATACAATTATTCCATGAATAAAAAAAGGGGGTTTAATTTATTGTAACCCCATAAACCACAACACACAACATGCATAATTAATAATTGAAGTTCTATAAGTACACAGTTATTTATTGCTATAATGACTGCAAGTATTCATAGAATAGATTAAAATATAATAGCTTTTTATAAAGTATTTAAACTCAATATAGTAAGCACAAGCACGTCAAAAATGTTTAAAATAACCACAGTAAGTGACCGAGTTAAAGACTTTGAAGAAAGTGGAATACTGTTATGTTTCTTTTAAATAAGGCAATAAATAGTAGAGCTCTAATTATATTCACCATTGTATCAACAGTTATAACAGATACAGATCTTAACACAAATTCAAAACCTTTTAAAACAGAAGCTGTTTACTATAATTCACAGCTGCATGTCAAGGTCACAGTGTGCCCAATGGCTGTTTTGTTTGGATTATACCATGAATCAGTCCCTGAGGCATACCATTGCAGGTTTTGAAATTATTTAAAACATCAAACCTTTGTTTGGATGAGAGAAATGGTTCCTTTTAAAAAGTCGTGTACTGCTTGCAAAGTATCTGATTCTGACAAACTTTAAAGAGCTAATTTTGCTTGAAGAATTTAAAATCTGTCTGTCTGACTGCATTACAGATTACTTCATTGAGCTGTTCGGACACCTACAGAGATAATCGATCTAAACTTAAAGGCTGCTTCTTTCACAGCTTTGTTAAGTGAAATGCTTATGGCCCTTGTTAAACTCTGAGATTCTGATTGATTTAATTTTCTATAGCCAGCAGCCATATCACTCTGCAGCTCACAACTGGCAACCCACTGAAGCAAAGCAGCTGTGAGCCTGGTCAGTACCTGGATGGGAAACCTCCTGGGAAAAACTAAGGTTGCTGCTGGAAGAGGTGTTAGTGGGACCAGCAGGGGGCGCTCACCCTGCGGTCCAGGTGGGTCCTAATGCCCCAGTATAGTGACGGGGACACTATACTGTAAATAGGCACCGTCCTTCGGATTAGACGTAAAACCGAGGTCCTGACTCACTGTGGTCATTAAAAATCCCAGGGTGCTTCTTGAAAAGAGTAGGGGTGTAACCCCGGCATCCTGGCCAAATTTCCCATTGGCCCTTACCAATCATGGCCTCCTAATAATCCCCATCTATGAATTGGCTTCATTACTCTGCTCTCCTCCCCACTGATAGCTGATGTGTGGTGAACGCTCTGGCGCACTATGGCTGCCGTCGCATCTTCCAGGTGGATGCTGCACATTGGTGGTGGAGGGGAGTGCCCATTACCTATAAAGCGCTTTGAGTGGAGTGTCCAGAAAAGCGCTATATACTGTAAGTGTAAGCAATTATTATTATTATTATTATTATTCTATTTGTCCTACATAGCTGAAACAGAAAAAAAAAGATGTTCTGTAGTTAATCTTTTTGGAATTTGATTTAGTATATTATTTATTAATAATTATTACATAATTTATTATAAAACCACTAACATCAACACAGGTGCTGCTCTGTTCATAGCCTCTCATTAATTTAAAATGTGCTGAACTCTGTGACATTGCACCCCTTTAATTTCTAACAGCTTTATCACCTTTGTCTGTCCAGGGGTGTTCAGTCTAAAGAAATCTGCTGGGTTGATTTTAGTAGTCCCATAGGTCCCATTGTTGGGTTTTCTCTTACAGATTATAAAAAGATTTAGTTCCTTCAGCCTGTCAGTATAGGACACTCATTTAAGCCTTGGAATCTTGGAATCTGGTGGCTTTTCTCTAAATGATGCCTTACTAGTGCTTAATACAATTTGAACATAACATCCCTTGATTCAAACACTACTTTTACTACTTAAATTATATGTTGTAGCCTTTTGTCTGCCTTTTGCTTCCTCACATTCATGGAAAATGTAGTCAGATCCACATAAATATCTTTTCATGAGTTGCCTCTTCTATCTTAGCATTTCCCATTTTGTATTTATATTTTGTTTTTGCTACCTGCATGAAACATTCTCTGCTTGTCTCCATTAAATGTCTTCTGCCCTGTCTTGAATTTAATTTTTTTCTTCTAATTGTTTGGTAGAACTTTACTATATAGTACCTTTCTGAAATTGAGGGTTTATAAATGCATTTTTAATAATGATCAAAGAAGTGCATAGAGTCGTCAAGGAGAAGAAGATGGCATTCAAGAAGTGGCTACAATCTCACAACGACGTAGACTACCAACATTACAAGACCCTCAAGTCGGCAGCAAAGCGGGCAGTGGCTGTGGCGAAGACCACACATTGTGACAGGCTGTATGAAGAATTGGACACACCTGAGGGAGCGAATTAGATCTACCGCCTGGCCAGCGCATGCCACCGCTCAACGCAGGATATCGGCCAAGTAAGGAATGTCAAGAATGACGACCACCAGGTCCTGCAAGACCATCCTTCGGCATTGGAGCGACTACTTCTCGAGGATCTGCAATGAAGAATTTCCCCACCCACCAATTCAAAGCGCCAAGCCCATCCTTGGACCCATCCCACCTGTCACCACCGCGGAAGTTGAAGCCCAACTGGACCCGATGATATCCCAGGCGAAGTGTGGAAGATCCTCGGCCATCAAGGAACCAACATTCTTGTGAGCCTCTTCAACAGAATCACCGGCGAAGGCGCAGTCCCACCAATTTGGGCAACCAGCACCACGGTGCCCATCTGGAAGGGCAAAGGTGACTTCATAGAGTACTCAAATTACAGACCAATTCGCCTTCTGTGCCATGCGATGAAGATCTTTGAGCGGGTCTTTGACGCAAGACTCCGCAAGATGGTCAGTGTCACATTGAACCAATGTGGCTTTGTCAAAGGGTGTGGGACAACAGACGCCATCCACGCTGCCCAGTTGCTCTTGGAGAAGCACCGGAAGAAGAACAAGTCCATCCACATAGTGTTCCTGGATTTGGAGAAAGCGTTCGATCGGGTCCCATGTGAGCTCATCTGGCACGCCCTGTGATTACACAGCATCCCGAGGCCTATGTCCAATGGGTCCACCTGCTTTACTGCAACATCACTAGCATCGTCCGAGCCCCGGTGGGCACTTCACCGCCTTTCGCCATCAATGTCAGTGTTCACCAAGGATCTTCCCTTTCGCCCCAGCTCTTTGTGCTCTGCATGGACACGGCGACGGCCGACCTCCAGGCACCTCACCCGTGGTTGCTGCTCTATGCCGACAATGTCTTCTTGGCGGATGAAGAACGCCAAGAGCTCCAACACCAAATGCAGAGATGGAAGATCCGACTGGACGAGCATGGAATGCGGCTGAACACCAAGAAGACCGAGTACATGCAGCCCTCAAACTGATGGAACTATCAGCATCAGAGGTGAAGATCTCAAGAAAGTGACGCAGTTTAAATAACTCGGCTCCATCATCAGCAACGACGGCGACACCCTCCCAGATGCCAGGGCCCGAGTGAACGCGGCGTGGATGAAGTGGCGCCAGGTCACTGGCGTTCTCCGCGATCCCCAGATGCCAGTCCGACTCAAGGCCAAAGTTTACAAGACCGTTGTCCGCCCTGTCGCCCTGTATGGATCGGAATGCTGGCCAGCAACTTCCAGGCATGAGCAGGCCCTTCATGTCATGGAAATGAGGATGATCCGGTGGTGTATCGGCCTAACAAGATTTGACCACGTCCTCAATGACGATGTCCGTCGATGCATGGGAGTGGCACCAATAACGGAGAAGATGCGAGAAGGAAGACTGCGATGGTATGGACATGTGATGAAAAGTGGTGAGCACACGGTGGCACGGACAGCGATGTGACTGAGCCCGCAGGGTCGACGGCCGCGAGGGATCAGATCACTGAAGACATGCGGAAAGTGAACGTCGCCCCGGAAGACACCTATGACCGCACCAAATGGAGATGGGCGTGCCGACAAGTGGACCCTGCCGATGCGGGATTAACGCTAGGATGAAGAAGAATAATGAATAAACAAGGATTTTCATTTCTGAAAATGAACTAAGTATTAATTAAGGATTAATTAACAGAAGTTTACTTATGCCTTTGTTAACTTTGATCTTCATGCTTTGTTAAAATATAACAAGCACATATTCATAGTTTATAAACCACAGATCAACATATAAACAGATGTCAATTTTTCTTTTGCTATTTTGTATTGTTTATGGTACACCTAAGTGCTTCATAAAACATGCTTTGAAGAAATTGAAAGCTGAACCAACTACAGGATCAGGCCTCCAGGTATAACTGATATTTTGGTCTTGTCCACAACATTACACGCCATTTTATTAATAACAATAACTACAGATGCAGCCATTCAAAACAAGCAGGCGATACCACATTATTTTGCGGTGCACTTGATGCAGCCTACTGCGAGTTACCGTAAATTCTCGTATAGTACCTCATAATACCACGTGGTACCACAAGTAAAATAATAGTATCCGGAATTTCCGCAAGGTGGAGCTAATAAAGCTCAAGCTCTCATGTTTGAGCTGTTGCCATCAAAGTCTTTAACGAAGATATTACTAATAGTATTAATAATAAATGACCTTGGACAAGCTGTAAACTCAAAGTATTGCCCTGGTCCACATTCTTTTTTTCATTGACCGACTTTGTGAAAGTAACACCACAGCATTTCGCAATCACGCATTTGTTTCCAATCATGCAAAGTACATTAATTTTTGAGAATCTCTGATTCACCATGCCTTTCACGTGCTCATAAAAGAGATTGATTTATATGAAAATATAATTTTTTTCATATTTATATGAAATTTTACCACTGAAGGGAAATCTTAGTAGCTGAGCATAAAAAGAATAGGAGCATACTGTAACGTGTGTGAAGGCCATAAACAATATTAATTTTGGAACATAAACATACAGTATATGGCTGGTCTCGGTACTTTAAAGAAAAAATACACACCAGTATTCCATTTCTCCCTAAACATTTTAAGCATCGAAGTCTTTAACTAACGTGATACCGGAGTCAACAAGCATACTTTTAGAATTTGATTAAAAGGGAATATAATATGGAATCACGTATCTAAAGAAATTAATAACGATATAATTATATTCATGTACCGCAACACAAGAATAGTACACGCTGTACGATGTCTGTTGATAATGTTTCTGTAGGGCTTTTTCAACATTCATCATGTGACCTTGCCAGTGGCGCTGTGGGTTAGCTTCCCGACTCACACATCACACGTTGGGTGTTTGAATCCAGCCGGAGCCATGGCTTTTTTTTTTAACAAACATTTCTTTGAAAAAATAAAGTAGGGTTAGTGGTAGGGTTAGTGTCAAACTAAATCAACAATTGATTTAAGGACGATCTGTCAAAGTGCAATTAAATACAATATTGTTGTTGTTGTTATTGTTGTTTTTATCCTGTAAAGCGTTTTGAGAAGCCACCTTTAAAGGCGCTATATAAAAGCGCTGATTCTTATGGAATGTGTTTTCTTTCTTCTTTTATTCAGCATGGAATAAACCTATTGCTTGATTCTTATGGATGCCCGGTTCCGCCGGGGATTAAAAAAAAAAACCCATGGAATCGCGTATCTAAGGAAATAGCAGTATAACTTTATTCATGCACAAACAGTGGCATGTTACATTATTAATTTGGGTGTGTCCTCTTGCCAGAAAGCTCTAAATTGCATTATGAGTGCGGTTTTTGACTTTTTTTAAATTACAACCCATAAATAAAGCTGATACTGTTTAGACTTTTAATTATTTAAAACTGTATTACAGCAGCACAATGCACAATGTGACGTAAATCGCTATCTTTGTCTTCTGCATTACTTCGCTAAAATGTATTTAAAAATAAAAATGATTACAAACGCCAGCAGAGAGAGAGACACACACAGTTCTTCATTGTCAAAAAGTAATTGTTTTTTACTTTGTCAGCACCCAGACAAACACAAACGTGTTATTAATGAAATGCTTTTATTCATTCTTAATCGAACTCACAAGTTGTCATCTGTTGTTGAAGCTCTGTGAGAATAGACTCACACATGGCTAGACTTGACTATTTAACCATGAGATTATGTTTATGTTTATTAATCTTCCTTGTTATGCACTGAGATAAGCACCCCAAACATGAGGGCGGCGTAGCGGTCGGCTCTGGCTTTCCCATCTATACCGATGCACTGCAAGTACAACCCCCCCTCCTTCTCTTGAGTGTTTCCTGAGGGGAGATAGACGGCGGGGACAGTGTCAGCCAGGTCATGGGCGGTGGTGAGCAGAGAAGCTGGAATGGAGTGTCCTGAGGCGGTGTGTGCTCTGGGGGGGCAGAGCTTCCGCCAGGCATTGCAACCTGCGCGGTGGGGGGAGGCACTCATCGGGAGACAGTTGCTCAAGCGTTTGACTGCCGGTACACACTGTCTCCGGCTTCTGCATCTTCATGAGTGTCTCTAACCTCCCAATCCTCCCCTGTAATGCGTCATACTGCTCCCGCTGCTGCCGAAAAGTCTCCATACAGGTGCTGCCTCTATAGGTTGGCACCCTTGAAAGCGGCCGAGAGCAGAGTGCATTGCACTGTCTTTAAATCAGTTGTTGTCAGAATATCCCCACCTCCACACGAGAACAAAATTGCAACGATTTTATTAACTGGCTGTTTCAGTAACTTAAAGTATATATTTAAAGTAATAATTTAACAATATATATAAATGTTTTAAGATATGTCTATGTTGTGAATGTCTGTAGATTGTATCTTATTTTTAGTTTTTGTTTTGTTTATAAGGGAGAGTGTCATAGAGACGACTCCCTTACCCCCCATCCTGATTTAAATACTTTTATTTTTTCACAATCTAGCAATGCCAGACAGAATTCACATTCGCTGCAGCCAAATGGCTTTTATTAATTATCGCGCCCGGCTCCTCAATGAAATCGCTTTAACATGCTAATGCGTTGGTGTAACAGTCCGGGCGTGGCAAGCTTCTAATGTCTCCCGACTACTGCGAAAGGAACCCATCTTTCATTGGAAGACAATGAACATATTCTACCCGTACATGAGAATATAATGCTGGTGCGAGGGCGCGGTGGGGTGGGTGCTGTACCAGCTGTAAAAAAAAAGTTGTTTTTTTTTAAAAAGTCAATTGAGTGTCCATAATATTGCAGTAAGTGAAAAGACCATGGGCATTCTTCCTCCCCCTACATTCTTAGAGTAGAATAGAATTTATTATTAGCACAATTTATTACAGTGCTAAATTTAATATTATTGATTACTTATAATTTATGCTAACACCTAGCTTTCTTAACTAGTAAGTACTGTACTTACTGGGTTTTGGAGGGCGGGGAGGTGTCTTTTGCTGGAAATCTCGCCCCCTTCTACTTTGAAAATACCTGTGAAACCGGTTTAATTCGTCACAGCAAGCACTACCGCAGAGAGTGTTGAAAACCGCGCTGCACCAGGCGAATGCATATCAATATGTTTGGCTTTTGGGAACAATTCTCCCAGATATCCAACTGTTGCCCATCACTCAAGAGAAGGAGGGGGGGTTGTACTTGCAGTGCATCGGTATAGATGGGAAAGCCAGAGCCGACCGCTACGCTGCCCTCGTGTTTGGGGTGGTTATCATTCTCAGTGCATAACAAGGAAGATTAATAAACATAAACATAATCTCATGGTTAAATAGTCAACTCTAGCCATGTGTGAGTCTAGTCTCACAGAGCTACAACAACAGATGACAACTTGTGAGTTCAATTAAGAATGAATAAAAGCATTTCATTAATAACGCGTTTGCGTTTGTCTGGGTGCTGAAAAAGTAAAAAACAATTACTTTTTTACAATGAAGAACTGTGTGTGTGTCTCTCTCTCTGCTGGCGTTTGTAATCATTTTTATTTTTAAATATATTTTAGCGAAGTAATGTACCATAAACGTATTGTGAGACATATTTGGGTTAACATGTTCAGTGTTCAGTGTGTGGTAATTTGTTTGGTGCGAGTGAAGTTTTATTTAATCTCTGACCCAGGGAAAAGTGTGGTGTGGACGGCTGAGGAGAGAATGCAGGCTCGCGCTGTGTCCGTTATTCTTTTTTTCTTTTTCTGGTTTGGTCGGATAGTTTTTGTTTTTGTTTTATCAATAAAGTTTGATAATCAGCCAGTGAAAGCTCTGTTGTCCTACACATGAATGCCTGAAACATTGTACCGAACCCAGGATTTTACAGTATTTTTTCTTTAAAATACCAATAACAGCAACATACAGTTTGCATAATATGTTGATGTTCCAAAATTAATATCGTTTATGACCTTTATGACCTTCATTATGCTCTTCGTTAATGTCTAAGCCGGAACACATCATTATATCTCATTTTGTATTTCTTTTTTTAAAAAAAATCATTTGCCCAGCCTAACAGTATTGTTGTTATTGTTTTTATCCTGTAAAGCGCTTTGAGGAGCCACCTTTAAAGGCACTATATACAATAAAGATCATTATTATTACTATTGTTAATTTGCTGGACAGAGAGGTGAACATTATTACGCAGAAGACAAAGATAGCGATTTACGTTGCATTGTGCATTATGCTGCTGTAATACAGTTTTAAATAATTAAAAGTCTAAACAGTATCAGCTTTATTTATGGGTTGTAATTTAAAAAAAGTCAAAAACCGCACTCATAATGCAATTTAGAGCTTTCTGGCAAGAGGACACACCCAAATTAATGTAACATGCCACTGTTTGTGCATGAATAAGGTTATACTGCTATTTCCTTAGATACGCGATTCCATGGTTTTTTTTTTTAATACCCGGCGGAACCGGGCATCCATAAGAATCAAGTAATAGGTTTATTCCATGCTGAATAAAAGAAGAAAGAAAACACATTCCATAAGAATCAGCGCTTTTATATAGCGCCTTTAAAGGTGGCTTCTCAAAACGCTTTACAGGATAAAAACAACAATAACAACAACAATATTGTATTTCATTGCACTTTGACGGATCGTCCTTAAATCAATTGTTGATTTAGTTTGACAGTAACCCTAACACTAACCCTATTTTATTTTTTCAAAGAAATGTTTGTCAAAAAAAAAAAGTAATGGCTCCGGCTGGATTCGAACACCAAACGTATGATGTGTAAGTCGGGAATCTAACCCACAGCGCCACTGGCAAGGTCACATGAGGAGTGTTGAAAATGCCCTACAGAAACATTATCAACAGACATCGTACAGCGTGTACTATTCTTGTGTTGCGGTACATGAATATAATTATATCATAATTTCTTTAGATACGTGATTCCATATTATATTCCCTTTTAATCAAATTCTAAAAGTATGCTTGTTGACTCCAGTATCACGTTAGTTAAAGACTTCGATGCTTAAAATGTTTAGGGAGAAATGGAATACTGGTGTGTATTTTTTCTTTAAAGTACCGAGACCAGCCATATACTGTATGTTTATGTTCCAAAATTAATATCGCTTATGGCCTTCACACGCGTTACAGTATGCTCCTATTCTTTTTATGCTCAGCTACTAAGATTTCCCTTCAGTGGTAAAATTCCACATAAATATTCAATACTTAAATGGGAACAGTAAAGACATTTAAATCAATGCACCACGAGTGTCCCTGTTGGTCAACCAATCACGTACCACGGTATTTTGCATCATCTTGCGTCACGATGCGCGATGACGTAGCCAATTACCTCCGGTACGTGCCTGTGCCGCGCACTGTGAATGGCTGCATCTGTACATGGGATATCAAGCACTTTTGTTAGCATAGATATTTTGAGGTGTATGTCTTTACTATTCCAGGTTGTTGAATCCTTCCATCCAGAGGAAGGATGAACCGGTAGAATTGCAGTATATTCTTTTTGGAATGTGCATTTAGAGTGTTCTGCCACTTACAATCATCAATTAGATTCACACTAAGGCTTTTGAGGAATCTTCATGTTTGCTAACATCAAACTGTGTTGCTATAATTACCAGGCATGTGTAAAGGCTTTATAAACTCATTACACATTCTTTGCAACCCATCTAAAGTGTGAACATGTTACTGGAATAAACAATTAATAGACATTAAAAAAGCTTTTAAAAACCACCCATTAAGTGTGCTAATATTACTGTTAATAATGGAGATCACAGCACTAAAACAATACAGCATACTGTAGCAACAAAATAATCATTACTGTAGAAAAAAATAGGTCAAACCAAACAAAAATTATTTTAGCAAATGCAAATACAGTACATGAAGATTGGAAGAATATATTTTATAGAACATTTTTAAATCTGACAAATATTGTGATAGAGTTTATCATGATATAGAAAAAGTGTAATTCTGTAGAGTTGCTTAAAAACAGTAAAAAAAACTCTTGAACCCTTGAACTACAGAAATACTAATATTCTTCTTCAGAGGAAGCAGCTCTCCTTCCATTTTCATTTGTTTTGCTGCTGAACAGAGCTTTGCTAAATCTATAAGTTTTATACTTCCAGTATAAGACTTTAAAACCTCATTGTAGTTTTCAGGTGTACTTACAGTTTTGCTAGCTCAGCAATGGCCACTGTTAAAACAATTGTGTTTCTGTCAACATTCATCCTCTGAAATGCTTTCTTCACAGTCCCCTTTCTTTTGAATAATTTAAGTACATTCTTGTACCATTGCACAATACTGAAAGGACCACTTACTGCAACAAGAGGTTTGAAGGTTGTGAGCTATTTACAGAGTAGGATAGAGAAAGCTTACAAAGAAGAAAAACATACATGAAAAAAGGAATTAAATCTAATTTTGAGTCATGACTGTTTCTTAGAGTTGGCAGTGTTACTACAATCAATTTAAAATATTCATTCTTTTCATGATTTTCACAATACCTTTCACAATATTCAAAACTATCCTGAAATATTAAGACTGTTGTTACTGAGGACCACATACAAGTACTCCACACTGACAGAATACAGTAATGCCAATCTGTTACTACAGAAACCAGAAAATTTTTCTAGAGGTCATAATTGAGGTTTTATAATTATTCCTAATAACATGGCAACTGATGCCTCTGTCTGTTCTAGTATCTGTGTGGTTCAGTTTGGAGGTTGGGAGTCCAAGAAATAGGTGTAGAGTCCAACGTGAGGGAACTGAAATATTGCGATTGCAGTGTAGAAATAATTAACTGTGACCTCCACATCATCTTTCAATCGTCTTTGAATCATCTTCACCCAGGGAAATGCAACTCTAAACAGCCAATTATTTAAAAAACATTTAAGTTGTAGACAAAATAAACTTATTTTTTAAACATAGTTATCTATTAACTGTACCTTTTAATTATTTTTTTTCTGAGAGAAGAAGAGGATTCAGTTGATACTGAAGAACTTGATGGGTCTTCATCCTCCAATAAAGATGACTAATTTGAAAAATACAATAGGTTCCATGCTGAAAAAAAGAAGAAAGAAAACACAACGTTTAGGCCGTGGAGCCTTCTTCAAGTGTGTGTTTGAGAAATGTTTGCTGTCAAAAGCACACTATAAACATGAGTACAATAAGAAGTTTGGAGCCACAAACAAAAATATTTTCAATACCTGAAAGATAAAAGATGAAAGATGAAAGATACATATCAAAGACTAATACTGAATTAAATTCAGATTAAATATAAAATCATTTTGATACATTCATTGAAAATAGACAGATCTTACAAAACAATATACAGTACATTGTTTATATTTATCTTACAACTATATTAAATGTAACTGTGGTTAACATTTGAAAGGCACAAAATGCATAAAAATATTTTAATAATGGTAAATATAGTTAAACAGAAAAAAAGTGTTTATCACATTCCATGAATTGGTCTCGTAGAAAATTACATTCAGCAATCATTTTTTTTCGTTCTTGCCACTGCAGTTTCATCTTCAGATTCTACACTTGTGCCTTGTACTGGTTGCCAATAGTGTTGTGGGAGAATCACAATATTTTCCCCTATATAAAGCAGAGAAAAGTGTTTTTATGTGTATGTTTTCTGACTGAATAACATCAAAACAATAATGAATTTGTACATGCCACAGGATGCACATAAGGATGCTATCAAACTGTCAGTATGGTGTCAGCTATACCTTACAATAAATTTACCTCTAAGTAAATCTTTTTTTTTATGTTGCAATGATTATCTTAATTACAGTTACGTAGGGACAAGGCCTATTATTACACATAAAATTATGTTATTAGAGATTTCTAATAATGTTTGTGCTGCCTTAACCCAGCAGTTTGGTGCCTCTCTATAAGCAAACAGGAATGTGGTAAAGCTGTATCAATGCTGAACACACTCCATTAAGTCTGTAGTATGTTTTCTTCCCAAACCCAATGGTCCATAGTCACTGTTCATTACCCAAAGGAACATCCATCAGTTAGGGGTCTGCAGGTTGGGTACCAGAACAATACTGTACCTGATGGCACCCTGACCAATCACCATGGTCTGATGTCATGTCTTAAAAATTGTAACCCAGGTAATTTTTGTTGGTTAACTCACTGACTCCTTATATCTCTACAACTAAATGGGCAGTCTGACTTTCTCAACCATATGACTACAAGCAGTCCGAGTCAGGACTTAAAACATTTCTCCAAGATACCAGGCTGAGAGAGTGAATGGGAAAAGTGTTGAATTCTGTCTGAGATATTAATTCTGAAACAGAAGAAAACTGTTATTTTTACCTAATCAATGAAATTAGACAGCTGGACTCTTTTTATGTTAACAACCTGAATATCAAAGTAAATTCAAAATCAAACTATAGCCAGGGTGACATAGTTCTCCCCATCTTTCTACCTTGCAGCCAGACTCCAAAGACTAGCTACAGTATGCACACAGTGTGTTTACAACAGAAGTTCAGCCTTGCTAACTTTGACAGACCTGTCCAGCAATGTAGGGCAAAGCTTTTCACCCACTCTCTAGTACTGGGATACTCCCAGCACAAAGCAGCTGCAAGTCAGACTATTCCTTCTTAAAGAGAAGGATGGAGATGGTGAAGGGAAATGGCATCTCTTTAAGAGAGTGAAAACCTGTAAAGCAGCTGGCCCAGAATGTGTCTCCCCTGGTGTCCTTAAACTCTGTGCAGGTCAGCTATCTCTTGTATATACTGACATTTCTATGTCCCTGTCAGTTGTACCAGAGTGCTTCAAGAAAACCACAACTGTCCCACTGCCTAGGAAGACTGAGATAGATGTTTAAGGGAGTACCGCCAGTGGTAATCACTTCAGTGATCACAAAGTGCCTAAAAAGCCTAGTATACTGTATATTAATTGCACTATTCCAGACTTCCTTTACCCACTTCAGTTTTTTTACTACCTAAATAGGTCAGTTGATAATGCCGTATGTCTAGCGTTACATACTGCCCTAGAACATTTAAACAGATGGGGCAGTTTATGAATTTAGACAGTTCAACCTTTAACACATTGGTTCCCACCAAGCTGGTCCCAAAACTGAGGTATCTAGACTTATGCAACTGGATGCTGGATTTTCTGATGGGTAGACCTCAGGTGGTGAAAATTTACAACAGCATCTCATCTACAGTGATCCTAAAAACTGGAGCTCCCCAAAGCTGCTGTCTCAGCCCTAGGCTGTACTCCTTGTTCACTTATGACTGTACAGACAGTTACAGTAGCAAGCACATTATTAGGTTTACAGATGACACTGCTGTTATTGGGGTGATCAACAAAAATGATGAGTCTGCATACAGGAGTGAGGTGGAGCATCTTAAAAGGTGGTGGCTTGACAACAACCTTCCCCTGAATGTCAACAAGACAAAATAACGTATTGTGGACTTCAGGAGACCCAGAGGGAGTCATGCCCCAATCAACATTGATGGTACAGCAGTGGAAATTTCCTCCTGCTTCAGGATTCTTTGACTGCAGATCTCCACCGGCTTGGTCTCACAACACTGTAGCCAATCTTTGAGTATCATGCACTTTCTGTGGTCCTTAAAGAAATGAGGTATGGGGAAGCAGTTCCTCATGAACCTTTACTGCAGTACTGTAGAAATTGTCCACAGTAGTGGTATCACAGTGTGGTACAGCAAACTAGAATGCATGGCAGAGATGTACTACAAAGGATTGTGGCAATGGCACAGAGGATTATAGGATGTGATTTACCTAAAATCAGTGAGATTCACACATTTCACTGTCTCAATTAAGCCCAATCCATCATTCAGGATCCTTACCATCCCATCAACAAACTGTTCTCCCCCTGCGCTCTGGAAAGCGGTACCACATTGAGGAAACATTAAAATGTCAGAGTCTGGGTGTTGGTGAAAGAAGAGCTGTTTATTAATATGTATACGGGAGATCAGCTTGCTAAAGCTAGTCTCTCTGAAAGATGTTGCTCAGTGCTTTTTATACACAGTAACAGACAAGCTTCCTACTTTTAACACAGATTACCTAATCCCTTCAAATAAATCATTAGTTTTTTTAGTTAAGCTTGGGTAGTGGAAAACAACTCCTTATTAAGACTTTCGTTATTGCTTACATTCGCAAAACAAGACATTCAACTTCCCTTTTTACTACATTTAAGACATAAGCTGTACTTTTCCACTGACCTATAGATGTCCCCTGGTATGTTTCCACTTGCCAGGTTTATAAGCATTTAGTAAACTAAAAGACAAGCAGTTTGTTAGCTTTTATAAAATTTATAACATTCCTTCAACACCATTAAAAGACAACCCACTAGACTCAAGAACAGCTTCTCTATCCTACTGCAGTATGCATCCTCAATGGCTAACTGCAATGCCTCAGACCCAACACAGATATGCACTGTACATTTTTTGCATGATGTACCATGTTTTTTTTTTCTCTCACTACTATGTATGTACTTTCCCATAACATATTTATTGTTCCTGTTGTTATTATTTATTAAATTTGTAATGTAGTTTACATTGTGTGGTGTTGCCTGTTGTACTGTGTATGTCCCGAGAGATCAGCTCAATTAAGAATTCCAATGTACAGATGCAGCCACTCAAAACAAGCGGGCGATACCGCATTATTTTGCGGTGCGCTTGATGCAGTGTACCGCAAGTTACCGTATTAATACCATAAATTCTCGCATAGTGCCGCATGATACCACGTGGTACTGTAAGTAAAATAATAGTATCCAGGATTTCCGTAAGGTGGAGCTAATAAAACTCAACCTCTCATGTTTGAGCTGTCGCCATCAAAGTCTTTACCGAAGATATTACTAATAGTATTAACAATGAATGACCTTGGACAAGCTGTAAACTCAAAGTATTGCCCTGGTCCGCATTCTTTTTTTCATTGACCGTCTTTGTAAAAGTAACACCACAGCATTTCGCAATCACGCATTTGTTTCCAATCATGCAAAGTACAGTAATTTTTGAGAATCTCTGATTCACCATGCCTTTCACATGCTCATAAAAGATATTGATTTAGGAACATAAACATATTACTGTATGCAAACTGTACTGTATACAGTATGTATATGTATATTTAATGTCTTTACTGTGCCTGTTTAAGTATTGAATATTTATATGGAATTTTACCACTGAAGGGAAATCTTAGTAGCTGAGCATAAAAAGAATAGGAGCATACTGTAACGCGTGTGAAGGCCATAAATGATATTAATTTTGGAACATAAACATACAGTATATGGCTGGTCTTGGTACTTTAAAGAAAAAATACACACCAGTATTCCATTTCTCCCTAAACATTTTAAGCTTCGAAGTCTTTAACTAACATGTGAAATAACATGTATAAAAAGTGGTAGTTTTAAGCTGTTCTGCAAATACGCTCGATACCGGAGTAAACAAAAGCATCCTTTTAGAATTGGATTAATAGGGAATATAATATGAATTTGTGTATCTAAATAAATTAATAACTATATAACTATATGCATGTACTGTTGCACAAACAGTAGTATAAGACTTTCCATTGATATGTGTATTGCTGTTTCAGTGCTTGTCATGCGACTGCATCTGTGGCGAGATGGCTTAAGTGACTGACTTATATCCCTGAGGTCGGGTGTTCAAATCAAGATATCGCCATGAGTTTTCTTTTAACAAATAAACATTTCTTTGAAAAACTAAAATAGCAAATATTATGGGCACTATATTGACCTTTTTTATATTTCTAAAAATCACAACATGTTCGAATCTAAGTCATTTATTAATAATAATTTTAAACTGCTACTGATATTATTACAGACAATAAGTATTATTGACACTATATTGAATTGGTTGGTCTTTCTAAATATCACAAAACATTCAAAGTTAAGTGATTACCATTTTCCATGAGTACTTGAGCTCATTATCACAGCAAAAGAAACTCATACTTTTCAGAATTTAATTATTATTTTGGAAACGTTTTTACGTGCTACTTCTGACCATATTGTTTATATACTTTGTGAGAAAAGTGATATTTTAACCTTTTCTGCTAAGACGCTCGCTATTGGAGTAAACAAAAGCTTACTTTTAGAAATTCAATTTTAGTTATTTTATTTAAAGAGCATGCTTGCCAGCACGGTGACGTCACCGCATTTCCCTCTGAATAACTCGTCAAATAGGCATTGAAAACATTTGTCTGTCTGTTCTTGGGGGGAATGGGGACTGTCTTTCATTGGAAGGTACGCCTATTCTACTCTGAGAATGTAGGGGGTGGAAAATTGCCCGTGGTCTTTTCACTGATAAACTTGTGTTAACAAAAACTACAGTATGCTTAAGAGTTGTTAAACCAGTTTTTATTTATTTTTCGGCACAGCCAGCCGGCCCGAACCACACAGACACCAGCCAGCCTGCTAGAGCACCACAATTCACACTGTGTGTGAGAGATTGCTGTTTGATCTGTGCTTGATCTTTGATCTGAGCTTTAATAGAGAACTTATCTCTATTAATATAATTATCGAGTGGTATTAAATGCAACTTTTTTGTATAGATGACAGTTTTCTAAAATTTATTTAAAAATAAAAATGATTACAAATGGTACGTCTGTAGCTTTTTCAGAAAACCTCCTAGAGTTACGAAAACACATGCTGTGTGTACAAAGTACATTGTGACTGTTTTCACAGCCTTCACTATGTCGTTTTTAAGCCATTTTTTTGACCACGCTCGAATATTCTTCTGTCCATATCTTTGGAAGGGAAACACAGAAAGCCTTCAAACCAAATGCATTTTAAAGACCACAAGTTGTGAAAATTTTCACAGTCTCCTTCTAAAGTGAGCTAATTCTCTTTTTTTAAACCTCCAGTTTTTCATTGATGCGTAATTACGCACTAACTGGAACCTGGGGGGACCGCTGTGTACACACATTCACAACGCAAGAAATACTGCTCAATAGGGCTTCGTGCGAAAAACCCATATATCACCATAGGAAGCAGAACAGCGCAGCCTGAAACTTTCTTCTCTTTTCAGCATGGAATAAACCTATTACCTGTTCCTTTGCAGCCTACATATGCTGTACGCAGCTACCCACCTGTATTAAACCTATTTCACTCGGTAGTTTAAAATAAGTGTAATGTGCCATGAGGAAAAAAAGTCTCCGCGGGAGTACATCCGCAGTAGAACGCAACTGTTTGACATGTACAGTAAAATGTAACATATTGGAGCATCGAGTATATATCCAACAGTGTGAGCTCATTTGCAAGGCTATTAAGGTTGATTGAGTTACTGTAAGAGTCCGGATGTGGCAAGTTTCTACTGTCTCCTGACTGTCTTGGGCGAAAGGAACCTGTCTTTCATTGGAAGACAATGAACCTATTCTACTCGTACATGAGAATATAATATAAATACACCAAGGGACTGGGCTGAGTTCACATTACAAAAAAATCCTCGAGCCTGCACTACAGCGGCCATAGTATGAAGACAAAGACTTTTTACGGGAAGAGACGTGGTGCTTCAGCTGCCTGTGTGCGTTAAACAAGAGAGTGTGGCGTTACTTTTTGTCAATGAGAAAGTGTCTCTCTCTCTGCTGGCGTGCGGGCGCAGGGGGGTGATGTGCCAGCTGTACTGAGAAATAAAGCACCGTTTTTCATTCAACGAGTGCCTGAGTCACTGTCCGTCCTATATAATAATGACACAATATTATAAACACCCTTAGGCTGGGCAATCAATTTCTTTTTTTATTTTAAAAAAAGAAATAAAAAATTAAATGTAATGATGTGTTCCTGCTTAACTTAGAAATTGCATGACTTTAAAAGTGATAAAAACAGGTTTCGATAGTTAATAACCACTTTTTGTGCACAAAAAACGGGTGGTTTTTCTTCCTCGTCATCAGATCTTTCTTGGAAAAATGTCTTTTATGTGTCACAAAAAACTGACTTGCTTTCACAAAATATATTTACTAATCCTTTCTCCTGGCAATCTACCTGAATGCCAATCTGAGAAGCCCTCCGTGAAACCAAAAGAACCACAACTGAACCTGTTTTGAATATAAGAGAGAGAAGAGAGAAATAATAAGAGAGTCCACATTAGCCACATTTTAAATGAAAACATAAATGCATGTTTAATTAAATGCCTTTATTGATTCACAATCTGACAATGCAACATAAATCATCATCTTTGTCTTCTAAGTATGTTTATAACTTTCAGCATAGTTTTCTCTCCATTTAGATTTATTTTTCATAACATCGCTAAACAAAGCAGGAGCATATACTACTTTCTCATGGGTTTTTACTTCTTAGTTAAATGTTTAAAATACACGTTTTGAATAGAAAAAAAATCATATTCTGTTGTCTTCCTGGTATGTAGAACAGATCAGCAGGGATCTTGGGATCGAACGTGGAAAGATTAGATTGTAGTCATTTTTATTTTTTAAATAAATTTTTAGAAAGTGTAATCTGTACTAAAAAGCTGTATTTATTTAATACCACTTGATAGTTATATCAATAGAGATAAGAATTCAAGTTGATACTGTTAAGACTTTAAATCATTTTAAACTGGATTAGAGCATCTTACACATCAAACATGAAAAAGTCGGTATATTTTATAAAAGCAAGATTGCTCAGTTGGACAGTGTAAAAGAAGTATATTTTTTATGTTTATAATCGTTATTCTTGCAAGTACAAACACAACATTAACTGGAATGCTACAGAACCCTAAAAAGGCAATAACACTAGCCGAATATACAGTAGGTTTGTCAGTCTTCTGTGTAAAAAAATCACAGACATCATGATTTGAACATCATTGGGTGCTGTTTTTAAAAAGCTGTTGAGTAAAGAATATGAATTTTCATATGTGTACACTCTAAGTTTCACTTTGTTTCTTTCTTACCCGCTGCGATTCGGGCACAGAAGGGTTACAAAGAAAGTCCGACAGGCAGAGGGAAGGGTGAGTTGTGAAACTGTTACCTGTCCTGGATAAAGTGGTTAGAAAATAGGTGGATTTACACCGGTGAAAAGCTTTCCAATTTTAATGCTATACGGAAGACATTATTCATAAAAAATAATCTTGTACGGTCTGTAAACTGAAAATTTATGAAGGAGACACGTTGAGTCTCACCTCTTTTTACACTTGGAAGAACATTCCAATGTTAATGCGACACTGAAGATATTATTAATAACCTTTTAAATCTGAAGGGAGATCTAAAGGGATCCACACAGCACAGGTCCCTGCAAGCTATTCAGAGGGAAAGACGATGATGTCACCGCTCATGCAAGCAGACACACCCCCCATTGTCAGGTTAAATATATATAGATCTTTGAATTAATATCATTATTGATTTCTTTAACCTCACAACATTGTCCAATAATACTCTTCTTGTGTCTAATTTTTAGTTAAACAGGATATGAGCTACACAACATAAAAAAAACAGGATTCACTTTTTTCACACATTGATAATAATGATATCAGTAGCAGTTTGGAACTATTCGTTGTTATTAATAAATGTCTTAGATTCGTACATGTTGTGATATTTAGAAATATAAAAAAGTCAATGGAGTGCCCATAATATTGCTATTTTGCTATTTCTATTTTAGTTTTTCAAAGAAATGTTAATTTGTTAAAAGAAAACTCATGGCAATAGCTAGATTTGAACAACCGACCTCAGGATTATAAGTTAGTCACTTAAACCATCACGCCACTGATGCAGTCACATGGTAAGCGCTGAAACAGTCATACACATATCAGTAGAAAGTCTTATACTACTGTTTGTGCTACAGTACAAGAATAAAATTATATCATTATTAATTTCTTTAGATACGTGATTCCATATTATATTCCCTATTAATTAAATTCTAAAAGTATGCTTTTGTTTACTCCGATATCAAGCATATTCACAGAAAAGCTTAAAACTATCACTTTTCTCACAAAGTACTTTATATAAATGTACAGTAACATGGTCAGAAGGAGCACGTAAAAACATTTCCAAAATAACCACATGTAAGACTTTGATGCTTAAAATGTTTAGGGAGAAATGGAATACTGGTGTGTATTTTTTCTTTAAAATACCAATACCAGCAATATACAGTTTATATAATATGATTATGTTTCTAAATTAATATCGTTTAAGAGCATGTGAAAGGCATGGTGAATCAGAGATTCTCAAAAATTACCTTGTTTGATTGGAAACGAATATGTGATCGGATCAACGAAATGCTGTGGTGTTACTTTTTGTCAATGAAAAAATAAAGTATTTTTGTTTACAAAGACAGTTACAAAGAATGTGGACCAGAGTAATACATTGAGTTTACAGCTTGTCCAAGGTCATTCATTATTAATACTATTAGTGATATCTTCGGTAAAGACTTTGATGCTTAAAATATTTCTGCATAATTAAAATATTTATGATAAAGGTGGTAGGTTGTGTACTTTTGTCCAACTGAGCAATCTTGCTTTCATAAAATATACCAACTTTTTAATGTATAATGATTAACATGCTCTAATACACAGTTTAAATTTAAACGTCTAAAGAGTATACAACTTAAATTTTTAATTGAATAAAGATTTTCCCTCAGCAGTGATTGGGATTTGAAACTGGGTATTTTCTGGTGACAGCTCAAATGTTATACATGAGAAGTTAAACTTTATTAGCTCCACCTGGCAGTTTTACAAGGTGATTTCGGATACTATTAACATAATCTAATTTGCATACGGTAGAGTGCGGTATTACGCAAAAAGCCCACCGTATTAAACTGCAGCATACCCTGCTCGTTTTGAATGGCTTCATCTGTATGCAGTGAAATAATGAGAGACAGGTGAGCTACATTAGGAAACAAAATATAAATGACCCTTCCCCGGTCATCTTACAGGTGCTTATTTATAAACCCTATTTGTCATCAAGAATATGTCAACATTCACAGCAGCATGGAATGGCCTGTATGAAATCAGTGTGACATGGATTATTTTTTACAAAATCAAAACCGTTAATTTTTTTACCGTTGGTAGTAAACTTTAAATTTTACCGTCACACATATAAACCAAGAGGAAAAACAATGAATGCAGTGAATTCCTATTAAAAAAAATAAAAAAATAAAGCAACAAGAATAAAAATTAAAAAATTATCAATAAACCAAAAAAACAGCATATAATTAATCAAAAACATTTAACATAAATGCTCCTAAAACAATTTCACTTTTTTCTTTAAATATAATCTTTTTCATACGTATCCTCTTCCAGTTGTGTTTCTGTATTTATAGTTCACAGTTTTACTACCTGTGTGTAAAATCCTGGTCTTCATTAAATATCACCTGCCAAGCTATTTGTCTAGATATGAACTTTATCAAAATCCCATTGAATTTAATCTTCCATTTGAATTTAATCTTTCTAGTGTCTGTGAACCCTCCTAAATTGGTTTTAGAAAGGTTAACAATGTTTATAGTTCACAAACTGAATATCTGAATCAGAATTACTGTACAACTATGTGATATATATATAGGAACAAGTAATATATTTATTCCATGCTGAAAAAAAAGAAGAAAGAGAACACAACGTTTCGGCCGTGGAGCCTTCTTCAGGTGTGAGAGAGACAAGGCAGTAGGCACAGGTAAAGTAGCGAGAGAACAAAGGTTGGGAGGGAGGAGGAGTGAGAGGTGGGAGCAGGGGACAGAAAGAGAGGCCAATCAAGAGGTGTGAAGTCAGAATGGGTGTAGAGAGGTGTGAAATGAAACTTCCAATGAATGGAGAAAATTTAAAAGAACAGTAGTCTGTCGTTAAGAGAAGGGAGAATGTGTGATCCTAGCTGCAGAATAATTCTGCAGCTAGGATCACACATTCTCCCTTCTCTTAACGACAGACTACTGTTTGTGCAGAATTATTCTGCAGCTAGGATCACACATTCTCCCTTCTCTTAACGACAGACTACTGTTCTTTTAAATTTTCTCCATTAATTAACTTTACTGAGATGTCACAATAAACACATTTAAACGTCCTAAAGACAACCACAGCAAGTGACCAAGTTAAAGAACTTGATTTAAAAAAGTCAATAAAGGTGGCAAAATAGTGTTTTTGTTCCTTATTTTTTATTTTCAGCTACCACTACCAGCCATATAAATATATTATTATTATTTATAAACTAATACCATTAATACCATACAGAAATGTAGTTATATTTTGGTTATTTTTATTTTCAGATACCAAAATTTCCTTTTAGTTACAAGATTCTATGTTAAGTGGAATTAACAAATTACATTTCCAATTGTGTGCTACAGCACTGTACTATGTAGTACCAGCACAAAGTGGTCTAATGTGAGAGGTTTCAAACTAATGGATCCAGCCATGTTACATTTTAAAGTGATTGTATTTAATAGGTTATATTTTAAGGAAATATGATAAGACTATTTAATATCTTCAATATTTTTGAATAAAAAATACAATTGTACAATTTCAGTATGATCTAACACAACTGGATTTGATGTTAGCAAACATGAAGGTCCTTCAAAAGTGTAAGTCTGAATTTGGTTGATGGTTGTAAGTGGCAGAATACTGTAACTGCACATTCCAATAAAAACATACTGCAATTCTGCCACTGTCCTGGATGGAAGGAGTCAACAGCCTGTAATTGTATAGACATGCGCTTCAAGATATCTATGTTAACACAAGTGATAGATATCCCACATAGGTTAGCATTACTAAGACAGTATCTGTTGGGGACAGAAGTTTACCTAAAATAGCTAAAATTTCTTCCAGGAACACATCCAAGGTTGGTTTACCCCCCTCTTCCCCCCATGCCTCCGGACCCTCTCTTCCAGTTACACTTTCTTGAGGTAAAATGTATTTTTCTAATCCTGTCTTCTTTGATTCAAGTGCAGCATGAAATTTCTTAGACTCCAACCTTGCCAAAGCTTAGAACATTCCTCTCTTGCCTATGAATCCCCCGATTCGCATTCAAGTCCTGGACGGGACACTTCTAACCCCTGGTCATATCCACTGGCAAGCCACTGCACTCACCCTTCATATCAGTGCCACTCATCAAGAGGATATCCAGCTTTTTCTTATAGAATCTCCGTCACATCCCCTAGTTTTAGGTCACCCCTGGTTCCAAGAGCACGGTCCCCATTTCTCCTGGTCCCGGAACGAAATCGTAGAATGGGGTCCTTACTGCCGCTCCAGGTGCTGTCGTCTGCCTATTAGGGTATTAGCGGCTATACACAGACCTCAGTACACGGATCTGGAGCAGGCTTTCAATGGCTGACCATGAAATTGGACATCGCGGACTAAGTGAGGGCATGTACCATATGGTCCCAAGGAAAGATCGTAGGTACCTGAGAAGGACATTCAGCATCCTAATTTAATTCAAGACTTTCACCATGTTTTCCCTAATCGTCTTGTTAGGGCAGGGGTGGGCAAACTTTTCTGGCCCGAGGGCCACATTAAATTTTGAAACTGTATAGTGGGCTACTTCAGGCTGCTGTTACAGATATGCCTATGCCCATGTGTAAGTTTAAAATCCAACATAGGCTTATTAGTTCAATTTTAACAATAGCCTGAGACAAATGCTCTCACCAAAAGGCTCCTCGATTAATGAGAGCTATGCGGCTGATCACCTCTTTTTGCAAGAGCATCAAAATCCATTGAAGGCTGTGTTGTGGAAATCCGTAATACGCAGCTCAAGAGGTGGTCACTCAGCTGTGATCTGTGATGTGATTTGTTGATGTTCATCAAACTGAATGTTTGCTCACACACGTAACTAGATCAGAATAACACCAGTATCATTGTGCTGCTTGTCGAATATAGGGAAACATGGCCTCGTTCAGTGATGCATAGAATTCATGCAGCTTTACAGAATGAAACTTTTCCTTCAGAGTTATGTCACACTGCATATCGATCAGTTCCAGCTGCAATTCATGTGCTGCTGTCTTGTAGCTGAAAGTCAGAGGACATGACACCAACGTTAGAGACCTCTCAATTTGATCAAAGACAGCAAATCGATGGGAAAATTATCCATGCAAGTCTGTGAGTGACTTGTTGTACCTTAGTGCTTGAGCGTGTGACACGTCTAGTGTCCCAAGAGTGGGGAAATGTGCGAACGAGTGGCTGATCATCTGTTTTGAGAACAAAGTGAGCTTAGCTCTGAATAAATTCACATTGAAGTACAGTTCTGGAGCAAAGACACCTTTTCCTTGCAGTTTTACATTAAGCTCATTCAAAGTCACGCAAAGTCGCAGAGCCAGTCTGAATCTCTGAGCTCGGGAATCTGCTGCTTTTCCCAGGTTCTCCAAAAAGGAGTTGATCTCTCCTCTCAGCTCCCACACTCACTTGAATACTTTTCCCAAGCTGAGCCAACAAACATTTGTATAATAAAGTAAGTCATGGTGATCTGTGCCAATATCTTCAAGAAACTGAATGAACTTACTTTGATTAAGTCCCCTTGTACGTACGAAGTTCACAAGTTTCACAACAGCTTTCACGACATGAATACATGACACGACTCTGCATTCACTGTCAACTTTCCGCTTCTTCAATCTTTTTGATCATCAGTCATTTTGATGCAGGTTCCCTCACAGTATGATGCACTCACCTGTTGAGAGGGTATCTGTGAAATTTGTACAAACTTTTCTTGCAGAAGATTCAATCAAGGTGGACATTTAAAATTGGTTTGAACTGGATTGGGCACAAGGGGTACTATTTAACTCAATACCATTGTATAGGGATGCGTACTAGAAACCTTAGTAACAAATTGTGTCAAAAGAAGTTATCTTTAGCGAATATGGAGATAGGAGAATGTGTGTGATTTTGGAACACTGCTAATCTTGTTACCACTGGAAACTGTGATAGATAACAGAAAAATATTTAAGACCTGTTCTGGTTTAATTACTTTGAGAAAAATACACTGAACATCTCTGTGTATTTCTCTCCCATGCGCATGAAATAAAAACTTCTTTTAACTTCTGAGACTGACTCCTGTTTTTTAACGGGAATCGGGAAAAAAATTATCTAACACACTGATTCTCCAGCGATTCAAATTGGTATGGGTTCGTGCGCCATCTAACGGGAAGAATAATGAAATGTAAGAAAAAATAGCACTAACAAGGTGGAAAATGGAGAATATTGACTAATTTATTTTTTACCTCAAGGGCCGGTTAACACTGGCTGGAGGGTGGTAGTTTGCCCAGGGGTGTGTTAGGGCATCAGGAGCCGCCTGTGAAGGGGGGGGGGGGGGTACTGTCACAGCTTATTAAATAAAGATTATTAAATTAACCCTTATCACAGCTCTATACGAATCTGTATTGCGACTATGACTTCAGATTGTGTTTTTGTACTGTTGCTCTTCTGATCTTTTGGCTAACGCCTTGCACCAGTTAAAGACTATGGCTTCGGATAAGTACTCATTGTTTTCTGCTTGTCTGTCTTTGCCCTGCATTCCACCTTGCCTGGAAAAACCGCATAGGATCATTTTTTTTTCTCTCCCGACATTACAATATTTTTGTTACAAACTAGTAGGAGAGAGGGAAAGGAAAGATTTAAAATAAATAATGTAATAGCTATAAATGACTATAGAAGTGTTACTTAGAATCTGCATACAGTGGGTAACATCTGGCCTGTGTCAACATTTCAGCTTCAAAGCAAAGGGGTGTTTCGCTGAGATATAGGGGGTTCAGATCGAGTATGCAAAGCAATTGTAAAGTTGACCTTGTGTGTCAATCAACAGTCCAAAAAGACACCACTAAGAGGATGGTGGAGCAGTGTGAAAGAAAAAAAAAATATCCTTGCTCCAGATAACCTGGAAAGAACAGATTGGAGCTAAGTATTTGAACCTTGTTAAGAGAGCTTGCTATTCTGTGGCTTTTAGGGAACTCTGATGTTCTGTGTAAAGAATCCCTTGGTTAAAAAAGGCCTCTCTTGCTTATTGGGTGCATTTGCAGAATAGAGATATACATTCCCATTCATTGGTGGCAGGTTTGCAGAGAGAGAGATTTAACCACTGGTTGTATTCTATTTAATTTAAGAGACGGCTTATCTCTTATTTTTGGCATTTGTAGGCATTATATAAGAAATTGAATACTTGGTAACATTCTGGGTTTTTTTTTTCTGGATGGATAAGACAGTAGGTCTCTGAACTCTGGACTGGTGTATTATCTTTATTAAAAAATATTTGTTAACCAAGTTTGCCTGATCCATTACTCTTTTCACCAAATCTGTGTGAGAGAACAAATAATTCATACACCTCTAATTATACCAACCACTTTGGTATATTCTTGGCAAAAATCGTCACAAGTTGGGGGTCATGATTATTTAACTGGCTTATTAATTAATCTGCTCATCATTTTCTGTTACCCACTATTTTTGTAACCCCCCCATTCATAACAATAATTAAAATTATTCTGAGTAGACGGTATAATGTTATATTTAATAACATTAATAATATTTATATAATAATATTTCCCTATGGGGTCAATAAAGTCTATTCTAATCTATCTATAATCTAAATAACACTATGTTAAAAGCTTGAACAGAGAAATTCTTGTTAAAAATACAATAACACAAATAAGCAACAGAAAATATTAGCAAAAACACACATATCAGTTACTCTACATATCTCAATATCTCAGAGACCTACATTCCATAGACCCAGAAACCTAGAATGCTAGTCCTGTAACATGGAATTTTATATGATAGCTTGGACAGGAAAACAACAGAGATAAAAACCTTTGCTGTCAATAAAAAAAAAAAAATACACATCATAAATCTCCATTCCTACAAAATGGATGCCCAAAAGAGAATGGGAATATATTTCACTATTCCAGAACTGCATTACCAAATTTGTAGAGAATGTTTTAGCCTGAGTTTTCCACATTAAGGGTATTCAAATTTCCTAAAATAGGACAACAAAACCTTTTTAAAGGTAAATATTGCCTATGCAGTTCCTCTCTCTCTATCTCTCCAGAAAGGATAAAATATCTTAGCCACAAAGAACTTTATTTAAAGATGTTTATTCTGGATACTCCCAAAACATTAGTGTAGAATAGCAAAAACGTACATACAATAACAAACAAGACAAAAAAGAAAAGAGAACATCACTACACAGGCAAAACTACAACATGACATACTATTCTAGCTGTACTGGTGGGGCTCCTTTTTTTCCTGGAAGCCCCTCCCCCTCTGATCATACCAAAAAGGTTTCAAAAACAAATAAATTAACATATGCTTAACATATTATAACACACAGTTTACAAGCATATACATTAACAATATGTCTTGTGTATGTGTGTTTTGTCTGCCAAGGCATTTAAATGAGTAAGGAGTGAACAAGTGTAATGCATGTAGAGTATGAAAGTGGGTAAAAATGGATGAAATATTAGCTTATCTGTGTGTGCATTTACAGAAAGGCAGCTAATAATATCTAGAAAAAATGGATAATTGTAGTGAAGGGTATCTACTACTGCTGACTGAAACTGGTTAAAGGTTAAAGTGCCAGGTATCACTTTTTTACTCTGGCTTTCTGATCCTTCATGGTTTAATCAATATCAAGGCTCTGTGGTTCATCTCAAGTTTAAACTCTCTGCCTAAGAGATAATAATGAAAATTATCCAGTGTCTACTTCATGGCCAGCCATTCCCTTTCTATAGTGGAATACGAAGTTGCTCAAGTCAGAAAGTTTCTCTCCCTCTTTACCTTGAGTTATGACAGCACCGATACAACCTCAGAAGCATCCACCTGAACCAGAAACCTTCCTTCAACATATGGGCTCTTCAATAACTGCTTGGAGCAAAGATGGTTCTATAAAGGAATGAATGCCCTTTCACATTCCTCCATCCACTTCTCATGATTACTGGCAGTTTTGGAGGTTAGGGCAGTTAAGAATGATGGTGAACAATCAGATAAACCACCAATACTAACCAACCAGACTGAGGAAAGATCTCACCTGCCACTTTCAATGGAGACATTTGTTATTCTCGATGCCTCCACTTTATTCATTTTTGGTGGGATTGACTCCTTCCTCAGCCAAGATACTGAGCATCAGCTTTGGCCCACTCGCATTTCATTGTATTGAGGATCAGATCAACTGCATCAATCTTACCAAGACAGCGTTGATATGCTGGATGTGGGTTTCCTAACATAGGGTGAAAATGACCAGATCATCAAGATAGGCTATACTGAAGTCTTCATGACCTTGGAGGACATAGTCCATCAGTCTCTGAAATGTCACAGAGCAAAGAGCATGAACCCAAAGAGCATGACAGTGATCTTTAATAAACTGAGAGGTATTCGAAAGGCAGTATATTCCTTACTTAGGGAAGCTTGCAAATAGCACTTGCATAACTCCAAGGTGGTGAGGAATTGGGTTTCTTCAACATGCTCCAGCATGACATGTTGTGTATCGCCTCTTTTTACGTTTGTAAGAATGTTCCAATGTTAATGCGATATGGAAAATATTATTAATAACCTTTTTAAACTGAAGGTGTTAACTCTACGTCACACGTGCATGTCAAGAGCCCAGCAGCTCTGTTGTTTGGATTACCCTATGCATGAGTCTGTGAGGCATATAAGCCAAGGTTTTTAATTAAAAAAAAATCAAACTTTTGTTTGGATGAGAAAGTCACGATTGCTATGCAAGAAAGTGAAACATGACAATTTGTTACAGTTATGATCAGGAGAAAGCAGTTGCACCCTTTGCAATGGCTGGATAGTTAACCCTTCCCAAATGCTTTGTCAGTCTGTCCCCGGGGAAAACTTGCCTCACAAAGAAAATTAAAATGGTTGTAAAGTTCTCCAATGCCTTCTCAGTCAAGAACCGAGAATTCAAGTAGGGGGTCTGCGTCAGCATGCGTAGGTGGCAAAAAAAACCTAAAGAGAGAAGAAAAATGCTTTCAGAGAAAAAAAAAGTTTCAGGTGTGAAGAATAGAGCCCCAATTCAATTGTAGCCGAAACCTTTCCCCACACACCATCCTCCTGCTGTGATTGGGATATACTCAAACAAAGCACTGAAAGCTTTAAAGTATATTGTCAGGTGTACCACGGCCGTAGGAATAGTAATTCTGGCTTTATGGACTCACTAACACCTGGGATTCACTTTATTCAAAATAAGGTTTTTGAAAATGGAACCAGGTGCTAACTAGATGTTGATTATATAAAAGTTGTGAAAATGTTCACAAATTGCAATCTTTAAATTGCCTGTGGTTTGAAGGTTCTGTGTCAGTTTCATATTATTAATAATTTAATATCAATAATAGTGATCAGATATACTATTATAGTTCGGTTTCAGTGGTGTTTTTAACATTGCTTTGTTATTCTCAGTTATAATTGTAACATACAGGATTTCATTTTAAGACTTGTTGTAAAGGCTTGTCTTGAATTACCCATTGTGATGCACTATTTTTAAATTGAATTAAACTGGTTGAATTGTTTTAACTCAGTTTTAACTGTTTTAACAGTATTCACGTTTGCTCATTCATACTTTCTATTTATTTTCTATTATTTATAACATGTCATATATATAAATAAAATTTTTATTTTTATTTTCCTTGAAGAATTTAAAATGTGTCTGTACAGAAGCTTTATTTAATTGAGCAGAAAGTCACCTTGCTCTTACAAGTGGATCTGGTTAGCAGAGTTTGTGCTTTTGAATGAGTTTTTATCGCCTTTGTCTGTCAGGGGGTGTGGGTTGGGCAGAGTGATGGAGACTGAAATAAATGACCACAAGCACTACCAGTTTTTTCCCTTTCACCTAGTGCGAGGTGAAAATGCACCGGTGGGCACGAAACATTCTCTCCCAAGCTCTTTCAGAACACCTTGGAGATGGTTTGGAGGTTCATTCATGTTATTACATGAATAATGGTATTAATATTTGATATTACAATATCAAATTTGATAGTACAATTATCAGAAATAGGAACATAGTTTGCACAGTATTTTATTTTGAGAGAATCACAATTTTTTTCATCATTGTATTAACAGTTAAAACAGATATTTCACACCTGGAAATACTTTTTTTTTAATTATACTGGGAGTGTGAAAATTGAGTGAGCACCAGGTGCACAGTGAAATTACTGAGATGGATAATTTTTGTAAATATGCTGACAAATGTCTGGATTTTCGGTTTCATGAGGCAAGCTAAAATTGTATCCAAATGTGATTTAGCTTCTTGATGTTGCCCCCTTGAACTTTTTGGAAAAGGGGTTTAGCAGGCAGCGTCCCTGCCTATAGAGTGTTAGTGTTAATATAACAGTGAATTACTATGAAGTACTTTTTTAAACATTTGTAATCGCTATTCTTGTAAATACATTTTGTATTGTTATTCAGTTTGTGTCTGCATGTTAGTTTGGTGGGCAAACATTCAAGGTGAAAATTCTTTCACGAGAAGGGTACCTTTTAAGTTTGACAGCATCAAACTTTTTCAGCTCTGTATGTTGCTCAAGCCTTTGGCACTTTAGTCATAGAGGTGGGAAGACGACCCCCTCCTTCCCTCTTTTTAAATGATTTTTTTAATGACTTTTTAAAATTATTTTTAATCATTCTGTGTTTGAATTGCAGTGAGTGAGAGTAGGGAGAGAGGAAACAGTGAATCCTGACTTATTTTTAAATTAGATTTTACCTTTATTTTTTATTTTAAAAGTTTGTATTTAACTTATTTTCTGATAGTCAGGTTCAAAGTATATTTGAACAAATTGTAAATTAATGGGTTTACAAGATGTGGAAGGAGTGCAAAAAATTATTACAGTGCAAATTTTGATATTATTGATTTCTAATAGTTTATGCTAACAGCTGACTTTCTTATTTAGATGTACTTAAAATATTGAACTAAGTGTGACATAACATTCAAGTATAGTCTGTGGTATTTGTATAGACGAAAAATTGTAAGCTGATCACGAGGAAGACAAAATCACAATTTTTTTCCTTTTTTTATGGATTCATATTTGCTCATTCATATTTTAAATATATTTATTGAACACGTTGTGATATATAAAAATAAAATGTCAATATAATGTACATAATATTTACTACTTTATTTTTTTTGCCAGAAAAACCCGTGCCTTAACTGGGAATCGAACACTGGCCACCGGCTTCAAAGGCATGTGTCTAATCCAATTTACCAAGCAATCATAGATTACAAGAAAAATACAAATTTGCTATCAATAAAAAATGTGAATTATGATGGCTTTTCATGGCTCCAAGAAATAAAAAAAAATGTGCATGTCGTCTGAAACGTCATCTTCAAATTCACTCTCTGAATACATTTCTGTACTTTCGCTGCTAAAGCCAGAATGTACCTTAAAGGTGTCAGATGAAATTTCCTATTCCATCTGCTCTTCTATCTTGTTTGGAGATAAAAATGTTCACCATTTTGCCATCTGGCAAATCTCAAAAACTCTTGCAATGAGAGAAAATCGTGTGTTACTAGGTAGAAAGATTGCTTAGAAATTACTGCAACCATGAGAGAAAAAAAAAGAAAAAGAAAAAATGTGAAAAACAATAAAAAACTTTGAGTCACAAGAATATGAAAAGTTAATTGACCTGATTTCACTCTTCCTTACAAACATTTACAAACATGCACTTTTAACGAAGTGCAGTTGGCAGAGTTTTGGTGCAGCACCAAAAACAAATATTCAGTATTATCAGAGAAAGCTCTTTCTGTTCTTCTCCCGTTTGTGACCACCTACCTGTGTGAAACCGGATTTTCGTTGTGTGTGTCCACAAAATCGAAGTATCGCAACAGATTGGATGCAGAGTAGAACATGAAACTGCAACTCACATCCATAACTCCAAATATTAAAATAATTGTAGAGGTAAGAGGCAAACTCATTCATCATACTGCAATTGTTCTGTTCCTGCTGGTTTGAAGTAAATGTCGATTACAAATTACCAGTACTCTTTTTAGAAAACATCATGTATTGTTGTCTCATTGTGTTTTACTTAGTTAGACCACAGAAAGTGTCATCTGGTTCTATAAATCTATTCTTTTTTTTTCCTTTGTTAACGATGTAAAAATAAAAGTTTTCAAACCGGAAGGAAACCCTTCTGCTTTTCTTCTAACTTGGTCGAACTGACAATTAGAACTTTGATTCTTTTATTCTCAACAGATATTTCAGTCATTAAGCTTTATTGAACTGTAGGGGTGCTAATCACAGACAAGTTATCATGTGATTAATCCATCTATTTTCACTTTCATGTTTTCTGGTGAGGGTCGCGGTGAAGCCGGAGTATACCCTGCCCGGCAAGCAACGAGCGCAATCCCAGGGCAAGTGCAAGCCAATCATACAATTTGGAGGCCATAGTAAGGACTGAGGGGGGGAAATTTGGCCCAGACACTGGGATAACTCCCTACTCTTCTCAAGAAATGCCTGGGGATCTTTAATGACCACTGAGAGCAAGGACCTTGGTTTAACGTCTCATTCAAAAGAGAGCACCCACTATAGTATAGTGGCCATTGCCACTATGCCGGGGCATTAGGACCCAAACAGACCGCAAGGTTGGTGGGCGTGGGTGGGCACCCCCAGCTGGTCCCACTAACACCACTACCAGCAGCAACCACAGGAGGTCTCCCAATGAAATTGTACTGTATCTTTTTTAATGTTGAATTAAAAAGTAAAAAAAACTTACAGCTTACATAAGGATTCTAAGATGATCATAAGGAAGAAACTAAACCCGTTTTTATGGGTTTTAAAACCATACAATGTCTATTTGAGGCACACACGTTATTGTTTCCTATTTTTGATTTTCTTAAAAATTAAAATAATTGGTTGCCCATCATGCCACAATATTATGTTACATTTTTATGTTTTTGGGAGACTTCGGAAGGCTTCAACTGATGCATAAAAAATATAGCATAATGCCTTCTTGCATTATGAAGTCACTTGCATGGGATCCGCTTTATTCAAACTAAGTTTTCTAAAACTGCAACCAAGTACTAGATATTGTTTAAATAAAAGCGGAGAAATTTTTCACAAATCGCAATTTTTAGACCTGTAGGTTGCAGGCTCTTTGTCATTTGTTCACAAAGTTATTGACATCTGAAACATTGTGTCTCATAAATAGGTATTTTAATTAGCGAAGCTCATGAAAACCGATGAAAATGACTCTGTAAAAGATACAAGAAGCTTGAAATTATTATTATTATTATTAAATTAATAGTGTTAATAATGATCAGACACATTATTATAGGTTCAGTGGTATTTGTAGTACCAATTTGTTATTCTCAATTCTAATTACAATATACAGATGCAGCCATTCAAAACGCGTGGGGTATTTCGCGGTACACCGCGGTGGGCGTGTCACATCAAAACGCAGTTTCACGCAGTATCACGCGGTGTAATGCGTCATTTGACGTCATACCGGAAAGTATCCGGAATCACCTTGTAAAACCGCCAGGAGGAGCCAATAAAGCTTAACCTCTCATGTACAGCATTTGAGCTTTTAAATTTAAACTGTGTATTACAGCATGTTAATCATCAGTCATTAAAAAGTTGGTATATTTTATGAAAGCAAGATTGCTCAGTTGGGCAAAAGTACACAACCTACCTTTATCATAAATATTTTAATTATGCAGAAATATTTTATGCATCAAAGCCTTTACCGAAGATATTACTTATAGTATTAATAATTAATGACTTTGGTCAAGCTGTAAACTCAAAGTATTACACTGGTCCACATTCTTTCTAACCGTCATTTTAAACTAAAAGACTTATTTTTTTCATTGACAAACACCACAGCATTTCATTGATCTAACTAACGAGGACAGGACATTAGCTAGCCAATATGATAAAGGAATTAATTACTTTTTTTGTTCATTTCTTTAGCACATTTGAACAAGCACTTGGAAACTGTCCAAGCCTTACTTTGTCAGGCATTTTCTTTTACTATAACAGTAACGGTTTTTAACAGAGCATTTCATAATTTCTAACAACAAAAATTATTTAAACTGTGACACTTATCATTCAACCAGAGCTCAAATCTTATCTACGCTAAGAAGTAGTCTTTAAAATTTATCACACAGTAAAAAGTCAAATTTCTGGGGTGTCCGTATACCAGAGATAATGGTAACATTTCAGAAGGGTGTCAGCCAGTCAGATTCCAGGACCGGAATTATCTGTTTTATGATCGAGAATATAATATGTAATCACGTATCTAAAGAAATTAATAATTATATGAATTTAAGGATCTAAATATCTAAATCTATGTATCTATATAGCTGGTAGTATTACTGTATTTCACTTTATTTGTAAACACGTTTTGTTAACACCCAAATCGCAGGTGGATTCTGTTTTTTGGTCTGTTATGGTCTGTAGCTCAAATCCTGCTTAACTTAAGAAGAGTATTATTGGACAATGTTGTGAGGCTCTGGTATAATTTCTCTGTAAACTGAAGAGTTATAGAGGAGACAGTTGTGTATCACTTCTTTTGACACTTGTAAAAAAACATTCCAATGTTAATGCAACACGGAAGATAATGTGGTGTATTGGTCATTAGTGAAAAGATTTAATCATTTAATCTCTTTACTGTGCACATTTTAATCCGCTTAGTATTGAATATTTATGTGGAATTTTACCACTAAAGGGAAATTTTAGTAGCTAAGCATAAAATGCAGAGGAGCATAACGAAGGTCATAAAGGTCCTAAACGATATTAATTTAGGAACATAAACATATTATGTAAACTGTATGTTGCTGTTATTGGCATTTTAAAGAAAAAATACACACCAATACTCAATTTCTCCCTAAACATTTTAAGCACCAAAGTCTTACATGTGGTTGACCTTCCGACCATATTACTGTAATATCTGTATTGCTGTTTCAGTGTGTGTCACACGACTTGCCTCGGTGGCGTCATGGCTTAAGCGACTCATTTACAGTATAAGATTGAGGTCCGTTGTTCGAATCCAGCAATCACTATGAGTTTTCTTTTAACAAAAACATTTCTTTGAAAAACTAAAATAGCAAATATTATGGACACTACAGTATATTGACATTTTTTATATTTCAAAATAATGTGTTCGTACTGTATGAACAGTACACAGCGGTACCGCAGGTTGAACTGTAGGGCGCAAATCCACCTGAGCCCAAAAGCCCAAGATATTAATGTGCATTCGCCTGGCGCTGCGCGGTTTTCATCACTCTCTGCAGGAGTGCTGGCTGTGATGAATTAAACCGGTTTCACAGGTATTTTCAAAGTAGAAGGGGGTGAGTCTTCAAGTGAAAGACACCTCCCCCGCCTCCAAAACCCCTTTTTTTTGCTTACAGTAGTAGTACTTAAGTACAGTACAGTAGTACTTCTCGGGTTAAGAATGCTAGGTGTTAGCATAAACTATTAGTAATCAATAATATTAAATTTAGCACTGTAATAAATTGTGCTAATAATAAATTCTATTCTACTTTGAGAATGTAGGGGGGAGGAAGAATGCCCATGGTCTTTTCACTGATAAACTTGTGTCAAGCTGTCAACAAAAACCAGCTGTCAAAAAAAAGTTTTTTTTTAAAAAAAGTCAATTGTGTGTCCATAATATTGCTATTTTGCTATTGCTACAGTAATTGCTATTGCTACTGAGTCTCTGTGTCTACAGTACATTGTTTGTGAATAAACCGGTTTCACAGGTATTTTCAACCCCCAGCCACTGTTGTTTCATCAGTTGTTATCCTGTAAAGCACTTTGAGAAGCCACCTTTAAAGGCGCTATATAAAATCAAGTTTTTTATTATTATTATTATTAGTCTCCCAGGACTTGTAAATTGTTGTTGTTATTGTTGTTGTTATCCTGTAAAGCGCTTTGAGAAGCATACTGTCAAGCTTGTCAGGTGCATTGTAAAAGAATAAGTAGAGCTCCGGAAAGCCAGAAGGAGCGCTTCACCCCGCCTGCTGTGGGAAGAGTTGGCTTATTCCTTCCCAGCCTCACTGAGGACAGATCCTGCCATGCCCTCATCGACACCGGTTCGACCATCACCCTGCTGCGGCCTGGTGTCCTGCCAGGCACCGAGGCAGCCGGACCCCCAGGGCGCTCACCGTGCACTTTTGGGTTGCAGCAGTGGGTGGTTGCCTTGACTTGGGCTGACGAGAGTTGATGGGGCAAGTCAAGGCAACCACCCACCTGCTGCAACCAGTCCAACCCCAGGATACAGTCCTCACAGAGTGGGGCAAGATAGAAGGGGTGTTTCACCCTCGCAGCCCCAAAGTGCATGGTGAGCGCCCTGGGCGTCCGGCTGCCTCGGTGTCTGGCAGGACACCAGGCCGCAGTAGGGTGATGGTCAAACCGGTGTCGATGAGGGCCTGGCAGGGTCTCCCCTCGATGAGGCAGGGAACAAATAAGCCCCGGCTGTGGCCAACCCTTCCCACGGCAGCAGGCTGGGTGAAGCGATTCTTCTAGCTTTCCAGAGCAGGGGCAGTGTCGCTCAAGGGCGGCCTTCCCCCCTTTAAGCCGCCCCGCTCCCGTTTCCCGATGGCCTCCGGAGTCCCCAGGGCTCCAGCGCCCGGCACTCCCGGGCGATGTGCCCCCTCTCCCCACAGCGGTGGCAGATGACCAGCCGTTGTCACTCCCCCAGCCGTCTCCTCCTCCCCATCTGATTCCCCGTGCGCCCCTCAGTTGGTGCCCACCGGTCTCCTCGAATACAGCATCAGCCTGCTCAGCCAGAGCCATGGCCTGCTCCAAGGGGATCGGCGCGGCCAGCATCACGTGGTGCTGCACCTCAGTCGGCGCCAGGGCCCAGAGGAACGCCTGGAGCGCTATCTCCCGGTGGGCCTCCTCCGGGAGAGTAGGGTAACCCTGGCGGGCTAAGTAGGCCACGTCTGCGGCAATCGGACCCAGTAGCTCTCCCGCTAGGCAGCAGTGTTGGGCCAACCTTGCCCGCAGCAGTCCTGGCGACTCCCCTCTCCTGCCAAAACGCCTCCAGAGGGCTGACGCCAACGCCGTGTAGTTGTACCACTGGTTAACCTACTCCTATTTGGCATTATTGATATTGTTGAATTTTAATCCTATGTAATATTTATTTTTACCCTGTTTTATTATTTATGCATTTTACAGAGTTATGTTTTTACATATTGTTAGCATTTTAGTTTATTTTTTATAATGAATGTTTTTAAAGAGCTCTAAAGCATACAAAACACAAACAACACCCATCATAACCCTTTACCTATTGGCCTTCACTATAGAGCATCTTTGTTATTCACGCTTTTTAGACATATTTAAAGGTATTTTGTACAAAAAATGTTTAACAATGTTTAAATTTTTGATTGTTTTATTATTTTTGCACTTTACTGCGTCCATTAACATGGTAGAAGTCCGGTATTTCTGATTTTACACATTCCCCTGTAGCAGATTTTGTCTGTTAAATGCAAAGTCTGTTAAATCCGAAATCAGTTAAAGCAAAGTTTGTAAAACAGGAGGGCTTATTATATGTACTGTATGTATATTTGTGTATGTAACTATACATACTTAAGGAAATATGTGTGGTTGTTTCTAAAAACAACATGGAAAGGATAAAACTGTTTATGTTTTAAAAACTGCCTTTTCACACTTAAAACTAATTTAAATGGGATACTCTCTTTAGCGCATTAACATGGAAATATCTCACCTAATAAAGCATAATATTAATGTCTTCATCTGAGTGCAGTTACTGATAATTTGGGTATACTTGAACGATGGATTGGAGCAGCTTATTTCATTTGCTGTATGTCCCACTGGCTTGTTTAAACTGGTGGATCCTGCTTTGTTCCCAGGAAGACATTGACAGGGCTGTGAAAGCTGCTAAAGAGGCATTTCAGCTGGGGTCGCCATGGCGCCGAATGGATGCTTCAGAAAGAGGGTGGCTGTTGAACAAGCTGGCTGATTTAGTTGAACAAGACCGTCAGATATTGGCTGTAAGAAACACTGTACTGGAGCCCATTTAAACAACTGCTCACAATAGCTTTTTAATTTTAAATTGTATCCTGTTTAATTGGATAAATTCACTTCAGTCTTGAATTTGTAATAACCATAACATAAATGCATTCGTGAATTAAAAATACTTTTTTAACACAATTGTCAGGCTCTTGAGGAGCCTGGCAGGGTCTGCCCTCAGTGAGGCAGGGAAGGAATAAGCCCCGGCTGTGGCCAACTCTTCCCACAGCAGGCGGGGTGAAGCGCTCCTTCTGGCTTTCCGGAGCTCTACTTATTCTTTTACAAGAGAATGCACCTGACAAGCTGGACAGTATGCTTCTCAAAGTGCTTTACGGGATAACAACAACAGTAACAGCAACAATTTACAAGTTCTGGGAGGAAAAATATGATCAATATTAATAATAATAATAATAAACTTTATTTTATATAGCACCTTTAAAGGTGGCTCCTCAAAGCACTTTACAGGACAACAACTGATGAAACAACAGTGGCTGGGGATTGAAAATAACTGTGAAACTGGTTTGTTCACTAACAATGTACTGTAGACACAGAGACTCAGTAGCAATCGCAATTACTGTAGCAATAGCTGAGCTAAGAATAGGAATGTTCCTGCTGTCAGTCTTTACCGAAGATATCACTAATAGTATTAATAATGAATGACCTTGGACAAGCTGTAAGCTTAAAGAATTACGCTGGTCCACATTATTTATAACCGTCATTTTAAATGAAAGAACTATTTTTTCATCGACAAAAAGTAACACCACAGCATTTCATTGATCTAACTAACAAGGATGGGACATTAGTTAGCCAATATGATAAAGGAATAACTTACTTTTTTGTTTATTTCTTTAGCACATTTATTTGAACATTTCCATCGATTGTACAAGCACTGAAAAACTGTTCAATCCCTAGTTCGTCGGGCATTTTCTTTTACTATAACAGATATAAAAACTCCCTTGCTTTTAACAGAGTGTTTCATAATTTCTAACAACGAAAATTATTTAAACTGCGACACTTTTATCATTCAACGAGAGCTCAAAATATCACAAGGTTCCTCAAGAGATCAACAAAAACAACAGAAAAAGATAAATGTATAAGATACTGTACATGGGAATCCAAGCTTTTTTATCTACGCTAAGAAGTAGTCTTTAAATTTTCTTCATCACACAGTGAAGTCAAAATTCAGGGATGTGCCTATACTAGAAAATGTATGACTTCGAATGTATGTCGGGCAATCAGACTTCAGGACCAGAATTATCTGTTTTATAATGGGGAATATAGTGTAAAATCCTGGGTTCTGTTTCAGGCATTCATGTGAAGGGCAACAGAGCTTTCATTGGCCGATTATCATTATTATCATTATTATTAATAATGATATTAATTTAAGGGTCTAAATATCTAAAAATATGTATCTATATAGCAGGTAGTATCACTGTATTCGACTTTCTTTGTAAACACGGAAAAACAGATTCACAACGCGACGCTGTGTTACTGTGCAAAAAAAAACGGTTTGAACACCCTATATTGTAATAAGCTGCTGAGCTAAGAATAGGAATGTTCCTGCTGTCAGAGGGGGTGGAAAGTGCCCAAGGTCATTTAATTAGTATTACAATTCGCACTGATTCCCTTGCGAAGATATGGACATGAGAATGATCAGGTGTTTCCGTCAACACCTTCCAGCAGCAGCACTCCCGTGCCCAGACGAAAGAGAGACACAAGACAAGCCTGCCTGCCCGAGAGAGAGCGAGAGAAACACCAAGGGGTGCGGAACCAGGGAACTATTTACATGGAAAAAGGGCGATCTCCCTAGACTGTCCGCCCATTTCACTGTTACCTGGATACCTTTTTATTTAGAACTCACTCTCTCCCCTGCCTGTCTGACTTCATTTAATCTTTCTGTGCCAGGATTGCAGCGGGTAAGATGTTTTTCCAAAATAAAAAGAGAAATTAAAAAAAGAGAAATTTCACCAGAGCCTCTTCTCTTCTTGTGTCTAATTTTTATTTTAGAAGGATTCAAGCAGGATTTTAGATGAAAGGCAGTGAGCTTAATCAAGCCCAAATCATAATCGAACCCATTCAGAGCCTACTTTACATTTTAGCGTTTCATTCTGAGCAGAAGACCCTCACACCTGAAGAAGGCTTGCATTTTCTCTCTTCTCTTTTAAGCATGTGTACAATGCTGTAATACAATTTAAAATAATTAAAAGTTTAAACAGTATCAACTAAACTCCATTAATATAAGTATCAAGTGGTATTAAATAAATACAGCATTTTAGTATAGATTACACTTTTCTAAAATGTATTTAAAAAATAAAAACGATTACAATCTAATCTTTAAACGTTTGATCCCAAAATCCCAAGAAAAATAAATCTAAACGGGGAGAAAGCTATGCTGAAAGTTTATTAAGATACTTAGAAGACAAAGATAACAATTGACGTTGCATTTGTCTGATTGTGAATCAAAAAATACATTTAATTAAACACGGGTTTGCGATTTAAATCAAAATGGGGGTAACGGGGACTCTCTCTATCTTATTATCAACACACGTTCAATTGTGGCTCTTCTCAGATACTGTAGTTCAGCATTCAGGTAGATTGCCAGGCGAAATAAAAACAGGTTTCGATAGTTAATAACCACTTTTTATGCGCAACACATGGGTGATTTTTCTTCCTCCTGATCAGTTTAGAAATCTGTGTACGCTGTAAGGTTTCTACTTCCTAATTAAACTTTTAAAATATGCATTTCAAATGGAAGCAGCATATGCTGTTGTCTTCCTGCTATGTAGAACAGATCAGCAGGTCTTTTTTCCCCAATCAGAGGGGTGTCAGATGGTGTCAGCCAATCACCATTCTGAAGCCGTACCGTAATCTCTGGTATAGGGACACCCCAGAATGCTGTCGCATTTTCATTTTATTATGAAACGCTCGGTTAAAAGCAAGGGAGATTGTCCGTTATAGTGGACATAAAAACAAGAGTTTGCTGCGACGTTATTGGAAACCCAATTTTAACACAAATCGCCGGCATTATATCCTAGAAAACACAGACCGGCGCCAGTGGGAGTGTAAAAGAAAATGCAGACGAACTAGGGATTGGAAAGTTTCCAAGTGCTTGTACAATCGATGGAAATGTTCAAATAAATGTGCAAAAGAAATAAAAAAATCATTTATTCCTTTACCATATTGGCTAGCTAATGTCCTCTCTTTACTAGTTACCTGTGGCTGTGTTTCTGCGTTGCGTAGCAACCAGTGACTATATTCTCAGGTGGAGGAACATAAACAGCTTAATTTTCGTGTTAAATAATTTTTTAAAATTAAAATTCATTCTATACAGCAATCGCATATTTGGGGACCGTTTCATAAAACTTTGATGCTTAAAATGTTTAGGGAGAAATGGAAGACTGGTGTGTATTTTTTCTTTAAACTACCAAGACCAGCCATATACAGTACAATTTACATACAGTAATATGTTTATGTTCCTAAATTCATATCGTTTATGACCTTCAGATGCGTTATGCTCCTCTTCTTTGTATGCTACTAAAATTTCCCTTTAGTGGTAAAATTTCATATAAATATTCAATACTAAGTGGATTAAAATGTGCACAGTAAAGAGATTAAATGATTAAATCTTTTCACTACCGACCAATGCACCACGAGTGCCCCTGTCGGTCATTTTGGCTAGCCAATCACTTACCGCGGTAGACTGCGGTGACTTGTGGGTAGCTGTGTGCGGTACGGGTTTGTACCGTGCATTTTGAATGGCTGCATCTGTATACGATTTTGTTTTAAGACTTAAAGCATCTGTTAAATTGCCCCACTGAATAAAGTGTTTTGAATTAAACCGGTTGAACAGTTGACAGTATTCATGTTTGCTAATTCAAGTTTTTATTTCATTATTAATATAACAAAATTGAATATGTTATATTATATATACAAATAAAACTGTACATAATTTACTATTTTATTTTTTTAAGTATTTGTTAGAAGAAAAGCAGGTATTGAACCCAGATCATTTCAACAGAACCTCTATTGACAAACTCGCTGCACCAACAGGCTGCTCAGAAATATAGTTGAAACGAACATCTTAAAAATGTGTGTAAAGTAATCATGCGTGAATGAGTTAAATTAAAAATAAAATGTGTTTACAAAGAATGTGGATTACAGTAATCCTACCAGCTATATAAATACATATATTTATATCCTTAAATTAATATCATTATTAAAATCTTTAGATAAGCGATTCCATATTATATTCCCTATTTAGTGGATTCTAAAAAGTATGAGGTTTTTTACTGCGATAACGAGCACAAGTATTCATAGAAAAGGTTAAAACATGGAATAGTTCCAGAAATTAAATAGAGATCTGGAACACCCTTTCTCAAAAATAGACGTTTAATAAATTGAAGTTCCTGAAAACAGTGACAAATCACCCCAAACAAAATACAGTTTTAAAGTACATGCAGTTTGAAATTATTAGTTGTTATTAATAAATCACTTTTATTGTGATATTTAGAAATACCAACAAATTCAATATAGTGTTTATAGTGTTACAGATGCAGCCACTCAAAATGCATGGTACAAACCCGTACCGCGGGCAACTACACGTGCGCCACCGCGTCATACCATGGTATGTGATTGGCTGGCCAAAATGACCTACAGGGGCACTCGTGGTGCATTGGTCGGTAGTGGAAAGATTTAAATAATTTAATCTCTTTACTGTGCACGTTTTAATCTGCTTAATATTGAATATTTATATGGAATTTTACAGCTAAAGGGAAATTTTAGTAGCTGAACAAAAGAAGAGGAGCATAACGCATCTGAAGGTCATAAACGATATTAATTTAGGAACATAAACATATTATGTAAACTGTACATTGCTGGTCTTGGTAGTTTAAAGAAAAAATACACACCAGCATTCCATTTCTCCCTAAACATCAAAGTCTTACATGTGGTTATTTCAGAAACCTTTTTACGTGCTCCTTCTGACCCTATTACTTTACGTTTATATACTTTGTGAAAATTTATTGTTTTAACCTTTTCTGAGAATACTCGTTATCGGATTAAACAAAAGCATACTTTTAGAATTTCCCATTGATATGTGCTTGTCACATGACTGCCTTGGTAGCATAATAGCTTAAGTGACTGACTTATAACCCTGAGGTTGAGTTTTCAAACCCAGCTGTCGCCATCAGTTTTCTTTTAACAAATAAACATTTCTTTGAAAAACTAAAATAGAAAATATTTTTGGCATTATATTGACATTTTTTATATTTCTAAATATCACAACATGTTCGTACTGTATGGACACAGCGGTACCGCAGGGTGTAGGGCGCAAATCAACGTGAGCCCAAAAGCTCTACATTAATGTTGTGCATTCACCTGGCGCTGTGTGGTTTTTGCATCTCTCTCTCTCTCTTTCTGTGTCTACATTGTTTGTAAACAAACCAGTTTCTCAGGTATTTTCAAAGTAGAATAAGGGCAAATCCACCTTCTCCCATTGACATGTTTTCTTAGAAAAACAGATTTACAACACGAAGCTGTGTCAGTCTTCTGTGTAAAAAAATATCGGTTTGAACACCATGGGTGCTATTTTTAGTAAGCTGCTGAGTAAAGAATAGGAATTTTCCTGCTGTCAGCAGTATTGTGTATATAGTTGATCCTTACCTGAATGAAAACAGGACATAAAGAAAGGGATTCTTTAACAACTAAATACTGTGGTGTTACTTTTTGTCTATAAAAAAATAAAGTATTTTCGTTTACAAAGATGATTACAAAGAATGTGGACCAGGGTAATACTTTGAGTTTACAGCTTGTCCAATGTCATTCATTATTAATACTATTAGTGATATCTTTGGTAAAGACTTTGATGCATTAAAATTTGTGTTAAAGGCGGTAGGTTGTGTACTTTTGTCCAACTGAGCAATCTTGCTTTCATAAAATATACCAACTTTTTAATGTATAATGATTAACATGCTGTAATGCACAGTTTAAATTTAAAAGTCTAAAGCGTATACAACTTAAATTCTTAGTTGAATAAAGATTGTCCCTCAGCAGTGATCGGGATTCGAAACCAGGTGTTTTCTGGTGATAGCTCCACCTGCCGGTTTTACAACGTGATTCCGGATACTATTAACATAATCTAATTCGAATCTAATTTGCGTATGGTAATCGCTGCATACTGCGACACGCCCACCGCGTTGTACCGCAGCGTACTCCGCTTGTTTTGAATGGCTGCATCTGTATAGTGTTATGTTTATTTCTTAAAAGAAAACTCAGGGTGAGACTTTGGGTTGAACCCCGACCTCCAGCATGCAAGAGAACTTAAGCTATAAATGAACAGGGCAGGCAAAAGGTTTCCAAGTAATCGTGAGTGAATGAGTCAAATTGATGCAGGAGTTTACAAAGAAAGTGTACTACGGTAATAATTTGAGCTATATGAATATAATTGTATCGTTATTAATTTATTTAGATACACAATTCCATATTATATTCCCTATCAATCAAATTCTAAAAGTATGCATTTTTTTTACTGTGAAAATAAGTGCAAGTATTCATAGAAAAGCTTAAAACATTATTATTATTTACTTTTTATGAAGTATATAAACTTAATAAATTCAGAAGGAGCACATAAAAATGTTTCCAAAACAACCACAGTATGTAACCGAATGAAAGACTTTAATGCTTAAAATGTTTATGAAGAAAGTAGAATACCGCATGTATTTTTTATTTAAACTACCAATACCAGCCATATACAGTTTACATTATATGTTTATGTTCATAAATTAATATAATTTATGACCTTCAGACACATTATGCTCCTCTTCTTTCTATGCTACTAAAATTTCCCTTTAGTTGTAAAATTCCATATAAATATTTAATACTAAGTGGATTAAAACATGCACAGTGAAGAGATTAAATGATTAAATCGTTTCACTAACAACCAATGCACCACAAGTGCTGCTTGTCGGTCATTTTTGCCAGCCAATCACGTACTGTGGTATAACACACTGAACTGTAGATAATTTTGCGCAGTATGGGGTTTTACTGTGCATTTTGAATGGCTGCATCTGTAGCTAGTAGTATTACTATATTCCACTTTCTTTGTAAACATCTGCATCAATTTCTTTGACTCACTGACTAATGATTACTTTGGAAACATTTTGCCTGTCCTTTTCAGCTTTGTTTCTGAGTGGTTTGTTGGTACAGTGAATTTGGCACATTCCTCTTATACAGGCAGTCCGTAATTGATTCCCACTGAAGGCACAAGTTTTCTTTTAATAAATAAAGTCTCCTTTTTTAAAAGTAAAATATAAAATATAATGTACACTATATTGACTTTTTTTTACTAGTTTTAAATATCACAATGAGTTGAAAGACAAATGATTTTAATAAAAAATAAATGAGCAAATGTGAATACTATCAACAATGGGTATAAAAACTAGTTCAACTGGTTTAATTCAAGTCTATTCAAAATACTTTATTCATCCCAGTGGGACAATTAAAGACAAGCCTTTACAACAAGCCTTTAAACAAAATTGTACAATATACATTACAATTATAATCAATAATAACAAAGTGGGTTTAAAAAGACAACTGAAACTGAACTATAATAATGTATCTGATCATGATTAACGATATTGATTTCTTAGTAATAAATAATTACTTCAAACTTCTTGTATTCTGTTCAGGGCCACATAGTGTTTCAGATGTCAATAACTTTCCAAACAAATGTCACAGAACCTTCAAACCACAGGCATTTTAAAGATTGCGATTTTTGTGAAAATTTTCACAACATTTATTTAAACAACATCTAATATCTTGACTTTTTAGAAACCTTAGTTTGAATAAAGTGGATCCCAGGTCTAGGGGGGTTCATAAAAGTGAAACTTACTTTTCAAAAGCTACTGTACGCAAAATACCTGATCATATAAAGTAGAATAACACAAACCCGTTGAATTCAACCTCCCTTTAATTTGTGAAACTCTTTCCGTATTTTCTATTTTACTCAGATAAGAATAAAATACATATGAAATTCTTTGGACAGGAGAAAAGATGTTTTGTGATAGTTTTATCACCACAGCATGCATTATGCTACATTTTGAATGCATCAGTCAAAGCATTCTGTAGTCTCTCAAAAATGTATAAAATGTCACAGCATGATGGACAACTGATTCTTTTAATTTTTTAAAGAAAATAAAAAAATAAGAAACAATAACTTGCCCTGTCTAAATTAGATATTGCATAACTTTAAAAGCTATAAAAAAGCGTGAAAAACAGGTGATTCGTTTTCCTCATGATCAGCTTAGAATCATTGTGTATGCTGCAAGTTTTTTTTTTACTTTTAAATTAAATGTTTAAAACACTTTAATTTTGGAAATGCAACACTCATTTCACTCATGAATGAATGAACCTCCAGACTACCTCCTGGTTTAAATTCATGATTTTAAGAGGAGAATGTGATTTTTTTGCGTATACGTTTCGTTTTGTATTGGCAAAATTATTTTAAGTTATAGCATTCATTCACAAAGATTCTAAGCTGATCACTAGGAAGAAAATTCACCTACTTTTCATGCATAATAAGTGGCGTTAACAGTTTTTTATATATTTTAAAGTTTATGCAATGTCTAGGTTAGGCGCGAAGACATGTAATTATTTCTTATTTAAAAAAAAACAGCTCCCCACTTTCAGCTTGCCATAACTTTAATGGGGATGTAGCATAATTTAGGGGCTTGCTCAGAATCTTTGATCTATTTTGTGCAGCCGATATTTTTTCCTTGGTTCACATGTGCACTTGGGGTTCTTTGTATTACAGTTCTTTGTAGTGGTCCTTTGTATTATGGATATTATGGTATTTCAGGTAATTATGGTGTCCATCATGGTATTCAGTTTAAAGGATTTTACTCTGTGTCTGACTTTGGAGCAGTTTGAGAAGTATATTTTATTGATAAAATATCCTAAAAAAGACAAAAATATATTTTATCGATATCAGATGTTAAATTGAGGAAGGGAAACAACCTCCACCCCCCGGACACACAAAGATGATAAAGGTGATAAAAAACATTCAAAATGGTGCAGTGTGTTAACATAAACTCTGCTAACCGAGCCACTTGTAAGAGCAAGGTGACTTTCTGCTTATTTAAATGAAACCTACAGTACAGACAAAATTTGAATTCTTTAAACAAAATTAGCTGTTTGTCAAAATCACCTACTTTGCAAGCAGAATACAGCTTCTCAAAAGGTACTTTTTCAGCCATGGAAATTCATAAAAGGTTTATTTTTTATTGTTTCGAAACTTGGACAGTATGGCTCAGGGACTCAGGGATTCAAAACAAAACCCCTGCTGGGTCTTGTCTCCCAACGTTCCACATGCACAATCCCACAAAGTCATATCCACAGATTTACCTAAACAGTAGTGTACACATCAATGAACTGCAGTGTGATCATATACTGTATATACAGTATGATACTTATGGTTTTACAAGTATATAGAATAGTATGTTGAAATATTTTTCATGATCAAAATTTAAAGTTAAATTGCAGATTTCTCATTGCTGAAATTGCATTAAGAGAAAATATACAGATGCAGCCATTCAAAACGAGCAGGGTACGCTGCAGTAAAACGCTGTGGGCATGTTGCATCACAGCACATCATAACGCGTCATACTGTATAATAACGCAGTTATGATAATAGTTTCTGGAATCACCACCAGGTGGAGCTAATGAAGCTTAACCTCTCATGAACAGCATTTGAGCTGTCACCAGAAAACACATGGTTTCAAATCCTTGTCAGTGCTGAAGGACAATCTTTTTCCAATTAAAAATTTAAGTTGTATACTCTTTAGACTTTTAATAATTTTAAACCTTGTATTACAGCACGTTTATCATTAAACATTAAAAAGTCGGTATATTTTATAAAAGCAAGATTGCTCAGTTGGACAAAAGTACACAACCTACCACCTTTATCATAAATATTATGCAGCAATATTTTATGCATCAAAGTCTTTACAGAAGATAATACTAATAATATTAATAATAGGGAATATAACATGGAATCACGTATCTAAAGAAATTAATGATTATATAATTATATTCATGTACTGTAGCTCAAATAGTAGTATAATCCACTTTTTATGGATATGTGTACTTCTGTTTCACTGCTCCCCACATGATTATGTCTGAAGGATTAAATGTGTTCCTTATAAGCCTGAGGTCTGCGGGTCAAGCCCTGCTGTCGCTATCAGTTTACGTTTAACAAATAAACATTTCTTTGAAAAACTAAAATAACAAATATTATGGACAGTATATTGACATTTTTTATATTTCTAAATATCACAACATGTTCGAAGCTAAGTCATTTATTAATAACAACAAATAATTTCAAACTGCTACAGATATTATTTATGATAATAAATATTATCGACACTATATTGTCATAAACGTATGTAATGTCAGCCATAGGGCGTACGCGTTACTGAAGCTGAAAGTTTAGCCTTTGTAACTAATGTAACCACTAAATAAAGACATAAATATAGGAATCCCCACATTGCAAACTCCAGACGTTTCATTTCATCTACTGCTACAACATCAACAGCAGTGCAGTTACAAGGAACATATCAAAATGTTTCCAAAATAACCAAAATTTAACGATTTGAGGGTTTTGATAATAATAGAGAAATCATAACAATTACCCCGTGTTGCTTCATGCTATTCATGTGTACCCAACCAAAAGAAGGACAACTAATTCGACACGAAAATACTTTATTTTTCCACTGACAAAAAGTAACGCCACACTCTCTTGTTTAACTGGATTGTTTTGTTTCTGGACAGACTGTTAAACCAGAGGAAAAGAGCACCTCCTTCTTCGAAGCATTTCATTGATCTGAAATTAACACAATGCACCAGGAAATGTGTAATAATAATGTTGCTTTATTAGCCCTATACAATTTCTTGCATTAGGAATTTGTCTTTTCACATACCCCAGCTTGCTCTCCATGAGACACAAACAGGGAGAGAAGCTTGGGGTCAGAGTGCAGGGTCAACCATTGTACAGCACCCCTGAAGCAGTTAGGGTTAAGAGCCTTGTTCAGGGGCCCAACGGAGTAGGATTCCTCTGCTAGCTGTGGGATTAGAACCGGTAACCTTCTAGTCACAGGCTCAAATCCTTACCCACAGAGCCAGTGCTCCACCCTTTTTTTATATAATGTTGCTTTAATGCACATTAGATGCATTAGCAAGTTAATGCAATTCCACTGAAAAGCCAGGCGTGATTTTCGCTCCCAGCCTCAGCGGCAGACAGCAGATAATTGTTTTCTTCCTTGATTTTCTGATCTGTAAGGTTGTTGAGTGCAGTGAATGTGAGTTTTGTCTTGCATTGTCAGATTGTGAATATATAAAAGAATTTTATGAAACACACGTTTGAGATTTTAATCAAGATGGGGGTAATGGGGCATCGGAAAAAAGTAACTTTTAATGCGTGAAAAATGGGTGATTGTTCTTCCTTGTGATCAGCATAGAATCTGAATCTACCTGAATATAAAGCAAGTGGTCTCATAACTCTAAGAGGTCAGCTGTTAAGCACAATGTAGTTTTTGTTAACACTACACAGCTTTGTCAATGGAACAAATGACCGGGGACACTTTTCCTCCACTGCTACATTCTCAGAGTAGAGTAGGCAAACCTTCCAATGAAAGACAGTCCCCCTTCCCACACAGACAGACTGACAAATGTTTTCACTGCCTTCACTCCAATTAGATAAATATATATATATTAATACAGTAATATTACCAGCTATATAAATACACATCGAAATGTAATACAGTTTAAAATGATTAAAAGTCTAAACCGTATACAACTTGAATTTTATTATTGAATCTCTATTAATATAACTATCAAGTGGTATTAAATTAATACTTTTTTGTATAGATGACACTTTTCTAAAATTTATTAAAAAACGATTACAATCTAATCTTTCCACGTGCGATTCCATGAGGAAGTACAATATCCTCCTGCTTTGTTTAATGATGGTATGAAAAATAAATCTAAATGGTGAGAAAGCTATGCTTAAAGTGAATTAAGGGACTCAGAAGACAAAGATAACGATTTACATTGCATTGTCAGATTGTAAATCAATAAAGGCATTTAATTAAACACGCATTTGCATGATTTTTTTCACAACATTGCATGATTCTAAAAGCTCTGCTAGCTAATGTTACTTTTGGCTGTGTTTCTGCGTTGTATAGCAACGAGGGACTATATTCTCAGGCAGAGGAACGTAAACAGCTTAATTTTCGGGTTAAATAGATTTTTAAAATTAAAATTCATTCTATTCAGCGATTGATTTCTTTTTTAAAATTAAAAAAATAATTTGCCCAACCCACTGGTAGTGGGAGCAAAGACTGTCCTACAGCCCATTTGAGCTACAGACCATAACTTTTCTCACCCACTACAATTCGGGCACAGAAGGGTTAAAAAGAGATCAGACAGGCAAGGAGGAGGCAAGGAGGAGGGGTGAAACTGTTTCCTTTCCTGGACAAAGCAGCTAGAAAATAGATGGATTTACACCTGTGAAAAGTGTTCCAATTTTAATGTGATACGGAAGATATTATTCATAATAAGTTATCTTGGACGGTCTATAAACTGAAAATGTATAGAGGAGACACTTAAGATATTATTAATAATTCGGGTGTTAATAAAAAACATGTTTACAAAGAAAGTGGAATACAGTAATACTACCAGCTATATAAATACATATACAGTATTTAGATCCTTAAATTAATATTGTTATAATTTCTTTAGATACGTGATTCCATATAATATTCCCTATTAATCAAATTCTAAAAGTATGCTTTTGTTTGCTCAATGCATAATCAATACAATTATGCATTGATTGTTTACACACATCAATGGAAAGTCTTATACTACTGTTTGTGCAACAGTACATGAAAATAGTTATACCGTTATTAATTTATTTAGATACGTGAATCCATATTATATTCCCTATAAATCTAATTCTACAAGTATGCTTTTGTTTAATCCGATAACGAGCATATTCGCAGAAAAGGTTAAAACATTATGACTTTTCACAATGTATATAAAATTAATAAGGTCAGAAGGAGCATGTAAAAATAACCAAAACAACCACATGTAAGATTTTGATGCTTAAAATGTTTAGGAAGAAAGTGGAATACTGGTGTGTATTTTTTCTTTAAACTACCAATAAAGAAAACACCCAATACCAGCCATATGCAGATTACATAATATGTTTATGTTCCTAAATTAATATTGTTTATGATCATCAGACGTGTTATGCCCCTCTTCGTTTTATGCTCAGCTACTTAAATTTCCCTTTAGTTGTATAATTCCATATAAATATTCAATACTAAGCAGGTTAAAATGTGCACAGCAAAAAGATTAAATTATTAAATCTTTTTACTAACGACCAATGCACCACAAGTGCCCCTGTCGGTCATTTTGGCTAGCCTATCACGTACTGCGGTACAACGCAGTGGCTTGTAGGTAGTTTTGTGTGGTAAGGGTTTGTAACGTGCATTTTGAATGGCTGCATCTTTAGATTTTCTTAATTTGCATATAATGTGCAGAGAAATTCAGAGAAGGTAGCGGGGTGAAAGAGGGGGTGGTAAAATAATAAACCATGCATTTTTAATATTCAGTTATGGATGTTATGACACCAAGTGTCTAGGTGTAAAGTGGTGTAACATTTAGGATAATTTTTGGATGCAGGTGGGTTCTGGTGAGGGACTTAGGAAGCGTGATAACAAGGTTTAGTGCAAAAGTAATTTATTCTAAGGTGAATAAGTGACTGGTACAAAATAGGACACAATAACACACAAGGGTAGGGAACTAGAGTGGTGCCAAAGAAAAGAAAATAACAAACAAAATGGAGCTGCCTAAGAAAGTGAGGGAAAGCTGACCTAACTACAAAAGAAAACCCGAAACACACAGTCTTCGGCGTCTTCAAACACCCTAGCTAACCTCCACTGACTACCCCAAACCATACAAGACAAACGGCACTCACCCGTACTAACTAGTATGACTAATACAAAAATCAACTTCTTGTGTAAAGTGTACCCAACAACCTAAACTAACCCAATACACAAAAGTTCACACAAATACACAAGTGAACTATGAATACAAACAAGAGTAGACAAGTAACAGGGTACAAAAGAACACAGAGGTTGATACACTATGTCTGGGCAAGGTAATGGTGAAACAAGGATAAACACAAACAAATGAAAGTACAAAGAGACAAACACAAACCAACAAAAGCCAAAGCTATATGAAAATACACATACACAAAGCAAAACAACAAACCCACAAAGCCAAGCCAAAAACCAAAAGCGAAATGAAGCAAAGCAAAACCAAGTGGGACCAAAGTCAAATGAAAGGCCCTTCCTTCTGAAAGCCTCCATGTTATATAGCGAATAAGATGAGTTCTGATTGGTTGAGAAGCTGATTGAAGAAGATGTCACACAGAAACAATGATATAATGGGACCAATGGGGGAGGAAGAACAATCAAGGTCAGGAAGTGGGGAACAGCAACAAAACACACATGGACCACATACTGGGACATAACAATGGGACTGCAGTACTTTGTAAAACCACCAACTGGTGCAGTGAATGCTTAATGCATGGAACCATTTGGGCTGTTACCCGGAAAACATCTGAATTTAATCCCAGTCAAGGCAGACACTTGGGACATTCTTTAAATCTTTCTGCCTGACTGTATTTTAGCTTTATTTCATTGAGCAGAAAGTTACATTTTTCTTACAAGCAGATGTGTTAGCAGATGAGTTTGTGTTAACACATGAGAATGTGTGTACTGCTCCTGTTCCACCTACTGCGATATCTGATCTAAACTTAAGGTCTGCATCTTTGACAGTCTGCAAAATGTTTTAGACCCATGTGCCCACTTATTGGTTTATTGATTTGACTTTCTATTTGTTGAATTTAGCTGAAACAGAAAAAGAAAATGTTCTGCAGTTAATTTTATTGGAATTCGATTTATGTTTAAACCACTATCATTGACATAGGAGCAGGACTGCTGCAGTTCATAGCCTCGCATTAACTTACAAATGTACTGAACTCCGTGACACTGCACCATTTTGTCTGCATACAGATGCAGCCATTCAAAATGCATGGAGTACGCTATGATAAAACGCGGTAGGCATGGCGTGTCACAACACATCATACTGCATTTATGATAATAGTATCCAGAATCACCTCGTAAAACTGCCAGGTGGAGCTACAGTAATTAAGCTTAATGTCTAATGTACAGTATTTGAGCTGTTGCCAGAAAAAGCCTGGTTTCGAATCCTGATCACTGCTGAGGGACAAACTTTTTTCAGTTAAGAATTTAAGTTTTATACTCTTTAGACTTTTAATAATTTTAAACTGTGTATTACAGCATGTTAATCATTAAACATGAAAAGTCAGTGTATTTTATAAAAGCAAGATTGCTCAGTTGGACAAAAATACACAACCTTCCACCATCATCATAAATATTTTAATTATGCATAAATATTCTATGCATCAAAGTCTATAGGGAAGATATTACTAATAGTATTAATAATGAATTACCTTGGACAGGCTGTAAGCTCAAAGTATTACTGTGGTCCACTTTCTTTGTAAACTTCTGCATCAGTTTGACTCATTCACCCGCGTTTACTTGGAAGCTTTTTGTCTGCCCTTTTCAGTTCTAGCTTAAGATGTGAAGTGATGCATTGGTGTAATGGCTTTGGTGTCTAACTTGCATAGTGGAGGTTGGGGGTTTGAATCCAGCTCTTGCCATGTGTTTTTTAACAAATAAACATTTCTTTGAAAAGCTAAAATAGTGAATGTTATTGACACTATATTGAATTTGTTGGTATTTCTAAATATCACAACATATATAAAGTTAAGTGATTTGTTAATAACAGCAAATAATTTCAAACTGCTTGTATTTTAAAATTGCATTTTGTTCAGGGTTATTTGTCACTGTTTTCACAAACTTCAATTTATTAAATGTCTATTTTGGGTGTTCCAGACCTCTGTTTAATTTCTGTAACTCCCCCTGTATTCCAAGTTTTAACGTTTTCTATGATTACTTGTGCTCATTGTCGCAATAAAAAACCTCATACTTTTTAGAATCCGCTAAATAGGGAATATAATATGGAATCGCTTACTAAAGAAATTTATAATAATATTAATTTAAGGATCTAAATATATGTATTTATATAGCTGGTAGGATTACTGTGATCCACTTTCTTTGTAAGCACATTTTATTTTTAAATTGACTCATACACGCATGATTCTTTAGAAACATTTTTAAGCTGCTCATCCCAGCTGTGATTCTGAGCAGCCTGTTGTATGGCTGGTTTGCCGATAAGGGTTCTGTCTAGGTGATCTGAGGTCTATACCTGGTTTGGACACAAGTTTTTTACTCTAACAAAGACTTTTTAAAAAATAAAAAGGTAAATTATTATCTACACTATATTAACATTTTTTGTGTTTTTTATATATTATAACATATTCAATGTTAAGTGATATTAATAATAAAATAAAAATGTGAATGACACTGTAGGCCTGCAACCTACAGATTTAAAGATAGCGATCTGTGAAACATTTCACAGCTTTTATTTAAACAAAATCTAGTATCTGGTTGCATTTTTAAAAACCTTAGTCTGAATAAAGCGGATCCCAGGTGCAAGAGACTTCATAACGTGAGAAGGCATTATGCTATATTTTTTATGCATCAGTTGAAGCCTTCTGAAGTCTCTAAAAAACATAAAAATGTAACATAATATTGTGTGGCACAATGGGCAACTGATTCTTTAAATTTTAAAGAAAATCAAAAATAGCAACAGGTTTAGTTAAAAACATGAAATCCACGAAAAATGGGTGATTTTTCTTCCTTGTGATCGGCTTAGAATCTTTGCGTAAAGTTTTTTTTAACTTTTTAATTAAATATTTTAAACACTTTAATTTTGTAAACGCAACACGCATTTATTACAGCTACAGTACAATCATATTCTCCAGTCTTCCCATGGTGTGAAGCAAATTAGCAGGTGGTAGAGAAAACAGCACACCACTCACTGAGCTCAGTCAGGGAAGAGGTGGCGCCATAAGGAAATTGTTCTGAAGCTTGCAGTGTTTCTGGTACTGAGCGTGTCTGCCTTTAAAACTTAATAATAGAATGTAAATTTCTTTTCACTTGAAATCTTTTAATCATCATTAAACATAGCTTTTCTCACCAGTTAGTTTTATATTTGAAACGATCTTTAAACAAAGCAGGGGCTTATTGTACTTTCTATTGACATTACACATGGAAAGATTATACATTTTAATTGTTTTTAATTTTTTTAAATAAATAAAAATAATAAATAAAATAAATTTTAGAAAAGTTTCATCTACACAAATATCACAGACTATTTTCGATTGTATTTCTGAAAGTCGCAGTTCAATATTTTATATACATCTAAATAAAGTCAGGTATCAGGTGCATAAACTATTAGTAATCAATAATAAGTAAAAAAAAACATTAAACCTCTTTCCCTCAATTTTACGGGGCAAGGTTACGTAGCTAATTAACAGCTGGATACAATTTTATCTTGCCTCGTAAATAAGATATTTGTCAAAATATTTACTAAAACTTTCCATCTCCGTAATCTCACTGTGTTAATCTCACTGTACGCCCCAGTGCTCACTCAATGTTCACACGCTCAGTAAAAAAAAAACAGAGCCGCTAAAACAGAGCTAAAGTACAGACAAATTTTAAATTCTTCAAGCAAACTTAGCTGTTAAAATCTGCTACTTTGCAAGCAGTACACAACTTCTCAAAAGGTACCTTTTGTCCCTTGACAAACTTAACAAAGGTTTATTTTTTATAACGATATACCTCAGGGACTCACTATAGTGTTGTAGCAAATACAGTTCGCACAAGAAAATCAAAATACTGCCCCCCCTGCCAGTCGGGACTCATCTCCCGCTGTTCCAAAGCTGTATGGTTTTAATATATTATTAATAATATTATAACAAATTTGGGGTTTTTTTGGGATTGTGCTCCCAACAGAACAATAGGGACAATAGAAGTTTTCTTTTAAAGAAACAAATGTCAATATGTTTCCAAAATATCAACTTGTGATACTTTAGCTGCTTAGTTACAGATGCAGCCATTCAAAATGCAAGGTACAAACCCGCGGTACGGTAAACTACCCACAAGCCACCGCAGGGCACCGCGGTAAGTGATTGGCTGGCCAAATGACCGACAGGGGCACTTGTGGTGCATTGGTTGGTAGTGAAAAGATTTAATCATTTAATCTCTTTACTGTGCACATTTTAATCTGCTTAGTATTGAATATTTATATAGAATTTTACCACTAAAGGGAAATTTTAGTAGCTGAGCATAAAAAGAAGAGGAGCATAACGCATCTGAAGGTCATAAACGATATTAATTTAGGAACATAAACATTACTGTATGTAAACTGTACTGTGTATGGCTGGTCTTGGTAGTTTAAAGAAAAAATACACATCAGTCTTCCATTTCTCCCTAAACATTTTAAGCATTAAAGTTTTATGAAACGGTACCCAAATATGCGATTGCTGTATAGAATGAATTTTAATTTAAAAAAATGATTTAACATGAAAATTAAGCTGTTTACATCTTCCGCCTGAGAACAGTCACCCGTTGCTACCCAACGCAGAAACACAGCCACTAACTAGCAAAGAGAGGACATTAGCTAGCCACTATGATAAAGAAATAAATGATTATTTTGTTTATTTCTTTTGCACATTTATTTGAACATTTCCATCGATTGTACAAGCACTTGGAAACTGTCCAATCCCTAGTTCATCAGGCATTTTCTTTTACGCTGCGGGCATTCTCCCGGTCTGGCGCCGGTCTGTGTCTTCTAGGATATAATGCCAGCGATTTTTTGTTAAATTTAGGTTTCCAATAACGCCGCAGCAAACTCTTGTTTTTATGTCCACTATAACAGACAATCTCCTTTGGTTTTAACCGAGCGTTTAATAATTTCCTAAAATGAAAATGATTTACTTTATTTCCCTCACGGGATCAATAAAAGTATCTATCATCTATCTAAACTATGGGACAGAATTCTGGGGTCTCCCTATACCAGAGATTACGGTAGGGCTTCAGAATGGTGATTGGCTGACACCATCTGACACCCCTCTGATTGTAGAAAAAAGACGTGCTGGTCTGCTATACATACTGTACCAGGAAGAGGATTTCTTTCTATGCGAAACATGTATTTTAAAAGTTTAATTAAGAAGTAAAAACCTTACAGTGTACACAGATTTCTAAACTGATCAGGAGGAAGAAAAATCACCCTTGTTTCGTGCATAAAAAGTGGTTATTAACTATCGAAACATGTTTTATTTATTTTATTTTTATTTAGATTAAGAGTTCCCGTCACCCCCATTCCCATTTAAATCACAAACCTGTGTTTAATTAAATGTCTTTTAACATAAATCGTTATCTTTGTCTTATGCATAATAATGTTCACTACTCTGTCCAGCAAATTAATAATAAACTTTATTTTATACAGTGTTTTAAAAGAATAAGTAATTAGATTGCTCATAAACCTAATCACTTATTCTACATAAACACAGCGTAATTGCTCTCTGAAAATGCTTTTTCTTTTTATTTAGGCTCAGATTTCAACTATAGATCGTACACTTATTACTAGCAGTAAATACTGATGTTTTGCTCCCTCTTACCACAAAAATATTAAAAATAATGTATTGTAGCTGGGATGAACTTTTTTTTGAACGTGTCTCTACCTGCAGCGACTCAGACACAGATTGGTTAAAGATGGCTGTTTCAGTAACCTAAAGTATATATCTAAAGTAATAATTTAACAATATATGTAAATGTTTTAAGATATGTTTATGTTGTGAATGTCTGTAGATTGTATCTTATTTTTAGTTTTTGTTTTGTTTCAAATGGCCTTGCAGATCAGATGCTGTATCAAGGAACAAAACAATTATCGCGCCCGGCTCCTCAATGGAATCGCTTTAACATGCTAATGCATTGGTGTAACACTCTGTGTCTACAGTACATTGTGAACAAACCGGTTTCACAGGTATTTTCAACCCCCAACCAATGTTGTTTCATTGGTTGTTATCCTGTAAAGCGCTTTGAGGAGCCACCTTTAAAGGTGCTATATAAAATAAAGTTTCTTATTATTATTATTAATATTGATCATATTTTTCCTCCCAGAACTTGTAAATTGTTGTTGTTATTGTTGTTGTTATCCTGTAAAGCACTTTGAGAAGCATACTGTCCAGCTTGTCAGGTGCATTCTTTTGTAAAATAATAAGTAGAGCTTTCGGCTTATTAGTGCTCCACTTACAGCAACCCAATGTAAATACATTTTGTCTCCAAATCCACCACCACTTGTATGAATCATAGCCCTGCCAAATGATGCAAATTCCGCTGCAGTGGCTGTGTGCAGGAATTATTCAGTTTGGCATCTCCATGTTCAAGTAAACACTGCTCTGTGTGCAAATGCAAATGCATTTAAAAAAGTTTTTTTTTAAAAAAGCCACCTTTAAAGGTGCTATATAAAATAAAGTTGATTATTATTATTAATATTGATGATATTCTTCTTCCCAGGACTTGTAAAATTGTTGTTGTTATTGTTGTTATCCTGTAAAGCGCTTTGAGAAGCATACTGTCCAGCATATTGTATTTCATTGCACTTTGACAGATCGTCTTATAATCACTTGTTGTTAGAATATCCCCCAAGAGGATATTCCCCCCAAGAGGATATAGAGGATATCCCCCAAGAGGTATCCAGGTAATAGTGAAACGTGCGTACAGTCTGGGGAGATCGCCCATTTTCCATGTAAATAGTTCCCTGGTTCCGCACCCCTTGGTGTCTCTCTCTCTCTCTCTGTCTCTCTCTCTGCCCATTTTAGTAATGAATATTTATATGGAATTTTACCACTGAAAGGAAATCTTAGTAGCTGAGCATAAAAAGAATAGGAGCATACTGTAACGCATGTGAAGGCCATAAACGATATTAATTTTGGAACATAAACATACAGTATATGGCTGGTATAGGTACTTTAAAGAAAACATACACACCAGTATTCCATTTCTCCCTAAACATTTTAAGCATCGAAGTCTTTAACTAACTAAGATTTCCCTTCAGTGGTAAAATTCCATATAAATATTCAATACTTAAACGGGCACAGTAAAGACATTAAATATACATATACATACTGTATACAGTACAGTTTGGATACAGTAATATGTTTATGTTCCTAAACCAATCTCTTTTATGAGCATGTGAAAGGCATGGTGAATCGGAGATTCTCAAAAATTACTGTACTTTGCATGATTGGAAACAAATGCGTGATTGCGAAATGCTGTGGTGTTACTTTTACAAAGACGGTCAATGAAAAAAAGAATGTGGACCAGGGCAATACTTTGAGTTTACAGCTTGTCCAAGGTCATTCATTATTAATACTATTAGTAATATCTTCGTTAAAGACTTTGATGGCGACAGCTCAAATATGAGAGGTTGAGCTTTATTAGCTCCACCTTGAGGAAATTCCGGAAACTATTATGGTAACTCGCGGTAGACTGCGTAAAGCGCACCGCAAAATAATGCGGTATCGCCCGCTTGTTTTGAATGGCTACATCTGTACATGATTCCTTATTAATATAACTATTAAGTGATGTTAAATCACTATGACATTTATCTTTTTACAACAACAGCAAGAGATGTTCTTACAACGTATTCTTAGAAAAGGATAAAATGTTATAACTTTCTATGAAGTACAGAATATAAGCTTAATAATGTTAAAACAAGCTTGTTAAAACCAGGACCCATGTAAGATACCAAGTTAAAGACTTTTATGCATTAAATATTTATGCGTAATTAAAATATTTATGATGAAGGTTGTGTACTTTTGTCCAACTGAGCAATCTTGCTTTTATAAAATACACCGACTTTTTAATGTTTACTGATTAACATGCTGTAATACACAGTTTAAAATTATTAAAAGTCAAAAGAGTATACAACTTAAATTCTTAATTGGAAAAAGATTGTCCCTCAGCAATGACCGGGATTTGAACGGGCATTTTCTGGAGACAATTCAGTTGTACATGAGACATTAGGCTTTATTACAGATGCAGCCATTCAAAGTGCGCGTTACAGACACGTACCGCAGGTGGCGTCGCGCATTGTGACGCAAGATGACGCGCGGCACCGCAGTACGTGATTGGTTGACCGACAGGGGCACTCGTGGTCCGTTGGTCTGTCGTAGAAAGACTTACAGTAATAGTCTTTGCTGTGCCCGTTGTAGATATTGAATTTTACCACTGAAGGGAAATCTTAGTAGCTGAGCATAAAAAGAATAGGAGCATACTGTAACGCGTGTGAAGGCCATAAACGATATTAATTTTGGAACATAAACATACAGTACTGTATATGGCTGGTCTTGGTACTTTAAAGAAAAAATACACACCAGTATTCCATTTCTCCCTAAACATTTTAAGCATCGAAGTCTTTAACTAAAGAGATACCGGAGTCAACAAGCATACTTTTAGAATTTGATTAATAGGGAATATAATATGGAATCGCGTATCTAAAGAATTTAATAATGATATGATTATATTCGTGTACTGCGACAGGGCTGTGTAGGGCTGTTTCGCCTCTCTTTTCATGCGACTTCCCTTGTAGCCTACTGGTCTACGTGCCCGCTTACCAACTCACGGGTTGTGTGTTCAAATCCAGCTGGTACTGGACTTTTCTTTTAACAAACATTTCTTCGAAAAAATAGAATAGCGATATTATGGACAATCAATTGACTTTTATATTTCAAAATATCACAACATGATCGATTCTAAGTCATTTTTGATAACAATGAATAGTCACCTTCTTCCCTTCTGACAACAGTCCCTGCTTCTGCTTCCTGCTTCTATTGTGTGTGTGTGTAATAGAGTAAATTTTTATAGAGAAATGGAGGCTGGACAGTATGCGATACAATATAAACATTTATATTGATTTAAATCATGTTTTGATTTAAATCACAAACGCGTGTTTAATTATATGTGTTTTTTTAATCATAATCACGCTAATGCAACATAAATTGATACAGTATCTCTGTCTTATTTTTAGTAAATAAAGTGCATTTTTGCACACTATATGTGCAAACGTTTTATGATATGTCGCTGTTGTGAATGTCTGTGGACATGTGCTGGCTGGACAGGAGGCTCTACTGTACACAGAGAGCTTAGAAGACAAAGATATCAATTTATTTTAGTCAAAAATTTATATATCACCTTTAAAAGTGGAATCTCAAAGCAAAGTAAATACCCAACACTGATTGAACCCATCTGCCATGCTAATAAAACACCTTGAATTGAACTGAATTGAGGGAGAGAGGGGGGGAGGGCGCGCGGCAAATAAGATACACTCCACAGGCATCCACAACAGCAACATATGAAACGTTTGCACATATAGTTAAGTTATTACTTGGTTTTCAAAGTCGGGAGACATTAGAGGCTTGCCACACCCGGACTGTTAAACCAACGCATTAGCACGTCAAAGCCCATTGAGGACCCGGGCGCAATAATTGTTTTGTCCCTTGATTTACTGATCTGCATTAATTATGGAAATCGAGTTCCTGCTCTGTGCAGACGACCTGGTCCCGCTGTCGCCCACAGAACAGAGGCTGCGCCAAAACCTGGCACTGCTGGAGCAGCACTGTCAGACCTGGGCGCCGACAGTCAGTCTGGACCAGACCAGAGTTATGGTTTTCCAGAAAAAAAGCCAGACCTCAGGGAAACAAGTACAAATTCACACTTAACAACACATTAACACCTAACAACGGGAGCAGGGACGAATTAGGCCAGTACCCACTATTGTTAAACATACAGAAAAGGATATTAAAGTATTGAATATTAGTATTGGCTTTAGTATTAGCCATACAGAACATTAAAGTGCCCCTTTTCCATTCAGCGGGTGCCTGAGCCGCTGTGTCCTATCTTCTGACAGTCGCCGTTGTGAACAAACATTTCTTTGAAAAAATGAGACGTTTCCCTTGGTCAGAGATATAAATATATAATATATAAATAAATTAAATTTAACTAACATGTGAAATAGCGTGTGAAAAAGTGGTAGTTTAAGCTTTTCTGCTAATATAATATGGAATCGCGTATCTAAAGAATTTAATAACGATATGATTATATTCGTGTACTGCGACAGGGCTGTGTAGGGCTGTTTTGCCTCTCTCTTCATGCGACTGTACCAGGAAGAGGATTTCTTTCTATTCGAAACGTGTATTTTAAAAGTTTAAGAAGTAAAAACCTTACAGCGTACACAGATTTCTAAACTGATCAGGATCGTTATCTTTGTCTTATGCATAATAATGTTCACCGCTCTGTCCAGCAAATTAATAATAAACTTTATTTTATATAGCGTTTTAAACGAATAAGTAATTAGATTGCTCATAAACCTAATCACTTGCTTTTTCTTTTTATTTAGGCTCAGATTTCAACTATAGATCGTATTATTAATAACCATAATAACAACCAACCAACAAAAACAACCATATAAACATAATACCAACCAAAAACATAGATAACGACCACAATACAAAATCAAATATATCAAACCATTATACTCTCGCAAATTCCTCCAATTATCATAATCCCGCCCCTTATGCAAAACCAAACCCTCCTCCCATCCCAGTTTATCCTCTTTATCATAAACAAAATCCACCTCAATTTTCAACATAAAGCCTTACTGCTTACTGGGTTTTTGAGGGGGGGGGAGGTGTCTTTCGCTGGAAATATTGCCTCCTTCTACTTTACGAGTACAACCCCCTCTCTGCAGGAGTGCTGGCTGTGACGAATTAAACCGGTTTCACAGGTATTTTCAAAGTAGGAAGTACAGTGTTAACTGGTAGCTGGGCTCCTCAATGAAATCGCTTTAACATGCTAATGCGTTGGTGTAACAGTCCGGGAGTGGCAAGCTTCTAATGTCAACTCGACTCGATTGGAAGACAATGAACGTATTTTAGCCCTAAATGAATTAATAGCAAACATGGTTTACATAAAATACATTTTTCCAAGAAAGTTTATAATAATGCGATCTATAGTTGAAATCTGAGCCTAAATATAAAGGAAAAGCATTTTCAGAGAGCAATCACACTGTGTTTATGTACAAAAAGCGATTAGGTTTATGAGCAATCTAATTACCTATTCGCCTAAAACGCTATATAAAATAAAGTTTATTTAGAGATGAATGATCAGTGTCGAGGTTTAAATAATTTTCGTAGGAGGGCTTGGACAGATTCCAAGTGCATTTTTGCAATTTACGTTGCATTGTCCAATGTGCTGTTGTAATACATTTTAGAATACAGTTAGTCTAAGCTTTATCAGCTTTATTTATTGGTTGCAATTTAGAAAAAGTCAAAAACCGCACTCAAAATGCAATTTAGAGCTTTCTGGCAAGAGGAGACACCCAAATTATAATGTAACATGCCACTGTTTGTGCATGAACAAACTTATACTGCAATTTTCCTTAGATACGCGATTAAAAAAAATAAATTTTTTGAATCCCCGACGGAACACACTCCATAAGAATCAGCGCTTTTGTACAGTATATCGCCTTTAAACACATATATTTAAACACGCGTTTACGATTTAAATCAAAACGCGATTCAAATCAATATAAATGTTTATTTTGTAACGCATAGGTGACTATTCATTGTTATTAAAAAGACTTAAATTCGATCATGTTGTGATATTTAGAAATATAAATTTGTTTGGTGCGAGTGAGGTTTTATTTAATCTCTGACCAAGGGAAACGTTTCATTTTTTCAAAGAAATGTTTGTTAAAAAATAAAGTCATAGTTCCATGGGATTCAATCACAGACCATGTGACATGGGAGTCAGGAAACTAACACACAGCGCCACCAGATTTGATAACGCTATAAAAACGCTATAAAATAATGTGACTAGGCACAGAACAAGTTTACAGCACAGTACAATAATAAATGCTGACCATGACTTTAGAAGCATAAATTACCTTACACTCAATTTAAACACAAGCTGTCTTTAGCCCTCTAAGCTGGTTCATACAGAAATGTAGAGATCCAGGCTCAGAACACACAGCTTCATTAGCGAATACATATGCAGGACAACTAGAGAAGACGTTTTACAGAGGATGGATTTTTAGAAACATCCCATCAGTGACATCACTGAAGTCAACTCCTACTGTGGGTAACTGTCGTGTGGATAGTTTCACAAGAATCAGACAAAGGTTTAAGCATCGCTTGTTCTAGATAAAACTGCAAAAAAAACAAACAACAACCCATAATGTACTTCTTTGCGGCTCTGTTTGCCCAAATCATATATTCACAACGTGAAATTTAGAAAATAATATTACGTAACCAAAATCCGCAATATGGAAACAGAACCTGTGTAATTGTTGATAGATGATGTACTCGTAACATTTTTACAAGACGAACTACAACATTTAAAAAATGACTTGTATTTACTTGATATCTCTAATCAATCCACGGCGACATTGTTAAAGCAGAGTCTCAGCACAAAACGAAACTAAAACGGCCTGGGCATACCGTTTCGCGCTTCTTATTAGTTGCTCAAAAGTAATTTGACCGTATGAAATGCATAATATAAACCTAGAAACATATACGTGAGCAGTATTTACGTACTGTAGTATCGGTGTTAAGACATACCTCTCAAATACTGTAAATCAAGTTAAAAATATCTCAAGACCGATTCTGGTCATAATGAAACCATGTTTCGTGTATGTTTTCTTTAAAGTACCGAGACCAGCCATATACTGTATGTTTATGTTCCAAAATTAATATCGTTTATGGCCTTCACACGCGTTGCAGTATGCTCCTATTCTTTTTATGCCCAGCTACTAAGATTTCCCTTCAGTGGTAAAATTAGATATGAATATTCAATACTTAAACGGGCACAGTTAAGACATTAAATATACATATACATACTGTATACAGTCCAGTTTTCATACGGTAATATGTTTATGTTCCTAAATCAATCTCTTTTATGAGCATGTGAAAGGCATGGTGAATCGATTCTTAAAAATTACTGTACTTTGCATGATTGGAAACAAATGCGTGATTGCGAAATGCTGTGGTGTTACTTTTACAAAGACGGTCAATGAAAAAAAGAATGTTGACCAGGGCAATACTTTGAGTTTACACTTACAGCTTGTCCAAGGTCATTCATTATTAATACTATTAGTAATATCTTCGTTAAAGACTTTGATGGCCACAGCTCAAACATGAGAGGTTGAGCTTTATTAGCTCCACCTTGCGGAAATTCCGGATACTATTATTTTGCTTGTCGTATTATAGGAGAATTTACGGTAACTCGCGGTATTTACCGGTAACTTGCGGTAGACTGCGTACAGCATACCGGAAAATAATGCGGTATCGCCCGCGCATTTTGAATGGCTGCATCTGTAGCTCCACCTGGTAGTTTTACAAGGTGCTTCCAGATACATTTATCATATTTCAAAGAACATGCGGTAAGATGCGGTTGATGCGGTATATTGTGCCATGCCCACCGAGTTTAAATGCAGCGTACCTTACTCATTCTGTATGTCAATACTTGTTTCCTTCAGAAACTGTAATAACAGTTTACCAATTTTATGTGGTTTTCCAAACTTAATCCTCTAATAGAATAACATAATTTCAATAATTTCCCTTGATACTCCAGCAATTTCTCTTGATTATGCAAAGCTCGAAAACACAACAGGGAGAATATAAATCTATAGAGAAAAGAACCCAGTCTGTACTTGAGAAAATACAATACTATATTTTACTACAGTTTTCAGAATGCTGCTACAGCTCTTGCATTGTAAAAATGTAGCAATTAATTTGTACATCATTATTATTACTATTGATTACCATAAGGTATTTTTCACACCAGAAGAGGTATTTAATTATAGGGATACTGTATTTGTTTTGAGAGTAGCTTAAACTTTACTATACAAGATAAAAACAATTGTTTTTATCAAATAGAAATTATATTTAAATGTATTGCATTTCATTGTAATTTAAAATGGAAGTTGTGTGTCACAGACATCTCTTCAATGAACTATTTGATCAATGTTACCTAGGAAACATATCTGTACCAAGAAGTGACACAGTACTTTAATCTCAATTTGAACCAAGAAAGTGGAAATGCTTAGCTTCAGTCAGCCTCTTGAGAGAGAACAGATTGCTCTAATCAAAATGCATTTCATAATATTCTGGGCATGAATAAATGCAGCAGGTCTTATAAAACTGGATTTTATTGCCAAATGGTAGTTGCTAAATGTGGTTGCTATGGCAACATATTACATTAGTTTTTTTGCTTCTTTAGAAATTGCCAACAGTTTGATCATTTTAAGAATTTATATGTTAGTCTGCACTATACTATATCATGCATACTTGCCATTTTATTGCACTAAATTGACCACAATGTGTATCTTCTTTATGGGCACAATGTATTTCAAATTAATTACAAAGGTAAAACAAGTAGAATGTCAGAATTCACTTGACTGCTTGAATTGTATTTGTAAAGTATGAAAATGTATAACTAAATTATTTTTTCCAGTTTTGTGAGAATGTTTTATGAAGTAGGCAAAGAATGTGTTTTTTTCTAAAAGATTTGCATGTAACTTTGTCTTTTTTCTTTCATGTAGAAAAAACTCTGCTCTGTTCAATTAATTTGGTTAATATTGAGTTATTAAAATATTTTTTAATATTAAGTTATATTGACAGAAAAGGATGAAATGTCTGGGGTCTTTTAATTGGAACTGAACAGACTTTCTAAAAGTTACAGTATATCTGCAGTTTTCAGAACATAACCATTTACTCTTTATGGTAAAACTAGTCAAAAAATATCCTGTGTTTAGAATTTTTTGATAAATGCTGTAGGCACTAGTTCTAAGAATCAGTCTCATCTTTCTGGTCATCTTTACAGCAAAAAATACTTTTGTCAGTGTGTCACTGTAAAAGACCTGCATTAACACGTGTCATGTATGCCACATGTCCATTCTAATTTTGTGCTTTTGGCCTTTATAAGAAAATCAATCCAGAAAGATATTTTAAAATATTTAAAATATTTCAGTTACAATAAACAACGGAGAAACAATTGCTTCATTCACAAAAGCATAAGAACATAACTGAAGAAAGCCTCCTCTTAATTGTAAACTCTTGCTAGGAGCTAACTGAGCCTATGGTCCATCCGCCAATATGGCTGGGTACGTAGTTCCAGACCCCCAGAGTTTTTGATTGCAGGTGGCAGAGTTTAAAATGCATTTCTCCATTGACTTTTTTATTTCATTGAACTTGAACTTGAACATTGCTGATTCTAAAGACATTTGTTGGGTTGGTTTTTCAAAGTACTTTAACATTTTGAATAAGATTCAGTTATTTATTTGTGTTAGTTATGTGTGTTTAAGATTGTAGATTGTAACATTCCTTTAAGCCCAGAAATGATACAACTTTGCATCATCATCATTTTGGCTCCTCCTCTCTCCCAGTTTTTGTTCCCCCGCTACATTACCTTTGCTTACTGCCCTGTCTTTCTCACACCTGAAGAAGGCTCCATGGCTGAAACGTTGTGTTTTCTTTTTTCTCTTTTCAGCATGGAATAAACCTATTACTTGTTCCTTTTAAATCTGAAGCTAAGTTGTTAACTGTACTTCACACCTGTTTGTCAAGATCACGGTTTCAAAATAAAAAAAAATCAAACCTTTGTTTGGATGAGAACATCATGATTGTTTTGCAAGGCTGTGAAACGTGAAAATTTGATACAGTTACCATACAGAGAAAAAGTTTATTTTTTTATTTATTTGTGGCTGCTGCAGTTAAACCTTTTGCAATGGCTGAATAGTTGGGAGCTCTCCTTGACAGCTGACACTCCTCCATTCGCTTAAGTGAAAACTTAACGCCATTATAAACGTCATATTTACAATTTGTTGTAAATAAAAATGGTTGTAAAGATCTCTAAAGCTTTCTCAGTCAACAACGAGAATTCACGTAGGGAACTGTGTAAGCATGCGCAGGCTGCAAAAGATCAGCTAAAGTGGGAAAAAAATGCTTTCAAAGAAAACAATGTTTCAGGTGTGAAGAATACAGAGCCCCAATTCAAGTGCAGCCTAAACCTTTCCCCACACACTCTGCCCCCTCTGTGATTAGAATATACACACACAAAGCACTGAAAGCTCTACAGTAGATGATCAGGTGTTTCACAGACTCAGGGTTAGTACTTAATTCTGCCTTCATGAACTCACACCTGAGATTTGATTAATTCAAAATATATATTTTTTTAATTGCACCAGATCTTGTTTATATTAAAGTTATATCACTGGGCAGAGTGAAGGAGACTGAAATAAATGAGAAACACTACCAGCCTTTTTCTCTTCCCTCTGGTGCGAGATAATGCGCTGACTGACACAAAACATTCCCTCCCATTTTTAATCATCCTGTGACATATACTAATAGGTAAAAGTTAATTTCAATCTGGAAAGAAAAGACACAACGTGTCTCCTCTATAAATATTCAGTTTACAGACCTTCCAAGGTCATTTATTATTAATAATATCTTCTGTATCGCATTAAAATTGGAACGTTTTTTACAAGTGTAAATCCACTTGTTTTCTAACCTCTTTATCCAGAACAGGTAACAGTTTCACCAATAATATTTGGCAACATTTTTTTTTACGATTTTGACAGACCAGAATGCTTCGACTAATGCTTTAAAAATGTAACAATGCGTACTGATGTAAAAGCATTTTTCCGCCTGTGAAAAGATTTGGATATATAGGTTATTCTTATCTGTGTGAAAACAGAAAATACAGAAGGAGTTACAGAAATACCAAAAAATTCAATATAGTTTCCATAATATCTACAATTTTAGTTTTTCAAAGAAATGTTTATTTGTTAAAAGAAAACTCATGGCGAGAGCTGGGTTTGAACCCCACCCCTCCAGCATGCAAGTCATACGCCAATGCCATTACACCAACGCACCACTTAACAACTTAAGCTGTAACTGAAAAGGGCAGGCAAAAAGATTCCAAGTAATCGCAGGTGAATGAGTCAAATTGATGCAAATGTTTACAAAAAAATGGACTACGGTAATACTGCCAGCTATATAGATATATTATATTTAGATAGTTAAATTAATATTGATATTAATTTCTTTAATTACGCGATTCCATATTATATTCCCTATTAAACAAATTCTAAAAAGTATGCATTTTTTTACTACAATAACTACGATAAGTATTCATTGAAAAGGTAAAAACGTTATAACTTTTCATGAAGTATATAAACTTAATAGAGTAAGAAGGCGCACATAAAAACTTTTCCAAAATAACCACAATATCTAACTATACTGTATGTATTAATTCATGCAGGTATCAATGAAGACTATCATGTACAGATGCAGCCATTCAAAATGCACTGTACAACCCCGTAAAGCCCAACATTATCTACAGTTCACTGCATTTGTGCAGTACACGATTCTCTGGCCAAAATGACCGACAGGGGCACTCGTGCTGCATTGATTGTTAGTGAAACAATTAAATCATTTAATCTCTTAACTGTGCATGTTTTAATCAGCTTAATATGGAATATTTAAATGGAATATTACAACTAAAGGGAAATTTTAGTAGCTGAGCATAAAAAGAAGAGGAGCATAACACGTCTGAAGGACTTAAATGATATTAAATTAGAGACATATACTTATTATATAAACTGTATATGGCTGGTATTGGTAGCTTTTATAAAAAATACACACCAGTATTTCACTTTCTTCCTAAACATTTTAAGCATCAAAGTCTTTCATTCGGTTACATACTGTGGTTATTTTGGAAAAGTTTTTACGTGCTCCTTCTCACTATATTAAGTTTATATACTTCATAAAAACTTATAATGTTTTAACCTTTTCTATGAATATTTGCACTCATTATCGCAGTAAAAAAATGCATACTTTTTAGAATTTGATTAATAAGGAATATAATATGGAATTGCGTACCTAAAGAAATTAATAATGGTATAATTATATTCATATAGCTCAAATTATCACAGTAGTACACTTTCTTTGTAAATTTCTGCATTAGTTTAACTAGATTAACATAATCACCTGTGTGTGGTGTAATGACTAAGGCATATGCCTTATATGCAAGAGGTCAGGGGTTCTAACCCAGCTGTCACCATGAGTTTTCTTTTAACAAATAAACATTTCTTTGAAAAACTAAAATAGCAAATCTTATGGACACTATATTGACATTTTTGATATTTCTAAATATCACAACATGTTTGAAGCTAAGTGATTGATTAATAACAACAAATAAATTCAAACTGCTACTGTACTGCCACTACAGTAGAGCTTGTGGGAAATATATTTATTTGTCCTGCATTAAAGTTTGACTCGTTCAGATCGCCCTACATTACAAACGCCAAGCATTTCATTTTATCTATTGCTACAATATTGACATAATGTAGTTTAAAGAAACATGTCAATATGTTTCCAAAATAACCACAAGTGAACGAGTTGAGGGATTTTATAATAGAGAAATCATAACAGGGATTAATAAATCCCTGTTACACAACACAAATCACAAAATGACCCCATGTTGCTAATCATGCATACCCAACTGAAAGAAGGACACTGATGGTTTTATGTTTAAACATTTCTTAATGGAAATCTTTAAGTTAAACAAGGGGGGAAATGTTTTTTTTTTACATTTGCAATTGTAGTGTGCTCTCACGAGGCACCAGTTCTGTAGGGTTTTGGGCATTTACTGGGACAATTATTAATTGTAGCAGTAAATCACAAAATTGATTCTTTCAATGGCTTTAGAATCCAACCTTGTGGTTAACTCAAACAACGCACACACACAGGTACTAATACACGAGGATACATTTATTAATACATAGAATATGCATGTAAACCTAACAGATCTTATCGAGAGGGTTATCAGAATACAAAAGGTATATATTCAATCAGTTACAAAGAGTTACACATATCAAGAGGACATACGTTCGGTATATCATTCATTTAGACCGTTTTGTAAATGAACTTGGTTATAACTTCTACATTGGATACTCAAAACAAGTACATAACTCTTAGAAATTAAATTGATATCAACTGGTTGGGATAACAATTGAATTCTCGAGCTGTAATGCATTGAAGTTGAATACTCATCCAATCTCTGGGGATTCAGATCTCCTGCGGGCTCTCTGGCTCCGTGCCAGGCTGTGCTGTGCGCTGCTGATGCTCACTGACCGGCTAGTAAGTGTTGGCTTTAACTAGCAAAGTTTGTGCACAGGAGAAAAGATGACTGTGGGTCCCAGCAAGTCAGGAAGAGGACTGGTTCGTTCCTGATGAAGTGCTAGTTCTGAATAGTGATTCAGCTGTCCACAGTTCCGACCTGTTCACGAGGCTTGCTGCTGATGCTAACCTCGGGTGGATCCTCTGGTTACTCTCTGGCAACCTCCGCTCTCGACTCTTAGAACAAAGCAAAGTTCTGGCACTCCGACACACTGGCCGTTCCGTGGTTGTCCGGGCTGAGTCTCAGGATGGTCAGGAGGCGCGCTGCGAGAATGTCCTGCCCTTGGAAGCCTTCTTGTTCCTGGGCCATCCTGCCCTGGAATTCTTCAGAATTCTCTTTAGAATAGTCTCTTTAATAGTCTCCTTTGAATTAGTCTCCTACTCCAGGCTCTCTGTGTTGCCTGTTTTTACCATGAGGAACTTCAGCTCGTTCATTGGCTGAAAGTTTCATGGGCATCAGAGTCCCACGTGGGTTACTCTGCCCTACCAGTCCGTGATTGGTTGATCAAGGTGAGATATGAGCCACTTACTCCTGACACCTAGGAATGCAGTCCAGATGTCCATCTGGCACTCCCTAGACAGATAGGCACCAATGAATGACCATTGATCATGATAGCCAGGCTTAGCTAAGTGCATCCCCATTTGGGAGCTGTTCCTTATCAAAAGAAAACATCTTTAAATCAGCCTGCATGAATAGTTTCTCTGTGGCTGCACCACAGAGATGAATTGAGAGATGGGGCCTCATTTGGGAAAGCACAGCAACCCTTAATTCTGTCTTATTACCAAGCATTGCCGCTACACAATAATCGGAGAACAGCCTATCAAAATGATGGTTAAGATAGTTTTGGAAACATTTTGACATGTTTTTTTTTAAAGCTTGTATTGTTCTTATAGTGGTAAGGGAGAACACAAAGTTACAAAGTTGTTATGTGCGCATGGGTGTAACAGTTTAGGCGTGTGCCTTGCATGCTAGAGGCTGGGGTTTTGAAACCAGCTGTTGCCATAAGTTTTCTTGTAACAAACATTTCTTTGAAAAACTAAAATAGTAAATATTATCGAAACTATGTTGAATTTGTTGGCATTTCTCAATATCACAACACGTTCAAAGTATTTGTATATTAAGGAATATAATATGGAATCACGTATCTAAAGAAATTCATAACGATATAAATCTAAGGATCTACATATATGTATTTATATAGCTGGTAGTATTACTGTAATCCACTTACTTTGTAAACACATTTTAGTTTTAATTTGACTCATTCACGCATGATGAATTGTGAGAGAGTGATAGAGGGAGACAAGATGGAGGCTCTTGTCAAAACTACATTCCCCAGAACGCAGTGCCACACTCAGTCACCTGACCAGCTGATGCACTTCATTCTTAGAGAGAATGAATGAAGGATTACCCTATTAAGAGCGAGTGTTTTTTAAACGACCTGGGAGGAAGGACAAGTGCCCGCGGTCATTTTTTTCACTGACAAAGTTAACAAACTCTGCTTAACAGAGCTGCTTGTAAGAGCAAGGTGACTTTCTGCTATCTAAACCATTTATTACAGCTTTTAAAGTCATGCAATGTTTGAGTTAGGCAGGAACACGTCACTGTATCTTATTTTTTATATCATTTTTAAAAATAAATAAAAGGTAACCAGCAATCAAATATCCTGTGTTTTCTTAACCTTCATTTTTCCATACTGTAGTTTGAGTCTTTGTGTAAGCTGTAAGTTCTTTTTACTTCTTAATTAAACATTTGAAACACTTTAATTTTGTAATCGCAACACGCATTCCGTACAGAAATAAAATCATGTTTTCTACAGGTGTTAAGCAGATTAGCAGGTTGCTGACAAAATAGCACATCATCCACTAACCATCCACCACTGCCCAGTGATATAACTTTAATATAAACAAGATCTAGTAACTGTCACAGTTTTTTAAAAGTTATTGTGAATTAATTGAATCCCATGTGTGGATTCATAAAGCCAAAATTACGTACTATCCCTACGTCTGCAAAATGGTCTAGACCTGATCATCTACTGTAAAGCTTTCAGTGCTTTGTTTGTGTAGGGACAGGGTGTGTGGGGAAAGGTTTAGGCTGCAATTGAATTGGAGATCTGTATTTTTCACACCTGAAACTGACTCACCTTTTGACTTAGAAAGCTTTAAAGAACTTTGCATTTTTATTTTCAACAAATTGTAAATATGACACTTACATTGGCCTTTTTCTCCTGATGGTAACTGTAACAAATTGTCACATTTCACATCCTTGCAAAACAATCATGACGTTCTCATCCAATCTAAGGTTTGATGTTTTTTTTTTTTGAAACCGTGATCTTGACATGCAAGTGTGAAGTAGAGTTAACAGCTTCCGATTTAAAAGGTTATTAATAATATTTTCAGTCGCAGTAACATTGGAATGTTCTTACAAGTGTAAAAAGAGGCGATACATAGCGTGTCTCCTCTATAACTCTTCAGTTTACAGAAAAATTCCGCCAGAGCCACATAACATTGTCCAATAATATTCTAATTCTAGTTTGTCTAATTTCTAGTTCAGAAGTATTTACGCAATAAGCACATTGTTTAATGGGGATGACATTACCCATGTCTATATCACTGTACAACACAAGTTTGTGTTGGAGTGTCTGTTAATAAAAGAGTGCCTTCCAATACATATAACTACTGCATGATTTCTTTATCCGTTTCAGCTAAATGAGGGGAATTAAATCAGTCAGAGTCTTGGCATGCCAATTGTAAAAATAACCCTTCTTCCCTCCTTTGTTTAACTTAAAGAATTTTGCGAAGAAATCCTTAATCACAATACCATCACTTAATTTATCCAGATACACAAATTCACGCCAGAGCCAACAACAAGCTATAATAGTGTACTATTTTTATGTATTCAATGTTTAAGAAACAAACCAAAAGTAATACTCTGATCGCACTTAACCACTGGGTGCAGTGCTTTGTCCATTACCAATACAAGGCCAATAAAAGTTTTTTTAAAAGAAACGGATGTCAAAAGGTTTCCGAAATGTCCACCTGTGATATTTTAGCTGCTTAGTTACACGATTCCATATTCATATAACTATCAGGTGATGTTAAATCACTACAACATTTATCTTTTTACAATAACAGCAAGTGGTGCTCTTACTACGTATTCTTAGAAAAGGATAATACGTTATATATTTTTATGAAGTACAGAATATAAGATTAATAATGTTAGAACAAGCACGTTAAAACCAGAACCCACTAAGTTACCAAGTTAAAAAAAGTTATGTATAGAATATTTATGAATAATTAAATTATTTATGATGAAGGTGGAAGTCTGTGTACTTTTGTCCAAATGAGAAAACTTGGTTTTATAAAATATACCAACTGTTTAATGTTTAATGATTAACATGCTGTAAATACACAGTTTAAAATTATTAAAAGTCTAAAGAGTATACAACTTAAATTCTTAATTGGAAAAAGACTGTCCCTCTGGAGTGACCAATATTCGAAACTGGGCATTTTCTGGCAACAGCTCAAGTGCTGTACATGAGATGTTAAGCTTTATTAGCTCTACCTGGCAGTTTTACATGGTTTTACAAGGTGCTTCTGGATACTATTATCATAATTCAATTTCCATGCGGTATGATGCGCCACACCTACCACGTTTTAACACAGAGTACTTCGTACTTTTGAATGGCTGGATCTGTACATCCTGAGGAGGACCACTACCCTGACCCTAATGATTGTCACATTTCACAGGGAGACCATTTTCAATTTCCTATGGATGCCATCTCTGAGCTTCCCTCTTGTCCTGGGGTTCTTCTGGCTCCAGAGACATAACCCTTACCCTAAGTGCTCCTCCAAGGAGTTGCTACCCTCGTGGTCAAACTAGCTGTCTGCTGCCACACTGCACCTGCTTGCCAACTCATATCTTGACACCTCTGGCCTCCCGGAAGCACACAGGTTCTGATGGATGTCTATCATAAGAAAAGGACCCCATTGACTCACTGATCCCCCCACACACCTCTTTGCCCTCTCCCAGCAGGACCAAGTCAATGAATAAATATGTATAAGATTCACCTTTCACCTGCTAGAACCAAATTTTTCTTTGTCCAGAAAAGGATGGTTTGCTATACCACTATATTGATATAGAGGGCTGAATAAGATTACAAAGACAAATCCGTATCCCATGCCACTTATCCTATCACTGCCAGAAAGGGTCCAGAAAAGCCTCAAAATTAAGAAAAGATATGCATTAGGTGTAGTAGTTCAGGTGGGTAGCTGCATCGGCATGTGTAAGCTGCAAAGGAACAAGTAATAGGTTTATTCCATGCTGAAAAAAAGAAGAAAGAAAACACAACGTTTCGGCCGTGGAGCCTTCTTCAGGTGTGAGGGACCTTCTCACAGGCCTGTGGAGGCAAACACAGTCTTTGTCCAGTTCTTTTGACTCACTTCATTCCAGTCACCCAGTTACCTCCTGTTTCCCAAGAAAAGGACCCCATTTAGCTGGGGATAGCTGTTTTCTTCAAGGAAGTGTTTTTGGCTTACACAACCCATTTGTGGTGGGTTGTACAAGCCAACATTCAAAAATACTAGTGGCATCTTCAGAGGCCATCTCCAGAGAGCTGCTCCACCTCTAAGGCCTGGACAACAGATACTGCTCTTAACCAAGCACCTCCATCTCTGCCTGCCATCAAGGAAGAGGCCCCATGCTTCTTCAGCCCATACAAGGTTTTAGAATACCTTCACTTACCGATGTACCTTTCCCTGTTCACTGGGACACCAAATCACTTCCAAAGAAACAGTTGCAGGTGCCAGCCCAGGACATCCAAGTACCCCGAATGGTCCACGCCTTCCTCTTCCAATAGCCCAGGAAACCCTGTCTGACACAAGGACAGTGGTCTTTGAGAGGGAGACACTGATATGCCCTGTTGAGCCAGACCTTGCATCCTTCGGTCTCCTTGGAAACGAGGCACATTAGCGTAAGGAGTTGAACACCTCCTAGGGCCATTTGGACTCAATTGTCTCCATCAAGCCCAGGATATGTAAACCCTGATCTACCACTGCAGCTCTGTCATGGAGCTACTTTTCAACCTGGGTAGTGTTGTCAGCATTACAAACTCAGACTCAGTTCTGCCTGAGATGCTGTTTAAGAGAGTCTGTCTTGAACCGGCTCTACCTGCCTGCACCCTGTCATTTTCGGCCAAGCACTGGATCAGTAAGAAAACAAAGCAATTGTCGAAGAATCAAACTGCTCACCTTCTGAGTAAGTAGGCAGCCATCTAAACCAGGATACAGGTTGACCAAGTGTTCAAAAAACTTTAATTTCAGATTGAGGGACTAAATATACGATTGCCATAGTTAGACATTTTAAGAGATGTATCTTTTAAGAGATGTATCTGTATCAAGCACAATATATATGTAAGTCTCTTAGGATTAAAATTTAAACTTCTGAGCTACTTCCCCAGTCAATAGTAGATAGATAGCAAACAAGCATCACATGAATAAATGTCCTTGAATAAATGTGGTACATAATATTATATTTTATTGAATCTAGTCATCTTACCCTTTTCTAGAGGAATGATGCAATTGATGTGGTTATCAATAAACAATCACAAATTTTATTTTCTTTGTTCTGAGAAACTTTGTGGCTTTGATTTCAAATAATTTCTCTGCTAAATTCATAATCCCATTAAGCTTTGTTTTTTATGCAATCCAAACTCTGTTTCAACTATTGTTTAATAAATATCTCTTTCATTTAAAAGCACACGAGTGATGTTTATAAGCATTGACTAATATATCCCCATGTTTCTTGAATTAGAATACACTTGGTTAGATTTCTTCTCTGTGTTACCTTACTATTATGTTATTGATTATCAATACAAAGGGAAAAAACAGTGGTTCATATTAGACACGAACACATATATCCTTGGACTGTATTATTTACAAAGAAGCCGCTAAAGAAGTTCACAGTTTTTTTAAGTAGTTTTTTCTCCAAATCAATGGCATCCTGTGCTTAGGGATGGGTAGGTACAGGCCATTGAAACCCCCATGTGAGCCTGCAGCATCTCATACTCATTGGGCATGCACAGCCCAACACAGTCCATTTAGGTCAAGTCTTAGTCAAAATGTTCAGCATACCACCATCTGCTATATTCTTCTTTTCCTTGAGGCACAATTCTGGTATGGGAGTACTCTGATTCTGAACATGAGTACCGGGAGCTCGTTCAGCCTGTTAGCATCCCCTGTTCTAATCCCAGAGCCCCACCATACCACCGCGTAGAAAATGGCACTCGCCACAACTGACTGATAGCATCTTACTACATACATTGAAGGACCTGAGCCTCCTCAAAAAGTAAAGTCAGCTCTGACCCTTCTTGTAGATGGCCTCGGTGTTCTTAGACCATTCCAGTCTATTGTCGATGTGCACTCCCAGGTACTTGTATGAGTCTACTATCTCCACGCCACTCCCATGGATGTAGAGAGAAGTAGGTTGGATCCTTTTCCTCCTGAAATCTAGCACCAGCTCCTTCGTCTTTGCCACATTCGATTGCAGGTGGTTCTCCCCACAGTGCTCCACAAAGCTGCTGACCAGCCCCCTGTACTCTTCCTCCTGCCCACCCTTGATGCATCACACAAATGCAGAGTTATCAGAGAACTTCTGCAGGTGGCACGACTTTGAGTTGTATTTAAAGTCTGAAGTATAGAGGGTAAAGAGGAACTGTTCTCTGGTTACTGGCAATTGTAAAAATAGCCCTTCTTCCCTCCTTTGTTTAACTTTTAAGAATTCTGTGAAGAAATACTTAATCACGAAACCAACACATATGATAATTCATCCAGATACATACACTCACGCCGGAGCCAATTTTGCCATCAACAACCTCCCAGTAAGTCTTTGGACTGTGCAGTGTAATATATAGTGTAATATACGATTTAAAGTTTTAAATTTAAAGTTAAATTATTGTCTGATTACTGGTTGCTGAAATTTGGATTAAGACAAAATATAGATTTTCTCAATTCGGATGTAAACCTGAAAGAGGTTCAAAACATGTTCACAACAAGCTATAATAGTGGACTATTTTTACATTTTTGGCTATGTAAGAAATAAACCAAAAGTAATTCTCTGATCAGGTTTTGAACCTCCTTGGAGCAGCACATTACATTACAGTCCATGAGCATTCCATTGCCCATTACCACTATAAGGACAATAAAAGTTTTTTTTTTTAAAAAGGAATATCAAAATGTTTCCAAAACACCCAGTTGTAGTATTTTAGCTGCTAAGTTACCTGATTCCATATTAATATTACAATCAAATGGTTTTAAATCAATACAAGTTTTTTTTTACCATAACAGCAAGTGGTGTTCTTACTATGTATTCTTAGAAAAGGATGTTATAACTTTTTTATGAAGTACAGCATATAAACTTTAAAATGTTAGAACAAGCACACTAAAACCATAACCCACTGTCACCAAGTTAAAAACTTTGATGCAGAAAATATTGATGAAGAAGGTGGAATACTGTTGTGTACTTTTTTATATATTTAGCTACCACTACCATCTACTGTGTGTATGTTAGGTATGTAATATATTATACTACTGTTTTTATTTTCAGCTACCAAAATTTACCTTTAGATTTTCTGCATGTAGATGTAAACCTGAAATCACATTCGCAAAGCTACAGTATAATAATAAACTCTTCTTTAACTGAGCAATCCTGCTTTTATAAAATGTACCTACTTTTTAATTAGTTTGATGTTTAACATGCTGTAATACACAGTTTAAAATTAATAAAAATCTAGACAGTATACAACTTAAATTCTATAATTGTAAAAGGATTAACCCTCAGCAATGACCAGGACTTGAAACCAGCTGTTTTCTGGCAACAGCCCAAATGCTCCACATGCCACATTAAGCTTTCACTGCTCCACCTGGCAGTTTTACAAAGTAGTGTCCCACAACTGAGTATTTTCTAAAAAGCTGCAGTACCCCGTAGCCCCTGAACTGTAAAATACTGCAGCATCCCTTGTGCATTCTGAATGGCTGGATCTGTACATTATTTAAACTGTATAATCTAAAAGAATATTTGACAGAATGACCATATTGTGAAAATGAGAGAAAATGGATTTTGTTGGTAGAGTTAAATCAATCTCAGATAATGATTTATGTCTTGCAGAATAAAATTTAAAATCTTTGGCAGAAAGTTTAAGCAATCACCCAGCATTAACTAGAGCAAAATCAGACAGAAATGTACCCAGATCATTAAATATACTATCTATAGATCTATAGACAAATGGTTTAATAACAAATAAAATATTTAGTAAGGTGTGATAGCAGTTTGGATAAAAAGGTAATTTATATATATGCTATTTGTGTCATTTTTAACCTCTAGATTTATTTTAAATAATGTAAATTGTCATTAATAGTAATAATGTTCGCAGACTTGGTTACACAAATGTACAAACACTCCATACAACATAAAAATACATCTCACTAGTTCTCTATATTTCTATATTTCTCTACTATATTTACAGTGAGTACAAACAAGGCTTTTCAGAGGTCTAACATTCTAATCACCCAGAAAACTCCAGACTGCTACCAAGTACTCTTGGGACTCTTAACGCCTACAGGGATAAAAGTAAGAGATAAGCTGCCTTCTACATGATGCAATACAACTCTTTCTCTGCAAACCTGGATGCCATAAAATATTTGAGAGCCTATCTTCCTAGTCTAAAAATGCACCCACAAACATGAAAAGCTATCTTTAACAGAGGTATCTTTTACCCAGGAAACCCAAGTTACCTAAAAACAAATAATAACAAGTTCTCTCTAGCAAGGTTTAAATACGTAGCTCCAATCTGGTTTTGTCAGGATTATCGTGAAGTAGGGGCTCTCGCCTGGTGCAAGCTTCAAGTTTCAAATCCTCCTGTCTCCTTTCTGTCTTGTGGTCTTCCTTCTCTTGTCTCCTTTCCTCTACTCTTCTTCTCCTGTGGTCTTAATAAGATCTTACATGATGTGTTTCTGGACTGATCATTGACAATCATGCACCTACAATTTAATTAACTAAGTAAACTAAGGTAAACGTTATGTTCTCCTTTAATTGTTTTTGATCACAGGATTGGGACCCACTATCTCAGCCAAAATCCCCTTTGCTTTGAAACTGGAAATGTTTACATTGCCAGGTGTTACACACTTTATCTAAACTCTTAGAGATACTTCCTAGTCACCTAAAGCTGTAGCAATACTTCACCTTTAACGATACCTTACCTTTAAGAATAACATCTCTATAACTGACTGTAGGTTAAGTAATATAGCACAGAATATAATATTAACTGACTAAAGGTAATTAGTATAACACAGAATATGTTAAAATAACATCTATTGCCAGGTTGCATACAAGAGGGAATATTACTTATTTTCCCTGTAATGAAGAAAAGGTGTTCAAACAGTCTCTACCATTGAACATCAATCAATATCCTCTGGCTGTGCTCTTGCCTTTTTTACGGCTTGCCACTGTTGCCTGAAGCACAGGTGGACATATAAATCCAAATTGATGCAATCCAAGTTTACCAATCAAAATCTGACAACATTTAGTGTAGTGCGTCATACCGCAGTACGTGATTGTCTGGCCAAAATGACCGACAGGCGGCACTCGTCATGCAATGGTTGTTACTAAAATGATTGCTTCATTTAATCTCTTTACTGTGCATGTTTTCATCTGCTTAGTATTGAATATTTATATGGAATTTTACAACTAAAGGGACATTTTTGTAGCTGAGCATGAAAAGAAGACGAGCATAACATGTCTGAAGGTCATAAACGACATTAATTTAGGAATATAAGCATATTATATAAACAGTATATGGCTGGTATTAGTAGTTTAAATAAAAAATACACACCAGTATTCCACTTTCTTCCTAAACATTTTAAGCATCAAAGTCTTTCATTCGGTTACTTACTGTGGTTATTTTGGAAAAGTTTTTACGTGCCCCTTCTGACTGTATTAAGTTTATATACTTCATTAAAAGTTAGAATGTTTTAACCTTTTTGAACCTAACCAGTAAAAAAATGCATACATTTTAGAATTTGTTTAATAGGGAATATAATATAGCTCAAGTTCAAATAATCACAGTAGTACACAATGTTTTAACCTTTTCTATGAACACTTGCGATCGTTATCACAATAAAAGAAACTTTTTGCCTGCCCTTTTCAGCTATAGCTTAGGTTGTCAAGCAGCGTGTTGGTGTAATGGCTTTGGAGTGTGACTCGCATGCATGGGCCGGGAATTCAAACCCAGCTCTTGCCATGAGTTTTCTTTTAACAAATAAACATTTCTTTGAAAAACTAAAATAGTAAATATTATCGACACTATATTGAATTTGTTGATACTTCTAAATATCACAACACGTTCAAAGTTAAGTGATTTATTAATAACAACTAATAATTCCAAACTGCTTGTATTTTTAAATTATATTTTGTTTGGGGTGATTTGTCACTGTTTTCACAAACTTCAATTTATTAAATGTCTATTTTTGAGATAGGGTGTACCAGACCTCTGTTTAATTACTGAAACTCCCTCTATATTCCACGTTTTAACTTTTTCTATGAATACTTGTGCTCATTATCACAGAAAAAACCTTTATACTTTAAAGAATCCGCTAAATAGTGAATATAATATGGAATCACTTATCTAAAGAAATTAATAACGATATTAATTTAAGAATCAAAATATAGTATAACAGTAATCCACTTTCTTTGTAAACATGTTTTATTTTTAATTTGACTCATTCACGCATGAATACTTTTGAAACATTTTTAAACATTTTTAAACTTTTCATTTGTGTTTCTAAACAGCCCATTGGTACAGAGGGTTTGCCAATAGGGGTCCTGTCTAGGTGATCTAAGTTCAATACGTGCTTAGGGCACAAGTTTTTCTTCCAACAAATACTTTAAAAAAAATAAAATAGTAAATATTATGTACACTATATTAACATATTTTTGTTTTGTTATATATATTATAACAGACAGATGCAGCCATTCAAAATGCACGATACAAACCCGTACCACATGCAGTTACCCACAGGTCACTGCATTGTACAGCGGTACATGATTGGCTGGCCAAAATGACCGACAGGGGCACTTGTGGTGCATTGGTTGTTAGTGAAACGATTTAATGATTTAATCTCTTTACTGTGCATGTTTTAATCCACTTATAAAGGGAAATTTTAGTAGCTGAGCATAAAAAGAAGAGGAGAATAATGCGTCTGATGGTCATAAACAATATTAATTTAGGAACATAAACATATTACGTAAACTGTATATGGCTGGTATTGGTAGTTTAAAGAAAAAATACACACCAGTATTCCACTTTCTTCCTAAACATTTTAAGCATCCAAGTCTTACATGTGGTTATTTTGGAAACGATTTTACAGTACATGCTCCTTCTGACTAAATCAAGCTAATATACTTTGTAAAAAGTTATACTGTTTTAAACTTTTCTGCGAATATGCATGTTATTGCAGTAAACAAAACCATACTTTTAGAATTTGATTAATAGGGAATATAATATGGAATTGCGTGTAGCGGCAAGGCTTATTAAAAATACAGGAATTAAGTTTGCTGCTCCCTTGCCAGTCTATCTCTCCCTCATCTCAGTGGTACTGGACACAGAGAGGCCATTCCATTTGGTTCAGATGTTTTTCTAGCTGATACAGTTTCCTGAGAAGGAGTAAGGCGCCTTACTGTCTGGGAGATTCCATGGGAGAGTATCATCCCAGGGTTTACAACCCTAAGGTCAGAGTGCATTGTTAGTCATCCTCCACCTCAATCAGCCAATCAGGAACTGGTAGGGCAGAACAACCCCACGTGGGTCTTGAATTCCTGTGAAACTTTCAACCAATGAACGACCGTGGTTCCTCCAGATAAAACAGGCAGCGCAGGGCCCAGAAGGTGCCCCTCTATGACATTCTCAGACTCATCTTGGACAATCACGTGATGACCAGTGTGTCTGAATGCCAGGACTTTATTTTGTTCTAAGAGTTGAGACCGGAGGTCACCCATGCGTAACCAAAGGATCTGCCCGATGTTAGCCCAGCAGCAAACCTTGTGAACTGTTGGTTCTCGACCACAAATGCTCATCTGATCAACGAGTGAACTACGGTCGGAACTGTCGACAGCTGAATCTCAGTATTCAGGACTAGCACTACATCGGGAACAAACCGGTCTTCTTCCCATCTAAAGAGTGTGACTTGCTTGGACCCACAGTCACTTTTCATGTACACAAACTTTTGCTAGTTCAGCCAGGACTAACTAGCTGGTCTTCAAAGAGTAAATGTCAGCGCGCCGCAGAAGGAATCTCTCCCTCCTTCTCCTCCACCTCAAGCTGAACCAGGACTGCCTGGCACCGGGCCAGAGGACGCTGATTAGACGCAGCAACAGCCTGTTGCTGTTCCTTTGTGTCCATGGGAGATCTGAATCCACACAGATTGGATGAGTATTGGATGAGGATGAGCAACATTCTGCATTACAGCTCGAGAATTCAACTGTTACCTCAACCCCTGTTGATATTAATTTAATTCCTATGACTGACGTACTTGCTTCTGAGTATCTAGTGTAGAAGTTGTCCTCAAAGTTCATTAAAGAAACGGTATAAATGAATGGTATACTGAATGTATGACTCTCTCAGTTTGTAACTGTCCGTGATTGAATATATACCTTCTGTATTCACTTTTTTCTTCTCTCCCTACTCTCTCTCAACCGCTGCGATTCGGACACAGAATGGTTAAAAATGGGAACAGGTCAGCAGGCAGAGGGAAGGGGGAGGGGGGAGGCATCTTCCCACATCTTCTATGACTAAAATGCCAAAGAGAAATGGCTTGAGCGACATACACAGCAGAAAACGTTTGGTGCCATCTTCTCCGCTTTAAAGGTACACTCCTAACACACAGAAGCAAACTGAATATGAAATATACTTGCAAGAATAGCGATTATAAACATTAAAAAAACATACTTGCTTTTTACTGTTATACTGTACGGTGTTTTAAAACTAACACTCTATGGGCGCTACGCTGTGAGTAATGCTGCCCATTAAAGCTCTTTCCCACAATTTCACTGGGCCAAGGTCACATAACTGATTCACAGCAGGATACAATTTTATCTTGCCTTGGGAAAGCAAAAATTCAGATATTTGTCAACATATTTACTAAAACTAACCATCTCAGTAATCTCACTGTACACCCACCGGTTCACTCAATGTTCACACTCCCAGTAAAAAAAAACATTTTCCACATTATCACAGCACACCGGGGGGAAGGAAAAACTCTGCACGACCCCCCTGGACTGACAAAGTTGATTAAAACTCATTCAAAATGGTGTGGTGTGTTAACATAAACTCTGCTTAACAGAGCCACTTGTAAGAGCAAGGTGACTTTCTGCTCAAATAAATAAAGTACAGGACAGACAGATTTTAAATTCTTCGAGCAAAATTTGCTGTTTGTCAAAATCAGCTACTTTGCAAGAAGTACACAACTTCTCAAAAGGGATCTTTTGTTTCTCGTGCAAACTCAACAAAGGTTTATTTTTTATAATTCCAAAATTTGAACAATATGCCTCAGGGAGTCATTATGGTATTGTAGTAAAATTGGTTTGCACAGGAAAATCAAAATACCACTCCCCCTCCCAGCTGGGTCTCGATTCCTGCTGTTCCTAAGCCGTATTGTTCCAAAGTATGTGCGAAATATCTTTTCTTACTCCAGTTATTAATCCAATCCATTTTTACTCATCCGGCTATGTAAAAAATATAGCCAAAAGTATCGCTGTAAAGGTTATATTTCCAAGCTGAAAAGACAAGATTCAATGTGTCTTCTCTAACTCTTCATTTTACAGCTCATATATGGTCATTCATTATTAATATTGTAACGAATGGCAGGCATATAGATGGTACAAGCTGGTTGCAGTGTGGTGACAGTACAGCTTTCTCCTCCCCTGTGCATAACAGGGATGTTGGCTGCATATGCTGAAGAAGGTCTTCTGTAGCTCAGCTGGCAAAACCTCTGTTGAGCATCACAGGAAACCCGGGTTCGAGGCCATGTGGTGAAGGATGAACCGGCACAGGAGCAGTGAAAGCACAATCTCAAGAACCCAAATTCATTACAATATTATTAGTAATATATTCTGTATTGCATTTAAATTGAAAAGTTTTTACAAATATAAGAAGAGGCAAAACATCATCCAAATACAAACACTCACACCGTAGCCAACAACAAGATATAAGAGTGGATTATTTTTATATATTTGACTATGTAAGAAACAAAGTAATTCTCTGATCGGGCTTTGAATCGCCTGGGTGTAGCGCACTACATGACAGTCAATTGGCTATTACCACTATAAGAACAATAATATAAAAAAACAAAGAATGTCAAATGTTTCCAAAATGTACCCTTGTGATATTTTAGCTGCTTTGTTTCATGACTCTATATTAATATTACTAGATTTCAGGTGGATAGCTGCATCAGCATGTGTAGTCTGCAAAGGAACAAGTAATAGGTTTATTCCATGCTGAAAAGAGAAGAGAGAAAACACATTTCGGCTGTGAAGCCTTCTTCAGGTTGTTCACACCTGAAGAAGGCTTCACAGCTGAAACGTTGTTAAAACCAGAACCCACTGTAAGTTACCAAGTTAAAGACTTTGATAAAATATTTACGCATAATTAAAATATTTATGATGAAGGTGAAAGGTTGTGTAATTTTGTCCAACTAAACAATCTTGTCGGTATAAAAATATACTGACTTTTTAATGTATAATGATTACCATGTTGTAATACACAGTTTAAAATTATGAAAAGAGTTATTAAAAATTATTTTTTTTAATTATCTATAGAGTATACAACTTAAATTCTTAATTGGAAAAAGATTGTCCCTCAGCGTTTTCTGTCGACAGCTAAAATACTGTACATGAGACGTTAAGCTTTATTAGCTCCACCTGGCTGTTTTACAAGGTGCTTCCGGATACTATTATCCTATTTAAAAAAACATACGGTGTGATGCAGTATATTGTGCCATGTCCGCCGGAGTTTAACGCTGCATACCTTGCTCGTTTTGAATGGCTGGGTCTGTATGTGGTTTCTATCAAATTTGGTGACTACACAAAATTATCTATACATCAGGCACTGACCGGCCTAATTGCAACTCATGCGAAACTAAATAACTGGAAAATTGATCAATCAAAAAATCCAAGTAATTTAGCTAAATACATAAGAAGCAATCAGTAACTAAATAAAAGATGAATACATAATATAAAAACACAAGGTGTTAAAAGTTAACAGTTAAAAGTAAAAAGTACATAATAACTGAAGTATTAGTTTTCAAGAAGTTAAAGTATTGATTTTAAAAACTGTATTATACTATGTGCAAATTCTGAGCAAATACAGATGCCACAATTCTATGCCACGGTACAACACCGTGGGCGTGTCGCATCAAAACGCGGTATGACGCGGCATAATGCATCATTTGACGTCATACCGGAAATTACCATATGTACATGAGATTATGTTAATAGTATCCGGAATCACCTTGTAAAACTGCCAGGAGGAGAAATAAAGCTTAACCTCTCATGTAAAGCATTTGAGCTGTTAAATTTAAACTGTGTATTACAGCATGTTAATCATCAGTCATTAAAAATTGGAATATTTTATGAAAGCAAGATTGCTCAGTTGGGCAAAAGTACACAACCTACCTTTATCATAAATATTTTAATTATGCAGAAATATCGTATGCATCAAAACCTTTACCGAAGATATTACTAATAGTATTAATAATGAATGACCTTGGACAAGCTGTAAACTCAAAGCGTTTCATAATTTCTAACAACGAAAATGATTTAAACTGCGACACTTATCATTCAACCAGAGCTCAAAATATCACAAGGATCCTCAAGAGCACAACAAAGACAACAGAAAAAGATATCTGTATCAGATACATGAGAATCCAGGCTTTTTTATCTACGCGTTCTTATCTATGCTAAGAAGTATTCTTTAAAATGTCTTTATCACACAGTAAAAAGTCAAAATTCTGGGGTGTGCGTATACCAGAGATTATGGCACCGCTTCAGAAGGGTGTCAGCCAGTAAGATTCCAGGACCGGAATTATCTGTTTTATAATCGAGAATATAATATGGAATCACGTATCTAAAGAAATTAATAATGATATTAATTTAAGGATCTAAATATCTAAATCTGTGTATCTATATAGCTGGTAGTATTACTGTATTTCACTTTCTTTGTAAACACATTTTGTTAACACCTGAATCGCAGGTGGATTCTGTTTTTTGTTATGGCCTGTAGCTCAAATCCTGCTTAACTAAAAATTAGACACAAGAAGAGTATTATTGGACAATGTTGTGAGGCTCTGGCAGAATTTCTCTGTAAACTGAAGAGTTATAGAGGAAACACGTTGTGTATCGTTTCTTTTTACACTCGTAAAAAACAACATTCCAATGTTAATCAATAGTGAAAAGATTTAATCATTTAATCTCTTTATTGTGCACATTTTAATCCGCTTAGTATTGAATATTTATATGGAATTTTACCACTAAAGGGAAATTTTAGTAGCTAAGCATAAAAAGCAGAGGAGCATAACGAAGGTCATAAAGGTCATAAACGATATTAATTTAGGAACATAAACATATTATGTAAACCGTATGTTGCTGGTATTGGTATTTTAAAGAAAAAAAACACACCAATATTTCATTTCTCCCTAAACATTTTAAGCATCAAAGTCTTACATGTGGTTGACCTTCTAAACATATAACTCTGTATCTGTATTGCTGTTTCAGTGCATATCACATGACTTGCATCGGTGGCATGACGGCTTAAGCGTCATTTACAGTATAAGCGTGAGGTCGGGTGTTCAAATCCAGCAATCGCTATGAGTTTTCTTTTAACAAAAACACTTCTTTGAAAAACTAAAATAGCAAATATTATGGACACTACAGTATATTGACATTTTTTATATTTAAAAATAACACATGTTCGTACTGTATGTACAGTACACAGCGGTACCGCAGGTTGAACTGTAGGGTGCAAATCCACCTGAGCCCAAAAGCCCAACATTAATGTGCATTCGTCTGGCGCTGCGTGGTTTTCATCACTCTCTGTGGGAGTGCTGGCTGTGACGAATTAAACCGGTTTCACAGGTATTTTCAAAGTAGAAGGGGGCGAGTCTTCCAGCGAAAGATACCTCCCCCCCCCTCCAAAACCCCTTTTTTTGCTTACAGTAGTACTTAAGTACAGTACAGTACAGTAAGTACTGTAAGTACTTACAGCACTTACTTACAGTAGTACTTCTCGCGTTAAGAAAGTTAGGTGTTAGGATAAACTATTAGTAATCAATAATATTAAATTTAGCACCGTAATAAATTGCGCTAATAATAAATTCTATTCTACTCTGAGAATGTAGGGGGGAGGAAAAATGCCCGTGGTCTTTTCACTGATAAACTTGTGTCAAGCTGTCAACAAAGCTGTTTTTTTTTTAAAAGTAAATTGAGTGTCCATGATATTGCTATTTTGCTATTGCTAATTGCTGTTGCTACTATCCGAGTCTCTGCATCTACATTGTTTGTAAACAAACCGGTTTCACAGGTATTTTCAATCCCCAGCCACTGTTTATGAAAATAACTGTTTCATCAGTTGTTATCCTGTAAAGCGCTTTGAGAAGCATACTGTCCAGGATATTGTATTTCATTGCAGTTTGACAGATCATCTTATAATCACTTGTTGTTAGAATATCCCCCAAGAGGATATTTCCCCCAAGAGGACATAGAGGATATCCCCCAAGAGGTATCCAGGTAACAGTGAAACGGGCGTACAGTCTGGGGAGATTGCCCATTTTCCATGTAAAAAGTTCCCTGGTTCTGCATCCCTTGGTGATTCTCTTTCTCTCTCTATCTCGGGCCCGCACTCTTGGCAGGCTTGTCTTGTGTCTCTTTCTCGTCTGGGCGTGGGAGTGCTGCTGGCGGGTGGTGACAGAGAAGAAATAAAGCGCAGTTTTTAACTCCACAAGTCTGAGTCTCTGTGTTCGTCCTCAACTAACCCAAATACATTACACTGGTGTCAGAAGCGGGAGGATGGACAGCGAACAGCCGATGATGTCGGACTCAGAGAAGCGCCGATTCCCCCAGCAGCCGAGTGACCCCGTAAAGTGCCTTCTGGGGGCGAGCTGCAGCCGCCAGGGGCCGGGACGACCCCTCAGCACCTCCAGTGGCTACAGCCGTTATCAGGGCTACCCAACGGTGACCTACTCAGCGGAAGGGGGGCCCTTTCGCGGGTCACCTCAGGCCGTGTGGTGGGAAGGAGACACCAGACCAGCAGGGTCCAGCCCGCCACCCCTGTCCAGCCTGCGCAGGTGACAGGTCCCATGGCAAGGGTCAGGTGGCAGTTTGTGGTGTCGCGGTTCTCCAAGCAGTGCATGGCCAGCCTGAGGCCGCCAAGCAGTGACCTCGCCACTGGAGGGCACCTGCCACCCCCGGCGCAGCAACCCGTCCCTCACCTCTAAAGCCTCCCACAGTGTGCAGAGTGTCTTCACGGAATTGGCGTGAGGGGCAAGGTTATCTCACCGTTGAGCTTGGCCCCTGCATTCCCCCTAGCAGCCGCCCCATCAACCGCCTGGCCGGGTGTCCTGGGAGTCAGCTCTGGCATGCTTGCCCCGACACCCGTGGCTCTAACAGGCCCCGGTAACACCTGCTGCTGCCGCCTCTGCTTCCCGCTCTGGTCAACCCGCGCGCCTCGGACACCTCCCGCCCCGCCCACCGCGAGACTGATTCGTTCCCCTTGCCCCACCAACTCTCGCCGGCCCAAGTCAAGGCAACAACCCACCTGCTGCAACCAGTTCAACCCCAGGATACAGTCCTTGCAGACTGGGGCGAGGTAGAAGGGGTGTTTCACCCTCGCAGCCCCAAACTGCACAGTGAGTGCCCGCTTGCCGAGGACCTCTGCGTACTGCCCCGTCACTGTCCTCAGGCGCAGGCTGGTGGTTTCCCATCCTGGGGGTCAGGCTGCCTCGGTGCCCGGTAAGACACCAGGCCGCAGCAGGGTGATGGTCAAACCGGTGTCAACGAGGGCCTGGCAGGGTCTGCCCTCGATGAGGCAGGGAAGAAATAAGCCCCAGCTGTGGCCAACCCTTCCCTCGGCAGCAAGTGGGGTGAAGCGCTCCTTCTGGCTTTCCGGAGCGGGGGTAGGGTTGCTCAAGGACAGCCTTCGCCCCTTTAGGCCGCCCTGCTCCCGTTTCCAAATGGCCTCAGGAGTCCCTGGGGCTCCAGTGCCTGGCACTCCTGGACGATGTGTCCCCTCTCCCCACAGTGGTGACAGATGACCCGCCATTGTCGCTCCCCTGGTGTTGCTGCACTGGCCGTCTCCTCCTCCCCATCTGATTCCCCATGCGCCGCCTCCACTGCATGACAGGGAGCACCCCCCCCTTGGTGCTCACCGCTCTCCTCGAATACGGCATCAGCCTGCTCAGCCAGAGCCAGGGCCTGCTCCAAGGGGACCGGCGCGGCCAGCATCACGTGGTGCTGCACCTCAGTCGGCACCAGGGCCCGGTGGAACGCCTGGAGCGCTATGTCCTGGTGAGCCTCCTCCAGGAGAGTAGGGTAACCCTTGCAGGCTAAGTAGGCCACATCTGCGGCGACCAGACCCAGTGGCTCTCCCACTAGGCAGCGGCATTGGGCCAACCTTGCCCCTTTTCTGGGTCCATTTTTCCTGGGTCCCATCCTGCTTCTCCTACATCATGAGCAAATATCATCCTGGTGTACATGTAAATTTGATGCTGAAGGATGGGAGATGTGCCCAGAAGTGTCCCTGCTTGACTTAAAGCACTTCTATTATAAAGCCTAAGGTGCCAGGACCCTTAACAGGCACCCTTGCATAAACATGATCAGACTTGTATCCCCCAAAATCTTTACAGACCTGCTAATGCAGTTGTATTTTCAATTTTATGGTACTGAGATTTTCCATGGCGTGCCTTATTTCCACTATACAGCAGTTCAATATTTGCTTATGCAACTCTAAATGCTGGAGCATGTCCATTAAATCGGCTTGTATTTTCCAGTCAATGTCTGGGACCAGCAGTCTGTTTGTCTTCTATTTTACGTCAGCTGGTTTGCAAACCAAGAGCCTGAGCCTCCTGAGCAAGGCCCTTAACCCCAACTGCTCCAGGGGCGCTGTAAAATGGCTGACCCTGTGCTCTGACCCCAGGCTTCTTTTCCCTGTCTGTGTCTCATGGAGAGCAAGTTGGGGTATGAGAAAAAGACAAATTCTTAATGCAAGAAATTGTATATGGCTAATAAAGTGATCTTATGTACCAAGTGTGTACGGATTACTTGGATTTTCTAGACTTCCAATCCAATAAATCAAATCAAATCAAATCAAAGTTTATTTATCAAATGCACAACAATACGGAGTGCAGCAGTAGTTGCTGGCAATGAAATGTCTTTTTCTGCGAGCTCACAAAAAATTACAAGAATCACAAAAATCACAAAATTGAGGTTACATTTTTTAAATTGAATAAAAACTCAATGTGAGTAGAGCTGTTATGTGACCATAGTGTATGCAATATATATATGTAGTGCAGTTATGCTGAATATAGTGAAAATTGTGTGTCCATGTAGCCATTACAGGTGATTTGCTAAGGAGCTACAGGTTGGCTATTTAGCAGTCTTATTGCCTTGAGGTAGAAGCTGTTCCGTAGTCTGTTGGACTTGGACCGAATGCTTTGGTACCATTTACCGGACGGTAGGAGGGAAAACAGTTTGTGACTGGGATGAATGGGGTCCTTGAGAATGGACCTGGCCTTTTTCAGATCTAGCTGAGTAGATCTTCTGGATGCTTGGTAGCTCACAGCTGGTGATAAGCTGCACTGACTTCACCACCCTCTGCAATACTTTGCGATCCTGTGCGGAGCAGCTCCCATACCAGGCAGTGATGCAACCAGTCAGGATGCTCTCAATAGTGCACCTGTAGAAGTTGGCCTGGATATGTGATGGCATGCCGAACTTCTTTAGCCTGCGGAGAAATAACAGGCGCTGCCGTGCTGTCTTGACCACGGTGTTGGTGTGATGGGTCCAGGTTAAATCCTATGAGATGATAACTCCCAGGAACTTAAAGCTGCTGACCCTCTCCACTGCAGTCCCATTGATGTGAATAGGTGTGTGGTCTCCACCCTGATGTTTCCTATAGTCCACAATCATCTCCTTAGTCTTACTGATGTTCAGAGAGAGGTTGTTCTCCTGGTACCATACTGCCAGGGTTTCAACCTCCTCCCTGTATGCAGACTCCTCACCATCTGTGATCAGGCCAATGACTGTTGTATCGTCTGCAAACTTGATGATGGAGTTTGAGTTATGCCTGGTGACACAGTCATGGGTAAATAAGGAGTAGAGGACAGGACTAAGCACGCAGCCTTGGGGGGCTCCAGTGTTTAGAGTCAGGGTAGAGGATATGTTGGTGCCCACATTCACCACCTGCGGACGTTCCGTGAAGAAGTCCAGGATCCAATTACAGAGGGAGGTGTTCAGTCCCAGGTCCTGGAGCTTGATGACGAGCTTTGAGGGCACTATGGTATTGAATGCTGAGCTGTAATCAACAAACAGCACTCTCACATATGTTCCTTTCTTATCCAGGTGTGAGAGGGCAGTATGGAGGGCAGTGGCAATAGCATCTTCTGTTGACCTGAGCTGGCGGTATGCAAATTGCAGTGGGTCTAGGATGTCAGGCAGTGAGGAGGTGATGTATGCTTTGACCAACCGCTCGAAGCACTTCATGATAACTGATGTGAGTGCAACAGGGCGGTAGTCATTTAGGCAGCTGACTCTGGATTTTTAAGGAACAGGGACAATGGTGGTTTTCTTAAACAATACAGTGTGTGTATTGGAATATTCAGAGCCCTTTTTAGAAAAACTGTTTCTTTTCTAAGAAAAGGCTTTGAAATTGCTATTCTGTACAGTGAAAACACACAAATCCGCAGTGAATAATATCGCCAGGAATGTTGTGAGTAACGTTACAAGCTCTGTTATGTCTAAAGTGATGCCCATAGCAGGAAGGTTCAAGTCTGATCAACCCCTAAAGTGCAGTCAAAGGAAAAAGAAAGACGTCACCCTTTTACCACCTGGTACAACTGATGCCTGCTAAAAGAAAAGCTAAGAGAGTCAAGGTGGCTCATATCTGTAGGACAGATAAGAAGAGGACCTTGGGATGCAGAACCCACCAAGACATAGTCATGGCTTTTGTCCACTGCTGATATGTGGAATAAGGAAAGTCGGAGCTGGACATATTCCCCACCTAAACCAGCATCAAGAAAAGCTTTTACAGAGAAGTGCCACCCCTCACAACCATCACAGAAAACTCACCTTTTAATTTTTTCATTGCCTGCAACGGGGATGATTATTTAGAATTAAACAACATACTGCTCTCTTTGACCTGTAAAAAAACATCCCAATGGTGCTGACATTGAGCCAGGCACCTGAATGAGTCTGGTGAATTACGCCATTGCCTTCATTTTTAGTCAGGTTGACATCACGGCGTCAGTTGATCAGTTAGAGCAATAACTGTTAACCTTACAGACCTTTAATAAAGTGTGTGCTCAACAAAACACACTGGTATGTATGCCACATTATGGTGTATTATTTTCTGTGCATTCTGAATGGCTGGATCTTTACAACACACACTTTCCTTTTCCCTATAAATAGTTATAGTGTTTGTAATGATAGTGCCATAATGAATAATGTCTTCATTGTGAGACCTGTAAAATAAAAAAAGCCCAGCAGTGCCTCTTAAAATTAGGGATAGCCAGCCTACCATTGAATTTTCCATTCTGTAATGTACTGTGTTTGAATTGAGGTTGAATAGTGCACTCTAGTATGGCAAAAATTAACTAAAGGAAAATATCAAATCTAACTGTAGCAATTCAGGTTTGTAAAAAGCTGAAATAATAGGTCATCCTTCTACCCTCTTTACCTGTTTTAATGTTCTGAGGTATTTTGCACTGAGATGTTTGATCATCCATTTTTGACAACAGATTGAAGAAAGGGCTGTATAACAATGCCCAGTTAAATAGACGAGTTTTGTATAAGGGCAATGGAGGGAAATATTATGCTTACTGTGGCTGTATTTAGAGACCTTAGTGCAAACTAAAGTACCTGTATTTTGGTTTAAGTGAAAGGGAAAACAGCATAGGAAATAAAGTATAAACCTCTGTTGGTTTCCAATAAAAATATATTTTTTTATTGCAAGGATCCAGCTAAGACCGTAGCAGAAAAATAGTCTAATACTGTATTAATCATATTAATATATTTTCTCCATCCATCCATTTTCTTGCTGCTTCTTCCAATTCAAGGTCACAGGGGAGCCAGAGCCTATTCCAGCAAGTAATGGGCACAAGGCAGGGTACACTCTGGTAGGGACACCAGTCCATTGCAGGGCAGACACACATCACACGCACTCACAACAAGGGCTAATTTTCCTCGATGACAATTTACATACCAGTCTGTTTTTGGACTATTAGATTGACCTGCACACAGACAGGGAGTGCACACAAGCTTCATGCAGATAGCAAGCCACTGCACCACTGTGCTACCCTTAATACATTTTTTACCTAAACCAAATATATCTTATACAGTATATGCCAGAGAAAATTCAATTATGTATGATATGTAGCTGTGGAATACATCCACTGATTGTCTCTTCCATTAAATTTTAATTAATATGTTTCCCCACATATTTTTTCAAAAGTAATGGTTAAATTTTTATTAATGATATTGGTTGATAAATTGTACACTCAGTGGGAACTTTCCCTTTTTTGGAATCAAATAAATTTTAGACCTGTTTAATTCCTGATAAAATGCAGCTTTCTGAACTGCTGCATTTATTATGTTAAGTAAACTTCAAAGGTGAGTCAATTACTGCATGAGATTGAGTTTGTTTTAATTTAAGTACAAGTAATCAGCTGGATTTACTACCTTGAAAATAATATTTTTCTAACTAGTATAATGTCTAACCCTCAGAGCTGTGGTAGCTCAAACAGCAAGGGTGTCTAATACCTAACCAGAAGGTCCCAGGTTCACTTCCAGGTAGGGGCAAGTGATGTAGCTTGCTCTAATTACTTCTAGACATCTCCCAGGTCTACTCAGCCTGCTTTCCAAATGAATACAGGGGTTAATCCTTCTGGGGGTAACAGGCTGGCTGGAGTGTGATGCTGATCACATCACCTCCACTTCCAGTGTTGGATTGTTAAGAAAAATGGTGGCCCTTGCCCCCCAATCCCCCATGGGCCTTTTTGGCCTGAAAAGGGGACCTAACCTACCTACGTATAGTGTCTAACTATATGCATAATATATTCTCGTGAGTACTCTTCCATTATGAGATCAAAAGTTTTGCCTTAGATGTATATAGTTTATCTTAATTGGTTCAGGTATAATACTTTTTGTTTGTTTTCATACCACTGATATATTTTTTTCTAAATCTTTATAAAAACTTTTGTCCTTATTTTCATGTGAGAAGCAAATGAGGGAATACTGTCCCTTATGAAGTCCTTCATGGCTAGTCATAGCATACTGTAGACAGGACATTTACTCAATGTGTATTTGCAAGAAAAATCTTGTACAGTTCAGTTTTAAATTTGGAAATAAATTCAGCATTTTGTAGCAAAGTTCTATTAATTTGCCAGACTGCATACAGTATGCCAGATATGAAAACGTTCATGTCTTGCATAAAATATTTTATTTTGGATGCTAACTGGTATAAACAAGAAAAAGTAGCACACATGTCCAATGAGTAGCAACAGTGTGTACAGTACACTAACAAAAGCAATCTTTTTGCTCTGTAATGTAGTGCATATGTAAGCCAAACTTTCCAATTTGTTATTACCAGTCTATTCTATATTAAGATTGAGACTACATTTCATAAGAATAACAACACCCTTTTCTCACAAATTTCATTTAATGTGGCACAGACTTTGTAGAATTTATTTTATCTTTAGCTGTCTTCTCCTCTTAAATGTGATTCTTGTACAAATGTCAGATCCATGTAGTTTTTTGTGTAATCTATTCAATATTGTATATAATATATAACAGGTTACTGTATATAATATATTGTAACTCATATTTAAGCTGTTATCACCCCTAGTGTTTCCGCCCCATTACAGCCATATAGTTCAGCTTTTGAATACCAGATTTCATCCCTCATAGTAAGGAATAGAGAAAAGAAAAGTAGAATATATATATATCTATAGAAATACAGTATTGTTCTGCTTTTCAAACATTTTCTATTGCCCTGTAATTCTCATACATCAAAAATCTGAAGTGTATACTGTAAGTATAAAATGTAGTGAAAAATAAAAAGGGTAGAAACTAAATCCACCATGTTAACAGAACCTGTTGACGTAGTGTAGTAATCAGACTTGTTCTGTCCAGGACTCTCTAATGTCACATCCTAGATCCTCTCATTCCGTAGGAAAATAAGTAATTTTTCTGTTTGTTGTGGAAGGATGTTCAGTGTTGATCTCCTTCAGAAAAGCAATCTAATCAGCACCAGCAGCGGGTTATTATTAACAAGCACCGCCGCACGCGTTAACCCACCTGCAAACGCTCTACGCGGATTGTTGGCCTCCTGTGTTCTCCCCGGATTACGACTTGCATTTCCCCTTTTGACCATGACCTTGCCTCTTGCTTCGGATTGTTTGCTACTATTGTTCTTCCTGGTTACTGAAACACCCTTTTTTTTTGGACCACATACTCGCCTATCGTATTGGATTGTTCGCCTGCTTCGTCAACTACCCACTCCTGCATCTGCACAGGATCCTCGTATCTTTCCACCTGGGATTCCTAACATTGGGTGAATGAACAGTCATTTGCTCTCTGTTGTAAGAAACCCAGACGGTAGCTGGATAAATCAAAAGCAATGTAACTCACACCTCCAGCTGTTGATTCTGAACTCTGTACAAACCTTTCTCCTCTATGCTGTTACTGCACTGTAGCCAGAAAAAAAATCTAAAAGTTCTGTCACTGTGCTAGATGGGATCCAATTTCCTAGCTTCCTGTGCCTGTTGATCTTTGTTGTGAAATGTCTTAAATATAATAGTAATGACATTGAATGAAATTGCTGTAACTTTTATTTGCACACTTTTGTGCATCACCAGAATGTAAGGTGATCCTTTTGTGCCAACCTTATCATCACCATCTAGGTTTATAGGTAGGTCACAGAATCTGATATTACACCTGTTTCTATCTTCAATTTCAATTATTTTAAGATGTAATTAATTACATGCAGTGCACTATATCACAGTTTTTTAATCTATTGTTGGCTTTAATGTAGTGTCTTGATTCTCTTAAAGTGAAACATTCACCTCTTCCATTGCACTGTGTATAGCTGCACAAATAACTGATTGCACTGCTTTTTTGAGCCAGTACTGAAATGGCTTCAGCAATGTAGAAGAGGATTGAGATGATTACATTTTTTTCCCAGATGAGATTTTAGTCAATAAAGCCAAATTTTCTTTACACCCAGACATTGTACAGATGCAGCCATTCAAAATGCACGGTACAAACCCGTACCGCGGGAAACTACCCACAAGCCACCGCAGTCTACCGCGGTAAGTGATTGGCTGGCCAAAATGACCAACAGGGGCACTCGTGGGGCATTGGTCAGTAGTGAAAAGATGTAATCATTTCATCTCTTTACTGTGCACATTTTAATCTGCTTAGTATTGAATATTTATATGGAATTTTACCACTAAAGGGAAATTTTAGTAGCTGAGCATAAAAAGAAGAGGAGCATAACGCATCTGAAGGTCATAAACGATATTAATTTAGGAACATAAACATATTACTGTACGTAAACTGTACTGCACAGATGCAGCCATTCAAAGTGCGCGGCACAGACACGTACCGCGGGTAATTGGCTACGTCCTCGCACATCGTGATGCGCGATGACGTAAAAAATACCGCGGTACGTGATTGGTTGACCGACAGGGGCACTCGTGGTGCGTTGGTCGGTAGTGGAAAGATTTAAATGTCTTTACAGTGCCCATTTTAGTACTGAATATTTATATGGAATTTTACCACTGAAGGGAAATCTTAGTAGCTGAGCATAAAAAGAATAGGAGCATACTGTAACGCGTGTGAAGGCCATAAACGATATTAATTTTGGAACATAAACATACAGTATATGGCTGGTCTTGGTACTTTAAAGAAAAAATACACACCAGTATTCCATTTCTCCCTAAACATTTTAAGCATCGAAGTCTTTAACTAACATGTGAAATAGCGTGTAAAAAAGTGGTAGTTTTAAGCTTTTCTGCTAATATAATATGGAATCGCGTATCTAAAGAAATTAATAATGATATAATTATATTCGTGTACTATGACAGGGCTGTCTAGGGCTGTTTCACTTCTCTTCATGTGACTTCCCCAGTAACATGCTGGTTTACGTGCCGGACTAGTAACCCACAGGTTGTGTGTTTAAATCCAGCCGGCGCTGCGACTTTTCTTTTAACAAACATTTCTTTGAAAAAATAGAATAGCAATATTATGGACAATTAATTGACTTTTTATATTTCTAAATATCACAACATGATCGAATTTAAGTCATTTTTAATAACAATGAATAGTCACCTTCTTTCCTTCTGACAACTGACCCTGCTTCCTGCTTCTATAGTGTGTGTGTGTGTGTGTGGGGGGGGGATCTCTTTAGATCTCCCTTCAGATTTAAAAGGTTATTAATCATATCTTCGGTGTCACATCTTCCCAGTGTAGCTGATCTTTTGCTGCCTGGGTAAACTATCACAAAGCTTTAGAGAACTTAACATTTCTATTATCAACAAATTGTAAATACGACATTTACATTGGCATTATTAATTTTTCACTTGGGTGTATGGAGGATTGTCAGCTGTCACTGAGAGTACACCCCCCCTCTAAGGCTGCGCAAACCATCTTTTAAATTTTTATAGAGAAATGGAGGCTGTACAGTATGCGTTACAATATAAACATTTATATTGATTTAAATCGCGTTTTGATTAATTATATGTGTTTTTTGATACACAATCAGACAAATGCAACATAAATTGATATATTTGTCTTCTAAGTATCTTAATAAACTTTCAGCATAGCTTTCTTCCCATTTAGATTTACTTTTCTTGGGATTTTGGGATCAAACGTGGAAAGATTAGATTGTAATCATTTTTATTTTTTAAATACATTTTAGAAAAGTGTAATCTATACTAAAAAGCTTTACACCACCTGCTATATAGATACATATTGTAATACTTTCGGGTTCGGATAGGACAGACACAAGAACTCAGACTTGCGGAGTTAAAGCTGCCTTTATTTTTCTTCTCCGTCACCACCTGCCAGCTCGGCTCTCCCGCGCCCCCAACCAGAGACAGACAGCCCCCGCCTGCCAACAGCGCGAGACAACACACCGCCTGCGCACCCGAGAGAGAGAGAGAGAGAGAGAGAGTAACACCCAGGGGTGCAGAAGCAGGAACTATTTATTAGGAAAACGGACACCTCCCCAGACTGTACGCCCACTTCACTGTGGGACAGCCGCACTGGTCAGCGGCCTTCCTAAACCCCGCCATGACCACTTTCACTCCTGTCCTATCCCTCACCGCGCACCCCAGCCGGGCGCTCTTAGGCCTCTGCCCGGGGCGAATGCACTACAATATGTTTAGATATTTAGATATTTAGACCCGGCACGGCACCGAGAGATCGTCTGCATTTATAACTATACACAGTGTTAGAAACCCACTATGAAATGGCCCCATTCCTTCAATTAATGTGCATCCAACACACAGTTCAATGCTAGCAACTACTCAAAATCTAAAATACAATCCTCATTTCAGTATCTGTGTGTTGGATGCACATTAATTGAAGGAATGGGGCCATTTCATAGTGGGTTTCTAACACTGTGTATAGTTCCATCCACACAGTGCCTTTACTTCCATCCATTTTCTAATCTCTTTATCCAGTACAGAAGATGTGGAGCCTATCCCAGTAAGCAATGGACACAAGGCAGAATACACCCTGGACATAGTGCCAGTCCATCACAGGACAGACAGACACAAACACACACACACCAGGGCCAGTTTTCCCATAAACCAATTAACCTACCAGTATGTTTTGGAGTGCGAGAGGGAGTCATATCACACATATGGAGGAAAACTATGTAACCCAGAGAGAACATGCAAACCCCACACACACAGGACGGCAGGAATTGAACGTAGGACCCCAGTGCTGCAAGATAGCAATGCTAACCACCTCGCCACCATTTGAAATGGATGGATATTTTAGTTATCTTTCTAGTTCACATGTTTGCATGTATAATTTAATTTTGAAAGCCACTGAGACATCAGGTACTACTGTTGTATTTATGAAAAAGAAACAAAACAAAACGCATACTAACAACTGTGCCATCCTACTCCTTGGTTAATACATTTTATTATTTATAAACAGTTAACATTGTTAGCAAAATATTTTGAATTATATTTTACCCTATTTTTTCTTTAGTTTTGTATTTAAATTATTATATGATAGTCAGATTTAATGTATATTTGAACAATGAAAATATATTTTTACAAGATGCGGGGGAAAGTGCTACACTTATTACAGTGCTAAATTTAATATTATTGATTACTAATAGTTTATGCTAACACCTAACTTTCTTAATTAGATGTATTTAAAACAGTGAACTAAGTGTAACATAACATTCAGAAATACAATCGAGAATAGTTTTGTGGTGTTTGTATAGATGAAACGTTTCTTAAATGTATAACGTAACAAAATTAAAGACGATTAAAATCTGTAATCTTTCCACTTGTATGTCATTAGAAAGTACAACAAGTTTCTGCTTTGTCTAAGGGTGGTATCAAAAAGTAGTCTAAGTGGTGAGAAAGCTGTGCTTAATGATATTTAAGGGACTTAAAAGTAAAAAGAGATGCTTCATATTGCTTGACTAATTTTAAAAACTAAGTTATAAATGCAGACGCTCTCTCGATGCCGCGCCGGGTCTAAATATCTAAATATCTAAATATCTAAACATATTGTAGCGCATTCGCCCCGGGCAGAGGCCGAAGAGCGCCCGGCTGGGGTGCGCGGTGAGGGATAGGACAGGAGTGAAAGTGGTCAGAGCGGGGTTTAGGAAGGCCGCTGACCAGTGCGGCTGTCCCACAGTGAAGTGGGTGTACAGTCTGGGGAAGTATCCGTTTTACTAATAAATAGTTCCTGCTTCTGCACCCCTGGGTGTTACCCTCTCTCTCTCTCTCTCGGGTGCACAGGCGGTGCGATTTAAATCAATACAAATGTTTATATTGTAACGCATACTGTACAGCCTCCATTTCTCTATAAAAATTTAAAAGATGGTTTGCGCAGCCTAAGAGGGGGGGTCTACTCTCAGTGACAGCTGACAATCCTCCATACACCCAAGTGAAAAATTAATAATGCCAATGTAAACGTCGTATTTACAATTTGTTGATAATAGAAATGTTAAGTTCTCTAAAGCTTTGTGATAGTTTACCCAGGCAGCAAAAGATCAGCTACACTGGGAAGATGCGACACCGAAGATATGATTAATAACCTTTTAAATCTGAAGGGAGATCTAAAGGGATCCCCCCCACACACACACACACGATAGAAGCAGGAAGCAGAAGCAGGGACAGTTGTCAGAAGGAAAGAAGGTGACTATTCGTTGTTATTAAAAATGACTTAAATTCGATCATGTTGTGATATTTAGAAATATAAAAAGTCAATTAATTGTCCATAATATTGCTATTCTATTTTTTCAAAGAAATGTTTGTTAAAAGAAAAGTCGCGGTGCCAGCTGGATTTGAACACACAACCTTCAGTTACTAGTCCGGCACGTAAACCAGCAGGCTACTGGGGAAGTCACATGAGGAAAGGTGAAACAGCCCTAGACAGCCCTGTCGTAGTACACGAATATAATTATATCGTTATTAATTTCTTTAGATACGCAATTCCATATTATATTAGCAGAAAAGCTTAAAACTACCACTTTTTTACACGCTATTTCACATGTTAGTTAAAGACTTCGATGCTTAAAATGTTTAGGGAGAAATGGGATACTGGTGTGTATTTTTTCTTTAAAGTACCAATTCCTGGAATCTGACTGGCTGACACCCTTCTGAAGTGGTACCATAATATCTGCTATGCGGAAAAGAAAGCGTAGATAAAAAAGCTTGGATTCTCATGTATCTCATACAAGTATCTTTTAATACAGTCTTTGTTGTGCTGTTGAGGATCCTATTTTGAGCTGTGGTTGAATGATAAGTGTCGCAGTTTAAATAATTTTCGTAGTTAGAAATTATGAAAAGCTCTGTTAAAAGCAAGGGAGTTTTTATGTCCGTTACAGTAAAAGAAAATGCCTGACAAAGTAGGGCTTGGATTCCAAGTGTTTGTACAAATGTGCTAAAGAATTGAGCAAAAAAAGTCATTCTTTTATCGTATTGGCTAGCTAATGTCCTGTCCTCGTTAGTTAGATCAACGAAATGCTGTGGTGTTTGTCAAAGAAAAAAATAAAAGTATTTTCGTTTAAAATGACGGTTAGAAAGAATGTGGACCAGCGTAATACTTTGAGTTTACAGCTTGTCCAAAGTCATTCATTATTAATACTATTAGTAATATCTTCAGTAAAGGCTTTGATGCATAAAATATTTCTGCATAATTAAAATGTTTATGATAAAGGTAGGTTGTGTACTTTTGTCCAACTGAGCAATCTTGCTTTCATACAATATACGAACTTTTTAATGACTGATGATTAACATGCTGTAATACACAGTTTAAATTTAACAGCTCAAATGCTTTACATGAGAGGTTAAGCTTTATTTCTCCTCCTGGCAGTTTTACAAGGTGATTCCGGATACTATTAACATAATCTCATGTACATATGGTAATTTCCGGTATGACGTCAAATGATGCATTATGCCGCGTCATACCGCGTTTTGATGCGACACGCCCACGGTCACATTTATTTGAACATTTCCATCGATTGTACAAGGTCTTGGAAACTGTCCAATCCCTAGTTCGTCTGAATTTCTTTTATGCTCCGGGCATTCTCCCGGTCTGGCGCCAGTCTGTGTCTTCTAGGATATAATGCTGGCGATTTGTGTTAAAATTGGGTTTCCAATAACGCCGCAGCAAACTCTTGTTTTTATGTCCACTATAACGGACAATCTCCCTTGCTTTTAACCGAGCGTTTCATAATTTCCTAAAATGAAAATGCGACAGAATTCTGGGAAGTCCCTATACCAGAGATTACGGTAGGCTTCAGAATGGTGATTGGCTGACACCATCTGATACTCCTCTGATTGGAGAAAAAAAAACTTGCTGATCTGTTCTACATAGCAGGAAGAAAACAGCATATGCTGCTTCTATTCGAAACACGTATTTTAAAAGTTTAATTAGGAAGCAAAAACCTTACAGCGTACACAGATTTCTAAACTGATCAGGAGGAAGAAAAATCATCCGTGTTTCGCGCATAAAAAGTGGTTATTAACTATCGAAACCTGTTTTATTTAATTTATTTTATTTTTATTTAGATTAAGAGTTCCCGTCACCCCCATTTCCATTTAAATCGCAAACCCGTGTTTAATTAAATATTTTTATTGATTCACAATCTGGCAATGCAACGTAAATTGTTATCTTTGTCTTCTACATAATAATGTTCACCTCTCTGTCCAGCAAATTAATAATAAACTTCATTTTCATCGTCTCCGCTTTAAAGGTACCCCCGTCGCGGAAGAATTTGACCTCGGAACGTTTACCCAGCGTAATATTGTATTTCATTGTATTTTGACAGATTGTCTTTAAATCAATTGTTGTCAGAATATCCCCACCTCCAAACAACAACAAAATTGCAACGATTTTATTAACTGGCTGTTTCAGTAACTTAAAGTATATATTTAAAGTAATAATTTAACAATATATGTAAATGTTTTAAGATATGTTTATGTTGTGAATGTCTGTAGATTGTATCTTATTTTTAGTTTTTGTTTTGTTTCACGTTAATTTTATAAGGGAATTTTGATTAAAATACTTTTATTTTTTCAGACAGAATTCACATTCGCTGCAGCCAAATGGCCTTGCAGATCAGATATCAAGGAACAAAACAATTATCGCTCCCGGCTCCTCAATGGAATCGCTTTAACATGCTAATGCGTTGGTGTAACACTCTGTGTCTACAGTACATTGTAAACAAACCAGTTTCACAGGTATTTTCAACCCCCAGCCACTGTTGTTTCATCGGTTGTATCCTGTAAAACACTTTGAGGAGCCACCTTTAAAGGCGCTATATAAAATAAAGTTTATTATTATTATTAATATTGATCATATTTTTCCTCCCTGAACTTGTAAATTGTTGTTGCTATTGTTGTTGTTATCCTGTAAAGCGCTTTGAGAAGCATACTGTCCAGCTTGTCAGGTGCATTCTCTTGTAAAATAATAAGTAGAGCTTTGGGCTTATTAGTGCTCCACTTACAGCAACCCAATGTAAATACATTTTGTCTCCAAATCCACCACCACTTGTATGAATCATAGCCCTGCCAAACGATGCAAATTCCGCTGCAATGGTTGTGTGCAGGAATTATTCAGTATGGCATCTCCATGTTCAAGTAAACACTGCTCTGTGTGCAAATGCATTTAAAAAAAGTTTTTTTTTTAAAAAAGCCACCTTTAAAGGCGCTATATAAAATAAAGTTGATTATTATTATTAATATTGATGATATTCTTCCTCCCAGGACTTGTAAAATTGTTGTTGTTGTTATTGTTGTTATCCTGTAAAGCGCTTTGAGAAGCATTCTGTCCAGCATATTGTATTTCATTGCACTTTGACAGATCGTCTAATAATCACTTGTTGATAGAATATCCCCCAAGAGGATATTCCCCCCAAGAGGATATAGAGGATATCCCCCAAGAGGTATCCAGGTAACAGTGAAACGGGCCTACAGTCTGGGGAGATCGCCCGTTTTCAATTTAAATAGTTCCCTGGTTCCGCACCCCTTGGGATGTAGAAATAAAGTGCAGTTTTTAACTCCACAAGTTTGAGTCTCTGTGTTCGTCCTTAACGAACCCATATTCATTACATTGGTGTCAGAAGTGGGAGGATGGACAGTGAACGGCCGATGATGTCAGACTCAGAGAAGCACCGGTTCCCCCAGCAGCCGAGTGACCCCCTAAAGCGCCTTTTGGGAGCGAGCAGCAGCCGCCATGGGCCGGGACGACCTCTCGCCAGTGGCCACAGCCCTTATCAGGGCTACCCCACTGTAACCTACTCAGCGGAAGGGGGGCCCTTTCCCGGGTCGCCTCAGGCCGTGTGGCAGGAAGGAGACACCAGACCAGTGGGGTCCAGCCTGCCACCCCTGCTCCAGCCCGCCACCCCTGCTCCAGACTGTGCCGGTGAGACCGAGCCGTTATAATGGGGAGATCCCATGGCAAATTTTTGAGGCCCAGTTCCAGATGGTGACCTGGGCAAACGGCTGGTCTCAGGTGGAGAAAGCGGGCCACCTAGTGGATGGCGGGTCCTGGAAGGGAAGGCCTGCCAGGCGTTGCTGAATGTACCCGGGGACCAGCGGTACAACTACGCGGCGTTGGCGTCGGCCCTCCGGAGGCCGTTGGGAAACAGGAGCGGGGCGGCCTAAAGGGGGGAAGACCGCCCTTGAGCGACACTACCCCCGCTCCGGAAAGCCAGAAAGAGTGCTTCACCCCGCCTGCTGTGGGAAGGGTTTGCCACAGCCGGGGCTTATTTCTTCCCTGCCTCACCGAGGGCAGACCCTGCCAGGCCCTCGTCGACACTGGTTCGACCATCACCCTGCTGCGGCCTGGTGTCCTGCCGGGCACCGAGGCAGCCGGACCCCAAGGGCGCTCACCGTGCACTTTGGGGCTGCAAAGGTGAAACACCCCTTCTACCTTGCCCCAGTCCATGAGGACTGTATCCTGGGGTTGGACTGGTTGCAGCAAGTGGGCAGTTGCCTTGACATGGTCCGGCGACTGTTGGTGGGGCAGGGGGAACGAAGTCTCGCGGGTTGTGTACTTTTGCCCAACTGAGCAATCTTGCTTTCATAAAATATACCAACTTTTTAATGACTGATGATTAACATGCTGTACTACACAGTTTAAATTTAAAAGCTCAAATGCTGTACATGAGAAGTTAAGTTTTATTTGCTCCTCCTGGTGGTTTTACAAGGTGATTCCGGATACTTTCCGGTATGACATTAAATGACGCGATACACCACGTTATACTGCCTGAAATTGCGTTTTCATGCGACACGCCCAACGCGGTGTACCGCGAAATACCCCACCCATTTTGAATGGCTGCATCTGTACCTTGGTGGATAAGAATATGTGCTAGTAAAAAATAAAACTGAGAGAACAAGTTTACTTTTTACACAAAGGTCTGGGGGAGCTTGGATCAAGTCACCCGACAATATTGTTGCTTTTTTCAAGGAACATCTGACTGAGATCCTTGACTCAATGAGCTGCTATTAACCACATGAGCAGGTTGGAGCAAATACCCTGCTGTCATTTGTAACCTTTTATAATTTTTTAAAGAAATACAGGGAACAGATGAATCATAAGTCTAACTCGTGCATCTGTTGTGGATATCTACAGTTTTTTATCCATATCCCTTTGTTAGTTTAACTTCTCAGCTATTTTATAGTTATCTGTAAAAATCAGATTTCTGCCTATTACAAGTTTCAAAACATACAGTAAATGTTTGCCTCTGAATTTTACAAATAATGAAATTCTTGTGACAGACTACTACTGACTACATGTTCTACTCCCTGAAATGTGAGGAGAACATGATATTCCATATTTCATTTCATATTGCAGAAGATATTTTTCATGTAGGAAAACATGTACTTCAACACAGTCAAGCGTGGTATCAGCTTTTGTTATTTTTGCTACCCATTTTTAATTAATTTCAATTTTCTATATACTGGTATTTTGTTCCACTAAAGGTTTAAAATGAATCAAGCTGTTGATGCTTTAGGATGTATTGTTAATACAGTTCTGAGAGGTTGATTGTAAACTGCTTTCTGCACTACTGGTTTTAAACTGCACTACCTGTCAGGCTATGTTAAAAGGGATATATTTTCTGTTTTTGTGCCTGTATAAACTTACTTTTTTTCATGGAATATTTTTCCTTAAGCAGGTTAAAGTAAAACACCTTTTTAAATTGCCATTTCATTTAACACAAACACAATACTTATTTTGGCATTGCCCGTATTGCTTGTAACTCATTCTGGATTACTTCATCCTGAACAAAACAGTACAATATATTGTGGGTGTTGATATTATTTTATACAGTAGATATTAATTATTTAACCTCCATTGCTCTATGTACGTTTTACTCGTTTCCCCAAAATATATCTGTTTCTCATTGAAGCATCTTGTTTATTGATTGTATTGCTAATTTGTTTGTTGCATTTACCTTACTGTTATCCTTTCTAGGGATTTCTTAGAAGTGTCCTTTTACCTTCTTGTTGGCTAACCAGATTTTTACATTCACTGGAGTTAATTAAAAACGTGACTATGAACCTTTGAGTCTTTTGAGTATTTTGAGTATTTTGGTATAAAACAATAATTGTAATAATGCAAAATGTCTGGCCTAAATGCTTATAGAATGAAAGTGATACTGAAACTTGAAGTCTTAGAGTTTCTCCCAAAGGCAGCATAATACGGATCACCGCCCGACAACTTTGTAATAAAGCCTTGAAAAAGTTTTTTTTTTCTATATTACGTTTGAAAAAATAATAACTATGGCTGAAGGGGCTGTCAGGAGAAGCAGGAGAAAACTACCGACTGTGGAAAATGTTGAAATTGCAACTTCGGACCGTAGTAGGAGTAACTCGATGAGCTACAGATGCAGCCATTCAAAGTGCGCGTTACAGACACGTACCGCAGGTGACGTCGCTCAGTATGACGCAAGATGACGCGGGGCACCGCAGTACGTGATTGGTTGACCGACAGGGGCACTCGTGGTCCGTTGGTCTGTCGTAGAAAGACAGTAAACGTCTTTGCTGTGCCCGTTGTAGGTATTGAATTTTACCACTGAAGGGAAATCTTAGTAGCTGAGCATAAAAAGAATAGGAGCATACTGTAACGCGTGTGAAGGTCATAAACGATATTAATTTTGGAACATAAACATACAGTGTATAGCTGGTCTTGGTACTTTAAAGAAAAAAATACACACCAGTATTCCATTTCTCCCTAAACATTTTAAGCTTCGAAGTCTTTAACTAACGCGATACCGGAGTCAACAAGCATACTTTTAGAATTTGATTAAAAGGGAATATAATATGGAATCGCGTATCTAAAGAATTTAATAATGGTATTCGTGTGCTGCGACAGGGCTGTGTAGGGCTGTTTCGCCTGCCTGTTCATGTGAGCTGTCTTGTAGACGTGACTACCAGCTGACAGGTTGTGTTTTCGAATCCAGCTGGTGCTGGTCTTTTCTTTTAACAAACATTTCTTCGAAAAAATAGAATAGCGATATTATGGACAATCAATTGACTTTTATATTTCAAAATATCGCAACATGATCGATATTTGCGATATTTTGAACATATCTTCCCTTCTGACAGCGGTGCCTGCTTCTATTGTGTGTGTGTGTGCAACAGAGTAAATTTTTAATAGCGTTTTAAGCGAATAGGTAATTAGATTGCTCGTAAACCTAATCGCTTTTTCTACATAAACACAGCATGATTACTCTCTGAAAATGCTTTTCCTTTATTTTTAAAGTAGGCTCAGATTTCAACTATAGATCGTATTATTATAAACTTTCTTGGAAAAATGTATTTTATGTAAACCATGTTTGCTATTAATTCATTTAAGGCTAAAATACGTTCATTGTCTTCCAATCGAGTCGAGTTGACATTGGAAGCCTGCCACACCCGGACTGTTAAACCAACGCATTAGCACGTCAAAGCCCATTGAGGGTATTGAGCCAGTATTGGCTTTAGTATTCCCCCCCTCTCCCCTCAATTCAATTCAATTCAAGGTGTTTTATTTGCATGACAGATGGGTACAAGCAGTGTTGGGTATGTATATTGTAATGCTTACGGCAGACAGGCACTGTGTAACAGCCGGCGCACCAGAGCAGCGCACTGAGGGAGCGTCTGCATTTATAACTTGGTTTTTAAAATTAGTCAAGCAATATGAAGCATCTTCTTTTACTTTTGAGTCCCTTAAATACATTGAACACAGCTTTCTCACCACTTAAGATTGCTCTTGATACCATCCTTACACAAAGCAGAAGGGAGATTTTAGTGCCTGAGCATAAAAAGAATAGGAGCATACTGCAACGCGTGTGAAGTCCATAAACGATATTAATTTTGGAACTTAAACGTTCAGTATATGGCTGGTCTCGGTACTTTAAAGAAAACATACACACCAGTATTCCATTTCTCCCTAAACATTTTAAGCATCGAAGTCTTTAAGTAACGCGATACCGGAGTCAACAAGCATACTTTTAGAATTTGATTAAAAGGGAATATAATATGGAATCGCGTATCTCAAGAAATTAATATGCAATAACTGAGTCAAGGGACTCAGAGGATCCAAGGCTAGACTGAGTATAATAGGCTTCGGGCTTCTATTGTGACATCTACTGTAAATTACAGAAATGTTAAAAGTAAACAAAATAAAGTAACTAAAATGTGGTCTAAAATCACCCCTTTAGACACCCCTTTTACTTCACTGGTGTCAGATATGAAAGGCAATAGTCTCCCGTTCTGTCTGCTGTGTGTTGCAGCAGAGGGACTCCCTGCCGCTGAAAGGGGCAGAGTAACTTGCATGCCCTCTAGTACAGTTTACACATGCACGACTTTAAAAGCTAGCAAGACAGGTTTCGATTCACATTAGCTGGCGAGCCTTGTTAAAAAAACGAATGATAATGTAACATGCCACTGTTCATGAACAAAGTTATACTGAGATTTCCTAAGATACGCGATTAAAAAATAAATAAATAAAAATTTGAATCTCCCGCGGAACACATTCCATAAGAATCAGTGGTTTTACAGTATATATCGCCTTTAAAGGTGGCTTCTCAAAACGCTTTACGGGATAAAAACAACCAGAACAGCAGCAACAACAATATTGTATTTCGTTGCACTTTGAAAACCAAGTAATAACTTAACTATACAGTACGTGCAAACGTTTCGTATGTTGCTGTCGTGAATGTCTGCGTACCCATAAGTATCTTATTTGCCTTGAGTCTGTCTACAGTATCTCTGTCCCACTACCCCCATCTCTCCCTCAATTCAATTCAAGGTGTTTTATTTGCATGACAGATGGGTACAATTCTTGTTGGGAATGTATACTTTGATATTTACACCCGGCGCGGCACCGAGGGAGCGTCTGCATTTATAACTTGGTTTTTAAAATTAGTCAAGCAATATGAAGCATCTTCTTTTACTTTTGAGTCCCTTAAATACATTGAACACAGCTTTCTCACCACTTAAGATTGCTCTTGATACCATCCTTACACAAAGCAGAAGGGAGATTTTAGTGCCTGAGCATAAAAAGAATAGGAGCATACTGCAACGCGTGTGAAGTCCATAAACGATATTAATTTTGGAACTTAAACGTTCAGTATATGGCTGGTCTCGGTACTTTAAAGAAAACATACACACCAGTATTCCATTTCTCCCTAAACATTTTAAGCATCGAAGTCTTTAAGTAACGCGATACCGGAGTCAACAAGCATACTTTTAGAATTTGATTAAAAGGGAATATAATATGGAATCGCGTATCTCAAGAAATTAATATGCAATAACTGAGTCAAGGGACTCAGAGGATCCAAGGCTAGACTGAGTATAATAGGCTTCGGGCTTCTATTGTGACATCTACTGTAAATTACAGAAATGTTAAAAGTAAACAAAATAAAGTAACTAAAATGTGGTCTAAAATCACCCCTTTAGACACCCCTTTTACTTCACTGGTGTCAGATATGAAAGGCAATAGTCTCCCGTTCTGTCTGCTGTGTGTTGCAGCAGAGGGACTCCCTGCCGCTGAAAGGGGCAGAGTAACTTGCATGCCCTCTAGTACAGTTTACACATGCACGACTTTAAAAGCTAGCAAGACAGGTTTCGATTCACATTAGCTGGCGAGCCTTGTTAAAAAAACGAATGATAATGTAACATGCCACTGTTCATGAACAAAGTTATACTGAGATTTCCTAAGATACGCGATTAAAAAATAAATAAATAAAAATTTGAATCTCCCGCGGAACACATTCCATAAGAATCAGTGGTTTTACAGTATATATCGCCTTTAAAGGTGGCTTCTCAAAACGCTTTACGGGATAAAAACAACCAGAACAGCAGCAACAACAATATTGTATTTCGTTGCACTTTGAAAACCAAGTAATAACTTAACTATACAGTACGTGCAAACGTTTCGTATGTTGCTGTCGTGAATGTCTGCGTACCCATAAGTATCTTATTTGCCTTGAGTCTGTCTACAGTATCTCTGTCCCACTACCCCCATCTCTCCCTCAATTCAATTCAAGGTGTTTTATTTGCATGACAGATGGGTACAATTCTTGTTGGGAATGTATACTTTGATATTTACACCCGGCGCGGCACCGAGGGAGCGTCTGCATTTATAACTTGGTTTTTAAAATTAGTCAAGCAATATGAAGCATCTTCTTTTACTTTTGAGTCCCTTAAATACATTGAACACAGCTTTCTCACCACTTAAGATTGCTCTTGATACCATCCTTACACAAAGCAGAAGGGAGATTTTAGTGCCTGAGCATAAAAAGAATAGGAGCATACTGCAACGCGTGTGAAGTCCATAAACGATATTAATTTTGGAACTTAAACGTTCAGTATATGGCTGGTCTCGGTACTTTAAAGAAAACATACACACCAGTATTCCATTTCTCCCTAAACATTTTAAGCATCGAAGTCTTTAAGTAACGCGATACCGGAGTCAACAAGCATACTTTTAGAATTTGATTAAAAGGGAATATAATATGGAATCGCGTATCTCAAGAAATTAATATGCAATAACTGAGTCAAGGGACTCAGAGGATCCAAGGCTAGACTGAGTATAATAGGCTTCGGGCTTCTATTGTGACATCTACTGTAAATTACAGAAATGTTAAAAGTAAACAAAATAAAGTAACTAAAATGTGGTCTAAAATCACCCCTTTAGACACCCCTTTTACTTCACTGGTGTCAGATATGAAAGGCAATAGTCTCCCGTTCTGTCTGCTGTGTGTTGCAGCAGAGGGACTCCCTGCCGCTGAAAGGGGCAGAGTAACTTGCATGCCCTCTAGTACAGTTTACACATGCACGACTTTAAAAGCTAGCAAGACAGGTTTCGATTCACATTAGCTGGCGAGCCTTGTTAAAAAAACGAATGATAATGTAACATGCCACTGTTCATGAACAAAGTTATACTGAGATTTCCTAAGATACGCGATTAAAAAATAAATAAATAAAAATTTGAATCTCCCGCGGAACACATTCCATAAGAATCAGTGGTTTTACAGTATATATCGCCTTTAAAGGTGGCTTCTCAAAACGCTTTACGGGATAAAAACAACCAGAACAGCAGCAACAACAATATTGTATTTCGTTGCACTTTGAAAACCAAGTAATAACTTAACTATACAGTACGTGCAAACGTTTCGTATGTTGCTGTCGTGAATGTCTGCGTACCCATAAGTATCTTATTTGCCTTGAGTCTGTCTACAGTATCTCTGTCCCACTACCCCCATCTCTCCCTCAATTCAATTCAAGGTGTTTTATTTGCATGACAGATGGGTACAATTCTTGTTGGGAATGTATACTTTGATATTTACACCCGGCGCGGCACCGAGGGAGCGTCTGCATTTATAACTTGGTTTTTAAAATTAGTCAAGCAATATGAAGCATCTTCTTTTACTTTTGAGTCCCTTAAATACATTGAACACAGCTTTCTCACCACTTAAGATTGCTCTTGATACCATCCTTACACAAAGCAGAAGGGAGATTTTAGTGCCTGAGCATAAAAAGAATAGGAGCATACTGCAACGCGTGTGAAGTCCATAAACGATATTAATTTTGGAACTTAAACGTTCAGTATATGGCTGGTCTCGGTACTTTAAAGAAAACATACACACCAGTATTCCATTTCTCCCTAAACATTTTAAGCATCGAAGTCTTTAAGTAACGCGATACCGGAGTCAACAAGCATACTTTTAGAATTTGATTAAAAGGGAATATAATATGGAATCGCGTATCTCAAGAAATTAATATGCAATAACTGAGTCAAGGGACTCAGAGGATCCAAGGCTAGACTGAGTATAATAGGCTTCGGGCTTCTATTGTGACATCTACTGTAAATTACAGAAATGTTAAAAGTAAACAAAATAAAGTAACTAAAATGTGGTCTAAAATCACCCCTTTAGACACCCCTTTTACTTCACTGGTGTCAGATATGAAAGGCAATAGTCTCCCGTTCTGTCTGCTGTGTGTTGCAGCAGAGGGACTCCCTGCCGCTGAAAGGGGCAGAGTAACTTGCATGCCCTCTAGTACAGTTTACACATGCACGACTTTAAAAGCTAGCAAGACAGGTTTCGATTCACATTAGCTGGCGAGCCTTGTTAAAAAAACGAATGATAATGTAACATGCCACTGTTCATGAACAAAGTTATACTGAGATTTCCTAAGATACGCGATTAAAAAATAAATAAATAAAAATTTGAATCTCCTGCGGAGCACATTCCATAAGAATCAGTGGTTTTACAGTATATATCGCCTTTAAAGGTGGCTTCTCAAAACGCTTTACGGGATAAAAACAACCAGAACAGCAGCAACAACAATATTGTATTTCGTTGCACTTTGAAAACCAAGTAATAACTTAACTATACAGTACGTGCAAACGTTTCGTATGTTGCTGTCGTGAATGCCTGCGTACCCATAAGTATCTTATTTGCCTTGAGTCTGTCTACAGTATCTCTGTCCCACTACCCCCATCTCTCCCTCAATTCAATTCAAGGTGTTTTATTTGTTTGACAGATGGGTACAATTCTTGTTGGGAATGTATACTTTGATATTTACACCCGGCGCGGCACCGAGGGAGCGTCTGCATTTATAACTTGGTTTTTAAAATTAGTCACGCAATATGAAGCATCTTCTTTTACTTCTGAGTCCCTTAAATACATTGAACACAGCTTTCTCACCATCCTTACACAAAGCAGAAACTGTCCGATGACTCACAGTACAAGTGGAAAGATTACAGATTTTAATCGTCTTTAATTTTGTCTTTAATTTTGCCTGTGGAGTGTATCTTATTAAGCTCTAAATTGCATTTTGAGCGCGGTTTTTTACTTTTTTTTAATTGCATTTTGGGCGCGGACAGCACATACAAGGGTTAATGAACTGCGCCAAGAAATTTAAAATAGTATTCTTTAGGTGTGAGGGTAGGAGTGGACCGCAGCAGGCATAATCAGCAAACCAGGAAAACAAAGAACAGGACAGGTGAGATGTGTATCCAGAAAGCGAGTGATCAGAAAAAGGAAATGGAAAACGCAGAAAAAGAAAACGCTTTACAGGATAAAAACAATAACAACAGTAGTGGCTGGGCAAACGATTTTTTTTATCGAAATACAAATTGAGATACTGTACTGTATAATGATGTGCATGAACAAAGGTATACTGCAATTTTCCTTAGATACGCGATTAATGCTTCGTAGGAGGAGGCGGTCTTTTCCTCTTGTCTAACAGTTTGTCCACAAACAAAACATTCCTGTTAGACAAAAGGAATTGAAAAAAAACAATTTTGTCAATGAAAACCGGTGTGTGTGTCTCTCCCTGCTGGATGTTCCTCTCACAAACTGCTGAATGAATAAAATAATTTTATTGAAAATGCGTTTGCGATTGTCTGGTATTTAATCTGGTCCCTTTTAACTGTTTTTCGATCTACTGTATTGCTTTGAGATGCCACTTTTAAAGGCGATATGTAAAATAAAGTTTTTTTTATTATTGTTATAGAGAAACATGATCAGATTTTCCCTTGTTCAGAAAAAAGATCTAAAGTGCTACACATAACTTTCTTAATTCGATGTATTTAAAGCAGTGAACTACTGTAGGTGTCACATAACATTCAGAAATACAATCACGTATTTGACAAATAAAAACGATTATAATCTAATCCTTCCACGTTTGATCCCAAAATCCCAAGAAATATAAATCTTGACGGGTAGAAAGCTATGCTGAAAGTTTATTAAGATGCTTAGAAGACAAAGATACTGTATCAATTTATGTTGCATTAGCCTGATTATGATTAAAAAACACATATAATTAAACACGCGTTTGCGATTTAAATCAGAACACGATTTAAATCAATATCGATTCCATATTATATTAGCAGAAAAGCTTAAAACTACCACTTTTTCACACGCTATTTCACATGCTAGTTAAATACTTCGATGCTTAAAATCGTTAGGGAGAAATGGAATACCGGTGTGTATTTTTCCTTTAAAGTGCCGAATCCTGGAATCTGACTGGCTGACACCCCTCTGAAGTGGTTCCATAAAATCTGGTATACGGAAAAGAAAGCGTTGATAAATACAAGTGTCTTTTAATACACTCTTTGCTGTGCTCTTGAGGATCCTTGTGATATTTTAAGCTCTAGTTGAATGATAAGTGTCGCATTTTAAATCATTTTCGTAGTTAGAAATTATGAAACGCCCTGTTAAAAGCAAGGAAGTTTTTATGCCCGTTGAAGTAAAACAAAATGCCTGACAAAGTATGGCTTGGACAGATTCCAAGTGCTTGTACAAATGTGCTAAAGAAATTATACTTTGAGTATACAGCTTGTCTAAAGTCATCCATTATTAATACTATTAGTAATATCTTCAGTAAAGGCTTTGATGCATAAATATTTATGATAAAGGTAGGCTGTGTACTTTTGTCCAACTGAGCAATCTTGCTTTCATAAAATATACCAACATTTTAATGACTGATGATTAACATGCTGTAATACACAGTTCAAAATTAAAGGCTCAAATGCTGTACATGAGAGGTTAAGCTCCCCCTGGCGGTTTTACAAGGCGACGCCGGATAGTTAACCACGTGACACCACGTTAACTGCGTCATACCGCGTGATACTGTGACACGCCCACCGGGGTATGCCGCGAAATACCTCACGCATTTTGAATGGCTGCATCTGTATGAACAAGATGGCACAGACACCAGTCTTCAGAAAATATGATACGAACTTAGAGACTTCAGACGGGACAATAAAGAGCAGCTTACGGATATTAAACAGGAGCTGAGCAAGGTTAATAAGAGACTGGATAAGGCAGAGGGACGGATCGAAGAAGTGGAAACAAGGGTCTTAACAACAGAAACTGTGATAAAGAAACTCTTGCAACGACAAATAACTTTGGAAACTAAATTAACAGACCAGGAAGGAAGATCGCGCAGAGAAAACATTCGGATTTAAGGAATCCCCGAAGAATCGGAGGGTCACTGCATGGTCACCTTCCTTGAAAATCTGCTAAGGGGGGAACTCTTGATGTACCGAAGGACGTGGAACTGGGAATTGAAAGGGCGCATAGAGCGTTAGCGCCGAAACATAAAGGCTCGAACACCAAACCGCGCTCCATTGTCGCCAAGTTTTTAAGCTACAAGATGAAAGAGGAAGTGTTGCGTAAAGCTTGGCAAAAGAAAGAACTTTTCCACAATAACAAATGATTTTATGTGGATCATGATTACCCACCGACAGTACTAAAAAAACGTATGGAATGTTCTGAAGTAAAAAAGGTGCTGAAATCGCAGAAAATAACATTTCAGACTCCTATTCCACCGAGGCTGCGGGTGTTTTATGAAGACTGCACCTGCCTATACCATTCGGCAGCAGAAGCCACAAAGGACATGGCAGAGCGGGGACTTAAAGTACAAGTTATACAGCCAGCGCCTACACTGGAAGAAGAAATCGAGCAACTGTTTACTTGGCAGAAGGCTGGCAGACAGTGTAGCCCTGGGAAAGAACAGTCCTCGAAACAGCAATATAAGGAGAAATTACAGAGTTTCAGAAGACCCCCCTAGCAAGACTGAAGTAAATGAATACAGTGAGCCATTAAAAGTTTAGTTTTTTTTTTAAAATACGTTTCCTGCGATGTTTTAAGAGAATTTGTAAATGTCGAGATAGATACTTGGTGATTACGACTTAGTGACTTTTTATTTTTCTGGTTACTCTCTTTTTTTTCTTTTTATAATATAAGTTTGGTTTTGCCATCACACCGTTTGCTTAAGGGCCCTCCTTCAGAAGAGAAGGAGGATTTCCCTAACTGACTTTCCCTTTTTAAAAAAAAAAAGACAAAAAGAGAAGCCCACACAGGGTTCTTTTGAAAAGAACCCCACAGTTGGAAGAAAGTACTGTGATTGAGATGGAGATGGATACAGTTTTGTTTAAGATTGTTTGGTTAGTGTTTTTGTTTGTGGTACATTATTAGGAAAAATGATGGGAAGAGGATGTTTAACAATATGAAACATATGTTGTATGGGAGAGATTTTGAAAGTTTTTCCATTTACATAAAATATGTCCAAGCAAGACCTTAAAATAGTTACATTTAATGTTAATGGAGTACTTAACCCTATTAAGAGAAGTAAGATTTTGTCTAAAATGAAGAAAGAAGGGGCTCATATTTCTTTTTTACAAGAAACACATTTGATTGTATTGGAACATTAGAAATTAAGGAGAATGGGTTTCTCAAAAATCTATTTCTCCTCATATAAATCTGGCCATAGGAGAGGAGTGGCTATACTGATATCTCAAAAGGTTCAATTTGAGTTACTTACAGAAGTTAAAACCTGTTAGTGCGGATCGAATTCACCGAGGGGCACTCCTGTCTCCTCAGATGACACTTTTTATTTTTAAGATAAACGCGAGATAAACAACGTTTGTTTGAAACCGCTCCACAAATTTTCTCACATGCACGTATTCTCCAATATCACCACAACAAAACCATAAAGTTTGTTTCCACAGACATGACACTATTATCCAATAAACCAATAAATTAATGAACTAGCAGAATCCCAATAAAAACACACGGCATCCCGGCAAGCACAGCATGTCAATATCATACATTTTTACCAACAAAACCGCAAAAGCAAAAACCAGCAAATATATACAGATGCAGCCATTCAAAGTGCGCGTTACAGACACGTACCGCAGGTGGCATCGCGCATTGTGACGCAAGATGACGCACGGCACCGCAGTACGTGATTGGTTGACCGACAGGGGCACTCGTGGTCCGTTGGTCTGTCGTAGAAAGACTTACAGTAAACGTGTTTGCTGTGCCCGTTGTAGATATTGAATTTTACCACTGAAGGGAAATCTTAGTAGCTGAGCATAAAAAGAATAGGAGCATACTGTAACGCGTGTGAAGGCCATAAACGATATTAATTTTGGAACATAAACATACAGTACTGTATATGGCTGGTGTTGGTAAAAAATACACACCAGTATTCCATTTCTCCCTAAACATTTTAAGCATCAAAGTCTTTAAGTAAAGAGATACCGGAGTCAACAAGCATACTTTTAGAATTTGATTAATAGGGAATATAATATGGAATCGCGTATCTAAAGAATTTAATAACGATATGAATATATTCGTGAACTGTGACAGGGCTGTGTAGGGCTGTTTCGCCTCCCTCTTCATGCGACTTCCCCTGTAGCCTACTGGTCTACGTGCCTGCTTACCAACTCACGGGTTGTGTGTTCAAATCCAGCTGGTGCTGGACTTTTCTTTTAACAAATATTTCTTCGAAAAAATAGAATAGCGATATTATGGACAATCAATTGACTTTTATATTTCAAAATATCACAACATGATCGATTCTAAGTCATTTTTGATAACAATAAATAGTCACCTTCTTCCCTTCTGATAACGGTCCCTGCTTCTGCTTCCTGCTTCTATTGTGTGTGTGTGTGTAATAGAGTACATTTTTATAGAGAAATGGAGGCTGGACAGTATGCGATACAATATAAACATTTATATTGATTTAAATCGTGTTTTGATTTAAATCACAAACGCGTGTTTAATTATATGTGTTTTTTTAATCATAATCAGGCTAATGCAACATAAATTGATACAGTATCTCTGTCTTATTTTTATTAAATAAAGTGCATTTTTGCACACTATATGTGCAAATGTTTTATGATATGTCGCTGTTGTGAATGTCTGTGGACATGTGCTGGCTGGACAGGAGGCTCTACTGTACACAGAGAGCTTAGAAGACAAAGATATCAATTTATTTTAGTCAAAAATTTATATATCACCTTTAAAAGTGGAATCTCAAAGCAAAGTAAATACCCAACACTGATTGAACCCATCTGCCATACTAATAAAACACCTTGAATTGAATTGAATTGAATTGAGGGAGAGGGGGGGGAGGGCGCGCGGCAAATAAGATACACTCCACAGGCATCCACAACAGCAACATATGAAACGTTTGCACATATAGTTAAGTTATTACTTGGTTTTCAAAGTCGGGAGACATTAGAGGCTTGCCACACCCGGACTGTTAAACCAACGCATTAGCATGTCAAAGCCCATTGAGGACCCGGGCGCAATAATTGTTTTGTCCCTTGATTTACTGATCTGCATTAATTATGGAAATCGAGTTCCTGCTCTGTGCAGACGACCTGGTCCCGCTGTCGCCCACAGAACAGAGGCTGCGCCAGAACCTGGCACTGCTGGAGCTGGACAAGACCAGAGTTATGGTTTTCCAGAAAAAAAGCCAGACCTCAGGGAAACAGGTACAAATTCACACTTAACAACACATTAACACCTAACAACGGGAGCAGGGACGAATTAGGCCAGTACCCACTATTGTTAAACATACAGAAAAGGATATTAAAGTATTGAATATTAGTATTGGCTTTAGTATTAGCCATACAGAACATTAAAGTGCCCCTTTTCCATTCAGCGGGTGCCTGAGCCGCTGTGTCCTATCTTCTGACAGTCGCCGTTGTGAACAAACATTTCTTTGAAAAAATGAGACGTTTCCCTTGGTCAGAGATATAAATATATAATATATAAATAAATTAAATTTAACTAACATGTGAAATAACGTGTGAAAAAGTGGTAGTTTAAGCTTTTCTGCTAATATAATATGGAATCGCGTATCTAAAGAATTTAATAACGATATAATTATATTCGTGTACTGCGACAGGGCTGTGTAGGGCTGTTTCGCCTCTCTCTTCATGCGACTGTACCAGGAAGAGGATTTCTTTCTATTCGAAACGTGTATTTTAAAAGTTTAAGAAGTAAAAACCTTACAGCGTACACAGATTTCTAAACTGATCAGGATCGTTATCTTTGTCTTATGCATAATAATGTTCACCGCTCTGTCCAGCAAATTAATAATAAACTTTATTTTATATAGCGTTTTAAACGAATAAGTAATTAGATTGCTCATAAACCTAATCACTTGCTTTTTCTTTTTATTTAGGCTCAGATTTCAACTATAGATCTTATTATTAATAACCATAATAACAACCAACCAACAAAAACAACCATATAAACATAATACCAACCAAAAACATAGATAACGACCACAATACAAAATCAAATATATCAAACCATTATACTCTCGCAAATTCCTCCAATTATCATAATCCCGCCCCTTATGCAAAACCAAACCCTCCTCCCATCCCAGTTTATCCTCTTTATCATATCAAAATCCACCTCAATTTTCAACATAAAGCATTACTGCTTACTGGGTTCTTGAGGGTGGGGGAGGTGTCTTTCGCTGGAAATCTCGCCTGCTTCTACTTTACGAGTACAACCCCCTCTCTGCAGGAGTGCTGGCTGTGACGAATTAAACCGGTTTCACAAGTATTTTTAAAGTAGGAAGTACAGTGTTAACTGGTAGCTGGGCTCCTCAATGGAATCGCTTTAACATGCTAATGCGTTGGTGTAACAGTCCGGGAGTGGCAAGCTTCCAATGTCAACTCGACTCGATTGGAAGACAATGAACGTATTTTAGCCCTAAATGAATTAATAGCAAACATGGTTTACATAAAATACATTTTTCCAAGAAAGTTTATAATAATACGATCTATAGTTGAAATCTGAGCCTAAATATAAAGGAAAAGAATTTTCAGAGAGCAATCACGCTGTGTTTATGTAGAAAAAGCGATTAGGTTTATGAGCAATCTAATTACCTATTCGCCTAAAACGCTATATAAAATAAAGTTTATTTAGAGATGAATGATCAGTGTCGCAGTTTAAATAATTTTCGTAGGAGGGCTTGGACAGATTCCAAGTGCATTTTTGCAATTTACGTTGTAATACAGTTTAGAATACAGTTAGTCTAAGCTTTATCAGCTTTATTTATTGGTTGCAATTTAGAAAAAGTCAAAAACCGCACTCAAAATGCAATTTAGAGCTTTCTGGCAAGGGGAGACACCCAAATTATAATGTAACATGCCACTGTTTGTGCATGAACAAAGTTATACTGCAAATTTCCTTAGATACGCGATTAAAAAAAATAAATTTTTTGAATCCCCGGCGGAACACACTCCATAAGAATCAGCGCTTTTATACAGTATATCGCCTTTAAACACATATATTTAAACACACGTTTACGATTTAAATCAAAACGCAATTCAAATCAATATAAATGTTTATTTTGTAACACATAGGTGACTATTCATTGTTATTAAAAAGACTTAAATTCGATCATGTTGTGATATTTAGAAATATAAATTTGTTTGGTGCGAGTGAAGTTTTATTTAATCTCTGACCAAGGGAAACGTTTCATTTTTTCAAAGAAATGTTTGTTAAAAAATAAAGTCATACAGTAGATCCATGGGATTCAATCACAGACCATGTGATATGGGAGTCAGGAAACTAACACACAGCGCCACCAGATTTGATAACACTATAAAAACTCTATAAAATAATGTGACTAGGCACAGAACAAGTTTACAGCACAGTACAATAATAAATGCTGACCATGACTTTAGAAGCATAAATTACCTTACACTCAATTTAAACACAAGGTGTCTTTAGCCCTCTAAGCTGGTTCATACAGAATTGTAGAGATCCAGGCTCAGAACACACAGCTTCATTGGCGAATACATATGCAGGACAACTAGAGAAGACGTTTTACAGAGGATTGATTTTTAGAAACATCCCATCAGTGACATCACTGAAGTCAACTCCTACTGTAGGTAACTGTCGTGTGGATAGTTTCACAAGAATCAGACAAAGGTTTAAGCATCGCTTGTTCTAGATAAAACTGCAAAAAAAAACAACAACCCATAATGTACTTCTTTGCGGCTCTGTTTGCCCAAATCATATATTCACAACGTGAAATTAGAAAATAATATTACGTAACCAAAATCCGCAATATGGAAACAGAACCGGTGTAATTGTTGACAGATGATGTTCTCGTAACATTTTCACAAGACAAACTACAACATTTAAAAAATGACTTGTATGTACTTGATATCTCTAATCAATCCACGGCGATATAGTTAAAGCAGTCCCCGCACAAAATGAAACTAAAACGCCCTGGGCATACCATTTCGCGCTTCTTATCAGTTGCTCAAAAGTAATTTGACCGTATGAAATGCATAATATAAACCTAGAAGCATATACAGTACGTGAGCAGTATTTACGTAGTATCGGTGTCAAGACATACCTCTCAAATACTGTAAATCAAGTTAAAAATATCTCAAGACCGATTCTGGTCATAATGAAACCATGTTTCGTGTATGTTTTCTTTAAAGTACCGAGACCAGCCATATACTGTATGTTTATGTTCCAAAATTAATATTGTTTATGGCCTTCACACGCGTTGCAGTATGCTCCTATTCTTTTTATGCTCAGGCACTAAGATTTCCCTTCAGTGGTAAAATTCCATATAAATATTCAATACTTAAACGGGCACAGTTAAGACATTAAATATACATATACATACTGTATACAGTACAGTTTGCATACGGTAATATGTTTATGTTCCTAAATCAATCTCTTTTATGAGTATGTGAAAGGCATGGTGAATCGATTCTCAAAAATTACTGTACTTTGCATGATTGGAAAAAAATGCGTGATTGCAAAATGCTGTGGTGTTACTTTTACAAAGACGGTCAATGAAAAAAAGAATGTGGACCAGGGCAATACTTTGAGTTTACAGCTTGTCCAAGGTCATTTATTATTAATACTATTAGTAATATCTTCGTTAAAGACTTTGATGGCCACAGCTCAAACATGAGAGGTTGAGCTTTATTAGCTCCACCTTGCGGATATTCCGGATACTATTATTTTGCTAGCGGTATTTACCGGAAACTTGCGGTATTTACCGGTAACTCGCGGTAGACTGCGTACAGCGTACCGGAAAATAATGCGGTATCGCCCGCGCATTTTGAATGGCTGCATCTGTATATATCCCATGTTTTTACCTTATTCTGGAGCATGATATATATCCAAAATAACCCAGACTAGTTTATCTCAAGAGCTAGAGACTAGTAAACGTTATTGATTACGTAGTAAATGTTTGAAGAACGGCCTCCAGAAATAAGGTGATTTGATTGGTAAAAACCGCTGTCATTCACTGTATTTTCAGCCATTCAGAGCCCTTAGGGGGTGAGACTTCCTCTAGAAGCTTCAGGCTGTATTTTAAGCTGTCAATCATTCTCAGAAGGGGTAATCAATCAGTTTTTTATCAGTTTCTTATCAGTGCTCCTTTTTTTTCCACACCAGAAGGCAACTCTGAGGTTTTTTTTCATTGCATAACAGCAGATAAAGGCTCTCTAGCAGTGTCTATAGGTTTTTATAGCAATTGCAATGGTTTTTATTCTTATTATTTTCAATATTTTTATGATTTTTTATCATAGGCGTGACATTTAATTCCAGGTCCAGTCTTCACAAAACATGATGTAGAATTTTTTCTAATTGGTCAATTTGTTCCAGATTTTTATCCAAGCTAGTAGACACCTAGAACAAGGTTTTCAAATCATTCCCAGGCCTTTGACATGCATATAGTTGAAAAATCTGACCTCTGAAGGCCAAAAAAACATGTTCGCCAGCTGTTTTTTTTTTTTTTCATATGTTTGTCTGCTGAGTGGACACATTAAGAAATATAAGAAATTTGACTATTCACACTCAAAGCCAAGGGGGTTAGCTTCAATTTAAGACCTGAACCAGGCTCCTGCTATGTTCTGCTGCAGAGATATAACAAATGTTTAAGGGGGAGGAAATTCCAGGCGGAAATTGGCTAAATATGTCACCGGTAGTAAACGGTTAAAGATAAGGAGGGGAGGTACGTATTAGTATTGGGAAAAATGGAAGGGGAATTACTAACATTACTTAATGTATATGCTCCACCTGGTAGTGATTTTAATTTTTATTTAAAAAAATGGTCGATTTGATGGTTAATGCACAAGGGATACTGATATGTGGAGGTGATTGGAATGTGCGTCTTAACCCCAGGCTTGATTCTACAAATACATCTTCTCAGAGAGATAAGTCACTGTATAAAAAGATTAATGTACTGATGGGGGAAATGGGAATAATAGATCTTTGGAGAGATTTCTATCCAAGTGGGTGGGATTACACTCACTATTCCTTCCCTCATTCAGTACATTCAAGGATTGACTATTTTTTTATACACAAGAGAGATAGACATAGGATTCAAGAGTGCGATATTGGTAGAATTGATTTTACAGACCACGCTCCTATGTCATTGTCCTTACAATTAAGTAATAATCGGGGAGATACAACATGGAGGATGAACTCAAGTCTGTTGAACAATCCACAATGTAAAGAACAGATAAAACAAGAAATAAAAATATTTTTGGAAGAGAATGAAAATGGGGAAGTGGGACCAGAGATGATATGGGACGCATTAAAGACAGTTATAAGGGGGGAAATTATTGCTCTTAGCAGTCATAAGAAGAAGGTAAAGCAGTTACAATTATCTAATCTGAATATAAAGTTAAAATAGTTGGAGAAAAAACATCAAGAAAAACAGGATTCAAAAATCATGCAAGAAATAAAGAAGCTTAGAAAGAAAATTGATGTCTTATATACACACGGAATTGAAAAAATATATATATTTACTAGATTATGAATCAGGGTCAAAATCACTAAAGCTTTTGGAAAGAAAATTCAAAAAACAACAGACCGATAATACAATATATAAAATAAGGGACCAGAACTGTAATGGTGTATTATATAAATGGGAAGAAATTCAAAACACTTTTACAAATTATTATAGAAAATTATATACACAACCCCATTCAGAAAGTGAAGAAAAGATGGATACTTTTCTGGAATCTCTCAGTTTACCAACTCTTACGGAAGATCAAAATAATATATTAAAAACGACGATAACACCAGAAGAATTTAATTCAGTGATTACGAGCCTCAGTGCTAATAAATCACCTGGAACTGATGGTTTTAATTCGGAATGGTATAAAATCTTCTGAGCTGAATTAATACCAAATCTTCTTTCTGCTTGTAACTCGGCATTAATTAATGGAAAAATGCCCCCATCATGGAGAGAGGCTATCATCTCAGTTATCCCTAAGGAGGGGAAAGATAGATTAGATTGTGAATCATTCAGACCAATCTCAATCCTTAATGTGAATTATAAAATTTATACAGCAATACTGGCTAAAAGAATTGAAAAGATTCTCCCTCATTTGATACACTATGATCAAACAGGGTTTATTCAAAATAGACAAACCCATGATAACATTCGATGCACATTGCATATCATGAACCATATTCAGCAACATAATTTAGAAGCTTCTTTGATGAGCCTAGATGCTGAGAAAGCTTTTGATTCTGTTAGTTGGAAATACCTCTGTAGGGTTTTAGGTAGGTTTGTTTTTTGTAAAAATATTATTAAAGGTATTCAAACTTTATATGATAGATCAACAGCACGAATTAAAGTAAATGGTTATTTATCTGACAGAATAACTTTAGAACGAGGGACTAGACAAGGCTGCCCTTTATGTCCATTGCTTTTTGCTCTATATATAGAGTCACTATCCCAGTGGATATGACAAAATAACAAAATTAAAGGTATTTCTATGCAAGGGAATGAGCACAAGATAGCACTGTACGCAGATGACATTTTATTATATCTGGAGGATCCCACTAGTTCTTTTCTAGAAGTAATGAAACTCTTAGATAGCTTTGTCTTGCTGGCAGGCTATAAGTTAAATGTTCAAAAAACACAAATTCTAACTTTTAATAAATCGGGAGGGTTGTAATTAAAAGGCAAATACCACCTTAAGTGGGACCAAAGTTCAATGAGATATTTAGGAGTCTATTTACCAAAAGATATTTCGGTATTAGCAACAATTAATTATGGACCCCTTATAACTAAAATTAAAGCAGATATATTGAAATGGAACCTAATCCCCTTTATGAGTTTCAGTTCTAGAATTGAATCTGTAAAAATGAATCTACTGCCTCGACTACTCTTCCTATTTCAAGCTCTCCCTTTAGAAGTCTCTGCAAAACAATTTTCAGAATGGGATAAGATGATTTCTAGGTTTATTTGGCAGGGGAGAAAACCTAGAATTAGATTCAAAACATTGCAACTTTCAAAAGATAAAGGGGGTATGGCTTTACCAAATTTGAAAGATTATTATTATGCATCTCAAGTTAAACCTCTCATTAATTCCTGTAATCCAGAATATCAAGCCAGATGGAAAGATATTGAATTATCCCTTGTAAATAGCCCCCCAATTCAGGCACTATTAGGTAATAGGAATTTAGACAAAATTACTGAAAAAATATTCAATCCATGTATAAAGTTTCAATTAAGGGCATGGAATATGATCACAAAAGAGTATAATTTAGGTGAGGCAGTAAAGATACTCAGATGGTCCGCCTATGATATGGAGTTTAAACCAAATAAATATGATAATAGATTTAAAATTTGGACTACAAAAGGAATAACTGTATTTTGTAATATAATGGATAAGAATCAGTTACAAAGTTTTCAGTATTTGAAGGAGAAACATAATTTGGAGAATTTAGATTTTTATAGATCTCTTCAAATGTGCCACTATTTTAATAAGGAGATAATATATATTAATTATATATTAATTAGATATTAATAAGGGGAGATTTAGATATTGTTAATGATTGGGTAGTGAAAATAGTTACAGAAGCCTACAAATCAGAATTAGGTAAAGGTATTATATCTAGATTATATAAAAGTTTTATGGAAAAGAAATCATATTTTACAGAGTATATAAAAGATAAATGGGTGAAAGAAAGTGAAGTTAGAATTTCGAATGAAGAGTGGCTTAAAATTTGTGAATTTCAATGGAGAGAGTTTTGCTGGAAAAACATTGTTCGATTTTTCATTACTCCTAGTCAGAAGGCGCACCATACGGAGGAAAACTCTAAGTGTTGGAGACAGTGTGGAAACCAAGGTAATCATTGGCATATATTCTGGAACTGCCCTAAAATAAGGCTTTTCTGGAAGGAGTTACATGAGGCCCTGGAAACTATATTTGAAAGGAATGTACCCTTTACATTTGAGGCTTTATATTTTGGTAAACTGGATTTTGTTTGGAGGGGAAGTGATGAATATTTGTTTGTAATCCTTATATCAGCAGGGAAGAAAGCTATAACAAGAAAGTGGCTTCTCACAGATCTACCAACAATGAATGATTGGATTGAATTAATAAAGGAAATATATATAATGGAAAAAATAACATTTTCATTAAAATTACAAATGAAAAAATGTGTCAAATATTGGTTTAGATGGGTTCAGTACATTAAACCTTTAAGGTCAGATTTTGTTGAGATACAAAATAACTTAAATTTAATAAGATACATTTATATAGTCTCCTCCCTTTTCATATTCATAAATGTATTCATCTTCTTTTGAATGTATATAGTTTTGTTAAAAAGTTATATAATTGTAAAAAATAGGGGAACAAACAGGAATTTGTGCCTGTGATGTAAGGCTGAATAATGGTTGTTCATATGTAAAATGGTTTTGTTTTGTTCTCTAAAATAAAAAAAAATACACTTTATGGAGTCCATGTTGTTAAAACACTGTTAAAACCATTCCCAGTACTCTCCCACATCCCTCAGGAACACTTTCCAATATAAAAACTGTATGACACAGATTACATCATTAAAGATCTGCATGCCAAAATATGGTCATTGTTCACTTAGCAAAGTGATAATTCACTTTGATAAGAATTACAAAACATATTGTTACAGCTTAATGTGACTAAGAAGTGTCTCTTAGATTTTAAGTGTGTGACACTTAGCAGAGTAAACACTTCTAGCTTCATGGCCTAGAGGATGTTTGCTGAGCAGAAACAATCGTAAAGTTTACCTTAGTATACCTAGGTAAGTTGTGGGTCAATGATTGTCAAGGAGCAGTACAGAAACACACAATATAAGTTCACATTATGAGCACAGAGGGAAGAAGTAGAGAAGCAGGGAATAAGGAGACGAGAGACAAGAATCTAGAAGAGCTAGGTCTTTAAGCTTGCACCAGGTGAGAGAGCCTCTACTTCATGATCATCCAAACCAAACCTGATTGGAGCTAAGTATTTGAACCTTGCTAGAGAGATCATGCTATTCTGTGTTTCATGTCTATTCTGGGAACTTGGGTTTCCTGTGTAAAAGATAACTCAATTAGAAATGTCTTTCTTCCTTAGGGTGCATTTTTATGGTTAGGGATATGGGCTCCCATTTATTTTGTCATCCAGGGTGCAGAGAGAGAGATTTAACTTCAGGTTGCATTGTATTTGTCGCAGGATGTGGGCCATTGAGGCAGTAGAAGGCTGGGATTGATTATGTTATGTTGATTTCCTCTCACTCAAGGGTGGTGACTGCAGTTATTTTAATGAATACAGTCCAGCAGGAACAGTCAGTAACAATGGTCACACCCAAGTCATTCAGGAAGCAATTAGGTATCGATACTTGGAGGTGTGAGGAGCTGCTGAGCCAGTTTTATCCAGAACAAGGGAGGAGGAGGGAGATCTGGAGAGTGAACAGGTGATAAGGGCCCATAACACCTAACTCGGTGCTCACACACCCCTCAAACAACACAAACTTCCTCCTGGAAAAATACTAGGCAAACCCGATTATGTCAGGGACAGTGGAAAACCCCCCGAGAGGGACTGGCTAAGGAGAGGGATAAAAACACCTGAGACAGAACAGAGGGGGCTCCTGATTCTCACTGGACCCTGGAGACGACACAGGCAGCACAAAGGAAGCTGCAGAGAGCGAGACCACGGAGGTACCGTCCAAAGACTTTTAAGACCTGAAGGCAAGGAGCTATTAGTTCAGTAACTGATGTAGTGTGCTCTCACAAGGCACCAGTTCTGTAGGGGTTTGGACATTTACTGGGACAATTATTAATTGTAGCAGAAAGTCACAAAATGATTCTTTTAATGGTCTTAGAACCCAACCATGCGGTATAACTCAAACAACGCACACACACAGGTACTAATACACTAAAATACATTTATTAATACATAAAATATGCATGTAAACCTAACAGATCTTATCGAGAGGGTTATCAGAATACAAAAGATATATATTAATTCAGTCACAAAGAGTTACACATATCAAGACGACATACGTTCGGTATATCATTCATTTAGACCGTTTCGTAATTGAACTTGGTTACAACTTCTACATTAGATACTCAAAACAAGTACATAACTCTTAGGAATTAAATTGATATCAATTGGTTGGGATAACAATTGAATTCTCGAGCTGTAATGCAGTAAGTTGAATACTCATCCAATCTCTGGGGATTCAGATCTCCTGCGGGCACAAAGAAACAGCTGCAGACTTGTTGCTGTCCAATCCGCGCTCTCTGGCTCCATGCCAAGCAGTAGCCGTGCTGTTGCGGCTTGCGATGGTGCGCTGCTGATGCTCTCTGAAGACCAGCTAGTTAGTGTTGGCTTTAACTAGCAAAGTTGTGCACAGGAGAAAAGATGACTGTGGGTCCCAGCAGGTCAGGAAGAGGACCGGTTCGTTCCTGATGAAGCTAGTTCTGAATACTGATTCAGCTGTCCACAGTTCTGACCTGTTCACGAGGCTTGCTGCTGATGCTAACCTCGGGTGGATCCCTTGGTTACGCTGGCAACCTCCGCTCTCGACTCTTAGAACAAAGCAAAGTTCTGGCACTTGGACACACTGGCCGTTACGTGGCGGTCCAGGCTGAGTCTCAGGATGGTCAGGAGGCGCACTGCGAGAATGTCCTGTGTTCCCAACTATTCTGGCCTGCGGGCCGTCCTGCCCTGGAATTGTCTCGCACCCCTGGAATTCTCTTTAGAACAGTCTCCAGGAACTCTGTGTTGCCTGTTTTTACCTGGAGGAACTTCAGCTCGTTCATTGGCTGAAAGTTTCATGGGCATCAGAGACCCACGTGGGTTACTCGGCCCTACCAGTCCCTGATTGGTTGATCAAGGTGAGATATGAGTCACTTACTCCTGACACTTAGGAATGCAGTCCAGATGTCTATCTGGCACTCCCTAGACAGATAGGCGCCAATGGATGACCTTTGAACATGATAGCCAGGCTTAGCTAAGTGCATCACCATTTGGGAGCTGTCCCTTCTCAAAAGTAAACACCTTAAATCAGCCTGCATGAATAGCTTCTCTGTGGCTGCACCACAGAGATGAAGAGAAAGATGGGGCCTCACTTGGGAAAGCACAGCAACACTTAATTCTGTCTCATTAACAAGCATTGCCGCTACACTGACGACCACAGGAGACATTGGCATTGGAACAGAGGTACTGTACAGAGACTGTAACACCTGAAGGCAAGGAACAAAGAAACCAGCCCAGCTAGCTGATTCAAACCGAAGGGAATGTAGCACAGCCTGCAAGGATTTCTATTGTTACCAGAACGGAGACTGGGGAAATAGGACTGGGTGGTACCCCTCTCCTTCAAGTGGGCCATTAGAGACTACAGGTACTAAGAAGAAACATTCAAGTGGCCTCTCTTCAGTACTTTACAGGAAAGACTGCTGTCCCTCTGGATTCATTATGACCCTTGGAAGGACCTTTTGTTGCTGCGAATACTGTTTATTGTCTCTTTGGGTGATAGTGAATGTGAATGTAGTTAGAAAATATATACAATACAAATGCTTGTCGCTGGACTGTGTGTGCATTGGTGATTCTGGGAGATAAACAGAACCTGTGGCAATGTAGAGGGGCCCTAGCACCCCGATTGTATTACTAGGTGGTGTAGTCGTACATGAGGCAGGAACATTCCTCGCCCAAAGGGTTCAACTTTTACATATTTAGTTAGAAGGCAGCTTATCTCTTATGTGGCCTCTGTAGGCATTAAGAGTTTAATGCTTATTAGCTGTCCTGGGTTTTCTTGGTGACCAGAATGTTAGGCCTCTGAAATGTCTTGTTTGTAAATACTGTACATAGAGCAACGTGTATGTTTTAATGTTTTGTTGTGTGTAGTGTAGTTTGTGTCTTGCCATTGTATTAAATATCTGTTTAACCAAGTGTGCCTGGATTACTACTCCTCTCACTAAAGCTGTGCCAGATGTGGGGATTATGGTTATGAATAATTATTTTACTTATTGACTAAACCGTTCGATCAATTCCTGATTTTCACAATTTTTGTAACCCCCCCATTTGTAACAATATGAATTATTATTACCGCACACAAAGATTGCTCAACTAATTGTGCAAGAGTATGAATACTTTTGCATATCATTGTAGAAATCATATATTTTTATGCTAATACTTTCAGATCTTCAGACAACTGACCACTTTAATATTTTTCAGTATATATATACATATATTTAATAAACATATATGGGCTTAAACATATATTAATTATATATTAAAACATATATAATGAAAATTCTGGTTTAATTAGAAAGCATCAGAGATAGCATTAGATAAGTATGCAGCTAGACACAACTCTGCATTATATAATCCAACATTTATCTCATTACTCTAATTATCCATCCTGGTGGAATCAATGTTTTTTAAATCATTTGGATGTTAATGTGAACATTTAATAGCATTTACAAATTGCAACAAGCTATCCATTTATACCAAAAACATGTAGATGGGTATGTTTCTAAAAAAATCTTATGGTTAACATCACCTCATCACCTTATCCTGTGTGACATTCTGGAGTACACAGCATACCTGTCTTAACACTTTACTGAAAATGAAATGTCACCCCTTTAATACTAATAACTCACATTTGTAACCAACACAAAACAACTTATTCTTAACAATAATTCCAATATCTTTTTTTACCCAGAAGTACATGGATGTCAAGTAACTGTTTTTTTTTATATAGTCACCACTGTGGAGATTTTGTGAATTTACTGTCACAATGTTTACTGTTACAATGTCATTTTGGAAAAGTTTGGACGTGCTTGTTCTGAGTATTGTACGTTTATATACTTTGTAAAAAGCTATAATATTTTAACCTTTTCTATGAATACTTGTCATCATTATTGCAGTAAAAAAAGGACTCTTAGAATCTCTTTAATAGGGAATACAATATGGAATCTCATAATTTAAGAAATTAATACTGATATTATTTTTTTATATCTAAATATAATATATGTATATAGCTGGTAGTATTACTGTAGTCCACTTTCTTTGTATACGTTTTATTTTTTCTTGGACTCATTCACTCATGATTACTTTCAAAACATTTTAAGCCATTCATTTTAGGTATGTTTTTCTTAGCAGCCCCTTGGTACAGTGGGTTTGTGAATAGGTCTCCATTTAGGAGATCCAAGTTCAATTCTTGCTTAGGGTACAGGTTTTTCTTCTAACCAAAAAAACAGTAAATATTATGTAACTATATTAATTATTATTTACTGTTTTTTATATATCACATCGTATTCAATGTTAAGTTATATTAAAATTGAAATAAAAACCATGATCAGTTTAGAATCTTTGTGCACACTGTAAGTTTTTTACTTTTTAATGAGCTAATGTGAATACTGTCAACAGTGGGAGTAAAAACCAGTTCAACTGATTTAATATAATTAAATTCAAAATACTTTATTTATCCCAGTGGGGAAATTTAACAGAAGCCTTTTCCACAAGCCTTAAAATGAAATAGTATATATTATAATTATAATCAAGAATAACAAAGTGGTTTCAAAAAGACCACTGAAAATATAATAATGTATCTGATCATAATTAACAGTATTAATTTATTGTATGAGTCATTTGTTTTCTCTGGGTTTTCATAACCTTCGCTTTCTTATTAAAATGCCTATTTATGAGAAAGGATGTTTCAGATGTCAATAACTTGTGAAACCCCCAAAATTTCCAGGGAATACTCCCAAAATATATACTGATAGAAAAAAGAAACACAACACCTCTCCTCCATAATCTGGCCTTCCCATCTGTGTGAAAAAGGCTGAGGACTGACTCATCTGTGAAGAGCACCTGATGCCACTGCTGACAAGTCCATTGCAGCCTCTGTGTGGCCCAAGCCAGTCATGTGTGATGTCCAGGAGGTGTGAGCAGAGGACCTCTGACAAGTTGTCTTGCTCTAAGGCCAGCAGCATAGAGCCTCATTGTCCTGTCACTGATGGGGGTATTGTGTCTGCCGGCAGTTTCGGCAGCAGTACGGGTGGCAGATCTGATAAGATCTCTCAGATGGGCCAGTCTGATGTGTTGGTCCTGCTCTGGTGTGGTCACTCGAGGGTGACTGGATCTTGGACATTCATCTGTCCTGCCTGTCTGCTAAAACCTTCTCTGCAGTTGGGACACAGTGGAACAGTTTACTCCATAGTGTCTGGCAACGTTGGCATATGACATGCCTGCCTGCAGTATGCCAATGGCTCTCTCCCTTGCTTCTGATGACATTCAAGGATTTATGTAATGCACAGAAAACTGAGTAAGTGTGGCCTTTTTCTTTGAATTGAGGCCTTTTTAAAGGTGACCTGATCAGGCATTGTTCTACCTGGCCCTTGTTGGGTTAAAGTGCACCTAATGAGCTTTTGTGTGATTGGCAAGTTGCAATGCCTTGCTGCACAAGCTGTATTGCTGGTCAGAGGGCTTAAAACAAATTCACAACTTTTTGTGAAAGTACATAAGCTATGTAGCGGCAAGGCTTATTAAAAATACAGGAATTAAGTTTGCTGCTGCCTTGCCAGTCCCTCTGTCTCTCATCTTGGTGGTGCTGGATACAGAGAGGCCATTCCATTTGGTTCACATTTAAGGTGTTTTTCTAGCTGATAGAGTATCCTGATAAGGAACAGCTCCCAAAGCTGAGATTCACCAGCCACCCTAATAAATGGTAATCTCTGGTGCCTTACTGTCTGGGAGATTCCTTGGGAGAGTCTCATCCCAAGGTTTACAACCCTAAGATCAGAGTGCATTGTTACTCATCATCCACCTCGATCAGCCAATCAGGAACTGGTAGGGCAGGTTAACCCCACGTGGGTCTTGGATGCCCACCAAACTTTCAACCAATGAATGGCCGTAGTTCCTCCAGCTAAAACAGGCAGCACAGGGCCAGGAGGAGGCTCCTCCAGGACATTCTCAGACTCATCTCAGAAAATCACGTAATGACCAGTGTGTCTGAGTGCAAGGACTTTACTTTGTACTAAGAGTCGAGAATGGAGATTACCGCGCGTAACCAAAGGATCCGCCCAAGGTTAGCCCAGCAGCAAGCCTCGTGAACCCACCGCGAACGCTCACCTGACCAACGAGTAACTAAGGTCGGAACTGTGGACAGCTGAATTTCAGGATTCAGGACTAGCGCTACATCGGGAACAAACCGGTCTTCTTCCCTTCTAAAGAATGTGACTTGCTAGGACCCCCACAAACTCTCGGTAGTAAAGCCAGAACTAACTAGCCGGTCTTCAGAGAGCCCACTGCTAGCACGCCGCAGCAGAAATCTCTTCCTCCTTCTCCCCCACATCACGCCGAACCAGGACTGCCTGGCACCGGGCCAGAGGACGCTGACGCAGCAACTGCCTGCCACTGTTTCTTTGTGTCTGCAGGAGATCTGAATCCACACAGATTAGATGAGTATTCAACATTCTGCATTACAGCTTGAGAATTCAGTTGTTACCTCAACCCCAGTTGATATCAATTTAACTCCTATGAGTGATGTACTTGCTTTTGAGTATCTAGTGTAGAAGTTGAAATCCAAGTTCATTTACGAAACGGTATAAATGAATGGTATACTGAATGTATGTCCCTCTTGGTTTGTAACTATTTGTGATTGAATATATACCTTTTGTATTCTGTTAACCCTCACTATAAGATCTGTTATGTTTATATGCACATTTTATGTATTAATAAATGTATTGTCATGTATTAGTATCCGTGTGTGTGCGTTGCTGAGTTATCCCGCTGGATCTGTTTTCTAATAGCCATCAAAGAATCATTTTGTGACTTACTGTTACAATTAATAATTGTCCCAGTAAATGCACAAAAACCCTACAGCTATAATTATAATATTCTCATTCCAGAAAATGTTGTGTTTCTTTTTTCCATCAGTATACATTCGCTGGTATCCTGGTGCATATTATTCTAAATACAATGCACACCAGATCCTGCTGGGAGGCAGATTTTTCTCTACTAGACCAATGTGTATACAACATACATTTTTCAATACATCAAATTGTGCACATAAAAACATATACAGTAACAGCATGCCTGGATACAGATGGCAGATCTTATTGTGAGGGTTACCAAGATATAGAATATATAACAGTTGCGAAGAGATACAAAACAAAAAAATATGCATTTAGTATACCATTCGTCTATACTATCTCATTAATTAGTCTCATTTATTCAGATTCTACATTAGATACTGATACGCAACTACGTTACTTATATGAATTAAATTGATATCAACCTGTGTTGAGATAACGATTGAATTCTTGAGATCGGTAATGTAGAGTATTGGATTTATATTCATCCAGTATGGATTTGTATCTCCTGGAATGGACAGCGAAGGAACAATCCGTGATCTCCTGGCTCAATGCCCAACCAGTCCTGGTGTGGCTCAGAGTCGTGGAGAGAACGAGAGAGAGAGTTCCTCTGTCAGCTTCGTGCTGGACAGTTGTTACTCTCCAGGGGCCTGCTAGTTATCCTCGTGTTGAACTATGAATTTGTGCACAAAGGTGATGTGCAGTTAAAGCAAGTCACTCTGGGGGGAAGAAACTTGGTTTGTTTCCGGCGTAGCGGCTACCTCTGAATAAAAGTATTCAGATTTCGTCAAAAGTCTAACTGTATTGCTCCGTTGATCAGGTGGATACGATGGTGGTTGCTAGCAGCTCATGAAGTCTAGCTGCAGGCTTGACCATGGGCAGAATTCTGTCTTTACATACAGGCTCTCTCTGGCTCGGCACTTGGGAAAAAGGTACAAGGCCCAACACTCAGACTACAGCACTGGCAGTCACGTGATTGTCTGAAAGAGTGCGAGGGTGCACAAAGGAGCAATCTCTGAGCTCTGTGCAATGCCTTTGAACTGCAGGACAATAAGGTTGGTGATTGGTCAAGAGTTTGCTGGGCAGTTGGGGTTTCCATTCCCTGCAGGTTCCTGATTGGTTGATCAACTTGAAGAATGATTGACCATGACCTCTGAATCTAGGACCATAATTCAGATGTGCTTAGAGTCTCACTAGACAACCAGGCGCCAATATCATGATAGCTGGTTGCATCCTGATCCTGGGAACTGTTCCTTATAGGGAAGACAAACATCCCTAAATCATTGCACCAACATGAATGGCTTGAATTAATGAGAGAGAGGAGCCTCACTGAGAAAAGCATAGCAACACAACTTAATTCTGTCTTATTAATATGCATTGCCGCTACAGTAGCCATGATAGAATATGCTGCAGAAGCTGTAAAAGCGCCACCAACATACGGGATTACAAAGACATTCCATTATAAATTGACTAATCTATCACCCTGTCCACTTGAGGAATCCAAAAACTAATGAGTGCCCCTTGCAAGTCCCATCACCTGATCATGGGATCATTATAGAACCCACAAGGAAGTGTATGCCCACTAAGTAACGCTAATCTTAAAGAGAATTGTATATAATTTTTTGTCTGTTTTACATGCTGAATGTGACAATGTGTCTGACACTAGAGATTGAGCCAGGTTTCAGCTGCAGATGAAATACCTCCTGGATACCTTCCTAGGTGGTTTTGGCATGGCAAACTCTATCTGTAACTCTTTTGCTTTGTGGAGTTAGAAGGGTATGAGTGGATTGCCAAGGTTGCTGCGCAGGGTATCCAGGAATTAGCAGATGGTGGTGACTCCACATAAGCAACCCTTACACTCCAGTTCAAATTGGTCCAAAAGAATACCAGTCTGATTCAAGGTCTTATACAACATGATGAAATCGACATGAATGTAGCCAAGCAAAAGCACAGGCTCTGAAACATACAATAAATAAACAATTCTACTATGGCACCTGGTGGGACTGGTTTGTATGGGGAATCAATGGAGTATTAATCTTGTTGGTTATATACTGTATAATACAATATAATATATATATATACTTGTTTGTGCTGTATGATGTGAAGAATTAAAAAAAGGTTGCATTTTGCATTTACCTCTGCCCACACCTCAGTCTTCCTGTCTAACCCTGCTAATCAGTCAATAGTAGTATAAAGAGACACCTTTCGTCAAACTTTTTTGACAGGTGTCTCTACTCTGAGAATGTAGGGGGAGGAAGAATGCCCGTGGTCTTTTCACTTACTGCAATATTATGGACAATCAATTGACTTTTTAAAAAAAATTGACAGCTGGTACAGCACCCCACCGCGCCCACGTGCCAGCATTATATTCTCATGTACGGGTAGAATATGTTCATTGTCTTCCAATGAAAGACGGGTTCCTTTCGCCGTAGTCGGGAGACATTAGAAGCTTGCCACGCCCGGACTGTTACACCAACGCATTAGCATGTTAAAGCGATTCCATTCAGGAGCCGGGCGCGATAATTGATAAAAGCCATTCGGCTGCAGCGAATGTGAATTCTGTCTAGCATTGCCAGATTGTAAAAAAATAAAAGTATTTAAATCAGGATGGGGGGTAAGGGAGTCGTCTTTATGACACTCTCCCTTATAAACAAAACAAAAACTAAAAATAAGATACAATCTACAGACATTCACAACATAGACATATCTTTAAACATTTACATATATTGTTAAATTATTACTTTAAATATATACTTTAAGTTACTGAAACAGCCAGTTAATAAAATCGTTGCAATTTTGTTCTCGTTTGGAGGTGGGGATATTCTGACAACAATTGATTTAAAGACAATCTGTCAAAGTGCAATGCACTCTGCTCTCGGCCGCTTTCAAGGGTGTTAACCTGTAGAGGCAGCACCTGTATGGAGACTTTTCGGCAGCAGCGGGAGCAGTACGACGCATTACAGGGGAGGATTGGGAGGTTAGAGACACTCCTGAAGATGCAGAAGCCGGAGACAGTGTGTACCAGCAGTCAAACGCTTGAGCAGCTGTCTCCCGATGAGTGCCTCCCCCCACCGCGCAGGTTGCAATGCCTGGCGGAAGCTCTGCCCACCACAGAGCACACACCGCCTCAGGACACTCCATCCCGGCTTCTCTGCTCATCAACGCCCAGGACCTGGCTGACGCTGTCCCCGCCGTCTATCTCCCCTCAGGAAGCACCGTTTACAAGGCGGAATTCACAGACGCCAGTGGAACGAACAATTCTCCCAGATATCCAACTGTTGCCCATCACTCAAGAGAAGGAGGGGGGGTTGTACTTGCAGTGCATCGGTATAGATGGGAAAGCCAGAGCCGACCACTACGCCACCCTCGTGTTCGGGGTGCTTATCATTCTCAGTGCATAACAAGGAAGATTAATAAACATAAACATAATCTCATGGTTAAATAGTCAAGTCTAGCTATGTGTGAGTCTAGTCTCACAGAGCTTCAACAACAGATGACAACTTGTGAGTTAGATTAAGAATGAATAAGAGCATTTCATTAATTACGTGTTTGCATTTGTCTGGGTGCTGAAAAAGTAAAAAACAATTACTTTTTGACAATGAATAACTGTGTGTGTGTCTCTCTCTCTGCTGGCGTTTGCAATCGTTTTTATTTTTAAATACATTTTAGCAAAGTAATGTACCATAAAAGTATTGTGAGACATATTTGGGTTAACATGTTCAGTGTTCAGTGTGTGGTAATTTGTTTGGTGCGAGTGAAGTTTTATTTAATCTCTGACCCAGGGAAAAGTATGGTGTGGACGGTTGAGGAAAGAATGCAGGCTCGCGCTGTGTCCGTTATTCTTGATTCTTTTTTTCTTTTTCTGGTTTGGTCGGATAGTTTTTGTTTTTGTTTTATCAATCAAATTTTAAATCAATTGTTGATTTAAAGTTTGACAGTAACCCTAACACTAACCCTATTTTATTTTTTCAAAGAAATGTTTGTTAAAAAAAAAAAGTCATGGCTCCGGCTGGATTCGAACACCCAATGTGTGATGTATAAGTCGGGAACCTAGCCCACAGCGCCACTGGCAAGGTCACATGATGAGTGTTGAAAAAGCCCTACAGAAACAGTATCAACAGACATCGTACAGCGTGTACTATTCTTGTGTTGCGGCACATGAATATAATTATATCGTTATTAATTTCTTTAGATACGCGATTCCATATTATATTCCCTTTTAATCAAATTCTAAAAGTATACTTGTTGACTCCGGTATCACGTTAGCTAAAGACTTCGATGCTTAAAATGTTTAAGGAGAAATGGAATACTGGTGTGTATTTTTCTTTAAAGAAACCGAGACCAGCCATATACTGTATGTTTATGTTCCAAAATTAATATCGTTTATGGCCTTCACACGCGTTACAGTATGCTCCTATTCTTTTTATGCTCAGCTACTAAGATTTCCCTTCAGTGGTAAAATTCCATATAAATATTCAATACTTAAACGGGCACAGTAAAGACATTAAATATACATATACATACTGTATACAGTACACTTTGCATACAGTAATATGTTTATGTTTCTAAATCAATCTCTTTTATGAGCATGTGAAAGGCATGGTGAAACGGAGATTCTCAAAAATTACTGTACTTTGCATGATTGGAAACAAATGCGTGATTGCGAAATGCTGTGGTGCTACTTTTAAAAAGACGGTCAATGAAAAAAAGAATGTGGACCAGGGCAATACTTTGAGTTTACAGCTTGTCCAAGGTCATTCATTATTAATACTATTAGTAATATCTTCGTTAAAGACTTTGATGGCAACGGCTCAAACATGAGAGGTTGAGCTTTATTAGCTCCACCTTGCGGAAATTCCGGATACTATTATTTTACTTGCGGTACCACGTGGTATTATGAGGTACTATATGAGAATTTACGGTAACTCGCGGTAGGCTGCGTCAAGTGCACCGCAAATTAATGTGGTATCGCCTGTTCGTTTTGAATGGCTGCATCTGTACCTAAGGTTAAAGGATTTATGGGGGGAACATGTGGGAAACGTGTTTTTTAGAAGAGGATGTTTATCGTGGGGGGGTATAAGAACCCTCTGGTATAATGTGGACATCTGGCTGGATTCCAAGTCTTTCAGTCTCACGTTATCGACTAACTTGTCAGAATGGATCACACTGATCAAATTCAACAGTCTGAAGACAGTTTATTTACGGACTTAACACTACTCGATTTGATAGACGAAGATGAGGATTTCCAGCATTACCCAGGTATGTATATTTGGCTTATTGTGAGATAAAATTACGTCACGGTGCATGTCTCATGTTGACGTGTTGTTAGCTATAGATGCAAAACGTTGTATAATATTTGTATATTATGCAATATTTAATTATTATAATGGAATTACCAGGGAGTTGTTCTGTAATGTGGCCGTGACTGCGCGTATCCATTTTTTTCCATTAGATGCACCGAAAACAACAGCTGTAAAAAGACCAGTTACGGCAATACAACGCAATGCCGGTGAGTAATTACGACAGTGTTTTGAATAACACTTTACGGCCATGTCCATCTTAAAGACACACGGGTACTTTCTCCACATCAATACACGCGTGTGTCTATTTCACAGACGCTGGGGAGGGAACAAGCTATACGTTTAAAAAACCTTGTTTGTGCTTTACAATACCCCCTCAAAACCTTGTGGAGACTCAGGCAGATGTTCACTTCTACCAGAGGGTGCGGAGCATATTACCAGATCGCCTGGGAGAAGAGGTCAGTATTAGTTAAGAATTCTGTGCCGTGTTATAAAACATTCTTTTAACATACACATTTAAAGGTGTCTATAACTAATTAATAAAAATTCCCACTGTTTTATATTTTTGGTAATTTGGGGTGTTGAGTTCTTTCACTAATGGTACTTACCCTCTCCGTGCAGAACCCGAACCTTCAAAAAATAAACTACGACGCACCGCTAAGACGTTAACGGAAACAGCGAACTCAAAACGTCTCAAATCAACAATCAAAGGTTAATATAATTTAAGCATGGTCAAGATGTGTTATGAACCACTTTTTGCAACAGTTACTTCTTTTGTTAGAATGTTAATTCGTTGAAAGATCCTAGTTCAGGTAGTTTTCTGTTTTGGGTTATTAAAAAGCCTTATTTTAAAACCGCTTAGCCTTTAAGACTTTAAAGTTAAAAACGACTGGTCTGCTTATTGTGTCTATATGCCCTTAACCTTACCGCTTGTCCCAGTAGCGCCATCACTGTCTTAAAGGAAACCGGTGTAACAACATCAACATGGCCGGGTAACTTGTTCCATTCACCCACAGCCCTTTGTGTAAAGAAGCGCCACATGTTTATCCTAGTTAACGTAGTTTTCTGATTTTGGCCGTTTAGATTGCATTGGTTGGTGTGTTGAAAAGTCTTTTACTTTTATTTTTATACTGGTTAGCGTAGTTTTCTGATTTTGAGATATGGCGCATTGACGTGGTATTAAAAAGTCTTTTATTTTTATTCACACAGCAGCTGTATCGAAGAGTGGTGAAAAAAGTGTGGAGGAAACGTCGGGCCCTAAGGTGGTGACAGCGTCAAAGACAGCCGTTAATACGCTGACCAAATCCAAACGTGTCAAGCCTTTGGAGAGAAATAATAACTCAATTAGAGACTTGGTGTTTGGTGATGTGCTAAATTCAGTGCGGTGTATTACACAGTTACTATCAACTGTGAGCACTAATGAGGTGGATAAAAAGCAAGATTTAGAGTGTCTAAGAGTGGCTTTAGCAGGTGTACATTCCTTGTTTCCAAAACCGATCCTGGTTTACGCTGCTAGCCTCTTAGACGTAATTTCTAAAAAGGATGGCACTCTAAACTCAGGATTTCACAACCTGATGATGATATTTCATGGTTCATTGACAAAGATCCCCAGTGATAAATGACTAAATTTGCGGTCTAAAAAGTGTTTAAACGACCGACCTCTTGCCAACATCAAGCGTTTGTACATTAATAAAAGAATTAAACTGGCAAAAGCATGTTTGTTGAGGCATAAAAGATTCAGAGAGAGGCATCAGATTTCCCAAGGGCAGCCCAAACCACACAATGAGAATACATTAGTGGAAAATAACTTAGCAGTCCGTGGTGCTGTAGCAGAACAGGATGGCGGTAACTTTGAAAACCAAGAACCGGTTGTGATGAACGATGTGAATCAGGTTGGTGACAGTGTCGGTGCGAATAGAGACCCCTTAGTTTTCCTGGAGCATATACGTAGTTATAACCGGTCTTATAATAATTTTTGAGCAACATAGCACTATGAAGAATTTCGTATTGTTAATCTTGACAGAATAGCATCGTATGGACAGGCTATAGACGCTGTGCATGGTGCAGTCCAGAGAATATTGGATGAACTTTCTCCAAACATAGGGGTGAATGATTTTGTACAGCTGCGTTTGACTTCGGGTGGTTTTAACAAACCCTTGTTCTCACGCAGGAGATGCCCCGGAGAATTAAATGCTGCCTATTTTTTAAACCACATCTCAGACCTCTTACAGAGCCACACAGACGTTCTCACCGATGACAGCCTCAGATTAGTGGTGACGATAGTTAGGAATATGCAGGGGGTGCCAGCAGAAGATTTAAATCCGTTCTGTACAGCAGGGTAATTGAGCAGGAAAAAGCGCACCTTATCGACTTACATTACACGGGGGGTAATCTGTGTTTCGCCGGAAGTGTGTACGGTTTGTTAAATGAAGGTTGTACCGATAGGGAAATGTTACAGGGCGCTAAACGAATGCACAGAGAGAGTTGGGTTTTCCAGAGAATCTGAAAATTAGTTTGTCAGACATTACAGCTTTTGAAAAACATTTAAAGGTGGTCATTAAAATTTTGTACCACGACCAGGGTGATTGGAAATATTTTACAACGGGTCCCACACCACCAAATTCTGAAATACTTTTTGTTCTACTGCATGAAGAGCATTTTTACGGGGTTTTAAATATTAATACTTTTGTGGGGGTGGTGTATTTTTGCACTAACTGTCATGCGGCGTATAGTCATCAGAACGCACACGCCTGTGTTAAAGCTTGTAAAACCTGTTTAGATCCCCAGTGTTGCGAAATTGATGCAGAAATTCATGTAAGGTCTTTTGTCGTAGCTCTCAGTGTTTGGCGAGACACTTTCAGAATGCAGCGATGGGTGTTAGTAAGTGTGAGCGCAGGTCCTTTTGTGAGAAATGTGGGGTTTATAACCTCGCAAGTCACAAATGTAAAGAGAAACTGTGCTCGCGTTGTAACAACATGATCAACACCCCTGACACACATTTGTGCTACATACAGCCTTTGGACAAACCCAAAATTTCAAACAAGTACATTTTTTTCGACTTTGAATGCATGCAAGAAACGGGGACACACATACCAAATTACGTCCACTCCCTTCATATTAACAATAAACGAAGCTGGGAATTTTATGGTGAAACTTGTCTAAAGGATTTTGTGTGTAATTTATCGATAGTCGTTTCAAAAACCATACTTTCATATCTCACAATGGCAAGGGTTATGACAATTACCTAGTAATCAGACAGTTGTTAGATGAAAAGATGGACGTTGAACTAATTAATCAGGGTAGTAAGATAATGTGTATGACCGTAAAAGCTCTGAACATCAGATTTATCGATTCTCTAAACTTTCTCCCTATGAAATTAAGCAAACTGCCATCAGCCATGGGGTTCCCCAGGGCTAAGGGTTATTTTCCACACTTGATGAACACTTCAGAAAACCAAAATTATGTAGGCCCGATGCCGCCGCCAGAACTTTACGGCGTTAACTACATGCTGCCGAGCGAGAAAGCCAAATTTTTGGTTTGGTATGAAGAATGCAAGGGAACTGTGTTTAACTTACAGAGAGAGTTGAAATGCTACTGCCAGCTGGATGTGGCAATTCTAAGAGAAGGCTGTGTCAGGTTTCGGGACGAGGTCATGAATATGACCAGACAGGCGCGTGTGACTGAGTCGGGGGCTGCCTGCGTTGTGTGCATAGACCCCTTTCAGTTTGTGACCATCGCTAGTGTCTGCATGGCCATGTTCAGACTTATGTTTTTACAGGAAGAGACGATAGCGTTGCTACCCCATGACAATTACCACCGCCAGCAAAAATTATTTTCAACACCCAGCATTCAGTGGCTTATGTACATCAAACACACAGAACACGTTAAAATCCAACACGCGTTAACCACACCCGGTGAGTTCAAGGTTGGACCATATTTTCTGGATGGTTATGCTGTAATTGACGGAGTGCAGACAGCCTTTGAGTTCAACGGTTGCTTTTTTCACGGTTGTAGTGTTTGTTATTGTGAAAATGATTTTAATCAATTTAAAGTAGACAAACACTACTTTTGGTTGGTTGTACAGAAAGAAGATGGTGAAAATTAATTTTCTCAAAATGAGGGGTTTTAAAGTGCGTGTTTTGTGGGAGCACGAGTTCAGAGACATGCTTGTTGAAAATGGAGACTTGGGTACATTTCTAGCGAATATTATGAAAAAGAGGGTGTCTGACTGGACCCCGGCAACATTAAAAAGAATCCGGCCAAAAGGCAGCTTTCAAAAATTGCCTTGAACAGTTTGTGGGGTAAGTATGGGCAAAGAGACAATTTACCACAGACCACCATTGTGAGAAACCCCGATGAATTGTTCAGGTACTTATTTACGCCTTATCATGAGGTGTCAGCCTGCGAGTTCATTGATGAAAACACAGCCTGTGTTATGTGGAAACACACTAAAGACCACTATACAGGCCATTCAAACACTAACATTTTCATCGCTAGCTTTACAACAGCCTATGCCCGCTTGGAGTTATACAAGCTGCTAAATGCTTTGCAAGGCCACTGTCTGTACTACGACACAGATTCCGTTATCTTTGTGAGTTGGGAGGGTGAGTGGAATCTGGAACTGGGTGACTACTTGGGTGAGCTGACCAACGAAATTGATGCTGGACAACACATCACCGAGTTTGTATCAACAGGGCCCAAGTCGTATGGGTACAAGCTGTCTGGTGGGAAAGCTTTTTTAAAGGTGAAAGGTATTATGCTCAATGTGAACAATTGAATGTGAATGTGAATGTGAACAATTGTGAAAAAGTTATGTTTGAGAGTCTGCAGGACTTGGTTTTTGACTATGGCGTTAACCCTTATGCTGAGTGCCGGGAATTTAAACACATTTCTATTCAACAGCCGATGATCGTGCGTGTTAAAAAGGATTGGCGCATTGAGACTCGGACCTTAAAGAAAACCCAGAAGGTGGTGTACGACAAGCTGGTGCTGCAAGAAAATTTGACATTGTTGCCCTACGGATATTAACACGATGGATGTCAGGTTTATAAAACAACTCTTGGAGAATGGTGATACCGTTATGACTCGTAAACCCGAAAACATAGTCTGGTGTTACAGCTGCTGGCAACCTCTATACGCTGAGTTGCTTGTGAAATTTCCATACATTCAGTTTATAGAAGGGCTACCGACATCTATAGTCGTTTTCCGACGATCAGCTACTGCCACCTGATACAGTAAATTTGATTATAGTTGATGATTTGATGGAGTCTGCGTGTGAAAATAATGAGATAGAAAAAGCTTTTACCAAATACGTACACCACTGAAACCTTAGCATCATGTATATCGTCCAAAATGTGTTTTGTCAAGGCCGGAAAAGTAGAACCATAGCGTTAAATACAAAGTACATGGTGCTGTTTAAAAACCCTAGAGATAAACTACAGATTACAACCCTGTCCCGGCAGATGTACCCCGGTAAAGCCAAATTTTTTTTGGAAGTGTTCGATGGCGCTACTAAAAAACCTTTCGGTTACTTGTTGGTGGATTTAAATGCTGACACCCCAGATGACTATCGCTTGCGAACAGGTCTTTTCCCCCCAGATGTATCCACGGAAGCGTTCAATGGCGCTACTAAAAAACCTTTTGGTTACTTGTTTTTGGATTTAAATGCCGACACCCCAGATGACTATCACTTGCGAACAGGTCTTTTCCCCCCAGATGTACCCACGGCTTATGTATTTAAAAAATCTAAAAGTCAGTGATCTCGCAACCATAGACTCAGTCAAAAAAACACATTCGGACCGTCGTCATGTCTTCACGCATTCAGAGAAACCTGACGATCTTATATTTTCTGGTAAAAGCCGCCCCCAATCAGCGGAAAGCTATTCTCTGCGGGGCTTCAAATGATCTTGTACAGGCCATAGCTGAAATCGCCTTGAATGCCTTGAAAGGGAACATACCGTTATCTGCTAAGCAGTTTGGGACCCTAAAGAGAAAACGTAAGCTTATAAAGACTTTGAGTCAAAAGGGTCTTTCTCTAAGAAGAAAGAGACTCTTGGTAAACCAGTCCGGCGGTTTTATCGGGACCCTGTTGAGTATTGCAGTACCATTGATTATGGGGCTTCTACAACGTCAATAATGGAGCACGCTGAAAAAATGTACCTTGTACCTCAGAAACAGCTCGATCGCCTTCGAGAGCGGTCCGGCATCAAAACCGATGTAAGAAAAATAACAACCCGCCAGTTGGATGATGAAATGAGAGACATTCTTCAGAACTCACATCTGGCCGAATATGAAAAAGTGAAATTGTACAGTCAGGTGTTACAACGGTATTTGACATTAGTACGTCAGGAGACTTCTGAAAAGGGGACTTTAACTGTTGTACTACCCGAAAATGCACCCGCCGAGCTATCACGCGTGTTACCACAACAGCCATCATCGAGTGACACTGACTTTGGGTGTATTTTGGACAGCATATCTCAGCGGTTCCGGAGAAATGCCGAGATATTGTGAAACACTATGGCCAGCAATGAACTGATAATAGCCTGGAATGAAAAAGGAGAATTTGTGTACAAAGGGGCACCCGTTCAGGGCTCTCACGCAGCAGCAAGCAGTTGCGGCCTGTAAGAAGCCAAAATGTTGGGATGTATTTATGGAGGCTATGGCCGAAATCAACTTGCCGGGCACCTTGCTAGCCAACGCTGGTAACCGAGAGCTACTTGAAAAACTCAAGTCTGCCCCGCTGGGGTGTGCAGCGTCTGTCAAAACTTTAAAACACCAGGTAGAGATGTCAACGCCCGACCCGGTCTCTAAGATAACCACAGAAAGGAGACATTCATCATTAATACCTAGACCCACATGGTTGTCTTTGAAACATTTTTTCTCTCATCTGTGGGTCTGTGTGTTTGTGATAAATGACTTGAAATGTATATTAAAAAGTGTGAGCAATATAGTTACGTTAAAAATGTTTGTAATAAAATGGCTTGGATGTAATGTGTATTAAAAAAAGCTTGAGCAATATAACCACGAATGTATAATAAAAATATTGTATTGATTTTAATTCATATTTTGTGTTCTTTTTTAAATAATAACCACACAGACAATGAAATTTGATTTCATTTTTATTTTAGACGGTCGATTAACATTTATGACATGTTTTAAATTGGCGTAAGCACCCACATAATTGAACATTCGTATTTTCAAATGGCTTAAAAGGGTACAGGGGTCTCCATCTCACACGTCGTCGGTTTTTCAGAAACATTTCAACCATGCAGTCATTCTGGATTGCATTCGTAGAATAAAGTTCTAAAATGTTTCTAAAAGATCAGCCTTTACATCTATGGTATAGAAAAAGACGTAATGTAGTCCGCAGGTCACTGCAAAAGAATCTTGCAATTGTCTGTTGTTGTAAAATATGGAATTAGCATTTCTGTTTAAGAAATCAATAATGTTCTTGGGAAAGAAAAAGGCTTCGGGTGAAAATTCGTAGAAGTCGAAAAATTCTGCTCCGTCGTCATCGGGTAGGTAAATAGCGAGCCAGTTTACGCTGGGGCGGTTGTGTGGGTGAGTATTAACTATTAAACTCAGAGGGCACCGCGCCAGTTTCTCGATCGGTAGTGCATCACTGGGGAACACGCCTAGAAAACTGTCTCGGGTGTAGCGGTCTCGGGTTAGAATGTCTTCCAGCTGTTTGGTGTTCATCTTTATGTGTAGGTTGTGTGGCCTCCCGCGTTTTTTAGCTGAAGTCATAAATGACTTGATGTCTCATATCAAGCTCTATCACGTTGTCGAACAGCGCGTACACAACCATGTTAACTGTAGTGGGTAGCGGCAGTGCGAAGCGTATTTCAGCTCTCAGATTACCCGTTTTGATAAGTGAATAATGACCTGTGTACTCGTCGTCGGGGTTGAGGTTGAAAGCGAACAATGTGTAACCGTGCGCATACTCCTCGCGGTCCACCAGAAGTGGTTTGTCTTTCAGACGCTTCCCGGATGTTTCCACCAGATTAAAATATGTCCATTCTGGAAGTCTGGTAGAAGTGGTTTAGTGGGGATTTGTTCACCTTCAGCGTAGAGAGCCAGAAAGTTAACGTTGTAGTGTTTAAAATTGAAGGGATTTTATGTAAAACTGCCGCTGAATGCTGCGTTGTCCACAAACCCCAAAATTACCACTTTGGGTAACTGCCCGAGAAAGAGGTTTTCTTGGTTACACACACGGCTCCCTGCAGGCAGACTTTCATGACTCTTTTAACAAACAAAGATGCAGAGAGTATGCTCAGTTTGTGTTCTCCGGCGTTGTTCATTAAGCAGAAAGCATCTCTGTTGCGCGTGAGTTTTATTTTCAGGTCAACGCCATTCAGAAGTAGTTTGTCCTGAAAAAACAGGTCTGCTTGAATGTGACCCAGGAGCTCCAGTTTTCGGCTTTGCATCGTGTATGATGCCCCTGATTGGGTCCATCCAAAATTGTGGACTCGTGTTGCCCGGCTGTGTCTTTGTAAAAGAGCCCAGTTGAATACTGTGTCTTCAGCGTCTCTTCACTGTAGTTCAGGACAGACTCTATAAAGGCTCTGTAAGGATAACAGTTGTTGCTCTGGCTGATCAACCGGTCTCCTACGGTGATGTCAACCTGGCTGAAGATGGCAGCGATGGGGTAATTCACCAGACTCACACGGGCTGCCGCATCAATGTCCCGACCGTCTGCTTCCGTTATGTTACAGGTCAAATAGAGCAGCGTGTTGTTTAAATCTAAATAATCTTCTCTGTTGCCTGCGATGTAGAACTCCAGAGGTGCGTTTTCTGTTAGGGCCGTGAGGGGTGGAACTTCTATGTAAAAGTTTTTCTCGATGTTGGTTTGGGTAGGCGCTAATTGAAATATGTCCAGCTCCAACTTTGCGCATTCTGCATACCCGCCGTGAACAAAAGTCATATTTAAAATATGTCTCGTTTCGTATCTCGTTGATTGCTGTGTGTCACGGCCCTCTTCTTGGTCGACCTGAAGCTTTTATGAGATGACTGTCTTCTCCTAGCCGTTCTTTTATCAGGTTTCGGAGGCCCCCGACGGTGAGATGATGACGTCTGTCTTTTTCTCTTGACACCTCTGCAGATGTATGCTAGACCCGAACCTTCCTGCTGATGTGCTGCCACCTTAGACATGACCGTGCTTGTAATGTTGCTAACCACGTCTTTGGTGATGTTTTTAGCTGCCGATAACATGTGCAGCTTAGTTATTTCAAACCCTCGTTTCAGAAAAGGCACGGCTTTTCTAAATAGTGCTCTGAAAATACCCCCTATACCTGCGCCATACTGAACTGGTAGCCCAGAAAGTCCTGGTAATCCGTAACCAGCCTGTTGTTTGTAGTAGTGTGTATACAAAGAAGGATCCCCGTAGCTCTTGATGACCGTCATCCTTTTAGATGTTTGTCGCTTTCACAGGTCTGAAATGCAGCTTGATGATGACCTTACCAAATGCAAATGACATGTGCTCGTTTTATCTGATATCTGTGTATATATACATGGTGTTAAATCCGCCAGTGATATCAACGGGTGCGGTGATTTTACACTTCCGACACCCGATTTGAAACCCAACATCCTCGCCAGACGGTTATGCACATGTATAACAATCCAGTTATCACCAACAATCCTTACCGACCGGCTAATGGGGTTGTATTTAAGACTTACAGTCGTTAACTTGGATTTTTCCGCAGCCCGTTTCATTTCATGAAAGAGCTGCTCGATGTTGCTGTAGTACCCTCTAGGTAAGGTACATGTCCATATAGTCTTGAGCTCTTCGCTGACAAACAGAAAAACTTTGTCTTCATCAAACGTGTTTAGCTTATGCGGATAGTGTAGGTCGACCAGGTCCACTTCGCAGCTCCCGTCCAAGTCAATCGCCTTTGCTAGATGTTCTGTGAAGCATGCGCTGGTATTCTTTGGAAACATCTTTGAGGATGAATTACTGGCCAGCGTAACATAGAAGCCATTGGGGTTCATTTTTCACCACCTCTATATGTCTCGGACCTCAGAAGCCTTTACCCAACTATTGAATTTATCGCTCCAGCCGCGCCACTTTACCAAAAGCTGTTTGTTTTTGCCACGCCCCCTGGCTGCTAAAATCTTTTGGATGCGGTAGATGTTCTCAACATTGGGGTATATCTTCTGTAGCTCTTCTGCATAGAAGAAGCCCTTAATGTCATCGCCAGCGTAGTCCTGCAGTTTGTAATAGGGTCTCAGAGCCGAGGTCCGCTCTTTGACAATGAAAATGTAATCTTTGAAGGTCTGTTCATATCCCTTCTCAAACACTCCCTTTATTTTGGACACCCACACGCGATCACCCACATTAAATGAAAACTTTGACGGTTTTCTCTTAAAGTGTTTGCCATAGACTGTTCTCCACACATCAAGGGAGTTGTCGGCCGTAACAGAAGCCAGGGTTCGTTTAATAGTCGTGTGGTAACTATGGTTATAAGAATAAATAAGATCTGATAGGACGTCGATATATCGAAAGGTGTTTTTGTGTGTCAGGTACCTCCAGATTTTTGTTTTAATAGTTCTGTTAAACCTTTCGACCACGCTAGCCTTCACATCGCTGGCCGTAACGAAATGTTCAATATTCTCACGTTTGAGAAAAGTTTGGAAGGTCCTGTTAAGAAATTCTTTACCTTCATCCGTTTGTAGCTTTTTAGGAGCACGCCCCTCTTGCAGTATATTTCGGAAGGCGCCTGTCACGGCCCCTCCAGACTTGGTTTTCAGCAGCACGGCCCAAGCGTATTTAGACAACATGTCTATACATGTTAAGATGTAACAGAAACCGTCATTGAACTCGCAGTGCTCTCTCATGTCCACCAAGTCAGCCTGCCATTGCCAGTCCATTTCGGACACCAGCGTCCTGTTTCTCTTAAAGCGTATGTGCGCCGGCTTGTGCAGCATATCAGCCGCCTGGCCTGATAACCACTCAGCCACCCGGCCGGGTCTCGCGGCCCTCACCAGACTCTTCACGCCGCCGTAACTCCTCGATTCCCTAGGGCTATAATAGAGAGCGCTCAACCCCGCGGAAGACATGGTCCCCTTCCAAACCTAACACACGCTTTCATACACTTATTTATAAATCGAGGGGTGCGGTGTTTGGGGCTTTTGGAACCTGAGGCTCAGGCCCGACCGGCAGGGGGAAGGTGGGACATCCGCTACTTAACGACACACCATTGGCTCCTGAGGGGGCGGGACATGCACCCATAACAACGCACCATTGGCTGGCAAGGGGGCAGGACATCCGCCAACTGTGGACTCCCAGTGGCTGAAAAAGGGGGTGTGGCACCTGTCAAAAAAGTTTGACGAAAGGTGTCACTTTATACTACCGTCAATATCTCAGACAGGTTTTGTCCTAGAACCTACCCAGGTTTCTGCCCATATATTATCCATACTCAATCCTACAATAAAATTCCTCAACCCTATTGTAGAAGTCATCAGAGTGATTGCTGAGATTCAGAGAACTCAGACTGTCTCAAAATATTTGTAAGAGCAAAGGTGACTGGTACCAACTGCAGTAACAACAAATGCCCTGCTGCAAGTGTTAAAAGAGGATCATAATTAATTACACTTATGTAGCACTTTTCTGGACACTCCACTCAAAGCGCTTTATAGGTAATGGAGACTCTCCTCCACCACCACCAATGTGCAGCACCCACCTAGGAAATTTTGCCGGGACACAGGGGTTACACCCCTACTCTTTTTGAGAGACATCTTGGGATTTTTAATGACCACAGAGTGTCAGGACCATGGTTTTACATCTCATCCGAAGGATGGCGCCTTTTTACAGTATAGTGTCCTCGTCACTATACCAGGGCATTAGGACCCACATAGACCATAGGGTGAGCGCCCCCTGCTGGCCTCCCTACATCTCTTCCAGCAGAAAACTTTTTCCCAGGAGGGCTCCCATCCAGGTTCAGACCAGGCTCAACCTTGCTTAGCTTCAGTGGGTAGCCAGTTGAGAGCTGCAGGGTGACATGGCTGCATGGCACAATAAACAGAGGAAGCCATAAAAAAGAAAAACACTAAAATTCAACTCAAGCCAACTCCTGTTACATGTTAAAGCATGAGGTATTAACTTTTGTTTCTCAGTCTGTACTGTATATTAGTTGGGAAATCCTTGCAATTTGTCTATTCTGCTGGGCAGACCCAACAAGCATTGCTGTACTTATTCAGACTCAATAAATAAAGAAACTGAATCTGCACAAGACTGCATCCTGCTCTTCGGATGAAGCATTTCCCACAACAGGCCACATATCCAGTACAAGTTAGGACAGAGTTAAGGTATCTGGGATTGCGAATAAAATCTAGCTTAAAGACTATTGGCGATGCTTCTTCTTCTTCTTCGCATTTTCCCACTTTCTTCTTCGCATTTTCCCACTTATGTGGGGTGTAATGTTTCATAGCCGTTCAGGGACGCCAAATATGTAAATGTAGTGGCTCTCTGAAGGCACCAGTTCTGTAGGGTTTGGGCATTTACTGTGACAATTATTAATTGTAGCAGTAAATCACAAAGTTGATTCTTTTGATGGCTTTAGAGTCCAACCATGCGACATAACTCAAACAACGCACACACACAGGTACTAATACACGAGGATACATTTATTAATACATAGAATATGCCTTAAACCTAACAGATCTTATCGAGAGGGTTATCAGAATACAAAAGATATATATTCAATCAGTTACGAAGTGTTACACATATCAAGAGGACATACGTTCAGTATATCATTCATTAAGACCGTTTCATAAATGAATTTGGTTATAACTTCTACATTAGATACTCAAAACAAGTACATAACTCTTAGGAATTAAATTGATATCAACTGGTTGGGATAACAATTGAATTCTCGAGCTGTAATGCATTGAAGTTGAATACTCATCCAATTTCTGGGGATTCAGATCTCCCGCAGGCACAAACAATCAGCTGCAGGCTTGTTGCTGTCCAATCCGCGCTCTCTGGCTCCGTGCCAGGCTGTGCTGTGCGGCTTGCGACGGTGCGCTGCTGATGCTCACTGACCGGCTAGTTAGTGTTGGCTTTAACTAGCAAAGTTTGTGCACAGGAGAAAAGATGACTGTGGATCCCAGCAAGTCAGGAAGGGGACCGGTTCGTTCCTGGTGAAGCGCTAGTTCTGAATAGTGATTCAGCTGTCCACAGTTCCGACCTGTTCACGAGGCCTGCTGCTGGTTACCCTCTGGCAACCTCCACTCTAGACTCTTAGAACAAAGGAAAGTTCTGGCACTCGGACACACTGGCCGTTCCGTGGTTGTCCGGGCTGAGTCTCAGGATGGTCAGGAGGCGTGCTGCGAGAATGTCCTGCCCTTGGGAGCCTTCTGCTCCTGGGCCGTCCTGCCCTGGAATTCTCCTTTGAATTCCCTTTAGAACAGTCCACAGAATCCTCTCCAGAATCTTACTGAATCTCCCCAATCTGAATCTCCCCTTCTGAATCTGAATCTCTGTGTTGCCTGTTTTTACCTGGAGGAACTTCAGCTCGTTGATTGGCTGAAAGTTCCATGGGCATCAGAGTCCCACGTGGGTTACTCAGCCCTACCAGTCCCTGATTGGTTGATCAAGGTGAGATATGAGTCACTTAGTCCTGACACTTAGTAATGCAGTCCAGATGTCCATCTGGCACTCCCTAGACAGATAGGCGCCAATGGATGACCATTGATCATGATAGCCAGACTTAGCTAAGTGCATCCCCCTTTGGGAGCTGTCCTAGGACCTTAAATCAGCTTGCACTAATGGTCTCTCTGTGGCTGCACCACAGAGATAAACAGAGAAATGGGGCCTCATTTGGGAAGCTCAGAAACACTTAATTCTGCCTTATTATTAAGCCTCGCCGCTACAGGGGTCTGATTGTTTGCACCGATTTTTCCACTTCATACAGTCTGCGGCGTCTCAGCAGGTGACTTTTGCGAGGCGCATGTCGTATTTCAGCTGATCCAGCCAGCACGTAAATGGTCGTCCATGGGGCCGGTGGCCTTCCACAATCAATTCAAGGGCAGTCTTTGCCATTGATGTGTCATTGCTGCGGAGGACGTGTCCATACCATCGCAGGCGCGATTCCCTCATTTTCTCAGTTATTGGGGCGACTTTGGGTGTTTTTCGCACCTCTTCATTCATGACGTGGTCTAGTCTTGTCAAGCCGAGGGTCCATCGCAGCATCTTCATTTCTATCGTATGGAGTACCTGTTCATGTTTCTTTGTCGTTGGCCAGCATTCAGTTCCGTATAGGGCCACTGGTCTGACCACTGAGCGGTAGACTTTGGATTTTAGGTGCAAAGGGATCTTCTTGTCGCACAGTACTCCAGTGACCTGCAGCCATTTCATCCAAGCGGCACTGACTCACGTCTTGGCGTCTTGGAGGGTAGTGCAGTTGGAGTTGACACATGAGCCTAGGTACTTGAACTGGGTCACTTTTTTCAGTTGGACCCCACCAGCTGCGATTGTGCCATCAGTTTGATCACTGCATTCCAGGTACTCTTCTTGATGTTCAGTTTCATCCTAAATCGTTCAAGGTGCGTCTTCCACTCCTGTACTTGCTGTTCCAGGCCGTGTCGCATTTCACTTGCTATCATAACATCGTTGGCATAAAATAGCGTCCATGGATGCCTTGTTTGGATATCTTTGGTCACCGTATCCATGCAAAGTATGAAGAGCAGAGGAGACAAGGCTGAGCCTTGGTGGACACCAACATTGATCGGGAAGGTGTCTGAGGTTCCAGCTGCGCAACATACTGAGCTAGTGGCTTTTTGGTACAGGAACTTTGTCCAGCTGACATAGGCTTCAGGGACGTGGTGCTGTCTCAGCGCCAGCCAGATGAGATCGTGCGGTACCCTGTCGAATGCCTTTTCCGGGTCGAGAAATGCCATGTGGATCGTTTTCCTCTTCTCATGGTACCTTTCCATCAGTAGGCGGGCTGCTTGTATGGCGTCTATTGTTCCACAGTTTTTCACAAAGCCACATTGGTTTGGCAAGATATCGACGATGGTTCTTAGTCGTGCATCCAGCACACGCTCGAAAATCTTCATTGAATGGCACAGCAGCCGGATCGGCCTGTAATTGGAGCAGTCGTTAACGTTAAAGACTATTGGCGATGCAAACATAAGATATTTATCAAGCCAATTTAGTAGAGATATACTCAGATTGAGGCACTTGCCTCTCTTATTCCAACAGAATTAATACTTAAGATGATGGTTTTCAGTAAACTTTATATTAAAAATGTTGACTATAAAAACCAATAAGAAATGGTATGAGGACTTATCTAGAAAGGAAACAAATATGCTGCTCTTTTAAAAGACAAAAATAAAGGTGGGCTGGATCTACACACATTTGTATTACTATTACTTAACGTTTGGCTCAGCTGTGGTAAAAATGGTTCAATTCAGAAACAAAAAAGACTGGTATTAGACTTAGGAATTTTGCTAGAAAACTTGTACTATAGCAAGGTATGTCCAAAACCACAGATCAAATTTGAATTCAATCACAATACTTGAGAGTTAAGACAATGAGACATCCTTTGATGTCTCATTGTCTTAAACCATTACTATTATTTAGAGCCAAGATTAACTTTACAGTCAAAACCAATTAACTGACCACTATGAATTCAGGTAGGTATGAGTGAGCTGGGACACATGATTAGTAAAAATAAATTAATAGCCTTCTCTGATTTATTCTCTAACATTTCTCCTCATTAAATAATTCTATAACTGCATAAAACTTAATAGCCTACTGAATAAAACTTTTTTTCTAAGTGACTTGCATCAGCAATTAGATTATTACAGTGACAAACTACTACAGACCAATATACAAGTGAAGCCTCAGACTTTTTGCAACTTGCTTTAATGCAAGGTCAGACAGGTATTTTGACAGTTGTGCATCTCATTGGTTAGCTGATCTCTCCCTGGGGTCAGATGACATGGACTTGGGATACAGTCTGGCACTATGCCAGTTATCCATTTTGAGCCATATACAATAAATATAATTCAGTAAAATTAATATACAATTTTAAATAGACTTTATTATACTTATCAAAAATATGAAGTGGCATAGCACAGGAATGTGTGCAAAATGTAATATTCATAATGGATTACAACTGCATTTACTGTGGGACTGTCCATACATAAATCTTTTTGGACCTTCACGGGAGAGAATACACTCACACACTTACATACTTAAATATTTCAGTTTCACTGACTCCCATTACTTGAATCTTAGAGGATCAAAGGTTAAATCACCAATTCAATATAAAAATACTTTTCTGATCCTTTGTATCATTGCTAAAAATAATCTTGCAAATATGGGTGGATTGTACAGGACCTTCTCAAAAAGAATGGATTAATGAGGCAGTATAACAGATTAAATTTTAAAAGATATCCTACAGTCTGCAGGGGAAAAAAATATAAGCATCTATGATGCCCATTAGAAGAATATTTGAATATTTGTTCATTTTAGAATGTAGAAGTCAGTATCTGGTATCATACTGATGCAGCCACTCGGATTGAATATCAAAACTTATTACTGTGTTAAAATGACTTCACCATACCACGGTACACAGCGCAAAGAGTTGCTGGCCAATTGCTGGCAAAGAAAGTAGATGGGTGGCACTTGGGGTGCAATAAATGTTAGTTAAAATATTAGCTTCATGCAATCTGTTGCTGTTGTTCATGCAACCTGTTGTTATAAACCAGGATGCTAAAAAATGAATCTGAAACATATATGAAACAATGTGAATAGTTTTCTAAAATCAACAGAATGGTAATCTTCTTTAACAAAGTTCAAACACTTGCTTTTTATTTGTTTTATACCAGATTCTGGGATGCTATGTACACAGACCTCACTGGCACACTGTCTTCTCATCTCTTGCTTTCTTCCTCCTTTCTCTGTGTCCTTTCCTTTTACTTGTGTCTACCTACAGATGCAGTCATTCAAAACAAGTGGGGTATACTGCAGTACAACGTAGTGGGCGTGTCATAACACATCAGTTCGCGTCATACCGCATTTTACCACATGCAAATTAGATTATGTAATAGTATCTGGAATCACCTTGTAAAACCGCCAGGTGGAGCTAATAAAGCTAAACCTCTCATGTACAGCATTTGAGCTGTGACCAGAAAACACCTGGTTTTGAATCCCGATCAATGCTGAGGGACAATCTTTGTTCAATTAAGAATTTCAAATGTATACTCTTTAGACTTTTTTAAACTTTTAAACTGTGTATTACAGCATGTTAATCATTAAACATGATTGCAAGATTGCTCAGTTTGACTAAAGTACACAACCTACCACCTTTACCATAAATATTTTAATTATGCAGAAATATTTTATGCATCGAAGTCTTTACGAAGATATTACTAATAATATTAATAATGAATGACCTTGGACAAGCTGTAAACTCAAAGTATTACTCTGGTCCACTTTCTTTGTAACTATCTTTGTAAACGAGAAGACTTTATTTTTTTCATTGACAGAAAGTAACACCACAGCATTTCGTTGATCCGATCATGTATTAATTTCCAATCATACAAAGCAAGTTTTAAAATCTCCGATTCACCATGCCTTTCACATGCTCATAAATGATATTAATTTAGGAACATAAACATATTATGTAAACTGTACTGTATATGGCTGGTATTGGTAGTTTAAAGAAACAATACACACCAGTATTCCATTTCTCCCGAAACATTTTAAGCATCAAGGTCTTATATGTGGTTATTTCGGAAAAGATTTTAAGTGCTCCTTCTGACCATATTACATTTATATACTTTGTGAGAAAAGTGATAGTTTTTACCTTTTCTGCGAATACGCTCATTATCAGAGTAAACAAAAGCATAGTTTTAGAATTTGATTAATATGGAATATACTATAGAATTGCATATCTAAAGAAATTAATAACAATATAATTATATTCATGTACTGTAGCACAAACAGTAGTGTAAGACTTTCTATTGATATGTGTATGGCTGTTTCACTGCTTACTACGTGACTGTATCTGTGGTGTGATGGCTTAAGTCACTAACCTATAAGGTTGAGATCTGGTGTTCAAATCCAGCTATCACCATGAGTTTTCTTTTAACAAATAAACATTTCTTTGAAGTCTAAAATAGCAAATATTATGGACACTATATTGACCTTTTTAATATTTCTAAATATCACAACATGTTCATACTGTATGTACACAGCAGTACCACAGGGTGCAGGGCGCAAACCCACGTGAGCCCAAAAGTCCTACATTAATGTAGCATATTCACCTGGCGCTGAGGCCGAAGAGTGCCCTGGCTGGGGTACGCGGTGAGGGGCAGGACAGGAGTGGTATTAATCAGGGCTGGGATTAAGAAAGCCGCTGACCCGTACAGCTGACCCACTGTGAAACGGGCGTTCAGTCTGGGAAGATTGCCCGTTTTCGTGTAAATAGTTCCCTGGTTTCGCAACCCTGTGTGTTGCTCTCTCTTTTCTCTCTCTCTCACTTGCTTTCTCTCTGGCACTCTCTCTCTCTCTCGGCTGGTGCATGGGAGTGCTGACTGGCTGGTTGTTTTCACTCCACAAAGTCTGAGTCTCTGTGTCCGTCCTCGCCGAACCCAAATTCGCTACATTATTAATAATATCTTTCGTGTTGCATTAACATTGGAATGTTCCTTTTTTAGAAGTTTAAAAGGAGGCAATACACGTGTCCCCTCTTTAACTCTTCAGTTTACAGATAAATTTCACCAGAGCCTCACAACATTGTCCAATAATACTCTTCTTGTGTCTAATTTCTAGTTTAGCAGGATGTAAGCTACAGTATATGAATATAATTATATCATTATTAATTTCTTTAGATATGTGATTCTGTATTATATTCCCTATTAATCAAATTCTTAAAATGTCAATATAGTGCCCATAATATTTGTTATTTTAGTTTTTCAAAGAAGCCATTTAAAGGCTTGAGGCGTCTGTTAAATTGCCCCACTGGATAAATTGCTTGTAAAAAAATGGTTTTACAACTCTTTTCCTCCCCCTCTTCACTTTCAAAGCAGAATAGGCATGTGGGGACAGGTTTAGGCTGAAATGTAATTAGTAATCTGTATTCTACACACCTGAAACACTGTTTTCTCTGAAAGCATTTTCTTCCCTGTTTAGCTGATCTTTTGCTGCCTGCGCATGCTTACACAACTCCCTAAGTGAATTATCATACTTGACTGAGAAAACATTAGAGAACTTAACATTTTTATTATTAACAAATTGTAAAATTGACGTTTACATTGGCGTTATTAATTTTTCACTTAAGTGTATGGAGGAGTGTCAGCTGTCAATGAGAGCAGACCCCCCCTTAGGCTGGGCAAACCTTTTTTGAATACATCTAATTAAGGAAGTTAGGTGTTAGTATAAACTATTAGTAATCAATAATATTAAATTTAGCCCTGTAATAAATTGTTGCACTTTTCCCCGCATCTTGAAATACCACATTTTTATTGTACATTTAATCTGATTATCAGAAAATAAGTTAAATACAAAATTAAAGAAAAAATAGGGTAAAATATAATTCAAAATAGTTTGCTAACAATGGTAACTGTTTTTTAAAAATACAATGTATTAATTAAGGAAAAGGATGGCACAGTTGTTAGTATGCTTTTTGTATGTTTTTTTTCATAAATACAACAGTAGTACCAGATGTCTCAGTGGCTCTCAAAATTAAATTATGCATGAAAACCTCTGAACTAGAAAGATAACAAAGATATCCATCCATTTCTAATGTGGCGAAGTGGTTAGCATTGCTACCTTGCAGCACTGGGGCCTTAGGTTCAATTCCTGCCATCCTGTTTGCATGTTCTTTCTGGGTTCTGTGGTTTTTCTCCATATGTGTGATATGATTCCCTCTCGCACTCCAAAACGTACTGGTAGGCTAATTGGTTTATGGGAAAACTGGCCCTGGTGTGTGTGTGTGTTTGTCTCTGTTTATCTGTACTGTGATGGATAGGCGCTATGTCCAGGGTGTTTTCTGCCTTGTGTCCGTTGTTTACTGGGAATCCTCTGTACTGGATAAAGAGATTAGAAAATGGATGGAAGTAAAGGCACTGTGTGGATAGAACTATACACAGTGTTAGAAACCCAGTATCAGATGGCAGCATCTCACTAAGGATACATTATTTTATAGTGCTGGCTTAAGGAAACAGCCTTTCCACCTCTCTTGCACATCAGTATCCATACCTAGTTAGTTATTTAAACAAATTGCCTCTAAATATAAACATCTTAAGATGCTGGTTCTGTGGATCAGCATCAGCTATGTTTGTCCAATCCTTCAATTCATGTGCATCCAACATACAATTCAAAGCTAACAACTACACAAAATCTAAAATACAATCCTCATTTCAGTATCTATGTAAACATACAGTCTGTTAACTTCACCATCTTCCTCTGCAGTCTATAACATCTCTTGTTATTTTGTCAAACATATGCCTAACCCTATTAGGAAGTGTTCTTGTTATCAGTGTATTCCTCAACGTTCCCAAAATTATCTTTTTCCTACCTACATCTTTAGTCTTACATCCTGCAATAACTCAGGCAACACTTAAATCCCCCAAAACTGCTTGTGTTAATTTGTTTAAATCACAAATATCATACGTAAATACCGGCCATGTAGTACTCTGCATTTGGAATAATAGATTTTTTTTTTAAAGGGAACTTGAGAAATCAAGAAGGGCATTTTTTCTAGAATTAATAAATGCACATCCAGTTCACTGGAGTAATTAAATCCACAATGAACAATCTCCAATATGTTCAAAATTGGACAGCCAGAATCCTGATGGGGATGCATTATGCCTTTCTTCAAGTCCTTGCACTGGCTTCCTATTAGGTTTCGAGTTTCGAGTCAACTTCAAAATCCTCAATCCGTCTGACTCTGGTCTTCTAACTGTCCTTGAGAACATCTACATTCTGTGAGTAACAGGACCTTCTCTAGCTGCACCCCAGAGCTTTGAATTTGTATCCCCAGTGATATCAGAGTCACCGACCCTGAGTGCATTTAAATCTAACCTCAAACCTCTCTTTTCAGAAGACATAGTGTCTGTATCTGCTTAATTTTCTAATTTTGGTAGCACTTCTAACTGCTTTTCTTTCTTACAGTATATGCATTTACTTTGTAATCTGTGGTCCTTATAACTGTTTTTACAACTACTGTATTGCTTTGAGATGCTACTTTTAAAGGTGCTATATAAAATAAAGTTTTTTATTATTGTTATAGAGAAACATGATCAGATCATTCTAGTTTGTCACTCTTCTCACACCGTCTTTGCTAAATGGCTTTTCATACTAATCTGATCAATCTGCCTATTTTCTGTGAAATGACTCATTTCTAAATTCCTGTTTTCACTGTTAACATCTTGCAGCAACTCTGCGACAAAATATACACTTAGCTCAACCAGACAGTTCATCCTGCTACCAACATTGAATAAAAAAAGCTTTAGATTTCTAAGTTTATGTCTTTATTAAGTGATTTCATTAGTGATGAAGGCTAAACTTTCTTGGAAAAATGTATTTTATGTGTTACAAAAAACTGACTTGCTTTAACAAAATATATTTACAAATCCTTTCACCTGCTCCATTTCTAAAACTTTTTGCTCATGTGTATTCTTGTATTTTTTAGACCTCTAGCACTTTAACATCCTTAATTTTCATTTGCCTTAATTTAAAAAAATCGTTTGCCCAGCCTAAGAGGGGGGGTCTGCTCTTATTGACAGCTGACACTCCTCCATACACTTAAGTAAAAAATTAATAATGCCAATGTAAACGTCAATTTTACAATTTGTTAATAATAAAAATGTTAAGTTCTCTAAAGCTTTCTCAGTCAAGTATGATAATTCACTCAGGGAGCTGTGTAAGCATGTGCAGGCAGCAAAAGATTAGCTAAACAGGGAAAAAAACGCTTTCAGAGAAAACAGTGTTTCAGGTGTGAGGAATACGGATCACTGATTCAATTTCAGCCTAAATCTGTCCCCACACATCTATTCTACTTTGAAAATAAAGAGGGGGAGGAAAAGAATTGTAAAACAATTTTTTTACAAACAATTTATCTAGGGGGGCAATTTAACAGACACCTCAAGCCTTTGAAAGACTTCTTTAAGAAAATAAAATCCCAAATATTATGGGCACTATATTGACATTTTTAGAATTTGATTAATAGGGAATATAATATGGAATCGCGTATCTAAAGAAATTAATAACGATATAATTATAGTCATATACTGAAGCTTAAATCCTGCTAAACTAAAAATTAGACACAAGAAGAGTATTGCTGGACAATGTTGTGAGGCTCTGGTGAAATCTGTACATTTTTGTAAATTTTTCAAGGGGACACTTGTGTATTGCCTCCTTTTAAACTTCTAAAAAAGGATCATTCCAATGTTAATGTGACACGGAATAAATTATCAATAATGTAGCAAATTCTGGTTCGTCGAGGACGGACACAGAGACTCAGACTTTGTGGAGTGAAAAACAGCGCTTTATTTATTTTCGGCACAACCAGCTGGCCAGCACTCCCGCCTGCCAGCCGAGAGAGAGCGAGCGAGAGAGAAAAGAGAGAGCAACACACAGCGGTGCAAAACCAGGTAACTATTTACACGAAAACGGGCGATCTCCCCAGACTGTACACTCGTTTCACAGTGGGTCAGCTGCTCTGGTCAGCGGCTTTCCTAATCTCAGCCGTGACCACTACTACTCCTGCCCCTCACCGCGTACCCCAGCCGAGCGCTCTTCAGCCTCAGCGCCGGGAGAATGAACATTAATGTAGGGCTTTCAGGCTCAAGTGGGTTTGTGCCCTACACCCTGCGAAAGGCTGTGTACCTACAGTATGAACATGTTGTGATATTTAGAAATATAAAAAATGTCAATATATTGTCCATAATATTTGCTATTTTAGTTTTTCAAAGAAATCTTTATTTGTTAAAAGACAACTCATGGCTGTAGCTGGATTTGAACACCAGACCAGACCTTATAAGGGAGTTACTTAAGTCATCACAACACAGACACAGTCATGTAGTAAGTAGTGAAACAGCCGTCAGAAAGTCTTATACTACTGTGCTACAGTACATGAATATAATTATATCGTTATTAATTTCTTTAGATACGCAGTTCCATAGTATATTCCCTGTAAATCAAATTTTAAAAGTATGCTTTTGTTTACTCCGATAACGAGCATATTCGCAGAAAAGCTTAAAACTATCACTTTTCTCACAAAGTAGACGTAATATGGTCAGAAGGAGCAAATAAAAACGTTTCCGAAATAACCACGTGTAAGACTTTGATGCTTCAAATGTTTAGGGAGAAATCGAATAATGGTGTGTATTGTTTCTTTAAACTACCAATACCAGCTATATACAGTACAGTGTACATAATATGTTTATGTTCCTAAATTATTATCGTTTATGACCTTGCATTATGCATTATGTTCCTCTTCTTTTTATGCTCAGCTACTAAAATTTCCCTTTAGTTGTAAAATTCCATATAAATATTCAATACTAAGAGGATCAAAATGTGCACAGTAAAGAGATTAAATGATTAAATCTTTTCACTACCAACCAATGCACCACAAGTGCCCCTGTCGGTCATTTTAGCCAGCCAATCACGTACCCCTGTACGCCGTGGTGGGTTGTGGGTAGTTGTGTGCGGTACGGGTTTGTTCCATGCAGTTTGAATGACTGCATCTGTACCTTTATTATGGTATGTTCTTGGACTGTTGATAACATTTGATAATTTACCCAGTAGTTAATTAACCAGGGTGATCCCGACGATTCCTATGATCAGTGTGTCTCAGACCTGCTAGCCAGGTGTTAGTTATTGTCTCTAGATTTAAAACACTTTGAAAACCATTTCTGACAATTTTAACAATATTATGCACAATTTTGGTTAAAACAAATTAATTGCTGCTCTAAAAAAATTCTGGTGAATGTCCTGCACAGTTTTAAAAAAATAAACTGTTGAAGAATGTTGAAGAGAGGATCTCTAAATACATGTGCTCCATACCTTCACTTTGGTAGAGTCTTTAGGTAGAATCTTCACAAAACATTACCAGAAGAATAGAGATAGGGAATCAACAAAGACAGACACTGTTTAATTAGGTAGCTATGACCACACAACATTAAAACAGTAGAGATAAAATACATGAAGCTTAATTGCAGAGGTTTTTATATCTACAAACAAAACTGAGAAGCCTATATATGGCAATATATATGGCAATTCAATTATTAAAGACCTAAATTGTACTACTAATGTTCACAAATTAATCTAACCTTTTATAACTGTCTGAACTGTATTTAAATGTAAATTATTTTACCATTATATTTAAGCACTTTTCAAAGATATCCATCGCTGAAGATCAGGCATGTTCAACAAAGATACAGTATCAGTTGAAGCAGTTTCAGCTAAATGCACCTAGCTAGTTTAACTGCATGTTTCCCTCTTAACCACATAACATAATAATTCTAATCAAACTATTCATGTAATGTATTTGCATTTTGTAACATCTGCTCTGTTATGTCAAATACAATGAGTAATGTACCTATAGGTGTTCAGCAAACATGTAATGAATGTGATTTTGCAATGTTTTGCTTTTTTGCTGTTATTAATCTGGGGCAGAAGCCAGAATAGACAAATGGAATGTTTATCAAATATAAGCATTGAAGCCTCCTTTTTGCTTTTATAATATATGGGTAATTCACACACAAAGGAAATTAATATGTTAATACGTAAAATACAAAGCTTTTATCTTATTTCGACACACTTTTTATCATTGCACTACTGATTACCATATGCTTAATTTAATAAAATTAATATTATTGTTACTATAATGTAACATACTTAGAAATAAGGAATAGAAAACATGTGAATTTCTAGCTGCTCACTGTTGCCTTTTATACTAATTCTTTAAGAATTTCATCCTGCTTGTTAATACAAAATCTCAAGCACTGATGCAGAGCCTCAGACATGAATGTTCATTACTATGCATTTACACAAGGCTCTTAAGTTTCAACACAAGATCTCAGACTTCTATGTATATTCTGGAGTGGAGCACTGTCACTGTCTTAAACACTTTATAAATGTCTCAAGAGTCAGAACAAGGTTATGAGTCCTACAATTATTGAGGTCTTGAACTTGCATTATTTTGAGCAGAAAGTGTCTCGACCCTTTACACAGGGCTTGAAATTCAATATAAGATCTTGGGCATTACTGAAATGTAATATGTCATAACATAAGATTGAACTTACAGCCTTGGCACAGGACTTTAACCCTTGCTGTTAGAGTCTGAGCCTCAACAGTCGGTGTTACCCAAGGTGTTTATGGTCTAGAGGTTGTAATGGTCTTATTGACCTCAGGACAAGCTACTGCATCCTCCTGACCATCAGATACATCCTCCAGAATACCACAGTTGGATGTGTTGGAGGGTCTTCCAACACATTTTGCAGTTTAGTTACAAATTGCTTGTTAAAGACACTCATAGTCTATTTAATATCTGACTCGCCCATTCCTCCCCTAGAGGGCGCTCCACTACTCCTGTCATTAGTTCTGTGACTGTTGCTATGTTCCCCAGGTGTGCCCTATTATGCCTACAATTATTTAAAGGTCTAGCTCCTCCAGTCCTCAGGGCTCAACATTAGGGTACGGATGTCGCAAGGCCTGCCTAGCACCAGGATACTCTACATCCGTCCCCTGGGGGCATAGGCCTCATCCCTGACACCTCCCATTTCCTGAGCCCAGGGTCTCAAGGAACTTGCCCCATCATTCTAGGACCTCCATGTTTTCCGTGTTCGTGTTTTCCCCCTTCCCGGGAATTTTAACCTTGTCGCGTCAATGGATTTATCGTTGAAGGACTCATGGACTGTGCCCTGACCTGCCTTTGGACCTGCTCAGATTTGGATGCCATTTTTTGTTTCCCCTGCTCACTGTATCACGGACTGTCACTATTATTTTGTGCACCATTGTTTTGTGTGTGTTATCGCATACCATGCCTCCTGTTTTCTCCAGCTCTTACCACATAGCATAAGATCTACAACAAAACCCGACATGGACTGTAGACCCTGTCCATAACAATATCAAAGTTTCTCCTCTTGACATTTGTGTATGGTTTACACACAAATAGAACTGAGAGGATTACAACACAAGAAGCCCATTTATTAATTTTCAAATAAAATGTAAAACTTAATGTACCTTCTAGTTTCCCTTAAGAAATATTTCCTGTTTTGTTCATCCATTACCCCACGACCCCAAATCTCACATTGGTCACTATTTCTGTACTGAAGGGAGCAAGCCAGACACAAATGTTTGCCATACACATAAGACTACCTGGAGAGTGATGTGAAGAAAGGCAGAAAGAGAGATCCCCAATGGAGTACCTATCTTTCCTGAGGGGTTCCCTCTTTCAGTGTCTTAAGCACAGCAGTCACTGCCCACTCCTCATTTGGACACCGTACAACAGAAAACCACATAAACTCACAGAGCAGGTGGAATAACTGTCCTAAGCATTTCATGTTCTTGGGTGTCTGGCCAGCATACGTTCATTACACAGCTTCTGAATGGCTCAGAACATTGTACACAGAAGACAAATACAACTACTTTTGCTGAACACCTTAATGCCTTCTCACAGATGGCTTCAAGGGTGAGAAAATTGATACTTTGGACCTGGTGGACCCAAGCCTAGTGTCACACAGTTCTATGAACATGCTGTCGTCCATGCCCTGGGTTAGCAGGTTGTCTAACCAGTTTGGTAGCCAATTGGCTGGGCTGTAACATAGATAACAATAGAAAATAAGTGGTCCACAATTAGGACTCCATCACCAGAATTTTGTAAAAGATAGAGAGAATATCACCTGCATCAATTCTATTGTTTATTTTTTTCCTTAATTACCAGCACAGTGTAGGACAGTTGTATAAGTCAGTGCTGTAAGGAAATTCAAGAATTTATTACTACGTGGAGACCTATGTATGTCCCAGTACTGCAAGGCAGCAATGTTAATCATTGCACCACCAAGCCGCCTGCAGTAAAAACATATTATTTATTTCTGTTTTGGTGAAAAAGGGTCCTGCTTGGTTCTATTTGTGGTCTTTTTAAAGTTCTTGTTGTTATGCCTAGGCTAACATTCCCCCTGCCAGGCATTTAAAGCCAAATCAAAGTTTTCAAAATGTCTTCAAACTAAACTGTTCAGAACTCTTGAAACACGATGTAAATACAGTACATCTTTTAGAATGCCATTTTGCATTCTATAATTAATGTCCAGTTCTGTTCACAAGTCTTTTTGGAAACCCTAATATATACTATTTATGTGTTCTGTGATATTTCATTTATTGCTTTCCTCCAGAAATGAAAATATACCCTCAAAAATGTATTAGGACTAAGAAAGATCAATCTATAATCCAAGTCATCATTTTCTATCACACAACAAAATCACTGCTTTTGTACAAGAATAATCTGTTGGAATGTAAATACATATACAGGCAAAATTAGCAATTATTTATATTAAAAACTAATGCATTAGAAATCTATTAGTATCATGGTAGGACATATCTGACCTTCACCTAGTCCTTACCATCCTAAAAGTAGATAAATGTATCCTCATGTGACAAATAAAACACACAAATTGTACTTTGTCATTATTTCTTGAAGAAAAAAAATCAGTTAACATTCACAAGCCCTGTGTGAAAAAGTAAGTGCACCCTAACTACTTACCTCAGGTGATTAGAATCAGGCGCTGCTTAACAAGTGCACATAATTCAGTTGATCATCAGGAACTGCTTTTACCTGTATTTTATATCAGAAGCTTTGTCTGGAAAATTAGGCTTTGTGTAACACAATATGCCTGGGTTTGTAAAGAACCCCAGAGTTACATCCATTGATCTAGAGGTAAAAGTTAGGGTTCATGATTCTATCATTAGACAATAATTTAACAAGAATGGCTCTCATGGAATGGTAGTCAAGAGAGAACATTCCAAGAAGAACATTGCTGCATGGCTCAGGTTTGCAAAATAGCAGCTGAATGACCCACAGGACATGTGTAACAATGTCCTCCGGACAGACAATACCCAAAGTGGAGTAATGCAAATAGCTGTAATGCAAATGACATGTTTGACAAAAAACACCATAACAACCTCATACCAACTGTGAAGCATGGTCGTGAAGGGGTAATGATTTACTGTAGCTCTGCTTTGCACCCACAGGACATGGATGCCTCACAATCCTGCTTTTCCTTCTAGGTAATGTTTAATTACAGCTATTGCTAAATTGGGTTTCACATGTTAGTGAATCACAGGATGCACTTACTTTTTTGCACAACGCTACTGAATGTTGGCTGATTTAAAAAAAAATACACAGCACTAAAGTAAAATTTTTGTGTATCTTTCAAATTAGGTTAGATCTACTGTTAGGGCTTGGTGAGGAATAGATTCAGATATGTTTTAATATGTAAAACCATAGAATCATCAGGGGGTGTAATTTCCTTTTCATATCACTACATATATATATCCAAGTAAACATTCAGTTACTTCTTATGAAACTATAAGTTGTAGAAAAGAATCTTCTGTATTTTAAATTCAAAACAGGTTTCAACATTATTTACTAAAAAATGAAAGATTTTATGACTTTGCATCTGCACGTTCTGCTTACACGTCCTTTTCATTCTTGTTACACTTAAGTAAAACAAACATAAAAATACTTCTCTCAGCCTTAAATCGAAATAGAAAAGTTGTTAATTATTGAATCCCTACCAGAACAGAGAGTGGGAGACAAAAATAGCGGCTTTAAAAAAAACAGAGAAATTACTGCCTGACAGAAAATATCACTGAATAATTATGAGGCTATATGTTTGATGTGTCTTTTTAGATCATCTAGATTAGACAAATCTAATTACCAGAAATGTTTCCCACAAAGCTTCATTATTCAAAGGAGTGATAATTTAAGCTACATAAGTGATGAAACTAAAAGTTCTATCTTTAGTGTCTCAACTGCAATAGACACTATTGGCACAGGATGATATGCATCTGTAGTCCTTTGCCAAAAGAAATTAATGTCTCATCAGACATTAGAATCTTAGCTTGTTTGAGCCTTGTCAGTACTAGGACTTGAGAACTCTAAAGAAACCAAGTTGTTACTCTAAGTGGTGTTGGTGGAAGCTTGTACTTCTTAAAAATTTCCAAACTAATGCTTCGTATGATGACCTGGGAAATTGCACTGTAGGAGGTTCACCTGATTGGTAATTTTAATGATTATGGTTTTGGACAAATTCTTTCCTATGATTGCACATCCAAAATTGTCTTTAATTTGATTGATGATTTCTTTTACATGCAGAAATAGATATTTTGAATGCTCGGGGTGTTTTGTGGAGTGCCACAAAGAACATGCTTTGTTACCCCATTCTGCCACATTAGAACAGTAATGGGAGAACAAGTTGTGAACCCTTTATCAATATTATTATAATATTTAACATACTGTGATATATAAAAATAATAAAAATGTCAATGTAGTACACATTATTTACTAGATTTTATTATTAGAGAAATACAACTAATGCATTGGCCAGGAATGAAATCCATGAACTTCTAGCTTACAGAATCTATGGTTGAACTAATGTATCACTCAATTTAGATTATTTAAATTAAATACCACAAAAGTTACTTTTTCATTTTCTATTGCAACAATCATGACAGCAAACTGTAGTAAAAACAAGAATGTCAAAATGTTTCCAAAATAACCACAAGTGATGGAGTAAAAGAATTTGATACAGATGTTTATGCCCTAAAATACTACCACAACCAGCTAAATAAATATTTTATATTTATATTTATAAATGAATATCTTTAATAATATTCAGAAACTTTTTTAGCTACAAAAATTTCCCTTTAGTTACACAATTTCATATTAATGCTCCAAATTAAGAGGATTTAAAAAGACAGGACAACAGAAAGAATGAAACTAATATTTTCACTAAAATGTACCACAAGTGCCACCTACAGATTTTCTTTCTCCAGTGAAGATTGTTTGGGCTGTGTACTGCGGCATGCCAAAGTAATCTTAACCCGGTAATGGGTTTTGACGTACAATCTGAGTGGCTGCGTCTGATATTGAACAGCTATTCATAACTGCATTAAGAATATAAGAAAAGGTTGTTTTATTAAAATTGTTTTAGCAAGATTCTTTAAAATAAAGCTTCAATAAAAAAGTTCTTATACTATGCTTTTATTTCAGTAAAAAGTTACTTCTTAAAAGTAAATATGTAGTAATAATTATGTACAGTAGCAAGTAAAAGCAAAATGCACATTGTCTTATTCTGGTGATTTATCGTTATTACTGTGTAATTTTAGAATTATTTTTCATTTGAATACAAATATCTGGAACTATTTAAAGTAACATGATAAATTTGGGTGATTTAGTTCAGCTGCAGCAGGCTGCTAGAATGTGCCGCATTTATAGTGGCTGCAGTTCCTCTGAAGTTTTGGACTTTTGTGTCAGCAAAATATGTATTGAGTCTGTTGTTGAGAGAGAGGGAAAGCTGCAGGATAATCACACCTTTCCCCCTCTCTCAACAACAGACTCGTTTTCTTATAAATTCTCTCTATTTATTGTTGGTTTCATTTCACACCTCACCTCACCTATGCTGACGTCACACTACCTGATTGGCCACCCTGTCTGTCCCCTGCTCCCGCCTCAGGCCCCTCCTCTATCCCAGCTTTTGTTCTCCTATGCTACATTACCTTTGCTTACTGCCCTGTCTTTCTCACACCTAAAGAAGGTTCCACGGTCGAAACGTTGTGTTTTCTCTCTTCTCTTCAGCATGGAATAAACCTCTTACTTATTCCTTTGCAGCCTACGCATGCTGACACAGCTCCCCACCTGAACTATTTCAATTTAATACAAACTATTTTTTTCTTAGCACAGAACTGAGTTTATAAATGTATCAGTTTCAGATATCATTATCATCTTAAAATAAAGCCAAAAATGTTATATATCTAGATTAATATATAGAAGTTTTAGACATTTTAGATACAATTAAGAGGTACAATAAATGTATATTATCTGAAAACTAGATTTAATTTTCTGGACTCATAACCACTTTATTAATACTGCACATTAATATTGTTATAAATACATTTTTATCTGAATGAGAATAATCCAAACTTGCAAAATTAGTCATCTTAATCAAAAGCACCATCACAACAGTACAAGATAAACATGAACAGTCAATCTGAAATAGTTAATCAATCACAAATACCAATGAAATCCAACTGAGTCACTGTCTGTCATTGCTCACCATAAACATAATAGCTACATTAAATACAGGACTGTTACATTAAAATAAATTGGCTAAAATATCAGATGAACACTGCCATAGAATTGTGTTTGCAAAGAAAGATAAACGTTCAGTGACAAGAGCAGAATAATGGTCATGTCAAAGACATATGTGAAGCAGTGAATAAAGGAATATACTTCTTATATTGTTATAATCCAAAACACATTTCATGGTGAACTGTTAAACAGGGTACTTGCAATTTTGCAAGAGTTGCCTAGCAACACCACAGAATACTTCTTCCACAGAAGCAATTGCAGACAAAAGCCCATGTCTTTTTTTTTTTTACGAACAGTTTGATGTCAGGCGCATCACGCAGCACGATTCAATGTCGCCCTCTTATATGTAATCTAAATGTCTAGAACACCTTCATTTTAAGATGTGTTACTATGGAATTTTGTTTGACTGGCAAGGAGGTGTATTTTACTACTAATCCTGCCAAATAAAGTGCTTACAGATATTTATGGAAGCATTACTGTGATATGAACTGTGATTACTGTAATTAAAAAAGCCTATTTATATAAATATTTCTGATTATATTTAAGGTTTAAGAGCTCAAGTTCTGTATGTATTGTTAAAACATTCTTAATTAAAATCATTAAATGTCTGTTCACAACATGCTATATGTAGCTGGATGGTTTATGTTTTTAAATATATTTTTTAGAAAGTATAACTGAAATGGCTTACTTAGAACCTGTCATGTGAACTATTTTAATTTATCAAAATGTACCAATTGCATTAGACAACACAGCAGAAAATTTTAAAATTGAATAATTTACAAATATACATACTGTATATATTTTCGTATGCATATCCAGACAGTCAAGCTTTAATATTACTATGACAATGGAATAATCTGTTTAATTAGAATATTTTTGCTCAGAAATTTCTAAATGAAAAGATAGTGATATTTGACCATTGCAATAAATATGATACACATTTATTATATATGATTATCACGGATGTCTGAAGGGACGAACTGTAGAATGGCAGGAGACCTAAAAAAGACCCTAAGCGTAGCGATGAGACGGGGGGTTAGCCCGGGCTCAGCTGTTCAGGAAATGCTGTAAAGAAACCTATGCCCTCAGGCCACGGACGTGGGGCGACTTAGTGCTAGGCGGGTCTCAGGACATCTGAACCTCAATGCTGAGCGAAGAGGAGAGTGTGACCTGGAAATATATAGCCCGAGACAGAGACACACCGGAAGGATAAGCAAAGCACAGGAAACTAGGGACAGGACAGAGTAGGAGCACCCTCTAGCTGTAGAGGGCGTGTCAATTTTATTATCCTTTTACCATGGAAATTGAATACGTTCTCCTGAGTATGTAACTGTATTTCACAAGATATCAGCACATTTAGAAGTTCAGTTGGATACTATAAATGCTAGATAGATACTTTATTAATCCTGTGAGGAAAATTGCAGTGCAACAGCAGCCTGGTACAGTCAACACAGTACAGTGTAAAGAAATAGTACAACAATACAGTCAGTGAGAAATGCAGTAAAATGTAAAAAATGGAGTATACTGAATTGCACACAGTATAGAAGATACAAAACAAACCAGTACACAAGAAGATGTATTGCACATTATAAATATATTGCACAGATTCCCAGCATATATTGCACATCAGTTGTAAACAGAAAAACCAGCTGTAAACAGAGAATTCATGTTTAGTCAAAAAACAGTTCAATGTTGCCCCTGCCAAGACACACAGTGGATGAGTTGTAAAGTCTTATGGCAGAAGGCCAGAATGACCTTCTGTAGCACTCCCTGTCACACTGTGGTTGGATCAGCTTATTGCTGAACGCACTCTTCATTCTCAAAAGCATGTCATAGAGGGGATGGGAGACATTGTCCATGATGGTCATTAATTTGGACACCAATGTCCTCTCATCCACTACCTCCAAGGGGTCCAGATCAGACCCAATGACAGACTTGCTGTTTTGATGAGCTTGTTAATGTCATGATGACCCGCTGAGCAAAAAGGAAGATGAACCCTATGCGGTACCTTAGGAGGGCTAGGCGAGAGGCGAGGTCCGAGTCGAGTTCCAAGGTAGTAACAAAAGGTAGGGGAGTAGGTTTCCAATCCAGAAGTGGGTAAGGCTGAAGTTGTAGTCAAAAGGCAGTTCCGTGATTCAAAAGGTGAAGGTCAACAAGAGGGCTTCCAATTCAAAAAGGGCAAGACAGTAGACGTGGTCAAAGGAAAGTTCCAAGGTTCGTAACGTGGAGAGAGTAGAATCCAAAAACAAAGGTGAGGTAGGACGACCAAAGAACGACCAATTTTTTTGTTTTTTTATTAAAGTACAAAATAAACAAGTTATCACAAAACAGCACAAAACCAAAACACCGAAAACCAACCCTTCTTCATTCTAAATCCAAAAGAGTCTTCCATCGTTCTTTAGCCGCATGGTAACCCCATCTCCTGTAATCATGTCTCTGCAGTTGACATAATTCATGCCGAACCCGCCCACTTATCCTCTGTACACCCACATCAGCCCCATATTTCACCAAATGGTTTCTGCAGTCCCATAAGACCATTTTAATCAAACACCAGTAACCACAACAAAAAATTTGTTCTCTCATTACCCTTAACCGATCGCCATCCCCATAAAACCATGTGCTCAGTCAGTGTAAAATTTGACCACAAACCCGTGAAAAGGGCTTGATAATTAACCCAGACAGCCTGCGCAACCCCACAACCCCAAAACACATGAGCAATAGATTCCACCTCGGAGCATCCAGTTCTTGGACACACCGGAGACCTCGTCAGTCTGTGATGACACATAACCTCCCGCACAGAAAGCCTCAACCAATTGAGGTCCTTCATCCTGTTGGGGGGACCCTTGTGGTGAAGGAAACTCCAACGTTGTTCCGGTACAGTAATCCCCGGATACTCCTTCTGCATGCACACCTCCCTCGCTCTCTCGTATAAAACCCGATGCCGCATACACTCCTCATCCACCTTGGCCCCAGAATACTTTTTCAGCCAAGTAGCTGCCTGTTTGTAAAACCATGGTTGCTGTTCTGCCTTAGGAGTGGCATTCGTCCATCTGCACAGGGGCCGCGCCGCCCACGAGAACCAGAACCTGGCAAAAAACTGGTGCTCATGCTGCACCTCTCCATACACAGCCCCACACACACCTGCTACAAAGATTGCATTTAATTTTAAAGGAAGATCTGGAACATCCCGCCCACCTTGGTGAGTACCTTTGTACATATGTTCGTTTTATATATTCATATTTTCCATTCCAGATAAATTGAAAAACTAACCTTGTGAGCTTCTTGTTGTAACACACAGGCACCGGGAAAACGTGCGCCAAGAATACCAACATTGGGAGGATATCCAGCTTTATCACCATCACTTTCCCAATAGAAGACAACTGCCTGGCTCTCCACATACCCAGTTTACGGCTGACTCGGTTCAGCTGTGCCTCCCAGTTCCGTAGTCCCAGTACTCCAGATCCAAAGTCCACCCCTAAAATCTTTACTGGCCCGGACTCTGCCTTCAAAGTCCCTACCACCTCATCCGTGTCCCCCCCCCAATTCCCAAACACCTTAACCACACTCTTGTCCCGATTAATCCTAGAACCTGTTGCCCGGCCAAAGATGTCCACAGTCTCCAGGGCATGTTGTAAACCAGACTCTGAACACAACAACAAGATTATATCATGTGCGTATGCAACGAGCTTTGTCTGCCGACCTCCATTTCCTGGCACGCACAGACCATCCACCCTGCTATTAGCTCTAAGCATGGCAAGTAAGGGTTCCAGATACATGATATACAAAAGGGGAGACAAAGGGCACCCCTGTCTCACCCCTTTCCCTATCCGAACCTTCTCGCCCAAGTGTCCATTGATGCATACCCTGAAACCAACATCAAGATATAACAATTTCAGTGGTCTCAGGCCTGCTCTTTGCAGCACCATCCACAAAAAGGGGAGATGAACCTTATCGAAAGCCTTTTCCTGGTCTAAACTCACAACTAACAGAGGCAGATGCCTATCCTCTGCCCAGGCAATAGCGTCTCTTATAAGCCTCAGGTTCCAAAAAATTGATCACCCTACCACTCCGCACGTCTGTTCGGGGTGAATCAAGATTGGCAAGACCTGTCGCAATCTAGTACTCAAAACTTTGGCAAGGATCTTATAGTCAACACAAAGTAACTGTATTGGTCTCCAATTCCCCAGGTCCAAGGGATCGCCGTTTTAGAAAAGCAAGGCCAGAACTCCCTGCCCCATTGATTTGCATAAGCCCCGCCCACTCAAGATTTCTTCAAAGACCTCTACCAGGACAGGACCAAGCAGGTCCCACAAGGCCAGATAAAATTCCACGGGCAGCCCGTCAATTCCCGGAACTTTACCCTTGCCTAAGCTACGTGCAGCGCTCTCTACCTCCGACAGACCTATCCTGGAATCCAGCCCTTCCATCTCTTGAGCGTCTGATCTGTTCACTACCAAATTTATAATCTCCTCCATTTGGTCTGCGTTTTTGACTTCCTCCTGGAAACAAACTTCATAATACCGTGCAGCGGCCGCCACCATCCCTTCTGAAGACTTAACAACATTTTCTGGACTCACCCGGATACCGTCAAAATTCCTCCGCCCTTGCTTTGCCCTCACTGACCTGAAAAGTTGACCCGTCACCTCTTCAGATGGTTCCATAACCCGGTCCCTGAGACGAAACAGAAAATCCCGTGCCTTTTTAACATAGATTCCCTTCAGTTTCGCCTTCAGCTCCTGGGCTGCCTGGAAATCAAAGGCCAACCCACTGTTCCCACGCTCATAAATCTTCTGCAGCTCCTCCTGCAAACGCCATACCTCCCTGTTCTCTCTGCGCGCACGTAAAGAGCAATATTGCTGTGAGATTATTTTGAGCCTGCGCTTTAGCCCTTCCCACCAATCAACCAAAGCCGGCCGAGTGCTCTTCTGGGCTAACCAGAGCTGTAGCTTACCTCTAATGAACAGTGAATAATCATGTTCCTTCAAAACAGCTGTGTTCAACTTCCACACCCCCCTCCCGTAGCAAGCACTCAAATCACCCATCTCCACCTGGACGACAACATGGTCTGTAAACCAAACCGGGGTCACTGTGACCTTTCGAACAGGGATACCTAAAGAAACAAAAACATAATCTAATCTCCTTCCTACTCCCCTAGTGTTCCTCCACGTAACCGGAAAGGTTGTGAAGTGACCTATAAAACTATCCCTCAACTCAAAATCACACAGTAAGTGGCTAATTTCAATTGCCCCTGTGGTCTGGGACAATATATCTTCATTAAGATCTCCCCCCAAAATTACCCGTCTGTTTGTGGTACACCATGGCGCCAAGTCGGAAAAGAAACCTCTTCTCGCACTGCGATCTGCTGGGGCATAAACACAAATCAAATGAATTTTAGTTCCCACCCACACCCCATCCACCACAATCACTCTCCCTGGACTCACAACAAAGTATTCTGTCTCTTCCACCACCGTGCTCCCAAAAACAATGCCCACCCCTGCCAAATACACTCCCCCCACACTCCACCTGGATTTCAAGTCGCCCCAGTCCTTTGTAAAACTCTGAATGTCACCTTCTCCCGCCAAGTGCACTTCCTGTAGGAAGCACACATCGAACCTTTGTTTTCTCAGGAACTCAAAAACCGCAGTCCTCTTAACTTTATCTTTTAAACCTCTCACGTTTACTGTTCGGACAAGAAGACTCATGGCGGATCCAGATCTGTCTCTCTCTCCGAGCCGCCGGACTGGCTGGAGGTGGAACCTTCCGAAATGTCTGATACGGGTGAGTATCCACCCTTAGTGGGATAGTGTAGGCTATCTTCCCCAGAAGTCGTGTCAACAATATCCGGGGACACTGACATGGCCCTCAAAGAAGCCCTGCCCCTCCTCCTGACCGGAGCCGGTGACTCCTCCCCAAACGTGTCCGCCGACCCCTCTGCTTCCACTTCCATCTCTGGCAACCGCTGCTCCACCTCGTCCTCCTCCAGAAACTCCTCCAAAGGATCTTCCCTCACCTTCTTCTCCTCCTCCGCCCCGGAATCACTCTCGACCTCCTCGTGCCGTCGCTTGGCCAATACCTTCCCCTGCTCCTGCTCACTTTCCGCCGTCTCTGGAACTGTTGTGATCACCTCTTCCGTATTCGGGTCAGCAGGGCCTTGCCCCACTTCCTGCGGGGGCTCGGCCTCCTGTACATCCGCAGTAGCCCGAGCTACGTCCATCGCCATGCCAGCAACTTCTTCCTCAATCACTGGAGCAGCCTCCTCCTCCTCCTCCTCCTCCTCCTCTCCATCCACCCTCAAAGTACCGTCATCATACTCTCTTGCTCGTCGTATATCCCTCCATACACAATTCCTGAACAAATGTCCTTCAGTCTCACACAGGGTACACACTTTCTTCCGGCACTCCCTTGCTACGTGCCCGACCCCTCCACACACTGTACACTCATTCCCCCGACACTCAGCGGCTTGATGTCCAAAATTGCGACATCGTCTGCAAAATTTGGGCTGGTTCTGATAGTAGAGATAACCCCTACTAGCTCCTAGTGAAAAGGATGCCGGGGGTGATGAAAGCCCCCTGCCCCACGTGCGTCTGACCGTAGTTTCACCCTGTACTTCCTCTTCCCAGCCCAGACGTTACGGCTATCCGTAATTCTCTCCGGCTAGCCGATGACTGAAACGTGCCTCAGCAGAAAAGCTGTTACATCATCATCACCCAAAAATGGATCATACAAGTGCACCATCACCACACGAAAATTGTCGTGATAACAGCCCAGCACTTCAAAATCCCTAAAAAAAAATCTTCATCCTTTTTATCTGCATATCTTGCGGACACCCTCTTGTATATCTCCTCATCTCTAAAGGTGACATCCATATACTTCAGAGGTCTATTCCCTTGTGCACATAAAATCTCTTCTGCTCGTAGGCCCAAACACCCAAACAAAGAGTCCTCAAACTCACGTCTCCCAGGCGGTTCTCCCCCTCGCATCCAATGAAAGCGCAAAGTCCATTTCAGCCTGGGAGCCTCCTCGGGCCGGTCGAAGGAGTCAAACCCTTCCGCCATCCTGGAGGAGGCCTCCAGGCCAGCTCCTCGAAGGGTCCACTCCAGTCCAACAACGAAGAAACTCCAAAGCAATCCACACGATCAGGCAATCCAAATGTCGAAAAGTAGTCCACAGGCAAAATCCTGGTCCGCAGGTCGTCGCTCCGGTCGCAATCCTCTTCCCGATCTTCGACAAAAGGCCGAGAAGCGATCCCAAAGAACAACCAATACCAGGCAAGGAACAGAGGTTTCTGGAGGGTTTAAGTATTGTGCGAGGGAGAAGGTGCACTGATTGATGGAGTGACGTGGTTGGCTAATTGGCAGGAGCGTTGTCATTTAGCAGAAGTGCTCTGGGCTGGAGTGTGATTTGCACAGGTGCGCTTCCGTGTGAGAATGTGGTGGGATGAAGGCGTAACAGTTAAACATGTTAGCATCCCCTGCTCTAATCCCAGAGCCCCAGCACACCACTGTGTAGAAAGAAAAGATGAAGAGGTGGGTGATAGTCTTTCTTGTCACTGTGTCTTGTTTCTCCCTCTTTCCTTCTGTTTTGTCTGCTCTATCCTCTTACCTATTCTGTCTTTGTCTTTTATGCTCTATTCTGTCTTTTGAAACCTCTGATGATTTACCAAGCAGATAATTTACCTTAAAACTCCTTCCCTTCATCAGTGTTTACCTGCTCTTGACTCACTTGCAAATAGGCAAACAACTTAAATGATAGCCATTGTTTGGATAAGATTTTATTCCCCTCTTGGATATGGTGTGCCAAACAAAGGGCATCAGCTGAGAGTTTGTGTGTTGAAAGTCGTCTTTGTTTCATATGCATATGGAAGTCTTACTTTTGGACACAAGACCTCAAAGACAATGCTTACAGTGCTGTTTTATATAGTGAAACAAACAATACAAGATACACTCCCACATGACTCTCTACTTGCATTGTGGCTATATATGGTCATTAGAAAGCTGACCAGTACATATATTTTCTTTACTGCCAGCTTGCGTGACAAACAGCCCCTTCTGCTGAATAGACCATTTGTTCCAGGAGGGTCACTCGGTCATTTCCAGGAGAACTATGCCAGCTATGCGTAAAGACACTATGTGGCTATGTTATCTTTTGAGACCGGACATCCTGAGTTGGATTTAGTAAAATATAAGTAAAAAGATGCATAGTTAACAAGATATAATACAAACATTTAGTAAAAACTTTTAGTTAATTCCCTCAGTCCCCCCTTCCAAAAATATTGCAATTAGCCAATTGTTTTCTAAATATATCCTGTGATTACTGATGAATTCTTTATGGGAGAATTTTGTGATTCTTTATGGTGTCCTAAACAAGTGATCAGGACTGAGTAATGGCTTTAGTGCAGAGGGATTTAATACAAGTTAGTATGAAAATTATTACAAACGGTACCAATTCTACTTTGCATCAGCGTGCCCCCCTATGACCCGAATACAGACTTCAGCCAGCTCGCTATCCCCCAATCATCTGGGTTGTATTTATGCTACTTTTGTCCTTCATTAAAGATATGCTGTGTTAGGTCTGTGTTGTGCTCGGAACATTCAGTTCTGATCACGCCACATGTTCCTCCTTGAGCTGCTAACAAATAATATAGAGCCAACCTATTCTGCATAGCTCCCATTTCATCATTTACTGCCTTAAGTCTGTCTGAAGTCTCGTTAGCTAATTTTTCCAAAGAGGCAGCCACGTTAATGACTTCCCTTGCTAATTTGCCAGTACTATACCAAGGCAACGCTATAGCCAAGAAGCGTTCCATCTCGGTAATAGCCCTAGGATATATTCTGGAGTGATTTGGACAGAATGGGCTGTATTCGCTCATGTGGTATTCCAAAGCCTAAATAAGAAATCCCCTTCCATTTAATAGGTAGCCAAGGGTATGCATTATTCTTTCAATTCCACCAGTTATCATTCTGTTGAACAGTAGGCAAATAAAAGTTTGATAAGTTGGTATGTGTAATATCATGGTCCCTTAACCATTTAAGAAAATTACAGTCTGAAGGATCATTACAACCCCACCATTTTATATTACTTATGTTGTCCAGTTTCAACAAAGCCCCCAAATAGTCTAATAAATTGTAAGGCATGTGAATGAGATGAACCCACCCCTCTTATATACCTGGGGCTAAACACACCCAGCATGAACTCTTGTTAAAGTTTTGAGCCAGCTGGTTAGAGAGATCCAAGAATGTATTAACGTCATGCTCTACAATGTCCATGCTGTGCTGTGCATGAGGTTCCAAGACATCCCCCCTAGTTACACTTATTAAGCACAGCAATATCAACATTTCATCAATCTCCTGCAGGTTGCGTTGCTCATCAACAATGAGATGCGTGAATCCGTCCCGTCCCGTCCTTCTATTCGAACTGCTGAATCAGTAGTTAAGAGCACTTGGAAGGAGACACGGTTGTAGTGTCTAGGATGGGATATCTTATATCCAAACGTACTCTCCTGGAATCAGATCATGTCCTCTTTCAAGTCCCCAGGCTTCCGAAACCTGCATCCTGGCACCTTGTTCTGCTTCTGTCAAGAGTTGGCAATACTGAAACATACAATCAGTTAGTAAACTAATGAAGTCAAATGCCTATGAAAGTCCCTTTGGATAAGTCTGGTGTGTCTGGTAGCCTCATGGGACGTCCAGTGATCACCTAAAACGGACTTAAACTGATAGAGCAGTTAGTGCCTCCCTTGATACTTCACAACACAGGTGCCAGTGCATCCACCCATTGAATTCCCTCTGAGTGATAGCGGGTGAGCTTATTTTTCAGAGTTCTGTTCATCCGTTTAACACAGCTTGACACACTTTTCCAGTGAAGTGTGTTCCCTGGCGTATGTGGCAAAGCCAACTCCTGCCCAATTCTGTATGAATCGTTGAACCATTTGCTTCTCCCTAGGGTGTTCCACAAAGTGTATTTGCCTCACAACAAAAGGCATCAATGACTTTGGGCATACTAAATGGCCCATCTTTTTGGCACTGCCACAAACCATTTTCCCCCAAACTTATGTTTCTCTCCAACCATGCCCATTTTTCCCTCTTTCGGGTCTTCTTTCTGAAGCTCCTTAATTTGATTCTACTGAAAGGCCAATGATCTTAAATACATCTCTGGTTCTTTGATCTGGCCACCTGTATTTCATGGCAGCTGGCCTGGCTGCCCCTTCTTCTGAAGCATTTCCCTTGGCCATCAAGGAGTCTTCCTTGTTATGACCTTTAAATTTTACCACAACTACTTGTTTTGGAAGAGACAGTTTCCAATAACTCTGACACTAGCTTAGGGTTTTTGACCGGAGTCCCGGTAGATGTCAGGAAGTCCCTGTTTTTCCATAATTTCCCAAAGTCATAACAGACTCCAAAAACATACCATGAGTTCATATAAATAGTTACAATTTGATCTTTTGCATATTTACAAGCTTCTATGAATGCCTTGAGCTCAGCCTGCTGGTCTAACACCAGATTATTCATAGCCTGCACAGCCCTTAAACACAGAACCCACCCCTTAGCCACTGCATCAAGGGGTCCTGAATAACCCACCGGGCAATGCCTACCTCCATGCTCCTGCGCCAGCGGAGCAGACCAGAACCAATTTCTTTCACTTACAAACAGACATAAAAACAGTTGATCCATCTGAGGGAAACCATCCAATGGCCATTTCCTGCAAAAGAGCTTGTTTCAAATAATTAAAAGCAGTTTCTGCTGCAGGGGTCAAGGCAATTTTGTCCTTAGACTGCACTACCCCACCTTAAGCAAGTCCGTTACCAGTTAAGCTCGTTCTGAGAAGGAATCCACCCAGGCTCTGCTAAAATTGCACAGACCCAGAAATCATTGCAATTTCTTCACAATCTTTGGTACTAGAAACCCTCAGATAGCCTGCGATCTATCCTCAGTGAGTTCCCTTTGTCCTTTACTAATCTTTGTCTCAGATAGATCACAGTTTCCAAACAGATTTGTACTTTATAACTGGCCTTATGTCCTTTCTTTGTCAGAATATCTAATACTTGAAGTAGCTCAGCCTTATGGATTCCCTCGTCAGGGGAAACAATCAGAATATCATCAACAGGTGTCCACCACCCACATCTATATTTGAAACTGTACAGTGCTTCCCATACATATTCCCAGTCTCTTTTAAACAAACCCTTTGCCACCACTATCCCTGTAGCCTCCTGTCACCCATTGTAAAATGTATCACACCTTTTGGTGTTTTAGTCGATACGCAAGACAATTGTGATCTTGTGTCCCACAACAGAGGAACCTGGACACCATTTACTGCACAATGTAAAATTAGTTCTTTTGTATTTAAATCTTGAGATAAGCTTAGGGAGGCTACAATGGGGTTTCCTAGTTTAAATCTATTGTTTCACGCAAGGCTCTTTCAGTTTCTGACAGGTTCTTTAACTGAAATCAAGCATTTTTTCTTACAATTTCTCCAAAATACCCCGTTTTTTTTACAGTAATTGCACATCAACTTATCTTGCTTGAATTGGCCCCCCTCGACCTGCCAACCAGGGGAGGCCATCTGAAGCGCACGTACTTTAGCATACATGCCCCACTCCCCTTTCCTTGCATTTCTACTCAATCGCTAAAACTTCATATTGTCATCCTCCACGATATCAGGAAAGTGCAACTGTAGCCTCTTAGCTATGTCTGGTTTAAGCCCATTCATATTAAACTGGTTTATTACTATGGACGTATCTTCATTAACCTCTTCATCGTTTGCTAAACCTGAGTAATCAAGCCACAGCATAACAAACCTCTCTATAAAATCTGACACATCCTCACTCTCTTTCTGTTGACATGCTGTAACTTTCTTCCAGTCTGTCTTGGGTGGGTAGTATTCTTTCAGAAACTTCCACACCATGCTCCACCCCTCTTCTTCATTGTTTTCTTGCTACATATGTTCACAATGCACCATCCCACTTTTCTCCTACCCTCCTTAGAATTATAGCTGCCTCTATAGGTTTAATACTATATGTATCTTTTAATTCCTGTAGAGCACTCCATGTCTGCTGCATCCCTGCCTTAGGGTGAGGTACCTCCTTAGCCCAGCGATTTATATCCTCAAGCTTGGGTTTATATGTTTTAACCCATCCCCCATCTTCTGATACTTGCTGACTACTGCTTCCTTCCCTTCCTACCTCTTCTTCTTCCTTTTATGAAAAGGATACATCCTCTTGTGAAAGGCGATCCTTGTAATCCCTTATCTACCTTATCCTTATCTGAGGTGGCTCAGATCTGTCTATATCCTGATTATACCATGTGTCACCCCAGTTGAATTCCCCATCAGGATAAGGCCAATCTGGGTATTTATCCCAGCCCTCATTTTTGCCCTGCAAGGGTTTTAAATCTGGATATAGTCTAGGTACTACACCAGCATTACAACACTTTTCCAATTCTTTTTTTTCAGGTTTTCAACTTCCTCCTTACAATCTCTGAGATATTTGTCGGTTTTCTCATTATTAGTGAATAAGATCACATTTCTCTCAGCCATTGCTTTAAGTTTTTCTGTCATTGACTTCTCACTCTTGTCCCATTTTGTTTTTTCAATACTGTTTTTATCGGGCTCTTAGATGTTTCCCTAAAACAAGACCTGTTTCTGTTTGTTTGTTCTTACTCCAGTGTTCATACACTGTCCTACATTCTTGTTCAGACCATATACTGTCTGATAATCTATATTTCTTTTTTAGTTTTTCTTCACATTCACCAGATTTCTTTCTTTCTGACATCTAGTTAGAGACCTCTACTAACTTGTTCTCAAACCATCCCATTCTGTCTAACTTCTGCCTCCCACATGTGCAAAGCCTTCTGGCTAAACAACTGAACCACGCGGATTAAGTTCTTATCCTTATCTGTGAAGAATGAAGAGATAAGAGAGATGCCCAGGAAGTGAGATAATAATATTATTTTCATGTTTTTTATGTTTTTTGCAAACTATGCAGTTTAGTGGCTTGACGTAGGTTTTGTGCTGAAATGTATTCAAAGATGCTGCCTGTCCTTGGTCAGTAAGATAAAGGCATGTATTTGGTAAGCTGGCTATATGCCCAGAACATGAAAAGAACTAACTGCTAACTAGTCTGCAACTTAGATATAATTAATTGGCAGGTGTTGCTGTTTTATCATTTGTTTAGAATATGTCATAGTAACTCTTTGTGTTTTAAGGTATAAAGGACCATCTTCAGCTACTTATTTTTTAAGTCTGGTGGTCGCAAGCCAGACTTCCATATGCATATGAATAAAGGGTCTTCTGCTTCACAGACACCTGAACTTTGTCATTTGTTTGACACTACAGCTGTAACGAACCGAGTTACCATCCCCGGCTCCCCTGCAAGTACAGTCCGAGTTACCACCCTTGGCCGTACTGCATCCGTGACTCAGGAGACAACACCAGAGACAACGGCTGACGAGAAAGAACACAGCCTATAGCACTTGTTGTTCTTATCTATGCCTAACTTCAATGCAAAAGCATCCACGCGCACCAGGTGGTTCTATCCTGGGTTTACCGCACTGGACTGGTGGAATGCTATCAAGACAATTCCTCTATCTCGACCCGACCAACAAAAGTTTTGTGCACCAGGTGCCTCAGTCCTGGGTTTACCACACAGAATGAGCAGAATGCTATCAGGACTTTCCAGACATTCACACACACACACACACACCTCAGCACTTTACATTCTTTTGTACTGACTGCAGTTCATGAAATTCCTTTGGAAGCGGTGGAGAGGAGACGGGACTTTTATAAACAGGAGTCCTTACCTCTTCAAAGTAGCAGTGCCTGGCTTTTCCCCTCCACTGGTCCTTCGGAGTTCCATCATTGAGAGTACCCTATTCGCAGCACTACAATTGTTGTGCCAAACAAAGGGCATCAGCTGAGAGTTTGTGTGTTGAAAGTCGTCTTTATTTCATATGCATATGAAAGTCTTGCTTTTTGACACAAGACTTAAAAGACAAGGTTTACAGTGTTCTTTTATATAGTGAAACAAACAAAACAAGATACACTCCCACATGACTCACTGCTTGCATTGTGGCTATATATGGTCATTCTAGAAAGCTGACCAGTATACAGATGCAGCCATTCAAAATGAGCAGGCGATACCGCATTATTTTGCGCTTTACGCAGTCTACCACGAGTTACCGTAAATTCTCGTATAGTACCTCAAGTAAAATAATAGTATCCGGAATATCCGCAAGGTGGAGCTAATAAAGCTCAACCTCTCATGTTTGAGCTGTCGCCATCAAAGTCTTTAACGAAGATATTACTAATAGTATTAATAATGAATAACCTTGGACAAGCTGTAAACTCAAAGTATTACCCTGGTCCACATTCTTTTTTTCATTGACCGTCTTTGTAAAAGTAACACCACAGCATTTCGCAGTCACGCATTTGTTTCCAATCATGCAAAGTACGGTCATTTTTGGGAATCTCCGATTCACCATGCCTTTCACTTGCTCATAAAAGAGATTGATTTAGGAACATAAACTGTATGCAAACTGTACTGTATACAGTATGTATATGTATATTTAATGTCTTTACTGTGCTCATTTAAGTATTGAATATTTATATGGAATTTTACCACTGAAGGGAAATCTTAGTAGCTGAGCATAAAAAGAATAGGAGCATACTGTAACGCGTGTGAAGGCCATAAACGATATTAATTTTGGAACATAAACATACAGTATATGGCTGGTCTCGGTACTTTAAAGAAAAAATACACACCAGTATTCCATTTCTCCCTAAACATTTTAAGTATCGAAGTCTTTAACGTGATACCGGAGTCAACAAGCATACTTTTAGAATTTGATTAAAAGGGAATATAATATGGAATCGCGTATCTAAAGAAATTAATAACGATATAATTATATTCATGTACCGCAACACAAGAATAGTACACGCTGTACATTGTCTGTTGATAATGTTTCTGTAGGGCTTTTTCAACACTCCTTATGTGACCTTGCCAGTGGCGCTGTGGGTTAGGTTCCCGACTCACACATCACACGTTGTGTGTTTGAATCCAGCCGAAACCATGACTTTTTTTTTAACAAACATTTCTTTGAAAAAACAAAACTTTTCCCTGGGTCAGAGATTAAATAAAACTTCACTCGCACCAAACAAATTTATATTTGTAAATATCACATGATCGAATTTAAGTCATTTTAATAACAATGAATAGTCACCTATGCGTTACAATATAAACATTTATATAGATTTAAATCGAATTTTGATTTAAATCGCAAACACGTGTTTAAATATATGTGTTTTTTGATTCACAATCAGACAAATGCAACATAAATTGATATATTTGTCTTCTAAGTATCTTAATCAACTTTCAGCATAGCTTTCTCCCCGTTTAGATTTGTTTTTCTTGGGATCAAACGTGGAAAGATTAGATTGTAATCGTTTTTATTTTTTAAAGACATTTTAGAAAAGTGTAATCTATACTAAGAAGCTGTACACCACCTGCTATAAAGAAACATATTGTAATACTTTCGGGTTCAGATAGGACGGACACAAGAACTCAGACTTGCGGAGTTAAAGCAAGTTAAAGCCTTGATTTTATATATCACCTTTAAAAATGGCATCTCAAAGCAATACAGTAGATGTAAAAACAGTTAAAAGGACCACAGATTACAAAGTAAATACCCAACACTGATTGTACATTCACAACAGTGACATATCATAAAGCTTTTGCACATATTGTTAAATTATTACTTGTTTTTCAGGAAGTTAAAAAAACACTTGAATTACTTATCCAGTCTCTCGAAATAAAATTATTTTTCAAGCAATGCAACTAACGTCTGGCAATGTGTTTTTTTTAATCCAACATTGACAGCCGCATCTTAAATCTTGTCAGTCAGCTCTTTTTTCTCTATTTGAATTGTGGCGATTCAAACAACTTGGGATAACAAGTGGTCTCAAAGTCACCGAGCTCACAGAGCTTCAACAACAGATGACAATTTCCTTAGTCCTTCCTTAGTCTTCCCGAAATTGTCAGATTATGAGTGAATAAAAGCATTTTATTAAAAACGTTTGCGTTTGTTTGGGAGCTACAGATGCAACCATTCAAAATGGGTGGGGTATTTCGCGGTATACCCCAGAGGGTGTGTCGCATCAAAACGCAGTATCACACGGTATATCGCGTTATTTGACGTCATGCTGGAAAGTATCCGGAATCACCTTGTAAAACCGCCAGGAGGAGCCAATAAAGCTTTACCTCTCATGTACAGCATTTGAGCTTTTAAATTTAAACTGTGTATTACAGCATGTTAATCATCAGCCATTAAAAAGTTGGTATATTTTATGAAAGCAAGATTGCTCAGTTGGACAAAAGTACACAACCAACCCTTGAAATCAGAAATATTTTTGCATCAAAGCCTTTACCAAAGATATTACTAATAGTATTAATAATGAATAACTTTGGACAAGCTGTAAACTCAAAGTATTACGCTGGTCCACATTCTTTCTAACTGTCTTTTTAAATGAAAATACTTTTAGTTTTTTCTTTGACAAACACCACAGCATTTCGTAGATCTAACTAACGAGGACAGGACATTAGCTAGCCAATACGATAAAGGAATGACTTTTTTTGCTAATTTCTTTAGCACATTTGTACAAGCACTTGGAATCTGTCCAAGCCCTACTTTGTCAGGCATTTTCTTTTACTGCAACGGACATAAAAACTCCCTTGCTTTTAACAGAGCGTTTCATAATTTCTAACTATGAAAATTATTTAAACTGCGACACTTATCATTCAACCAGAGCTCAAAATATCACAAGGATCCTCAAGAGCACATCAAAGACTGTATTAAAAGATACTTGTATCAGAAACATGAGAATCCAGGCTTTTTTATCAACGCTTTCTTTTCTGTATACCAGATATTATGGAACCACTTCAGAAGGGTGTCAGCCAGTCAGATTCCAGGAATCGGTACTTTAAAGAAAAAATACACACCGGTATTTCATTTCTCCCTAAACATTTTAAGCATCGAAGTCTTTAACTAACATGTGAAATAGCGTGTAAAAAAGTGGTAGTTTTAAGCTTTTCTGCTAATATAATATGGAATCGTGTATCTAAAGAAATTAATAACGATATGATTATATTCGTGTACTGCGACAGGGGTGTGTAGGGCTGTTTCGCCTCTCTCTCTTCATGTGACTTCCCTAGTAGCCCACTGGTCTACGTGCCTGATTACTAAACCTACAGATTGTGTGTTCAAATCCAGCTGGCGCCGTGACTTTTCTTTTAACAAACATTTCTTTGAAAAAATAGAATAGCAATATTATGGACAATTAATTGACTTTTATATTTCTAAATATCACAACATGATCGAATTTAAGTCATTTTTGATAACAATGAATAGTCACCTTCTTCCCTTCTGACAACGGTCCCTGCTTCTGCTTCCTGCTTCTATTGTGTGTGTGTGTGTGGGGGATCCCTTTATATCTCCCTTCAGATTTAAACAACAGCGACTGTCAGAAGATAGGACACAGCGGCTCAGACACCCGCTGAATGGAAAGGGGTACTTTAATGTTCTGTATGGCTAATATTAAAGCCAATACTTTAATATTCTTTTCTGTATGTTTAACAATAGTGGGTACTGGCCTAATTCGGCCCTGCACCCGTTGTTAGGTGTTAATGTGTTGTTGTTAAGTGTGAATTTGTACCTGTTTCCCTGAGGTCTGGCTTTTTTTCTGGAAAACCATAACTCTGTTCTGTGGGCAACAGCAGGACCAGGTTGTCTGCAAAGAGCAGGAACTCGATTTCTGTAATTAATGCAGATCAGTAAATCAAGGAACAAAATAATTATTGCATTTATGGTGCATTTATTGCAAATTATGGTTTAACAGTCCGGGTGTGGCAAGCCTCTAATGTCTCCCGACTTCGACAAAAGGAACCTGCCTTTCATTGGAAGACAATGAACACATTCTAGCCTTACATGAGAATATAGCATAAATACACCAAGGGATTGGGTGAGCTCCCATCACAAAAAAAAACTGCGAGCCTTCACTACAGCGACCACAGTACAGTATGGAGACCAAGACCTTTTACGGGAAGAGACGGGGTGCTTCTGCCGCCCCAGCTTCCAAAGAGCGAAGGGTAAGCAAATACAGCAGGCTTCATCTGAAATACGCGATTATAGCGCTTATTACAAGGTATTATTGCCGTTTTGAATTTTACATTCAATTATAAATATTTCTTCGTAGCCTGTTCTTCAAGAAAACACCGCACGGGCGAAACGATCTTCGAAATCTACCACCAGGACATTAAAAAAGAAAGCGGTAAGACGGATAAAAAGAAAAGTTTATTTTGACGTCTGTTCCGCAACTGATGAATGCTACTGTGTGACTTTATTTCTTACATGTGTAGTGTGCTCTCACGAGGCACCAGTTCTGTAGGGGTTTGGGCATTTACTGGGACAATTATTAATTGTGGCAGTAAATCACAGAATGATTCTTTTAATGGTCTTAGAATCCAACCATGCGATATAACTCAAACAACGCACACACACAGGCACTAATACACGAGGATACATTTATTAATAAATAGAATATGCATGTAAACCTAAAAGATCTTATCGTGAGGGTTATCAGAATACAAAAGATATATATTCATTCAGTTACAAAGAGTTACACATATCAAGAGGATATACAATCGGTATATCATTCATTTAGACCGTTTCGTAAAGGAACTTGGTTATAACTTCTACATTAGATACTCAAAACAAGTACATAACTCTTAGGAATTAAATTGATATCAACTGGTTGGGATAACAATTAAATTCTCGAGCAGTAATGCAGTGATGAATACTCATCCAATCTCTGGGGATTCAGATCTCCTGCAGGCACAAAGAAGCAGTTGCAGGCTTGTTGCTGTCCAATCCGCACTCTCTGGCTCGGTGCCAGGCTGTGCTGTGCGGCTTGCGATGGTGTGCTGCTGATGCTCTCTGAAGACCGGCTAGTTAGTTTTGGCTGAAACTAGCAAGAGTTTGTGCACAGGAAAAAAGATGACTGTGGGTCCCAGCAAGTCAGGAAGAGGACCGGTTCGTTCCTAATGAAGCGCTAGTTCTGAATACTGATTCAGCTGTCCACAGTTCCGACCTGTTCACGAGGCTTGCTGCTGGTGCTAAGCTCGGGTGGATCATTTTGTTACTCGTGGCGACCTCCGCTCTTGACTCTTAGAACAAAGCAAAGTTCTGGCACTCGGACACACTGGCCGTTCCGTGGTGGTCCGGGCTGAGTCTCAGGATGGTCAGGAGGTGCGCTGCGAGAATGTCCTGCCCTTGGGAGCCTTCTGTTCCTGGAATTCTCCTTTTGGAATTCTCTTTAGAATAGTCTCCTTAGGCTCTCTGTGTTGCCTGTTTTTACCTGGAGGAACTTCAGCTTGTTCATTGGCTGAAAGTTTCATGGGCATCAGAGACCCACGTGGGTTACTCGTCCCTACCAGTCCCTGATTGGTTGATCAAGGTGAGATATGAGTCACTTACTCCTGACACTTAGGAATGCAGTCCAGATGTCCATCTGGCACTCCCCAGACAGATAGGCGCCAATGGATGACCATTGATCATGATAGCCAGGCTTAGCTAAGTGCACCCCCATTTGGGAGCTGTCCCTTATTAAAAAGAAAACATCTTTAAATCAGCCTGCATGAATAGTTTCTCTGTGGCTGCACCACAGAGATGAAGAGAGAGATGGGGCCTCATTTGGGAAAGCACAGCAACACTTAATTCTGTCTTATTAACAAGCATTGCCGCTACACATGAATTATGTTATTTTGCAACAGGCCATGGGTCTCTGCTCTCGGCCACTGGCCAGGGTGCCAACCTGTAGAAGCAGCACCTGTATGGAGACTTTTCGGCAGCAGCGGGAGCAGTATGACGCATTACTGGGGAGGATTGGGAGGCTAGAGACACTCCTGAAAATGCAGAAGAAGGAGACAGTATGTTCCGGCAGTCAAACAGTTGAGCAGCTGTCTCCCGATAAGTGCCTCTCCCCGCCGCGCAGGTTGCAATGCCTGGCGGAAGCTCTGCCCCCCGCAGAGCACACGCCACCTCAGGACACTCCATCCCGGCCTCTCCACTCACCACCGCGCAGGAATTGGTTGATGCTGTCCCTGCCATCTATCTCCCCTCAGGAAGCACCGTTTACAGAGCAGAATTCACAGACGCCAGTGGGACGAATAATTCTCCCAGATATCCAACTGTTACCCATCACTCAAGAGAAGGAGGGGGGGTTGTACTTGCAGTGCATCGGTATTGATGGGAAAGCAAGAGCCGACCACTACGCCACCCTCGTGTTTCGAAGTCTTGTGACTTTTGAAATTTACTGGGGGTGGACCACATCTGTAAATTTCAATGGGTCCAGAGGCAAAAGTGCCTTGCCTTGCAATCTCCGGGAAACCATTAGTAGCATGGTGAATCAGAGATTCTCAACACTTACTTCGTGCGACTGGAAAAGAATTTGTGATCGGATCAAGGAAATCCTTCGAAGAAGGAGGCACTCTTTTCCTCTAGTCTAACAGTCTGTCCACAAACAAAACATTCCTGTTAGACAAGAGAAATTTTAAAAAAAACAATTACTTTTTGTCAATGAAAACCGGTGTGTGTGTCTCTCTCTGCTGGATGTCTCTCTCACTCTCTGCTGAATGAATAAAAGCATTTTATTAAAAAACGCGTTTGCATTTGTCTGGGTATTTACTTTGGTCCTTTTAACTGTTTATACATCTACTGTATTGCTTTGAGATGACACTTTTAAAGGTGATATGTAAAATAATGTTTTTTATTGTTGTTATAGAGAAACATGATCAGATTTTCCCCGGTTCAGAAAAAAAGATCTAAAGTATAGTAGTTTGTCCCTCTTCTCATCCCCTCTTAGCTAAATGGCTTTTGAATAGAGTCACATGAAGAGAGAGGTGAAACAGCCCTACACAGCCCTGTCGCAGTACACGAATATAATTATATTTTATTAATTTCTTTAGATACGTGATTCTTTTAATACAGTCTTTGCTGTGCTCTTGAGGATCCTTGTGATATTTCGAGCTCTGGTTGAATGATAAGTGTCGCAGTTTAAATAATTTTCGTAGTTAGAAATAATGAAAAGCTCTGTTAAAAGCAAGGGAGTTTTTATGTCCGTTACAGTAAAAGAAAATGCCTGACAAAGTAGGGCTTGGACAGATTCCAAGTGCATTTTTGCAATTTACGTTGCATTGTGCATTGTGCTGCTGTAATACAGTTTAAAATAATTAAAAGTCTAAACAGTATCAGCTTTATTTATGGGTTGTAATTTAAAAAAAGTAAAAAACCGCACTCAAAATGCAATTTAGAGCTTTCTGACAAGAGAAGACACCCAAATTAATAATGTAACATGCCACTGTTTGTGCATGAACAAGGTTATACTGCTATTTCCTTAGATACGCGATTAAAAAAAAAACATTTTTTTTAATCCCCGGCAGAACCGGGCATCCATAAGAATCAAGTAATAGGTTTATTCCATGCTGAAAAAAAGAAGAAAGAAAACACATTCCATAAGAATCAGCACTTTTATATAGCGCCTTTAAAGGTGGCTTCTCAAAATGCTTTACAGGATAAAAACAACAATAACAACAACAACAACAATATTGTGTTTCATTGCACTTTGACAGATCGTCCTTAAATCAGTTGTTGACTCTTCTCTCTTTACTACTTGTTTGGAGTGACTGAGCTCCGCTCTGTACCACACAATTATCCCCCCAGAGTCTCTGCCCCGAGTGATTTGGGGTTTTTTGACAGAGGGCAAAAAACTCTCTCTCTCGCTCGCCCCCCCTCTCTCAATTCAATTTCTCAATTCAAGGTGCTTTATTAGCATGACTGATGGGTACAATCAGTGTTGCCAAAGCAAATGAAAGTAATGATATTTACATTAAACAAAACAAAAAATAAAAGTAAAATAAAATCTACAGACATATTACAGACATTTACAACAAAGACATATTATAAAATATTGACATATACTGTAGGCGGCTGGAGCATTATTGGGAGACAGACTCACTGTTCCTCAGGCTGTGACAGGAGATCACATACTGGGCTGCCAGTTCAACTGAGTTCCCTCCTCCCTCTCCCAGTAGGATTGGGACCCGTTGTGATTCTGGCAGGTGTGGAAACTCTGGGATTAGATTTCTGAATTTCGGGAAGAATGTTTCTCTAACCCCAGAGTATCTGTCACAGTGCAGTAGGAAGTGCACCTCTGTCTCTATTTCTCCCCGCTGGCTGACTCCCCGCTGGCTCTCTCTCTCTCTCTCTCTCGCTTGCCCTCGCCCCTGTGTATTGTCTGTTTTTTTTGTGCGGTCCTTGGACAAAACAAGGCTCGCCAGATAATGTGAATCGAAACCTGTTTTTCTAGCTTTTAAAGTCGTGCGATGTGTAAGCAGGAACACATCATTATATTTTACATATGAAAAATACATAATATAGCTCCCAAACAAATGCAAACGTGTTTTTAATAAAATGCTTTTATTCACTCATAATCTGACAATTTCAGGAAGACTAAGGAAGGACTAAGGGAATTGTCATCTGTTGTTGAAGCTCTCTGAGCTCGGTGACTTTGAGACCACTTGTTATCCCAAGTTGTTTGAATCGCCACAATTCAAATAGAGAAAAAAGAGCTGACTGACAAGATTTAAGATGTGGCTGTCAATGTTGGATTAAAAAAAAACACGTTGCCCGACATTAGTTGCATTGCTTGGAAAATAATTTTATTTTGAGAGACTGGATAAGTAATTCAAGTGTTTTTTTAACTTCCTGAAAAACAAGTAATAATTTAACAATATGTGCAAACGTTTTATGATATGTCGCTGTTGTGAATGTCTGTGGAGTGTATCTTATTTACCTGTCTGTCCTGGCTCTCTTGCTCGCCCTCCCCCCCTCTGTCCCTCAATTCAATTCAATTCAAGGTGCTTTATTAGCATGACAGATGGGTACAATCAGTGTTGGGTATTTACTTTGTAATCTGAGGTCCTTTTAACTGTTTTTACATCTACTGTATTGCTTTGAGATGCCACTTTTAAAGGTGATATATAAAATCAAGGCTTTAACTTGCTTTAACTCCGCAAGTCTGAGTTCTTGTGTCTGTCCTATCCGAACCCGAAAGTATTACAATATGTATCTTTATAGCAGGTGGTATACAGCTTTTTAGTATAGATTACACTTTTCTAAAATGTCTTTAAAAAATAAAAACGATTACAATCTAATCTTTCCAAGTTTGATCCCAAGATCCCAAGAAAAACAAATCTAAACGGGGAGAAAGCTATGCTGAAACTTGATTAAGATACTTAGAAGACAAAGATATCAATTTATGTTGCATTTGTCTGATTGTGAATCAAAAAACACATATATTTAAACACGTGTTTACGATTTAAATCAAAACTCGATTTAAATCTATATAAATGTTTATATTGTAACGCATAGGTGACTATTCATTGTTATTAAAATGACTTAAATTCGATCATGTTGTGATATTTACAAATATAAATTTGTTTGGTGCGAGTGAAGTTTTATTTAATCTCTGACCCAGGGAAAAGTTTTATTTTTTCAAAGAAATGTTTGTTAAAACAAAAAGTCATGGTTTCGGCTGGATTCAAATGCCCACCGTGTCATATGGGAGTCAGGAACCTAACCCACAGTGCCACTGGCAAGGTCACATAAGGAGTGCTGAAAAAGCCCTACAGAAACATTATCAACAGACAATGTACAGCGTGTACTATTCTTGTGTTGCGGTACATGAATATAATTATATCGTTATTAATTTCTTTAGATACGCGATTCCATATTATATTCCCTTTTAATCAAATTCTAAAAGTATGCTTGTTGACTCCGGTATCACGTTAGTTAAAAACTTCGATGCTTAAAATGTTTAGGGAGAAATGGAATACTGGTGTGTATTTTTTCTTTAAAGTACCGAGACCAGCCATATACTGTATGTTTATGTTCCAAAATTAATATTGTTTATGGCCTTCACACGCGTTACAGTATGCTCCTATTCTTTTTATGCTCAGCTACTAAGATTTCCCTTCAGTGGCAAAATTCCATATAAATATTCAATACTTAAACGGGCACAGTAAAGACATTTAAATCTTTCTACGACCGACCAACAGACCACGAGTGCCCCTGTCGGTCAACTAATCACGTACCGCGGTATTTTGCATCAACGCGGGAGGCCGTAGCCAATTACCTCCGGTACGTGTCTGTGCCGCGCACTTTGAATGGCTGCATCTGTATATTATGTATTTTTCATATGTAAGATATAATGATGTGTTCCTGCTTACACATCGCACGACTTTAAAAGCTAGAAAAACAGGTTTCGATTCACATTATTTGGCTAGCCTTGTTTTGTCAAAGGACAGCACATTCTTTGAAAAGACTGCTGTTGTGAATGTCTGTGGAGTGTATCTTATTTGCCTGTCCGGGCTGTGCTCTCTCGCCCGCCCTTCCCCCCCCCCCTCTCAATTCAATTCAATTTAAGGTGCTTTATTAGCATGACAGATGGGTACAATCAGTGTTGGGTATTTACTTTGTAATCTGTGGTCCTTTAAACTGTTTTTACATCTACTGTATTGCTTTGAGATGCCACTTTAAAAGGTGATATATAAAATCAAGGCTTTAACTTGCTTTAACTCCGCAAGTCTGAGTTCTTGTGTCCGTCCTATTCGAACCCGAAAGTATTACAATATGTATCTTTCTAGCAGGTGGTGTACAGCTTTTTAGTATAGATTACACTTTTCTAAAATGTCTTTAAAAAATAAAAACGATTACAATCTAATCTTTCCACGTTTGATCCCAAGATCCCAAGAAAAACAACTCTAAACGGGGAGAAAGCTATGCTGAGAGTTTATTAAGATACTTAGAAGACAAAGATATCGATTTATGTTGCATTTGTCTGATTGTGAATCAAAAAACACATATATTTAAACACGTGTTTACGATTTAAATCAAAACTCGATTTAAATCTATATAAATGTTTATATTGTAACGCATAGGTGACTATTCATTGTTATTAAAATGACTTAAATTCGATCATGTTGTGATATTTACAAATATAAATTTGTTTGGTGCGAGTGAAGTTTTATTTAATCTCTGACCCAGGGAAAAGTTTTATTTTTTCAAAGAAATGTTTGTTAAAACAAAAAGTCATGGTTTCGGCTGGATTCAAATGCCCACCGTGTCATATGGGAGTCAGGAACCTAACCCACAGTGCCACTGGCAAGGTCACATAAGGAGTGCTGAAAAAGCCCTACAGAAACATTATCAACAGACAATGTACAGCGTGTACTATTCTTGTGTTGCGGTACATGAATATAATTATATCGTTATTAATTTCTTTAGATACGCGATTCCATATTATATTCCCTTTTAATCAAATTCTAAAAGTATGCTTGTTGACTCCGGTATCACGTTAGTTAAAAACTTCGATGCTTAAAATGTTTAGGGAGAAATGGAATACTGGTGTGTATTTTTTCTTTAAAGTACCGAGACCAGCCATATACTGTATGTTTATGTTCCAAAATTAATATTGTTTATGGCCTTCACACGCGTTACAGTATGCTCCTATTCTTTTTATGCTCAGCTACTAAGATTTCCCTTCAGTGGCAAAATTCCATATAAATATTCAATACTTAAACGGGCACAGTAAAGACATTTAAATCTTTCTACGACCGACCAACAGACCACGAGTGCCCCTGTCGGTCAACCAATCACGTACCGCGGTATTTTGCATCAACGCGGGAGGCCGTAGCCAATTACCTCCGGTACGTGTCTGTGCCGCGCACTTTGAATGGCTGCATCTGTATATTATGTATTTTTCATATGTAAGATATAATGATGTGTTCCTGCTTACACATCGCACGACTTTAAAAGCTAGAAAAACAGGTTTCGATTCACATTATTTGGCTAGCCTTGTTTTGTCAAAGGACAGCACATTCTTTGAAAAGACTGCTGTTGTGAATGTCTGTGGAGTGTATCTTATTTGCCTGTCCTGGCTGTGCTCTCTCGCCCGCCCTTCCCCCCCCCCCTCTCTCAATTCAATTCAATTCAATTTAAGGTGCTTTATTAGCATGACAGATGGGTACAATCAGTGTTGGGTATTTACTTTGTAATCTGTGGTCCTTTAAACTGTTTTTACATCTACTGTATTGCTTTGAGATGCCACTTTAAAAGGTGATATATAAAATCAAGGCTTTAACTTGCTTTAACTCCGCAAGTCTGAGTTCTTGTGTCCATCCTATCCGAACCCGAAAGTATTACAATATGTATCTTTATAGCAGGTGGTGTACAGCTTTTTAGTATAGATTACACTTTTCTAAAATGTCTTTAAAAAATAAAAACGATTACAATCTAATCTTTCCACGTTTGATCCCAAGATCCCAAGAAAAACAACTCTAAACGGGGAGAAAGCTATGCTGAGAGTTTATTAAGATACTTAGAAGACAAAGATATCGATTTATGTTGCATTTGTCTGATTGTGAATCAAAAAACACATATATTTAAACACGCGTTTGCGATTTAAATCAAAACTCGATTTAAATCAATATAAATGTTTATATTGTAACGTATAGGTGACTATTCATTGTTATTAAAATGACTTAAATTCGATCATGTTGTGATATTTACAAATATAAATTTGTTTGGTGCGATTGAAGTTTTAATTAATCTCTGACCCAGGGAAAAGTTTTATTTTTTCAAAGAAATGTTTGTTAAAAAAGTCATGGCTCCGGCTGAATTTGAACACCCAACGTGTGATGGGTGAGTCAGGAACCTAACCCACAGTGCCACTGGCAAGGTCACATGAGGAGTGTTGAAAAAGCCCTACAGAAACATTATCAACAGACAATGTACAGCGTGTACTATTCTTGTGTTGCGGTACATGAATATAATTATATCGTTATTAATTTCTTTAGATACGCGATTCCATATTATATTCCCTTTTAATCAAATTCTAAAAGTATGCTTGTTGACTCCGGTATCACAATAGTTAAAGACTTCGATGCTTAAAATGTTTAGGGAGAAATGGAATTCTGGTGTGTATTTTTTCTTTAAAGTACCGAGACCAGCCATATACTGTATGTTTATGTTCCAAAATTAATATCGTTTATGGCCTTCACACGCGTTACAGTATGGTCCTATTCTTTTTATGCTCAGCTACTAAGATTTCCCTTCAATGGTAAAATTCCATATAAATATTCAATACTAAAATGGGCACAGTAAAGACATTTAAATCTTTCTACGACCGACCAACGCACCTCGAGTGCCCCTGTCGGTCAACAATCACGTACCACAGTATTTTGCGTCACGATGCGCAAGGCCGTAGCCAATTACCCGCGGTATGTGTCTGTGCCGCGTACTTTGAATGGCTGCATCTGTATATATTTTTTCTTTACTGCCAGCTTGTGTGACAAGCAGCCCCTTCTGCTGAATAGACCATTTCTTCCAGGAGGGTTGCTCAGTCATTTCCCTGAGAATTATGCCTTTCGATTAAGACAAGACTTTTTCAATCAGGATCAGAATTCTTTACTCTATGGGCTCCCTAACTGTCTTCTCAATAAGTTGTGATATGTTCAAAACTCAACTAGACAACTGATTCACACCAGATCCTGGCAGCATAACACTCTTACACTTAAACCTCTACTGGTTGCTTGTAAAGTCACATATTCAATATAAGATCTTGTTAGTTTCAAGGCTCTAAACAATCTGACTCCATCATAGATCTCTGAACTCTTCCATGTTTACACTTCCTCCCGTAGACTCCATTCAGTTGAGGCTGGTCCTCTACTCACGTACCCAGAACTAAATCACAGACTTTTTGTGACCATGCCTTTTCATAGCTGCTCAAGTGCTGTGGAATGACCTTCTTCTGACTCTTTGAGAGACAACTTCTTTAACTCTCTTAAAATCTAAACTTAAAACTTATGTTTTTACCAAGGTCTATGTCTGATTGCCTACATCTGTAAATGATTGCCTACATCTTTTTATTGTGCTGTTTTTGTCATTTTCTTTATTTACTATGTACAGCACCGTCGGGTTTGAAAATTTATTTATAAATAAAAGTTATTTTTATAAAACATCAGTGGTTTGAAATCTCTACATATTTTCCTCACAAAGTTATTTAATCTGAAACACTGTGTCTAAAAAAAATAGGCATTTAAATGATAAAGTGAAAGTTGTGAAAAGATCACAAATGTCCCTAAACAAAATGCAAGAAGTTTGAAATCACCAGCTGACTCTATTAAGATGTTACTGAAGTTCCAAAAAATAAAATTGAGAAAATATCAAACTTTCAAGCTAATTTTACTGTGGTACATTTCACAATTCTGAACATCCATCCACTGAAACACTGAAATATCTGTGTAGCTGGTATCTAAGTTGTGTAATTGATTCAGAAAAGAAAACATCAGTCCAAAACACTGGAGATCCAGCAGCCATATCACCCTGCAACTTACAACTGGCAACTCACTAAAGCTAAACAGGTGCGAGCCTGGCCAGTACCTAGATAATAATAATTGCTTACACTTATATAGCGCTTTTCTGGACACTCCACTCAAAGCACTTTACAGGTAATGGGGACTCCCCTCCACCACCACCACCAATGTGCAGCATCAACCTGGATGATGCGACGGCAGCCATAGTGCGCCAGAATGCTCACCACACATCAGCTATCAGTGGGGAGGAGAGCAGAGTAATGAAGCCAATTCATAGAGGGGGATTATTAGGAGGCCATGATTGGTAAGGACCAATGGGAAATTTGGCCAGGACACCGGGGTTACACCCCTACTCTTTTCGAGAGATGCCCTGGGATTTTTAATGACCACAGAGGGTCAGGACCTCGGTTTTACGTTTCATCCGGAGGACGGCGCCTGTTTACAGTATAGTGTCCCCATCGCTATACTGTGGCATTAGGACCCACATAAATCGCAGGGTGAGCGCCCCCTGGTGGCCCCACTAAGCAACCTTCGTTTTTCCCAGGAGGTCTCCCATCCAGGTACTGACTAGGCTCACACCTGCTTAGCTTCAGTGGGTTGCCAGTTGCGAGCAGATCGGAGACCTCCTGGGAAAGCTAAAGTTTATGCTGAAAGAGTTTGTTAGTGGGATGATTAAGGATGTAGGGAGCACTTACCCTGTGGTCTGTGTAGGTCCTAATGACCCTGTATAGTGACAGGGACACTATACTTTAAAAAAGCCCCATTCTTCAGCTGAGATGAGAGTAAAACTGAAGTCTCTGTATTCTCTGTGTTCATTAAAAATCCCAGGGTATTTCTCTAAAAGAGCAGGGGTGTTACCCCAGCGTCCTAGCCAAATTTTCCATTGGTCTTTACAAATCATGGAATCTTAATAATCCTCATTTATGAATTGGTTTTATCACTGTGTTCTCCTTCCCAATGATAGCTGATGTGTGTTGAGCATTCTAGTGCACTATGGCTGCCGTTGCAGCATACAGGTGGATGCTGCACATTGGTGATGGTGGAGGGGAGTCCCCATTACCTATAAAGCACTTCAAGTGGAGAGTTCCTGAAAGGAATTACTATTTTTTTTGTTGTTATTATTATTAGTCAAGCATAGTTTGTATTATTTTTATCTAAATTGCTTCCTGGCTGATTAGATTTCATTGCATATGACACTAAAAATCCCTTTGTGTGCCAATAATGGCATGTACACCGTAGTTTGCAGACCCCTGATCTAAAAACATGAGTGCTACAGTTCAATTTAACAACAATATAAGCAATGTTTGACAAAAGAATCTTTTTGACAAAAGTCCCTTTATTTTTGCTTATTTGTATTATTTTGTATTTCTTATTATTTTGGTAATATACAGATAGCTATTAAAATGGGATATATGAGTTTGGCATTTTATTTTTTCAAACAGGAATAAAATATATATTGATTATATCTCTGGCTGTACACATAATGCTGTAATACTGTACATAGGGCTCTTAATGTTCAGTACCATCTAATCAAAGGAGGTTGAATGTCAAGGGAGTATCAGTACATTAGTTCAATATCTTATGTGTTCTCCATTTGCTAGTCACATCTGACGGAATTAACTAAAAGTTTTTACTAAAAGTTGGTATTATATCTTGTTAACTATGTATCTTTTTACTTATATTTTACTAAATTCATCTCAGGAGTTCTGGTCTCAAAAGATAACATAGCCACATGATGTCCTGACGCACAGCTGACATAGTTCTCAGGGAAATGACTGAGTGACCTCTCCTGGAACAAATGGTCTATTCAGCAGAAGGGGCTGCTTGTCATGCAAGCCAGCAGTAAAGAATATATATGTAATGCTCAGCTTTTTAGAATGACTATATATAGCCACAATGCAAGTAGAGAGTCATGAGGGAGTATATCTTGTATCATTTGTTTCAGTGTATAAAAGAGCTCTCTAAACGCTGTAATTTAAGTCTTGTGCCACACAACGCAAGACTTCCATATGCATATGAATAAAGACGACTTTCAACACACAAACGCTTAGCTGATGCTGTTTTTTCTGCCAAAACACATCCAATGTGACACTCAAATTACAAAAGTGTCATATAGAAAAGTTTTCACTCAGTGAGAAGTGCTGCACTTTGCTTAGCAAAACATGATTGTGGGACTGGGCAACACACATGCAAATCAGAGTTCTTCTATGGGGTTAATGGGTGGGACATGTGGTTGCCAGTCTATTACATGCGTGTTGTTTCTGACAAAGTGTGATGAATGTGTATGATGGCATAACACATCAGAAATGCCATTATAAATTATGTACAGAATATAAATTAAATTAAGTTTAAAATTATTAAGCATTGTATGTACGTATGGTATTGTTACAAATGGGGGGTTAAGAAACTGGTGAAAATCAGTATTTGACCAAGCGGTTTAGCCAATCAGTGAAATAATTATTCTTAACCCCCGACTTGTAAGTGATTTCTATACCCAAGCGGCTGGTATAACTAGAGGCACATTAATTCTTTATTCTCTGGCACAGCTTTGTGTAGAGGAGTAATAATCCAGGCACACATGGTTAAAACAAATATTTATTACAATAAACTACACAAAACATACAACACACCATGTTATATTATATTGCTACAAATGGGGCTGGACAGATATTTTAAAACAATGAACACACAACAACACGTTACTTTACAGTATATACAGTATTTAAAGACAAGGTGTTTCAGAGGCCTAACTTTCTGATCACCCAGAAAACCCCAGACTGCTACTAAGCACTAAACTCTTAATATGCCAACCAAGGACACACAAGAGATGAGCTGCCTTCTAACTAAATACAAAACAACCTGCAGTTAGATCTCTCTCTCTTTGCACCCTGGATGTCTTTAAATAAATTGGAGCCTATATCCCTATCCATAAAATGCACCCTAATCAGTAGAGACATTTCCAACTGAGGTCTCTTTTATGCGGGAAACCCAAGTTCTCTAAAACACAGAAAAGCACGCTCTAATAAGGTTCCAGCCTCAGTTAGGTTATGTTTCAGATGATCATGAAGTAGGAGCGCTCGCCTAGTGCAAGCTTCAAGTCCCCACTCCTCTCTCTTCTCCCTGTTCCACATTCTTTCTTCCTTCTGTTCTGCTCCTTTTTCTCTCCTGTGCTCTTAAGGTGAACTTATAGTGTGTCTGTCAGAATTGGCAGGTAGGGTGTATGGATCCTGTCCAGGACTCAGGAGAGAGATAAACCACCAATCCAAATCACTAAACAAAAACGAAACCAGGAAGCAAGCGAGTAGGTCTGAACACGGGACAGACAACATGAGAGCAACAATCCAAAATGAAAGGCAAAGTATATAAACTTAATATAGTCAGAAGGAGCATGTAAAAACATTTTCCAAAATAACCACAGTATGTAACCAAATGAAAGACTTTGATGGTTAAAATGTTTAGGAAGAAAGTGGAATACTGGTGTGTATTTTTTACTTAAACCACCAATACCAGCCATATACAGTTTACATAATATGTTTATGTTCCTAAATTAATATCGTTTATGACGTTTATTACGCTCCTCTTCTTTTTATGCTCAGTTACTAAAATTTCCCTTTAGTTGTAAAATTCCATATAAATATTCAATACTAAGAAGATTAAAATATGCACAGTAAAGAGATTAAATTATTAAATCATTTCACTAACAGCCAATGCACCACGAGTGTCCCTGTCAGTCATTTTGGCCAGCCAAATCACATACCGTGGCACAATGTGATGAACTATGGGTAATTTCGCTGGGTACAGGGTTAAAGATGCAGCCATTCAAAACGGGGGGGTACGCCACGGTACAACGCGGTGGGCGTGTCGCATCAAAACGCGGTATGATGCGATGTAACACGTCATTTGAAGTCATACCGGAAAGTATCTGGAATCAACTTGTTAAACTGCCAGGAGGAGCCAATAAAGCTTAACCCCTCATGTACAGCATTTGAGCTTTTAAATTTAAACTGTGTATTACAGTGTATTATGTTAATCATCAGTCATTAAAAAGTTTGGTATATTTTATGAAAGCAAGATTGCTCAGTTGGGCAAAAGTACACAACCTACGTTTTTCATAAATATTTTAATTATGCAGAAATATTTTATGCATCAAAACCGAAGATATTACTAATAGTATTAATAATGAATGACCTTGGACAAGCTGTAAACTCAAAGTATTACGCTGGTCCACATTCTTTGTAACCGTCATTTTAAACGAAATGAATCCATCGATTGTACAAGCACTGAAAAACTGTCCAATCACTAGTTCGTCAGGCATTTTCTTTTACTATAACAGACATAAAAACTCCCTTGATTTTAACAGAGCGTTTCATAATTTCTAACACCGAAAATGATTTAAACTGTGACACTTATCATTCAACCAGAGCTCAAAATATCACAAGGATCCTCAAGAGCACAACGAAAACTGCAGAAAAAGATACGTGTATCAGATACATGAGAATCCAAGCTTTTTTATCTATGCTTTCTTATCTACGCTAAGAAGTAGTCAAAATTTTGGGGTGTTCGTATACCAGAGATTATGACACGGCTTCAGAATGGTGATTGGCTGACACCATCTGACACCCCTCTGATTGAGGAAAAAAGACCTGCTGATCTGTTCTACATACCAGGAAGACAACAGAATATGTTGTTTCTATTCGAAACGTGTATTTTAAACATTTAATTAAGAAGTAAAAACCTTACAGCGTACACAGATTTCTAAGCTGATCAGGAGGAAGAAAAATCACCTGTGTTTCGCGCATAAAAAGTGATTATTAACTATCAAAACCTATTTTATTTATTTTATTTTTTTTTAGATTAAGAGTTCCCATCACCCCCATTTCCATTTAAATCGCAAACTTGTGTTTAATTAAATCTCTTTATTGATTCACAATCTGACAATGCAATGTAAATCGTTATCTTTGTCTTCAGCATAATAATGTTCACCTCTCTGTCCAGCAAATTAATAATAAACTTTATTTTATATAGCGCCTTTAAAGGTGGCTTCTCAAAGCACTTTACAGGATAAAAGCAACAATAACAACAACAATTTGTATTTCATTGCACTTTGACTGATTGTCTTTAAATTAGTTGTTGTCAGAATATCCCCGTCTCCAAACAAGACATTGTTTATACTGTATATTGACATTTTTTATATTTCAAAATAACACGTTCGTACTGTATGTACAGTATACAGTGGTACCGCAGGTTGAACTGTAGGGCGCAAATCCACCTGAGCCCAAAAGCCCAACATTAATGTGCATTCGCCTGGCGCTGCGTGGTTTTCATCACTCTCTGCGGGAGTGCTGGCTGTGACAAATTAAACTGGTTTCACAGGTATTTTCAAAGTAGAAGGGGGCAAGTCTTCCAGTGAAAGACACCTCCCCCAACGGAAACATGTTTTCTTAGAAAAAGAGATTCATAGCACGAAGCTGTGTCAGTCTTCTGTGTAAAAAAATCAGTTTAAACACTATTGGTGCTGTTTTTAATAAGCTGCTGAGTAAAAGCATGGGGAATCTTCCCGCTGTTAGCAGTATTGTGTATATAAATTTAAAAACCTTGCAGCTTAATCAAAGATTCTTAGATGATCATGAGGAAGTGTATTGCATGTCTAATGGTCTAACAAAACCTACAGTATGCTTTAGAGTTGTTAAACCGGTTTTTATTTTTCGGCACAGACAACTTTGCCTGCTAGAGCGCCACAATTCACTCAACCACATCATAGATCAAGTCCCTGTGTATGAGATATTGCTGTTTGATCTTTGATCTGAGCTTTAATAGAGAGCTTATCTCTATTAATATAACTATCAAGTGGTATTAAATGCAACTTTTTTTGTATAAATGACACTTTTCTAAAATTTAATTAAAAAATAAAAACAATTACTCTAACCTTTCCACGTTTGATCCCATGAGGAAGTAGTATACGCTCCTGCTTTGTTTAACGATGGTATGAAAAATAAATCTAAATAGTGAGAAAGCTATGCTTAAAGTCAATTAAGGGACTTAGAATTCAAAGATAATGATTTACATTGCGTTGTCAGATTGTGAACCAATAAATGCATTTTAAAGACCACTTGTTGTGAAAATGTTCACAGCTTGCACATAAAACAATCAGTGAGCTAATTCTCTTTTTTTAAACCTCCGGTTTTTCAGCGATGCGTAATTACGCACTAGCTGGAATCCGAGGGGATCGCTGTGTACACGTTGTGATGTTTAGATATTTAGAAATAATGCCACCTTGCCGCGGTCCTGGAGGGGAAGGCCTGCCAGGTGTTGCTGGATGTACCTGGGGACCAGTGGTACAACTACAGATGCAGCCATTCAAAATGGGTGGGGTATTTCGTGGTATACCGCGGTGGGCGTGTCGCATCAAAACCCGGTATCACGCGGTCTATCGCGTCATTTGACGTCATGCTGGAAAGTATCCGGAATCACCTTGTAAAACCGCCAGGAGGAGCCAATAAAGCTTAACCTCTCATGTACAGCATTTGAGCTTTTAAATTTAAACTGTGTATTACAGCATGTTAATCATCCGTCATTAAAAAGTTGGTATATTTTATGAAAGCATGATTGGTCAGTTGGGCAAAAGTTTAGGACGGGTAACTGTAACCAATTGTCACGTTTCACATCCTTGCAAAACAATCATGATGTTCTTATTCAATCAAAGGTTAGATGTTTTTTTATTATTTTGAAACCGTGATCTTGACATGCAGGTGTGAAGTAGAGTTAACAGCTTCAGATTTAAAAGGTTATTGATAATATCTTCCTTGTCGCATTAACATTGGATTGTTCCTACAAGTGTAAAAAGACACAACGTGTCTCCTCTATAACTCTTTAATTTACAGAGAATTTCCACCAAACCCACACAACATTGTCCAATAATACTCTTCCAGGGAGTAACCCTGTTACAAAAGGGAAGAGCGGATTGGTCCTTGACTATGGTTAAACAGTACATACGATGTCTGGTGGAGTTTCAGCGTTCACTTTTCACCTTCTGGAATGCTTCTAGTTTAGCAGGATTTGGGTGATAAGCACATTGTTTAATAGGGATGACATTACCCACGTCTATATCACTGTATAACACAGGTTTGAGTTAGAGTGTAAATAAAATAAAAAAATAAGTGCCTTACAATACATATAAGTACTGCATGATTTCTTTATCTGTTTTCTTTATAGTTTTGGTAAATGTAGATGTGTTGAAGAGAGTGTGTATGTTGTTCCAGGCTGTTGACTCCTTTCAACCAAGACAGTGGTAGAATCGAAGGATGTTCTTTAATGCCTCTTATAACCATCAACCACATTCAGACTAAGCCTTATGAAAACCTTCCTATTTACTGACCACACATTGGGTTGATAGATATTATTAACAGGCATTTGTGAAGGCTTTATAAGCCTTTTATACATTCTTTGAAGCACCTCATGTAAAGTGTGAACCTATTCATGCTTATTAATGCAAAATCATGTTGTAGTAAACTATTAATAGACGTTAATAAAGCCTTTGTAAACCACACATTAAAAGTGCCAGCAATACAGACCACATATCCAAAACAAGATTATTTTAATGACAATAATTGTAACCACTGTATTACTGGATTACTTATAAAAAATATTTTGCAAATACAAAAACAGAAATCTTGGACGAAGTAACTTTATATTGAAAAATATTTGTATTTTACACAAAACTTAAATATGTTGGTTAACAGATACAAAAACTGAAAAATTAGAAAAATACCTTCCGTGTATATCTTCCTACAGGAAAGGTGAGCTCATTAATTTCAAAGCCATGAAAAACTAACAATGCTTCAGATTTCCTTTTGTTGCCACCAATGTACAGGTTATTTTTGTACAGATCTAAGAAGTGGCATAAAATGGAAAATACTGTGAGAAACAATAATATGATAAATTAAAAGTGTGAAAGACTTATTTAAATGCAGTGAAACAACTTTAACTCTTGACCTAATTCAACACTTAACAGTAAGTATTCTTCAGGGGGAGTAACTTGTTTCCATTTTCATTTTTTTCAAGTTTGGATTTTATATCACTATGTATTGCTGCTTTGCAAAGTTGGGCAGCTTTGTCCTTCTGGTATAAGACTGTAAAACCTCATTGTATATCTCAGGTGCACTAATTGCTAACTCTGCAATGTGGCAGCTGTTGAAACAATTGTGTTCCTGTCCACATTTATCCTCTGCAATGCTTTCTTCATGGTCCCCTTTCTTCTGAGTAATTTCAGCACCTTCTTGTATCGTAGCACAATACTGGAAGAAGCATTTACAACACAAAGTTGGAAGGTGAGGTATTTACTGAGTAGGGTAGAGAAATCTTAGAACAAACAATGAATGAAAAACAATTAATTCATAAAGGAATTATATCTAGGTTTTTGTCATGACTGGTTCTCAGAGGCAACACTGTTACTGCATAAAATAACACATTTTCCTTCTTCCATAACTTTCACTCATTAAAAATGATCCTGAAATCACTTATCTTTGAATAATTTTGACTGTTTTAATTGAAGACTCTGTTACAGGCACTGTAGCAGGTGCTGCAGACACCAGAAAGTCCCTCTAGAGATCCTCGTTGAGGTTTTTAAATGATTACTAATAACACTGCTCCTGGTGTTTTGTACCATAAATGGAAAAAAAACACAAATACAGTGAACAAAGTAAAATATAATGGCTAGAAAAAATAGAAAAGCACACATTAGCCTGCAAGGCTCCCGTCTGTTTTAGTGTCTATGTGGTTCTGTTTGGAGGTTGGGAGCCCAAGATATCTTCAGATAGGTGTGGTGTCCAACATGGGGGGTCAACTGAAATATTGTCATTTTATTGTAAAGATAATAAGCTGCCACCTCCACATGCTGGTCAATCTTACAATCATCTTTGTCCAGGGAAATGACACTTACACTAACCAATTAGTAAAAAAAAATAAAGTCGTACAAAACAAACTCATTTTTACATACTGTATACAGCAGCCACTTTAGTATTTACCTCTCTTACAACCTCTATGAACTTCACTCTTCTTCCTTTTCGTACTAATTCTCTTTTTCTTCTGAGAAGAATCAGAAGAGGATTCAGATGATAGTTGAAGAACTTGATGTGTCTTCATCTTCTGATAAAGACGACTCAGTTGAAAGAGCTGACTTTTTTTCTTGCTGTGAAAAGCAACAAATATTTTATTTAAAGATATTAAAAATATGAAACATAATAAATTTACAAAAGACAAGTGCTGATTGAAATTAAAATTACATTTACATTTATTGAAGCAGACTTTACAATGCAATTGCACATTGCTTACATTTGTCTTACAACTGTATTAAATAGGTATTTTTGGTAAAGTCTTGTCCTCATCAGCTACTGGCATAGTACAGTAATAATAACCTTACCTACATGACATAGAAAAAAGTGTTACTTACATTCCATCAACTGGTCTCTTAGAAAATCACGTTCAGCAGTCAGTTCATTGTTCTTTTCTTCTTGCCACTGCAGTTTAAGCTTTAGACTTTGCAGTTGTGCCTTGTATCTTTCAACTGCCAATAGTGTCGTGGGAGAATCACAACCCTTTCCTCATAAATAAATTAGAGAAAGTGATTAAGTGAGCATGTTTTCTGAATGAGCAACACCAAAAATAATGAAATACATACTGCATACATGCCATATAAGTATGCTGTTAACCTTTACCAATGGTCCATCAACATGGTTGTTAGCTCCACCATCCAGTATAATTTACTTTTTAAGTTAAAATGTTTTTAATTTAATTGTGGAGGGCATGCAATGCAGTAATGGGGGAAATTTCAATTTCACGCATAGGGCAGAGTGAAACCAATAAGATTTGGGGGAGAAAATAGAATGTATTTCCAATACACTTAAAACACATGCTCAATCTAGTTAAATAATCAGCTTTCTCGAATTAAACAGCTGTAAGGAGTGATTCTCAGGGTCTAGTTTGTCACTACAACAGTTGCCATTACAGGTCCCAAATAGCATTGGGCTATATCTCTGACAATGCTTTATAGCTTCACATACGTCCTGAAATGGTTTTACTTACTGCCTGCTGAACCGGGAGTTACCTGTGATGTATTTTCCATCCCCCTTTTCTGGCAAACTGATGCTTGCAGGGATTTGATCTCAGTTTTTTCTTCTGCCACACCTCCATTTTCAGAGCCACGTTCTTGAACCTTGACCTTTACCCAGGCAATGAGCAATGTAATTATTCCCTCAATGCACATGAATAACAGTTCCGTTTGTCAATTGGTAAAACAGTTATTAAGATTTCATATGTGAAAATTAGAACTTTGTTAACAATTATTATCTATACATATATACTATATTAATGAACATTACAGGTGTCTTTTAATTGTAATATGGATGGGGAACAATATTTTACCAGTTGTGCAGTTGTACGCAGGACTTTTATTATTGTGGGAATTTCGTGCATGTTCTGTGATAAATAGACCACGTGAAGATTGTGACCACAAAGGTCAGATTTTGGAATTGTGCAACAGAGAGGATTTGACCAGAGACACCCAGTTGTCCACCGTATCTGGGTAAGGTTATACATTTATATTTGCAAAGTTTATTATACAAAAAATTATGGAAAAACGTGGCTCTTTTTGGTTAATGTATAATAGGATACTACAGGTTTCTACTGTAACACTTGGATTCAAATTAAATTCTATTCCATCCTCTGTCAATACAGAGGATGATGTGGGCATTTGATGGTTTTTCCCTTGTAGTACCCTGAAAAAGCTATTAACTGTAACTATAATTGATAGATTAATAACATAAGCACTAATATAGGTGTAAGAAAATACGTGAAAAATGTGTTTTTCATCATCTGGCATGCATATCGTTATTGTATTGGTGTGTAAAAGAAACTGCCAACTAAACGAAAACAATAACACTTCCCAATATTATTAAATTAGTTTTAGATACTTTTTTGTGTTTTTAACTTGTTGGTGTTTTATTCATGGTTTCTCAGTATTTTTTTTCTTTTAGTCATTATGTCAACTTGCAGATGAAATTGCTTAAAAAGATAAGTGGCAGCTCAACAAAGAAAAAAACTTAATTTGAAACAGTGGCTTCAACGAAGACATATTTTAAAAAGCAAAATTAAGGGCCAACTTTGCCAACACTATATGCATTTGAATGACAGGAGGATGAAAACTGATCTATATGCCTGGTACTCGTTGTTGAGTTTTGACTTTGTTATATTAATTTAATAAGAAATTTAAAAATAATATTTTGCTTTATATATTTTAATGTTATGTTCTGTAGGGTTAAGGTGTTTATTTATCCCCCCTTTTTGCTATCAAAGATTTGTCAACGTTCACAACACCGCGGAAGAACCTGTGTGAAATCAGAGACATGGATCTTTGCTCAAGAAATCAAAACTCTCACTGTTTCAGTGGATGAAATTTTTACACAGGTAAATTTCACAGAAACTGATGAAATTATCACAGCAAATGGTATGCCTTTTATCCAGTAATATTTATGTATTTTGCCATCCTACTAAAAGTCACATGTGTAAATCAAGAGGAGGGACAATTAAAGTGTTAAATATTTGGCAATTAAATCTGAAACCAATTCCCTAAAACTAAAGAGAAAACAGCTTAAATCAACAAAAATATTGTTTGAACCTTTAGTTACTAAACATTCCCTCACTGACTCTTAAATTAGATTTGCCCAAGGATTGTATCTTCGTGAAATAGACGTGATTCAGGATGGCATAGCCGTGAGCAGCAAATGTAAAAAATGGCCAAGAAGGTCCGGGGTGCCTGTGTGAAAGCTATCCGGAGGTATCGCAGAGGTACCTGGGTGGCAGAAGGGAGTTTGTAGTAACTGATGAGAGCAATTTCAGACACAAAAGAAAGGCACATTCTGTATGTGATATTTATGGCACTCCATTATTTTCACTTTCTTTTAGGTTTCTCTTTGTATTCTGATGATAAGAAAAATATTTGCAGACAATTGGAACACTATTAAGACAAAACTAAGGTTCTTAAATGTATAACAATAATATGATATATTTATTGAGAGCCGATTTTGCAATAATACATACACACACCTTACAGATTGACCCATTTCACACAAAAGAATCACTAGAATGAATCTTTAACAAAATGAATGTAGAAATGTAGAGCACATCTCCGCTTTTGTTATATGTTCTTGTTGTATCATAGGTACTGTATTTGATAATGTTTAAAGTAACCTGTTTCCTATTTCTCTTTTTTGTCAGTATGGAAAAGGGAGGTTTTCTGCAACATGGCAAAGGAAAAGAATGCGTTTTTGGAATGCTGGTGTGGGTATCCTCTCACGAGGCAACAGTAAATGTAGGGGTTTGTGCTTAACTATTTAACAATTATTAATTGTAGCAGCAAGTCACAAAAATGATTCTTCTGATGGCTATTAGAAACCAACCTTGAGGGATAACTCAAACAATGCACACACACGGGTACTAATACACGAGAATACATTTATCAATACATAAAATGTGCATATTAACATAACAGATCTTATTGTGAGGGTTAGCAGAATACAACAGGTATATATTCAGTCACGAAGAGTTACAAATACCAAGAGAGACATACGTTCAGTATATCATTCAATTTGACCGTTTCGTAAATGAACTTGGATTACAACGACGTGGTGGGAGAGATTCCAGCTGCATACGCTGCTGATGCTCTCTGAAGACCAGCTAGTTAGTGTTGGCTGAAACTAGCAAAGTTTGTGCACAGGAGAAAAGTGACTGCGGGTCCCAGCAGGTCAGGAAGAAGACCGGTTCGTTCCTGATGAAGCGCTAGTTCTGAATACTGATTCAGCTGTCCACAGTTCCAACCTGTTCACGAGGCTTGCTGCTGATGCTAACCTTGGGTGGATCCTTTGGTACTTGCTGGCAACCTCCGTTCTCGACTCTTACAACAAAGGAAAGTCCTGCACTCGGATACACTGGTTGTTACGTGGTGGTCCGGGCTGAGTCTGAGGATGTTCAGGAGGAGCCCCGAGGCTGAATGTCCAGCAGGCGCGCTGCGAGAATGTCCTGCGCTTGGGAACTGTTCTACAGGCGCTCTGTGTTGCCTGTTTACCTGGAGGAAATGCAGGTCGTTCATTGGTTGAAAACTTCATGGGCATCAGAGACCCAAGTGGGGTTAACCTGCCCTACCAGTTCCTGATTGGCTGATGATGAGTAATCATGCCCTCTGACCTTAGAGTTGTAAACAAACTTTGATTCAGACTCTCCCTTGGAATCTCAGACTTTACGGTGCCAGATAACCATTTGTTAAGGTTGCTGGAGAATCTCAGGAATTGGGAGTTGTTCCTTATCAAGAAACTCTATCAGCTAGGAAAACACCTTAATTGTGAACCAAATGGAATGGCCTCTCTGTATCAGGCACCACTGAGATGAAGGAGAGAGGGACTGGCAAGGGAGCAGAAAACTGAATTCCTGTATTTAAATAAGCCTCGCTGCTACACTGGGGATGAAGGCTGAAAAAAAGAAGCCAGTCCTGCGTCTGGTGGAGAAAAGGTCACGAAGACATCTGATACCCCTCATTATTCATTACGTTCAACCACAAACTAGCATAATTACAGATGAGTGGTGAACATACAGGGAAGTACTAGACAGTCTTGGTTACAACCATTTTACAGTCAATCATAGAAGAAATTTTGTGAATCCTTGCACAGGTACTCACACACAGCATATTGAGAGAGCATGGCATACATACAAGGAACATGTGTGGAAACTGAGAGAAAATAGGACAGAGATGCTGTTATAGGAGCACTTGGATTTGATAGAGTGGACACATTACTTGGAAATAAAAACCGAAATGGACCCCTGGGTAGATTATTTCATGATTTGAGGAAACAATAGTCATTAACTATCCCTATAAATATGTCGCTCATTATGCCAAACTGGATTCTGCTGTTCAGTCTTTGCTATTGATCATTTTGGTTGAGGCAATAGACTTAAGTGTAGTCACAGAGTGATGATATGGATATACTTGATTTTATTTACACCCGAAGAAGGATCCACAACCGAAGTGTTGTGTTCTCTTTGCTCTGCTTTTCAACATGGAATAAACCTTTGCTTGTTCCTACTTGATTTTATGTATTTACTATTTTTTTTACAGTAGTCATTACTTTGTTGCCATGCCTCAAAGTCAAACTACATTTAATTTCTGTGTAAAACAAATATGTTTTCATTAAGATACTGTAAAGATACTTTGTCCAAGATTTCTGTTTTTGTATTTGCAAAATATTTTTATAAGTAATACAGTGGTTACAATTATTGTCATTTAAAGAATCTTGTTTTGGATATGTGGTCTGTATTACTGGCACATTTAATGTGTGGTTTACAAAGGCTTTATTAATGTCTATTAATAGTTTACTGCAACATGATTTTGCATTAGTAAGCATGAATAAGTTCACAATTTACATGGGGTACTGCAGAAACATGAACACATTGGGAACAAGAGCTTTATTAATGTCTATTAATAGTTTACTGCAACATGATTTTGCATTAATAAGCATTAATAGGTTCACACATTTTACATGAGGTGCTTCAAAGAATGTATAAAAGGCTTATAAAGCCTTCACAAATGCCTGTTAATAATATCTATCAACCCATTGTGGGGTTAGTAAATAGGAAGGTTGTTCATAAGGCTTAGTCTTATGTGGTTGATGGTTATACTGTAAGTGGCAGAATACTGTAACAGCACATTAATAAAAGAACATTCTGCAATTCTACCACTGTCCTGGATGAAAGGAGTCAACAGCCTGGAACTGCATACACACTCTCTTCAACACATCTACGTTTACCAAAACTATCTAGTATACCTTCAATTGTGATCTTGTGGTTGAGTAAGCTATGGATCTCTTCAAAGGGTGTTCTATAAAGCACTTAGGTGCCCCAGAGACAGCTTGTGTTGCTCTTCTACAGAGCATAGAATTCATGTTCAGCAAAATAAAAAAAAATTGCCATCTGTTAATGTGTTGTTCACGCACGCTCTATAAACTAAGAGTTTTGAGTTAAATCCATTTAAAGAAAAACATTTACAAAGCATGAATATCACAGTTAATAAAGGCATAATAACACCTTTGTTAATCCTTAATTAATACTTTGTTTATTTTCAATAAACTATGAATCCTAGTTAGGTCATTATTAATAGAGCATTTATTAACCCTTAATATCGCAACCTTATTGAAAAGTGAACATGTAAGGTCAGCCCACTTCAGGTGACCAAGACAAAGAAACAGAGTCCAGGCTACAGAGGTAGGATGACTACCAGGCCTTTATTTCAAGTTCAAGTTCAAGTTCAAGTTTATTGTCATTATACTCATATATAGGTATATGGTATAACGAAATGCTATTTAGCTAGCTCTCAGACGATAAGTAGTACAAAAAAACAACAATACAGTTGTATAATAAAAGCAAGACAGAGACAACAGGCAGTGTGCAAAAACAACAACAGGTAATTACCAAAACAACATCAGATGTACAAAAACATGCATCCACAGAAGGAAATAAAAGGATAGAAATTATTGGGAGTGAGCTTTTTGACATGTAAGGTAGAGGTAGATTTCAATGTGTGTTTGAGTTTTTGGTAAGAAAGAAGGCACTGTGAGGTTCAGATCATAGGTGAGAGGTGAGATGAGAGTGAGAGAGGCTGGGAGTTTAATAGTTTGATAGTGCGGGGGTAAAAACTGTCTCTGAGTCTAGTAGTCCGGGCCCGAATGCTCTGGTACCGTTTTCCAGATGGTAGAGGGTCATACAGTCTGTAGCTGGGATGTGTGGGGTCTTTGATGATGCTTAGAGCTTTCCTCAAGCACCGTCTGTCATAAATGTCCTATATAGATGGGAGGGCAACCCCAGTGATTGACTGGGCAGTTTTCACCACCTGCTGTAGTGTAGGGCTTTGCGGTCAGCAATACTGCAGTTGCCATACCACACTGTGTATTGCATCTGTAAAAGTTAGTGAGGATCTGGGAACATATTGAAGTAAAAGTAAAGATGGGGGTTAAGTTAAGTCCTTTCTGCTTGAAGATTAGACTTCTAAGCAACAGGAGTTTATGGCAGGAAAGGGAGAACTGATAAGGATTCCAGAAGCGAGCTAGGAGAGCTAGGAAACCCCCTAGGAACTAAATCCCTGACCATTTGGCCAAAAAGCTGTAAACTGTCCAAACACGTGACCTCCCCCCTTTACCATAATAACGAGTGACGTCAGAAGCGGAAAGCAAAGGATATATAAACCTAAAGTTTGTATCAGCACTTGGAACAATACTTCGGTTTTGTTGTTTCTTGCAGGAAACAAGACTTTGGCTTTATTGTTCCTTGCATGCAATAAACTCATCTGTTTAACTTCATCTCGGGATCCAGAACCTTACTCTTTCTATTACAACAATATCTTAGCCTTCTTCAACTGTCTTAGATGCTGCTGTGTCTTGAACTCCCATTTCAGTACTGATGTCAAGACACAGCAGCACCAAGAGCTCTGCCAGTTTCTCTGACATGTTTTTTTATAGCCTGTAACAGACAATTGTTCCAAAAATCCCCTCTTACTAGCCACTTCCTCCTGTCGGGTAAACTGACAAATTACCTCACCCTACAGTTAGGAGAAAACCTCTTGTCTGTTACTCAGAGTTCATTAGGTTATTTATAACAATATATTTCTACTACTTTGTTTCCATTAAATAATACATCAAATAATACATAGCATGTTGATCAGACAATTTGTCCCTGTCAGCTGTCTGTATTTTATTTTAATCAAATGTCACAAAAATGTTTTCAGCAAAATTTGCTGGATTTCAGCAGTTTTTGTAGGCTACACGTTAATAGTGCTCTGGTTACAGTTACGTAATACAATACATAAAATCCAATCCAAGCATTAATTTGAAGCACAAGGCAAAACTGTTCAGCAACTGCTGATTAATTGACTATAATTTTCAACCTGAGTAAGTTTCATTAGAAATGGACTATCAGAACCGCACAGAGCAGGATAATAATACCATAGTTGAGTTGTGGTGCACAACTGACAATCTGACAATGTACTTTTGTTAGTCCAAAGATTATAGACAATGATTATAGACTAATGGCATTTACTATAGACAATAGATTACCAAGCAGTGGATAAATGTGATATGGTCAGATTAATCATGCTTCCTATTTTCTTCACAAATGGGTAACTGAGTTGTGCCAACCTAAAGAACTCTAAAGCCTTGAATGTTTGGTTCTTACATTGAAGGGTTCTCATGGTCCTGTAATGTTATGGGGTGCATTTTATTGGCATGATTTGGGTGCCCACAGGGATGTGGACCTCTCCTGGGAGTGCAGCAGGGGACACCTTGGCCTCAACGACAGGGTGTGTGGGCCATGTCACTCTGCAGAGGCAGCTGGCATGCCATAGTGACTCATCAGAGAGGCAGAAGGTGGCTGGACCCAACTGCTCTGTGACCTGTAAAGAAGAAGACTGGAGCTTGTGCTCCCGATTGGATCTTCAGAACTGGACTCAATCCTGGACAGCGAATCCAGGCAGTTTCACCCTATGTGACCTGTCATACCACCTTTTCATCTGATGCTGCTGCTCTGCCATCCTGCTGTGGGTGCACGCCAGAGGGGTCTGAGCCTGTCCAGGGACATTTGTAGTTCACAGCCGATCATAAGGAAGGCTGGTCAGCTGCCAGTCGTGGCATGCCATCTGGCTCTGTAGTGGAGAAGAGTGCAGGGGATCGCGGCTGAGAAGGAGCAGCCTTCAGACAGGTGGGCTCTGATGCCGTTTCTGAGAGTCTGATTGAGTTGTTCCATACCTCCGTTTGCCTTTGGGCTGTAGAAAGCAGTGCGAATGTGTCGAATGCCTTGGTCAGCCAAGAAAGACTCAAACTCTCCCGAAACAAATTGCGGCCCATTGTTGGTGGTGATGATGGTTAGCAGCACCCAGGGGGCAAAAAGGGATTCCAGAAAGTCCATGACTGCCTGAGTTGTGACTGATCCGATCCTATGGAGACTTCTTCTAGCCATTTTGAATGGAGGTCACAGGTCACTATAAGGAAGCGCTGATGGGGCAGCTCCCCACAGATGTCCAACTGGAGGTGATTCCAGACTTGGCCGGCCAGTCTAGGGACTGAAGGGGAGGCAGAGGAGGCCCTCCTGTTTTCCCACTAAGGAGGCAAGCCTCGCAGTTTCTGAACAGTGCTTCTATGTCCTGGTTGATTCCTGACCACCACACCAGATCCCGGCACCGTTGTTAGACTTTGACAATGCCCAGGTGGCCTTCATATACCATCTGCAGGACTCGTGCTTGGAGACTGGCTGGAACAACCATGCAGGTCTCTCAGGTAACACAGGAGTCATTCCAGCAAGAGCGCTCATATTTGAGCCAGCCTGAGTGTATAAAGGTGCGGATCTGGGAGAGCACTGGGTCCAGTTCTGAGGCCTTCTGTAATTCCTGGAGAGAGACTGTGGCCTGAAGTGGAGTGTGGAGCATTTGGATGAGGTCGGGCTTGAATGTGTCTGAACCTGGCCCCAAGAATGGGACAGTAGATCTGCAAATACATTCTCACATCCTGGAGTGAACTTTAGTGTAAAATTGTATTGCTGGAGCCTTTCAGACCAGCGGTGGAGTGGTCGATGCCCTATTCCTGAAGAGGCGAGCAGTGTGGTGAGGGCTTGGTGGTCTGTCTGTAGTGTGAATGCAGGACCATATAAATACACATGCCACCTCTCACATGCCCAGACGTATGTCAGGACCTCCCGCTCCCCCACAGAATACTTCTGTTCAGTTGGACGGAGAGCCCGGGAGGCTAAGGCTTCACCCCATTATAAAGCTGGGACATTACTGCTCCCACAGCAGTGTTGGAGGCGTTGCAGGTGGCGAAGATGGGGCTGGAGAGGTCGAAGTGTGCCAGGGCAGGCGGTGAGGTGAGCTGAGCCTTCAGGAGACAGACGGCTTCAAAGCAGGCAGGTGTCCAAACCCAAGAGGAATCCGGGGCTGTAGTGGCTGAGTAGTGAGGCAGAAAGCGGAGATAGTAGGCAGTCATCTTAAGGAAGGAGGCAACCTGAGCTTCTGTGGTAGGTTCTGGGATGCGCAGAATGGCCTCAATGTTGAACTGCAGTGGGGTGAGGCCCGTAGCTGTAAGACGAAAACCCACAAACTCGATGGCATCAGCAGGGAACACACATTTCTCTCCGTTGAGGGTGAGTTGGTGGTGGAGCACCTTGAACAAACTGTGGAGGCGCTCTTCATGGCTGGCAAGGGTTGGGCCATGAACCACAATGTCATCAAGGTAGATGACCACTCCAGGGATTCCTGCAAAGATAGTGAACATCACTTTCTGGAAGCAACTGGGCGCAAAGCTCAAACCGAAGGAAGGGCACCCTTGTGTAGCGAAAGACATCAATGTGTGTGACGACAGCTGTCAGATTCTGGCTGTCAAGGTAGAGAGGATTCTGGAGGTAGCCCTGTTGAAGGTCCAATTTCATAAACACAGTGGAACCAGAAAACTGTGAGGTGAGATCTTGCACTGTGGGGAGGGAGTACTTGTCTGGTATTACAGCTTTGTTAACTGCCTTCAGGTCCACGCAGACTTGCAAGCCCCTGGACTTTTGCTTAGCAACCACCAGATTGGACACACATGGGGATGCGTCAACCAGTTCGATGATGCCTGCCTCCTGGAGCCTCTGGAGGTCTGCAGTGACCTCATCACGGAGGGCCAGCGGAATGTGGAGCAGTGGCTGGATGACTAGGCGCACGGTGGTGTCAATCAGGGGTTTGTGTGTGATTTCAACAGTACGAACTTCTGCGAAAACAATGCCTAATCTACATCAACACATCGACTGTCCAACGCGCGGAACAAACACGTTGGACAATGTTTACACTCCCTTCCAGGATGGTTACAAAGCCCTCCCCTGACCTCCTTTCGGCAAATCCGATCACGCCTCCATTCTGCTACTTCCCGTTTACAAGCAGAAGCTTAAACAGAAGAGGCCAGCGTTAAGAACCATTCAACGTTGGTCGGATGAATCGGATTTTATACTAAATCACTGTTTTGCTACCACTGACTGGCAGATCTTCCGCGAAGCTGCCGAAAATAATATCAATCTGTATACAGACTATATCCAAATCAGAAACCGTGGGTAAAATGGCGAGATACGCGCCAAACTGAAAGCTAGGACAGCTGCTTTTAATTCTGGCAATATGGATAAATACAAAAAATCCACATACAACCTCAGGAAAGCTATCAAAATAGCTAAATACAACTACAGAGTAAAATTAGAGTCATATAATCACGGCTGCAACACACGGACCATGTGGAGTGGTATACGCACCATTACAGACTACAAAGCGCAACCCAGCTATGTCGCACAACAGTCTGCCTCTCTTCCTGATGAACTAAATTCATTCTATGCTCAGTTTGAGGTCAGTAACGCAGATCCAGTCAGGAAGATTCCAGAAATCCAAGACGGATACCCACTGATCATATCCAGAGCGGATGTGTGTAAAGTTTTTTAAAAGGACTTAACCTGGACCCACCATACCAACACCATGGTCAAAACAGCACGGCAGCGCCTATTCTTTCTCTGTAGGCTAAAGAGGTTTGGCATGCCATAACATATCCAGGCCAACATCTACAGGTGCACTATTGAACGCATCCTGACTGGTTGCATCACTGCCTGGTATGGGAACTGCTCTGCCCCAGATCACAAAGTACAGCAGAGGGTGGTGAAGTCAGCGCAGCTCATTACCGGCTGTGAGCTACCAAACATCCAGGATATCTACTCAGCTAGACGTCTGAAGAAGGCCAGGTCCATTCTCAAGGACCCCAGTCATCCCAGTCACAAACTGTTTTCCCTCCTACCATCCGGTAAACGGTAGCAAAGCATTCGGTCCAAGTCTAACAGACTACGGAACAGCTTCTACCTCCAGGCAATAAGACTGCTAAATAGCCAACCTGCAGCTCCCTTAGCAAATCACCTGTAATGGCTACATGGACACACAGCTTTCTCTGTATTCAGCATAACCGCACTACTTGTATATATTGCATACACCATGGACACATAGCATCTCTACTCATATTGAGTTTTATTCCATTTCTATTACATCTATTATTATGTAAACTTATTTTCATAACCTTAATTTTGTGATTTTTGTTTTTGTGATTTTTGTGATTTCTGTGATTCTTGTGATTTTTGTGAGCTCGCAGAAAAGACATTTCATTGCCAGCAACTACTGCTGCACGCTGTATTGTTGTGCATTTGATAAATAAACTTTGATTTGCTTTGATTTGATTTGGTTAAAAGCGATGATGCAGCTGAGACTACAGAATGCTGCTGGCCAATGGGACTGCCACGAAGAGCTGACAGTGAGAATGGCAGAGCTGCTGTTATCAAGCAGAGCAAACCCGAGGTGAGTGAAAAGGTCCAGTTGCAGGAGGTTGGTGCCGTAGCGGGACATGTGGAAATTGAAGCTAGACAGAGACCTGGAGTCATAGCATACTCGTAAGTTGAGAACTGCCATAACCGCACAAGATGGCGAATGTTGGCGAGAGAAAAACTGCTCCACTGAGATTCAGGATAGAGACTGCAACCCCAGTGTCCAGCAGCAGGGGAAGCACACACTGTCCAGCTCAACAGTGCACGTTTTGAAAGCTCTGGACGCTGCGTTCACTGTGTGAACTGTGGTGGAAGCAGAGGATAGCAATAAGAAAATATATAAATAAAACATAGTGGTAGGCATCAGGAACTGTAAGAAATATTTATTTGGCCCATGATGATGTGATTTACAGAATGGCCTCTAAAAGTCTTGGAAATTTGACATCTTATACTATTCTGACATAGGATGTATTACTGACACCCCATGTTGCAATGATCATTGTTCCCTTTATTCTTTTAACAGCGCTCTCTCCTATTACTTTCTCCACTAGTTTTATATATGGGATATAAACAATTGCAAATTACATGCAAACACCAGATTAATTGTTTTCTTCAGGGCAGCCTTATGTTGTATGTGTTTCATAGTTAGAGGGATATCGTTAATCCTGACATGGCGTAATTCCCATCTGTAACTTAAACATGTAGAATGTAACTAATTTGAAGAGAAAAAGGGACAAAATACAGTAAGACCACATTAAACTACACATTATATCGTTCATTAAAAACATAAAACAGAGTGAACACAAATTTCAGTCACTTGTCTCAATGACATATTCAAGGCTATATGGTAGATACAACTTTTCGATAAAAGCTTCAAAGACTATATATGATACAGACTGTATATAAAGTGCCTTGTGAATGTAATGAAAACAGATGCTTGAACTGTATTAATGTTGTTGCTTTTAAAGTTTAAAGTCATGACTTTGAAGTATTAATCAATATTTGTTAAATACACTTCCTAATCCGTATCAGAGCAATACATTACATTTGCTGCAGAAAACGTAAATTATTTTAGGTGCACAAAATTACCTTTACAATTAGTTGAGTAGCCTCTGTGATCCCCAAGCAACTGCAGAGAGCTTTAGCAAAAAGTGGGCAAAAACTACACCAAGCCAATGTGTTGATATAAAATTATTCAAAAACACTTTTTTCTCTTCATATTTCGCAACACTCATTGTAACTTATCTTACTCTTTCAAGTCTTTAGTTTGAGCATTTAGGTTTTGAATAAAATATTGAGTTTAAATAACTGTGTACTGTACGCACCATTTTGTAATTTAAAACAATTTCTATAGGAAAGAACTGAATACTTTTGCAAGGCACTGTAAATAATTAGCTCTACAATGCTTCAGAACAAATGGCTTGTTCCTGTAAGGGATTTTGATATTAAACAATAAGTAAATGATGTTTTTAATCTAATGTAAAATTGAATTTTATTTTTTGTTTCTTGCACATAGTAAAACTTTTCATTGCCTTTTTTAGTTGAATAAAAACACATCAGTGTAAACAATCTCTGTTCACTATAATCCATTGATAGATGTATGAACAATGCAAGCTAATGTTTATATGACTTGTTAGTTTTAATGCCAGACTTGTTTTCCCAGAGAAACTAAAGCTGATTTTGTGTCTTATAAAGTGTTCAGTCGAAAGAATTGGAAGCACATGTCCGTGAATGTGAGAAAAAGCAGTAACTGCCTAGGGACAAGTGTGATGACAAGACTGGCAGTTTCCATGACAACAATGGCAATGGATTGTGTAAGGTACATGACCTTTTTTCTGAAGAAATGCTAATCATACAGGAGCTCTGTATAGTGAATCTTCATCTATGTAAAAAAAACTATAAATTTTGATAACTTTTATTTTACAGGGCTGAAATGTCCTCAGTGATGACACTGCACCAAATAGCCTCAATGCACATGAATTGTAACTTGATTGTTTCCCCTCTTCAATAAATGTTATTGAGCAGACATGTGTATTGTTCTTATAGAAAGGTATTTCTCTTGAATTCTAACCAGTCATATTTTTATGGCTATTGGAAGTAACTATTTATGTGTATTTAAGAATCTAGATGCAATAGATAACACCTGACTAGGGCAGATTTTTGAAGTTATTGGTGTTTGTGCTGCTGTCACTGAGAGACAGGGCCATAGCCAGCCAATGTTCAGGCTAAGGGACTCAGAGCTTAGCTGCCTCAGAACCTAGAATGGAGCAAGGATTAATTCAGGTAAATGAGAGAATATGATCAGATTAAGAGGATGACTGAATGAGGCAGGTGGAAAAATCATAGCAAGCAGTGGGCAGAGTGAGGTGAAAACTGCCTTGTAGCAGTTGTAGGGTAGTGCCAATAAATTATTTGGGAGAAATGACGGGAGCCAGTTTAGGTTGGGAATCATCAGGGGAGTGAATCCTTGAGAGGATATTGGCTTCCAAGAACCCAGACAATACATGATGGTGAGGTTTAAGCAAGAGAACAACAAAGACCATCAAGCTTTTCGGGGGTTGAATCTTTCGGTTGTACTCAACCATTCCAAATTCTTATGGTTGGTAAACACCACAAAAAGATATTGGGGCCCCTTCCAGTAAGTACCTCTTCCATGGCAGTTTAACTGCTAGCCGCTCAACATCACCTACACAATAATTCCACTCCACTAGGCTAGGCTCGGCTGGCTTGAGGGTCTGCCGAAAGGGCAAAGTTTCCATTCATTCTCCTTGGCTGTACCCTTCTGTTGTCTTTGTGTTTTAATGAAGCTTGAGTTATGGCGGACCACCTTGCCTCTTCATTCTCCCCATCAACGCCTATCGATTCTGTTTTAGTTTTATGCGCCACGAATGAAATGGTGTCACGCATTGCAAACGAGACGTGATGCAAGGGTCGTCTTTTTTTTTTACCTACACCCGCCCGACCCGATTTAAAATGATAAAAGTACTGACCCGAAGCCTGTCTGAACCCGCTCCATTAGAAATTACACCGAACAATATTCAAACATTCATTTGATCAACATTAATTGAAACAGCATATCCAGATTCCTCATTTTAAACAGACTAACATAGCCTAGTCTAGTGAATGTCATTTTTGTATAGTGCTTCACAATCAATGCAGATAACATAACCTGTGCTTTTTTCTTCTGTTGTGTTAAATAGTTCTCCAAACGTCTCCCACCTGACTCTTTTGTCACTCTCTCTTGTCACTTTCTCTTCTTTTTATCTCACTGTTCTGGAGTTGTGTCCTGATCTGCTCTAACGAGGTTGCCATTATGTTTTTTTCTTTGTAATACACTGTTGTCTGTTTGATTATGTTTTCTCCCACTTTGCCTTGTGATACAACCAACTGGGGCTTAAATATGACAAAACGTCAGTTTTAAACCTTAAACTCAATTTAATTTAAGATACAAAGGATCGGTTTTCTGCAATAGTTTGCTTTTGGTCATATATCAACCCGCACCCACTTTGTTTTTAACCCGAGTCAACCCCTGCATCACTAGTTGTCATGATTGCGTGTTTACTCTGTTTACGTTTTGATATGTGAGTGTGGTTCGACCGTTGCACTTATTATTGTTGGTACCATTTTGTTTTCACTTTTGAATATCTTACTTTGAGTAGGAAAGTTCAAAGTGTAATTTAAAGAAACAGTCAAAGCAGAAGGGTTATTATGGAGCAATGGCTCAAATCTGGGACTCTGAAACGCAAATATAGGGTTGATAGTGATAACGCAAGTGCCAGTAAGATGCAGAATAGAAGTGAAAATGTGAGTGAGGTAATTTGTGAACCATACCAGTAATGCTGTAATTCTAATTCCAACAGCTTTATAAATGTGATGTGCAAGAAAGCAGAAGGTGTGCTAGATGTGATGTCTTTGTCTGATTCCGGACATGAGACTAAAGGTGTCCAGCTTGGATCCAGATATCACTTCTCTGATTGCTCAACATAAGCAGCTCCATTCTTCACATTAACTTTTTAAGTAATAAAAACATTTTCAAAATATGCAGCTTTGTTTGTAAAAATATTAGTACTTTTCATAAAATATAATTCAATCTTAGTTATTTTTAGTACATTAATAGGTGATGATTTTTACAGGGTAAGAAGTGGACGTAGGCATAGGTGATCTACTGCATCTGTGACTTGATGTAAGTGGTCCGCAGATGATAGAACTTTGAGAACCACCGTCCTAGAGTGTTCCCACCTCGACATCTGATGTGTCTACTTCAAGCACAAATGGTAGAGTTGTGACTAAAGGACAGAGAACTGGAGCTGAAATAAATGGCCTCTTGAATCCTCAAATGAATTTTGTGCTTTGGGTGTCCATTTCCCCTGCTTAGTCCCCTCCTTAGCGACGACATTGACTTCCAGAACCAAGCCCTCAAAATGTACTCCTTTTTCATCAACAGAGGATACCACAGCAGTGTTATTGACAGGGTCCTTGCCCGAGCCAAAAACACCCCTCAGACCATCAACTCAATCAGGAACTCCCGCCGTAACAACCACATTCCTTTGGTGCTTCCCTACCACCCCAACACACTTCCTATCCCCAGGACTATTAACGACAACTTTTCCATCCTACAGGATGATCCCTCCATTGGGGCCCTCTTTTCTGACCGCCCCATCATCTCATATCGGCGATCACCTAATCTGCGCAACCTCAAAGACGGTTTTCCGAGCACATAAATCAGAAAGACTACAGAAACCAAAATTATCCTGCAGCGAGGATCACACATTCCCCCTTCTATTAACGACAGACTACTTTTCTTCTAAATTTTCTCCATTCATTGGAAGTTTCATTTCACACCTCTCTACACCTATTCTGACTTCACACCTCTTGATTGGCCTCTCTTTCTGTCCCCTGCTCCCACCTCTCACTCCTCCTCTCTCCCAGCCTTTGTTCTCCCACTACATTACCTTTGCTTACTGCCTTGTCTTTCTCACACCCGAAGAAGGCTCCACGGCCGAAACGTTGTGTTTTCTTTCTTCTTTTTTTCAGCATGGAATAAACCTATTACTTGTTCCTTTGCAGCCCGCACAGCTACCCACCTGAACTACTATAGTCCCCTCCTTAGTTTATTATGGAGACTATAATTGTGCTGAAGTTTCGAATGAATCAACGTTAATAGTTTGCAAAGCCCATGGAGCATTGGGTCTGTCTGACAGATTTCAGAGGGGGTTAGACCTGGCCGTGACTTTTACTGGGTAAATCAGAGAGCCCAGAGGATATAATAATTAATTCTTACACTTACTTAGTGCTTTTCTGGACATTCCACTCAATGTGCACTGCAAGTAATGGGGATTTCCCTCCACCACCACCAATATGCAGCATCCACCTGGATGATGCAATGGCAGCCATAGTACGCCAGTACACTCACCACATATCAGCTACCACTGGTGTGGAGAACAGTGATGAAGCCATTTCATAGATGGCGATTATTAGGAGGCTATGGTAAAGGCCAATGGGAAATTTGGCCCAGGAATGCCATGTCTGATTTATGGAGTCCACATTGTTCCGGTTTGGTAAAGAAGTGGTTCTTCCTGAATATTTGTAGCACTCAGTTCAGTTCAGTTTATTGTAATATGCACAAGTGCAATGAAATGCTGATTTGCATTTACGCTCCAATACAAAGATATTAGGGAAACACTAAGCACAGAACAGCGGCAGCAGCATCAACAAGTTAAATAAATATACATCTTAGAAAAAAGTGTGAGCCAGTGGTAGGGGTAGAGTTCAGTAATCTGACAGCTTGCGTGCCTTTATGCTCTTATAACTCTTACCAGAGGGAATGGGGGAGAAAAATTATAAACCAGGATGACTGGTATCCTTAGCAATACTTCCAGCCTTCCCGAGACAGCGAGTTGTAACAATGTCTGAAATAGAGGGCAGCTGTACTCCAATGATGAACTGGACTGAACTGATCACTCCTTGTAAAGCCTTCTGTTCAGACAATGAGCTGCTGCCAAGCCACACTGTAATAGCACACGTGAGAACACTCTCAATAATGCACCTGTAAAATGTGGTAAGGACAGTTGAGGATAGACCAAATTTTTTCAAATGTCTGAGGAAGTAAAGATGCTGTTGTGCCTTATTTGTAGCTCCAGTTACATGCTGGGACCACATTAAATCATTCACGATGAAGGTACCCAGGAATTTGAAGCTGCCAACCATCTCAACAGCCACTCCATTGATGTGAAAAGGGGCGTGGTCCCTACCCTGCTCTTTAAAATCGATGACCAGCTACTGACGTTGAGGGAGAGATTGTCAATCCACCACTCCAACAGGTTCCTGACCTCATCCCTGTAGGCTATCTCATCATTAGCAGTGATTCGGCCAATGATGGTAGTGTCATCAGCATATTTGTAGATGGAATTAGAGCTGTGTCTGGTCACACAATTGTGGGTAAACAAGGAAAACAAAGGGGCACCCATATTGATGGTCAGCGTGGAAGAAAGCTGTCCATTGATCCTCACAGTCTGTGGTCTGCCAGCCAAGAAATCTATAATCCACCTGCATACAGAGGTGTTGATGCCCAGGTCATTAAACATCCTGACTTGTCTGGAAGGAACTATTGTGTTAAATGCTGAGCTGTAATCAATGAATAGCATTCTGATGTATGTGTCTTTATCATCCAAATAAGCCACGGCAGTGTAAAGAGCTAGGGAAACAGCGTAGTCGGTGGAGCTGTTTCACCCATATGAAAACTGCAGGGGGTCTAAGCACTTACTGTAGGTACCACTGTGTTAATGTGCCTCATGACCAGCCTTTCAAAGCATTTCATTACAGTGGATGTGTGCACTACTGGTCTGTAATCATTAAAACAGATCGCAGTATTTTTCTTTGGCACTGTTTCCTGCCAGTCTTGTGCGAAAGGAACCTGTCTTTCAAGGTTCACCTTTTCTACTCGTACATGAGAATATAGGGGGGAAGGAAAAGTGCCCACGGTCATTTTTTTCACTGACAAAGTTTGTGTTAACAAAAACTATGCTTAACAGTCGCTTGTAAGAGCAAGGTGACTTTCTGTTATCTAAACCATTTTTTACAGCTTTTAAAGTCACGCAATGTTTGAGTTAGGAACACGTCATTGTAACTTATTTTTTATTTCATTTTTTAAAATAAATATAAGGTAACCAGGAATCAAATGTCCTGTTTTTTCTTAACACTCGTTTTTCCATACTGTAGTTTGAGTCTTTGTGTAAGCTGTAAGTTCTTTTTACTTCTTAATTAAACATTTGAAACTCTTTAATTTTGTAAATGCAACATACATTCTGTACAGAAATAAAATCATGTTTTTTACAGGTGTTAAGCAGATTAGCAGGTTGCTGACAACAAGATCTAGTACCTGGTGCAGTTTTTTTTAAACTTATTTTGAATTAATCGAATCCCAGGTGTGAGTTCATAAAGCCAGAATTACGTCCTATCCTTACATTTGCAAAACACCTGATCATCTAATGTACTGTAAAGCTTTCAGTGCTTTGTTTGTGTATATTCTAATCGCAGTGGGGGCAGGGTGTGTGGGGAAAGGTTTAGGCTGCAATTGAATTGAGGATCTGTATTTTTCACACCTGAAACATTGTTTTCTCTGAAAGCGTTTTCTTCCCTCTTTAACTGATCTTTTGCTGCCTACGCATGCTTACACAGCTCCCTAGGTGAATTCTCGTACTTGACTGAGAAAGCTTTAGAGAACTTTACATTTTTATTTTCAACAAATTGTAAATATGACATTTACATTGGCGTTTTTATTAATTTTTCACTTAAGAGTATGGAGGAGTGTCAGCTCTCACGGAGAACACCCCCTCTCCCTTAGGCTGGGCAAACATTTTTTTTTATTTTATTTTTAAAAAAGAAATAAAAATAAGATACAATGTTGTGTTCCTGCTTAACTAAGACATTGCATGACTTTTAAAGCTATAAAAACAGGTTTAAATAGTTAATAACCAGGGTAAAAAATAGGGTAAGATATAATTCAAAATATTTTGCTAACAATGTTAACTGTTTATAAAAATAAAATGTATTAACTAAAGAATAGGATGGCACAGTTGTTAGTATGCTTTTTGTATGTTTTTTTCATAAATACAACAATAGTACCAGATGTCTCAGTGGCTTTCAAAATTAAAATATGCATGCAAACTTTTGAACTAAGCTATCCATCCATTTCTAATGGTTGCAAAGTGGATAGCGTTGCTATCTTGCAGCATTGGGGCCCTAGGTTAAATTCAGGCCATCCTGTGTGTATGGAGTTTTCATGTTCTCTCTGGGTTCTGTGGTTTTTTCTCCATATGTGTGATATGATTCCCTCTTGCAGTCTAAAACATACTGGTAGGTTAATTGGCTTACGGGAAAACTGGCCCTGGTGTGTGTGTGTGTGTGTGTGTGTGTGTGTATCTGTTTGACTGTCCTGTGATGGACTGGCGCTATGTCCAGCATGTATTCTGTCTGTTGCTTGCTGGGATAGGATCCACATCCTCTGTACTGGATAAAGAGATTAGAAAATGGATGGATGTAAAGGCACTGTGTGAATGAAACTATACACAGTGTTAGAAACCCACTATGAGATGGCAGCATCTCACTGAGGATAAACTATTTTACAGTGCTGGCTCAAGAAAATAGCCTTTCCACCGCTCTTGCACATCAATATCCATATCTAGTTAGTTATTGAAACAAAATGCCTCTAAATGGCTAATCCTATTAGAAAGTGTTATTAGTGTATTCCTCAGCTTTCCCCAAATTATCTTTTTCCTACCTACATCTCTAGTCTTACATCCTGCAATAACTCAGCCAACACTTAAATCCTCAAAAACTGCTTGTGTTAATTTGTCTAAATCACAAAATATCATATACAGTATAAGTACCGGCCATGTAGTACTCTGCATTGTGGAATAATAGTTTCTTTTGAAGGGAACTAGAGAAACTAGAAACAAGAGAAATCAAGAAAGGCTTTTTTTTCCAGAATTATTAAATGCACATCCTGTTCACTGGGGTAATTAAATCCACACTGAGCAATCTTCAGAATTTGACAGCCAAAATCCTAATCGGGTTGCATTACGCCTGGCTTCCTATCAGGTTTTGAGTCAACTTCAAAATCCTCATCCTTATTCAGTACCTATCTGGCTTATCATCTGTCTACTCCCCACGTTGCAACCTTTGTACGTCTCACTCTGGTCTTCTAGCTGTCCTCAAAAACATTTACATCTACATGTGGGTGACAGGACCTTCTCTAGCTGCACTCCAGAGCTCTGGATTTGTATCCCACATGATATCAGAGTTACCTACCCTGAGTGTATTTAAATCTAACCTCAAAACCTTTCTTTTCAGAAGACTTTTTTAAAAATTTGGTAGCACGTCTAACTGCTTGTCTTTCTTATATGTATTTACTTTGTAATCTGTGGTTCTTATAACTGTTTTTACACCTGCTGTATTGCTTTGAGATGCTACTTTTAAAGGTGCTATATAAAATAAAGTATTTTTTATTATTGTTGTAGATTTTACCTGATTCAGAAAAAAAGATCTAAATTATACTAGTTTGTCACTCTTTTCACACCCCCTTTGCTCAATGGCTTTGCATACTAATCTGATCAATCCACCTATTTTCTGTGCTTTCTCTATCCTGCTAGATTTATAATTATTCTGAAAATCTTCTTCTTGAAATGACTCATTTCTAAATTCCTGTTTTCACTGTTAACATCTTGCAGCAACTCTGCGACAAAATGTACTCTTAGCTAAAACTGACAGTTCATCCTGCTACCAACATTGAATAAAAATCTTTAGATTTCTATATTTGTCTTTATGTAGTGGTTTCATTAATGACAAAGGCTAAAATTTCTTGGAAAAATGTATTTTATGTGTTGCAAAAAACTGTCTTGCTTTAACAAAATATATTTACAAATCCTTTCACCTGGCAATCTACCTGAATGCCCAACTATCTGAGAAGCCCTCCATGAAACCATGTTTGCTATTAATTCATATAAGGCTCTCTGACAGAATTACTGTTTTTTATGTGTGCTAATTTTCTGACTCTATCCCATCAAACCTTCATACTCTCCATGCCAGAAATGCACCTGATTATTCCGTCCCTTCACTCTCTGCCAAATCTATTTCATGTTTGCATATTCTTTTGTAACACACACCTTTCTGTGATCACACACCTTTTTTTGTACATCTAAGCTTTTGCAAGGGAGTAGTATAAAGCGACACCTTTCGTCAAACTTTTGACAGGTACCACGCCCCCTTTTCCAGCCAATGGTCGTCCGCGGTGGTTGGCTGTCCCGCCCCCTTGCCAGCCAATGTCGTGTTGTTATGTGTGCATGTCCCGCCCCCTCAGGAGCCAATGGTGTGGGTCGGAACTCCCGCCTCCCCCCCGGCCAGTCGGTCCGGCGCCTCAGGTTCCCAAAGCCCCAAGGTGGCGCATCCCTCGCTTTAGGTGTGTGAAAGTGTGTATTGGTTTGGAAGGGGACCATGTCTGCCGCGGGGCTGAGTGCGCTCTATTATAACCCTTGGAAATCGGGTAGTTACGGCGGCGCTGGGAGTCTGGTGCGGGCCGCGAGATCCCGGGTTGTGAGCGGCGCCAGCCGCGGCCGGGTGGTCGAGTGGTTGTCCGGCCAGGCTGCTTATACGCTGCACAAGCCGTGTCTCAAAAGCAGCAGGGTTGTAAGCACACACACACACACACTGACTGCGTAAAGTCTCGCGGAAAGAATTCGCAGGACAAACACCAAGTGAAATGTGAACCGCTTTATTTCAACAGTGGGTTTTCAAACACAGAAACAGCGCAGCAGCACTTTTCACACAAGTTACAGACTCCAGTTTGCAAGTATGTGAAATGTGATCCGCTTTATTTCAACAGTGGGTTTTCAAACACAGAAACAGCGCAGCAGCACTTTTCACACAAGTTACAGACTCCAGTTTGCAAGTATGTGAAATGTGAACTGCTTTATTTCAACAGGGTTTTCAAACACTGAAACAACGCAGCAGCAGTTTTTACACAAGTTACAGACTCCAGTTTGCAAGTATGTGAAATGTGAACCGCTTTATTTCAACAGGGGTTTCAAACACTGAAACAACGCAGCACACATGCGTTACCGGCTCCTGTTTGCATTCAACAATTAAATGTTGGTGCGGAAAATTAGTTCGGTACGCGTAACCACCACCCCCACATTGCTGAGAAACTTTGCGGCATCTGAAAAAGCATTCATAACCCCCTTCCGCTCCCCGTGTCTAAAGCCATGCGAACCACACTGGGCGATCCGATCTAGCAGGGCAAAAAAATTTGCCTGCGTAATCAGCGGGATGGTGTTACCACAGGTTCTGTGCAAAACACGCTGTATTTTGGAATACACACTGTAGAACCCCCCAGGCTTCCTTTTCTGATCTGAAAACATCAGATCTGCAATAATTTCACTCAAGTTCTCGACATACACATCTATCTCTTTAACAAATTTAAGGACATTAGCATTCGACTCTTTGTTTTGCATATCAAGCTTTGTAGAGAGAAGCGTGTAAAGCACTCTTAGTAAGAATTCAGACGTATACATTCGAAATTCTTCATTCTTCGGACGATGGCACACCCGGGTCTGTAAAACAGGGTGAAACGTGTATTCACATTTTACATAGATCTTTTTTTTTGCGTCTGTAAAAATAAGAATAGTGTTTCTTTTGCAACGCATCAAAAGTCACGTCTACTAATTTTTCATCCAGCTGTTCAAGGGTGGCGTGTACATGCTCGTATGGGGAGCGGTCCTCAATTATATTTTTTAGCAACTGTTTTATGCACCGCTCAGTGTCATTTGTAATGGTGTACGAACCCAGACACCGGGCGGTGTACAGAACAGCCGATAAAATTCGGGCTAAACTAAGAGACTTATAAATTTCTAAAGCGGCAAATGTCACGTCTTCACATCCATCTGCGTAGCCGCCAGACAGGCATGTGTGACCCCGCTGCCCGGGATGGTTAATCAAACAGGCCGGGCAGTCATCAACCAGGACCCCCTTTAAACAGTGTTTGAAGATGCAATAAACTACTGCTTTCACAATCTGGGGCATAACATCGGGCTCATTAGGGACATGGGCATCAGCTTTATTAACATTTGGGCGAACACACAAGCATAGACACGAGACATTCACATGTGCCAGTAGGCTGAAGATTGACCCGTCCACATCCTCTTTATTCTATTAAAGGAAAAAGAAAAGGAAGGCTTAACAAAATAGACATGCTTTGTACCTAAAATATCGAGCATTTAACGCGCTTTTGAGCTAAGGTTTTTCGTTAATATTTACCATTTGTAGCGTGGTATCATCGCTAGCACCCGGCTGTTCTTCAACATCTGGTACCCCAGCTGAACTCACACCCCCGCCGCTGTCACATGGCGCAGAGGGTGGGGTCGGGTTTTGCTAAAAAGAAGACCAAGTATTAAAATGACATACGCTAAACACCGATACAACAATTCCACGATCAGAAAAAAATATTTTAGCCGCCTACCTCTTCACTTTGTAGAGTAGCGGACCCCGTTGTTTCTCCACACAAAGAAGCCATCTCAGCAGCTCCGCGGTGTCTGACAGCTCCAAGCACGCACTGCGACCCTGTCAGGCCGGAGCGTTTAAGAATATGCGCCAATGGTGTAACACGCCTACATAACACAAGACATTTTTCAATTGGTTGTGATGACCCCCCTGATTTATCGAGAGCGAAAAGTATTCACATATCAGTTTATAAGTTTTAAAGTATTAACATACAACGCAAACATAAATGATGTGTTTCACCAGAAAATAAATTTTAAACACGCGGGGTTGGTCTTAAAGTTTTTAAAATAACGTAATAAGACACAGTTTATTTTTAATAACACATTCGCGACAGCTTTTTCGAAAGTTTGAGATAAATTTCCACACAGCGCAAGCATAAAAGTCTTTAAGGTATTAACAGGCAACAAATGATGGGGTGTTGTTCTTCATACTTTAAAGGATTGGTCCTAAAGTTTTAAAATTGTTTCCCAGTAGAGATAATTTGTGATGTTATTGGAGACGGGCGGTGTGTGTTGGGGGATTAGTTAAAGGCTCTGGAATGCAGAGTGGGGGAGGGGGGCTAAAATTGACCCAGGGAAAGTTTACAAACATTTTAAATTCACGTAAAGTTTTCTAATTTACAAGCACCACATGTATTTCACGCAAAAATGTTCTTAACATCACAGCGCGAAAAAATAAAACCTCAAAACGTCAAGCTTGGTTTGTGAACACGTCCCTATAAAGAACAGATACATAATAAAAAACATTTTGCTTGATAATATTCTTAGCGGTCTGTTGGTGAATCAAACACAGACACCGCGGCACATTTTCGCCACGTTTTAACAGCTATGAAATTTAGACACAGTTGTACGTCTTAAAATAATATAGATTTTAACATTATAACGATCTATATTCGCTTATCAGTTTATAAGTTTTAAACTTTAAAAGTATTAACACACAACGCAAACACAAATGATGTGTTTGCCCAGAAAATAAATTTTAAACACGTGGGGTTGGTCTTAAAGTTTTTAAAATAACGTAATAAGACACAGTTTATTTTTAATAACACATTCGCGACAGCTTTTTTAGAAAGTTTGAGATAAATTTCCACGCAGCGCAAGCATAAAAGTCTTTAAGGTATTAAGAGACAACAAATGATGGGGTGTTGTTCTTCATACTTTAACGGATTGGTCTTAAAGTTTTAAAACAACGTAGTAGAGGTAATTTGAGATGTTATTGGAGACGGGCGGTGTGTGTGGGGGATTAGTTAAAGGCTCTGGAATGCAGAGTGGGGGGAGGGGAACCCAGGGAAAGTTTACAAACATTTTAAATTCACGTAAAGTTTTCTAATTTACAAGCACCACATGTATTTCACGCAAAAATGTTCTTAACAGCGCAGCGCGAAAAAATAAAACCTCAAAATGTCAAGCTTGGTTTGTGAACACGTCCCTATAAAGAACAGATACATAATAAAAAACATTTTGCTTGATAATATTCTTAGCGGTCTGTTGGTGAATCAAACACAGACACCGTGGCACATGTTCGCCACGTTTTAACAGTTATAAAATTTAGACACCGTTGTTTGACTGCGGGTGGTTTTAACAAACCCTTGTTCTCACGCAGGAGACACCCTGGAGAATTAAATGCTGCCGATTTTTTAAGCCACATCTCAGACCTCTTACAGAGCCACACAGAGGTTCTCACCTCTGACAGCCTCTGATTAGTGGTGACGATAGTTAGGAATATGCAGGGGGGTGCCCGCCGAAGATTAAAATCCGTTCTGTACAGCCGGGTAATTGCTCGGAAAAAAGCGCACCTTATCGACTTACATTACACGGGCAGTAATCTGTGTTTCGCCGGGAGTGTGTACGGTTTGTTGAATGAAGGTTGTACCGATGGGGAAATGTTACAGGGCGCTAAACGAATGCACAAAGAGTTGGGTTTTCCAGAGAATCAGAAAATTAGTTTGTCAGACATTACCGGTTTTGAAAAACATTTAAAGGTGGTCATTAAAATTTTGTACCATGACCAGGGTGATTGGAAATATTTTACAACGGGGCCCACACCACCAAATTCTAAAATACTTTTTGTTCTACTGCATGAAGAGCATTTTTATGGGGTTTTAAATATTAAAGCTTTTGTGGGGGCGGCGTATTTTTGCACTAACTGCCATGCGGCGTATAGCCACAAGAACGCACACGCCTGTGTTAAAGCTTGTAAAACCTGTTTAGATCCCCAGTGTTGCGAAATTGATGCTGAAATTCAGAATTGCCCGGCCTTTTGTCGTAGCTCTCAGTGTTTGGCGAGACACTTGCGGAATGCGGCGACGGGTGTTAGTAAGTGTGAGCGCAGGGTCTTTTGTGAGAAATGTGGGGTTTATAACCTTGCAAGTCACAAATGTAAAGAGAAACTGTGCTTGCGTTGTAACAACGTGATCGACACCCCTGACACACATTTGTGCTACATACCGCCTTTGGACAACCCCAAAATTTCAAACAAGTACATTTTTTTCGACTTTGAATGCATGCAAGAAACGGGGACACACATACCAAATTACGTCCACGCCCTTCATATTGACAATAAACGAAGCTGGGAATTTTATGGTGAAACTTGTCTAAAGGATTTTGTGTGTAAATTTATCGATAGACGTTTCAAAAACCATACGTTCATATCGCACAATGGCAAGGGATATGACAATTACCTAGTGATCAGACAGTTGTTAGCTGAAAAGATGGACGTTGAACTAATTAATCAGGGTGGTAAGATAATGTGTATGACCGTAAAAGCTCTGAACATCAGATTTATCGATTCTTTAAACTTTCTGCCTATGAAATTAAGCAAACTGCCGGCCGCCATGGGGTTCCCCAGGTGTAAGGGTCATTTTCCACACTTGATGAACACTTCAGAAAACCAAAATTATGTCGGACCGATGCCTCCGCCAGAATTTTACGGCGTTAACTACATGCTGCCGAGCGAGAAAGCCGAGTTTTTGGTTTGGTATGAAGAATGCAGGGGAAGTGTGTTTAACTTACAGAGAGAGTTGAAACGTTACTGCCAGTTGGATGTGGCAATTCTAAGAGAAGGCTGTATCAGGTTTCGGGACGAGGTCATGAATATGACCAGACAGACACGCGTGACTGAGTCAGGGGCCGCCTGCGTTGTCTGCATCGACCCCTTTCAGTTTGTGACCATCGCTAGTGTCTGCATGGCCACGTTCAGACTTATGTTTTTACAGGAAGAGACGATTGCGTTGCTACCCCATGACAATTACCACCGCCAGCAAAAACGATTTTCTACACCCAGCATTCAATGGCTTATGTACATCGAACACACAGAGCCTGTTAAAATCCAACACACGTTAACCACGGCCGGTGAGTTCAAGGTTGGCCCATATTTTCTGGATGGTTATGCTGTAATTGACGGAGTGCCGACAGCCTTTGAGTTCAACGGTTGCTTTTTTCACGGTTGTAGCGTTTGTTATTGTGAAAACGATTTTAATCCGCTGACAAACACTACTTTTGGTTGGTTGTACAGAAAGACGATGGTTAAAATTAATTTTCTCAAAATGAGAGGTTTTAACGTGCGTGTTTTGTGGGAGCACGAGTTCAGAGACATGCTTGTTGAAAATGGGGGCTTGGGTAAATTTCTAACAGCCGCGCAGTTACCAGAGCCTCTGCAACCGCGCGAGTCGCTTTTTGGGGGGAGAACAAATGCGATTTGTTTGCATTACACAGCGCAGCCCGGTGAAAAAATTCATTACTATGATTTCACCAGTCTGTATCCGTTTGTGAACAAAACTAAAAAATACCCACTGGGGCACCCCCGAATAATATATAACAACTTTGGAGATTTAAAACGGTATTTCGGTTTAGCGAAGGTGAAAGTTTACCCACCCAGACGTTTGTACTTTCCAGTTCTTCCAGCCAAAATTGACAAAAAACTGTTTTTCACACTGTGTCGTACGTGTGCTGAAACAAAACAGACCACCCACTGTGAGCACGGTGATGAAGATCGCGCCTTGACTGGTGTCTGGTGCACCCCTGAATTACAGATGGCCTTAGATCTGGGGTATAGAGTGTGTAAAATTTACGAAATTTGGCATTTCGAAAAGGCCTCACACGATCTTTTTACCGACTACATCAAACTGCATCTGAAAGGGAAACAGGAAGCTTCGGGGTTTCCAGAGTGGTGTACAGATGTCGCGAAACAACAAAGATATATCTTGAAAAAGATATATTATAATATAATATAAGATATATTAGATATATGAAAAAGCGAATATTATGAAAAAGAGGGTGTCCGGCTGGACCCCGGCAACATTAAAAAGAATCCGGCCAAAAGACAGCTTTCAAAAATTGCCTTGAACAGTTTGTGGGGCAAGTATGGACAAAGAGACAATTTACCACAGACCACCATTGTAAGAAACCCCGATGAATTGTTCAGGTACTTATTTATGCCATATCATGAGGTGTCAGCCTGCGAGTTTATCGATGAAAACACAGCCTGTGTTACGTGGAAACACACTAAACACCACTATACGGGCCATTCAAACACTAACATTTTCATCGCTAGCTTTACAACCGCCTATGCCCGCTTGGAGTTATACAATCTGCTAAATGCTTTGCAAGGCCGCTGTCTGTACCACGACACAGATTCCGTTATCTTTGTGAGCCGGGAGGGTGAGTGGAATCCGGAACTGGGTGACTACTTGGGTGAGCTGACCAGCGAAATCGCTGCTGGTCAACACATCACCGAGTTTGTATCAACAGGACCCAAGTCGTACGGGTACAAACTGTCTGGAGGGAAAGCCTGTTTAAAGGTAAAAGGCATTACGCTCAATGTGAACAATTGTGAAAAAGTTAACTTTGAGAGTCTGCGGGACTTGGTTTTTGACTATGGCGTTAACCCTTATGCAGAGTGCCGGGAATTTAAACACATTTCTATTCAACAGCCGATGATCGTGCGTGTTAAAAAGGATTGGCGCATTGAGACCCGGACCTTAAAGAAAACCCAGAAGGTGGTGTACGACAAGCGGGTGCTGCAAGAAAATTTGACATCGTTGCCCTACGGATATTAACACGATGGATGTCAGGTTAAAACACCCTTTTTCATGCATTTTGTCCGGACCCTCGAATTGCGGTAAAAGTTATTTTATAAAACAGCTCTTGGAGAGCCTAGATACCGTTATGACTCGTAAACCCAAAAACATTGTCTGGTGTTACAGCTGCTGGCAACCTCTATATGACGAGTTGCTTGTGAAATTTCCATACATTCAGTTTATAGAAGGACTACCGACGTCGTTTTCCGACGACCAGCTACTGCCGCCGGGTAGTGTAAATTTGATTATAGTTGATGATTTGATGGAGTCTGCGTGTGAAAATAATGAGATAGAAAAAGCTTTTACCAAATACGTACACCACAGAAACCTCAGCATCATGTATATCGTCCAAAATGTGTTTTGTCAAGGCCGGAAAAGTAGAACCATAGCGTTAAATACAAAGTACATAGTGCTGTTTAAAAACCCTAGAGATAAACTACAGATTACAACCCTGTCCCGGCAGATGTACCCCGGTAAAGCCAAATTTTTTTTGGAAGCGTTCGATGATGCTACTAAAAAAACTTTCGGTTACTTGTTGGTGGATTTAAATGCAGACACCCCAGATGACTATCGCTTGCGAACAGGTCTTTTCCCCCCAGATGTACCCACGGCTTATGTATTTAAAAAATCTAAAAGTCGGTGATCTCACAACCACAGACTCAGTCGAAAAAACACGTTCAGGGCGTCGTCATGTCTTCACGCGTTCGGAGAAACCTGACTCTCTTAAATTTTCTGGTAAAAGCCGCCCCCAAGCAGCGGAAAGCTATTCTCTGCGGAGCTACAAATGATCTTGTACAGGCCATAGCTGAAATCGCCTTGAATACCTTGAAAGGGAACATACCGTTATCTGCTAAGCAGTTTGGGACCCTGAAGAGAAAGCGTAAGCTTATAAAGACTTTGAGTCGAAAGGGTCTTTCTCTTAAAAGAAAGAGACTCTTGGTGAACCAGTCTGGTGGTTTTATCGGGACCCTGTTGAGTATTGCAGTACCACTGATTACGGGGCTTCTACAACGTCAATAATGGAGCACGCTGAAAAAATGTACCTGGTACCTCAGAAACAGCTCGATCGACTCCGAGAGCGGTCTGGGTTCGAAAGCGATGTAAGAAAAATAACAGCCCGTCGGTTGGATGATGAAATGCGTGACATTCTGCAGAACTCGCATCTGGCCGAATATGAAAAAGTGAAATTGTACAGCCAGGTGTTACAACGGTATTTGACATTAGTACGCCAGGAGACTTCTGAAAAGGGGACTTTAACCGTTGTACTACCGGAAAATGCACCCACCGAACTATCACGCACGTTAGCACAACCGCCGTCATCGAGCGAGGCTGACTTTGGGTATATTTTGGACAGCGTGTCTCAGCGGTTCCGGAGAAATGCCGAGATATTGTTAAAGACCATGGCCCGCAATGAACCATTAATAGCCTGGAATGAAAAAGGGGAATTTGTGTACAAGGGGGCACCTGTTGAGGGCTCTCACATGATTGATCTTGTCAGGGCTGTCACACAGCAGCAAGCAGTTGCTGTTGGTAAGAAGCCAAAAGGTTGGGATGTGTTCATGGAGGCTATGGCCGAAATCAACGTGCCGGGCACCCTGCTAGCCAACGCTGGTAACCGAGAGCTACTTGAAAAACTCAAGGCTGCCCCGCCGGGGTGTGCAGCGTCGGTCAAAACTTTAAAACAACCGGTAGAGTTGTCGACGGTTGACCCGGTCTCTAAGATAACCGCTGAAAGGAGACGCTCATTAATACCTAGACCCACATGGTTGTCTTTGTAACATTTTTTCTCTGGGTATGTGTGTTTGTGTTAAATGACTTGAAATGTATATTAAAAAGCGTGCGCAATATGTTTAAAAATGGTTTGTCTGTAACATGTATTAAAAAAAGCTTGAGCGCTATAACAGCGAATGTATAATAAAAATATTGTGTTGATTTTCATTCATGTTTTGTGTTCTTTTTAAATAATAACCACACAGACGTCGAAATGGTTCGATTTCATTTTTATTTTAGATGATCGATTAACATTTATGACATGTTTTAAATTGTCGTAAACACCCGCATAATTGAACATTCGTATTTTCAAAGAGCTTGAAAGGGTACAGGGGTCTCCGTCTCACACGACGTCGGTTTTTCAGAAACATTTCCACCATGCGGTCATTCTGGATTGCATTCGTAGAATAAAGTTCTAAAATGTTTCTAAAAGATAAACCTTTACATCTATGGTATAGAAAAAAGACGCAATGTAGACCGCAGGTCACTGCAAAAGAATCTTGCAATTGTCTGTTGTTGTAAAATATGGAGTGAGCATTTCTGTTTAAGAAATCAATAATGTTCTTGGGAAAGAAAAAGGCTTCGGGTGAAAATCCGTAGGAGTCGAAAAATTCTGCGCCCTCGTCGTCCGGTAAGTAAATAGCAAGCCAGTGTTCACCGGGGCGGTCGTGTAGGTGAGTATTAACTATTAAACACAACGGGCGCCGCGCCAGTCTCTCGCGTGGTAGGGCATCACTGGGGAACACGCCTAGAAAACTGTCTCGGGTGTAGCGGTCTCGGGTTAGAATGTCTTCCAGCTGTTTGGTGTTCATCTTTATGTGCAGGTTGTGTGGCCTCCCGTGCTTTTTAGCTGAAGTCGTAAATGACTTGACGTCTCATATCCAGCTCTATCACGTTGTCGAACAGCGCGTACACAACCATGTTAACTGTAGTGGGTAGCGGTAGCGCGAAGCGTATTTCAGCTCTCAGATTACCCGTTTTGATAAGTGAATAATGTCCTGTGCACTCGTCGTCGGGGCTGAGATTGAAAGCGAACAATGTGTAACCGCGCGCGTACTCCTCGCGGTCCACCAGAAGTGGTTTGTCTTTCAGACGCTTCCCGGCTGTTTCCACCAGATTAAAATATTCACGGACGCAATGTCCATTCTGGAAGTCTGGTTGAAGCGGTTTAGTGGGGATTTGTTCACCGTCCGCGTAGAGAGCCAGAAAGTTAACGTTGTAGTGTTTAAAATTGAAGGGGTTTTGGGTAAAACTGCCGCTGAATGCCGCGTTGTCCACAAACCCCAAAATGACCACTTTGGGTAACTGTCCGAGAAAGAGGTTTTCTTGGTTACACACACGGCTCCCTGCAGGCAGGCTGAAGACTTTCATCTGTACGCGGTCTATGGGGTATTTAGCGTTGGCCGTCAGGAGTGCTTCGGCGTGTCCCAGCCTGACCCCGGGTGACACTCTGACTCTTTTCACAAACAAAGATGCAGAGAGTACGCTCAGTTTGTGTACTCCGGCGTTGTTCATTAAGCAGAAAGCATCTCTGTTTCGCGTGAGTTTTATTTTCAGGTCTACGCCATTCAGTAGTAGTTTGTCCTGAAAAAACAGGTCGGCGTGAATGTGACCCAGGAGCTCGTTTTCGGCTTTGCGTCGTTTATGATGCTCTTTTTCGGAACCCCTGATTGGGACCATCCAAAATTGTGGACTCGTGTTCCCCGGCTGTGTCTTTGTAAAAGAGCCCTGTTGAATACTGCGTCTTCAGCGTCTCTTCACTGTAGTTCAGGACAGACTCTATAAAGGCTCTGTAAGGATAGCAGTTGTTGCTCTGGCTGATCAATCGGTCTCCTACGGTGATGTCAACCTGGCTGAAGATGGCTGCGATGGGGTAGTTCACCAGGCTCACATGGGCTGCCGCATCAATGTCCCGACCGTCTGCTTCCGTTATTTTACAGGTCAAATAGAGCAGGGTGTTGTTTAAATCTAAATAATCTTCTCCGTTGCCTGCGACGTAGAACTCCAGAGGTGCGTTTTCCGTTAGGGCCGTGAGGGGTGGAACTTCTATGTAAAAGCTTTTCTCGACGCTTGTTTGGGTAGGTGCTAATTGAAATATGTCCAGCTCCGACTTGGCGCATTCTGCAGACCCACCGTGAACAAAAGCCATGTTTAAAATATGTCTCGTTTCGTGTCTCGTTGATTGCGGTGTGTCATGCTCTTCTTGGTCGACCTGAAGCTTTTATGAGTTGCCTGTCTGCGCTTAGCCGTTCTTTTATCAGGTTTCGGTGGCCCCCGACGGTGAGATGATGACGTCTGTCTTTTTCTCTTGACACCCCTGCGGATGTATGCTAGACCCGAACCTTCCTGCTGATGTGCAGCCACCTTAGACATGACCGCGCTTGTAACGTTGCCGACCACGTCTTTGGCGATGTTTTTAGCTGCCGATGCCATGTGCGGCTTAGCTATTTCAAACCCGCGTTTCAGAAAAGGCACGGCTTTTCTAAATAGCGCTCTGAAAATACCCCCGATACCAGCGCCGTACTGAACCGGTAGCCCTGAAAATCCTGGTAATCCATAACCAGCCTGTTGTTTGTAGTAGTGCGTATACAAAGAAGGATCCCCGTAGCTCTTGATGACCGTCATCCTTTTAGATGTTTTTCGCTTTCACAGGTCTGAAATGCAGCTTGACGATGACCTTTCCAAATGCAAATGACACGTGTTCGTTTTGATCCGTCTTTATTTCAATAGTGATGTTGTTAAAATGGTCGATGCTCACCGGCACGTAATGGGGTTTGTCGTACAATACTGTGACGAATTCACCATCCACGCCTCTGAAGGGCACACAACGCAAAAGCGGTGCGTAGACGTCGCCTATTAACTGGTGTTCTATGATATCGGTGTATATATACATGGTGTTAAATCCGCCAGTCATATCGACGGGGTGCGGTGATTTTACACCCGCGACACCCGAATTGAAACCCAACATCCGCGCTAGGCAGTTACGCACCTGCATAACAAACCGTTTATCACTAACAATCCTTAACGACCGGCTAATGGGGTTGTATTTAAGACTTACAGCCGTTAACTTGGATTTTTCAGCAGCCCGTTTCATTTCATGCAAGAGCTGCTCAATGTTGCCGTAGTACCCTCTCGGTAAGGTACAGGTCCAGATAGTCTTGAGCTCCTCGCTGACGAACAGAAAAACTTCGTCTTCATCAAAAGTGTTTAGTGTATGCGGATAGTGCAGCTCGACCAGCCCCACTTCCCAGCCCCCGTCCAGGTCAATCGCCTTTGCCAGATGCTCTGTGAAGCACGCGTTAGTGTTCTTTGGAAACATCTTTGAGGATGAATTACTAGCCAGCGTCACATAGAAACCATTGGGGTTCATTTTTCACCACCTCTATATGTCTCGGACCTCAGAAGCCTTCACCAAACTATTGAATTTATCGCTCCAGCCGCGCCACTTTACGAAAAGCTGTTTGTTTTTGCCACGACCCCTGGCTGCTAAAATCGTTTGGATGTGGTAGACGTTCTCAGCATCTGGGTTTATCTTCTGTAGCTCTTCGGCATAGAAGGAGCCCTTAATGTCGTCGCCTGCGTAGTCCTGCAGTTTGTAATAGGGTCTCAGAGCCGCGGTCCGCTCTTTGACAATGAAAATTTCATCTGTGAAGGTCTGTTCATATCCCTTCTCAAACACTCCCTTTATTTTGGACACCCGCACGCGATCACCCACATTAAATGAAAACTTTGACGGTTTTCTCTTAAAGTGCTCATCATAGACCGTTCTCCACACCTCAAGGGAGTTGTCGGACGTAACAGAAGCCGGGGTTCGTTTAATAGTCGTGTGGTAACTATGTTTATAAGCATAAATAAGATCTGAAAGGACGTCGATATATCGAAAGGTGTTTTTGTGTGTCAGGTACCTCCACATTTTTGTTTTAATAGTTCTGTTAAACCTCTCGACCACGCTAGCCTTCACATCGCTGGCCGTAACGAAATGTTCAATATTCTCACGTTTGAGAACATTTTGGAAGGTCCTGTTAAGAAATTCTTTACCCTCATCCGTTTGTAGCTTTTTAGGAGCACGCCCCTCTTGCAGTATATTTCGGAAGGCGCCTGTCACAGCCCCTCCAGTCTTGGTTTTCAGCGGCACGGCCCAAGCGTATTTAGACAGCATGTCTATACACATTAAGATGTAACAGAAACCGTCGTTGAACTCGTGGTGTTCTCTCATGTCCACCAAGTCGGCCTGCCACTGCCAGTCCATTTCGGACACCAGCGTCCTGTTTCTCTTAAAACGTACGCGCGCCGGCTTGTGCAGCGTATAAGCAGCCTGGCCGGACAACCACTCGACCACCCGGCCGCGGATGGCGCTGCTCACACCCCGGGATCTCGCGGCCCGCACCAGACTCCCCGCGCCGCCGTAACTACCCGATTTCCGAGGGTTATAATAGAGCGCACTCAACCCCGCGGCAGACATGGTCCCCTTCCAAACCAATACACACTTTCACACACCTAAAGCGAGGGATGCGCCGCCTTGGGGCTTTGGGACCCTGAGGCGCCGGACCGACCGTCTGGGGGGGAGGCGGGAGTTCCGACCCACACCATTGGCTCCTGAGGGGGCGGGACATGCACACATAACAACACGACATTGGCTGACAAGGGGGCGGGACAGCCAACCACCGCGGACGACCATTGGCTGGAAAAGGGGACGTGGTACCTGTCAAAAGTTTGACGAAAGGTGTCGCTTTATACTACTCAAGGGTTCCTGCATCCCTCTTCTGCACTATGTCTAGTCATAGCTTTTTTCTGTTTGCTTATTTCAAAGTAACACCTGCTCCATTTCTAAAACTTTTTGCTCTTGTGTATTTTTGTATTTTTACATTTATTTACACCTCTAGCACTTTAACATCCTAAATTTTCATTTACCTTAATTTGTAGACTGAATTTTAGTTTTAGCTTTAAAAATCTTAAGTTTTCTCTATTTTTGTGTCTCTGAGTTTTTGTTTCTTGTCCTACAACTGTTATTATTGTTCAACAACTTATTGCATTTGACATGACCTCTTTCATTCACCCTTTCCTGAACGTCTATGACAAGCAGAGATAGTGCTGTCTCTGGATCTTTTGCAGCTGAAATGTCACTGTTTAAACGAATAAGAAATTATATTGCTCATGAATTCTGCATAAACACAACGTAATTGCTCTTTGAAAATGCTCTTTTTCCTGTTCATTTAAAGTTATACTGAGCAGTGGTGGACGTTGCGCTATTTTGTCAGCAACCTGCTAATCTGCTTAACACCTGTAGAAAACGTGATTTTATTTCTGTATGGAATGCATGTTGCGTTTACAAAATTAAAGTGTTTCAAATGTTTAATTAAGAAGTAAAAAGAACTTACAGCTTACACAAAGACTCAAAGTACAGTATGGAAAAACAAGTGTTAAGAAAAAACAGGACATTTGGTTGCTGGTTATCTTATATTTATTTTAAAAAATGAAATAAAAAATAAGATACAATGATGTGTTCCTGCGTAACTCAAACATTGCGTGACTTTAAAAGATGTAAAAAATGGTTTGGATAGCAAGAAGTCACTTTGCTTTTATAAGCGGCTGTTAAGCATATTGTAGTTTTTGTTAACACAACACAACTTTGTCTGTCAGTGAAATAAATGACCGCGAGCACTTTTCTTTTCCCCCATATTCTCACATCTGAGTAGAATAGGCGAACCTTCCAATGGAAGACAGGTTCCTTTCACACGAGACTGGCAGGAAACAGCTGAAAACTTGCCACACCCAGACTGTTAACTTGATCAACCATTTAAACATGTTCCTTTTAACTACATTGCTGTTGATATTGTAGCAATAGACAAAATGAAATGCATGGAGTTTGTAATGTAGGGATTTCTATATTTATGTCTTTATTTAGTGGTTTCATTAGTGACAAAGGTTAAACTTTCTTGTAAAAATGTATTTTATGTGTTGTAAATAAAAGTTTTCGGTGCCGTCATCTCCGCTTCCCCCTCATGGAAGAATTTGACCTTGAACGTTTGCCCAGCGTACGAGTCCCCCTTTCCCCCATGGACAGAATGACAAAGCAATTGAGAAATGTTAACTATCCATCCACAGATAAATAAAAAAATAAACCTTTCTTTCTCCTGATGGTAACTGTAACAAATTGTCATGTTTAACATCCTTGCGAAACAATCATGACGTTCTCATCCAATCAAAGGTTTGATGTTTTTTTATCTCTTCTCTTTTCAACATGGAATAAAACTATTACTTTTCCCCTTACTGTAACTACTGCATCATTTCTTTATCCTTTTCAGCTAAATGAGGGGAATTAAATCAGCTGGAATCTCAGAGTGCCAATTGTAAAAATAATCCTTCTTCCTTCATTTAACTTAAAGAATTTCGCTAAGAAAGTTTGTAATGTAGGCCGCTCTGAACGAGTTAAATTTTGCTGCAGGTCAAATAAATGTATTTCCCACAAGCTATACTGTAGTGGCAGTACAGTAGTAGTTTGAAATTATTCATTTTTATTAATAAATCACCTAGCTTCGAACATGTAAAATGTCAATATAATGTCCATAATATTTGCTATTTTAGTTTTTCAAAGAAATGTTTATTTGTTAATAAGTAAGAAATCTCATGGAGACAGCTGAGATTGAACCCCCACCTCCCAGCACATTAAGGCACACGCCTAACCCATTACACCACACACATAATTACATGTGAAAGAGTTAAACTGATGCAGACATTTCCAAAGAATGTGTACTACTGTGATAATTTGAGCTACAGTATATGAATATAATTATATCGTTATCAATTTCTTTTTATAAACGCGATTCCATATTATATTCCTTATTAATGGAGTTTTTAATGAAAGTTCAGGAGGAATGAAGGCAGCCGTGCTCATTCGACACAGCTGCTGCAATTCTCACTAATCCTGACGTAAGCAACCGGTCTCCATAAATATCAAACGTCACCCTCTCCTCTTCCTCGTTTGTTTTCTGCATGGTTTGTTTTCGCCTAGCTCGAATCCGTGCTCCCTTCTCATGAATCTACAAATCTGCCGCTCTGACGAAGACCTTTTCTGCAGCGCAGGAGACTCTCCTACCCCTCTCGTCCAGTCCTCCCCCCACTGCTCCCCTCACCTCTGTCTCATCGCCTCCTTCAGCCGCCGTGCCGCATCAACGCCGCTCATCTCCCAGCCAGTCCTCACAAGATCCAACTCCTCGCCGAAGACTGCGTTCCGCCGTCGTAGTCCCTCTCTCATTACAAACCCAGCCTTCCTGTTCCTCCACGGCAAAGTCTCCAAATAACCCCCGCTTCTCTCGAGGATGTCCCTGCCGCTGCGCTTCACGCACATCGGCTCCCCCTTCTCCTGGATCATCTCTCACGATTTCCAACCGGACCGTAGCAAGCCTCCAGAGGATACTTCGAAAACATGGCGTCCATTTTAAAAGAAACGCTTCCAAAAAAAAAAAGCTGTTTTCCCTGTACTTAACTGCAGTCTACACAAGGAAACATCAGCTCCACAGCTTCCCCCGGCGCCCTCTAATGACATCACCCGTGCCGCCGCCACTCATCCCAACGTGAGGACCCCGAGGCCGCCCACGTCTTCTGTCTTGTCTTGTCCCGATATATCTGTGTCTGTGTCTCTTCCCCAAGCAATCCATTCCTCTGCTGAACAACTGTACCTAGCCTCTTCCACCCAGCCTCCTCCCCTAAACTCCTTGCTGCCGAGTCTAAGGCCCCAGGCTCACGCCCCTCCACCCCTTCTCTGCTTAATCTAATTTCTGCACTCTCCTCTGTCTCTACCTCCGGCGTCCAACATGGCTCAAGCTCTGCCAGCTTGGTGCCTTTGGCCCCGGTTTCTTTTCTTTCGGCCCCTGCTGCTGTCTCCACAGCCCGAAGGCCAGCTAGTAAACGACCCCCAGCTCAGCCAGCAGCCCTTACCCTCCCCCACCCCCTGGCGTCCAAGACGACTCGGCAGCCTCCTCAGTCCTTCACGCAGCCTTTGCCCCTGCTTCAATTCCTCAACAGTCTTCGGCTTCCATATCCCAAGCCACCGAGCTTCAGGCCCCAGATCCGTCAAACTCCTCCTACCACAATCTGCTTTCCGCCCTTCTTCCCTCCTCATCTTCCCTCTTCCCCAGAGTCCAACACGGCATCCGTCATCCCATGCCTTCGGCTCTGGATTCCAATCTCCCCTTTACTAAGGACTTTCCTCCCCGAATAGCCGTTCCTCTCCCAGCTCCTCCTAACACACTAAAGTTTAGTCCTCCTCCCATTCCCTTTTTACTCCGGCAGCAAATTCTGAGGTGCAGACGTCAGTCTAGCTCACCTCTTCCTCCACTTACAACTCCGATTCTAGAACAGTCGTCTGCGGCTCGATTTCCGTTACTCTCAAATCTTCTGACCCTCACTCTGCTTCAGTCCTTTGAATTTCCGACTTCTGCTTGGCTTTCAGCATTTTCCGTGACATCACGTGCTCCGTCTTTCCCCAATGTTGTCAGGATCTCGACGATTACATGCACAGCATCCCCGATCTATCTGTCCTTTTCGAGGGATCCCTGTTCTACGATTACCATAAGCAGTTCTTGGCCGAGGCCGCTGCCCGCCTACTCCAACAGAACCAGCGCACCTACTGGGGAGCCCTTGACATTGAGCTTTACTGCTGCACTTTCACCGGCGTCCAAGCTCTTTCCTGCAACTTTTGTTCCTCTTGGAACATTCATCAAATCTTTGCCCAGATACCGTCCGCAAGCCCAACCCTGACTCCGCCCCTTCTCCCCCACAGCATCTATTCTCCCGCCAGGTCTTCTTCAAACCTTCCCGGTCCAAAGACGTTTGCGGTCGCCCCATCATGATGATCAGAGGCCAACAAATTTCCAACATCTTCAATTCCTCTACACGTACCTCTCCCCTTCGTCGCTTCCTTCACATTTGCAGCTTCTGCGGCGAAGCTCATGCTCGCTCTGCCTGCCCCCACCGGCCCTTCCATGCTCGCTCCACCTTCAGCGTTCCCAAAAGACTACTGGCTTTTCCGTCTACCCCAATCGACATCCCCGCTCTTGCGTCTTGCCTGCTCCGTCACCCCGACCCCTCTTCCACCCAAATCTTACTCAACGGCCTTTCCTTCGGATTCTCACCAGGCCCGTGCACACTTCCTTCTTCTTCCGTCTTTTGCAAAAATTTGCAATCTGCCACCGCCGATCCCCAGTCCGTTGATTCCTTGCTAGCATCCAAAGTCGAGAATGGTTTCATGATCGGCCCACTTGACTCTCCCCCATTCCCTGCATACCACATCAATCCCATTGGTATAGCAGTCCGTTCGGGCACCTGGCTCGCTAAGGCCGACATCTCTAGTGCCGTTAAAGTTATGCCTCCCGACCCAGACCTCTGGCACCTCTTCGGAGTTCATTGGCGGAACAAGTTCTTCGCAGTCCGCCTTGCCTTCGGACGTAGGAGTAGCCCAAAAAACTTTCGGTACCTTAGCCGAAGCTCTCGGCTGGATCCCCTTGAATAACTATAAGCTTCCTTTTCTCGTCCACCTTCTTGACGATTTCCTTACCATAGATTTTCCTCACACCCCACCTGCAAGAGCCTCCTCCACACTTATTTCTGTTTCAGGAAACTAGGGGTACCCCTTGCCACGGACAAAACAACTGGCCCATCTCATATAATCCAATTCCTCGGAATCACCCTCAATTACATCAATTTCTCCGCTTCCCTGCCTCGCGACAAAAGCGACAGGATCAAGATGTATATCTCTACCTATTCTTCTGCCAAATTTTGCACAAAGAGTGAACTTCTCTCTCCGCTCGGCCTCCTCAATTACGCCATGCGTATCATTCCTCAAGGACGGTCTACCTTCTCGGCCTCGCCTCTTCCGTGCCCTCTCTTTACCACCACGTAAGCCCTTCAGCCGACTGCAAATCCGAGCTCAGGCTTTGGCAGCTTCTCTTGGCCAACTGGAATGGCATATCTCTCTTCTACAATGACCTCCTCTCTGACACTGAGGATATCCAGCTTTTCACAGACACAGCCCCCTCAGTCGGTTTCGGAGGCTATTACAAAGGCCAATGGTTTGTGGCCCCTTGGCCTCCCGAATTCTCTCCAATCCCTCTCGCCAACCAGTCATCGGCCTTGTTAAAAATATTTCCAATTGTCATTGCTGCTTCTCTTTGGGGCCACAATTGGAAACAAAAACCGTCCTCATCCATTCGGCCATCCATGCAGTAGTTCATATAATCAACAAAGGAAGGTCTTCATCCCAATCCATCATGAGATTCCTCTGCCGCCTTAAATGGATTTCTCTCACACATCAATTAATCCGTGTAGCTGCTCACATTCCAGGCCACCTTAATGAGATAGCTGATTCTCTCTCTCGCTTTCAATTCAGGAACTTGGCACCAGATGCAAGACCGAACCCGTGCACAGTACCTCCCTATTCGGAACTTCTCTGAATCATCCTTTCCATCGCTATCTCCAGCTGGCCCAGCAAACTATCCTCTTAGTGATTGTCCTCCGAACTCTCAATTCTTACTCCACTGCCTGGAAGGGCTTCCAATCCTTCCACCTCTCCGCGAACATAAAATTCCCTTCTTTTGACATTCTCACTGTATCATCCTTCGTTTGCTATCGTAGAAACTCACTCAAGGTATGAGCATCCACCACCAAAGTATACCTGTGCGGCATCCACTTCTTCCGTAAACTTCTTTTCAGCACAATCTGTCCATCCCTTATCCACCCTCAAATTATTCTCCTTAAAGGCTTTCAGTGGCTTGAAAAACCACTTCCGAACCTACGCGTACCACTTACCTCAGACATCCTTGAATCCTGCATCTACGTTGTCAGGTCGGGTTACCACTCACCCTGGGTCGACTGCCCTCTTGAATCTTTATTCTTGTTAGCCTTCTTTATCTTCCTAAGGTGCTCCGAAATTACCGCTAATTCCACATCCTTCGATCCTTCTTCTCAACCCTGCTTATCTGACATCTCCATCTTATCTTCCGAGACACTGACCTTCTATCTCAAGAAAAGCAAAACCGACCAACTCAGATCCGCCACTCTCATCTATTATTTCAAACTCTGTTCCTACATAAGCCCTTACAAACCTCTATCCCATTACCCACATCTTCGCACCTCTGCCGGAGCTTCGCCTACTACCCCTCTGTTCGCAAACGAGAAGGGCCGTATCGTGATACCCTCCTAAACAATTCTCTGGGCCCTCCTTTAGATCAGGGGCCGCATCCTCCGCCGCTCGCATACCCGAGTATCTCATCAAGCAACTCGGCCGTTGATCCTCCGAGGCTTACCATGCATACATTAAAACTAACCCCGGTATCCCCAAGCAGTCACTTTCTCTCCTCGGCTGAATTGGCCCAATAATCTTTTGTTTTTGTTTTTCTGCACTGGTGACTGGGTCCCGCTTGGTTCTTTTGGGTGTCCTATCCTCCCCGTCCAACGGCCGGGAGGTTGGCCCTCAGCCAAGCGGGTTACGCCAAATCTCCACATCACAATAAACGATTCTAATTTCTCCCAAGCTTTCGGCTGCTGTCATTCCTCATGAAATTGAGTTTTTAATGAAAGTTCAGGAGGAATGAAGGCAGCCGCGCTCATTCGACACAGCTGCTGCAATTCTCACTAATCCTGACGTAAGCAACCGGTCTCCATAAATATCAAACGTCACCCTCTCCTCTTCCTCGTTCGTTTTCTGCATCCCTCCTCCACCCCCTCTCCACCTTTGCAGCTACCCAATTGGTCGCATGGGGGTCCTATCCTCCCCATCCAACGGCCGGGAGGTTGGCCCTCAGCCAAGCGGGTTACGCCAAATCTCCACATCACAATAAACGATTCTAATTTCTCCCAAGCTTTCGGCTTCCTCGTGAAATCAAATTCTAAAAAGTAGGCGTTGTTTTACTGCAATAAAAAAAATATATATAAACTTAATATAGTCTGAAGGAGCACGTGAAAAATTTTCCAAAATAATCACAGTATGTAACTGAATGAAAGACTTTGATGCTTAAAATGTTTAGGAAGAAAGTGGAATTCTGGTGTGTATTTTTTTTAAACTACCAATACCAGCCATATACAGTTTACATAATATGTTTATGTTCCTAAATTAATATTATTTATGAGCAGTCTCCGGGAAACCATTATTGGCATGGTGAATCAGAGATTCACAAAACTTACTTTGTATGATTGGAAACGAATACATGATCAGATCAACTAAATGCTTCGAAGAAAGAGGCGCTCTTTTCCTCTGGTTTACCAGTTTGTGCAGCAACAAAATGATCCGTTTAAACAAGAAAGTGTGGTCTTACTTTTTGTCAATGAAAAGATAAAGTATTTTCGTATCGCAACAGTTAAACTGATGCAGATGGTTACAAAGAAAGTGGACCACAGCCTGACCACGGACAGGCTGTGAGTTTACAGCCTGTCCGAGGTCATTCATTATTAACAGTATTAGTAATATCTTCTGTAAAGACTTTGATGAATACAAAATTTCTGCATAATTAAAAGATTTATGATAAACGTGGAAGGTTGTGTACACTGTGTAATAAATTAAAATAAATAAAAGTCTAAAGAGTATACAACTTAAATTTTTAATTGGAAAAAGATTGTCCCTTAGTAGTGACTGGGATTCGAAACCGGGGGTTTTCTGGCGACAGCTCAAATGCTGTACATGAGACATTAAGCTTTATTAGCTCCACCTGGTGGTTTTACAAGGTTTTACAAGGTGCTTCCAGATACTATCTTAATTCCTACCCCATTTTAATGCAGTATACTTCGAGCATTTTGAATGGCTGGATCTGTACCTTGCCTATTAATTAAGGTCCAGATTGCCAGATTTAAAGGCCTTCGATCATGTCCACACCTTATTTTGGATATCAGTGTTAAACCATGATTTCTGGTTGGGGAAAAAGTGAACTGTCTTTGTGGGTACACAGTCATCCACGCATTTCTTAATAAAATTGGAGACAACTGTAATGTACTTGTGCAGGTTTGCTGATTAACTTTTAAACACGGCCCAGTCCACAGACTCAAAGCAGTGCTGCAGCACTTCATTCATCTCCTCCATCCAGTGTCATACCGTTCTTTTGGACACAAACTTCAGCTTCTGCTTGTAAGCTGGCAGGAGAAGCACCGACAGATGATCCGACTGTCCGAAATACAGACAAGGGATGGAGCAGTAGGCATCTTTGAAAGCAGTGTATCAGAGATCAAGAGTATTCACACCTCTTGTTGTTCAGGAGACATGCTGATTATATGTCGGAAGAACTTTCCGCAGGTTGGCCTAATTAAAGTCCCCCGCAATAGATAGAGCATCAGGATAACCAGTTTCATAGCTGTTAATGGTCGAATAGAATTCACTGAGTGCTGTTTTCACGTCTGACCAGGATAGAATAGACCGCAGACAAAATGACAGATTAAAATTCCTTAGGTAGGTAGAAAGGATGACATTTTAAAGCAAGATATTACATGTCCAGAGAGCAAAATCGCTTCAGAATTTTCAAGTCTGAACACCAAGAGTTGTTTATCATTAGACATACACCACCGCCTTCGTCTTAACGGCCAAACCAGACCGATCCATACGATAGGTAGAGAATCCATCAAGCTGAACGGCTTCTTCTGGGGGTCAGCCAGGTCTCGGTGAGACAGAGAATACAGCAATCCCGATGTCTCTCTGATGGCTTAACCTTCCACTTAGCTCATCCATCTTGTTCTCCAGGAGGACACTCGGGTGTGGGGTCCGGTAGCCGTGGCGCTTCACTTTTGCTTGAAGTCCTCCCCATCTACTACGCTTCGATGGACATGTTGAATGTGCTTATTTACATTGTTGGAAAAAATCAGAATGTCACCTAACTAGGCCACCTCAAAATCATTAATAATTACTTGGGAGATGTCATTAATGAAAGTCTTGGAGACCACTGGGGCGTTACAGATTCTAAATAATATCTCTAAATATTTGTAGTATTAAAGGGTATTAAAGATGGTCTTCTATGTGTCCCCTTCCCTGATTCTAATGAGATAATAAGCTGCCTGCAAATCTATTTCAGAGAATATAGCTGCTCGACTGGCCCTTTCTAAAAACAACTAAATCAGGGGAAGTGGGTAGCAATTTTTTGGTTATCATTTTCAGTCCTGGGTAGTCTATAAAAAGTCAGAGGGTGCCAACTTTTTTGGGCACCAGTGGATGGCAAAGGGCAAATGAAGCCTGTTCAGAGGTTTTCTTGTATGTATTCTTTCTTGATATTAGCCTCTGGTGAGAAGAGAGAAAATAGGAACCCCTCTTGAGGGCATGGTTCCAGGAAACAGGTCTACAGGTGGAGCGGTGGCACTGTGACTAAGGGTCTGTGCCTGTGGCTGGAAGGTTGCTGGTTCAAATCCTGTGGCTAGCAGAAGAATCCTACTCTGTTGGGCCATTGAGCAAGACCCTAAATCCCAGCTGCTCCAGGGGTGCCGTATAAATGTCGGACCCTGTGCTGTGACCCCAAGCTCTTCTCTCCCTGCATGTGTGTCTCATGGAGAGCAAGCTGTGGTACATGAAAAGACAAATTCCTAATGCAAGAAATTGTATATGGCTAATGAAGTGATCTCTATGGCACAATCATAGGGTCAATGAGACAGAAGGACTTGAGATTATTGTTTGGAGAAAATGCCTGCAAAATCCTTATATTTGACCAGCAGGCCTGTTAGATCCACAGAGAAGGCTTTCAGGAGATACCATTTTGAAGGCAGGAATTCTGACATTAAAGGCTCCAGGCGGTGAGCTAACTAAAGAATGAGTCCAAATCGGGATTATGTTGAGCAAGTCAGGGGAACCCAATAATTAAAGGACAGCTTGGTGATGTGATGCAAAGAAGCTCGAGTTGTACAATTCCCATTGTCATAGTGATGTTTGCAGCCTTGAACTGGACATAGATGAGCTCTAAAGGAGTGCCATCTAGACTTTTCACCCTTGCCATTTAGACTTTCCCCATTCTAAAGTGGCCAGAACCATTAAACATTGTAAGTGTGATCAGGCTAAGAGGATAAGAAGCTTTAGCAAGCAGTGGGCATAGAGAGGTGGAAACAGCCTTGTTAATAGCAGTTAAAAAATCTGTCCACCTTGAGGCTTATTCTCGCAAGCAAGATTGACTGTCTCCCTGGAGGCAGCAGAGGGGGCTGATGAGTCAATGCTGAAAAGGCTAGTGCAGGAGTAGGACTAAAATTTCAGGTGAGGAAATGATTCTCATTTCCAGACAAAAATGTAGCAGGTGAATAAAAGCCTGCTCATTAAGAGCACTGAATAGATGCGTTGAAAGAAGAGAGAAAAAAACAGAAAGTAAAAAAGAAATGCTGCAGGGAAAAAATGTCACTGTTCATTCAGTGATCCAGAAGAAATTAAATTGATGCGCAGTTCACTAAGGAAATATCACTGATGTGTAGTGCAGTTGATGTGAGAGCAGTGAGGAGAGCAGACAGAAAGCCTTAGTTTGCTCCTGAAGAAGATAATTGAATTATCAGTAGCCTGAAAAAAGGATGGCTCCCTGGAAACGCATCCCGACTGCATTCGCATGGGTTCAGATCTAAATTGAGTCTTTGTACGCTGGTTGTTAGTAGCAACTCTGGGATGTATCTTCATCTTCTTTTGATCATTTTGGCATCATGTAAGAATTTATTGCTTGGTAGCAGACTAGTGTTTTTCTAGGTGGTTATGAAGCAGGCCTCTGGGATGCCTTGTTTGTTTGTTTGTACATAGTGTAATATGTTGTATATTCATGTTGTGTTTTTTAGTCACTAAAATGTCATAATTATACATATATTTGTTTAACTCAGCTTTTCAGCAAAGCTGTGCCAGAGAAAAAAAAAAGAACTCAGGCACCTCTAACTATACCAAACTCTCAGGTATATTCTTGACATAATCTTTAAAAGTTGGGGGTATGATTATTTAATTTACTTAATGCTTAATCCTCTTGTCATTTTTTGATATTCACTATTTCCGTAACCCCTATTTGTAACAATTTACAGAATTTACACAGGAACTTGTGTCAGGTCAGAAGAGTTGTGGCTTCCTTTTTAAGATATGAAATAAATCTAAACATTTACTGGCATATAGCCACTTCACATTTCAGGTTAAAAATGACTTTAATGTCAGGATTGTAACCCAACAACTGCCCAGCACAAATTAAACTTTTCAAGAGCAAAGAAATCACTGTCAAGAGAGCAATGTATGCTTTTGTTAATTTCTGTGCTTTTTTAGTGATCTTTTAGTGTAGTTGTGTAAACTGCTGGATTTCCTGTTTCACAAAATATTCTCTCATAATATTAATATTTATTTACCATGTGCATTTCACTTAAGTGCTACTAAATATAGAAATAAACCAAAATATATGGCACTACATAAATGTTAGACTTTATTTCTTGGCATTTGTTTTCTTCATAGATTTACACAGAAAAGAACAATCATTTTCCACTTTTATAGTTATACTAATATTTCAATTAGCAAAACTGCACATAATTTGTCTTTTTTCCTCTAGAATAGAACAACAGTCTGAAAAAACCTTGAAAGTTTTTTCAGGCCAACAAATATACCCAACTGTGAGGTTCAGACAAGCACTGTGCCTTTTACTTTGAGTGCAGGTAAGTTAAAACACCAAAACCAAATAAACCAAAAGACTAAGATCTTTTGAATTCCTGACTACACATCTTCTTGAAGTACCTAACTATCACTGCTCAGCTGTTAACTGCTTACCAGGCTCCAAATAAACAATTCTCACAACCCGTTCCTCAGACTCTTCTCAAAACAAAACAGGAGTGAGAAAGCACTGAACCCAAGCACAATGAAAATGTGAACTATTTCTTTAAGTGCACATACTAGAAGAGCTTAGTATGTTCCTATTGCTTATGTTCTGGATAGCAGGGAAGTAGTCATTACCTGATCTGTAGAGATTTGTTAAGGCGAAGAGTGCTATGACCCAGCTCAGGTGCTGATCCAGGTTTTCTGTGGAGCACAAGCAGATGGGCTGCTGGCTTGAAAGGATGGAGTAGCATATCATTCCCTGGTCCATTTGAGCTCTTTGCTGCTTCTTCTCTTTTATGTGCTGGATTTCTTGGGTCTTGAAGTCTAATTAAGTCCTCTTGGTACTGTTGTAACAGAAAGAATAAGGTTCTGGATCTAACTTTTAAAAACTTTTACTTTATATAGTATTTTCTTTCCGTTTCTGACGTCACTCGGTATTATGGTAAAAAGGGGGGGGGTCATGGTATTTGGCCAGTTAACAGACCCTGGCCAAATGGTCAGTTAAGATTATGTCCCCAGGGGGTTCCTAGCTCGCATCTGGAATCCTTATCAGTTAACCCCCTTTCCTGCCATAAACTCCATCTTGTTGCTTAGAAGTCTAAACCTCATACAGAAAGGATTTAATTTAATCCCGTCTTCACATCTTTCTTCAGGTGAATAGACAACCTACTTGAACTGATAGGGTGCCCCTGTCACTTTGCACTCTCAGGAACAGCGCTAAATACCTCCTATCCTTGTGTTACATTTGCACAATCTGTAACTGTATTGTAAATAGTACATTTTATAATATATTGTATTGTAATCCTAACCTAATCCCTATAAATTTATGTCCTTCTACTTTTCTATTCCTCTTAACGAGCTCGCGGATAAAGCATTTTATTGCCAACAACACCGCTGTATGCTGTACTGTTTGTGCATTTATAAATAAATAAACCTAAAACCTTGACCTTGACCACCTCAAATTGTTCTACCACTGAAAGTTGTAAGGCTGCTCTGAGTGAAACAGAACATGTTAACAATTCTCAAATGGTACAGGTGAAAAACAAATGCCTGGTCAGTACAACAAGGTTATCTGATGATGATCACAGTAACCAGAATACAATCAAAATAAAATGTCTTTGGTTCCAAATCCAGGGGGAACTTTAATCCATAGTGGTAAACCAGTTTTTTGTGTGTTTTTTCACCAGAAATCAGAGCTACATCAGACAAAAAGTGAACTTTATATAGAAAACAGTTTAATTGGAAATCCAAGAAACTGAGAGTCCAGAATAGACTCAGATCATTGAGTTTGCCTTAAATTACACAGAACTCTTAATGGAGGGAGGGGGAGAGGAGGATGCAGTGACACTGACATTGCTCTTAGGTAGCAGTACCCAACTAGTGGGGTGCTCCGATATTACTTTAATGCTTCAGAATCTTACAGGAGGGAAATAATGGGTTTAGAGTTTTGGTAACCTGTTAAGGAATCAGAATATTCAGCTACTGCTAAAGACAGTGACTTTGTCAAACCAAGAAAACATTAATTTCTGTAACAACACTGTGCAACTTGTTTTTTCATGCAATATTGACTATGACTAGTATCCAAAGATACCTTTTTTTCTTTTTCAAAAGCAGCAAAATGTACTATCTCCTTCTCTCAAATCTGCATTAGTTTTTGTCCTAGTGTTCATATGTAGTCACTCTTTGCCTTTTGAAAATTGATGTGAAATGGCCTTCAAGTCATTTCAGCTGTTGCTGACATTTAAAAGCAAGATCATGCTGCTCTTTGAACCATAATTTTAAACATCTGCTCTTATATAATTTCACAAAAAATTTAAACCAACATCAGTTACCCTCTAAAAGTAAAAACACTATACTTTTATTCCATTTAAAATTACACACATATATTCATATGCAGTACTTTCAAAAATTCTATTTTATATTTATAATCTACACTTAAAATCCAATGAATATTTACTCACCACATATAAATGTGTATAAATTAATCTACAGTAGCTGCATTTATGAGACATTTTTCATGCATGAATGATGTCCATCTGCTGCTTCTGTTATGCACTCATTGTAGTAAAGGGATAGTTGGAGTCAAAATACACTGGCAGTATACACAATTTTTGTATACAGATATAATATGTCTGTAAGACCATAAAATTCATCAAGAAAAGTAAAGGGCAACTAAAGGAAAAATGTACTTTTTATAACTAATATAAACTTTATGAGAGACATAAGTAGAGACAAGATGGCAATTCTTGTCTGAACTACAGTCCCCAGAAAGCAGTGAGAAATTACCTGCCATTCTCACTTACCTGACTGATTGGAGGGAGATAATTGGTAAGGTGAAAATTAATGTTTTTTTTCTTTATACTGTTATGAATTCAGATGTTACTGGGCTTGGACCTGCAGCAATTGCTATAAATTAGTCTTTTAATTGTTATTAAATAGGTGGTGCTTTGTAATTCTAAAAAAAAAACTGACACTATATTAAAAACAGATAAACAGATAAACTATATTAAAAACAGATCTATTTTATCTGTTTATTCTATAGTCAGGAATGAAAATCGGCCATGCATATTGAGGGGTCTCTTAGTATTCCTAGGACAGTATGATAGAGGTGTAAACCTAAAAGATGAGCAAGTAGACCTTCACTTATCCCCTTACAGATGGACGTACTTTAATACAATGTAACAGAGTCACAAGACTAAGAATGGTCATGTTCATGTTTACAAAAAACCTTTCACAGGGCACTCTCTCTAAAACATATGCTAAATTCTGAGAACTATTTCTCTAATTCATACAATGCATCCTGGAGATACTAAAAAGAAAATACATGTTTTGACAAATCTAAAAAACACAGCCCTTTCAATAAATTCACTGCTGGTCTCCTATTATTCAATAATACCCTTAAGGTTGCAATCCTCAAAGAGATGGCCTAAATTGTTGGCGCTTTGAATTTACTGAAGGTTGAACTCACTCATGCGTGTCTTGTTTCTTTAGCTCCAGAGAATGAGAGAAAGACAGTTATGGCAAAATCTGCTCTTATATATAAATCTTTGATATACTAAGTTTGTTTTCCTTGACTATCCATTCACTATTCATACATTCATGATTATTCTATTTCTTCTCTTTTTCTTTTGAGAAGTTGTGCAATGATTAAGACAGATTTAAACAGCTAAATTTGCTTGAAGAATTTAAAAACTGGCTGCCTGGCTGTATTGTAGCTTCTTTCATAGAGCAGTTCCAACACCTACTGTGATATCCGTCCTCAACTTAAGGTCTGTTTCTTTCATGGTTTAGTTATGCAAGATGTTTCTGACCCTTGTTAAACTCTCAGAAAAAATTGACTGGCTGATTTGACTTTTTATATCATTATTATGTTAATCAAAATAAATGTAATAACACAAACATGACACTGTATAATGCTGTAAATTAAAACATCTTCTCACCTTCTTGCCCTTAGGGATAATGGAGACTTTCGAACACCAAAATAAATATATTGTACAGTATTAAATAAGATGTACTAGATTGACCTTTTTATGCGTTGGCTCTCTGGTTAAGGATCTGCGCCTGTGGCTGGAAGGTTGCCAGTTCGCTTTTTATGAAGTATAGCATATAAGCTTTTATATAAAGACTTTTCCAAAATACCCACCATAACCTACCAAGTTAAAGACTTTGTTGCATAAATTTTTAAGAAGAAGGTGGAATGCTGTTGTGTGCTTTGTTTTTCATAATTAGCTACAACTACTGTGTGTACATTAGGTATATATTACAGATGCAGCCATTCAAAATGCATGGTACAACCCTGTACCACGCGAAATTATCTACAGTTCACTGCGTTGTACCGCAGTATGTGATTGGCTGGCCAAAATGACAGACAGGCACTCATGGAGTTTGGAATTTTACAACTAAAGGGAAATTTTAGTAGCTGAACATAAAAAGAAGAGGAGCATAACATGTCTGAAAGTCATAAACGATATTAATTTAGAAACATAAACACATTATGTAAACTGTAGTTCAGGTGGGTAGCTGCGTCAACATGCATAGGCTGCAAAGAAACAAGTGATAGGTTTATTCCATGCTGAAAAGAGAAGAAAGAAAACATGAAGAAGGCTCCATGGCCGAAACTTTGTGTTTTCTTATTCTTCCTATTACTTGTTCCTTATGTTCCTTATGTAAACTGTATATGGCTGGTATTGGTAGTTTATATAAAAAATACACACCTGTAGTGGTGTAAGTGGTGTGTTGGTGTAATGAGGTATGCGTATGCCTTGCATGCTGGAGGTTAGGGGTTTGAACCCAGCTGTCACCATGAGTTTAACAAATAAACATTTCTTTGAAAATAGAAAATATTGTCGACACTAGATTGAATTTGTTGTTTTTTTAGAATTTGATTAATAGGGGATATTATATGGAATCACATATTAAAAGAAATTAATAATGATATTAATTTAAGGATCTAAATATATGTATTTATATAGCTGGTAGTATCAGTGTAATCCACTTCCTTTGAAAAGACATTTTATTTTTAATTTGACTCATTCACGCATGATGAAGTATTAAGTACACTATTTTAACATGTTTTTTTTATATATATATTATAAAATATACAATGTTAAGTTATAAATAAATTAGCCTTAAAATGAAATCGGATACTGTATATTGTAATTAGAATTGAGAATAACAAAGTGGTATTACAAATACCACTGAAACTATAATAATGTGTCTGGTCATTATTAACAGTATTAATTTAATAATAATCATACTTTCAGGCTTCTTGTATCTATTTCAGAGTGCTTTTTTTTCCTTCAGTTTTCATAAGCTTCGCTTATTAAAATACCTATTTATGAGGCACAATGTTTCAGATGTCAATAACTTTGTGAACGAATGACACAGAGCCAGCAATCTGTTGTGATTTGGACACAGAATGGTTAAAAATGGGAACAGGTGAAGCAGGCAGAGGGAAGGGGGAGTGAGGGGGGTGAATCTTCCCACCTCTATGATTATAGAAAGTGTCAAAGAGAAATAGCTTGAACGACATACAGAGCGAAAAAGTTTGGTGCAGTCTTCTCTGTTTAAAAGGTACACTCCTTGTGGATGAATTTTCACCTCGAACGTTTGCCCACCAGCTAACATACAGAAGCAAACTCAATACTAAATGTACTTTCAAGAATAGCGATTACAAACATTAAAAAACATACTTGCTTTATAGTGTTATACTGTATGGTGTATTAAAACACTCTATGGTCACTACACTCTGAGTAATGCTACCCACTAAACCTCTTTCCCACAATTTCACAAAGGGCAAGGTCATGTAGCTGATTCACAATACAATTTTATCGAGCAAAAATTCAGATATTTGTCAACATTTTTACTAAAACTATACATCTCAGTATTTATGCATAATTAAAATATTTATGATGAAGGTGGAAGGTTGTGTACTTTTGTCCAACTGAGCAATCTTGCTTTTATAAAACATATCGACTGTTTCATGTTTAATGTTTAACATGCTGTAATACAGCTTAAAATGATTAAAAGTCTAAACAGTATACAACTTGAATTCTTATCTCTATTAATATAACTATCAAGTGGTATTAAATAAAAACAACTTTTTTGTATAGATGACACTTTTCTAAAATTGATTAAAAAAATAAAAACAATTACAATCTAATCTTTTCACGTGTGATACCATTAGGAAGTACAATACGCTCCTGCTTTGTTTAACGATCTAATCTAAATGGTGAAAGAGTTATGTTTAAAGTTAACTAAGGGACTTAGAAGACAAAGATAATGATCAAAATGGGGGTAATGGGGACTCTCTATTATAAACGTAAATGTAAAGCCCAAAAATAAATACACTGTAACAAATAATGCATATGCTGTATGGCGTACATTAAAGTTATTGTGCGAGCTGGCTTCCCAGCGCAGTGACGCCTTCCCTGTGAATAGCTGGGACCTGATCTGCCAGGGGTAAGGGGATATCTCACTGTAGCTCAACTGGCTAGTTCCCTGTTGAGTGATGCCTGAGGTACAGGTTTGATCCCCCAGCAGTGTGGGGCGCATACCCATGTGAGCCTGAAAGTGCTACATTATTAATAATATCTTCCATGTCACATTAACATTGGAATTGTCTCCTCTATACCTCTTCAGTGTACAGAGAAATTCCACAAGAGCCTCACAACATTGTCCAATAATAATCTTCTTGCGTCTAATTTTTAGTTTAGCAGGATTTGAGCTACAGTATATGAATATAATTATATAGTTATTGATTTCCTTAGATACGCGATTCCATATTATATTCCATATTAGTCAGATTCTCAAAAGTATGTGTTTTTTTACTGCAATAACGAGAATAAGTTTTCACAAAAAAGGTTAAAACATTATAACTTTTTACGAAGTATATAAACTTAAAATAGTCAGAAGGAGCACGTAAAAACATTTCCAAAATAATCACAGTATGTAGCCGAATGAAAGATTTTGATGCTTAAAATGTTTAGGAAGAAAGTGGAATACTGGTGTGTATTTTTTATTTAAACTACCAATAACAGCCATATACAGTTTACATCATATGTTTATCTTCCTAAATATTGTTTATGACCTTCAGACGTGTTATGCTCCTCTTCTTTTTATGATTAGCTACTAAAATTTCCCTTTAGTTGTAAAATTCCATATAAATATTCAATACTAAGCAGATTAAAACATGCACAGTAAAGAGATTAAATCGTTTCACTAACAACCAATGCACCACGAGTGCCCCTATCAGTCATTTTGGCCAGCCAAATCATGTACCGCGGTACAATGCAGTGAACTCTGGGTAATTTTGCACGGTACGGGGTTGTATTGTGCATTTTGAATAGCAACATCTATACATGTTACTGTGAAATTTAAGTATCATTTATTTAAGTATCTCTGTACAAATGACAGAGATGCTTGGGTCTGCTTTATGATTATATTGCCTTATTATTATAAATGTGCTTGATTATCTCCATGTTGCCAAAGTGTGTTTAAATGTGAGACATTTGTTTACACAAAATGGTTATGGAAGTCATGAACAAGCTACTGTATACATTAATGTAATTAGAACTGATACCCTGGATTCTCTCAGAAAAATGTTGGATAATATCCTCAATTAGCTACTAAAAACCAAATGAACTAGATGGCTTCATAGATCATTTGAAATGTTTTATGTACTTGTATGTGTTTTGTGTAATGTATCTGTCAAACTTAATTTAGGTCTCTGCTATAACTATCTATATGTTTACTTTTTCTTAACATCATTAATGTTGTTATAAACTGTTGTAAACTTTAAAGGCTTATTAACTTACCATTGTTGAATAGATGCTGGAGAGAAAATAATTCTATTGAGCTGTTTTTCTTTTGAAAATTTGTGATGCTAAAGTATGATGACTCATAAAGTATGCTCTAGGGGATTTGCTTCAGCATTAACAATTGTAAAGTTTACTTCAGTATACATACAGATGTATCAGTCCGTATCCACGAGGACTGAATCCTGGGGTTGGACTGGTTGCAGCAGGTGAGTGGTTGCCTTGACTTGGGCCGGCAAGTGTTGATGGGGCAGGGGGAACAAATCAGTCTGAACGCAGACTGGGGCGAGGTAGAAGGGGTGTTTCACCCTCGCAGCCCCAAACTGCACGGTGAGCGCCCGCTTGCCGAGGACCTCTGCATACTGCCCTGTCACCGTCCTCAGGCGCAGGCTGGTGGTTTCAGGACACCAGGCCGCAGCAGGGTGATGGTCGAACCGGTGTCAACGAGGGCCTGGCAGGGAAGAAATAAGTCCAGGCTGTGGCCAACCCTTCCCACGGCAGCAGGCGGGGTGAAGCACTCTTTCTGGCTTTCTAAAGTGGGGGTAGCGTCGCTCAAGGGCGGCCTTCCCCCCTTTAGGCTGCCCCGCTCCCGTTTCCCGACAACCTCCAGAGTCCCCGGGGCTCCAGTGCCCAGCACTCCCGGGCGATGTGCCACCTCTCCCCACAGCGGTGGCAGATGACCCGCCATCGTCGCTCCCCCATCATCGCTGCGATGGCCGTCTCCTCCTCCCCATCTGATTCCCCTTGCGCCACCTCCGCTGCCTAGCAGGGAGCACCCCTCCGTTGGTGCCCACTGGTCTCCTTGAATACGGCATCAGCCTGCTCAGCCAGAGCCAGGGCCTGCTCCAAGGAGACCGGCGCGGCCAGCATCACGTGGCGCTGCACCTCAGTTGGAGCCAGGGCCCGGAGGAATGCCTGGAGCGCTATCTCCCGGTGGGTCTCCTCCGGGAGAGTAGGGTAACCCCGGCGGGCTAAGTAGGCCACATCTGCTGCAACCGGACCCAGTGGCTCTCCCGCTAGGCAGCGGCGTTGGGCCAATCTCGCTCGCAGCAGTCCCGGCGCCTCCCCTCTCCTGCCGAAACACCTCCAGAGGGCCAACACCAACGCCGCGTAGTTGTACCGCTGGTCCCTGGGTACATCCAGCAACGCCTGGCAGGCCAACCCCTCCAGGACCGTGGCGAGGTGGCATTATTTCTAAATATCTAAATATCACAACATGTGTACACAGCGATCCCCTCGGATTCCAGCTAGTGCGGAATTACGCAGCAATGAAAAACCGGAGGTTTAAAAAAAGGGAATTAGCTCACAACACGTGGTCTTTAAAATGCATTTATTGGTTCACAATCTGACAACGCAATATAAATCATTATCTTTGCATTCTAAGTCCCTTAATTGACTTTAAGCATAGCTTTCTCACTATTTAGATTTATTTTTCATACCATCGTTAAACAAAGCAGGAGCGTATACTACTTCCTCATGGGATCAAATATGGAAAGGTTAGAGTAATCGTTTTTATTTTTTAAATAAATTTGTGTAATAAAAATGTAATAAAGTGTCATTTATACAAAAAAGTTGCATTTAATACCACTCGATAGTTATATTAATAGAGATAAGTTCTCTATTAAAGCTCAGATCAAAGATCAAACAGCAATATCTCATACACAGAGACTGATCTGTGATGTGGTGTGAATTGTGGCGCTCTAGCAGGCAAAGTTGTCTGTGCCGAAAAATTTAACAACTCTTAAGCATACTATAGTTTTTGTTAGACCATTAGACATGCAATACACTTCCTCGTGATCATCTTAGAATCTTTGAGTAAGCTGCAAGTTTTTTTAAATTTTATATACACAATACTGCTGACAGCAGGAAGATTCCTATGCTTTTACTCAGCAGCATATTAAAAACAGCACCAATGGTGTTCAAACCGATTTTTTTTACACAGAAGACTGACACAGCTTCGCACTGTGAATCTGTTTTTCTAAGATAACGTGTCCTTGGGGGGAGGTGTCTTTCGCTGGAAGACTCGCCACCTTCTACTTTGAAAATACCTGTGAAACCAGTTTAATTCAGCACAGCCAGCACTCCCGCAGAGAGTGCTGAAAACCATGCAGCGCCAGGCGAATGCACATTAATGTAGGGCTTTTGGGCTCACGTGGATTTGCGCCCTAGAGTACAACCTGCAGTACCACTGTGTACATACAGTACGAACATGTTGTGATATTTTGAAATATAAAAAATGTCAATATACTGTAGTGTTGATAATATTTGCTATTTTAGTTTTTCAAAGAAATGTTTATTTGTTAAAAGAAAACTAATAGCGATTGCTGGATTTGAACACCCAACCTCACGCTTATACTGTAAATCAGTCACTGAAACCGGCACGCCACCAAGGCAAGTCATGTGACATATACTGAAACAGCAACACACATAGAGTAATATGGTCAGAAGGAACACGTAAAAACGTTTAGAAATAACCACAAGTAAGACTTTGATGCTTAAAATGTTTAGGGAGAAATGGAATATTGGTGTGTATTTTTTCTTTAAAATACAGATGCAGCCATTCAAAGCGTGCAGCACAGACACGTACCGTGGGTAATTGGCTACGTCATCGTGCGTCATACCGCGGTACGTGATTGGTTGACCGACAGGGGCACTCGTGGTGAGTTGGTCGGTTGTAGAAAGATTTAAATGTCTTTACTGTGTCTGTTTTAGTATTGAATATTTATATGGAATTTTACCACTGAAGGGAAATCTTAGTAGCTGAGTATAAAAAGAATAGGAGCATAACGCGTGTGAAGGCCATAAACGATATTAATTTTGGAACATAAACATACAGTATTACAGTATATGGCTGGTCTCGGTACTTTAAAGAAAAAATACACACCAGTATTCCATTTCTCCCTAAACATTTTAAGCATTGAAGTCTTTAACTAACGTGAAATAATGTGTATAAAAAGTGGCAGTTTTAAGTTTTTCTGCAAATATGCTCGATATCGGAGTCAACAAGCATACTTTTAGAATTTGATTAATAGGGAATATAATATGGAATCACGTATCTAAAGAAATTAATAATTATATTCATATACTGCAACACAAGAATAGTATACGCTGTACAATGTCTGTTGATACTGTTTGTGTAGGGCTGTTTCACCACTCCTCATGCGACCTTGTGGTTGGTACTGTGGTCTAAGTGCCTGATTTATAAACCACAGGTGGGGTGTTCAAATTCAGCCGGTGCCGTGACTTTTATTTTAACAAACATTTATTTGAAAAAATAGAATAGCAATATTATGGACAATTAATTGACAATAAATATAGAAAAGCACATATTAAATTGGGGAAATTTGGTTTCTGTCAAAGCGATCTGTCAAAGCGCGATGAAACCTGTTACTTGATTCTTATGGACGCCTGGACCCGCCAGGGATTAAAAAAAAACATGCAATCACATATCAAAAGAAATAACAGTATAACTATGTTCATGCACAAATAGTAGCATGTTACATTAGTTTGGGTGTCTCCTCTTGCCAGAAAGCTCTGAATTGCATTTTGCGTGCGGTTTTTGACTTTTTTTAAAATTACAACCCATAAATAAAGCTGATACTGTTTAGACTTTTAATTATTTTAAACTGTATTACAGCAGCACAACGCACAATGCAACGTAAATCGCTACCTTTGTCTTCTGCGTAATAATGTTCACCTCTCTGTCCAACAAATTAACAATAGTAATAATAATGAACTTTATTGTATATAGCGCCTTTAAAGGTGGCTCCTCAAAGCGCTTTACAGAAAAAAAACCAATAACAACAATACTGTTAGGCTGGGCAAACGATTTTTAAAAAAAGAAATAAAAAATGAGATATAATGATGTGTTCCGGCTTAGACATTGCACGAATTTAAAACCTATAAAAACAGATTTAAAGAGTTAATAACCACTTTTTATGCACGAAAAATCGGTGATCTTTTGCAGCTGACATTTTACTGTTTTAAACAAATAAGAAATTAGATTTCTCATAAATCTAATCATTTATTTAACATAAACACAGCGTAATTGCTCTCTGAAAATGCTCTTTTTCTTGTTTGTTTTGGAGACCTTGATCGAAACTGATTTGAGATGTCAGAATGGATTTATTTTCTGTGTATTTCTGTGTGTGCATTTCCTACATTGCTTTGTTTGTCGAGATATTAACTTTATATTTAGGCTCAGGATTTCAACTATAAATCGTACACTAATTACTAGCAGTAAATACTGATGTTTTGCTCCCTCTTGCCACAAAAATATATTTGTATTGTAGCTGGAATGATCTTTTTTTTGTACGTGTCTCTACCTACTGTGACTCGAACACGGAATGGTTAAAGATGGCGACAAGTCAGGCACCCAGAGGTGGGGGGTGCGTCTTTAAGCCTCCATAACTAAAATGCCAAATAGGAGTGCCGCAGCGTGGTTTTCATCACTCTCTGTGGGAGTGCTGGCTGTGACGAATTAAACCGGTTTCACAGGTATTTTCAAAGTAGAAGGGGGTGAGTCATCCAGCGATTGCAGATTAGATTCCCTTCCCCCCAGAGAAAGACAGACAAATGTTTTCACTGCTTATTAGTCCCTTTTCACCGCGCGGCGAGCAGCTCCAATTTCAGGCGTAAGCGATAAATACTGTATATTTAGCTGAAAAGCTGTACAACGCAAGAATTTCGTTACCCTAGGAGGTTTCGTGAAAAAGCTACAGGCGTGCCAATTGCAATTGTTTTTATTTCTAAATACATTTTAGTAAGGTCATGTACCATAAAAGTATAGTAATTTAAAACCATTAATATTTTCGCTTGGGTTTAAATAAAGTTGATGTTTTCTCTTTTGGCTAGACTTGACTATTTAGCCATGAGATATACAATAGATTGTCATGAAACAACCTTATGTTTATTAAGGTGGGTAGCTGCGTCAGCATGCGTAGGCTGCAAAGGAACAAGTAATAGGTTTATTCCATGCTGAAAAAAAGAAGAAAGAGAACACAACGTTTTGGCCGTGGAGCCTTCTTCAGGTGTCACACCTGAAGAAGGCTCCACGGCCAAAACATTGTGTTCTCTTTCTTCTTTTTTTCAGCATGGAATAAACCTATTACTTGTTCCTTATGTTTATTAATCTTCCTTGTTATGCACAGTGGGAATGATAATGTAATGAGAATTATTTTAATCACATAGTGCTCATAAGCTGATACCCTGGATCCTCTCCAGACACAGCTGTTTGAGCTCCACCAGTCAGGACAGGAGGCTCTACTGTACACAGAGAGGGGTGGGAGGGGGGAACAAGCTGCCCAGCCGTGTGGTTGAAACTGATACCCTGGATTCTCTCCAGACACAGCTGTATGAGCTCCACCAGTCAGGACAGGAGGCTCTAATGTACACAGAGAGGGTTGGGAGGAGGGAACAAGCTGCCCAGCCATGTGGAATGCTACTGAACCCTAAACAGACAATACACACTAGCTGAATAGTTGACCAAGATATCCAGACACAGCTGGATGAGCTTCACCAGTCAGGACAGGCAAATAAGATACACTCTACAGACATTCACAACAGTGACATATCATAAAACATTTGCACATATTGTTAAATTATTACTTGTTTTTCAGGGAATTAAAAAACACTTGAATTACTTATCCAGTCTCTCAAAATAAAATTATTTTTCAAGCAATGTAGCTAACGTCGGGCAATGTGTTTTTTTTTAATCTAACATTGACAGCCACATCTTAAATCTTGTCAGTCAGCTCTTTTTTCTCTATTTGAATTGTGGTGATTCAAATAACTTGGGATAACAAGTGGTCTCAAAGTCACCGAGCTCACAGAGCTTCAACAACAGATGACAACTTCCTTAGTCCTTCCTTAGTCTTCCTAAAATTGTTAGATGGGGTGGGGGGCACTCGGGAATGTGAGTTATGCGAGTTAGATTATGAATGAATAAAACATTATATTAAAAACACGTTTGCATTTGTTTGGGATTTATATTATGTATTTTTCATATATAAGATATAATGATGTGATCCGGCTTACACATTGCACGACTTTAAAAGGTATAAAAACAGGTTTCGATTCGTGTCTTTTTCACATTATCTGGTGAGTCTTGTTTTGTCAAAGAACCAGAGATCATCTCGCTTTCAATGAACAGCACAGACTTTCAAAAGGCCGCAAATGTATTAGCAAGGGTTAATTGCACTATGGACCACACAATGTAAAATATTCTTCTTTAGGTGTGAGGGCAAGATTGGATTGCAGCAGGCATAAACAGCAAATAACTAGAAAACAAAGAACAGGGCAGGTGAGACTAGTATCCAAACAGTGAGTGATCAGAAAAAGGAAACAATTGTTACGCCTGGGTTTTTTGACGCAATTTTTTTTTAACTTGCTAATGCATCAGACACATTTCCTGGCATACTGTGTTTTAAATAAGATAGGAGTGTCTTTCCCTGGTATTAGCTCATCAGTATGGTGCACGTTTATCTGTACCATACTGTATACAGGTACAGACTTCAAGCTGCACCACTGTATCGATTTGGTAAGGAAACGGACTATGGCCAAAATCACGAAGACTCTCTCACACCAAATAATGAAGATGAAAAGAAATGGGAAGTCAACACGAGACATTGTACAGCATTTGGCTTCCATGGACATCTTCGTTTGTGAAAGCACAGTGAGACGACATTATAAAGGGGAGAGGAGGCAAAGAGAATCTAAACCAAGGATGATTCAAAGGTAAATAACTTTCTTAAAATACTTTTCTTGCATGTAAATACAACTACGCACATTATTTTTATAACTAACTAACTGTTGATCTCTTTTTTTCAAGTCCTATTGTGCGAGCCATCGACAGACTGACAGATGAAAATGATGAGCTATCGGCGATGCAAGTTCAAAGACGGCTATGGGCTGACCTTGGTGCGAGCGTGAGTCCGACATCGATAAGAAGAGTGCGCAGAAGGCTTGGATGGAGATACAAAAAAACCAACACATGCCCCATGATAAGGGTAAAAAAAAGAGGAAAGACTCAAACAAGTGCTCCAATGGATTGAACAGGGAGAGGCATTTCATGATGTACTTTTCACTGATGAAACAACAGTGGCTCTGGAACAGTTTTCAACCATGTCATTTTGTAAAAAGGGGAGATATATGGACAAGCCTAAGCCCAAACATCCACTGAAGGTTCACATCTGGGGGGTATATCTAGAAGAGGCCCGGGACCACTTCTTATTTTCGAAGGAATTATGGATCGTGAATTCTTTGAGGTAGTCGCGGTCACACAGCATGCTGCCCCATATATCAGGGAGCACTTTGGATCAAGGCACTGTCTCTTTCAAGACAATGATCCGAAACACACAGCAGCAAGGGCGAGGCTTATAGCAGAAGGTGTGAACTGGGTGAAAACTCCAGCCGAATCCCCAGATTTAAATCCGATCGAGATGGTTTGGCATTCGCTGAAAGACCATGTTAGGAAAACTGCTAAACCCAGCACAAAGCAAGAACTGATCAATGCGATCTACAAGTTCTGGGAGGAAGAACTGATCTAACAAAATTGCAACAATTTTATTAACAGGCTGCTTCGTGTTCTTCCTAGGATTGTTGAGCGGGGCAGCGGGCATTCGGGAATGTGAGTCTGATTAAGAATGAATAAAAGCATTTTATTAAAAACGGATTTGCGTTTGTCTGGGTGCTGACAAAGTAAAAAACAATTACTTTTTGACAATGAAAACTGTGTGTGTGTCTCTCTCTCTCTCTCTCTGCTGGCGTTTGTAATCGTTTTTATTTTTAAATACATTTTAGCAAAGTCATGTACCATAAACGTATGGTAATTAAAAACCATTAATACTTTCGCTGGAGTTTAAATAAAGTTGATGTTTTCTCTTTTGGCTACACTTGACTATTTAGCCATGAGATAAACAATAGTTTATCATTAAACAACCTTATGTTTATTAATCTTCCTTGTTATGCACAGTGAGAATGATAATGTAATGAGAATTAATGTAATCACAGAGTGCTCATAAATTGTGCTAGGAAGAAAACAGGTGTTCCGAAAGGTCACATATAAACAAGTTTTCGATGGACAGAATGATAGTGTAATGATGACGGACACAGAAACTCAGACTTGCAGAGTTAAAAGCTGCCTTTATTTTCTTCTCCGTCACCACCTGCCAGCCGGCTCTCTATTTATGGTTTTAAATTACCGTACTCTTATGGAACATGACTTTCCTAAAATGTATTTAAAAATAAAAACAATTACAATTGGCACCCCTGTAGCTTTTTCACGAAACCTCCTAGAGAGAAACCTCCTTTTTCACGAAACCTCCAACAGAGCTGGAGTGTCAGGTGTAAGCGATAAATATATTTAGCTGAAAAGCTGTACAACGCAAGACATTTTGTTACTCTAGGAGGTTTTGTGAAAAAGCACATTGTGCTGCTGTAATTCAGTTTAAAATAATTAAAAGTCTAAACAGTATCAGCTTATTTATGGGTTGTAATTTAAAAAAAATCCAAAACCGCACTCAAAATGCAATTTAGCGCTTTCTGGCAAGAGGAGACACAAATTAATAATGTAACATGCTACTGTTTGTGCATGAACATAGTTATACTGTTATTTCTTTAGATACACGATTGCATGTTTTTTTTTTTAATCCTTGGCATCCGGGCATCCATAAGAATCAAGTAATAGGTTTCATTGTGCTTTGACAGATCGTCTTTAAATCAATTGTTGATTTAAAGTTTGACAGTAAATGTTTATATTGTAACGCATACTGTACAGCCTCCATTTCTTTATAAAAATCTAAAAGATTGTTTGCACAGCCTAAGAGGGGGGCGAATGCACTACAATAGATTAGCATACTGTAGAGGAAAACAGTATAGGCATCGTTGATATGAGGACTTTTGAAACCAAATTTCCCAATTTTAATATGTGCTTTTCTATATTTATTGTCAATGTTAGATTGACAATGTTTATTGTCAATGTTAGATTAAAAAAAAAACACATTGCCTGATGTTAGAAAGCATCTTGCATTACAATGCTTGAAAAATAATTTTATTTCGAGAGACTGGATAAGTAATTCAAGTGTTTTTTTAACTTCCTGGAAAAACAAGTAATAATTTAACAATATGTGCAAATGTTTTATGATATGTCACTGTTGTGAATGTCTATAGAGTGAATCTTATTTGCCAGCTGTGTCTGGATATCTTGGTCAACTATTCGGCTAGTGTGTATTGTCTGTTTAGGGTTCTGTAGCATTCCACATGGCTGGGCACCTTGTTCCCCCCTCCCGCCCCTCTCTGTGTACAGTAGAGCCTCCTGTCCTGACTGGTGGAGCCCATACAGCTGTGTCTGGAGAGAATCCAGCGTATCAGTTTCAACCACACGGCTGGGCAGCTTGTTCCCCTCTCCTGCCCCTCTCTGTGTACAGTAGAGCCTACTGTCCCGACTGGTGGAGCCCATACAGCTGTGTCTGGAGAGAATCCAGGATATCAGCTCATGAGCACTATGTGATTAAATTAATTCTCATTACATTATCATTCTCACTGTGCATAACAAGGAAGATTAATAAACATAAGGTTGTTTCATGAAAATCTATTGAATATCTCATGGCTAAATAGTCAAGTCTAGCCAAAAGAGAAAACATCAACTTTATTTAAACCCAAGCGAAAGTATAAATGGTTTTTAATTACCGTACTTTTATGGTACATGACTTTGCTAAAATGTATTTAAAATAAAAACAATTGCAATTGGCACGCCTGTAGCTTTTTCACGAAACCTCCAAGGGTAACGAAATTCTTGCGTTGTACAGCTTTTCAGCTAAATATACAGTATTTATCGCTTACGCCTGAAATTGGAGATGCTCGCCGCGCAGTGAATAGCGACTAATAAGCAGTGAAAACTTTGTCTGTCTTTCTCTGGGGGGAAGGGAATCTGATCTGATCTGCAATCGCTGGAAGACTCCCCCCCTTCTACTTTGAAAGTACCTGTGAATCCGGTTTAATTCGTCACAGCCAGCACTCCCGCAGAGAGTGATGAAAACCGCACTGCGCCACTCCTATTTGGCATTTTAGTTATGGAGGCTTAAAAACGCACCCCCCACCTCTGGGTGCCTGACTTGTCGCCATCTTTAACCATTCCGTGTTCGTGTCGCAGTAGGTAGAGACTCGTACGAAAAAAAGTTCATTCTAGCTACAATACAAATATATTTTTGTGGCAATAGGGAGCAAAAGTCTTAGTACCGCACTATGAGAACATTAATGTTTTCCATCCCCATCCCCCAAGCAAAACTGTTCTACATAACAAACACAGCAGGGTGTAACACATAGCCTTTGTGACAAGAGGGAGTTTCACAAGAGGAGTCTGGAACACGCTGTCTCAAAAATAGGCATTTTAATAAGAGCAAAGGTTGTGAAAACAGTGACAAATTACCCCAAAGAAAATATAATTTCAAAATACAATTAGGCTGAAATTATTAGTTGTTATTAATAAATTTATGTTGTTAAAAATATCAGAAACATTATTATAATTCACTTTCAGCAGTCTTTTTAGTTCCATTTTGTTATTTTCGATTTTAATTATAATATATACAATTTCATTTTAAGGCTTGTCTTTAATTGCCCCACTTGAATGTATAAGGTATTTTGAATTGACTTGAATTCACAACGTGTCATAACGCATCATATCGTGTCATACCGTGTCATACCGCAGTTATGATAATAGTATCCGGAATCACCTTGTAAAACTGCCAGGTGGAGCTAATAAAGCTTAACGTCTCATGTAGAGCATTGGAGCTGTCACCAGAAAACGCCCAGTTTCGAATGCCCAGTCACTGCAGAGGGACAATCTTTTTCCAATTAAGAATTTAAGTTGTATATTTGGACTTTTAATAATTTTAAACTGTGTATTACAGCATGTTAATCATTAAACATTAAAAAGTCAGTATATATTATATAAGCAAGATTGCTCAGTTGGACAAAAGTACACAACCTACCACCTTTATCACAAATATTTTAATTATGCAGAAATATTTTATGCATCAAAGTCTTTATGGAAGATATTACTAATAGTACTAATAATGAATGACCTTGGACAGGCTGTAAGCTCAAAGTATTACCGTGGTCCACTTTCTTTGTAACCACAGCATTTCGTTGATCTGATCACGTATTCATTTCCAATCGTACAAAGTAAGTCTTGAGAATCTCCAATTCAACATGCCTTTTACATGCTCATAAATGATATTAATTTAGGAACATAAACATATTATGTAAACTGTATATGGCTGGTATTAGTAGTTTAAATAAAAAATATACACCAGTATTCCACTTTCTTCCTAAACATTTTAAGCATCAAAGTCTTACATGTGGTTATTTTGGAAACATTTTTATGTGCTCCTTCTGACTATATTAAGTTTATATATGTTGTAAAAAGTAACTATGTTTAACCTTTTCTATGAATACGCTCGTTATCGCAGTAAACAAAAGCATACTTTTAGAATTTGATTAATAGGGAATATAATATGGAATCAGATATCTAAAGAAATTAATAATGATATAATTATAATCATGTACTGTAGCTCAAATGATCACATTTATCTTTTTACAATAACAGCAAGTGGTGTTCTTACTACATATTCTTAGAAAAGGATCACAGTATAAATTTTTTATGAAGTACAAAATATAAACTTAATAATTTTAGAACAAGCACGTTAAAACCAGAACCCCTGTAAGTTACCAAGTTAAAGACTTTGATGCATAACGTATATGTGCATAATTAAAATATTTATGATGAAGGTGGATGGTTGTGTACTTTTGTCCAACTGAGCAATCTTGCTTTTATAAAATATACCGACTTTTTAATTTTTAATGATTAACATGCTGTAATACACAGTTTAAAATTATTAAAAGTCTAAAGAGTATACAACTTAAATTCTTGATTGGAAAAAGATTGTCCCTCAGCAGTTTCAAAACCGTGCATTTTCTGGCAACAGCTCAAATGCTGTACATGAATTGTTTAGCTTTATTAGCTCCACCTGCCGGTTTTACAAGGTGCTTCCGGATACTATTATCATATTTCAATTTGCATGCAGTATGATACGCCACGCCTACTGCGTTTTGACACAGCATACTTCGTGCATTTTATATGGCTGGATCTGTACATAGTAATAATAATAATAATAATAATAATAATTGGTTCACCAATTTCTGTCACTATGTTATTAGAAATTTCAGCATAGTCATTGTGCCCATCACTGGTCTCATCCAAAAAGGGTCTAGCCAGAGCAAAAAGTCTTTGAGGCTTTGAGGAGCTTAAGCAGGGTTTCGATTCAGCTTTGAACCTTTTCCATCCAGACTTCTTCTGACTTTTGAAGTTCAAGTATATGCGCTAGATGTGGAAGTAGGTGGTATCCTATCCCAATTGTCAGGGACAATATCCAAGATTCGTCCCTGCACTGTCTTTACCTGGAAACTGTCTATGGAAGAGTGCAATTAGGATGTGTGCAACTGGGGACTTGTAGCAGTCAAGATGGACCTTAACAAGTAGAAACATTTCCTAGAGGGAGACTTGCACAACTTCATGGTCTTTGCAGGCCATAAGAACCTGGAGAACATCCAGATGGCAAAACAGTTCAACCCTCAACAGGCAGGACACCATGGAAGCCAATGGTCCCTGGAATTAATACGCCACCTCTTCTGGTGGCCAGTCATGAGGGAGGATGTCTTTTGCTCATACATTCTTAATTTCACTATACTGTATTGAATTATAATCAACATATGCATTTGGTGATCTATAGCAAATCCCTAACACTATACCTTTATAGTGTGTTTTAATGAGCTGGATCAATATTGATTCAGCGAAACCTGATTCTTCTAGTTTAGGTTCCTGAACCTGAATTCTATTTCCGAGATTCCAATAACATCATAATTGTCTCCTAATGTGGTATCTTATCTGTAATCTAATTTATTCCTGATGCACCTTGCATTTAGGTATAAGTAGTGAATTACCTGATCATTTTTTTTGTTTTACCTTTGCCTCTTCCTTGGTCTTTACTCCCCAAGTAACTTCCTTTTTCATGTTCCTCGGTTGATCCATATTTCTTTTCTAAAATCCCACTGACAGAGCAATTGTCTTTTCACTTTTTGTTGCCCTAATAAATGAGATTTGACAAAATATTAAATTATTGTACTGTATATTTCTTTCAAAATAAAATTTGAATAAATTTGACCTGGATCTATTGAAGAAATGTCATTTTTATTTAATGTGTTATAAACTGTGAAAGGTTAAGTGAATTCTAAATTCATAATTACTGTATATCTGTTGTACCTTGAAAGTTTGAGTTGGCTTGGATATGGTGGGAATGTTAAGCAAATTATTTACTAAAGTATACTTTTACAATTGAGACATTTGTATCAGTAACTGCTTTTGATTAAAGCTGCACTAGTAATGATCAAGTGGAGCTGTTATTTGTTTGCTTCTGTATATCAATTTATGCAACAAATATTTTTAGACTGATTAAATAAAGATACTTTTTTTACAAATATTTGTACAGTGCCAACATTTTGTAAATGTTAAATACTATATTTGAAGGTTTACTCAAGAACATGATAATAATTTCAGCTAATAATGATAAATGTCAGTTAAATAAATTGAAATCTTGCTGCTCACAGTGAGATCTTAAATCAAAAGACATTTTTCATGAATGTAATTAATGCCTAGAGTGTGAAAGTGAATAAAGTGTAATTAGAGCTAAGATAAACAAGAACTGATTTTCTCACACTGGAAATTATTGAAAATGTTTAATTTTTTTTCTGCAATGTAATTTTTGCTCCCAGTTTTCAGAATATTATTACTCTTCTGTTTAAAGGAGCAGACTAATCAAAACTGGTCAAAATGGAAAATGTAAACATTTTTTTTTTTAATTTTGTACTCAAATTTGGAAAGAGAAGAGTCTAGTATCCATTTATCCAACTAAACAATCAACAATAGAGATCAGAAATGTGACATTTTCGAGTGTGGTATTAAGTTTTTAATCTTCACTCCATTGTACTTCTTAAGACAATGGGCATTTTGAGGTATTTGGTTATTCTCGTTGGAGCACGGTGTGTGGTTCACTGGCCAAAGACGATCGATATTTGGCACTTGTGTTGCATTAGATGTTTGTGAAACGATTACTTAATTTAATGTTTCCCCACTGTTTATCATCTTATAATCCACTTATAATATGGAATATTAGTATGGAATTACATAACTAAAGGGAAATTTTGGTAGCTAACAATAAAAACAATGTAAGTATAAAGTTTCTGAACATCATTAATAATTTAGAAATATATACATACTGTACAGTACAGTATATAGCTAGTAGCCATAGTGTAAAATAAAAAAAGGGTACACAACAGTATTCCACCCTCTTCATAAATATTTTCTGCACCAACATCTTTAACGCGGTCACTTGCTGTGTTTATTTTGAAAGGTGTTAAAGTGCCCCTTTAAGTACATAAATTGTAATGGAAAATCAAATGTGAAACATGACACATTGGTGGCTCACAGGTAGAATTTTATCACTTGACAGGGTCAATTCAGTCAGTTCAATTCCAGCCAAAACCCAAGTTACCTTTTCAACAAATTGTCCTTTGGGCATAATAAAGACTTTATCTAACAATAAAACAATATATAATCTATATTTACATTTCTAAAAATTGTATATATTGTGGTATATCACATATTAAAATAATCTTAAATATAAAGTAGTAATAAGTACTAATAATAAGTAGTAGTTTTTTTTTCTTATTAGTAGTTGATATAATTATATTATATCAGTTATATATTATATTATTAGTAATAGGTTTATTCCATGCTGAAAAGAGAAGAAAGAAAACACAATGTTTTGGCTGTGGAGCCTTCTTTGGGTGTGTGTTGTTCCTTTGCAGCCTATGCATGCTGATGCAGCTACCCACCTGAACTATATTACTATATTAGTAGATTTTAATGATTTAGTATTAATTTAGATTTAATACTAATTTAGCAGATTAGTAACTGGAAGGTTACCGGTTCAAATCCCATGTAGGGGTTTTGTGTATTTACTGGGACAATTATTAATTGTCGCAGTGAGTCACAAAATGATGCATTGATGGCTATTAGAAAATCGACCTTGTGGGATAACTCAGCAACGCACACACATGGATACTAATACACAAGAATATGTTTATTAATACATAAAATGTGCATATAAACATAACAGATCTTAAGAGTGAGGGTTAGCAGAATACAAAAGATATATATTCAATCACGAAGAGTTACAAACCAAGAGGGACATACATTCAGTATACCATTCATTTATACAGTTTCGTTAATGAGCTTTGATCACAACTTCTACACTAGATACTCACTCATAGGAATTAAATTGATATCAACTGGGGTTGAAGTAACAATTGAATTTTCGAGCTGTAATGCAGAATGTTGAATACTTATCCAATCTGTGTGGATTCAGATCTCCCGCGGACACAAAGGAACAGCGGCAGGCTGTTGCTGCATCCAATCGGCATCCTCTGGCCTGATGCCAGGCAGTCCTGGTTCGGCTGGAGGTGTGGGAGAAGGAGGAAGAGATTCCTGCTGCGACGCGCTGTCAGTGGGCTCTCTGAAGACCGACTAGTCAGTACTGGCTTAACTAGCAGAGATTGTGCACATGGAAAGTGACTGCGGGTCCAAGCAAGTCACACTCTTTAGACTGGAAGAAGACCGGTTCGTTCCCGATGTAGCACTAGTCCTGAATACTGAGATTCAGTTGTCAAGAGTTCCAACCGTAGTTTACTCGTTGATCAGGTGAACGTTCGCGGTGGGGTACCGGTGGTTCACGAGGCTTGCTGCTGGGCTAACCTCAGGCGGATCCTTTGGTTACGCGCGGACAACCTCTGTTCTCGATTCTTAGAACAAAGTAAAGTCCTGGCACTCGGACACACTGGCCATTACGTGATTGTGCAAGATGAGTCTGAGAATGTCCTGTAGAAGCCCATTCTGGGCCATGTGCTGCCTGTTTTATCTGGAGGAACTACGGTCGTTCATTGGTTGAATGTTTCGCAGACATTCGAAACCCACGTGGGGTTACCCTGCCCTACCAGTTCCTGATTGGCTGATCGAGGTGGAGGAAGAGTAACAATGCTCTCTGACATTAGGGTTGTAAACAACATGTGATGAGACTCTGGAATCTCACAGACAGTAAGGCACCAGAGATGACCATTTATTAGGGTGTCTGGAGAATCTCAGCCTTGGAAGTTGTTCCTTATCATGAAACTCTATCAGCTAGAAAAACACCTTAAATGTGAACCAAATGGAATGGCCTCTCTGTATCCAGCACCACTGAGATGAGGGAGAGAGAGACTGGCAAGGGAGCAGCAAACGTAATTCCTGTATTTTTAATAAGCCTTGCCGCTACACCAGCGGTCAGCAGAGGAATCCTACTCCGTTGGGCCCCTGAGCAAGGCCCTTAACCCCAACTGCTCCAGGAGTGCTGTACAATGGTTGGCCCTGCACTCTGACCCCAAGCTTCTTTCCCTGTCTGTGTGTTTGTGTCTGATGGAGAGCAAGTTGGGGTATGTGAAAAAGACAAATTCCTAATGCAAGAAATTGTATATGGCCAATAAAGTGATTTTATCTTATCTTATCTTATAATTATTTGGCTTCATCAGAGTTGTTAGAAAAAGTTGTTGGAAATATGTGAGAACAACAAAGTAGCACTTGTGGTGCAATACACCTATATCAGTTTAACTTTTCAGATACAGCAATGGACGGAGTGTTTCATGCCTTGGTGGTGCTTTGTCTCCTGCGTCGGGGTTAGGGAGGGAAACTGGATGTGAGCTTTTATGTGAGATGGTACTGGTTTCAAAGTTTTTTTTACATATTTTTTATGAACTACTTAAGGAAACTTAGTACATACAGCTTTTTTAAATGTGTGGCTCAACAGATGCATTGAAACTTTAAACATTCTGTGACTTACTTATTTAAAACAAATTCAGTGAGAAACTGATCAGAACCATCTTTGGTTTAAAAAAAATAACACAGCTACAAAGTATCATGACAGTTGCTAGTTAAAACCCTTTTAAGAAAATCTAATTGCTTGCTAAATTTCCCTTTTTAAGACTGAAATGGCAACTTTAATAGTTTTTGGTGAGATCGTTTATAAATATATAAAATAAAATAGTTTATTTTACTGTTTGTGCACAAAACGTACTAAAGTTATTCCCTGGACCTCATACACCCTCAGCATAATCAAAACAAAACACCCACTAGATACACCGTGATCTTACACGTAAGTGTAAAATACAGTAGAGTTAATAACTTCTGTTTTAAAATTTGTATCTGTTGTAATGTTAATAAAATAGCAAATACAACTGTTTATCACATTTTACTCACAGGTTCAGTCTTAGCATTTTCACATAAAAAAGCTATACATATACTGTGTCAATGTTAGCGGTTTTATAATAAAGAAAATGCACATTTGAATTTAAACATGGCTTAATCTAAGACTACAGATCCAGCCATTCAGAATACACACTGGATAGTGCAGCAGATCAGGGTGCACACACTGCACCCCACTCCAATGCACTGAGTTTTAAAAAAATATTCTGTTGTGGGACTGTGCTAATAATAAAATCAACAGGTGGCACAATGAATGCTCAATGTGGCGTTGGAAACATTTGGGCTGTCGCGTGAAAATGTCTGGTTTTTAAATATCAGTCAATGATGAGCCCCATGGGTCAATCTTTTTCCAAATACAGAATTTAAATTGCATAGTGTTTACACTTTTATTGATTTTATACTGTACATTATAGTATGTTAAATATAAAATTAATTGAAAAAAGTAGGGATATTATTAAAAAAAATACTCAGTTGGATATATAAAAAGTGTTTATTATTATAGCTTGCTGTGAATGCAATGTGCTTCTTTCAGGTTTACATCTACATTCAAATAATCTATATTTTGTCTTAATTCAAATTTCAGCAACAAATAATCAGGAAATAATTTTACTTTAAACTTTGATTATAAACATACTGTGCTGTAGTTGTTTTAAAACCATACTGTATGTACTGTATATACTGTATACTTATATACCAATTATATACACTGTGGTTGATTATGGCACAGTATGATATAATACACAGTACTGCACTGTCCAGAAACATACTGGGAACTGTTTCTATAAAAATTGGCTCTGACATGAGTGTGTGCATCTGGATAAATTATTATAAGAACAGCTTATCAATACTGTATGTTGAAACGATACCATGACAGAGCAGACAGATGTGTTACACCTGTAAGTGAGCCTGTTATTCACTCTGTTGTATACTAGTGCATACTGCCTAGATGCAGATGGTCTTGTTATGCAAAATGTTTTAGACCAATGTGCTTGCTTATTAAACTTAGAGATCTTGTCTGATTTGACTTTTTATTCTTCTCACTCATTTGAAACAGAAAAAGAAGACACTCTGAGTCAAACAACATACATACAAATAACGTAGACATGGGTAATTGTCTCCCAATTTATGCTTTTCACGTAAATCCTGCTAAACTGGAGGTAATGCAGAAGGAGGTAGATTATTTGCTGGAGCATTGTTTAGTTCAAACAAGCAATAGTCCATGGAGTTCCCCTTGTTTATTAGTACCCATACTTAATGGGATTTCACGGTTCTGTACAAATTACACAAAAGTGAACACTGAAACTCCGCCAGACATCATATGTATAAACATAATCAATTACTGATGCGCTGTTCCTTTAGGTTACGTTACAGGGTTATTCTCTCGAATTGACTACTGTAATGCTCTACTCGCTGGGGTATCTAAATCTACTCTAAACTGCAGTATGTCCAAAATTCAGCAGCCAGAATCCTGACCGTGTCTAGTGCTAAAGTGTTCACATTACTCCTATCCTGGAGTCCTTGCACTGGCTTCCGGTCAAATTCCATGTAGACTTTAAAATCCTCATGCTCACCTATAAGGCTCTGCGTGGCTTGGCACCTCAGTACCTGTCTGAAATATTATTGCCCTACTCCCCACCTCGCAACCTTCGCTCTTCTAATTTTGCTCTCCTTACTGTCCCCCAAGCTCGTCTACATTGTATGGGTGACAGGGCCTTCTCCTGTTATGCCCCCAAGTTCTGGAACAACCTCCCCAAGAATATCAGAGAGTCCCCTTTTCTAAACTCCTTCAAATCCAGACTCAAAACCCTCTTCTTCAGAAAAGCCTTTACTTAACTGGTTCCATTCTTCACCCCTCTGCTTTTCTTAGTACCACCATCTACGGTCTCCTCTATATATTGTAATCGTGTTTTATCTTGTGTATTCTTCTTATTTATTGTTGTTGTCATCCTGTAAAGCGCTTTGAGAAGCCACCTTTAAAGGCACTATATAAAATAAAGTTTATTATTATTATTATTATTATTATTATTATTATTCCCTGGAAATTAGAAACAAGAAAGGCATGGAGAACTTTGTTGTATTGGGGGAATTTTTCTGTAAGCTAAATAGTTATAGAAAAGTTTATCTTGTGACCTGCCTACTTCGTTTTAAGGTTAATTCCTGAAATGCTAAGAAGAATAAAGACACAAGGTTGTGTCTCTTTCCCTTTCCCTTCAGCTTGGAATTCAAAGTAAAAATTAATCTTGACTCACACCTGAAGAAGGCTCCACACCTGAAGCGTTGTTTCCTTTCTTTTCTTTTCAGCATGGAATAAGACTGTTACCTGTTTCTTTGAAGCTAAAAATTCTATATATGATTTTATTTAAAGGCTTGTTTTTACTCCTGGTATTTACAGTATTCACGTTTGCTAAATCATTAATGTTCATTCATTTTTAATATTATTAATAGTATCTTCCATACTGCATTTAAATTGGAACATTTTACAAGTATAAATCCACCAGTCCATCAGTTTTCTAACTGTTTTATACAAGGAAAGCAAGAGAGAACATGCAAACTCAACACAGATAGAACCCCAGGAATTGAACAGAAGTTCCCATCAATGACTACTGGGAATGTGTAGTGAAGAGACTGAAAATAAAAGCCCACACTGCTTCTCTCTGCTGCGAGGGGACACCCCCATGGAATACATCCTCTATTGCTACTGTATTTAAGAATAGATGCTACACCCCCTTCATACATATCTCCTACACATCTGCATTAAATTCTTTAACTTGTTAATTTATGGTTATTTTGGACACATTTTAACTACATTTTGCTGTTGATGCTGTTGCAATAGTCAATGCAATGCTCATAGTTTGTAATATCGGGCACTTTTACCGAGATACACTTTGGTACAATCTAAATAAATATATTTAACCCATACTGTACTGCTTTAAAGCCATATGGCATCATGCTGTAATTACTGCATATACAGTATATTTATATACAGTAGTATACCTTCAAGTTCATTTTAGTCGTTCCGGTAAATTATAACAACTTTTCCAAACAACTTTTAAAACTACTAATGTACAAATACGATACATAAGTGATTATTATATCAACTACTAGGAAGAAAATTGGGCAACAAAAAAACGTTTTAAAAATGAAAATTTAGATTTTAAATCTTATTATCTGAAAATAGACATAGTGGCATTAAACTATGTACAGATGCAGCCATTCAAAATGAGTGGGGTACGCCGCGGTAAAACGCGGTGGGCGTGTCGTGTCATAACACATCATAACGCATCATACCGTATAATACTGCAGTAAGATAATAGTATCCAGAATTACTGCCAGGTGGAGCTAATAAAGCTTAACCTCTCATGTACAGGATTTGAGCTGTCGCCAGAAAACATCCGGTTTCGAATCCTGATCACTGCTGAGGGACAATCTTTATTCAATTAAGAATTTAAGTTGTATACTCTTTAGACTTTTAAATTTAAACTGTGTATTACAGCATGTTAATCATCAGTCATTAAATAGTTGGTATATTTTATGAAAGCAAGATTGCTCAGTTGGACAAAAGTACACAATCTACCACCTTTATCATAAATATTTTAATTATGCAGAAATATCTTATGCATCAAAGTCTTTACCGAAGATATTACTAATAGTATTAATAATGAATGACCTTGGACAAGCTGTAAACTCAAAGTATTACCCTGGTCTACATTCTTTGTAAATGTAAAGACTTTATTTTTTCATTGACAAAAAGTAACACCACAGTATTTCGTTGATCCGATCACGCATCCATTTCCAATCGTACAAAGTAAGTCTTGAGAATCTCTGATTCACCGTGCCTTTCACTTGCTCATAAAAGATATTAATTTAGGAACATAAACATATTATGTAAACTGCATATGGCTGGTATTGGTAGTTTAAAGAAAAAATACACACCATTATTCCATTTCTCCCTAAACATTTTAAGCATCAAAGTCTTACATGTGGTTATTTCAGAAATATTTTTATGTGCTCCTTCTGACCATGTTACTGTACGTTTATATACTGTACAGTACTTTGTGAGAAAAGTGATAGTTTTAAGCTCGATACCGGAGTAAACAAATGCATACTTTTAGAATTTGATTAATAGGGTATATAATATGGAATCGCATATCTAAAGAAATTAATAACAATATAATTACAGTATATTAATGTACTGTAGCACAAACAGTAGTATAAGACTTTCTATTGATATGTGTCCGGCTGTTTCAGTACTAGACATGTCACTGTGTCTGTGGCGTGATGGCTTAAGTGACTGACTTATAAGCAAGTTGTGTTGGGTGTTCAAATATAGCTATCGCCCCGAGTTTTCTTTTAACAAACATTTCTTTGAAAAACCAAAATAGCAATATTATGGACACTCTATTGACTTTTTTATATTTCTAAATATCACAACATGTTTGAATCTAAGTAATTTATTAATAACAACTAATAGTTTCAAACTGCTACTGATATCATTATCATCAATATGTGAAAAAAGTGAATCCTGTTTTTTATAGTCTGTAGCTTTTTTATGGTCCTGCTTAACTAAAAATTAGATACAAGAAGAGTATTATTGGACAATGCTGTGAGGCTAAAGAAATCAATAACAATATTAATTCAAAGATCTAAATATATTTAACGCATACGCCTGATATTAGAGGGTGTGTCTGCTCGCCTGCGCAGTGACGTCACCATCTTTCCCTCTGAATATCTAGCAGGAACCTGTACCTTGTGGATCACTTTAGATCTCCCTTCAGATTTAAAAGGTTATTAATAATATCTTCATTGTCGCATTAACATTGGAATGTTCTTCCAAGTGTAAAAAGAGGCGATACGCAACGTGTCTCCATCATACATTTTCAGTTTACAGACTGTACAAGATCATTTTTTATGAATATTGTCTTCCGTATCGCATTAAAATAGGAACGCTTTTCACAGGTGTAAATCCACCTATTTTCTAACAGCTTCATCCAAGATGGGTAACAGTTTCACAACTCACCCGGCTCCCTGCCTGTCTGACTTTCTTTTTAACCCTTCTGTGCCCAAATTGTTTTTCGTGCACAAAAAGTGGTTATTAACTATCGAAACCTGTTTTTATCGCTTTTAAAGTCATACCATTTCTAAGTCAAGCAGGAACACATCATTACATCTCATTTTTTATTTTTTTTTAAATTAAAAAATTCGATTGCCCAGCCAAAAGGGCGTTTAAAATCTTGTGGCATTATTATATAGGACGGACACAGTGACTCAGACACTCGTTGAATGAAAAAGGGCACTTTATTTTTCTGTACAGCTGGTACAGGACCCAAACAAACGCAAACGCGTTTTTATATAAGATGCTTTGATTCATTCCGAATCTGACTCACATAACTCACATTCCCAAATGCACTACCCCCCACCCGCTCAATAATCTTAGGAAGAACACGAAACAGCCTGTTGATAAAATTGTTGCAATTTTGTTCTGTCAGTTCTTCCTCCCAGAACTTGTAAATCACATTGATCAGTTTTTGCTTTGTGCTGGGTTTAGCAGTTTTCTGAATATAGTCTTTCAGGGAATGCCATACCATCTCTATTGGATTTAAATCTGGGGATTCATCTGGAGTTTTCACCCAGTTCACTCCTTCTGCTATAAGCCTCGCCTTTGCTACTGTGTGTTTTGGATCGTTGTCCTGAAAGAAACGGTGCCTTGATCCAAAGTGCTCCCTGATATCATTATCTTTGTCTTCTGCATAATAATGTCCACCTCTCTGTCTAGCATATTTTATTTCATTGCACTTTGACAGATCGTCTTATAATCAATTGTTGTCAGAATATCCCCCCTCCAAAAATCATTTTTTTTGCTTACAGTGAGGTCAATGTAAACATCACACCTCTGTAATTAAAAGTTTTATACAAATGCAGAGAATCATAATTACATACTGTATCACTATATGTGTTTGTTATTTTAGCTTGTAATACAAAGTTGATCAGTTCTCAAATGACTGATCTTGTATTATCTGATCAGTAATTATCTATTATTTTATTGATTTCTATATTGTTTTTATTCATTGAGTATGTCAATTATGTTGTTCACATGGATTTTTATAGAATACAATTGTGAATAACATGCAAAATAATATTCGAGTGGTAGAACTGTCAGTGTGCATTGGCTACAAAGAAACTAGCAAAGGTTAATTGCACTATGAACCGCATAAAGAAATGTAAAATAGTCTTCTTTACGTGTGAAGGCAGGGGTGGATGGTAGCAGGAATGAACAACAAATCACAGGAGAACAAAGGGAAGAGCATTGAGAAAGAGTATCGAACAGCGAGAGATCAGTGGGAAGAGGTGTGAAGACGAAATCGGTAAACAAACACAGTGATTTAAAAAATAGATCATTATTATTATTTAGAGTTATTTAGAGTGGGGGGAAACTGTAATCTGCTTGATACAACTATTAAGAATAATATAAGAATTTAATCTCAAAGAAGAAGTCTAAAGAACACTGGACACCAGATTGTTGCTAGCTTCCAACAAGACAGACCGTAGCTTTTCCACTTTTTTGTTTCCTTTTAGTTTCCCTACCGGCCATGTGATACATGGCATTGTGGAATAGAAGTTTATTTTAAAGGGGAACATAGAGAAACTAGGAACTAGAGAAATCAAGAAAGGTTTTTTTCAATAGAATTAATGAATGCACATCCTGTTCACTGGATTATTTAAATACACTTCTAGCAATCTCCAATATGTTCAGAATTTGACAGCCAGAATCCTGTATTGCTTTTAGATGCCACTTTTAAAGGTGCTATATAAAATAAAGTAATGTATTTACAGTAACTTAAAGTAACAAGTAATAGGTTTATTCCATGCTGAAAAAAAAAGAAGAAAGAAAACACAATGTTTTGGCTGTGGAGCCTTCTTCAGGTCTGAGAGAGACAAGGCTGTAGGCGGAGGTAATGTGGGAGAACAAAGGCTGGGAGGGAGGAGGAGTGAGAGGCGGGAGCACGGGACAGAAAGAGAGGCCAATCAAGAGGTGTGAAGTCAGAATAAGTGTAGAGAGGTGTGAAATGAAACTTCCAATGAATGGAGAAAATTTAGAAGAAGAGTAGTCTGTCGTTAAGAGAAGGGGAAAGCTCTGATCCTAGCTGCAGGATCATTTTGGTTTCGGTAGTCTTTCTGATTTATGAGTTCAGAAAACCGTCTTTGAGAACACAGACGGAGAGATTAGAGTGGTTGTGGCCGTCAGAGGTGAAATGAGAAACAATGGGCTTGGAGAGATCTTTAATCTTCACAGCCCTGACGTGTTCTCTGAAGCGGTCTCCGAGTCTCCTTCCTGTTTCTCCAATGTTAATAGCTGGGCATTTACTGCAAGAGATACAGTAAATAAGGTTGCTTGAGGTACAAGATGCCATCTGGGTGATCCGGAATTGTCCTGAGGGGCCTTGGATGAGTGTGGTGTTGGATGTGTACTTGCAGGTGATACAGCGAGCTCTGTTGCAAGGGAAAGTGCCTGGTGTAGATGGTTGCTGAGGGCGTTCAAGGGAGCTGTGAACAAGAAGGTTGCGCGGATTAGGTGATCGGTGATATGAGATGATGGGGTGGTCAGAAAAGAGGGCCCCAATGGAGGGATCATCCTGTAGGATGGAAAAGTGGTCGTTAATAGTCCCGGGGATAGGAAGTGTGTTAGGGTGGTAGGGAAGCACCAAAGGAATGCGATTGTTACGGCGGGAGTTCCTGATTGGGTTGATGGTCCGAGGGGTGTTTTTGGCTCGGGCAAGGGCCCTGTCAATAACACTGCTAGGGTATCCTCTGTTGTTGAAAAAGGAGTACATTTTGAGGGCTTGGTTCTCAAAGTCGATGCCGTCGCTGCATAATCATCGTAGCCGAAGGAACTGTGAAAAAGGGAGAGAGTTTTTAGTGTGTTTGGGGTGAAATGAGCTGTACAGGAGATAGCTGGGTGAATCGTGGGTTTGTAATAAACTGAAGTGGAGAGTCGGGGGTAGTTGATGGAGAAGTTGATGTCTAGAAACGGAAGAGTAGTGGAAGATATGTTAACCGTATATTTGAGGGACGGGTGGAAGTTGGTGAAATGGTGCAGGAAGCACTTAAGCTGATCGTTGGAGCATGTGGCGGCACCGACGCAGTCATCAATATAACGCTTGTAGAGGTCAGGGACATAGCCAGTGTAGGAAGTGAAGAAGCGTTCTTCTACCCAGCCGACAAAAATATTGGCATAGCTGGGTCCCATTCTGGTGCCCATGGCAACTCCACTCACATGTTGGTAAAAAAGATTATTGAAAGAGAATGCATTCAGTGTGAGGACCAATTCTGCAAGGCGTACCAGGGTGTGGGTGGGTGGATCAAGCACTGTGCGTTTGTCCAGCGTGTGCTTGAGGACTGTAAGGCCGTCATTATGGGGAATGACGGTGTAAAGAGATGTGATGTCCATGGTAAAAATGTAGCATTCGGTGCCCTGAAATTGGAAATCATTAAAAAGTTGGAGCGTGTGGTTGGTGTCTTTGATGTATGAGGGAAGACCTTCAACCAGCGGTCTCATGAGGCTGAGTACATGAGTACAAATGGCTGAGGCATGAGTACCTTATTTACTGTATCTCTTGCAGTAAATGCCCAGCCATCTACATTGGAGAAACAGGAAGGTGTTCTCAAAGATGGTTTTCCGAACTACAGAACTACAGAAAGTACAGAAATACATCAGAAAGACTACCGAAACCAAAATTATCCTGCAGCTAGGATCACAGCTTCCCCCTTCTCTTAACAACAGACTATTGTTCTTCTAAATTTTCTCCATTCATTGGAAGTTTCATTTTACACCTCTCTACACCTATTCTGACTTCACACCTCTTGATTGGCCTCTCTTTCTGTCCCCTGCTCCCGCCTCTCACTCCTCCTCCCTCCCAGCCTTTGTTCTCCCGCTACATTACCTTTGCCTACTGCCTTGTCTCTCTCACACCTGAAGAAGGCTCCACGGCCGAAATGTGTTTTATTTCTTATTTTTTTCAGCATGGAATAAACCTATTACTTGTTCCTTTGCAGCCTACGCATGCTGACGCAGCTACCCACCTGAACTACTGTAACTTAAAGTATATATTTAAAGTAATAATGTAATAAATGTTTTATGATATGTCTATGTTGTAAATGTCTGTAGATTGTATCTTATTTTTAGTTTTTGTTTTGTTTCACGTTAATTTTATAAGGGAGAGTGTCATAGAGAGGACCTCCTTACCCCCATCTTGATTAAAATCGCAAACGTGTGTTTCATAAAATACTTTTATTTTTCACAATCTGGCAGAATTCACATTCACAAGAAACATGAATTCTACAGCGCTGTACTTTTCCAGGCCCATGGCGATCATTTTAAGCCTGTGGCCTATTACTCTCAGCGCTTCACTTCTGTGGCCCGCGGCCTACCAGCCTGCCTTCGTGCTGTTGCAGCAGCAGCTGCAGCCGTTATGGCCTATGCTTCCCTAGTGTGCTACCGCCCTCTTACGGTCTTTGTACCTCATGCGGTGACCTCCATCCTCCTCCAGGGTAAGACCTAGCACTTTTCTCCCACGTCCAACCTCCATTTCCACCACATCCTTCTATCCCTTCCTCACGTCACTATCGAACGGTGTACGGTGCTAAATCCAGCCACCCTATTGCTCATGGAGGATGAGGGGGAGCCACATGATTGCTTGGTGGCCATCACCTCTCAGGTAACTCCCAGACAGTATCCCTTGCTCCCGCGTCAGAAAGGGTTAAGTGGAAAACAGCTGGATGTTCTTTCTCCAAAGGGGTGTAGCTGGCGCCCACAGGTAAACCCTGCTTACCCCGACATTTTTTTTTCTTCCCTAAAGGACCATTGTCAAAAGGATAAGAATATGGTAAGTATGCAGTGGGATACAAGGGGGTTCACGACCTTTGCCGAAAAATTCCGGTAGGCCTTCCAAACCCTCAAGTGTCTGGTGGCATACTGCTGGAAGATGTCTAAACTTGTCAGTAATATTCACAAACAGGTTAAAGCCGCACTACCTACACCAGACCAAGAACTACTGCCACGCTCTCCAGCCAGGAGTTTGGATCCTGGTGAAAGACTTCATGAGGAAAAAGTAGTGTTCGCCCAGGTGGAGAGGCCCATACCAGGTACTACAGACCACAACCACTGCCGTGAAGGTTGCAGAAAGAGTACCCTGGAGCATGTGTCAAACTGCAAGAAAGTGTCTTTGGCATCCATTCCAACACTTGGGGTGGTCACTCGGTAGAAGCCTGTGTGGACTCGTCTCCCTCAGTCTGTTCGTAATCGTCCTTATTCTGTTGACAACTGACTCTGTGACTACTGGGGGACCGAACGGTACTACTCCAGTTCCGAAAAGCAGACAGAAGAAAGAAGTTGTTTCCCCACTAGACTGATCATGCTGATTTTCAGGACAATTTGTGGTATCGTTACATGAACTTTACTGTGAAAAGTACTCAACCAAATGCGTTCTGTTATGTGTGTAGTTTGCTGCCTCATTCTACTGCCTCTCCTGGTAAAGATGCAGCCATTCAAAGTGCGCAGCACAGACACGTACCGGAGGTAATTGGCTACGGCCTCGCGCATCGTGACGCGCGTTGACGCAAAATACCGCGTTACGTGATTGGTTGACCAACAGGGCACTCGTGGTGCGTTGGTCGGTCGTAGAAAGATTTAAATGTCTTTACTGTGCCCGTTTTAGTATTGAATATTTATATGGAATTATACCACTGAAGGGAAATCTTAGTAGCTGAGCATAAAAAGAATAGGAGCATACTGTAACGCGTGTGAAGGCCATAAACGATATTAATTTTGGAACATAAACATACAGTATATGGCTGGTCTCGGTACTTTAAAGAAAACATACACACCAGTATTCCATTTCTCCCTAAACATTTTAAGCATCGAAGTCTTTAGCTAACATGATACCGGAGTCAACAAGCATACTTTTAGAATTTGATTAAAAGGGAATATAATATGGAATCGCGTATCTAAAGAAATTAATAACGATATAATTATATTCATGTACCGCAACACAAGAATTGTACACGCTGTACGATGTCTGTTGATAATGTTTGTAGGGCTTTTTCAACAATCCTCATGTGACCTCGCCGGTGGCGCTGTGGGTTAGGTTCCTGACTCCCACGTCACACGTTGGGTGTTTGAATCCCGCTGGAGCCATGACTTTTTTTTTAACAAACATTTCTTTGAAAAAATAAAACATTTCCCTGGCTCAGAGATTAAATAAAACTTCACTCGTACCAAACAAACTTATATTTCTAAATATCACAACATGATCGAATTTAAGTCATTTTAATAACAATGAATAGTCACCTATGCGTTACAATATAAACATTTATATTGATTTAAATCGCGTTTAAATCACCTTTATTTAAAACCCATAAATAAAGCTGATACTGTTTAGACTTTTAATTATTTAAAACTGTATTTACAGCAGCACAATGCACAATGCAACGTAAATCGCTATCTTTGTCTTCTGCGTAATAATGTTCACCTCTCTAACAATAGTAATAATAATGAACTTTATTGTATATGGCGCCTTTGAAAGTGGCTCCCCAAAGCGCTTTACAGGATAAAAACAATAACAACAATACTGTTAGGCTGGGCAAACGATTTTTTTGTTAAAGAAATACAAAATGAGATATGTGACTGAGTGCTTGTTATTTTTTCTTTCTTTCTAAATGTGAAATACTCCAATACTTCCCCTACCCTTCTGGTATGTTTGAGAGAGTGTATGTGATACGAAAGAAGTGTGAATGATACTTACCCTTTTTGTTGTTCCCCTAAAAGCACTGCAGTGTTTCCCCAGTGAAGTATTGTATTGTATTGTTTTGTGTTGATCAAGATGGCCACCAGTCACCTTTCCTGTTTGTAGTATCACACAAATGATCTTAAAGGGAAAGGTTGCTGGTGAGCCATCTATAAATAACTGATGTAAGGTAAGTTGTTTTTGTTTAAGTGAATATATCACAGTTGCACGACTCTGTTAAAATGTATAAGTTATTTTGGGATAGCTAAATACTTTATTTTGATCAATCTGCCCATCTCTGTTAACAAAAATGTGAGCGAGTCCCTTTAAGAGGATGGTCCTTAGAAAAGGAGGGGCTATAAAAGGGACTGGAGAGCTCAGTATGGAGGAGAGTGCCTTGGAGAAAAGGTATGGAGAGTACTCCTGTGAGGGTTTTTTTTGTTATCATTATTTTTTGGCAATAAATCCAGTTTTGGTTGCATCTGAAGACTGCTGTGTGGAAGTTTCTTTTCTTTAGAGCCAAACCTGGTCACTTGGCCGGTGACATATGGTGTCAGGCGTGGGATTTTGGCTTGAGAAGAAATTCTGCTGGTGCACAGGATGCATACCTGTAAAACAAAACTTTGGAAACTGAGTCCTAAAACGAGGAAAACAGAAGAAACTGAGCCACTCAGACTTCCCACAACCTTAAAGAGAGAGGCACGTTGGAGCAAGGTGCTACAGCAGCACAGAAGAATGGCAGATGAGGAAGGGACCTTGGCGGCTACTGGAGGTTCACGACCTAAAGACATATTGGTTCAAACTCGAGCACAGAAGTTCCGGCAAGCTACTGAGGGCATGAAGGAACCAGCTGTTAAGGAATCTACAACACCAGCTGGATTGACTGTTGACACACCGGAAGATATAGGATCACTTTTAAAATGGCTGGCTATACAGCAGGTGGAGAATGAAAGAAGGCGACAGGAGGATGAGAGACGACGGATGGAAGAACTGCAGAGGTTCCAGGAGGAACAACTGTGCAGGGATCGCCAGCAGCGCCAGGAATGGGGTGAGATGCTGAAAGCTCTGAAGAAAGCAGAACCTCGCCCTGCACCTGCGTGGAGAGATCCAAAACTGGTGAGACTGATGCCAGAGGATGATATTGAGTCATACCTGACTTCATTTGAACGGTTGTCTGAATCATGCCAATGGCCACGGGAACACTGGGTATTGCAGCTTGCTCCCAATTTAATGGGGAAAGCACAGAAGGCTTACAGTGGATTGGACACTGAAGAAGCCAAGGACTATGACAAAGTGAAAGATACAATTCTAAAACGGTATGACATCAATGCAGAGACATATCGGCAACGCATCCGAAACTTCCGCTATCGGGATGCAGAAAGACCTAGAGAGGTTTGCAATCGATTAAAGGAACTATTTAATAAATGGATCAAAGCCTGGTACCAAAACCACTGCACAGATGGCAGAGATCCTAATTTTAGAGCAGTACATGATTGTTCTTCCAGATGACGTACGGATTTGGGTTAAAGAGCATTGTCCTAACACTTTGGAGAAAGCTGTTTCCTTAGCTGAGGATTATACTCTGGCTCGAAGAGAAGTAGATCATCGGAGATCCATGGTAAGACCCGCTCAAAAGACTGTTTGGCCCGTGAAAAGAGTAGATAATCAAAGGGCATTGGAAACAGTGTCTCAGGAGAAACAATGTTATAGATGTGGTAAATTTGGACATTGTTTTCATTTTTGTCCTCTAAATCAGGCCCCTTCTAAAGACAAGTCGGCAAATCTGTTTGTGTGGACAAAGAATCTTCCACTGATTATGGTGACTGTAGAGGGGAAAAATGGTAAAGGGCTTAGTAGACACTGGAAGCTGGCAAACCTTAGTTAGGTCTAACTTGCTTAGAAAACACAGAATTGAGGGGGTCACTACTATTACCTGTGTACATGGAGATACCAGGGAGTATCCTACCAAACATATTAAAATGGGAATTGCCGATAAAGAGATACAGATGACTGTGGGCCTAGTTCAGAATTTACCCTTTCCAGTAATACTGGGACAAGACATTCCTTTTTTCTATGACTTGTTGAATCAAACAAAGAAAGGAACCCCTGTGTCTGTAGTTACACAGAGCCAGGTGAGAAAAGAAAAAACATCAGACTCGGCAGAAGAGGACCTTTTCCCTTTTTCTCCTGAGATCTTTGAGGGTGAAGGGAAGCAGCACCCATCCAAGGGGGAAAAGAAGAAGGCTAAAAGACTGAGATCGGCAAGTCTGTTGTTGGAACCTGAAAATAGGGGGATAGGCTTTGCCCAGTGTCAAAGAGAAGACAAAACATTGAAAGAAATTTTTGACCATCAGTGTTCTGATGATCTTAAGGATGTTAAGTTTCCTTTTTACCATGTACAGAATGGAATTTTGTATAGGAGTTGTAAACATCCAAAAATGGGGAAAGAAATTAAGCAGTTGGTTGTTCCAAAGGTGTTTAGAGAGAATATATTGAAAATAGTTCACGAAATTCCATTAGCGGGACACATGGGGAGAGAAGACTTTGGCAAGAATATTACAACGATTTTTTTGGCCAAACATCCATGAGGATGTGGCTGAACATTGTAGGACCTGTAAAGAATGTCAGTTAGTGGCACCAAAATTAGCAAGAAACCGACATACCTTAATTCCCATTCCTGTGGTAGACACCCCTTTTGAGAGAATTGCAATGGATATTGTGGGTCCTTTGTCTCCCAGTTCCAGGGGTAATAAGTATATATTAGTAATTCTTGATTATATGACCAGATATCCAGAAGCTGTTCCTTTGAGAACAGATACTGCTAAAAGGATTGCAGAGGAATTCGTTAGGTTGTTTAGTCGGGTGGGTATATCCAGGGAAATTTTAACTGATCAAGGTACCAATTTCACTTCATCCTTGTTAAAGGAACTGTATGAACTCCTTGATATTTCAGCAATCAGGACTAGCTCTTATCATCCTCAGACAGATGGACTGGTGGAAAGAATGAATCAGACCTTGAAGCGTATGCTAAAAAAATATGTCCACACAGAGCCTAAACAGTGGGACAAGATGTTGCCCTACCTGCTATTTGTCTTTTGAGAGGTACCTCAGGAATCTACAGGATTTTCTCCATTTGAGATGTTATATGGTCGACAGCCTCGTGGTCCATTAGATCTGATTAAGGAGAATTGGGAAGGTGATACTGCAGACTCCACCAACATAATTGACTATATCATTAATATGAAAGAAAATATTGCTAGTTATACAAAGCTGCCTAAGGAAAACCTGAAACAGGCTCAAGTCAATCAAAGTAAATGGTACAATAGACATGCAAAAGAGAGACAGCTCAAGGTATGAGAAAAGGTATTGCTGTTGCTACCTACTTCAGAGAATAAGCTACTGGCAAGATGGCAAGGCCCATATCAGATGGTAAGACAAGTAGGGCCTGTAGATTATGAAATTGCTCTTTCAGCAACAAAGAAAAAAAATCTTTCATATCAATCTTCTAAAACCTTGGTTGGAAAGAAAGCAAAACTTGACTTTGACCATTTTGCCTGAATTAAAGAGGGATATGGCAGAAGAAGCTTATGTTCAATTGGGAAATATAGGGTTAAATTGTGATATCCCAAGAGGTAATAATCTCGCGGCTAAGCAACATACTGATCTAGATCAAACGCTGATGAAATTTACACATGTTTTTACCAATCTGCTGGGGAAAACAGATGTAATTCAGCATGTGATAGATACTGAACAGCATTCCCCTATTAGGACAAAATGTAAACCAATTCCTGAAAAAATACAACCCATAGTAAATAAGGAAATTGAACAAATGCTAGCGTTAGGAGTAATTGAGCCTTCTACTAGTCCTTGGTGCTCCCCAGTAGTTATTGTACCTAAAAAGAATGGAGAAATCAGGTTTTGTGTTGATTTCAGGGAAATAAATCAAATTTCAAAATTTGATACATACCCCATGCCAAGAATAGATGAATTACTTAATTTACTGGTTGGAGCTAAATTTATATCTACTTTGGATTTAACTAAAGGCTATTGGCAAATTCCCTTAGAAGTGGGGTCAAAATGTAAAACTGCCTTTTGTACCTCTCGTGGCCTTTACCAATTCAGAATGATGCCATTTGGTTTGCACGGGGCACCAGCAACATTCCAACGTTTGATGGATCGTTTGTTGCAACGTCATCTAGGTTTTGCTGCTGCCTATCTGGATGATGTAGTAATTTATAGCCCCGATTGGGAGAGCCACCTAAAGCACTTAGAATTGGTGCTGGAGGAAATAGCTAGGGCAGGTCTCACCATCAATCCACAGAAATGTGTGTTAGGAACTTCAGAGACAAGGTACTTGGGATATATAGTGGGAAACGGCCAAGTGAAGCCAGAGATTTCAAAGGTAAAAGCAGTATCTGAAACGCCAGTGCCTATTACCAAGAAAAAAGTCAGATCTTTCCTTGGATTAGCTGGTTACTATCGCTGGTTTATACCACATTTCTCAGAAATTGCAGCACCTCTGACAGAATTAATTAAGAAATCGAAAAGAAACCAGGTAGATTGGACAGATGAATGTCAAGTAGCATTTGACAATTTAAAAAGGGTTTTATGTACTGAACCAGTCCTAAGTAGTCCTGATTTTTCTAAACCTTTTATTGTACAAACGGATGCATCAGATTTAGGTTTAGGAGCAGTCCTTTGTCAGGGAAAAGAAGGGGAAGAGCATCCAATTCTTTATATTAGCCAGAAATTGTTTCCCAGAGAAACAAGGTATAGTACAATTGAAAAAGAGTGCCTAGCTGTAAAATGGGCTTTAGAAACTCTCAGATACTATTTGCTGGGCAGGCAGTTTACTTTGGTTACAGATCATCATCCTCTAATTTGGATAAATAGCATGAAAGATAAAAATGCTCGCATAACGAGATGGTACTTAGCTCTACAGCCATATTGCTTCCAGGTAAAGCACCGACAAAAAACGGTTGAACAGCTCTGTTGGAGGTTTGCAGATCAGATCAGATTCCCTTCCCCCCACAGAAAGACAGACTTACTAGTCGCTATTCACTGCGACTCCAATTTCAGGCGTAAGCGATAGATCACAGTTTAGCCGATCTTGTTACAGCATGTTACAGTTTACTCTTATTAACCATATTAATTTTAAGTGCTTAATGCCATTTTTTTACCATGCACGAATATTCTTATGTCCATATCTTCGCAAGGGAATTAGTGTGAATTGTAATACTAATTAAATGACCGTGGGCACTTTCCACCCCCTCTGACAGCAGGAACATAAGCCATTCTCAGCTCAGCAGCTCATTACAATATAGGGTGTTTGAATCTTTTGCTGCCTTTTGCTGCCTCACAAAGCTTTAGAGAACTTAACATTTCTATTATCAACAAATTGTAAATACAACGTTTACATTGGCATTACTAATTTTTCACTTGAGTGTATGGAGGATTGTCAGCTGTCACTGAGAGCAGTTAATTAAATGTATTTTTTGATTCACAATCAGACAAATGCAACATAAATTGTTATCTTTGTCTTCTAAGTATCTTAATAAACTTTCAGGATAGCTTTCTCCCCGTTTAGATTTATTTTTCTTGGGATTTTGGGATCAAACGTGGAAACATTAGATTAGTAATCGTTTTATTATTTTTAAAATACATTTTAGAAAAGTGTAATCTATACCACTCGATACTTATATTAATGGAGTTTAGTTGATACTGTTTAAACTTTTAATTATTTTAAATTGTATTACAGCATTGTACACATGCTTAAAAGAGGAGAAAATGCAAGCCTTCTTAAGGTGTGAGGGTCTTCTGTTAAGAATGAAATGCTAAAATGTAACTTAGGCTCTGAATGGGTTCAATTATGATTTGGACTTGATTAAGGTCGCTGCCTTTCATCCAAAATCCTGCCTGAATCCTTCTAAACTAAAAATTAGACACGAGAAGGGGCTCTGGTGAAATTTCTCTTTTTTTTAATTTCTCTTTTTTCTTGGAAAAATATCTTACCCGCTGCAATCCGGGCACAGAAGGATTAAAAGAAGCCAGACAGGCAGGGGGAAGAGTGAGTTCTAAATAAAGAGGTATCCAGGTAACAGTGAAGGTAACAGCCGCAGGCGTGGCCTATTTAGCCCGCCAGGGTTACCCTACTCTCCCGGAGGAGGCCCACCGGGAGATAGCGCACCAGGCGTTTCTCTGGGCCCTGGCACTGACTGAGGTGCAGTGCCATGTGATGCTGGCCGCGCCGGTCCTCTTGGAGCAGGCCCTGGCTTTGGCTGAGCAGGCTGATGCCGTATTCGAGGAGACCGGTGGGCACCAACGGAGGAGTGCACAGGGAATCAGATGGGGAGGAGGAGACGCCCAGCGCGACGATGCTGGGGGAGCGACGACGGCTGGTCATCTGCCACTGCTGTGGGGAGAGGGGACACATAGCACGGGATTATCGGGCGCTGGAGCCCCGGGGACTCCAGAGGCCATCGGGAAACGGGAGTGGGGTGGCCTAAAGAGGGGAACGCCGCCCTTGAGCAACTCTACCCCCACTCTGGAAAGCCAGAAGGAGCGCTTCACCCCACCTGCTGCCGTGGGAAGGGTTGGCCACAGCCTGGGCTTATTTCTTCCCTGCATCATCGAGGGCAGACCCTGCCAGGCCCTCGTCAACACTGGTTCGACCATCACCCTGCTGCGGCCTGGTATCCTGCCTGGCACCAAGGCAACCGGACCACCAGGGCGCTCACCGTGCACTTTGGGGCTGCGAGGGTGAAACACCCCTTCTACAGTACCTTGCCCCAGTCCGTGAGGACTGTATCCTGGGGTTGGACTGGTTGCAGCAGGTGGGTGGTTGCCTTGACTTGGGCTGGCGAGAGTTGGTGGGGCAGGGGAAACGAATCAGTTTTACGGTGGGTGGGGCGGGAGGTGTCCGGGGTGTGTGGGATGACCGGAGCGGGAAGCGGAGGTGGCAGCGGCGTGTGTCGCGGGAGGTGTCCGGGGTGTGTGGGATGACCGGAGCGGGAAGCGGAGGTGGCAGCGGCGTGTGTCGCCTGGGCCTGCCAGAGCCGCAGGTGTTGGGGCGAGCGTGCCAGAGCTGACTCCTAGTACAGTGAGATAAGCTTGCCCCTACCCGGTCTGTAAGGCACTCTGTGCACTGTGGGAGGCCTTGGAGGCGAGGGACCGGGTGCTGCGCCGGGGGTGGCAGGTGCCCTCCAGCGGCGAGGTCACTGCTTGGCAGCCTCCGGCTGGCCGTGCACCGCTTGGAGAACTGCCTCACAGAGCGACCGCAACACCACAAACTGCCACCTGACCTCACCGCTGGAGGGTACCCGCCACCCCCGGCGCAGCATCCCATCCCTCATGCCCAAGTCAAGGCAACCACCCACCTGCTGCAACCAGTCCAATCCCAGGATACAGTCCACACGGACAGGGGCAAGGTAGAAGGGGTGTTTCACCCTCGCAGCCCCAAAGTGCACGTTGAGCGCCCTGGGGGTCCGGCTGCCTGGGTGCCCGGCAGGGTGATGGTCGAACCGGTGTCGACGAGGGCCTGGCAGGGTCTGCCCTCGGTAAGGCAGGGAAGGAATAAGCCAACTCTTCCCACACCCGGCAGGGTGAAGCGCTCCTTGCTTAGAATAGCAATATTATGGACAATCAATTGACAATAAATATAGAAAAGCACATATTAAATTTGGGAAATTTGGTTTCAAAAGTCCTCATATCAACGATGCCTATACTGTGTTCCTCTACAGTATGCTAATCTATTGTAGTGCATTCGCCCCCCTCTTAGGCTGCGCAAACGATCTTTTAGATTTTTATAGAGAAATAGAGGCTGTACAGTATGCGTTACAATATAAACATTTACTGTCAACTTTTAAATCAACAATTGATTTAAAGACGATCTGTCAAAGCACAATGAAACCTATTACTCGATTCTTATGGACTCCCGGTCCCGCCAGGGATTAAAAAATAACATGGAATCGTGTATCTAAAGAAATAACAGTATACAGTAACTATGTTCATGCACAAACAATAGCATGTTACATTATTAATTTGGGGGTCTTCTCTTGCCAGAAAGCTCTAAATTGCATTTTGAGTGCGGTTTTGGACTTTTTTTTTTAAATTACAACTCATAAATAAGCTGATACTGTTTAGACTTTTTTTTTAACTATTACAGCTGCACAATGTGCTTTTTCACGAAACCTCCTAGAGTAACGAAATGTCTATGTTGTACAGCTTTTCAGCTAAATACTGTATATTTATCGCTTACGCCTGACATAAGAGGTGCCTGATAAAAACCGGTTGAACAGCTCTGTTGGAAGTTTCGTGAAAAAGGAGGTTTCGTGAAAAAGCTACAGGAGTGCCAATCGTAATCGTTTTTATTTTTAATCGTTCAATGCAGATGGCTGGTGGCATGTTCCATAAGAGTACAGTAATTAAAAACCATTAATACTTTAGTTGGAGTTTAAATAAAGTTGATGTTTTATCTAGGGGCTGCTCGCTCGCCTGCATCTGAAGAGCGGCTTCTAAACTGTGAAAACATGTCTCTGTCTTTTCGTAGGGGGAAGGGAATCTGATCTGCAAGGCTCTTTGGCTACAAAAGTAAAAAGAAGGCGCTCGCTCTCTATCTCTCTCTTTTGATTATTACATCCAATAATAAAAAATGACACAATAACCATAATAACAACCAACCAACAAAAACAACCATATAAACATAATACCAACCAAAAACATAGATAACAACCACAATACAAAATCAAATATATCAAACCATTAAAGCAAAACCGTCCTCCAATTATCAACAAATCTCAATATCTTGTACGAATTATTCGTAATACAAACCAAAAATAGCCCGCAAACTCTCTCAAATTCCTCCAATTATCATAATCCCGCCCCTTATGCAAAACCAAACCCTCCTCCCATCCCAGTTTATCCGCTTTATCATAAACAAAATCCACTTCAATTTTAAACATAAAGCATTACACAAAATCAATACCTCAACACTCCATACTCAACAACGATAATTCACAAACAGCCAGAACATGTAACTCCACATTCCCAAACAGACCTCATTTCCATAACCCCGCCCCTTATGCAAAACCAACATCCCTCCCCTGTTCTCTCTCTCCGCTGGCGTTTGTAATCGTTTTTATTTTTAAATAAATTTTAGCAAAGTCATGTATTTTAAAAATCTTAAGATTTCTATATTTATGTCTTTATTTAGTGGTTTCATTAGTGACAAAGGCTAAACTTTCTTGGAAAAATGTCTTTTATGTAAACCATGTTTGCTATTAATTCATTTAGGGCTAGAATATGTTCATTGTCTTCCAATGAAAGAAGGGTTCCTTTCGCCGTAGTCGGGTTGACATTAGAAGCTTGCCACGCCCGGACTGTTACACCAATGCATTAGCATGTTAAAGCGATTTCATTGAGGAGCCTAGCTTTCTTAACTAGTACGTACTGTACTTACTTGGTTTTGGAGGGGGGGAGGTGTCTTTTGCTGGAAATCTCACCCCCTTCTACTTTGAAAATACCTGTGAAACCGGTTTAATTCGTCACAGCCAGCACTCCGGCAGAGAGGGGGGTTGTACTTGCAGTGTATCCCATACAGTTTCCCATACAGTAGATGGGAAAGCCAGAGCCAACCGCTACGCCGCCCATGTGTTATGCTCTTCCTTAATGTCTAAGCCGGAACACATCATTATATCTTATTTTGTATTTCTATAAAAAAAAATCGTTTGCCCAGCCTAACACTATTGTTGTTATTGTTTTTATCCTGTAAAGCGCTTTGAGGAGCCACCTTTAAAGGCGCCATATACAATAAAGTTCATTATTATTACTATTGTTAATTTGCTGGACAGAGAGGTGAACATTATTACGCAGAAGACAAAGATAGTGATTTACGTTGCAATGTGCATTGTGCTGCTGTAATACAGTTTTAAATAATTAAAAGTCTAAACAGTATTAGCTTTATTTATGGGTTTTTATTTATGACTTTGATGCTTAATATGTTTAGGGAGAAATGGAATACTGGTGTGTATGTTTTCTTTAAAGTACCGACACCAGCCATATACTGTATATTTATGTTCCAAAATTAATATCGTTTATGGCCTTCACACGCGTTACAGTATGCTCCTATTCTTTTTATGCTCAGCTACTAAGATTTCCCTTCAGTGGTAAAATTCCATATAAATATTCAATACTTAAACGGGCACAGTAAAGACATTAAATATACAGTACATATACATGCTGTATACAGTACACTTTACATACAGTAATATGTTTATGTTCCTAAATCAATATCTTTTATGAGCATGTGAAAGGCATGGTGAATCGGAGATTCTCAAAAATTACTGTACTTTGCGTGATTGGAAACAAATGCATGATTGCGAAATGCTGTGGTGTTACTTTTACAAAGACGGTCAATGAAATGGGTACAATCAGTGTTGGGTATTTACTTTGTAATCTGTATTGCTTTGAGATGCCACTTTTAAAGGTGATATATAAAATCAAGGCTTTAACTTGCTTTAACTCCGCAAGTCTGAGTTCTTGTGTCCGTCCTATCCGAGCATGAAAGTATTACAATATGTATCTTTATAGCAGGTGGTGTACAGCTTTTTAGTATAGATTACACTTTTCTAAAATGTATTTAAAAAATAAAAACGATTACAATCTAATCTTTCCACGTTTGATCCCAAGATCCCAAGAAAAATAAATCTAAACGGGGAGAAAGCTATGCTGAAAGTTTATTAAGATACTTAGAAGACAAAGATATCAATTTATGTTGCATTTGTCTGATTGTGAATCAAAAAACATATATTTAAACACGCATTTGCGATTTAAATCAATATAAATGTTTATATTGTAACGCATAGGTGACTATTCATTGTTATTAAAATGAGTTAAATTTGATCATGTTGTGATATTTAGAAATATAAAAGTCAATTAATTGTCCATAATATTGCTATTCTATTTTTGTTAGTACTTAGTTATGTTGTACTTTTTTGTTAGTACTTACTTAGTACAGTAAGTACTTACTGTACTTACTGTACTGTACTTAAGTACAGATGCAGCCATTCAAAATGGGTAGTATCACGCGGTATATCGCATCATTTGACGTCATGCCGGAAAGTATCCGGAATCACAGCCAGGAGGAGCCAATAAAGCTTAACCTCTCATGTACAGCATTTGAGCTTTTAAATTTAAACTGTGTATTACAGCATGTTAATCATCAGTCATTAAAAAGTTGGTATATTTTATGAAAGCAAGATTGCTCAGTTGGACAAAAGTACACAACCTACCTTTATCAGAAATATTTATGCATCAAAGCCTTTACCGAAGATATTACTAATAGTATTAATAATGAATGACTTTGGACAAGCTGTAAACTCAAAGTATTACGCTGGTCCACATTCTTTCTAACCGTCATTTTAAACAAAAATACTTTTAGTTTTTTCTTTGACAAACAGGACATTAGCTAGCCAATACGATAAAGGAATGATAAAGGAATGACTTTTTTTGCTAATTTCTTTAGCACATTTGTACAAGCACTTGGAATCTGTCCAAGCCCTACTTTGTCAGGCATTTTCTTTTACTGCAACTGACAGAAAAACTCCCTTGCTTTTAACAGAGCGTTTCTTAATTTCATAATTGATTTTTCATAAAATCAACGCTTTCTTTTCCGTATACCAGATATTATGGAACCGCTTCAGAAGGGTGTCAGCCAGTCAGATTCCAGGAATCGGTACTTTAAATAAAAAATACACACCGGTATTCCATTTCTCCCTAAATATTTTAAGCATCGAAGTCTTTAACTAACATGTGAAATAGCGTGTAAAAAAGTGGTAGTTTTAAGCTTTTCTGCTAATATAATATGGAATCGCATATCTAAAGAAATTAATAACGATATAATTATATTCATGTACTGCGACAGGGCTGTGTAGGGCTGTTTCACCTTTCTTTTCATGTGACTTCCCCAGTAGCCTACTGGTTTATGTGTCTGTTTAGTAACCCACAGGTTGTGTGTTTAAATCCAGCCGGCGTTGTGACTTTTCTTTTAACAAACATTTCTTTGAAAAAATAGAATAGCAATATTATGGACAATTAACTGACTTTTTATATTTCTAAATATCACAACATGATAGAATTTAAGTCATTTTTAATAACAACGAATAGTCACCTTCTTTCCTTCTGACAACTGTCCCTGCTTCTGCTTCCTGCTTCTATTGTGTGTGTGTGTGGGGGGGGGGGATCCCTTTAGATCTCCCTTCAGATTTAAAAGGTTATTAATCATATCTTCGGTGTCGCATCTTACCAGTGCAGCTGATCTTTTGCTGCCTGGGTCAACTATCACAAAGCTTTAGAGAACTTAACATTTCTATTATCAACAAATTGTAAATACGACGTTTACATTGGCATTATTAATTTTTCACATGGGTGTATGGAGGATTGTCAGCTGTCATTGACAGTAGACCCCCCCTCTTAGGCTGCCCAAACGATCTTTTAAATTTTTATAGAGAAATGGAAGCTGTACAGTATGCGTTACAATATAAACATTTATATTGATTTAAATCGCGTTTTGATTTAAATTGCAAACGTGTGTTTAATTATATGTGTTTTTTTTAATCATAATCAGAGAAATGCAACATAAATTGATATCTTTGTCTTCTAAGTATCTTAATAAACTTTCAGCATAGCTTTCTCATTTAGATTTATTTTTCTTGGGATTTTGGGACCAAACGTGGAAAGATTAGATTATAATCGTTTTTATTTTTTAAATACATTTTAGAAAAATGTTATCTATACTAAAAAGCTGTACACCACCTGCTATATAGATACATATTGTAATACTTTCATGCTCGGATAGGACGGACACAAGAACTCAGACTTGCGGAGTTAAAGGAAGTTAAAGCCTTTATTTTTCTTCTCCGCCACCACCTGCTAGCCTGGCTCTCCCGTGCCCCCGCCTGCCAACAAACCGCCCGTGCGCGCGCGCGAGAGAGAGAGAGATACCCAGGGGTGCAGAAGCAGGGAACTATTTACAAGGAAAACAGATACCTCCCCAGACTGTACGCCCGCTTCACTGTGGGACAGCCGCACTGGTCAGCGGCCTTCCTAAACCCTGCCCTGACCAGTTTCACTCCTGTCTTGCTCTTCCCCGTGCACCCCAGCCGGGCGCTCTTTGGCCTCTGCCCGGGGCGAATGTATATTTAGATATTTAGACCCGTTGCTTTACTGAGAGAGCGTCTGCATTTATAACTTAGGTTTTAAAATTAGTCAAGCAATATGAAGCATCTCTTTTTACTTTTAAGTTTACTTTTAAGTCACACACCAATACTCCATTTCTCCCTAAACATTTTAAGCACCAAAGTCATCACTCTCTGCGGGAGTGCTGACCGTGACGAATTAAACAGGTTTCACGGGTATTTTCAAGTGGTCGAGTCTTCAGCAGGATCAACAGAGATCAACAAAGACAACAGAAAAAGATATGTGTATAAGATACGTTCCGAGGTAAAATTCTTCCAGCACGGGGGTACCTTTAAAGTGGAGACGACGGCACTGAAATTTTTTTGGCATGCATAAAAAACAGCAATTCTATCAGTAAGCCCTAAATGAATTAATAGCAAACATGGTTTACATAAAAGACATTTTTCCAAGAAAGTTTATCCTTTGTCACTAATGAAACCACTAAAGACATAAATATAGAAATCTTAAGATTTTTAAAATACATGACTTTGCTAAAATGTATTTAAAAATAAAAATGATTACAAACGCCAGTGGAGAGAGAGAGTGCTTACTTTGTCAGCACCCAGACAAAAATACAATACTTTTAATCATTCTTAATCAGATGGTGAGAGTAAAGAGGGAGCGATAAGGTTGAAGGTGAGGAAAAAGAAGTGAAAGAGGGGGAAGCTTAATTGACTAGAACAGGGGAGGGATGTTGGTTTTGCATAAGGGGCGGGACTATGGAAATTAGGTCTATTTGGGAATGTGGAGTTACATGTTCTGGCTGTTTGTGAATTATTGTTGTTGAATATGGAGTGTTGAGGTATTGATTTTGTGTAATGCTTTATGTTTAAAATTGAGATGGATTTTGTTTATGATAAAGAGGATAAACTGGGATGGGAGGAGGGTTTGGTTTGCATAAGGGGCGGGATTATGATAATTGAAAGAATTTGAGAGAGTTTGCGGGCTGTTTTTGGTTTGTATTTCGAATAATTCGTACAAGATATTGATAATTGGAGGACGGTTTTGCTTTAATGGTTTGATATATTTGATTTTGTATTGTGGTTGTTATCTATGTTTTTGGTTGGTATTATGTTTATATGGTTGTTTTTGTTGGTTGGTCGTTATTATGGTTATTATGTTTATTGTGTCATTTTTGATTATTGGATGTAATAATCAAAAGAGAGAGAGAGAGAGCGAGCGCCTTCTTTTTACTTTTGTAGCCAAAGGGCCTTGCAGATCAGATTCCCTTCCCCCTACGGAAAGACAGACACATGTTTTCACAGTTTAGAAGTCGCTATTCAGACGCAGGCAAACAGCCCCTAGGTAAAACATCAACTTTATTTAAACTCCAACTAAAGTATTAATGGTTTTTAATTACCGTACTCTTATGGAACATGCCACCAGCCATCTGCATTGAACGATTAAAAATAAAAACGATTACGACTGGCACTCCTGTAGCTTTTTAACGAAACCTCCTTTTTCACGAAACTTCCAACAGAGCTGTTCAACTGTTTTTTATCGGGCACCTCTTATGTCAGGCGTAAGCAATAAATATACAGTATTTAGCTGAAAAGCTGTACAACGCAAGACATTTCGTTACTCTAGGAGGTTTAGTGAAAAAGCACATTGTGCTGCTGTAATAGTTTAAAAAAAAGTCTAAACAGTATCAGCTTATTTATGAGTTGTAATTTAAAAAAAAGTCCAAAACCGCACTCAAAATGCAATTTAGTGCTTTCTGGCAAGAGGAGACACCCAAATTAATAATGTAACATGCTACTGTTTGTGCATGAACATAGTTACTGTATACTGTTATTTCTTTAGATACGCGATTCCATGTTTTTTTTTAATCCCTGGCGGGACCGGGAGTCCATAAGAATCGAGTAATAGGTTTCATTGCGCTTTGACAGATCGTCTTTAAATCAATTGTTGATTTAAAGTTTGACAGTAAATGTTTATATTGTAACGCATACTGTACAGCCTCTATTTCTCTATAAAAATCTAAAAGATCGTTTGCGCAGCTTAAGAGGGGGGCGAATGCACTACAATAGATTAGCATACTGTAGAGGAAAACAGTATAGGTATCGTTGATATGAGGACTTTTGAAACCAAATTTCCCAATTTTAATATGTGCTTTTCTATATTTATTGTCAATTAGTTGTCCATAATATTACTATTCTATTTTTTCAAAGAAATGTTTGTTAAAAGAAAAAGTCATGGTGCTGGCTGGATTTGAACAGCCAACCTGGGGAGTTATTAATCCACCATGCTACCAGAACACTCACATGAAGTGTGGTGAAACAGTGTATACTATTCTTGTGTTGCAGTCCATGAATATAATTATATCGTTATTAATTTCTTTAGAAATGCGATTCCACATTATATTCCCTATTAATCAAGTTCTAAAAGTATTCTTGTTGACTCCAGTATCGCAGAAAAGCTTAAAACTACCACTTTTTATACACACGTTATTTCACATCTTAGTTAAAGACTTCGATGCTTAAAATGTTTAGGGAGAAATGGAATACTGGTGTGTATTTTTTCTTTAAAGTACCAAGACCAGCCATATACAGTTTACATACTGTAATACTGTATGTTTATGTTCCAAAATTAATATTGTTTATGGCCCTCACAGACGTTATGCTCCTATTCTTTTTATGCTCAGCTACTAAGATTTCCCTTCAGTGGTAAAATTCCATATAAATATTCAATACTTAAACGGGCACAGTAAAGACATTAAATATACAGTACATATACATACTGTATACAGTACACTTTACATACAGTAATATGTTTATGTTCCTAAATCAATATCTTTTATGAGCATGTGAAAGGGATGGTGAATCGGAGATTCTCAAAAATTACTGTACTTTGCGTGATTGGAAACAAATGTGTGATTGGATTAACGAAATGCTGTGGTGTTACTTTTACAAAGACGGTCAATGAAAAAAAGAATGTGGACCAGGGCAATACTTTGAGTTTACAGCTTGTCCAAGGCCATTAATTATAAATACCATTAGTAATATCTTCGGTAAAGACTTTGATGGCGACAGCTCAAATATGAGAGGTTGAGCTTTATTAGCTCCACCTTGCGGAAATTCCGGATACTATTATTTTACTTGCGGTACCACATGGTATAATGCGGAACTATGCGAGAATTTACGGTATTAATACCGTAACTTGCGGTAAATCACATCAAGCGCACCGCAAAATAATGTGGTATCGCCCGCTTGTTTTGAATGGCTGCCTCTGTACAATACAGTTTACATACAGTAATATGTTTATGTTCCTAAATTAATATCGTTTATGACCTTCAGATGCGTTATGCTCCTCTTCTTTTTATGCTCAGCTACTAAAATTTCCCTGTAGTGGTAAAATTCCATATAAATATTCAATACTAAGCGGATTAAAACATGCACAGTAAAGAGATTAAATGATTAAATCTTTTCACTACCGACCAATGCACCACGAGTGCCCCTGTCGGTCATTTTGGCCAGCCAATCACTTACCCCTGTAGACTGCAGTGGCTTGTGGGTAGTTGCGTGCGGTACGGGTTTGTACCGTGCATTTTGAATGGCTGCATCTGTAGTGTAGCTCAAATCATCACAGTAGTACACTTTCCTTGGAAATGTCTGCATCAATTTAACGGGCTCTCCTGCGATTACATGTGTGGCGTAATGGCTTAAGTGTGTGCCTTGCATGCCTGAGGGTGGGGGTTTGATTCCAGCTACCACCATGAGATTTCTTTTAAGAAATAAACATTTCTTTGAAAAACTAAAATAGCAAATATTATGGACACTATATTGACATTTTTGATATTTCTAAATAACACAACATGTTCAAAAATAAGTTATTTATTAATAACAATGAATAATTTCAAAGACTATATTGAATATGTTGGTATTTCTAAATATCATAAAACGTTCAAAGTTCACATCCTTGTTAAAAAAATCATGACATTCTCATCCAATCTAAGGTTTGATGTTTTTTTTATTTTGAAACCATGATCTTGACAAACTCGCGACACAGAAGATATTAATAATCTAGTGCGTTCAGGCTCACATGGGTATGCACCCTACACTGCTTGGGGTTTGAACCTGAGCCTCTGGCATTACTCAACAGGGAACCAGCCAATTGAGCTAAAGGGAGATACTCTCTCATTATGGCGGCTCAGGTCCCTGCTATTCACAGGGAATTGCAGTGACATCATCACGCTGGAAGCCGGCTGGCACAACCTGTAATTAGAGTAACCTTTTTAAATTTCTGCATTCCCATGGTCATATGCAGGTTGTTGTCACAAACTTGTATTGAGCAGTATTTCCCGCATTTGTGAACGTATGTACACAGCGGTCCAGCAGTGTTCTAGTTAGGTCATAGTTATGCATTGATGAAAAACCTGAGGTTTACAAAAAGAGAATTAGCTCACTGATAGTTTTATGTAGAGGCTGTGAACATTTTTAAACGTCGAAGTTTTTAAAGTTTGTTTGGTTTGAAAACTTTGTGTTTCCCTTGTGAAGATATGGACATAAGACTGTGCGTGGTCAAAAAAATGGTGTGAAAACAACAAAGTGAAGGCTGTGAAAACATTCACAACGTACTTTATATACAAAGCAAGTGTTTTTGTAACTCTAGGAGGTATTGTGAAAACGCCACAGGCGTGCCAAAATCACTTTAAGCTAACTTTACCGCAGTCAGTTTTCACAAACTCCTCTTATAAAAATACCTATTTATGAGACGCAATGCATTATGCATCAGTTGAAGCCTTCTGAAGTCTCTCAAAAACATAAAAATGTAACATAATATTGTGTGGCACGATGGGAAACCGATTATTTTAATTTTAAGAAAATAAAAAATAGGAAACAATAACGTGTGTGCCTTAAATAGACATTGCATGGTTTTAAAACCCATAAAAACTGGTTTAGTTAAAAACACGAAATCCACAAAAAACGGGTGATTTTTCTTCCTTGTGATCATCTTAGAATCTTTGTGTAAGCTATAAGTTTTTTTAAAACTTTTAAATTAAACATTTTAAACACTTTAATTTTGTAAATGCAACACGCATTTCTTGCAGATACAGTCCAATCTCATTCTCCTGTCTTCCCCTGTTTTGAAACAAATCAGCATATGATTGAGATAACAGTGCACCGCCCACTGAGCTCTGTCAGAGAAGAGGCGGCACCGATTGTATTTCTACTGTTATGTCACAGTTCAATATTTTATATACATCTGTTGTAACAGACAAATAAGTTCTGGATCCCGAGATTAAGTTAAACAGATGAGTTTTATTGCATGCAAGGAACAATAAAACAGAAGTATTGTTCAAAGTGCCGGTACAAAACTTCAAGTTTATATAGACGTAGCTCATTACTATGGTAATGGGGGGAGGTCACGGTGCTCGGACAGTTCATAGACTTTGGCCAAATGGTCAGTGTTAGGTTTCCTTCCTTGGGAAGGAGGGTTTCTAGCTGGCATCTGGAATCCTTATCAGTTATCCCCCTTTCCTGCCATAACTCTAAGCCTAGAATGTCTTGTGTCACAACACGTCCAGTCCTTGTGCAAAAAGGATTCAGTTAACCCCTTCTTCACATCTTATATCTTTCTTCATTCCCCCTTATAAAATATGACATATGTCGTTGTCGTTTTTTACACATACAAGGTCAGGGCAGATCTTTCCTTTCTAGGTGTACAGGCATGCATTACCATGGCATTGTGCGTTCCACGGTTACAGCAAGATGTGATTAATGTCTTTGTACAAGTGATGTTTACAATTATACATATAAACAATACTAATCCTACAAATAAATATTGTAATAAAGTTCCACCCCAGGACCCAAATGCAGACCTCAGCCATGTGGAGATCTATCATCAGGATCTTGGAATAGCAATATAGACCCAACTCTGATTATTATCTGTGGCTGATAGATATGACAACTCCAACAATGTATTGATACCACATTCCCCAGTAATGTTCCTCAGGCCTAACAAGCACACTGCTGGCCCACTTTAAGAAGCCTCAGACACAGAAACAGTAACAACATCATTCTTTCTTTCTGTTCACTCAGTCTCTGGTGTGGTGGCTCGGTGACAGTGCGATGCGTGGATCCAGTGATCTCATCCTGTCACTCAGATGGTCGGTAGTCAGTAGAACTTGATATGGTCCCTCCCCAGCAGGGTTGCAATGTCTGGCAGGGTATCTCTTCTTCACCCACACCCACTCGCCAGGTATCACGTCCTATCTTCCCTTTACTGGAGGTCCCCAAGCATCCAGCACCTGTTCACGAGCCCTGTGCACCGCTTCAGTTAACAACCTATAATAATGTAACAGAGAATTAGTTAGCAAATTTAACAATCTGTTAGCCAGATTTGGCCCTCCAGGGAGTTTCATTGGATTGATGATCTCAAAGGCTCAGTCTCACAGTTCCGTTTGCTCCAGCCCGCAGACTGCACAGGACCACAGGTAGAGCATCTACCCACGGTGTTCCTTCAGTTGATATTTCGGTCTTTCAGAGTTCCATCCGTTCCACCATCCCCACAAACTGTGGGTGATGGGGGCAATGTAAATTCCACCTCACTCCCAGTGAGGCGATTACAGCCTGACACACCTTCCCAGTGTAGTATGTCCCTAGATGAATCCAAGTGGCAGGGCAGTCCCCACCAAGGCATTATCTTTGTCATCAAATGTTTGTGAGTTACAGAGGTAGTGGCCTCAGCCCACCAGGTGAACAGCTTCACCATCGTTAAGTGTCCAGTGTTTCCTTTACATCTCGGCAAGCTAAAATAGTCAATTCGCCAGTGCATGACAGTTCCCTCAGGGGCTGCCCTTCTGAGCCATCACACCGGCATCTGAGCTGTAGTTGAGTTCCTTTGCCAGGCATCACATCGAAATACAACATCAGTGGCTACTGCTTTAAACCCAGTCCCTACCCAGTTTCGGGACAACCAGCGCACCATTTGACTCACACCTTGGTATTTGATGGCATGAATTTGTCGGGCTACAAAGGGCTTTAGCCTGTGAGGGCATGCAGGGTGTCCGGTGTGCTGGCAGCCCCATACCCCATCATCATGCAGCCCCACATTCTTTTCTAATGATGTCTATTTTTCTGCTTTAGAGGCCTCAGCCTGAATGTCCTGTAGCTGACCCTTTTTCACCAACAGAGGTTTCACAGGGGTCTCAGGCTCCTGCTCTCCCAGGGCTGCTCGCCTGACATCTGCATCTGATTAGTTATTCCTTCAAGTTGCTGGAATTATTTCTTTATTGTGTCATTTATACTTAACCACAGCTACTTCAGTCGGCAGCAGCAAAGCTTCTAATCAGTTCAGAGACAAACCCAGTATTCTTAACTGGAGTCCCTGCCGTAGTGAGAGAATCCTATTTCTCCACAGCCCTCCAGAACTGTGGCATACGTACGCCAAATACATACTGTATATAAATATAAATTGTTAACGTTTTCCTTTAGCATATTTACAATCTTCAATCAGTGCTCTAAACTGGCTTGCTGCGCTGGGGCAGTGGAGGGGCATTTTTCCGATAGTTAGCACATCGAATTCTGTCATACCAGCTCAGCCTGTTCTCTGTTCTCCCTCATGCACCAGAGAGGACCCATCAGTAAACAGTTTTACATCTTCTTAAATCTTCACGGTCCCCTACCCTTTGGCTACAGCATCTAATGGTCCCGAATAGTATCCCACCGGGGTGCCTACCTCCATGACCTTGCCTACCTCCATACAAAGGAATGGTTGATCCATCTGAGAAAACCCCAGTCTCAGCACCTGTAAAAGAGCTTGTTTCAAATTATTACAGGCAGCTTTTGCTGCTGGAACAAAGGCAATCCTGCTCTTGAATTGCACTCCCCCCTTAAGCAGATCTCTTAAAAGTTATGCTCATCCCATAAAAACATTCCACCCTGTTAAAATTACACAGTCCTAGCCACACAAGGGCCTTATCAGAACTGCTTAATATTAGAAACTCTAAAACCTGAAGCAGCTCAGACTTGTGGGTTTCCTTGTCAGAGGAAGCACTCAGAATATCATCAACATACTAAGTGATCACAGAGGTCAGTTGTAGCCATGTGATACCCTGTTATGTATAGTCATTCCTTGTAATGCTGCATAACATCCCAGCCCAATAGATCTGGGATGGAACCACCCACATCCGGGTGATAAGTGCACGTCAATGTTAAAATCAATGTTAAAATCTAGTACTCAGCAAGTAAACCTCGCTGCCCCAATTCTTCTGTGGCCTCCTGCCATCTCCCCATGTATAGTACTCTATAGATAGATAGATAATACTTTATTAATCCCATAGGGAAATTGATGTGTTACAGCAGTCCAGCCCAAGACAAGCAAAAACAGAATAGTTATAAAACAAAAGACAACAAAATAAATAAATAAAAAATAAATACATAGGTGTGTGCAAAATGTAATGATCATAGTCACTGTAAAACCAATAAAAGATGTGCAAAATGTGCATAGGTTTATACAGACTGATTGTCCAAAAAGTACAATGGAGCAAACATGCTGTCCATAGACGAGCAAATGAAGGGCTAACAGTCCTAGCCTAGGGCAGCGTTATACACCCTGACAGCCGCCGGGAGGAAAGACCTGCGGAAATGTTCCCTTGAACTCCGTAGCTGGAGCAGTCTGTTGCTAAAAGTGCTCCGCTGCCCAGTAACAGTCCCATGAAGCGGATGAGAGGTGTTGTTCATGATGGATGTGAGCTTGGTCAGGATTCTCCTCTTAGCCACCACCTCCATGGGGTCAAGGCTCATCCCCAACACAAAGCCAGCCTTCTTGATAAGTTTATTGAGCCTATTTGCATCTTTTGTCATGATGCTGCTGTCCCAGCACACAACAGCGTAGAAGATGGCCGCCGCCACCACTGATTCATAAAAAATGTGTAGCAGTGTACCATACACACCAAAGGACCTGAGCCTCCTAAGAAAATAGAGTTGGCTCTGACCTTTCTTGTACAGGTGTTACCAGACCACTCCAGCTTATCATCCAGGTGTACCCCTAAGTACTTGTAGGAATGTACGCCCTCTATGTCCTCACTCTGGATGGAAACAGGGTTCAGCGGAGACTTATTCCTTCGAAAGTCAAAGATCATTTCTTTGGTCTTGCTGGTGTTAAGCTGGAGATGGTTAAGATGACACCACTCCACAAAGTTGGTAATCAAGCTCCTATATTCCTCCTCCCTCCCCTCTCTAATACACCCCACAATTGCAGAGTCAACCGAAAACTTCCGCAGATGACATGTCTCAGAGTTGTACCTGAAGTCAGAGGTGTAAAAGGTGAACAGGAATGGAGCAAGGACAGTCCCCTGTGGAGCCCCAGTACTGCTAACAACCTGTTCGGACACACAGCTCTGTAGCCGTACATACTGTGGCCTGCAGGTCAGATAGTCTATAATCCAGGACAGCAGGGGAGTGTCCACCTGCGCCACCCTTAGCTTATCTCTCAGTAAAGGTGGATGGATGGTGTTAAAAGCACTGGAGAAGTCAAAGAACATAATTCTCACAATGCTCCCCGTCTTCTCCAGGTGAGAGTTAGCTCTGTGTAGCAGACAGATGACTGCATCCTCCACTCCCAAGTGTGACCGGTAGGCGAACTGCAGGGGGTCCAGTGCTGTACTCACCAGGGTTCTGAGGTGGTCCAGTACAAGCCTTTCCAGAGTTTTCATTAGGTGTGATGTAAGTGCCACTGGTCTGTAGTCATTCAAGACTTTAGGGTGCCCCTTTTTGGGTACTGGCACCAGGCAAGATGTCTTCCAGAGCATCGGAACCTTTTCTAATCTCAGGCTGGAGGTTGAAGATGTACTGCAGCACTGAACCCAGTTGGTCCACACAGATCTTTAGCACCCTGTAGCTGACACCATCAGGACCTGCTGCCTTCCCTGCATGGAGTCTCCTCAACTCCCTTCTGACCTGGTCAGCTGTGATGGATAGGCCGTGGAGGGCAGGGGAAGATGGAGTAGGAGTAGGAGGGATCTCATGATGGGGTGACTGAGGACATGAAGAGGGTGTCTGGGGTGAAGGCCTGTGAGGTGAATGGATAGTGGACCCTGTATTGAATCTGTTAAAGAAAAGATTCAGCTCATTGGCCCCCTCCAGGCCTCCCTCACTCTGTTGGCTGCCGGACAACTTGTATCCGGAGATCTTCCTCATGCCATTCCACACTTCTCTCACATTGCTCTCCCTCAGCCTGTCCTCCATTTTCCTCCCATAAGCCACCTTGCTCTCCCTAACTGTCACCTTCAGCTCTTTCTGTGCTCGCTTCAGCTCCTCCTTGTCACCTGCCTGGAAAGCCCTCTTTTTCCTATTTAGGATGGCCTTCAGATCACCGGTGACCCAGGGTTTATTATTGGAGAAGCAGCGCACTTTCCTGGTGGGCACTGCACCGTCAACACAGAAGTTTATGTAGTCAGTAATGCAGTGGGTAAGACCATCAATGTCATCTCCATAAGGCTCACAGAGTATCTCCCAGTCCGTTGTTTCAAAACAGTCCATTAGTGCATCATTAGCCTCAGCTGACCACCTCCTCACTGTCCTGGTGGTTACTGGTTGCTGTAGTACAAGAGGCTTGTACAGAGATAGGAGGTGAACAAGGTTGTGGTTAGATCTGCCGGGGGGGGGGGGGGAGCTGTAGGCATTCTTGACATTAGCATACAGCAAGTCCAAAGTCTTGTTATCTCTAGTAGGGCATTTAACAAACTGACTAAAAGTAGGCAGGGTAGAGGAAAGCGAAACATGATTAAAATCGCCAGTTATCAAGGACATGGCTTGTGGGTGATGAGTCCGTAGTCCGGCTATAACAGTGTGTATGACGTCACACGCTGAGGCTGCATCGGCAGAGGGCGGGACATGTACCAGCACAACAATAACCTGCGAGAACTCCCCAGGGAGGTAATATGGCCGCAGGCTAACTGCTAGTAGCTCAATGCCCAGGGTGCAGAGCTGTTCTTTTACAGTAATATGATTAAAGTTACACCATCTGTTACTCACAAACACTGCTAGCCCTCCTCCTCTCTTTTTACCTCTCTCCTTGATTTTCCGATCCGCACGCACCATCTGAAAACCCTCTATTGTAGCGTTAGCGTCGGGAACCAGTTCGTTCAACCAAGTCTCTGTGAAGCACATAATAGAAGACTCACGATATTCCCACTGGCTCCTCGTCAGCGCCACTAGCTCCTCCATCTTGTTGGCAAGAGATTGTACATTCCCCATTATGATGGAGGGTAAAGAAGGTTTGTATCTCCTTTTTTTAGCCCGATATGTTGCTCTGGATCTACAGCCTCTACTCCGTTGAATTAGTTCTCTGGGGATCTCTAATCGCTCACTCGAGAACACTGCCGGCTTCTGTAACATGAAGAGCTGGTCTCTGGTGTAAACAAAAGAGCCCGGTTTGCTCGTAGTACACACCGATTTAAAAAGTTGCTCAGAGACCGTCATGGCTCCGAGAGAGAAACAAAACACAGAAACAAAAACAAAAGTAAATGATATCCCAAACTAAAACTAATGTAACTACTGGTAGTAACAACAAAAAGGACACACAAATCACAAACTAACTGGAGCTGCTGCAACAGGCTGCCCCACTCACGGCGCCATATTGTATAGCACACTGTTGAACAGCGAAGTGAGACAAGCATGACAGTTGCGTTCCAGTATCCCATAACAGAGAAACTGACACACCATTTACAGTACAGTTTAGGTTTAACTCCTTTTGTGCACTACAGTGGGACAGACTTAGGGAGGCTACAAGGGATTTACCGGCTATAATCTTTAGGTAAACAGATCTCTCAAAAGACTGTTTATTCTCCCCAGACAAAGCTCTTAGCAGGGTGATAAATTTTTCTCTGTCCTTCCCTGTCAGTTGAACCACAGGGCAGGTCCCTGCTTACTTCATCCTGCATGAGCTTTCTGCAGTTTCTCTTAAAATGACGTGTATATTCTTGTTTACACTAATTGTAAACCAGAGATTCCCCCCGGTCAGCCTGTCTATTTTGTTTCTAAGATTTATCCAATTTCTGTGGAATACACCCCATGTGAACTGATCGCACCTTCGTGTACATATTTCTCCCTATCTTTCGATAGAGATTATCTAGTTCTGCAAATTTCACAGTGTTATCTGCCAGTCATGATTCTAAATCTACAGCATTTCAGCGATATCTGGTTTCAAGCCATTCAAATAATTCCAATTTTTGTTACCGATGAGGAATCACCCCTGTACTTCAATTTCTGTTTCTACTAATTGTATATAAACACAAAAACTGTTTATCTAACTCATTTAGGTCCATCTGTACTGTACTTATATGTTTCAGACACTCTTATATATTCTGGTCACTTTATGTTGCTTTTCATCATTTGCTTTCATCAAGTCTCTTTAGTTAAGTCCCTAGCCAGTCCGGCTGGCTAAACACACTCGCACCGTCATTTACTATACCGAAACTCACAGTTACGCACTGCGCTCTTTTATACCCACACATGTACGTGCCGGCACACATATTCATAAAACACATACAAATCAAGAATATATTTTTTTTTCGTACTACGATGCGCTGTATTTTGTTTCACTTCTACATGTATGTTTTTTTTAACACCATAACTTCTCATAAACACGACATCACTTATTCCACTATCCGTCTGTTTATTCTTTCAATACTGCTCAGACACTTTCCGACAGTCCTGCTCAGACCAAACACCGTCTGACAGTCTGTACCCCTTTTTAGCTTTTGATCCTCCTACGCAGCCTCTTTTAGCTTTTGTTCTAGTTCCTCTTCTTTGTAGCAAGTAAAGTATCTTTTCTTTCATTTAATACTTTCGGGTTTTTTTTCTCCCGTAAACACACTTTTTTATCACATTCTGATTTCTCTTTTGTGTTTATCTGCTACCACAGGTGCTGGTCGCACACCAGGGCTGCAGCTGCATCCTTGTGTTTATGCCAATACTCATATGCTTTCTTACAGGCATCTTTGCCCCAAACTCCCTCGGATAATCTCAACTTCTTCCTATACTTTTTCAACCACCCAGTTAGCACACATGTTCGGTTTCTTGAAGAGTTACTTTGTCGTGTGTGAGGTAACAGCTCATAGGCGGATGCTTTTACTTGGAAATCCTGTGCATTCCTGCACTTATGCAACTAAGGGCATCTGTTACCTCCAGATCTAAATGCCTCTCAGAGTCTTTAGAGAGGACTTACTGTTCACAGGTAAGAAACGAGACCTCGAGGACTCCCTTCCTGGATCAGTAATTCACCATCCCCAGAACACCAGCATTGCGGCTTTTGCCCCGGGGTGGACTTACACACTGGGATCCAGCCAGAGCTATCCTCAGATCTCAATGTCCTTTAAATCCTGCTACTTAGTGCTTTGCTCTTTTATTATGAGGTGTGTTTATGTTAGTGTTGTGCATGTGTGTATGTTCACAAACAAGGAAAACACATAAAACATACAGATATCATCTACTTCTCTCCTGTTCCCCTTAAAACAAAAAACTCAAGGTATAGCTCATCTCAGGACTCCTGCGCGCAATTAAGGCCAAACCAGTCCTGAGCCTCAGAATTCCTGTGCGCAATTAAGGCCAAACAAGTTCTGAGCTCCGTGGTAAAGGTCCAAACCCATTAAAAAAAACTCCACGCGCAATTAAGGCATACTCCAGTTTTGAATGCCTGAGCACAATACTGTGGCTCGTCGCCTGCCAGACCAAATTCTGGGCTTACAGCCAACCACCCATTATATACACCGGTGTCTTCCCAGGGCCAGAGGTATCCAGAAACTCACGTTTACTCCATCATCTCGGGCAATCCTCGCAGGGAGCAGAGACTTCCCAATCGGTCAGTCAAGAGAGTCGGGACTTTTAATAAAAGAGGAGTCCTTACCTCTTAGTAGTGTGCGCGCTGACCGTCTCTCCTGCTGATGGGAAGTTCTGCGCCTTCTGGAGAACCCTGTTCGTGATCCCGAGATGAAGTTAAACAGATGAGTTTTATTGCATGCAAGGAACAATAAAACCGAAGTATTGTTCAAAGTGTCAGTACAAAACTTCCAGTTTACAGATGCAGCCATTCAAAATGCACGGTACAAACCCGCGGTACGGTGAACTACCCACAAGCCACCGCAGGGCACCGCGGTAAGTGATTGCAGTGTATACAGTACACGTGTTATGCTCTTCGTTAATGTCTAAGCCGGAACACATCATTATATCTCATTTTGTATTTCTTAAAAAAAAAAATCGTTTGCCCAGCCTAACAGTATTGTTGTTATTGTTTTTAACCTGTAAAGCGCTTTGAGGAGCCACCTTTAAAGGCGCCATATCCAATAAAGTTAATTATTATTACTATTGTTAATTTGCTGGACAGAGAGGTGAACATTATTACACAGAAGACAAAGATAGCGATTTACGTTGCATTGTGCATTGTGCTGCTGTAATACAGTTTTAAATAATTAAAAGTCTAAACAGTATCAGCTTTATTTATGGGTTTTAAATAAAGGCGATTTAAACGCGATTTAAATCAATATAAATGCTTATATTGTAACGCATAGGTGACTATTCATTGTTTTTAAAATGACTTAAATTCGATCATGTTGTGATATTTAGAAATATACATTTGTTTGGTGCGAGTGAGGTTTTATTTAATCTCTGAGCTATACTGATTCTTATGGAAGCCAGTTTCCGCCAGGGAGTAAAAAAAAAACACACTATGGTATTCTCTCCGATGCAGTGCGGTTAAAAACATATCTCTGATGCTGTTCCTAAATGAATATCGTTTATGACGATCAGACGCTTTATGCTCCTTTTCTTTTTTCCAGTGGATTGAACAGGGAGAGGCATTTCATGATGTACTTTTCACTGATGAAACAACAGTGGCTCTGGAACAGTTTTCAACCATGTCGTTTTATAAAAAGGGAAGATATGTATGCATTACTGAAGCTAAAAGTTTAGCCTTTGTCACTAATGTAACCACTAAATAAAGACATATAGAAATCCCTACGTTACAGACTGTATATGGCTGGTATTGATAGTTTAAATAAAAAATACACACCCGTATTCCACTTTCTCCCTAAACATTTTAAGCATCAGAGTCTTACATGTGGTTATTTCGGAAACGTTTGTACGTGCTCCTTCTGACCATGTTACTTACGGGTTGCAATTTAAAAAAAGTCAAAAACCGCACTCAAAATGCAATTTAGAGCTTTCTGGCAAGAGGAGACACCCAAATGAATAATGTAACATGCCACTGTTTGTGCATGAACAAGGTTATACTGCTATTTCCTTATTTCCTTAGATACGCGATGCCTGTCTGTCCTGGCTGTGCTCTCTCGCTCTCTCTCTCTCTCGCCCGCCCTCCCTCTCTCTCTCTCGCTCGCTCGCCCTTCCCCCCCTCTCTCTCTCTCTCTCAATTCAATTCAAGGTGCTTTATTAGCATGACAGATGGGTACAATCAGTGTTGGGTATTTACTTTGCTTTGAGATGCCACTTTTAAAGGTGATATATAAAATAAAGGCTTTAACGTGCTTTAACTCTGCAAGTCTGAGTTCTTGTGTCTGTCCTATCTGAACCCGAAAGTATTACAATATGTATCTTTATAGCAGGTGGTGTACAGCTTTTTAGTATAGATTACACTTTTCTAAAATGTATTTAAAAAATAAAAACGATTACAATCTAATCTTTCCACGTTTGATCCCAAGATCCCAAGAAAAATAAATCTAAACGGGGAGAAAGCTATGCTGAAAGTCTATTAAGATACTTAGAAGACAAAGATATCAATTTATGTTGCATTTGTCTGATTGTGAATTAAAAAACATATATATTTAAACCTGCGTTTGCGATTTAAATCAAAACGCGATTTAAATCAATATAAATGTTTATATTGTAACGCCTAGGTGACTATTCATTGTTATTAAAATGACTTAAATTCGATCATGTTGTGATATTTAGAAATATAAATTTGTTTGGTGCGAGTGAGGTTTTATTTAATCTCTGACTCAGGGAAACGTTTCATTTTTTCAAAGAAATGTTTGTTAAAAAAAAAGTCATGGCTCCAGCGGGATTCGATCACAGACTGTGTGACATGGGAGTCAGGAACCTAACCCACAGCGCCACCAGCAAGGTCACATACAGAGTGCTGAAAAAGCACTACAGAAACATTATCAACAGACAATGTACAGCGTGTACTATTCTTGTGTTGCAGTACATGAATAGAATTATATCGTTATTAATTTCCTTAGATACGCGATTCCATATTATATTCCCTTTTAATCAAATTTTAAAAGTATGCTTGTTGACTCCGGTATCACGTTAGTTAAAGACTTCGATGCTTAAAATGTTTAGGGAGAAATGGAATACTGGTGTGTATGTTTTCTTTAAAGTACCGAGACCAGCCATATACTGTATGTTTAAGTTCCAAAATTAATATCGTTTATGGCCTTCACAAGTGTTACAGTATGCTCGTATTCTTTTTATGCTCAGGTACTAAGATTTCCCTTCAGTGGTAAAATTCCATTTAAATATTCAATACTTAAACGGGCACAGTTAAGACATTAAATATACATATACATACTGTATACAGTACAGTTTGCATACGGTAATATGTTTATGTTCCTAAATCAATCTATTTTATGAGCATGTGAAAGGCATGGTGAATCGATTCTCAAAAATTACTGTACTTTGCATGATTGGAAACAAATGCGTGATTGCGAAATGCTGTAGTGTTACTTTTACAAAGACGGTCAATGCAAAAAAGAATGTGGACCAGGGCAATACTTTGAGTTTACAGCTTGTCCAAAGTCATTCATTATTAATACTATTAGTAATATCTTCGTTAAAGACTTTGATGGCGACAGCTGAAACATGAGAGGTTGAGCTTTATTAGCTCCACCTTGCGGAAATTCCGGATACTATTATTTTACTTGCGGTATTATAGGAGAATTTACGGTAACTCGCGGTAGACTGCGTAAAGCGCACCGCAAAATAATGCGGTATCGCCCGCTCATTTTGAATGGCTGCATCTGTATATAGCCCTTTTCTGCCGCTTCTGACGTAGCTCATTACTATAGTAATGGGGGAAGGTCACGGTGTTCGGACAGTTCACAGACTTTGGCCAAATGGTCAGTGTTAGTTTTCCTTCCTTGGGAAGGAGGGTTTCTAGCTGGCATCTGGAATCCTTATCAGTTATCCCCCTTTCCTGCCATAACTCTAATGTCTTGTGTCACAAGAAGTCCAGTCCTTGTGCAGAAAGGATTCAGTTAACCCCTTCTTCACATCTTATATCTTTCTTCACATCTAAATAAAGTCAGGCGTCAGGTGCATAAACTATAAGTAATCAATAGTATTAAAATTCACACTGTGATAAATTGTTGCACTTCCACATCTTGTAAAAACATTAATTTGCAAGACTGTGTTCAAACATACGGTATATCTGACTCAAAAAAACAGGGTTCACTTTTGTTCTGTCACTCCCTACTCTCTTTCACCCACTGCGATTCGGACACAGAATGGTTAAAAATGGGAACAGGTGAGGCAGGAAGAGGGAGGAGGGAAGCATCTTCCCACCTCTATGACTAAAAAAAGTATCAAAGAGAAATGGCTTGAGCAACATACAGAGCTTCCTTGTAGAAAAATTTTCACCTTGAACGTTTGCCCACCAGCTAACACACAGAAGCAAACTGAATACAAAAAGTATTTGCAAGAATAGTGATTACAAACATTAAAAAACATACTTGCTTTATACTGTTATACTGTACAGTGTATTAAAAAACTCTATGGTCACTACACTGTGAGTAATACTGCCCACTAAACTTCTTTTCCACAATTTCACGGGGTCAAGGTCACGTAGCTGATTCACAGCTGGATACAATTTTTTTTATGCACAAATTCAGCTATTTGTCAACATGTTTACTTAAACTATCCATCTCAGTAATCTCACTGTATTAGTCTCACTGAACGCCCCAGTGCTCACTCCCAGTAAAATAAAAAAAAACTGTTTTCTCCATTGTCACCTCACACCAGGGGGGAAGGAAAAGAGATTGTGGTCATTTTTTCACTGACAGACAAAGTTGATTAAAACTCATTTCAAGGGTGTGGTGTGTTAACTCTGCTTAACAGAGCTGCTTGTAAGAGCAAGATGACTTGCTTCTCAATCAAATAAAGCTACAGTACAGACAGGTTTTAAATTCTTCAAGCAAAATTAGCTGTTTGTCAAAATCTTCTACTTTACAAGCAGTACACAACTTCTCAAAAGGTACCTCTTGTCTCTTGTGCAAACTCAACAAAGGTTTATTTTTTTAACATTCTGATATTTGAACGGTATGCCTCAGGGACTCATTACAGTATTGTAGCAAATACAATAAACGCAGGAAAATCAAAATACTTCCCTCCCTCCCAGCCAGGTATCGCTGCCCGCTGTTCCAAAGGTGTATGGTTTCAAAGTATGTGTGAAATATCTTTTCTTACTGCCAGCGCTGATGTCATTGCCATTCCCTGTGAATAGCAGGGACCTGGGCTGCCAGACTGATAGGAGATCTACTGTTAGCTCAACTGGCTGGTTCCCTGTTAAGTAAAGCTGGAGGCCCGGGTTCTGATCCCCCAGCAGTGTAGGGCGCATACCCACATGAGCCCAAAAGCACTACATTACTAACAGTTTCTTCCGTGTCGCATCAACATTAGAATGTTCTTTTTAACAAGTGTAAAAAGAGGCGATACACAACGTGTCTCCTCTATTTCTCTTCAGTTTACAGAGAGAAATTCCGCAAGAGCCTCACAACATTGTCCAATAATACTCTTCCTGTGTCTAATTTTTAGTTTAGCAGGATTTGCACGATAAGCAAATTGTTTAATGGGGATGACATTACCCACGTCTATATCACTGTACAACACTTCTTTGAGTCAGGAATGCCATACCATCTCTTTTGGATTTAAATCTGGGGATTCAGCTGGAGTTTTCACCCTGTTTTCACAAGTTGTCTCTTGTTGGCTTCCTGTTTCTTTTCATCTTCATTATTTGGTGTGAGAGAATTTCTCTTTGATTTTGGTAAGTCCGTCTCCTTACCAAAGCTATAGTGCAGTAAGTTGTCTGTCCTGACAAATGGTACAGATAAACATGTACTATACTGACAAGCTAATATCTGAAGAGGACTTCACAGCCGAAACATTGGGTTTTATCTCTTCTCTTTTCAGCATGGAATAAACCTATTACTGTAACTACTGCATGATTTCTTTATCCGTTTCAGCTAAATGAGGGGAATTAAATCAGTCAGAATCTCAGAGTGCCAATTGTAAAAATAACCCTTCTTCCTTCATGTTTTTAATTTAAAGAATTACATGAAGAAAGTCTGTAATGTAGGGCGCCCTGAACACGTTTGTCAGGATCATGGTTTCAAAATAAAAAAAAACATCAAACCTTAGATTGGAGGAGAACGTCATGATTTTTTCACTAGGATATGAACTTTGAATGTTTTGTGATATTTAGAAATACCAACAAATTCAATATGGTGTCGGTAATATTTTTTATCATTAATAACAACAGTAGTGGCAGTACAGTAGCAGTTTGAAATTATTCATTGTTATTAATAAATCACTTAGCTTTGAACATGTTGTGATATTTAGCAATATCAAACATGTCAATATAGTGTACATAATATTTGCTATTTTAGTTTTTCAAAGAAATGTTTATATGTTAAAAGCAATCTTATGGGAATCACGGTCTCAGGCTCACAAGGCAGACGCTTAAGCCATTACGCCACACAAGTAATCAAGTGGGAATAAGTTAAACTGATGCAGGCATTTCCAAAGAAAGTGTACTACTGTAATGATTTGAGCTACAATATATAAATATAATTATATCATTATTAATTTCTTTGTATACGTGATTCTATATTATATTCCCTATTAATACAATTCTAAAAAGTATGTGTTTTTTACTGCGATAACGAGCGTAAGTTTTCACAGAAATGGTTTAAACATTATAACTTTTTACAAAATATATAAACTTAATATAGTCAGAAGGAGCATGTAAAAACTTTTCCAAAATAACCACAGTATGTAACCGAATGAAAGACTTTGATGCTTAAAATGTTAAGGAAGAAAGTGGAATACTGGTGTGTATTTTTTATTTAAACTACGAATACCAGCAATATACAGTTTGCATAATATGTTTATGTTCCTAAATTAATATAGTTTACGACCTTTAGATGCGATATGCTCCTCTTCTTTTTATGCTCAGCTACTAAAATTTCCCTTTAGTTGTAAAATTCCATATAAATATTCAATACTAAGTGGATTAAAACATGCACAGTAAAGAGATTAAATGATTAAATCATTTCATTAACAACCAATGCACCACGAGTGCCCCTGTTGGTCATTTTGGCCAGCCAAATCATGTACAGCGGTACAACGCAGTGAACTGTGGGTAGTTTCACACAGTACAGGGTTGTACTGTGCATTTTGAATGGCTGCATCTGTATGTGACCTACAGATGCAGCCATTCAAAACAAGCGGGATATGCTGTGGTACAACGCGGTGGACGTGTTGCAGTATACCACAATATACCATATGCAAATTAGATTATGTTAATAGTATCCAGAATCACCTTGTAAAACTGGCAGGTAGAGCTGATAAAGCTTAACCTCTCCTGTACAGCATTTGAGCTGTCATCAGAAAACATCTGGTTTCGAATCCTGATCACTGCTGAGGGACAATCTTTATTCAATTAAGAATTTAAGTTGTATACTCTTTAGACTTTTAAATTTAAACTGTGTATTACAGCATGTTAATCGTTATACATTAAAAAGTTGGGATATTTTATGAAAGCAAGATTGCTCAGTTGGACAAAAGTACACAACCTACCACCTATAACATAAATATTTTAATTATGCAGAAATATCTAAGGCATCAAAGTCTTTACCGAAGATATTACTAATAGTATTAATAATGAATGACCTTGGACAAGCTGTAAACTCAAAGTATTACCCTGGTCCACATTCTTTGTAACCGTCTTTGTAAATGTAAAGACTACTTTTTCATTGACAAAAAGTAACACCACAGCATTTCGTTGATACTATCACGCATTCGTTTCCAATCATACAAAGTAAGTCTTGAGAATCTCCGATTCACCATGCCTTTCACACGCTCATCAAAGATATTAATTTAGGAACATAAACATATTACTGTATGTAACCTGTACTGTATATGGCTGGTTTTGGTAGTTTAAAGAAAAAATACACACCAGTATTCCATTTCTCCCTAAACATTTTAAGCATCAAAGTTTGTTTACGTTCCACCGCCTGAGAATATAGTCCCTCGTTGCTACGCAATGCAGAAACACAGCCACAGGCAACTAACTAATAAGGACAGGACATTAGCTAGCCAATATGATAAAGGAATAAATGACTTGTTTTTTGTTTATTTCTTTAGCACATTTATTTGAAAATTTCCATCGATCGTACAAGCACTGAAAAACTGTCCAATCCCTAGTTCGTCAGGCATTTTCTTTTTTGCTGCGGGAGCGCTTCTACTGGTCCTGGTCTTGGTGCCTTCTAGGATATAATGCCAGCGATTTGTTCTTAAAATTGGGTTTCCAATAACGCCGCAGCGAACTCTCATTTTTATGTCCACTATAACAGACATAATCACCTTGCTTTTAACCGAGCGTTTCATAATTTCTAAGAAAATTCCAAATGATTTTGACACTTATCATTCAACGAGAGCTCAAAATATCACAAGGATCTTCAAGAGCGCAACCAAGACAGCAGAAAAAGATACGTGTATCAGATACATGAGAATCCAAGCTTTTTTATCTACGCTAAGAAGTAGTCTTTAAAATTTCTTTATCACACATTAAAAAGTCAAAATTCCGGGGTGTGCGTATATCAGAGAATATAGCACAGCTTTGAAAGTGTGTCAGCCAATAATAGGGAATATAGCATGGAATCACATATCTAAAGAAATTAATAATGATATTAATTTAAGGATCTTAATATCTAAATATATGTATTTATATAGCAGGTAGTATTACTGTATTCCACTTTCTTTGTAAACACGGAAAAACAGATTCACAACGCGAAGCTGTGTCACTCTTCTGTGTAAAAAAAATGGTTTGAACACCATGGCTGCTGTTTTTAATAAGCTGCTGAGTAAAGAATAGGAATGTTCCTGCTGTCAGCAGTATTGTGTATATAGTTTTATGTACAGGCTGCGAAAACTTTCACAAGTAGAGGTCTTTAAAATTAGGTTGTTTTTTTAATTCTTAAAAAATAAAGCAAAAACAAGATATAATGATGTGTTCCTGCTTAGACATTGCATGACTTTAAAAGCTATAAAAACAAGTTTTGATAGTTTATAACCACTTTTTATGCATGAAAAATGGGTGATTTTTCTTCCTCCTGATCAGCTTAGAATCTTTGTGTACGCTGTAAGGTTTTTACTTCTTAATTAAACGTTTAAAATACACGTTTCGAATAGAAAAAATCATATTCTGTTGTCTTCCTGGTATGTAGAACAGATCAGCCGGTCTTTTTTTCCTCAATCACAGGCTCTGAAAACAGTGTGCCGCCCACTGAGCTGCGTCAGAGGGGCTGGTGGCAACGAGAGAGGGAGGAAGCATGGAGCTCAGTATCGCACAATGGCCGTAAAGCATCAATTGCGTCTGCATTCATAACTTAGTGTTTAAAATTAAACAACGTAGATCATTTTCTTTGACTCCTAAGTCCCTTGATTATCATTAAGCACAGGTTTCTCAGCACTCAGACTACATTTTGATACCATTGTTAGATAAAACACAAACTTATTGTACTTTCTAATGACATTACAGTTGGAAATATTACAGATTTTAATCGTCTTTAATTTTGTTATACATTTTAGAAACGTTTCATCTATACATGCACCACAAAATTATTCTCAATTGTATTTCTGAATGCTATGTTACACTTAGTTCATTGTTTTAAATACATCTAATTAAGAATGTTAGGTGTTAGCATAAACTATTAGTAATCAATAATATTAAATTTAACACTGTAACAAATTGTAAAAAATGACTGTGGTCTTTTCACTGATAAACTTGTGTTAACAAAAAATACAGTACGCTTAAGAGTTGTTAAACCAGTTTTTATTTATTTTTTCAGCACAGCCAGCCTGCTGTGCCTGCTAGAGCACCACAATTCACACTCAACCACATCACAGATCATAGATCAGTCCCAGTGTGTGAGATCTTGCTGTTTGATCTGTGCTTGATCTTTGATCTGAGCTTTAATATAGAACTTATCTCAATATAACTATCGAGTGGTATTAAATGTAACTTTTTTGTATAGATGACACTTTTCTAAAATGTATTTAAAAATTAAAATGATTACAATTAACACACCTGTAGCTTTTTCACGAAACCTCTTAGAGTTACGAAAACACTTGCTGTGTGTACAAAGTACATGTGGCTGTTTTCACAGCCTTCACTATGTCGTTTTTAAGCCATTTTTTAACACACTTGAATATTCTTCAGTCCATATCTTTGGAAGGGAAATACAGAAAGCTTCAAACCAAATGCATTTTAAACACCACGACATGTGAAAATCTTCACAGCCTCCACATAAAACAGTGAGCTAATTCTCTTTTTTTAAACCTCCAGTTTTTCATCAATGCGTAATTATACACTAACTGGAACCCGGGGGGACCGCTGTGTACACGTTCACAACGCGAGAAATACTGTTCTTGCTTCGTGCGAAAAACCCGTATATCACCATAGGAAGCAGAACAGCGCAGCCTGAAATGGCCGGAACGTTGTGTTGTCTTTCTTCTCTTTTCAGCATGGAATAAACCTATTACTTGTTCCTTTGCAGCCTACGCATGCTGTACATGGCTACCCACCTGTATTAAACCTATTTCACTCAGTAGTTTAAAGTAAGTGTAAAGTGCTATGAGGAAAAAAAGTCTCAGCGGGAGCACATCTGCAATAGAAAGCAACCGGTTTGACATGTACAGTAAAATGTGACATCTCTGGAGCATCAAGTATATATCCAAAAGTGTGAGCTCATTTGCAAGGCTATTGAGGTTGATTGAGTTACTGTAACAGTCTGGGTGTGGCGAGTTTCTACTGTCCCCTGACTGTCTTGGCCGAAAGGAACCTGTCTTTCATTGGAAGACAATGAACCTATTGTACTCATACATGAGAATATAGTATATATACACCAAGAGATTGGGCTGAGTTCACATTACAAAAAAATCAGTGAGTATATAGTATGGAGACAAAGACTTTTTACGGGAAGAGATGTGGTGCTTCAGCTGCCTGTGTGCATTAAACAAGAGAGTGTGGCGTTACTTTTTGTCAATGAAAAAGTGCGTTTGTGTCTCTCTGTACTCAGCTGTACTGAAAAATAAAGCACCGTTTTTCATTCAACGAGTGCTTGAGTCACTGTCTCCGTCCTATATAATAATGCCACAATATTATAAACGCCCCTTTGGCTGGGCAATCAAATTTTTTAATTAAAAAAAATAAACTTCCTGCTTAACTTAGAAATTGCATGACTTTAAAACCGATAAAAACAGGTTTCGATTGTTAATAACCACTATTTGTGCACAAAAAACGAGTGATTTTTCTTCCTCGTCATCAGATCTTTATTGGAAAAATGTCTTTCTTACCCGCTGTGATTCAGACACAGAAGGGTTAAAAAGAAAGTCAGACAGGCAGGAGGGCGGGTGAGTTGTGAAACTGTTACCTGTCCTGGATAAAGCGGTTAGAAAATAGGTGGATTTACACCTGTGAAAATTGTTCCAATTTTAATGCGATACAGAAGACATTATTAACAAAAAATGATCTTGTACAGTCTGTAAACTGAAAATGTATAAAGGAGACTCGTTGACTATTGCCTCTTTTTACACTTGGAAGAACATTCCAATGTTAATGCGACACTGAAGATATTATTAATAACCTTTTAAATCTGAAGGAAGATCTAAAGGGATCCACATGGTATCCACAGGATTTGAGCTACAGACCATTAAAAAAACAGTATTCACTTTTTTCACATATTGATGATAATGATATCAGTAGCAGTTTGAAACTATTCATTGTTATTAATAAATGACAGATTCGAACATGTTGTGGTATTTAGAAATATAAAAAAGTCAATACAGTGTCCATAATATTGCTAGTTTGCTATTGCTATTTTATTTTTTCAAAGAAATGTTTATTTGTTAAAAGAGAACTTGTGGCGATAGCTGGATTTGAACACACAACCTCACGCTTATAAGTCAGACACATTAAGCCATCACGCCACTGACACAGTCACATGACAAGCAGTGAAAGCAGTGAAAATATTATTAATTTCTTTAGATACAGTGGTGTGAAAAAGTGTTTGCCCCCTTCCTGATTTCTTATTTTTTTGCATGTTTGTCACACTGAAATGTTTCAGATCATCAAACAAATTGAAATATTAGACAAAGATAACACAAGTAAACACAAAATGCAGTTTTTAAATGAAGGTTTTTATTATTAAGGGAAAAAAAAATCAAAACCTACATGGCCCTGTGTGAAAAAGTGATTGCCCCCTAAACCTAATAACTGGTTGGGCCACCCTTAGCAGCAACAACTGCAATCAAGCGTTTGCGATAACTGGCAATGCGTCTTTTACAGTGCTGTGGAGGAATTTTGGCCCACTCATCTTTGCAGAATTGTTGTAATTCAGCCACATTGGAGGGTTTTCGAGCCTTTTTTAAGGTCATGCCACAACATCTCAATCGGATTCAGGTCAGGACTTTGACTAGGCCACTCCAAAGTCTTCATTTTGTTTTTCTTAAGCCATTCAGAGGTGGACTTGCTGGTGTGTTTTGGATCATTGTCCTGCAAGTGCGCTTCAGCTTGAGGTCACGAACAGATGGCCGGACATTCTCCTTCAGGATTTTTTGGTAGACAGCAGAATTCATGGTTCCATTTACCACAGCAAGTCTTCCAGGTCCTGAAGCAGCAAAACAGCCCCAGACCATAACACTACCACCTCCATATTTTACTGTTGGTATGATGTTCCTTTTCTGAAATGCTGTGTTACTTTTACGCCAGATGTAATGGGACACACACCTTCCAAAAAGTTCAACTCTTGTCTCGTCAGTCCACAGAGTATTTTCCCAAAAGTCTTGGGGATCATCAAGATGTTTTCTGGCAAAACTGAGACGAGCCTTTATGTTCTTTTTGCTCAGCAGTGGTTTTCGTCTTGGAACTCTGCCATGCAGGCCGAGTTCTTATGGTGGAGTCATGAACACTGACCTTAACTGAGGCAAGTGAAGCCTGCAGTTCTTTGGATGTTGTTGTGGGGTTTTTTCTGACCTCTTGGATGAGTCGTCGCTGCGCTCTTGGGGTAATTTTGGTTGGCCGGCCACTCCTGGGAAGGTTCACCACTGTTCCATGTTTTCGCCATTTGTGGATAATGGCTCTCACTGTGGTTCGCTGGAGTCCCAAAGCTTTAGAAATGGCTTTATAACCTTTTCCAGACTGATAAATCTCAATTACTCTGTTTCTCATTTGTTCCTGAATTTGTTTGGATCGCAGCATGATGTCTAGCTTTTGAGGATCTTTTGGTCTACTTCACTTTGTCAGGCAGGTCCTATTTAAGTGATTTCTTGATTGAGAACAGGTGTGGCAGTAATCAGGCCTAGAGAAATTGAACTCAGCTTTCCAAAGATGTGATAAACCACAGTTAATTTATGTTTTAACAGGGGGGGCAATCACTTTTTCACACAGGGCCATGTAGGTTTGGATTTTTTTTCCCCTTAATAATAAAAACCTTCATTTCAAAACTGAATTTTGTGTTTACTTGTGTTATCTTTGTCTAATATTTCAATTTGTTTGATGATCTGAAACATTTCAGTGTGACAAACATGCAAAAAACTAAGAAATCAGGAAGGGGGCAAACACATTTTCACACCACTGTACGTGATTCCATATTATATTCCCTATTAATCAAATTCTAAAAGTATGCTTTTGTTAACTCAGACATAGAGCGTATTCGCAGAAAAGCTTAAAACTAGCACTTTTCTCACAAAGTACTGTATATAAAGTACACTAATATGGTCAGAAGGAGCACTTAAAAATATTTCCGAAATAAACACATGTAAGACTTTGATGCTTAAAATGTTTAAGGAGAAATGGAATACTGGTGTGTATGTTTTCTTTAAAATACCAATACCAGCAATATACAGTTTACATAATATGTTTATGTTCCTTAATTAAAATTGTTTATGACCTTCAGGTGTGTTATGCTCCTATTCTTTTTATGTTCAGCTACTAAAATTTTCCTTTAGTGGTAAAATTCTATATAAATATTCAATACTAAGCTGATTAAAATGTGCACATTAAAGGGGATTAAATTATTACATCTTTTCAATACCAACCAATGTACCACGAGTGCCCCTGTCGGTCATTTTGGCCAGTCAATCACATACGCGGTACGCCGCAGTGGTTTGTGAGTAGATGTGTGCGGTACGGGTTTGTACCGCGAACTTTGAATGGCTGCATCTGTATGCTTTGACAACGCAAGTATAAAAAACAAAAGATATGGATATACTGAAAATCTTGAATTCAGTCCAAAAATAAACTGAACAGGTTAATGGAGAAACTTTTATAAATTAAATTGGCATTTCTCCCATAATGTGATATGAATCGGTGTTCTCTTATGCCAGTATTTTTTTCTTTCTTAAATATAAAGGCATGTGTATCGGAATACTAAGGTATTTGAACAGTATGTAAACTGTAAGTATATTAATATTTATAATATTATAGTTATGCAACTAAGTGTGGTGAATGTGTCGTTCGAGTGTTCCTTCCCTTTGCTACAATATACAAAAAATAGGTGCAATGAAAAAAACACTGCAATGAAAACAAATTACAGAGAGACGTGATGCTGCAACTTGATATGAAGATCCAGCTCTCAAGTAACTTTCCTACTATTAAACAGATTTGTGAAAAAAAGACAAAATTACTATTTATTACTAATTTTCCATTACTTTTAATAAAAATATAAAAGACATGAAAAATAATAAATTTGCTGTGTGTTTGTTTTGCTTAAAAATGTTTTAAGCTTTAAAGAAGGACAGTTCTTATCTTGCATTCAAGAAGGACACTTTCATATTGATGCTTTGTTTTGGGTTTTAAGAATTTTGTCTTTTTCACTTGGCTATGGAGATGTGCTTGCTGAAACAACTAACCTTGACATTATTTTTCCTATGAGAAAGTAAAACAACTGAATTTCATCGGGGAAAGTAATTCTCTGAACTGCTTGTAAAATATGTGAAGGATTCTTGAAAATCTAAGAGATAAACCAGATGATGTTGAGAGTAAAAACCATAATAAAATAGGTTTTTTATATGGATGTAGAAGTCCTGATGTCTATCTGACAATTGTTCATTTAGATGATTTTCCCTCATTCTTCTGAATTTATTACAAGTGTTCCTTTGTAAAATGAACATTTGAACACTACAGCTCCTTTTCAGTACCACCCCCAGCTAAGATGAAAAAAAATACCTTTGAAGTGATATTTATACCTTTACACAATTTTCACCTTTTGGCTTTAAAGCTTGCAGGCATTACACTTTGATGAAGTAGACAGTATTTATTACAGGCAATATTATCCACTCTTTCAAAGCAAAAGTAAAAAGTAGATTATTAATATGAAATAAAAAATGTAAAAAAGTCATGAATGCATACTTATTCAAACCATTTGTAGTTGCAAACAAGTGCGCAACATTACCTTTATGTGCCACTCAATTAATTGAGTGGCTTGTTAATGGACAATAATGGTGGTTCAGTTGATTTCAAAATAAACACTTCATTTTGTAAGGTTCTGCAGTCAGGTAGTAATTTTTAAACAAAGTTCTTCGAACAAGAACCAACAATGTACAGATGCAGCCATTCAAAATGCGCGGGCGATACCGCATTATTTTCCGGTATGCTGTACGCAGTCTACCGCAAGTTACCGGTAAATACCGCTAGCAAAATAATAGTATCCGGAATTTCCGCAAGGTGGAGCTAATAAAGCTCAACCTCTCATGTTTGAGCTGTAGCCATCAAAGTCTTTAACGAAGATATTACTAATAGTATTAATAATAAATGACCTTGGACAAGCTGTAAACTCAAAGTATTGCCCTGGTCCACATTCTTTTTTTCATTGACCGTCTTTGTAAAAGTAACACCACAGCATTTCGCAATCACGCATTTTTTTCCAATCATGCAAAGTACAGTAATTTTTGAGAATCGATTCACCATGCCTTACACATGCTCATAAAAGAGACTGATTTAGGAACATAAACATATTACCGTATGCAAACTGTACTGTATACCGTATGTATATGTATATTAAATGTCTTAACAGTGCCCGTTTAAGTATTGAATATTTATATGGAATTTTACCACTGAAGGGAAATCTTAGTGCCTGAGCATAAAAAGAATAGGAGCATACTGCAACGCGTGTGAAGGCCATAAACGATATTAATTTTGGAACATAAACATACAGTATATGGCTGGTCTCGGTACTTTAAAGAAAAAATACACACCAGTATTCCATTTCTCCCTAAACATTTTATATATATATAATATATAATATTGAATATAATATTGAATCGCGTATATATTTTATGAAAGCAAGATTGCTCAGCTGGACAAAAGTACACAACCTACCTTTATCAGAAATATTTATGCATCAAAGCCTTTACCGAAGATATTACTAATAGTATTAATAATGAATGACTTTGGACAAGCTGTATACTCAAAGTATAATTTCTTTAGCACATTTGTACAAGCACTTGGAATCTGTCCAAGCCATACTTTGTCAGGCATTTTGTTTTACTTCAAAGGGCATAAAAACTCCCTTGCTTTTAACAGGGCGTTTCATAATTTCTAACTACGAAAATGATTTAAAATGCGACACTTATCATTCAACTAGAGCTCAAAATATCACAAGGATCCTCAAGAGCACAGCAAAGACTGTATTAAAATATACTTGTATGAGATACATGAGAATCCAGGCTTTTTTTATCAATGCTTTCTTTTCCGTATACCAGATTTTATGGAACCACTTCAGAAGGGTGTCAGCCAGTCAGATTCCAGGAATCGGTACTTTAAAGGAAAAATACACACCGGTATTCCATTTCTCCCTAAACATTTCAAGCATCGAAGTATTTAACTAGCATGTGAAATAGCGTGTGAAAAAGTGGTAGTTTTAAGCTTTTCTGCTAATATAATATGGAATCGCGTATCTAAAGAATTTAATAACGATATGATTATATTCGTGTACTGCGACAGGGCTATGTAGGGCTGTTTCGCCTCCCTGTCATGCGAGTTGTCTTGTAGCCTACTGGTCTACGTGCCTGATTAACAACTTGCAGGTTGTGTGTTCAAATCCAGCTGGTGCTGGACTTTTCTTTTAACAAACATTTCTTCGAAAAAATAGAATAGCGATATTATGGACAATCAATTGACTTTTATATTTCAAAATATCGCAACATGATCGATTCTAAGTCATTTTTGATAACAATGAATAGTCACCTTCTTCCCTTCTGACAACGGTCCCTGCTTCTGCTTCCTGCTTCTATTGTGTGTGTGTGTAATAGAGTAAATTTTTATAGAGAAATGGAGGCTGGACAGTATGCGATACAATATAAACATTTATATTGATTTAAATCGTGTTTTGATTTAAATCGCAAACGCGTGTTTAATTATATGTGTTTTTTTAATCATAATCAGGCTAATGCAACATAAATTGATACAGTATCTCTGTTTTATTTTTAGTAAATAAAGTGCATTTTTGCACACTATATGTGCAAACGTTTTATGATATGTCGTTGTTGTGAATGTCTGTGGACATGTGCTGGCTGGACAGGAGGCTCCACTGTACACAGAGAGCTTAGAAGACAAAGATCAGACCTGGGCGCCGACAGTCAATCTGGACAAGACCAGTTATGGTTTTCCAGAAAAAAAGCCAGACCCCAGGGAAACAGCTACAAATTCACACTTAACAACACATTAACACCTAACAACGGGAGCAGGGACGAATTAGGCCAGTACCCACTATTGTTAAACATACAGAAAAGGATATTAAAGTATTGAATATTAGTATTGGCTTTAGTATTAGCCATACAGAACATTAAAGTGCCCCTTTTCCATTCAGCGGGTGCCTGAGCCGCTGTGTCCTATCTTCTGACAGTCGCCGTTGTGAACAAACATTTCTTTGAAAAAATGAGACGTTTCCCTTGGTCAGAGATATAAATATATAATATATAAATAAATTAAATTTAACTAACGTGAAATAGCGTGTGAAAAAGTGGTAGTTTAAGCTTTTCTGCTAATATAATATGGAATCACGTATCTAAAGAATTTAATAACGATATGATTATATTCGTGTACTGCGACAGGGCTGTGTAGGGCTGTTTCGCCTCTCACTTCATGCAACTGTACCAGGAAGAGGATTTCTTTCTATTCGAAACGTGTATTTTAAAAGTTTAAGAAGTAAAAACCTTACAGCGTACACAGATTTCTAAACTGATCAGGATCGTTATCTTTGTCTTATGCATAATAATGTTCACCGCTCTGTCCAGCAAATTAATAATAAACTTTATTTTATAAAGCGTTTTAAACGAATAAGTAATTAGATTGCTCACAAACCTAATCACTTGCTTTTTCTTTTTATTTAGGCTCAGATTTCAACTATAGATCGTATTATTAATAACCATAATAACAACCAACCAACAAAAACAACCATATAAACATAATACCAACCAAAAACATAGATAACGACCACAATACAAAATCAAGTATATCAAACCATTATACTCTCGCAAATTCCTCCAATTATCATAATCCCGCCCCTTATGCAAAACCAAACCCTCCTCCCATCCCAGTTTATCCTCTTTATCATAAACAAAATCCACCTCAATTTTCAACATAAAGCATTACTGCTTACTAGGTTTTTGAGGTGGGGGGGGGTGTCTTTCGCTGGAAATCTCGCCTGCTTCTACTTTACGAGTACAACCCCCTCTCTGCAGGAGTGCTGGCTGTGACGAATTAAACCGGTTTCACAAGTATTGTAGGAAGTACAGTGTTAACTGGTAGATGGGCACCTCAATTAAGTCAATTAAGTATTACTTATTCGTTTAAAACGCTATATAAAATAAAGTTTATTATTAATTTGCTGGACAGAGCGGTGAACATTATTATGCATAAGACAAAGATAACGATCCTGATCAGTTTAGAAATCTGTGTACGCTGTAAGGTTTTTACTTCTTAAACTTTTAAAATACACGTTTCGAATAGAAAGAAATCCTCTTCCTGGTACAGTTGCATGAAGTGAGAGGCGAAACAGCCCTACACAGCCCTGTCGCAGTACACGGATATAATCATACCGTTATTAAATTCTTTAGATACGCGATTCCATATTATATTCCCTTTTAATCAAATTCTAAAAGTATGCTTGTTGACTCCGGTATCACGTTAGTTAAAGACATCGAAGCTTAAAATGTTTAGGGAGAAATGGAATACTGCTGTGTATTTTTTTCTTTAAAGTACCAAGACCAGCTACGGTATATACTGTATGTTTATGTTCCAAAATTAATATAGTTTATGGCCTTCACACGCGTTACAGTATGCTCCTATTCTTTTTATGCTCAGCTACTAAGATTTCCCTTCAGTGGTAAAATTCAATATCTACAACGGGCACAGCAAAGACGTTTACTGTACAGTAAGTCTTTCTACGACAGACCAACGGACCACGAGTGCCCCTGTTGGTCAACCAATCACGTACTGCGGTGCCACGCGTCATCTTGCGTCACGCTGCGCGACGCCACCTGCGGTACGTGTCTGTAACGCGCACTTTGAATGGCTGCATCTGTAGATCAAGGGGCTTACAAATCAACTCAGTGGTAAAGTTGTATAAAGCACAGATCAGGAGAAGGATACAGTATAAAGCATATCACATCTTCTATAACATGTCTACTACATTAGCTAAAAAATTGAGAACAATTGAACAAATAAAACATATCAGATCTTCTATAATGTGTCTACTACCTTGGATAAAAATTTGAGAGCAATTGAGAACATTATTTTTTATAAAGTTGTGGCCTTTCAGAAAGCTGAAAATGCTTCCCCCCATGTATCTACAAGCATGGAAAAGCATTTCCAGCAATATTTAAAGCAATATTTAAATCAGCATAATTTATGATAGGATCTGGAATGGCTTTGCTCACAAACCCAGAAAAGTTATTAAAAGTATTAAAAATAATATGAAGGTATATTAACTATTACAAGTGCCTTAGAAAACCTCTAGGCCAGGGGTTTATTAAACCTTTTTAGATAAGATAACTTTATTGGCCATAAAGGAATTCTTGTATTAGGAAATTGTCTTGTCACATACCCCAACTTGCACTCTATGAGACACACACAGACAGGGAGAGAAACTTAGGGTCAGAGTGCATGGTCAGCCATTAATACAGTGCCCCTGGAGCAGTTAGGGTTAAGGGCCTTGCTCAGGGGCCCAGTGGAGTAGGATTCCTCTACCAGCCACAGGATTCAAGCTGGCAACCATCTAGCCACAGGTGCAGATCCTTAGCCACAGTGCCACAAAGCCACTGCACCACCTCTGGATATTTTTGAAAGTGTGACCCTTTTTCGGAATTAAAGATATTTCGTGACCCCTCTCCACACACAGATTTAAAAATAGTCCCGTTGCATAAATTATAAGCCTACTCACTTAACAACAACACCATTAATAATAATAATAGTTATTATTATTATTATTATGTTATTTATATAGCACATTTCATACACTGTTTTGCAACTCAAAGTGCTTTTTACAAAAAATTAAGTTAACACTTTAAGCAACTAAAAATATGCAACAATAACAAATTGAAAGAACCATGCACAAACAATACAAATAGCACTGATTTTTTTGGGGTGCATAGCAGCAAAAAGCTGCCCCTTCAGTCATCCTTTGCTTAATTTTCGGAATAACCTTTAAAAGTCTTGTGCTTGTTGCACTGGCCTTGATGGAATTTACAGTGCCATATAAGTGCCATATAAGGAGGTCTTTTCTGTTAGACCAGCATAAGAATGGAAAGGACTGAGTCGACAGTTAGAAAGTCATATGATGTATGTGCTAATACATTGTTTGTTACACTGTATAAAAAGACTGACTTTATAACCTTTCGGAGAGACTAGCTTTTGCAAGCTGCTCTCCCATGTGCACACAAATAAACAGCACTTCTCTCACCAACACCCAGACTCTGATATTTTAATGTTTCATCAACTGGCACTGTGAGCAGGGTCTTCTTAGCTGAGGGGAACTCCCGTTGGTCGGTGGAGAGAAAAAGTTAGGCGCCACTACTAAATGAGGTAAGGACTCCTTTTTTCTAAAAAGTCCCTTCTCCTCTCCACACCACTAAATGGGATTTTATCAATGCTGTAGCGAGGACCGCACATGACTGAGTGTTGGTGACGGGCGTCTGTTTGAAGCACCTGTGTGACTGTGCAGTAAAGCCAGGACTCCACTGGTTTGTGCAGTGTTTTTTGGTGTGCAGTAAAGCCAGACGTGGTTTGTGTATCAGGGCTAGGCGGGTTGAGATAGAGGGGTTTCGGATAATACCCCACCCAACTGAAGGGTGTGCAGTAAAGCCTGACATGGTTTGCGTATCAGGGCCAGACGGGTTTAGATAGAGGGGTTTTGGTTAATACCCCACCCGACTGAAGGGTGCGCAGTAAAGCCCGACATGGTTTGCATATCAGGGCCAGGCGGGTTGAGATAGAGGGGTTTCAGATAACACCCCACCCATCTGAAGATGGAAACACGCAGTAAAGCCAAATGGGAGTGTGTGGATCTGGGAAAATTAGTTGGTGTAAAGACAAGTTAACGAAGGTTTCTGACTGGGTGTCAGAGAAAAAGAAGTTAAAAGATGCAGAAGAAAAGCTGAAAAGAAATATGGTCTGTCTGATGGAACGTGGACAGAACCAGGATGAAACAATCAAATAGAATGCCTTAAAAGAGAATATGGGAGAAGGGTGGGAATTAGTGTAAAGATTTTTGAAAGAGCATTACCCACTGAAACAGAAAACAAAAATAGATTGGAGAAAAGTAACAGCATGTTAGCAAAAAGAAAGTGAGGATGTTTCAGATTTTACGGAAAGGTTTATAACTTTATGGATAGTTGTCACGATCGCTACTCCTCCTCTTAAGGGCGCTCCAGCCCTTCCTTGTTCTACCCCATTACCCGCACCTGTTCCTTATTCCAGCCCCTCTTCAGTTCCCCTGTTATGGTTTTAGCTTTCTGTTCCTGATCCCCCCCCCGGCCGGTCCCAACCCGGTTCCTGATTTTTAACCCTCTGGATGGATCGCCTGGCCATGGACTTTGCTTCTGTTTTGGATTCCCTGTTTGAACTTCGTCTTGGATTGTTCACCCCGTACTCACTGCCCCTGGACACCTGCACACCTTGGACATGCCCCCCTGTCTCCATACCCGTCTCCTGCATTACTTTTTCCCCAGTGTTTCCTCACAAATCTGGATTGTGTCGTCTGCATAGGGCCCGGAAAGAACTGTTTCGTGACAATAGTATCTTCGATGTTAGCTGATGAAAAGGAAGTGAATGAAGATACTTCCACAATAAAGAAACAAATTTACTTGAGTGGGTTAAAATCTGATGTTGCCAAAAATGTGTAACTATGCTTTCCTGATATTATGGAGAGTGGAGACAGATTTGATTTAATAACTCGCGAAGCATGTATGCAAAAGTGCGAGCACTGCAAATGGGAGGTAAAAAGATTCCCAAGGAGGAGAAAAAGGAGCTGCCAGTTTGTCACAATTATAGTGCGACCCCAAAATTTTACCCAGATATAAGACCCCTTCAAGGAAATGATGAGGACTGGGATAAAAATCCTGATGGAGCATATCCAGATAGGGGGCCCTATGGGGAAAGGGGGACAAAACCCCAATATAAAACTGCTAATAAGTTGGTGTGCAGTTACTGTAAAAAAAAATAGGGCATTTTTGGAGAAATTGTAAGAACGAGGCTGGATTTCACAGTTAAAGAAGCTGTGTCAGAAGCTGAAACGAGAGCCTTATGTGAAATAATAGATTTAAACTAGGAAACCCCTTTGTAGCCTCCCTAAATTTATCTCAGGATTTAAATAAAAGAGTAATAATCTTACAGTGTACAATAAATGGTGTCCTATTGGGGGACACAGGAGCACAGTTGTCCTGTTTATCGACTAAAACAGCAAAAAGATGTGATATAAAGTTTTCGAACAGGTGGCAGGAGGCTACAGGAGTACAGGAGGGTTGTGTTTCAAGGAGATACAAGATGTCACAATATGCTTGGGAAAAGATGTACAGTTTCAACTACAAATGAGGGTGGGGGACGCACCAGACCTATTGGGCTGGGATGCCCTGCAGCATTTATAAGGAATTACTGTATGAGACAGCATTTATGTGAACTACCTCAATAGAGCTCTGAGGTATTGTGATTGTTTTACCTGATGAGGGAATTGATAAGACTGGGTTACTCCAAGTATTAGATCTTCTGACTGGGAAAAAAAGGTATATAACCAACTACATAAAGGCAGAGTGAATTCCTTCACGGAACGAGCTCGCCTGGTGACGAATTGACTTAAGGACGGTAGTGCAATCTAAAGACAAAATTGCCTTGACCCCTGCAGTGGAACCCGTTTTTAATGATTTGAAACAAGCTTTCTTGCAGGCACTGACCCTGGGCTGGATTCCCTCAGACGGATCATCTGTATGTAATCTGTATGTAAGTGAAAGAAACGGGTTGTGAGCTGCTTTGCTGGCACAGGAGCATGGAGGTAGTCGTCGTCTGGTGGGTTATCATTCAGGACCCCTCGATGCGGTGGCAACGGGGCCGTGTTTATGTGTTGTGCAGGCTACCTGCCTGGCTGTATAAACTGTGAATAATCTGGTGTAGAACCAGCAGAGTGAATGAAAAGATTTAATTGAAACTTGTAAATATGCTAAATGGAAAATTGTAGCAATTTATGTAGACTCTATATATACATTTGGTGTATGCCACAATTTTGGATGGCGGTGGAGGAATAGGGATTTCCTCAACACGGCAGGGACTCCAGTTAAGAATGCTGGGTTTGTCTCTGAACTGTTAGAAGCTTTGCAGCTACTGACTGAAGTAGCTGTGGTAAAGTGTAAGTCACATAATAAAGAAATGTTTCCAGTAACTCGAGGGAACAACTTTGCAGATGCAGCTGTCAGGTGAGCAGTCCTGGTAGAGCAGGAGTCTGAGACCTCTGTGAAACCTCTGTTGGTGAAAAGGGGACAGCTACAGGACATTCAGGCTGAGGCCTCTAAAGCAGAGAAATGGACATGGTTAGAAAAGAATGTGGGGCTGCGTGATGATTGGGTGTGGGGCTGCTAGCACACTGGACGCCCTGCATGCCCTTACAGCCTAATGCCCTTTGTAGCCCGACAAATGCACTCTGTTAGACACCTGGGTGTGAGTCAAATGGTGTGCCGGTTACCCAAAACTGGGTGGGGACCGGGATTGAAGCTGTAGCCACTTATGTGGTATCTCAATGTGATGCTTATCAAAGGAACAAAATAGGTTGTGAGCTGCTGTGCTGGTGCAGGAGCATGGAGGCATCATCTGGTGGGTTATTATTCAGGACCCCTCAATGCAGTGGCCAAGGGGCCATGTTTATAAACTGAATAACCTGGTGTTGAACCAGCAGATCAAATGAAAAGATTTAATTGGGACTTGTAAATATGCTAAATGGTCAAACTGTTACAATTTATACGGATTCATGGTATTTATTTGGGGTATGCCATGATTTTGGGAGATTGTGGAGAAACTGGGATTTTCTCACAGCTACAGGGACTCCAGTAAAAAACGCTGGGTTGGTATCAGAATTGTTAGAAGTTCTGGCCCTCCCAAAACAGATAGCAGTAAAGGACACACCAAAGAGGACTCAGCTGTGGCTAAAGGCAATGCCCTTGCTGATGCAGCAGCCAGACAAGCAGGCTTAAAAGAAGAACAGCAAAAACAGGAACCTGAGGTTTGCCTTAGGCCAGCTGTACAAGACAGACAATTACAGCACATACAAACAGAAGCACCCAAAGAGGAAAAGTGAGCCTAGCTCGAAAAAGGAACCGGGCTAGGAGCTGATGGACCATGGAGACATCAGAGTACTGGAAGGCTAGCATGTCCTAAGTCTCTGATGCCTTTTTAGCCCGACATATGCATTCTGTCGGACACCCAGGTGTGAGTCAAATGGTGTGCCGGTTTTCCCAAAACTGGGTGTGGGTGGTGACCGGGTTTGAGCAGTAGTCACCTATGTGGTATCTCAATGTGATGCATGTCAAAAGTATAGGTGATACAGCTCCAAAGGCCTTCTCCTTAGGGACCTTGCAAGGCTATTGTAGCTTGCTGATATGTAAAGGGAAACCTGGGCTCTTATAATGATGGTGGATCTGTTTTCCCAGTGGGTTGAGGCCATGGCCTCTGTGATTGCCAAACACTTGATGATGAAGATAAGCCCTCAGTGGGGACTGCCCTGCAGCTTGTTTTATGAAAAGGGACACAGTTCACAGGGAAGTTGTGTCAGGCTGTGGCTGTGTTGTTCGGGGTGAGATGGGACCCACATTGCTCCCATCACCGTCAGTCTGCAGGAACAGTGGAAATAAGGAACAGAACTCTGAAAGATCAATGAAACATCACACTGAAGGAACACCGTGGATAGCTGCTCTGCCTGCGGTCTTCTGTAGCCTGCGGGCTGGATCAAACAGAACTGTGTAACTGAGCCTGTTTGATATCATCAAACTTCCTGGAGAGCCAAATTTGGCTAATGGATAATTGAATTTGCTATCTAATTATTGCAGTACTGTAGGTTGGTAATTGAAGTGGTGCACAGGGCTGGTGAACAGGTGCTGGACACTTGGGGACCTCAAGTAGAGGGAAGACATGACCTGATACCTGGAGAGTGGGTTTGACAGATGTTGCAACCCTGCTGAGGAGGGACAATATCAAGTACTACTGACTACCGACTCTGCCATCTGAGTGACAGGATGAGATAGCTGGATCTACGCGTCACACTGCCACTGAGCCTCTGCACCAGAGACTGAGTGAACAGAAATAATTATGTTGTTACTGTTTCTGTTACATTACACTAACAATGTGGAATATGGAATCAATACCTTCATGGTGTTGTCATATGTATCAGCCACAAATAATAATCAGAAGCTCATGTTGGGTTTGTAACATGCTCATTAGGAGTAATCCCCTTTGATAGAGGTGATTATTTAGGTTTATTTGCATGGGTAAATAGTTCTGCTTTTCATCTGAGTCTACCTCAAATGTATTAAAATGGAACTAACCGTATGCTCCCCGCTATAATCACAGTTTTAGGCCATCCTCTATTAGGGTGATAAGCAGCTGTATGTAGTACTCATATTCCAGACAATTCTGAACATATCACATACATGATGCACATACATGATGTAGGACAAAAATATTACGGCTATAATCCTGATGATTGGGAAAGTGGCTGCTGTCTGTGTTCAGAGCCTGGGGAGGATCACTGGTACAATGTATCTTTATTGGTCTAACACTACTAATCATTTTTATTTTATGTATTCACCGTCTTAAAGCTGTATGTACCAAAGTAACTAACTCTGTTATGATAATTCAATATAATCATGACGAGGACAAGAATATCATTGTTTAGAACATTACTGGTGTTGATACAATATGTTCTAAGGAGGGGGTGAGGAAACTAGAATAAATGCATTTTAGCAATTTATGTCCTAAAGGTTAAGCTGCATATTCTTTGCCTGTCAGCAGGAAACACTTAGCAAGTGCTGTCCGTTCATGATTTCCCATAACGTCTATGCAGAACTTGTAACATCCTGTTTTGTGAATGCTGAGTTCTGGCAAAGTGCCATATAAGGAGGTTTTTTCTGTTAGACCAGCATAAGAACTGAAAGGACTGAGTCAGTTAGAAAGTCATATGATGTATGTGCTAATACATTGTTTGTTACACTGTATAAAAAGACTAACTTTATAACTTTTTAAATATAAACATCATGCTCTATACATCTTGAACATTTGACAATAAAATGTCACCCTTTCTATCTCCCCAGGGAGTTCACATCGTTAGTTCTCACAGTGGTATATATTCCGCCGCAGGCAAATTTTACAAAGGCACTGGATGAACTACACTCTCACCTTAACACACACAAGAATACACATCCTGAGGGGGCATTCATCATAGCGGGTGATTTCAATGGTGCGAACTTGAGGAAAACAATGCCTAATCTACATCAACACATCGACTGCCCGACGTGAGGAACAAACACGTTGAACAATGTTTTACACTCCCTTCCGGGATGGTTACAAAGCCCTCCCCCGACCTCCTTTCGGCAAATCCAATCACGCCTCCATTCTGCTACTTCCCGTTTACAAACAGAAGCTTAAACAGGAGAGGCCAGCATTAAGAACCATTCAACATTGGTCAGATAAATCGGATTTTATACTAAATCACTGTTTTGCTACCACTGACTGGCAGATCTTCTGTGAGGCTGCTGAAAATAATATTAATCTGTATACAGACTATGTTACTGGCTACATCAGTAAATGCTTTGAAGACGTGGTTCCCAGGATTACTGTTTGCACATATCCAAATCAGAAACCGTGGGTAAATGGCGAGATACACGCCAAACTGAAAGCTAGGACAGCTGCTTTCAATTCTGGCGATATGGATAAACACACAAAATCCAGATACGACCTCAGGAAAGCTATCAAAATAGCTAAATACAACTATAGAGTAAAATTAGAGTCATATTATCACGGCTCCAATACACGGACCATGTGGAGTGGTATACACACCATTACAGACTACAAAACGCAACCCAGCTATGTCGCACAACAGTCTGCCTCTCTTCCTGATGAGCTAAATTCATTCTATGCTTGGTTTGAGGTCAGTAACGCAGATCCAGTCAGGAAGATTCCAGAAATCCAAGACGGAAACCCAATGATCATATCCAGAGCGGATGTGTGTAAAGTTTTTAAAAAGACCAATCCATGCAAGGCTCCTGGCCCTGATGCCATCCCTAGCTGCGTTCTAAAGGCATGTGCAGACCAGCTGGCAGATGTCTTCTCAGGCATATTCAATCTCTCTCTAGCTCAGTCTATAGTTCCTTCCTGCTTTAAGAAAACCACCATTGTCCCTGTTCCAAAGAAACCCAGAGTCAGCTGCCTAAATGACTACCGCCCTGTTGCACTCACATCAGTTACCATGAAGTGCTTTGAGCGGTTGGTCAAAGCATACATCACCTCCTCACTGCCTGACACCCTAGACCCACTGCAGTTTGCGTATCGCCAGAACAGGTCAACAGAAGATGCTATTGCCACTGCCCTCCATACTGCCCTCTCACACCTGGATAAGAAAGAAACATATGTGAGAATGCTGTTTATTGATTACAGCTCAGCATTCAATACCATAGTGCCCTCAAAGCTTGTCATCAAGCTCCAGGACCTGGGACTGAACACTTCCCTCTGTGTATCAGGGTCAGGCAGGTTGAGATAGAGGGGTTTCGGATAATACCCCACCTGACTGAAGTGTGCACAGTAAAGCCCGACGTGGTTTGTGTATCAGGGTCAGGCAGTATGAGATAGAGGGTTTTGGATAATATCCCACTAGTACTTTCGTGACTAGCCCACTGTGTTTACCAGTCATAACCTGTGCTCCTTCTGAGCAGGTTCCCACACATTTGTTCCAGTCAAGTCCTCTTCCTGAGCGCACCACTGGCGATCAACTTTTTGTTTTGCTGGACACATATGTACAGTACATGTGCATGAAAAAAATTCCTAATTAATTTCTTCCTCTTCAACAAATCTGGCATAAACAAGCATTTGTGCATCTCCGGAGACATAGTGGTCTCGTCAAGTTGTAAAGAAAACTACATATTAGATTTTATCTTAGCGATCACCTGCTCTTCCACATCTCTTGCCATATGCCCAATACAGTTAGAAAAAGTATCATTTGACACCGGTATCAATGCTAGCTACTATGCAGCGCTTTTCCCACACGATTGAAACCATTTCTTTAGCACACAGTAAGAAAAAAGTCTCGCCTAATGTGTAGCTTCCCAGTTTTGGCAATCCAGTTAGCTATGACGAAAGATGCCTAAAGTGCCTTCTTGTTCACAGTGGTGGCTCTTTGGAGAGTAGATTGTTGGCCTCTTAGCTCCTGTAGCTTTCGTTCAAAAAGCTCAACAGGTTTATATTGCAAGGTCGAGTGTCTGGTCTGCAAATGGCATAGCAGTTTGGAGGGCTTGAGGCTTTCCTTAGCCAACACTTCGCCACAAACCACACAAAGCAGTTGTGCATCCTCTCCATCACTTGTCTGTGTAAATCTGTACTTTTTGCTTTATTTTCTCATTTTCTTCATTTTTTTCTGTTCAGAGTTTTCTGCTGTGTGTTTCTACACAGTATCTTTAGCTCTCATTCTTCCAGTGCCACCTATTAAAAAAAGCTCCATTGCTAGGCTAATCATGACTACCTTGCACAAAAAAGTGCTATGAATATAAATGCAATTGTGGCCCACCTAATAGAAATTAATGTTTGTGAATGCACCTCAAAGCAGGCTGGGAGTTGTATCCAGGAGATGGTCTGTGGGCTCTCATTGACCACTATGTCACCCTGGTAATGTAAATAGTCTTAACCGTGCAGGTGTATTTAATAGTTAATTGTTTACCTCTATTATTGTCCTTTGATGTGAAAACACCCTAAACGGCGTACGTGTTCCATTTACTGTTCTAATGTGTTCGTTAACCTTTGGTTGATTCTGTTTTTGTTGCCTATTGCGCGACACCCCTGGGAGTGCGTCACGACCCCCAGGTTAAGAACCCCATCTCTAGGCAGTGCTAACAAGGTTTTTATTGCTTTTAGGAAGTAAAAAGCACCTGGTTAGCCTCCAGATGTGAACTGAAGACCACTGATAAGAATCAGATTGATCATTATCTAATAGATAAAGAAAATTGGATCACAATAGCAGAGGCAGAGGTTACAGAGAAGGTACCTTCTATAAACCTCTGAATGGTCCATAACGGAGTGAATGAGAACAAATTGAACTGCTGACTTTATTTTGGCCAGCTTTTGCAATGGTATTTTGCTGGGTTATTGATATATTATCGATGGACTTATATATAATATATAATTCCTTACACTTACATAGCCTTTTCTGGATATTCCACTCAAAGCACTTTACAAATAATGGGGACTCCTCTCCACTATCACCTGTATGATACCATGGCAGCCTTAGTGTTCCAGTACGTTCACCACCATCAGTGGGGAGGAGAACAGAGTGTTGAAGCCAATTTATAGATGGGGATATTAGGATGCCTTGATTGGCCAATGGCCAATGGCATATCCCTACTCTTTAGGAGAAACACCCTGGGACTTTTAATGACCGCAGAGGGTCTGGACTTCAGTTTTACATCTCATCTGAAGGACGGTGCCATTTTACAGTATAGTGTACACACCTATAAAGGGTTATTAGGACCCACACTGACCGCAGGGTGAGCGCTCCCTATGAACTCCTTTTCCAGCAGCAACCTTAGTTTTCCCATGAGGTCTTCCATCCAGGTATTGGCCAGGCTCACACCTGCTTAGCTTCAGTGGGTTGCTAGTTGTGAGTTGCAGGGTGATACAGCTGCTTCGGACCTTTCTTTAACTGCAAATAGTGTTATAAAAATTGATTGCTTTGCTGTAATTTAGATTGTGAAACAGCTCTGTGAAGCTCTGATTGTCTTGTTTAATTTAATATAAGGCTTGTTGTGAAAGTTTTTTTTTTTAATTTGTTGATGAAAATTTGTGCTGCATGTCTATTCTTCATTATGGTCAGTGGTTGCTTAGTAACTGACTAAAAAGTGTTTTACCGAGGTGAAAAAAGACTTGTCTCTCCTGCTTTCATAGTTTGATTTAGAAGATATTGGTGATCATTTGCCAGGTTTGAAACTTTTGCTACAAAGTTTAAAAATAACTTGTTTATCTTAAGTAGACATTGTCTTTAGGGAGTGGTATTTTCTTTCCCTTGGGCGTCCCAGTGGTGCACTTTTCATTTACACGTCAGTCCAGATGAGGACCAGATTGAGGGATAGATACTATGAAGTGGAAGTCACCCAGGTGCTGCATCTGTTTCCAAACTGATTAGCTGAGGAAGGAAGAACCGTACCTGTGAGGTACACCGTACCTGTGAGGAACCGTTACTGTAAGGCCAATGGCAACTTTAAAAGAATTAAAAATAAAATGCTGACTCTCCACAAAGAAGGTTTGTATGGAACTGAAAAAAACATCTCAATCCATCATAGAAAAAATAAATTATACTGCAAACATTTGCAAAAATGTTTTGTAGCCAGACACAAGTCAAACAAGTCAAAATTGAAAACTTTTAATATAAAATTCAAAGAGTTATCTGATATAGCTCCAAAATAATGTATAATGGTTATAACTCTATCCTTACAGTCAAACATACTGGATGCAGAATTATTTATCATACATTTTCTCTTCACAGGGGACTTCGAAGTGTTGCACAGTATTGACAAATCATCAAAGAAAACCAGTTTCAGATTTAAAAAAATCACTTTTCAGTAGCACCTTTCAAAGTTATACTGGAGTGTCTTAAGAACATGAATATGAAATATTTGTAAGTTGCCCAGTCAAACTCCTAACTTAAATACCATTACACATTGGCAAGACTCCTACACAGCTGTCCATAAGATAACCCCAAGCAACCAGAGACAATTTTTGCAAGAATGAGCAATTGTACCTAGGTGGTGTGCAAAGTTGATATAGAATAGCATTTGACTTGCAACTGTAATTGTTGTGAAAAGAGCTTCCACCAAATGCTAAGTTCATGAGCCTGAATACATATACAGGCAATGCATTTGAGTTTTTTTTTTTTTGCTTTTGCTGACAATTACAGCTACTTACATTACTGATAGAAGTCTTCTGCTTGAGTGTTCAAATGTAAAAAAAGGTGTATGAGTTTCACAAAATGGACCATATGAAGGGTCTGAATATTTTTTGTAAAAGTACTGCATGTGTTCCATTAATATAGACCATGTCCAAAAGTTTACCATAGCCAAATTTGGAAATCAATGAGCAAAATTATAGAGAATACTTATAAATTATAGAAAATGCTCACACCCGAAGAAAGCTCCACAGCCTAAATGTTGTGTTTTCTTTCTTCTTTTTTCAGCATGGAATAAACCTATAACTTGTTCCCTTATACAAAATACTACAATGGTCAGAATTTCAGGCCACAGATGAAAAAAAAAACAGAAACAGATTTGAGACTGCATCATAGAAGATATAGTGTATTACACTCTGCTCTCTTTTCCAAGATAAAACTGACAGGCTGTATTCCCATTTACCTAGGGCAAGAACCCATTTTTAAATGCTTAACCATTAATGGTGCAGATTAAATTTGCAGTTTACAGCGTTGCTTTAGGTCAGGAAATAAAATCAAAACATTCTCTGCCTTATATATAGAGAGGTCCAGAGCTTACAATATATGGATGAAATAGTTACTAGGGACCAGTAGCATGAGAGGCAGATTAATAGAAGGATGTATAACAATGTTGGGAACATTCAGTGGTCATTACTGTGTTTATCAGTTTGAGAAGATATTGCACAAATTATTATCTAAAGCCTTGAGTAAAACTCTAGAGTAAATGCCAGGCATTCTGTGTTGTGTTATCAATCTGAACTGATAGAGCTCAGAGAGAAAATCCTTTTGTGAAGGTCAGACATTAGTAAAATAAATTGTGTCTCACTATCAATGCATAAACATAAATCTACAGTAAGTACAGACAAAGTCATTATTATGTTTAAATTAAAAACTATATGTGGATGTGTAGGAAATTGAAAGAGGATACAAGAAAGCACATCAATTAATTTAGCAGATCTGGTATGTTTAATTAACTAACTCGTAAATAGTCCACATCTAAACAGATTTCATTATCAGGTCAAATGGCATAATAATTAAAGGGTTTTTTAATTGCATCTGTTCACCATAATTGAAAATACATTTCAGCATACCTGTGAAAGAGAAATGCATATTATTATACTTAGAATTAAGTGTTATTAAAGATTTCCAATAATCTTTGTCCACTTCGACCACTCTGATAAGAGACATTATAAGGCTGTATCAAAACTGAACAGTGTAATGTTGGGACCCATCAGGTCTGTTGTCTGCTTTCTTCCAAAGAACATGGTCCAAGGTCATTTTCCATCATTCAAAGGAAGATCTTCCAATGGAACTTCTGTAGGGTACAAGAACTATGCTTGATAGCATCTCCACATATAACCAACTGTGATGTTACAACTTAAAAACTGTCACCCAACTCATTATCATTGGTTAACTCACTGGCTTCTCATCTCTCTCCAACTGAACAATCTGACTTTTACAAACATGTGACTGCAAGCAAAAGATAAATCTTGTCTTCATGTACTCACTGTTATTTTTACCTGATCAACAAAATTAGACAGTTGAATTCTTTCTATTTGTTGACATCCTGAATATCTAAACATCTTCAGATCCAAGCTTTAGCTAGAACAAACTGAGTTCTCTCACCTGTCTACCTTGCAGCCAGACCTCAAGAACACAGACTGTGCACACACTGTATTTAAAGACCAAAGTTCAGCAGGATGCTAACTGCCCAGCAATGCCCAGCAATGCAAGGCAAAGCACTCTCAATTTTCCTCTCTCTGTATACACTATCTCCTAGCACAGATCAACTTCTAAGTTGGTCCATAAACCAATCAAGCCAAGCTCTATCTTCTCAATGGGAAGTTTAACTCATTAAGGACATTTGGCCAATGGATCTTTGAGTATAAACTATAAAATAATTATTGAGAGTTGAACCGTTATTCCAAACATATTTGATGTTTAGCTCATGGTAGTAAATATACATTTACTTGTTTCTGAGAATATGAATGTGATGTAATTATATGAGAATGCTAAAACCTACATGGTAGGCCATAACACATTATAGTTAATGTTTTAACTCTGAAGTTATTAACTCTTTTTCCTGTAGTCCCTGAGTTTATGATCAATTTTGGATAACAGCAGATTATTTAACAAATAGATTATATTATGTTATTGTTTGTTATCCATGTTTTTGGTGTTCTATTAATAAATTGTATATTGTGTATTTAGAATACAGTATGTGTATAAGACTGTGAATTATTATTATGTTTAATTGAATCCAAAAAGTAGTCAAGTATAATTTCTAATTGTTACAGTAAATCAAAATCCCAACATCACCTACACTTATATGCAGTGGCTATTAAAAATATTCACCCCCCTTTTACATGTTATTGTGTAAGAATATGAAATGTATTTAACTTGCAATTTTGCTACTGATTGACAGAAAACACTCTAATGCCAAAGTGAAAACAAAATTATACAGATCCTCCTTGATTATAAATACAAAATGGAAATTAACCAATTGCATAAGTATTCACCCCCTTTGATTTAATATTTGGTAGAAGCACATTTGGCAGAAATTACAATCTTAAGTATTCTGGGATAAGTTTCTACCAGCTTTGCAATTTTTGCCCATTGTTGTTAGCAAAATTGCTCAAACTCTCTCAGGCTGGATGGGAACTTTTAGTTAACAGCACTTTTCAACCGCCACAGATTTCTGATTAGATTGAGGTCTAGGCTTTGACTAAGCCACTCTTGAACATTTTTATTTTTTAAACCACTCCAGCGTGGGTTTGGCTGTTTGTTTTGGGTCTTTGTCCTATTGCAAGATTAATCTTCTCCTCGTCCCATCTCTCTTGCATACTGCAGCAGGATTTCCTCCAGTATTTCTCTGTACTTTGCTGCATTTTTTTTTCTATTTTCACAACTCTTACAGGCCCTAATGGAGCGCAGCTACCCCATAGCATGATACTGTCACATTCGCTAACCCCTCCTCTTAAGGGCGCTCCAGCCCTTCCTTGTTCTGCCCCATTGTCTGCACCTGGTCCCTAATCCCGCTCCCCCTTAAAAGCCAGACGCGGACCTTACTCTGAGTTCCTCATTGATTTCCACATCATGAGAGCCCGGGGTCTTGCTGCGTCTGGCTCCGTTATGCTTTTAACTTTCTGTTCCTAGTTCCTGGTTCCCCTCGCCGGTTCCGACCCGGTTCCTGTTCCCCCCCCCCTCCGGATGGATCGCCTGGCTATGGACTTCAGCCCTTGTTTCTGGTTTCCCGTTTGGATTTCCTACATGGATTGTTCGCCTGGATTCACTTCCCCTTGACAACTGCACTGCATGGACACGCCCCCCCGTCTCCAGACCATTTTCCTACATGACCATTTTTCCCCTTGTGTCTTCACTATTCTGGATCGTGTCGTCCGCATAGGGCCCGGAAAGAACTGTGCGTGACAGATACTGCCACCACCATGCTTCACAGTAGGGGTCATGTTCACTGTTACGCTTGTGCCAAACATTGTGCTTTGATGATGCCAAAAAGTTAATTTCGGTCTCATCAGACCATAGTATCTTCTTCCACTTGGTCTCAGAGTCTCCCACATGCCTTCTGAGAAAGTGAAGTTACGATGTAATATTAGTTTTTTGTCATTCTCCCATGAAGCCCAGATTTGTGAGGCACCCAGACAATTGTCATATGCACAGTTTCTCCCATCTCAGCCATGAAAGACTGTAATTCCTTTAGATTTGTCACAGGTTTCTTTGTGGCCTCCCTGACTATGAACGTCTCACCTGTAAACTCAGTTGTTGAGGACATCCTGTTATTCACAGGTCATAATTGTGCCATATTATCTAGTTTTCTTTATAATAGACTTTACAGTGCTTTGGAGAATATGTAATACCTTTGGTTTTTGTAATATCCTTCCCCTGATTGGTGCTTTTCAATAACTCTATTCCAGATTTACTTTGAAAGTTAAATGTAGTTTTTGTTGAGTGCTGTACTAATCATCTGTGGTACCACCCAGAGATAGGTATATTTATTCTAAACTCATGTGAAACAACCTAATTGCACACAGGTGGACTCCATTCAACAAATTATGTGACTAATTATGTTGGATTGAACCAGAGCCTATTTACTGTACGAGTGTTATAGTAAATGGGGGAATTCTTATGCAATCACTTTCTTTCTGTTTTATATTCATGATTCATTTACAAGTATCTGTAGAATTTTGTTTTCGCTTTGACATTATACAGTGTTTTGTGTTGATCAATGGCAAAAAAATCCCATATAAATACATTGTGATTCTATATTGTAATATTCTATATTGTATATTAAAAAGTTCAAGGGAGTGAATACTTTTGACAACCACTGTAGATACAGATTCTCAAAATGAAATATCAAATTCCATCTCTGGCTCATTTCACCTGATTAATGATATGTGCTCTGTATGAAGTTCTTTCCACCGCCAATTCCATCTTTACCCTTACAACAGCTCCCCTCCTTACTCCTCACAAAAGAAGGTGGGTGGTCTTGTCAGTCTTGTACTTACAAACATGCTGCCATCATTTTGTCAGCCAGGCAAATTATGCCACATTTTAATAACTTATTAGCATAATTCCTTCACAGAGTTTTACCTAACTACTAATAAAATAATGAACATTACAGTTTTCAATGATCTTAACAATCTGTGTTTGTAATGACTACTGATAAGCCATATAGAGTAAAAATTATATTTTAATTTGTTTTATTGGCTTGAACATTGTGTTGTACTTGGTCCATAATTTGCTGCCAACATTGCGTTCTTGCAAACATTCCTAGTATACATGTGGTTCAGCTGGTTCTTTTTCTGACCAATTATTTTACTGCTTGTGTTTATTATCTTTGGGAGCTTTGTTCTACCTCTGGCATCAAGATTCCCATACCAACTGAAGATGATAGTAAGTCATGATAGTTTAAGCATAAATATTTTACTGTTGTTGTGTCATATAAATGAGTCCTGCTGTCTGTGAAAGAAGAGTTGTTTATTTCACATGCATACAGGAGAGCAGCCTGCACCGGCCAGTCTCTCGAACGGTTATAAAGTTAGTCCTTTTTTACAGTGTAACAAACAAAGTTTGGTGTAGACAACACATAACGCAATATCCTTAACAAATGTTAACACACAATGTTCTTGAGCTGGGTTAATGGACAAACCATTCTATATATGGTAAGTTTTAGAGCACAGCTTCAGAAAAGAGGATATGTGGCCAATGTTTCATAAGGTGTTGTGTTCATGTTATTCTTAGTCATGCTGAATCAGCACATATCCTGTGGTGCTTGCAGGGACACAAAGAGTGAACAGATTAATTATTTGCTGAGAAGCAAGAAAGATTAAAGAAGAGTAGTTTAACATTTCTTAATTCCTCACCATTAACAAAATAGCTGTAAAATAGCTCTGGCCTGCTCCGAAGCAGGAAGACAGCACAAGAAGGAGAGAAAAGAAATAAGAGAGAAGGTGAAGTGGTGAAGAGGAAAAAGGGGAGTCAGCAGCTGGAGAACAGGAAGTATGAATTGAATCCTGGTATCCCAGACAAGTAATGCTACTCGGGAATAGCACCAGTACAGCAAATGTGAGTCAGCAGGAGAGAAGTCTGGGGTTCCAGGTGAGAGTGGACTGGTTGAAGTGGAGACTGACTCGGCGGCAGTGCAGGGACATAAGAGACGAGCCTTGGGATTCCAGATGAGTGAAGCTGTTCAGGGATAATGACAAAAAGTGAAACAGCAGGTGAGAAGTACAGGGTTCCACATGGGAGGACTGCTCTGTAGAAAGGCCACTGAAGAAACAGTCTGTGGGATCAGGTCAGAGGGTGAGAAGAAATGTTAGCTTGGCAGTACTGCCGGTGAATGATTACTGATGAACTGCTGCAGCAGAGACACTTCTAAATTATATAATAAGGGAGATAATAATTGTCCTGATTAGTGATGAAGAAGGATGGGCTAAAAGGAGAACCAGACACGGCAGATAGCTATGCTAAACCTGAAGCCCTCATGAGAATGTTCCCAGTTTCCCAGGGCAACTGTGGGCAGGCTGACACTCTATTACAGAAGCACCTTTTTTGTATCTGGTACTTGAACATATTTTCGGATTGCCCTAAAATACAGCATTTTTGTGTGTATGCAACTAATGTGCTCTCTCATTTAACTGTGGTTTTGACCCTGTGCCTGTCTTCTCATTCTGCAGCAGGCTGACAAGACACAAAGTTAAATTCTTTCCACCAGTTCTGCCAGATGGGAATTTAGCAGGGGTATATCCTCTTATTCCCTAATGCTGTCACAATTTTGACACTATGCCATCAGCTTAATATTCACCTGCTTACTTTGCTTACCAGAAAACAGAGCAGCTGCAATATGTTTCTCCTACAACTGAAGTCTTAAGCATAGATAGTCACTGTAGTGTGTTGAAGATAGTTATACAATTCTTAAATCTGTTTTTAGAAAAACCTGAGGCACCCTAAAATAAAAGTCCTTTATGCTTGCACCAGTTAGTTATCACCAAAGAAACCTACCTATGGACAATAAATTATGCTTCTCAAAATTCCAACAGTTTTCCAGACTGCTTGGGGTTGAATTTAAAGAATTTACAGAAAGATGGTAACCAGAATGGGCATTCTAAACTGATACAGCCAGCATGGTTGGTAACCTTCAAAGGTCCTTTATGTTTTAAATGTTAAATATTATAAAATATAAAATATAATAAAATATTTTGTCTGCATATTGTATATGGGTGCTGAAATCAGTAATAAAAAATTGTACATAAGACATTTTTGTAGTTTTTTTTGCATATAATCTTTGGAACATGTTATGTTAGCATGTTTACCATGTCTGCATTGCACTTAACAGTTCTTTTCTCTATCCAGATAATAAAGTTCATAACACCCAGTAATTATGAAAATCAAATAAATTCTTGTAACAGGAAAAGAACAATAGGTCTGTAATCAAGGGGCTATTGACTACTGGCTGAACTAATAGTTTAAGCCTTACATACGAGACATAACTTGATCAAATCAGGCCTACAGAGTTAGTTTGGGACTTCCCACCATAATTATGGGAATTACAAGTTCTTGTTATGATAGCCTTGCTTAATAGAAATCAGTCCTTTAAAGTAAAAAAATTCAAGACCACCATGAATCTTGGAAAATGCAGAAAGTCACAAAGAACCTCAAATTTAGAGAACAATTTAAGAAATATCATTGTTTATGCATCAACAATCAGGAAAAGAATGTACAGGAATGATTTTCAAGGAAGAATAGATAAGAAGAAACCACGGCTCTCTTAAAGAACATTGTTGCCCACCTTAATCTTACCAAAAAGAACCTGTATGACAAGATTACTAGAAGAATGTCCCCTGGATAGTCTCTGTTATACTTATAAATTTCCTCATAATTTCCTCATTTATTCACATAAAGAAATTTACTATTGGAACATTTTGTTAAATAATCCAAAATTATCTTTTGCTTTTGTTTAATCAAGTTCTTTTGAGATAGAATTGTTTTATTGAGATGTTAATGAAAATCTAATTACATTTTAGGTAAAATATACAGAATACAGAAACATACAAATCAGATATAAACTATATGTATGTATATACTGTATGTCATTAATTAAAAAATTACAACACACCACTAAGTTTTGTTGGTATTGTTGTTGGCTTGTTGTCTTCTTATTTATGCTATAGCTCTCTTGTCACTACAGATCCATACTACAATGTTGATACTATAGATTGTAGAGACATTGCAAGTTGGTGTGGAAGAGCTGAGTTAATTTTTAATTGGAGAATTGAATAAATATAATACAGAAAAAATAACAATTTCCTTTCTCACTGTTATGAGTACATTGTTTAAAAATATCATACAATTAAATCCAAATCAAGCTGGGGTAAAGCAGTCTTTGTGGATCTTGTGCATTTTTAAAAACGCCTATATTGTTATATAACTAATATAAACTATATAATGATATATTATATATAATTAAATTATATATTTATACAAATAATTTATATATTATATTGTTATCATTATGGGCAGCATGGTAGTACTGTGGGTAGCACTGCTGGGGCCCTGGGTTCAATTCCTGGGGTGCCACCTGCATGCATGGATATTTTTCTCTTGTTCACATTGGTTTTCTCTGCGTGCTCTAGTTTACTCCCACAGAAGATGTACTGGTAAGTGAATTCACTGGAAAAATTGCTCCAGGTGTGAGTATGTACATGTTTTTGTCTGTTTGTGCTCTACTAAGGACTGGGATCCCACCCAGGTTATATCCTGTCTTGTGCCTGTTCCTTGCTAGGGTACTCTAGGTTCCAACACTTCTGCAATCTTGTATTGGATAAAACAGTTAGAAAATTATGTGTAAATGGATTTGTCATCAGAGTTTAATGTTGTATAAAAGGTGGATACAATTTTCCAATTTTAGATCTTGCTACCCAAAAACTATTTTTTTGCAGGAGAAATATATGATGAAATAGAGAAAGGGACATAATTTTTCCACTTCTTTTTGAAGAAACCGCCATCTGCAGCCTTTCATGAAAGATTATTTATATTGCATCAGATTAAAAAAACACATTTCCCTTGCTTTCGCAAAGCCTTGAAATTGATGTAGGTTGAAATCAATGTCAGCTACAGGTTACAAAATACTGTAGATGTCTTACTGAGGTCCAAAAATAAAAAAATGGATGAAGCTATGTACTGTACCTACTGTGTGCAGCACAATACTTTTTTAGTTATTTTGACATTTTCAAAGTTACTGTACCTTTACCATTTTCACATTTTTTAAATTCAGATTACATTTGTATATTGTATACATTATACATCTGTATAATGTTAAAAACTATAACTTTTGTTATAATAAGTGCAGTTCTAAAGAAATATAACACATTTTAAAGAACCAATGTAATATATAATCTTTTTTTCATTATGTAGTAGAGAACAGTAGGAGTGATTTATTAGTAGAGAAAGCTTCTTGTTAATATTATATCTATTAAGATCACGTAAGCATAACATGAAGAATTTATTTTGCTCTAATTACTGACTGAAATAATTGCCTAAATTTTATTAAATTATAGACAAAACCAGTTTGGAGCTATGGTATAGTAAATGTCAAAGAGAGTTTTCATTAAAAATCAATTGCACTCAGCAACAAGCTGAAAACATAAGTGTGCAAGCAACATTATGTAGTGCGCTCTCATGAGGCACCAGTTCTGTAGGGGTTTGGGCATTTACTGGGACAATTATTAATTGTAGCAGTAAGTCACAAAATGATTCTTTTAATGGCCTTAGAATCCAACCATGCGATATAACTCAAACAATGCACACACACAGGTACTAATACACAAGAATACATTTATTAATACATAGATTATGCATATAAACCTAACAGATCTTATCGTGAGAGTTATCAGAATACAAAAGGTATATATTCAATCAGTTACGCTGCGAGAATGTCCTGCCCTTGGGAGCCTTTCTGCTCCTGGGCACTGTCCTGCCCTGGAATTGTTCTTCCCCTGGAATTCTTTTTCTCAGGCCCTCTGTGTTGCCTGTTTTTACCTGGAGGTTTTACTCGGCCCTACCAGTCCCTGATTGGTTGATCAAGGTGAGATATGAGTCACTTACTCCTGACACTTAGGAATGCAGTCCAGATGTCCATCTGGCACTCCCTAGACAGATAGGCGCCAATGGATGACCATTGATCATGATAGTCAGGCTTAGCTAAGTGCTATTTACTCATGACTGCACAGAAAGACACAGCAACAACCGCATCATTAAGTTTGCCGATGACACCACTATAATAGGCCTGATCAGTGATGATGACGAGTCCACTTACATGGATGAAGTTGTACAGCTGCTTAGGTGGTGTCATAGCAATAACCTGGACTTGAACATAAAGAAAACGAAAGAGCTAATAGTGGACTTTCGGAGACACAGGCCATACACTCACAGCCCACTCAGCATTGATGGAACGGAAGTGGAAACAGTCACCAGCTTTAGGTTTTTGGGAATTCACATCTCTAAAGATCTAACCTGGACTGTGAACACTGACTCTATCATGAAGAAGGCTCAGCAGCGCCTTTATTTCTTGAGGTGCCTCAAGTGATGGGGGATGCCAATACATGTGTTGGTGAACTTCTACCGCTGCACCATCGAGAGCGTCCCCACCAACGGGATCACCGTGTGGTATGGCAACACCTCTTCGCAAGAAAGAAAGGCACTGCAGAGAATGGTCAATATGGCCCAGAAGATCATCGGCTGCGGTCTCACCGAGATTAAACAGCTCTATGAGGACCGCTGCTGTGGTAGAATTCTGGCCATCACAGAGGACAGTCACCACCTCGGGCATGAGCTCTTCACCCCACTGCCCTCAGGCAAGAGATATAAGAGCATACGGACAATTACCACTAGATTCTTCAATAGCTTCTATCCACAAGCAGTAAGACTGGCGAACACATTTAGCCATCCCCCTCGGACCACACCTACACCATCACCATCTACCTCTTTATGATTTCTTATCTATTGCACATCTCCAGTCATTGTTTACACGTCTGTATTGTTTACATTCAAACTGTCTACATGTTTACTTGCACATTGTCTATTGCTTGTTTGTACATTGTCTTGATGCACTGTTTGCACTTTGTCTTGTTTTTTACACTTGTTTTACAATCGAGAGACTTTCTGTAAGTAAGAATTCCATTGTACCAGTACCGGTTACATATGGCAATAAAGTTCAAGTTCAAGTTCCCCATTTGGGAGCTGTTCCTTATCAAAAGAAAACATTTTTAAATCAGCCTGCATGAATAGCTTCTCTGTGGCTGCACCACAGAGATGAAGAGAGAGATGGGCCCTCACTGGCAAGGGAGCAGAAAACTTAATTCCTGTATTTTAATAAGCCTCGCTGCTACAATTACAAAAGACATCAAATGTTACAAGGTCATATATCTGGTTGCTACAGTAGTAACTAATCACTCCCAGGATCTTATCCAGTCTTTTCTTGAAGTATCACAGAGAGCCAGCTTCAACCCACAATCCTTCATGGGAAGAAATGATTTAGTGGCACTATCAATGGATTTTGATTTTAAAAATCAGACGCCACTGTCAATTTCACTGTCAATTTCAGACATTATGGTTGGATGTTTCCTCCATCTTTTCTCTTATATGCCTTGGGTTCTGTTCTGATGTTCTGTAAGATCAACCAGAAGTAGTATAAAGCGACACCTTTCGTCAAACTTTTGACAGGTACCACGCCCCCTTATTCCAGCCAGTGGGAGTCAGCAGTGGGTGGATGTCCCGCCCCCTTGCCAGCCAATGGCGTGTTGTTATGTGTGCATGTCCTGCCCCCTCAGGAGCCAATGGTGTGTCGTTAAGGGTCGGAACTCCCGCCTAATCCCCCGGCCAGTCGGTCCGGAGCCTCAGGGTCCCAAAGCCCCAAGGTGGCGCATCCCTCGCTTTAGGTGTGTGAAAGTGTGTATTGGTTTGGAAGGGGACCATGTCTGCAGTGGGGTTGAGTGGCTCTATTATAACCCTAGGGAATCGGGTAGTTACGGCGGCGCGGGGAGTCTGGTGAGGGCCGCGAGATCCCAGGGTGTGAGCGGCGCCAGCCGCAGCCGGGTGGCCGAGTGATTGTCCGGCCAGGCTGCTTATACACTGCACAAGCCGGCGCGTGTACGTTTTAAGAGAAACAGGATGTTGGTGTCCGAAATGGACTGGCAGTGGCAGGCCGACGTGGTGGACATGAAAAAACACCACGAGTTCAACGACGGTTTCTGTTACATCTTAACGTGTATAGACATGCTGTCTAAATACGCTTGGGCCGTGCCGCTGAAAACCAAGACTGGAGGGGCCGTGACAGGCGCCTTCCGAAATATACTGCAAGAGGGGCGTGCTCCTAAAAAGCTACAAACGGATGAGGGTAAAAAATTTCTTAACAGGACCTTCCAAAATTTTCTCAAACGTGAGAATATTGAACATTTTGTTACGGCCAGCGATGTGAAGGCTAGCGTGGTCGAGAGGTTTAACAGAACTATTAAAACAAAAATGTGGAGGTACCTGACACACAAAAACACCTTTCGATATATCTATGTCCTTTCAGATCTTATTTACGCTTATAACCATAGTTACCACACGACTATTAAACGAACCCCGGCTTCTGTTACGTCCGACAACTCCCTTGAGGTGTGGACAACGGTCTATGACGAACACTTTAAGAGAAAACCGTCAAAGTTTTCATTTAATGTGGGTGATCGCGTGTGGGTGTCCAAAATAAAGGGAGTGTTTGAGAAGGGATATGAACAGACCTTCACAGATGAAATTTTCATTGTCAAAGAGCGGGCCTCGGCTCTGAGACCCTATTACAAACTGCAGGACTACGCAGGCGACGACATTAAGGGCTCCTTCTATGCAGAAGAGCTGCAGAAGATAAACCCCGATGTTGAGAACGTCTATCGCATCCAAACTATTTTAGCAGCCAGGGGTCGTGGCAAAAACAAACAGCTTTTGGTAAAGTGGCGCGGCTGGAGCGATAAATTCAATAGTTGGGTAAAGGCTTCCGATATCATAGAACACCAGTTAATAGGCGACGTCTACGCACCGCTTTTGCGTTGTGTGCCCTTCAGAGGCGTGGATGGTGAATTCGTCACAGTATTGTACGACAAACCCCATTACGTGCCGGTGAGCATCGACCATTTTAACAACATCACTATTGAAATAAAGACGGATCAAAACGAACACATGTCATTTGCATTTGGAAAGGTCATCGTCAAGCTGCATTTCAGACCTGTGAAAGCGACAAACATCTAAAAGGATGACGGTCATCAAGAGCTACGGGGATCCTTCTTTGTATACGCACTACTACAAACAACAGGCTGGTTATGGATTACCAGGATTTTCAGGGCTACCGGTTCAGTACGGCGCGGGTATCGGGGGTATTTTCAGAGCGCTATTTAGAAAAGCCGTGCCTTTTCTGAAATGAGGGTTTGAAATAGCTAAGCCGCACATGGCATCGGTGGCTAAAAACATTGCCAAAGATGTGGTCGGCAACGTTACAAGCGCTGTCATGTCAAAGGTGGCTGCACATCAGCAGGAAGGTTCGGGTCTAGCATACATCCGCAGGGGTGTCAAGAGAAAAAGACAGACGTCATCATCTCACCATCGGGGGCCTCCGAAACCTGATAAAAGAACGGCTAAGCGCAGTCAACTCATAAAAGCTTCAGGTCGACCAAGAAGGGCGTGACACACCGCAATCAATGAGACACGAAACGAGACAAATTTTAAATATGGCTTTTGTTCACGGCGGGTCGGCAGAATGCGCCAAGTCGGAGCTGGACATATTTCAATTTGCGCCTACCCAAACAAGCATCGAGAAAAGCTTTTACATAGAAGTTCCACCCCTCACGGCCCTAACGGAAAACGCACCTCTGGAGTTCTACGTTGCAGGCAACGGAGAAGATTATTTAGATTTAAACAACACCCTGCTCTATTTGACCTGTAAAATAACGGAAGCAGACGGTCGGGACATTGATGCGGCAGCCCGTGTGAGTCTGGTGAATTACCCCATCGCAGCCATCTTCAGCCAGGTTGACATCACCGTAGGAGACCGATTGATCAGCTAGAGCAACAACTGCTATCCTTACAGAGCCTTTATAGAGTCTGTCCTGAACTACAGTGAAGAGACGCTGAAGACGCAGTATTCAACAGGGCTCTTTTACAAAGACACAGCCGGGGAACACGAGTCCACAATTTTGGATGGTCCCAATCAGGGGTTCCGAAAAAGAGCATCATACACGACGCAAAGCCGAAAACGTGAGCTCCTGGGTCACATTCACGCAGACCTGTTTTTTCAGGACAAACTACTACTGAATGGCGTAGACCTGAAAATAAAACTCACGCGCAACAGAGATGCTTTCTGCTTAATGAACAACGTCGGAGAACACAAACTGAGCGTACTCTCTGCATCTTTGTTTGTGAAAAGAGTCAGAGTGTCACCCGGGGTCAGACTGGGACACGCCGAAGCACTCCTGACGGCCAACGCTAAATACCCCATAGACCGCGTACAGATGAAAGTCTTCAGCCTGCCTGCAGGGAGCCGTGTGTGTAACCAAGAAAACCTCTTTCTCGGACAGTTACCCAAAGTGGTAATTTTGGTGTTTGTGGACAATGCGGCATTCAGCGGCAGTTTTACACAAAACCCCTTCAATTTTAAACGCTACAACGTTAACTTTCTGGCTCTCTACGCGGACAGTGAACAAATCCCCACTAAACCGCTTCAACCAGACTTCCAGAATGGACATTGCATCTGTGAATATTTTAATCTGGTGGAAACATCCGGGAAGCGTCTGAAAGACAAACCACTTCTGGTGGACCGCGAGGAGTACGCGCGTGGTTACACATTGTTCGCTTTCAACCTCAGCCCCGACAACGATTGCACAGGGCATTATTCACTTATCAAAACGGGTAATCTGAGAGCTGAAATACGCTTCGCGCTACCGCTACCCACTACAGTTAACATGGTTGTGTACGCGCTGTTCGACAAAGTGATAGAGCTGGATATGAGACGTCAAGTCATTTACGACTTCAGCTAAAAAGCACGGGAGGCCACACAACCTGAACATAAACCCGTAAACCAAAACTTTTTTCTCTTTAACCTCTCTCTCATACAAATAAAAGAAAACACACAAACTTCCACAACATGACAATTTTCTCTTTTCCGGTAGTACAACAGTTAAAGCCCCCTTTTTGGAAGTCTCCTGGCGTACTAATGTCAAATACCGTTGTAACACCTGACTGTACAATTTCACTTTTTCAAATTCGGCCAGATGCGAGTTCTGAAGAATGTCTCGCATTTCATCATCCAACCGACGGGCTGTTATTTTTCTTACATCGCTTTCGAACCCAGACTGCTCTCGGAGTCGATCGAGCTGTTTCTGAGGTACCAGGTACATTTTTTCAGCGTGCTCCATTATTGACGTTGTAGAAGCCCCGTAATCAGTGGTACTGCAATACTCAACAGGGTCCCGATAAAACCACCGGACTGGTTCACCAAGAGTCTCTTTCTTTTAAGAGAAAGACCCTTTCGACTCAAAGTCTTTATAAGCTTACGCTTTCTCTTCAGGGTCCCAAACTGCTTAGCAGATAATGGTATGTTCCCTTTCAAGGTATTCAAGGCAATTTCAGCTATGGCCTGTACAAGATCATTTGTAGCCCCGCAGAGAATAGCTTTCTGCTGCTTGGGGGCGGCTTTTACCAGAAAATGTAAGAGAGTCAGGTTTCTCCGAACGTGTGAAGACATGACGACGCCCCGAACGTGTTTTTTCGACTGAGTCTGTGGTTGCGAGATCACCGACTTTTAGATTTTTTAAATACACAAGCCATGGGTACATCTGGGGGGAAAAGACCTGTTCGCAAGCGATAGTCATCTGGGGTGTCGGCATTTAAATCCACCAACAAGTAACCGAAAGGTTTTTTAGTAGCGTCATCGAACGCTTCCAAAAAAAATGTGGCTTTACCGGGGTACATCTTGCCGGGACAGGGTTGTAATCTGTAGTTTATCTCTAGGGTTTTTAAACAGCACCATGTACTTTGTATTTAACGCGATGGTTCTACTTTTCCGGCCTTGACAAAACACATTTTGGACGATATACATGATGCTGAGGTTTCGGTGGTGTACGTATTTGGTAAAAGCTTTTTCTATCTCATTATTTTCACACGCAGACGCCATCAAATCATCAACTATAATCAAATTTACTCTACCCGGCAGCAGTAGCTGGTCGTCGGAAAACGACGTCGGTAGTCCTTCTATAAACTGAATGTATGGAAATTTCACAAGCAACTCAGCATATAGAGGTTGCCAGCAGCTGTAACACCAGACTATGTTTTCGGGTTTACGAGTCATAACGGTATCACCGTTCTCCAAGAGCTGTTTTATAAAATAACTTTTACCGCAATTCGAGGGTCCGGACAAAATGCATGAAAAAGGGTGTTTTAACCTGACATCCATCTTGTTAATATCCGTAGGGCAACGATGTCAAATTTTCTTGCAGCACCCGCTTGTCGTACACCACCTTCTGGGTTTTCTTTAAGGTCCGGGTCTCAATGCGCCAATCCTTTTTAACACGCACGATCATCGGCTGTTGAATAGAAATGTGTTTAAATTCCCGGCACTCTGCATAAGGGTTAACGCCATAGTCAAAAACCAAGTCCCGCAGACTCTCAAAGTTAACTTTTTCACAATTGTTCACATTGAGCGTAATGCCTTTCACCTTTAAACAGGCTTTCCCGGCAGACAGCTTGTACCCGTACGACTTGGGTCCTATTGACACAAACTCGGTGATGTGTTGTCCAGCAATGATTTCGCTGGTCAGCTCACCCAAATAGTCACCCAGCCCCGGATTCCACTCACCCTCCCGGCTCACAAAGATAACAGAATCTGTGTCGTGGTACAGACAGCGGCCTTGCAAAGCATTTAGCAGATTGTATAACTCCAAGCGGGCATAGGCGGTTGTAAAGCTAGCGATGAAAATGTTAGTGTTTGAATGGCCCGTATAGTGGTCTTTAGTGTGTTTCCACGTAACACAGGCTGTGTTTTCATCAATGAACTCGCAGGCTGACACCTCATGATATGGCGTAAATAAGTACCTGAACAATTCATCGGGGTTTCTCACAATGGTGGTCTGTGGTAAATTGTCTCTTTGCCCATACTTCCCCCACAAACTGTTCAAGGCAATTTTTGAAAGCTGTCTTTTGGCCGGATTCTTTTTAATGTTGCCGGGGTCCAGCCAGACACCCTCTTTTTCATAATATTCGCTGATATATCTTTGTTGTTTCGCGACATCTGTACACCACTCTGGAAAACCCGAAGCTTCCTGTTTCCCTTTCAGATGCAGTTTGATGTAGTCGGAAAAAAGATCGTGTGAGGCCTTTTCGAAATGCCAAATTTCGTAAATTTTACACACTCTATACCCCAGATCTAAGGCCATCTGTAATTCAGGGGTGCACCAGACACCAGTCAAGGCGCGATCTTCATCACTGTGCTCGCAGGGAGCGTTCTGTTTTGTTTCAGCACACGTACGACACAGTGTGAAAAACAGTTTTTTGTCAATTTTGGTTGGAAGAACTGGAAAGTACAAACGTCTGGGTGGGTAAACTTTCACCTTCGCTAAACCGAAATACCGTTTTAAATCTCCAAAGTTGTTATATATTATTCGGGGGTGCCCCAGTGGGTATTTTTTAGTTTTGTTCACAAACGGATACAGACTGGTGAAATCATAGTAATGAATTTTTTCACCGGGCTGCGCTGTGTAATGCAAAAAATTGCATTTTTTCTCCCCCCAAAAAGCGAATCGCGCGGTTGCAGAGGCTCTGGTAACTGTGCAGCTGTTAGACATTTACCCAAGTCTCCATTTTCAACAAGCATGTCTCTGAACTCGTGCTCCCACAAAACACGCACGTTAAAACCTCTCATTTTGAGAAAATTAATTTTCACCATCGTCTTTCTGTACAACCAACCAAAAGTAGAGTTTGTCAGCTGATTAAAATCGTTTTCACAATAACAAACGCTACAACCGTGAAAAAAGCAACCGTTGAACTCAAAGGCTGTCTGCACTCCGTCAATTACAGCATAACCATCCAGAAAATATGGACCAACCTTGAACTCGGCCGTGGTTAACGCGTGTTGGATTTTAACGGGATCTGTGTGTTCGATGTACATAAGCCACTAAATGCTCGGTGTAGAAAATCGTTTTTGATGGGGGTGGTAATTGTCATGGGGTAGCAACGCTATCGTCTCTTCCTGTAAAAACATAAGTCTGGACATGGCCATGCAGACACTAGCGATGGTCACAAACTGAAAGGGGTCGATGCACACAACGCAGGCGGCCCCTGACTCAGTCACACGTGTCTGTCTGGTCATATTCATGACCTCGTCCCAAAACCTGACACAGCCTTCCCTTAGAATTGCCACATCCAACTGGCAGTAACGTTTCAACTCTCTCTGTAAATTAAACACACTTCCCTTGCATTCTTCATACCAAACCAAAAACTCGGCTTTCTCGCTCAGCAGCATGTAGTTAACACCGTAAAGTTCTGGCGGCGGCATCGGGCCGACATATTTTTGGTTTTCTGAAGTGTTCATCAAGTGTGGAAAATGCCCCTTACCCCCGGGGAACCCCATGGCTGCCGGCAGTTTGCTTAATTTCATAGGTAGAAAGTTTAAAGAATCGATAAATCTGATGTTCAGAGCTTTTACGGTCATACACATTATCTTACCACCCCGATTAATTAGTTAATCTTTTCATCTAACAACTGTCTCATTACTAGGTAATTGTCATATCCCTTGCCATTGTGCGATATGAACGTATGGTTTTTGAAACGTCTATCGATAAATTTACACACAAAATCCTTTAGACAAGTTTCACCATAAAATTCCCAGCTTCGTTTATTGTTAATATGAAGGGCGTGGACGTAATTTGGTATGTGTGTCCCCGTTTCTTGCATGCATTCAAAGTCGAAAAAAATGTACTTGTTTGAAATTTTGGGGTTGTCCAAAGGCATTATGTAGCACAAATGTGTGTCAGGGGTGTCGATCACGTTGTTACAACGCGAGCACAGTTTCTCTTTACATTTGTGACTTGCGAGGTTATAAATCCCACATTTCTCACAAAAGACCCTGCGCTCACACTTACTAGCACCCGTCGCCGCATTGTGAAAGTGTCTCACCAAACACTGAGAGCTACGACAAAAGACCTTACAGGCCGGGCAATTCTGAATTTCTGCATCAATTTCGCAACACTGGGGATCTAAACAGGTTTTACAAGCTTTAACACAGGCGTGTGCGTTCTTGTGGTTATACGCCGCATGGAAGTTAGTGCAAAAATACGCCGCCCCCACAAAAGCTTTAATATTTAAAACCCCGTAAAAATGCTCTTCATGCAGTAGAACAAAAAGTATTTTAGAATTTGGTGGTGTGGGCCCCGTTCTAAAATATTTCCAATCACCCTGGTCGTGGTACAAAATTTTAATGACCACCTTTAAATGTTTTTCAAAAGCAGTAATGTCTAACAAACTAATTTTCCGATTCTCTGGAAAACCCAACTCTTTGTGCATTCGTTTAGCGCCCTGTAACATTTCCCCATCGGTACAACCTTCATTCAACAAACCGTACACACTCCCGGCGAAACGCAGATTACCGCCCGTGTAATGTAAGTCGATAAGGTGCGCTTTTTTCCGAGCAATTACCCGGCTGTACAGAACGGATTTAAATCTTCGCCGGGCACCCCCCTGCATATTCCGAACTATCGTGACCACTAATCGGAGGCTGTCATCGGTGAGAACTTCTGTGTGGCTCTGTAAGAGGTCTGAGATGTGGCTTAAAAAATCGGCAGCATTTAATTCTCCGGGTTGTCTCCTGCGTGAGAACAAGGGTTTGTTAAAACCACCTGCAGTCAAACGCAGCTGTACAAAATCATTCGCCCCAATGTTTGGAGAAAGTTCATCCAATATTCTCTGGACTGCACCATGCACAGCGTCTATAGCCTGTACATACGAGGCTATTCTGTCGAGATTAACAAAACGAAATTCTTCATGGTGCTCTGTTGCTCTAAAATTATTATAAGACCTGTTATAACTATGTATACGCTCCAGGAAAACTAAGGGGCCTCTATTCGCCCCTGCACCGCCACCAATCTGATTCAGATCGTTCAGTACAACCGGTTCTCGGTTTTCAAAGTTACCGCCATCCTGTTCTGCTACAGCACCCTTGGGCATTAAGTTATTTTCTACCACTGCATTTTCATTGCGTGGTTCGGGCGGTCCTTGGGAAATCTGATGCCTCTCTCTGGATCTTTTACGACACAACAAACATGCTTTTGCCAGTTTAATTCTTTTATTTATGTACAAACGCTTGATGTTGGCAAGCGGTCGGTCTTTTAAACACTTTTTAGACCGCATGTTTAGTCATTTATCCCGGTGGGTCTTCACCAATGCTCCCTGAAATAGCATTATCAGGGCCTTAGGGCCCGACGTTTCCACCACACTTTTTTCACCGCTCGTCGATACAGTGGCTGTGTGAATAAAAATAAAAGACTTTTTAATACCACGCCAGTGTACCATATCTCAAAATCAGAAAACTACACTATGATAAAAATAAAAGACTTTTCAACACACGAATCAATGCAATCTAAACGGTCAAAATCAGAAAACTATGATAACTAGGATAAAAACGCCACACATGTGGCGCATCCTTACACAAAGGGCTGCGGGTGAATGGAACAAGTTACCTGGATATGTTGTTACACCGGTTTCCTTTAAAACCTCACTTTACACAAATTATTTTTAAAAGAGTCAGCCAGGGAAGTGTGGTGGCGCTACTGGGTCAAGCGGCATGGTTAACGGCATATAGACCCCTGGCACAGACCAGTCGCTTTTAACTTTAAAAGCGAAGCAGTTTTAAAATAAGTCTTTTTAACACTCCCAAACAGAAAACTACATGAACTAGGATCTTTCAGCGAATTAACATCCTAACAAAAGAAGTAACATTTGCCGTAAGTGGATCATAACACATCTTGACCACGCTTAAATTATATTAACCTTTGATTGTTGATTTCAGACGTTTTGAGCTCGTTGACCCCGTTAACGTGTTGGCTCGGCGTCGTAGTTTACTTTTTGAAGGTTCTGGTTCTGCACGGAGAGGGAAAATACCATTAGTGAAAGAACTCAACACCGCAAATTACCAAAAAATAGAAAAACGGTGGGGATTTTTATTATAAACACGTTTAAATGGCCATGCTAAAAGAATGTTTTATATAATACCGACCTCTTCTCCCAGGCGATCTGATAATATGCTCCGCACCCTCTGGTATGACGTGAACATCTGCATGTGTCTCCACAAGGTTTTGCGGTGGTATTGTAAACCCCAAATGAGGTTTTTTAAATGTGTAGCGACTTGTCCCTTCGCCCACGTCTGTGGAATAGACACATACGTGTATTGGTTTGGAGAAAGTACCCCTGTGTCTTTAAGACTCACATGGTCGTAAAGCGTTATTCAAAACATTGTCGTAATTACTCACCAGTGTTGGGTTGCGCTGTAACTGGTCTTTTTACAGCTGTGGTTTTCGGGGCTAATGGAAGTGAATGGATACACACAGTCACGACCACAGCACGGAACAACTCCCTGGTAATTCCATTATAATAATTCAATATTGCCTAGTATACAAATATTATACAACGTTTTGTAACTATAGCTAACATGAGACATGCACCGTGACGTTGTAATTTTCTCACAATAAGCCAGATATACATACCGCTGAAATTCGTGGAGTCCTCGTCTTCGTCTATCAAGTCGAACAGTGTTAAGTCTGTAAATAGACTATCTTCAGACTGTTGTAATTGATCGGCATGATCCATTCTGACAAGTTAGGCGATAACGTGAGACTGTAAGAATTGGAATCCAGCCAAAACTTCGCCTGTTTAACCGCTGGTACTTATACCCAAACCGATAAACATTCTCTTCTAAGAAACACACATGGCCCCCCATAAAACCATTAATCTTAGGTATCATTGGGCGTGCACGTACTGGTCTGTAGAAATTATTTAAGAAACATTTTAGAAAACGTTTTAGACCGTTATAATGTTAAAATCTATATTAGTTTAAGACATACAACGGTGCCTAAATTTCATAGCGGTTAAAACGTGGTGAAAATGTGCCTCGGTGTCTGTGTTTGATTCACCAACAGACCGCTAAGAATATTATCAAGCAAAATGTTTTTTATTAACGGTATAAGAAAATGTATCTATTCTTTATAGCGACGTGTTCACAAATCAAGCTTGACGTTTTGAGGTTTTATTTTTTCGCGATGCGTTGTTAAGAACATTTTTGCGTGAAATACATGTGGTGATTCTAAATTAGAAAACTTTACATGAATATAAAATGTTTATAAACTTTCCTGAGGTCAATTTTAGCCCCCCTCCCCCACTCTGCATTCCAGAGCCTTTAACTAACCCCCCACACCGCACGTCTCCAAAAGATCTCAAATTATCTCTAATACGTGATTTTAAAACTTTAAGACCAATCTGTTAAAGTATAAAGAACAACACCCCATCATTTATTGTCTGTTAATACCTTAAGGACTTTTACGCTTGCGGTGTGTGGAAATTTATTTCAAACTTTCGAAAAAGCTGTCGCGAATGTGTTATTAAAAATAAGCTGTGTCTTATTACATTATTTTAAAAACTTTAAGACCAACCCCAGCGTGTTTAAAATTTCTTTTCAGGGCAAACACATTGTTTGTGTTTGCGTTGTGTGTTAATACTTTTAAAGTTTAAAACTTATAAACTGATAAGTGAATACTTTTCGCTCTCGATAAAACAATGGGGGGGTCGTTCTAAAGCAACACAACCAATTGAAAAATGTCTTGTGTTATGTAGGCGTGGTTACACCATTGGCGCATATTCTTAAACGCTCCGGCCTGACAGGGTCGCAGCGCGTCCCTGGAGCTGTCAGACACCGCCACTTGTTGGGAGCTGCGAAGATGGCTTCTTTGTGTGGAGAAACATCGGGGTCCACTACTCTACAAAGTGAAGAGGTAGGCAGCTAAAATATTTTTTCTGATCGTGGAATTGTTGTATCGGCGCTTAGCGTATGTCATTTTAATACTTGGTCTTCTTTTTAGCAAAACCCGACGCCGCACTCTGCACCCTGTGACAGCGGCGGGGATGTGAGTTCAGCGGGGGTACCAGATGTTGAAGAACTGCCAGGTGCTAGCGATGATACCACGCTACAAATGGTAAATATTAACGAAAAACCTTAGCTCAAAAGCGCATTAAATGCTCGATATTTTAGGTTCAAAGCATGTCTATTTTGTTAAGCCTTCCTTTTCTTTTTCCTTTAATAGAATAAAGAGGATGTGGACGGGTCAATCTTCAGACTACCTGCACAACTGAATGTTTCGTGTCTATGCTTGTGTGTTCGGCCAAATGTTAATAAAGCTGATTCCCAACCAGGTTTAGCTAGCGATGTCCCTAATGAGCCCGATGTTATGGCCCAGATTGTGAAAGCAGTAGTTTATTGCATCTTCAAACACTGTTTAAAGGGGGTCCTGGTTGATGACTGCCCGGCCTGTTTGATTGACCATCCCGGGCAGCGGGGTCACACATGCCTGTCTGTCGGCTACACAGATGGGTTTGAAGATGTGACGTTTGCCGCTTTAGAAATTTATAAGTCTCTCAGTTTAGCCCGAATTTTATCGGCTGTTCTGTACACCGCCAGGTGTCTGGGTTCGTACACCATTACAAATGACACTGAGTGGGGCATAAAACAGTTGCTGAAAAACATAATTGAGGACCGCTCCCCATACGAGCATGTACACACCATACTTGAACAGCTGGATGAAAAATTAGTAGACGTGACTTTTGATGCGTTGCAAAAGAAACACTATTCTTATTTTTACAGACGCAAAAAAAAAGATCTACAGTGGTGTGAAAAGTGTTTGCCCCCTTCCTGATTTCTTATTTTTTTGCATGTTTGTCACACTGAAATGTTTCAGATCATCAAACAAATTGAAATATTAGACAAAGATAACACAAGTAAACACAAAATGCATTTTTTAAATGAAGGTTTTTATTATTAAGGGAAAAAAAAATCCAAACCTACATGGCCCTGTGTGAAAAAGTGATTGCCCCCCCTGTTAAAACATATATCAACTGTGGTTTATCACATCTTTGGAAAGCTGAGTTCAATTTCTCTAGCCACACCCAGGCCTGATTACTGCCACACCTGCTCTCAATCAAGAAATCACTTAAATAGGACCTGCCTGACAAAGTGAAATAGACCAAAAGATCCTCAAAAGCTAGACATCATGCTGTGATCCAAACAAATTCAGGAACAAATGAGAAACGGAGTAATTGAGATTTATCAGTCTGGAAAAGGTTATAAAGCCATTTCTAAAGCTTTGGGACTCCAGCGAACCACAGCGAGAGCCATTATCCACAAATGGCGAAAACATGGAACAGTGGTGAACCTTCCCAGGAGTGGCAGGCCGACCAAAATTACCCCAAGAGCACAGCGACGACTCATCCAAGAGCTCACAAAAAACCCCACAACAACATCCAAAGAACTGCAGGCTTCACTTGCCTCAGTTAAGGTCAGTGTTCATGACTCCACCATAAGAAAGAGACTGGGCAAAAATGGCCTACATGGCAGAGTTCCAAGACAAAAACCACTGCTGAGCAAAAAGAACATAAAGGCTTGTCTCAGTTTTGCCAGAAAACATCTTGATGATCCCCAAGACTTTTGGGAAAATACTCTGTGGACTGACGAGACAAAAGTTGAACTTTTTGGAAGGTGTGTGTCCCATTACATCTGGCGTAAAAGTAACAGCATTTCAGAAAAGGAACATCATACCAACAGTAAAATATGGTGGTGGTAGTGTGATGGTCTGGGGCTGTTTTGCTGCTTCAGGACCTGGAAGACTTGCTGTGGTAAATGGAACCATGAATTCTGCTGTCTACCAAAAAATCCTGAAGGAGAATGTCCGGCCATCTGTTCGTGACCTCAAGCTGAAGCGCACTTGCAGGACAATGATCCAAAACACACCAGCAAGTCCACCTCTGAATGGCTTAAGAAAAACAAAATGAAGACTTTGGAGTGGCCTAGTCAAAGTCCTGACCTGAATCCGATTGAGATGTTGTGGCATGACCTTAAAAAAGCGGTCAAGGCTCGAAAACCCTCCAATGTGGCTGAATTACAACAATTCTGCAAAGATGAGTGGGCCAAAATTCCTCCACAGCACTGTAAAAGACGCATTGCCAGTTATCGCAAACGCTTGATTGCAGTTGTTGCTGCTAAGGGTGGCCCAACCAGTTATTAGGTTTAGGGGGCAATCACTTTTTCACACAGGGCCATGTAGGTTTTGATTTTTTTTTCCCTTAATAATAAAAACCTTCATTTAAAAACTGCATTTTGTGTTTACTTGTGTTATCTTTGTCTAATATTTCAATTTGTTTGATGATCTGAAACATTTAAGTGTGACAAAAATGCAAAAAAATAAGAAATCAGGAAGTGGGCAAACACTTTTTCACACCACTGTATGTAAAATGTGAATACAGCTTTCAGTCTGTTTTACAGACCCGGGTGTGCCAACTTCCGAAGAATGAAGAATTTCGAATGTATACATCTGAATTCTTACTAAGAGTGCTTTACACACTTCTCTCTACAAAGCTTGATATGCAAAACAAAGAGTCGAATGCTAATGTCCTTAAATTTGTTAAAGAGGTAGATGTGTATGTCAAGAACTTGAGTGAAATTATTGCAGATCTGATGTTTTCAGATCAGAAACGGAAGCCTGGGGGGTTCTACAGTGTGTATTCCAAAATACAGCATGTTTTGCACAGAACCTGTGGTAACACCATCCCGCTGATTACGCAGGCAAATTTTTTTGCTCTGCTAGATCGGATCGCCCAGTGTGGTTCGCATGGCTTTAGACATGGGGAGCGGAAGGGGGTTATGAATGCTTTTTCAGATGCCTCAAAGTTTCTCAGCAATGTTGGGGTGGTGGTTACGCGTACCGAACTAATTTTCCGCACCAACATTTAATTGTTGAATGCAAACAGGAGCCAGTAACGCGTGTGTACTGCGATGTTTCTGTGTTTGAAACACCCACTGTTGAAATAAAGCGGTTCACATTTCACATACTTGCAAACTGGAGTCTGTAACTTGTGTAAAAAGTGATGCTGCACTGTTTCTGTGTTTGAAAACCCACTGTTGAAATAAAGCGGTTCACATTTCACATGGTGTTTTTGTCCTGCGAGTTCTTTCCGTGAGACTTTACGCAGTCAGTGTGTGTGTGTGTGCTTACAACCCTGATGCTTTTGAGACACAGCTTGTGCAGCGTATAAGCACCCCGGCCACCCGACCGCGGCTGGCGCCGCTCACACCCCGGGATCTCGCGGCCCTCACCAGACTCCCCGCGCCGCCGTAACTACCCGATTCCCTAGGGTTATAATAGAGTGCACTCAACCCCGCTGCAGACATGGTCCCCTTCCAAACCAATACACACTTTCACAAACCTAAAGCGAGGTATGCGCCGCCTTGGGGCTTTGGGACCCTGAGGCTCCGGACCGACCGGCCGGGGGAGAAGGCGGGAGTTCCGACCCTTAACGACACACCATTGGCTCCTGAGGGGGCGGGACATGCACACATAACAACACGCCATTGGCTGGCAAGGGGGCGGGACATCCACCCACTGCTGACTCCCACTGGCTGGAATAAGGGGGCGTGGTACCTGTCAAAAGTTTGACGAAAGGTGTCGCTTTATACTACTACCAGATGGTGTATTCATTTTTTTTATTTTTATACCAACACAGTATCCGACTTCCACCTGTTAATAATCCCAGTTTGTTTTAATTAGTTTTAATCCACAAAGAAAGAACAATAATGTATTTACATGTTACAATTAATATTTATTAAATAAATTTCAAGATCCACAGTGCTCTTGTCTCTCACATTATTGCTCAAAAAGCCAACTATACCCTTGTTTTCAAGGATACCCTACCCCAATGGCATGAATACATTTATACACCTCTGTTGGGTAAATTCCAATCACAGTTAAAAAATGAAATAGTCCAGGAAAATAAAAAAACATTCTGTGCTCTGAGCAAGCTCCTTTGCTGATTAAGTCACTCATGGGCTCTCATAAAACATTTCTCACAATTGAAATAATCTGAATTATGTATTTATTGTTTTCAATTTTTATGTTAAAACAAAATAAATTATATGTAATTATGTTAAATGTTTAAAATGTTGAATTGACCTCTCAACAAAAAAAGATTGTAACTCTTAAGAGTAAAAGGAGTTGTTGTTTTGAGTGCAACATAAGCCATTAATGTAAATAAAACTGCTATTGACCTTTCCATGGTTCTACCCCTCCTTAGATACTGTTGCTAACATAGCCAAGCTTTGACCACTATAAAAAGCAATGGAAAACCTATAAAAAGCATACATAGTCTTTTTCCAATAACCTGTCATATATCTAGTTGTGGATAAGATTAGTTGTTGTTACTAGACCAATAGTTAATTGCTTAAATTTATCAACATGTTTTTCTTATTTATTTTATTATGCTGAATAATTGCTTCTCGGAAACCCTTATTAGAATCCTTAAATGTCACCTAGTTAAAGCAGCTATGTAAAAAGAATGGGCTAAAATGATCCAAAACAGAACAATTGTACGTGGTTACTTGATTATCGAAAACATAGAGATCCAGCCATGCCAGATACTACAGCACTTTGCCCCCAACATGCCGTAATGAATGGAGAAAATCTGTACTGCACTACTCTGTAAAACTGCCAGGTGGAGCAGTGAATGCTTAATGTGGTGTGTGGAAGCATTTGGGCTGTTTCCAGAAAACACTTGGTTTCGAATCCTGGTCAATGCTGAGGGCTTTTTCCAATTTAAGGTGTACAGTATACTGTTTAGACTTGTTTTGATTTTAAACTGCGTATTACAGTATGTAAAATATTAAATTCATGTTTTTATTTACAAAATAACTAAATCATATAAAATTTTATAAATAAAGAAAGTTTATTGTTATACTGTGGCTTGTTGTGAATGTGACGTGTTTCTTTCAGGTTTACTTCCGTATGTAGATCGTTTATATTTTGCATTAATGAAAATTTCAACAACAAATAAATTTTGATTCTAAAAATATGTTTCACATATTGTATTGTAGTGGCTTTAAAACTATACAGTATAATTTTGTATATGCAGAATATTTATATGGTATATAATCACACTACAGTTCATTGACCCATGTATGCTACAGTTTTGGTATACTGTATTTGTGCATATGACTTAATGTGATTTGCGTGTGTGGCACATAGTGAAACAAAAATACATTGCTTAAAAAACCCTGATTGGGAGAAAAAAAGACCTGTGTACGATTTTTTCCTCATTGCAGTATATAGCCTAACAGTGTGATTTAACGATATGTAATACTAACTATTCCACAATGTGTGTTCAGTTTATTGTAACCCCAAAAACCACAACGAACAACACACATGTATAATAATTGTAATATTAGACGATAAACAGTAGAACCACATTTGCCATTGAAAATAGTGGCAAATGACCCAGAAAAAAATACAAGCAGTTTGAAATAGTTATTTATCATAATAAATTAATATTGTTAATAGTGAACAGATATGTTATTATAGTTCAGTTTCAGTGGTCTTTTTGATAACACTTTGTTATTCTCGATTATAAGTAGAATATATACTATTTAATATTAAGGCTTGTTGTAAAGACTTGTCTTGAATTGCCCCATGGGGATGCAGTATTTTGAATTGAATTGAATTAAAGCGGTTGAATTAGTTTTTACTCCCATGTTGACAGTATTCATATTTTCTTATTCATATTTTTAATAATATCATTTAACATTGAACATGTGTTTTTTTTAATTTTGGCTACCACTACCAGCCATATACAGTATGTATAATATATTTATATTCCAAAATTAAAATTATCGTTTATGACGTTCAGAGATGTTATGCTCCTCTTATTTTTATTTCCTATTTGTTTCCGCTACCAAAATTTCCCTTCAGTTGTAAAATTCCATGTTAATATTCCATATTAAGTGGATTTAAACATGCACAGTACAGAGATTAAATGAAGAAATAATTTCACTAACATCTAAGGTACCACAAGTGCCACCTGTCAATCATCTTTGGCTAGTGAATCACATGCTGCTGGACACCTACCAAATCACATTTATATTCTCAGACACCAGTAAATATGCATTTACTATTGTGATCTTGTAGTGTGCTCTCACGAGGCACCAGTAATGTAGGGTTTTTTTCCATTTACTGGGACAATTATTAATTGTGGCAGTAAATCACAAAATGATTCTTTTAATGGCCTTAGAATCCAACCATGCGATATAACTCAAACAACACACACACACACAGGTACTAATACACGAGGATACATTTATTAATACATAGAATATGCATGTAAACCTAACAGATCTTATCATGAGGGTTATCAGAATACAAAAGATATATATTTATTCAGTTACAAAGAGTTACACATATCAAGAGGACATACGTTCGGTATATCATTCATTTAGACTGTTTCGTAAATGAACTTGGATTACAACTTCTACACTAGATACTCAAAACAAGTACATAACTCTTAGGAATTAAATTGATATCAATTGGTTGGGATAACAATTGAATTCTCAAGCAGTAATGCAGTGAAGTTATATACTCATCCAATCTCTGGGGATTCAGATCTCCTGCGGGCACAAAGAAACGGTTGCAGGCTTGTTGCTGTCCAATCCGCGCTCTCTGGCTCCGTGCCAGGCTGTGCTGTGCAGCTTGCGACGTGGTGGATATCCTGCGGAGCTGCTCTCTGAAGGCTCGCTAGTTAGTGTTGGCTTTAACTAGCAAAGTTCGCGCACAGGAGAAAAGATGACTGTGGGTCCCAGCAGGTCAGGAAGAAGACCGGTTCGTTCCTGATGAAGCGCTAGTTCTGAATACTGATTCAGCTGTCCACAGTTCCGACCTGTTCACGAGGCTTGCTGCTGATGCTAACCTCGGGTGGATCTTCTGGTTACTCGTGGCAACCTCCGCTCTCGACTCTTAGAACAAAGGAAAGTTCTGGCACTCGGACACACTGGCCGTTACGTGGTGGTCCGGGATGAGTCTCAGAATGGTCAGGAGGCGCGCTGCGAGAATGTCCTGCCCTTGGGAGCCTTTCTGCTCCTGGGCCGTCCTGCCCTGGAATTGTCTCGCACCCCTGGAATTCTCCTTTTTGGAAATAGTCCTTCAGAGCTCTGTGTTGCCTGTTTTTACCTGGAGGAACTTCAGCTCGTTCATTGGCTGAAAGTTTCATGGACATCAGAGACCCACGTGGGTTACTCGGCCCTACCAGTTCCTGATTGGCTGATGATGAGTAACCATGCCTTCTGACCTTGGGGTTGTAAACCACTTGGATGAGGCTCTCCCTTGGAATCTTGCAGACTTTTAGGCGCCAATGGATGACCATTGATCATGATAGCCAGGCTTAGCTAAGTGCATCCCCATTTGGGAGCTGTCCCTTATCAAAAGAAAACATCTTTAAATCAGCCTGCATGAATAGCTTCTCTGTGGCTGCACCACAGAGATGAAGAGAGAGATGGGGCCTCACTGGCAAGGGAGCAGAAAACTTAATTCCTGTATTTTATTAAGCCTCGGCGCTACAAACTAAACATCAAACGTGTTTTTAATAACAATGGTTAAACTCGCAACAATTATGAAGTGATTAATAAAGTTATACTTAACAATCCATTTGCTAAACATTCTTGATTAGTTTAAACTCCATGCTGGTAAAAGGTGGCTGGGTTTCCATAGCAGCTTCTCAGTGCTTAGACAGAGCTTTTCCTTGTGCTGGGCTCAGGTGGATTTGCCAACAAAGCATTCTGCTGGCTCTGGTCTTTAAAACAGTCTGTGCACAGTCTATATTCTTGAGGTTAACAATATAGATGAAAGGGGAGTTTCGAACTGTAGCATTGTTCAGAGTATTCTTTATATTCTGCAGGTCAATAAAAAGAAAGTGTCTGTTTAATTTTGTTGATCACACACAAATAAAAGTGTGTTCGCGAACACAACATTTCTTCTGACTCTTGGCTTTATCACTTGGCTTTATAATTCTACACTGTACTGACTCACTTTCTCACTCTGGCTTCTTGGAGAAGAATTGAACTCCTGACTTGAACTGCTTGCAGTCACATGGTCGTAAAAGTCAGTTGGCCAGTTTAGAAAGAAATCTTCAAGTCACTGAGTTAAACAAAGAAGATTAATTGTGTCCCAGTTTATTTGGGGCGACATCATCAATTGGTGATTTGCCAAGATGCTATAAGATTTGCTTCTATTACCTACCCTATAGATCAATTATTGGTGGATCATTTTGGGTGATGGATAGTGACCTTTGTCCTGTGGTTTTTGGGGATGAACCAGTCTGGAGACTTGCTGGATCCCATCTGTGCTATACAGCATTAAATGTACAGCATTGGTACAGTATTATGATGTCTCTTATCAGATGGGCCTCTTTTGCCACATTCCTCTGCATTTAGGAAGAGGCACGAGGCTGCTTGGTCAAGGCATAGAAATCTTCAAAAACACTTAATACTAAGTGAAATAATAGGCCTCGTCCCTACAACTTATTGTTAAGGCACATTGTTAGACTATATACTATCTAAGGCAGCATCCTAGCACCACAAGGAAAATAAAATTTAAATTTAAAAAATCATACATAGGACGGTTTTCTCCTAATCAGGATTTTTTATCTCCTAATTAGGACTTCATAAACGGATACTATTTTTGTATAGGACAGGCTTCATCAGGTGTATATTTGTAAGTAGTACAAATATGTTTTGTTGTTGCTTTGGCAATAAGTTAATTTCCAAATGTATTTTGCAAACAAATATTATAGCTACTCTTCATAACAACTTTTATATCAACATTTTAAATGAAATACTTTATGTCAGGCACTTAGTTAAGCATGTTGTAATCCAGATGCATTGATCATATTAGTTATTTTCAAGTGAAAAAGGTGGTATATTTGTTAGAAGTAGAACTTGACTGTAATCAAACTCAGACTTTTCCACATGGCAGGTACAAATTCTATCACTGATCCACCAATCCATCATGTATGATCTAAATAGAAACTCCAAGTTCTTCTTTTTCCATTACACCACAAAGAAGCTTTCTATAGTATAAGATATACAGTAGACTCACATTTTACTTGAGACATTTTTACACAAATGTGTGTATAGGCGGTTGGTGGACTAAAAAATATGAAAAATCAAGTAATGCAGGAAATTTCCCAAACTCAGATCTGGCACAGCACTCACCTGCGATAGGCTTTGGGAACTAGTTACAAAATCTATAGCATACCAATGCTTTTTTATTATTGGTGCTTTCTTTATCATGTGGCATCACCCTTAGTATTGTAACGCCCTTGCCTGGTGGTGAGGAGGAAGCACCCCTAGGCGCTCATAGTACCTCTGGGCAGGCTGGGAGTTGTAGCCGGGGAGAGTCTGAGAGTCAGCACGATGACCAGCGGCTGACCCTACCTGTGTAAATAATGTCATAGTAGTTCTAGTGTCCTGTGTAGTCTTATAAGTGTATAGTGTGTTGTTAAGTAATTACCACCCTAAAGATGTGTACGTGTTCCATCGGTCTCCTCATGTGTGTATATCCTGTGCTGGGTTTTGTGGTTGTTAAAGAATAAAGCTATCGCTTGGTTTGTTAATCGCGTCTCCACTGGTCCTTTGTTCTGAGAAGAATCTGTAAACGCTACAGTATGGCTCGTAACCAAAAACAAGTAAAAAGGGGAAAGAAACAAGTAAGGGAAAAGGCAAGTAAAAAAGGTGCCTGATTTGGAGTTATAATCGAGATTAGTTAAGGAGTGGGATGGCCTTTTGGTGTGTAAGTATATCAAGAATGAGAAATCCTTGATTTGTGCAATTAGAGACAAAGATATGGTTATTTGTGAAAGCTACAAATCTGTTGTGCTCCCCACTCTGTATTTGATGCATTATTGTTTTCATAACACTTTAAATTACATACATAACATAATAATACACTTATGATTGATTTTACTTGGATAATGGAGGGTAATAGAAGGGTCTGGGGGGGTGTTCTGATTATGCATGATTTTGGGTATATTGTACGTGCTTTGTCAGAAACCTAACTACCACGTATAACACAACTCTACTGTATATATAAATATGAGCTGCAAATAATTAAAATTACTTATTAAAGCAATATAATTACTGCTATAATTGCTTACAGAGAAAGTGAAAGTAAAGGAGCGTGTTTCGAAATAAAACAATATGAATAAAAAAGCTGAACAAACACTTGTATGGAATTACTGAGAAACCCACTAAAACAGCATATTATAAATCTAAAACATTTTGTCATAATTATTGGGTTGTGGCAAAGGTGTGGATTCCTCAAACAAAAAAAACATTTATATACTGCAGACAGCTCCAAACACAACATACAGTATGCAACAGTATATTAAATCATTCAAGTCACAGCTAACGTCTTTTGTTTTTTAGTTGTTTATTTGCTTTAAAATAACATAAATTTTTAAAGCCACTATGTATATTTTACAGTCAAAACTAAAAATAACATTGTTTTCCAATTCATATTTATAAACAATTATGTACACTATATTTAATTAAAAATGAAACATACAGTTAGTGTTACTGTACAATAAGTGTGATTAGCACAGGAAAGCACTAATGGGTCAATACATATTTAATTTTTATTAAAAAATAAGATGTATTGTATGTGAGACAGGGTAAATGCACCACCTGGCGGTTTTACAGACTATTTGAAAAAATAAAAAAGGTGTTGGGCATTACTTTTCAGAATAACATGACATATTCTTGCAGTACACTGCATTACACCTCGAACATACAGAGGTGCATGTTCACACCTGAAGAAGGCTTCACAGCTGAAACGTTGTGTTTTCTCTCTTCTCTTTTCAGCATGGAATAAACCTATTACTTGTTCCTTTGCAGACTACGCATGCTGATGCAGCTACAGACATTCTATTTAAAACTGATCCAGCCTAGTTATAAAACAGTTTAATAAGACAGATGAGCTCTGCTGAGATGGCTTTCTACAAACTAGTAATTTATTGTTTCCATGTATAAAAGCTACTAAGGTTTTGCTGTACTTAAGAGTGAGATTTACAGCTCCAAAGAGAAAGATTCAATGCTGAAGAGTGAAACACCACAATTTTCACCACAATTTTGTTTTGAAGTGGTGCCTCATAAACTTTTCAGTGCAAATTTCAAGTGCTTTAAATACAACTAATCAGTGAAAAGTCTAATGTCTAAAGCTCAACATATTCCTGCATGGTCAGCACACTATTTTTTAAAGCCTACTTCATTACTGTGGTCAGACAATATAAGAGGCCACAAATCAGCTGTTCACATATTGTAACTGTTGTTTTTGCATGATTGTGTGGAAGGACCACAAAATGGTAATGAACTGCTGTGTTTGATTATCGCCAGCAGTACCATTATAATGTGAAATCTTTAGATCAAGTCTTATGCATTTCAAATAATGCTGACGTATTCTGTGTTTTAACACTTTATGTTCTTCAGACAATGTTTCCAAGGTAGCAAAAGTCCCTTTTGTGGTTTTGTGTTTTAATCAGATATACAGTACTTAATTTTACACAAGTAATATAAGAAAGACTGCAGACAAGAGAAGGCCATTTGGCCCATCTTACTGATTTGTTAGCTTATAAGTTTTAAGTGAACCCCAGATTTTGTCCAGATACGTCTTACAGATATTTGGTATTAAGCCACCAGCCCTCCTCTGGATACTCATAGCAGAGGAACAGAGAGTAAGTCTGTCTCTCAATAAAGTTTTATGTGATGTAGGTCAGCTTCCTTTGAGAAGTAGTGTACCACTTTCTTCAAACCTTCAAATTTCATAGACAGGTACTTCCAACAGGTCATGATAGAGATACAGTGATTACTTTTAGTATGTTTCACAGATCCTGAAAGTTCCAGTAGTCTGAACGCTGTAATTCAATTAGCTGCATTTCAAAATCCTCAACATCCATCCACTGAGACACTGAAAAATGTTCCTTTTATTAAAGCTGTTTGGTTTAATCAGAAAGAAAATCATTGAGCCAAAACATTGAAAATCCTTAAATTTGGTGGAAAACTCTGATTCAAGTTCACTCCAAACTCAGCAACATGGATTGTGAAATATTTTGAAAGTTTCTTAAGATATTGAAAATAGCAGAAGTTTGAGTAGCACAGATTGCAAACGTTCTTGTGAAAACAATAGGCTAGCCCCTCTAAAATACAGATAGACATACTGTAAAAGTTAATTATTATTTTTTCTACATCTAAGAGCTTTCATTGGGTAGCATGTTGTAGAAAATTAAAGAACAATCAAGCACAATAATAATCCCTTACACTTACTGTATGTAGCGCTTTTCTGGACACTCCACTCAAAACGTTTTACAGGTAATGGGGACTCTCCTCCACCAATGTGCAGCATCAACCTAGATGATGCAAAGCCAACCATAGTGCACCAGTACACTCACCACACATCAGCTATCAGTGAGGCAGAGAACACAGTGATAAAGTCATTTTATAGATGGGGATTATTACGATGTCATGATTGGTAAAGGCCAATGGGAACGCCCCTTCTCTTTTTGGAAAAAGCCTGGAGATTTTTAATGACCACAGAAAGTCAGGAAGTTAGGAGGCCATGATTGGTAAGGGCCAATGGGAAATTTGGCCAGGATGCCAGGGTTACACCCCTACTCTTTTCGAGAAACACCCTGGGATTTTTAATGACCACAGAGAGTCAGGATCTCATTTTTTTTCATCTCATCCAAAAGACAGCGCTTGTTTACAGTATAGTGTCCCCGTCACTATAGTGGGGCATTAGGACCCACATGGACCACAGGGTGAGCACCCCCTGCTGGCCTCACTAACACCTCTTCCAGCAGCAACCTTAGTTTTTCCCAGGAGGTCTCCCATCCAGGTACTGACCAGGCTCATACCTGCTTAGTTTCAGTGGGTTGCCAATTGTAAGTTGCAGGGTGACATGGCTGCTGGCACATTAGCTAAGCATTGTAATTACAGATGCAGCCATTCAAAATGCGCGGGCGATACCGCATTATTTTGCGGTACGCTGTACGCAGTCTACCGCAAGCTACCGGTAAATACCGCGAGTTACCGTAAATTCTCCTATAATACGACAAGCAAAATAATAGTATCCGGAATTTCCGCAAGGTGGAGCTAATAAAGCTCAACCTCTCATGTTTGAGCTGTGGCCATCAAAGTCTTTAACGAAGATATTAATAATAGTATTAATAATAAATGACCTTGGACAAGCTGTAAGTGTAAACTCAAAGTATTGCCCTGGTCAACATTCTTTTTTTCATTGACCGTCTTTCTAAAAGTAACACCACAGCATTTTGCAATCACGCATTTGTTTCCAATCATGCAAAGTACAGTGATTCACCATGCCTTTCACATGCTCATAAAAGAGATTGATTTAGGAACATAAACATATTACCGTATGCAAACTGTACTGTATACAGTATGTATATGTATATTTAATGTCTTAACTGTGCCCGTTTAAGTATTGAATATTCATATCTAATTTTACCACTGAAGGGAAATCTTAGTAGCTGAGCATAAAAAGAATAGGAGCATACTGCAACGCGTGTGAAGGCCATAAACGATATTAATTTTGGAACATAAACATACAGTATATGGCTGGTCTCGGTACTTTAAAGAAAACATACACGAAACATGGTTTCATTATGACCAGAATCGGTCTTGAGATATTTTTTACTTGATTTACAGTATTTTAGAGGTATGTCTTAACACCGATACTACAGTGCTTAAGTACTGCTCACGTATATGTTTCTAGGTTTATATTATGCATTTCATACGGTCAAATTACTTTTGAGCAACTAATAAGAAGCGCGAAACGGTATGCGTTTTACTTTCGTTTTGTGCTGGGACCCGTGGATTGATTAGAGATATCAAGTACATACAAGTCATTTTTTAAATGTTGTAGTTCGTCTTGAAAAAATGTTACGAGTACATCATCTATCAACAATTACACAGGTTCTGTTTCCATATTGCGGATTTTGGTTACGTAATATTATTTTCTAGATTTCACGTTGTGAATATATGATTTGGGCAAACAGAGCCGCAAAGAAGTACATTATGGGTTGTTGTTTTTTTTTTGCAGTTTTATCTAGAACAAGCGATGCTTAAACCTTTGTCTGATTCTTGTGAAACTATCCACACGACAGTTACAGTACCTAGGAGTTGACTTCAGTGATGTCACTGATGGGATGTTTCTAAAAATCCATCCTCTGTAAAACGTCTTCTCTAGTTGTCCTGCATATGTATTCGCTAATGAAGCTGTGTGTTCTGAGCCTGGATCTCTACATTTCTGTATGAACCAGCTTAGAGGGCTAAAGACAGCTTGTGTTTAAATTGAGTGTAAGGCAATTTATGCTTCTAAAGTCATGGTCAGCATTTATTATTGTACTGTGCTGTAAACTTGTTCTGTGCCAAGTCACATTATTTTATAGCGTTTTTATAGCGTTATCAAATCTGGTGGCGCTGTGTTAGTTTCCTGACTCCCATGTCACATGGTCTGTGATTGAAACCTGTAATACCGGTTTAATTCGTCACAGCCAGCACTCCGGTTGTAAAGTAGAAGCAGGCGAGATTTCCAGCGAAAAACACCTCCCCCTTCTTCAGGTGTGAGGGTCTTCTGCTCAGAATGAAACGCTAAAATGTAATGTAGGCTCTGAATGGGTTCAATTATGATTTGGGCTTGATTAAGGTCGCTGCCTTTCATCTAAAACCCTACTTGAATCCTTCTAAACTAAAAATCAGTGTTAGTGAGTTCTAAATAAAGAGGTATCCAGGTAACAGTGAAACGGGCGGACAGTCTGGGGAGATCGCCCGTTTTCCATGTAAATAGTTCCCTGGTTCCGCACCCCTTGGTGTTTCTCTCGCTCTCTCTCGGGTCACCTGATCATTAGCTCGAAAGATTTGAGTGCTTTGTGTATATTCTAATGGTAGTGGGGGCAGGGTGTGTGGGAACAGGTTTGGTTGAAATTGCATTGGAGATCTATGTTCTTCACACCTGAAACATTTTCTCTGAAAGCATTTTCTTCGCAGTTTAACCGATCTTGTTACAGCATGTTACAGTTTACTATTATTAACCATATTAATTTTAAGTGCTTAATGTAAAATCTTGTAAAAATATATTTTCATTGTTCAAATATACATTAAGTCTGACTATCATATAATAAGTTAAATACAAAACTAAAGAAAAAATAGGGTTAAATATAATTCAAAATATTTTGCTAACAATGTTAACTGTTTATGAATAATAAAATGTATTAACTAAGGAGTAGGATGGCACAGTTGTTAGTATGTTTTTTGTTTTGTTTCTTTTTCATAAATACAACAGTAGTACCTGATGTCTCAGTGGCTTTCAAAATTAAATTATGCATGCAAACCTGTGAACTAGAAAGATAACTAAGATATCCATCCATCATATTCCATAATATCCATGAAATATATGGCGCTAAAATATGTGTGACGCAGTGGTGGCCTGACAGGGTGAGGTGCCCTGGCAGCTGTATGATGCAGTGGTGGCCTGGCACGGTGAGGTGCGCTTGCAGCTATGTGACGCAGTGGTGGCCTGGCACGGTGAGGTGCGCTGGCAGCTGTGTGATGCAGTGGTGGTCGGGTATGTAGAGGTGCACTGGCAGCTGTGTGTTGTGACGCAGTGGTGGCCTGGCACGGTGAGGTGCGCTGGCAGCTGTGTGATGCAGTGGTGGCCTGGCACGGTGAGGTGCGCTGGCAGGTGGGTGATGCAGTGGTGGCCTGGCACCGTGAGGTGCGCTGGCAGCTGTGTGGTGTGATGCAGTGGTGGCCTGGCACGGTGAAGTGCGCTGGCAGCTGTGTGGTGTGACGCAGTGGTGGCCTGGCACGGTGAGGTGCGCTGGCAGCTGTGTGATGCAGTGGTGGCCTGGCACGGTGAGGTGCGCTGGCAGCTGGGTGATGCAGTGGTGGCCTGGCACGGTGAGGTGCGCTGGCAGCTGTGTGGTGTGACGCAGTGGTGGAAATGTTCACCATGTTTCACCATGCTGAAAATGTTTGTACCAGACTTTTTTGAGGCCTGTTTAATTGTGTCTGAAGTCTGATGTTGTAAATTTTATTGTTAAAAAGATCCATGAAAATGTCACTACTAAAGTTAGCTGGTACTGTTGGTATTGTAAGTGGCAAGTAGAGCTCATATTTTAGATTTTGTGTAGTTGCTAGCGTTGAACTGTGTGTTGGATGCACATGAATATATTCATTATATGCCAGCGCACCTCACCGTGCCAGGCCACCACTGCGTCACACCACACAGCTGCCAGCGCACCTCACCGTACCAGGCCACCACTGCGTCACACCACACAGCTGCCAGCGCACTTCACCGTGCCAGGCCACCACTGCGTCACACCACACAGCTGCCAGCGCACCTCACCGTACCAGGCCACCACTGCGTCACACCACACAGCTGCCAGCGCACTTCACCGTGCTAGGCCACCACTGCGTCACACCACACAGCTGCCAGCGCACTTCACCGTGCCAGGCCACCACTGCGTCACACCACACAGCTGCCAGCGCACCTCACGGTGCCAGGCCACCACTGCATCACCCACCTGCCAGCGCACCTTACCGTGCCCGGCCACCACTGCATCACACAGCTGCCAGCGCACTTCACCGTGCCAGGCCACAACTGCGCCACACCACACAGCTGTCAGCGCACCTCACCATGCCAGGCCACCACTGCATCACACAGCTGCCAGCGCACCTCACCGTGCCAGGCCACCACTGCGTCACAACACACAGCTGCCAGTGCACCTCTACATACCCGACCACCACTGCATCACACAGCTGCCAGCGCACCTCACCGTGCCAGGCCACCACTGCATCACATAGCTGCAAGCGCACCTCACCGTGCCAGGCCACCACTGCATCATACAGCTGCCAGGGCACCTCACCGTGTCAGGCCACCACTGCGTAACACCACATAGCTGCCAGCGCACCTCACCATGCCAGGCCATCACTGAGTCAGAGATTAAATAAAACCTCACTCGCACCAAACAAATTTATATTTCTAAATATCACAACATGATCGAATTTAAGTCATTTTAATAACAATGAATAGTCACCTAGGCGTTACAATATAAACATTTATATTGATTTAAATAACGTTTTGATTTAAATCGCAAATGCGGGTTTAAATATATGTGTTTTTTGATTCACAATCAGACAAATGCAACATAAATTGATATCTTTGTCTTCTAAGTATCTTAATAAACTTTCAGCATAGCTTTCTCCCCGTTTAGATTTATTTTGGGATCAAACGTGGAAAGATTAGATTGTAATCGTTTTTATTTTTTAAATACATTTTAGAAAAGTGTAATCTATACTAAAAAGCTGTACACCACCTGCTATAAAGATACATATTGTAATACTTTCGGGTTCGGATAGGACAGACACAAGAACTCAGACTTGCGGAGTTAAAGCAAGTTAAAGCCTTGATTTTATATATCACCTTTAAAAGTGGCATCTCAAAGCAAAGTAAATACCCAACACTGATTGTACCCATCTGTCATGCTAATAAAGCAGCTTGAATTGAATTGAGGGGGGGGGGGGGTTGTATATTTGCTTTGTGTATAAAGTACATTGTGAATGTTTTCACAGCCTTCACTTTGTCGTTTTTATGCCATTTTTTGACCACGCACGAATATTCCTATGTCCGTATCTTCGCAAGGGAATCAGTGCGAATTTTAATACTAATTAAATGACCGCGGGCACTTTCCACCCCCTCTACATTCTCAGAGTAGAACAGACTAACCTTCTAATGAAAGACGGTCCACCCCCCACGGACAGGAAAAGTGCCCACAGGCACTTAAACTTAATATGGTCAGTAACAGTAAACAGTAACATGGTCAGAAGGAGCACGTACAAACGTTTCCGAAATAACCACATGTAAGACTCTGATGCTTAAAATGTTTAGGGAGAAAGTGGAATACTGGTGTGTATTTTTTCTTTAAACTACCAATACCAGCCATATACAGTCTGTAACGTAGGGATTTCTATATGTCTTTATTTAGTGGTTACATTAGTGACAAAGGCTAAACTTTTAGCTTCAGTAACGTGTACATATCTCCCCTTTTTATAAAACGACATGGTTAAAAACTGTTCCAGAGCCACTGTTGTTTCATTAGTGAAAAGTACATCATGAAATGCCTCTCCCTGTTCAATCCACTGGAAAAAAGAAAAGGAGCATAAAGCTTCTGATGGTCATAAACGATATTCATTTAGGAGCAGCATCAGAGGTATGTTTTTAACTGCACTGCATTGGAGAGAATACCATAGTGTGTTTTTTTTTTTACTCCCTGGCGGAAACTGGCTTCCAGAAGAATCAGTATGGCTCAGAGATTAAATAAAACTTCACTCGCACCAAACAAATGTATATTTCTAAATATAACAACATGATCGAATTTAAGTCATTTTAATAACAATGAATAGTCACCTATGCGTTACAATATAAACATTTATATTGATTTAAATCGCGTTTAAATCACCTTTATTTAAAACCCATAAATAAAGCTGATACTGTTTAGACTTTTAATTATTTAAAACTGTATTAAAGCAGCACGATACACAATGCAACGTAAATTGCTATCTTTGTCTTCTGTGTAATAATGTTCACCTCTCTGTCCAGCAAATTTACAATAGTAATAATAATGAACTTTATTGTATATGGCGCCTTTAAAGGTGGCTCCTCAAAGCGCTTTACAGGTTAAAAACAATACTGTTAGGCTGGGAAAACGATTTTTTTTTAAGAAATACAAAATGAGATATAATGATATGTTCCGGCTTAGACATTAACGAAGAGCATAACGCGTGTACTGTATACACTCCAAGTACAACCCCCCTCTCTGCAGGAGTGCTGGCTGTGACGAATTGAACCGGTTTCACGGGTATTTTCAAAGTAGGAGGCGAGATTTCCAGCGAAAGACACCCCCCCCCCTCAAAAACCCAGTAAGTACAGTACTTACTAGTTAAAGGCTAGGCTCCTCAATGAAATCGCTTTAACATGCTAATGCGTTGGTGTAACAGTCCGGGCGTGGCAAGCTTCTAATTTCAACCCGACTACGGCGAAAGGAACCCTTCTTTCATTAGAAGACAATGAACATATTTTAGCCCTGAATGAATTAATAGCAAACATGGTTTACATAAAAGACATTTTTCCAAGAAAGTTTAGCCTTTGTCACTAATGAAACCACTAAATGAAGACATAAATATAAAAATCTTAAGATTTTTAAAATACATGACTTTGCTAAAATTTATTTGAAAATAAAAACAATTACAACCGCCAGGGGAGGGAGAGAACAGGGGAGGGATGTTGGTTTTGCATAAGGGGCGGGGCTATGGAAATTAGGTCTGTTTGGGAATGTGTAGTTACATGTTCTGGCTGTTTGTGAATTATCGTTGTTGAGTATGGAGTGTTGAGGTATTGATTTTGTGTAATGCTTTATGTTGAAAATTGAGGTGGATTTTGTTTATGATAAATAGGATAAACTGGGATGTGAGGAAGGTTTGGTTTTGCATAAGGGGCGGGATTATGATAATTGGAGGACTTTGCGAGAGTAAAATGGTTTGATATATTTGATTTTGTATTGTGGTTGTTATCTATGTTTTTGGTTGGTATTATGTTTATATGGTTGTTTTTGTTGGTTGGTTGTTATTATGGTTATTAATAATACGATCTATAGTTGAAATCTGAGCCTAAATAAAAAGAAAAATCAAGTGATTAGGTTTATGAGCAATCTAATTACTTATTCGTTTAAAACGCTATATAAAATAAAGTTTATTATTAATTTGCTGGACAGAGCGGTGAACATTATTATGCATAAGACAAAGATAACGATCCTGATCAGTTTAGAAATCTGTGTACGCTGTAAGGTTTTTACTTCTTAAACTTTTAAAATACACGTTTTGAATGGAAAGAAATCCTCTTCCTGGTACAGTATGTATAGCAAACCAGCACGTCTTTTTTCTCCAATCAGAGGGGTGTCAGATGGTGTCAGCCAATCACCATTCTGAAGCCCTACCATAATCTCTGGTATGGGGAGACCCCAGAATTCTGTCCCATAGTTTAGACAGATGATAGATACTTTTATTGATCCCGTGAGGGAAATAAAGTAAATCATTTTCATTTTAGGAAATTATTAAACGCTCGGTTAAAAGCAAAGGAGATTGTCTGTTATAGTGGACATAAAAACAAGAGTTTGCTGGCATTATATCCTGGAAGACACAGACCGGCGCCAGACCGGTAAAATGCCTGATGAACTAGGGATTGGACAGTTTCCAAGTGCTTGTACAATCGATGGAAATGTTCAAATAAATGTGCAAAAGAAATAAACAAAATAATCATTTATTTCTTTATCATATTGGGTAGCTAATGTCCTCTCTTTGCTAGTTAGTGGCTGTGTTTCTGCATTGGGTAGCAACGGGTGACTGTTCTCAGGCGGAAGATGTAAACAGCTTAATGTTCGTGTTAAATAATTTTTTTAAATTAAAATTAATTCTATACAGCAATCGCATATTTGGGTACCGTTTCATAAAACTTTCATGCTTAAAATGTTTAGGGAGAAATGGAAGACTGGTGTGTATTTTTTCTTTAAACTACCAAGACCAGCCATACACAGTACAGTTTACATACATACAGTAATGTTTATGTTCCTAAATTAATATCGTTTATGACCTTCAGATGCGTTATGCTCCTCTTCTTTTTATGCTCAGCTACTAAAATTTCCCTTTAGTGGTAAAATCCATATAAATATTCAAAACTAAGCGGATTAAAATGTGCACAGTAAAGACATTAAATGATTAAATCTTTGCACTACCAACCAATGCACCACGAGTGCCCCTGTCGGTCATTTTGGCCAGCCAATCACTTACCGCGGTGCCCTCCGGTGCCCTGCGGTGGCTTGTGGGTAGGTTACTGTACCGCGGGTTTTTACCGCGCATTTTGAATGGCTGCATCTGTATCATTTTTTGCATGTGCATGTACAGTAAGTATACAGCCAATTTCATTGCATGTGCTGTTAAAAATCTCTTCCCTAGCTAAAAACGGTATGTGTACCATAGATTGCTAGCCCCTGAAGTATGTATGCAAACGTCCAGTGATTTGTTTGTACTGTAAATGTCTGTAAAGGGCAAGTTAAAATTCCTTTTATGTTTATTATTAAATATGATTTGTTGTGTCAGTTAAATGGGAATCAAGAAGTCCATGTATTAGTCCCACAGAAACACTACCAATTTCTCATGCACCTGGCACATTCTCATTTGTTAGACTGACATCTAGAGGTCAATAAAATACAGGAGAAGGTGTTTACTATGGTCAGGAGTGGCCTTAATTATATATGTATATTTTTTAAAACATAACACACTCAAGAATTGTATTTTGCTTGCTTGAAATTGCCATCATAGTCAAAACATAAAGTTGTTTCCTCAAATTAATAAATAAATTATACCTCATAACTTTCCTTAAAAATGCAACTTTTGCCAATTCAGAATTCTAAGAATTTAGGTAAAATTCAAATGACTGTGAAACAACAGTAAACTTACAATAGAAGATACTTAGTAAAGAAACCTCGAGAAGTAAGCTTAAAATTTACTACAATTTTTAAAGTCAGTTATTTTTTTATCAGTGTTCTTTCTTGGGTTCTCAGAGCTTAGACAAGAGAGACACCCTGTGGTTTTGAAAACAATCACACTACTGATGACTGCAGCAGCTAAATTGGTATTTGTAATCCCCTTCTCTTCTTCTAACAAATAAAGAAAACAACACTATATATGTATATATAACTATTCAAACTGGGGGCATTAAAATGATACAATAATTAAAAGAAGAAGTCAATATTAAAATTAATAAAATTAATCAAGTTATGACAGCATTATCTTATGCAAGCACATTTCTAAACATTAACAGTTAACAAAGATAATTACATGCTGTATAGTCGGGGAATATTGAGTGTAACATGACACATGCTTTATTGCTTCTCCAGCACATCTTAGTAATAAAGAAACAACAAGGCTGCAACATTAAACAGGAAAAAAATATTTATTACAATAAATTGCAAACATTTGACATTTACAGTATGTTTATATACAGATATTTAAAGTCCTGAGAATTCACAAACAGAAAACACAGAATTCTCCCTATAATTCATAGATAATTATAGTATAGGAATTAAGGTGAAACCTTTATCCTATCACTATCTATAAAACGGATGCCAATAAAATTGGAATCGATTTCTCTCCTCAAAATAGTCCAACACTAAATAAAGGAGAGTTTTCTTTAGCCTGTGGATTCTACACCTGAGAAATCAGTATTTCCTCAATGTAAGATAACAAGTCCCTTTCTTAAAACCCTATTACTGTATTTCTCTTTTTAATGTTTAGAATACCTGTACTGATTCCAGTCTCTTAGTCTGTTGAAGGAGAAAATTCTGTGGCAGTAAAGTTGTTTTTTCTCTAATCTTCTCCTGGGTTCCTATTACCTCAAGGTGAGTGTTTTGTCTGCATGTAGTGTAAGATTTAATCATTTAACAAATAATTGGTTGGCTGAGTTTATAATTAGTACCAATCTTTGACCACTTAGGTCTCTGACCATTGCGAGTGCCTCAATTGAGACAAAGACAGCAAGAACATGGATCCCAGAATAAGAACCTAAGAATAGATGATTTTATGTTGACTCAATACATTTAACACCTAGACAGTGCAGGGAAGCAAATAAAAAGTCTAATTAAATGCTTGGATACAGTGGATATAAAAAAACTTTTGGGATAGTCATGGTCCACAAGAAGCTGACATAACATCTACGGGATCTTATTGTTGAAAGGTACTGATCAGGAGAGGGGTATAAAAGAATATCAAAGGCATTGGATGTACTATGGAGCACTGTGAAGACTATCATCAATAAGTGGAGAAAATGTGGCACCACAGGGACATTATCAAGATCAGGACGACCCTCCAAAGTTGATGACAGGACAAAACTTATCAGGGAGGCTACCAAGAGGCCTACAGCAACATTATAGGAGCTACAGGAATTTCTGGCAGGTACTGGTCACTCCTTGCATGTGACAACAATCTCCCATATTCCGCACATGTCTGGGCTATGGGGTAGGATGGCAAGACGGAAGCCATTTCTCACAAAAAAGAACATCTGAGCCCGTCTAAATTTAGCAAAAAAATAAATAATCACCCCAAACCATGTGGGAAAATGTCTTATGGTCTGATGAGACAAAGGTTGAACTTTTTGGCCTTAATTCTGAAAGATATGTTTGGTGCAAGGACAACACAGCTCATCTTCCAAAGAACACCATACCTACTGTGAAGCATGGTGGTGGCAGCATCATGCTCTGGGGCTGTTTATCTTCAACTGGGACAGGGGCTCTAGTCAAGACAGATGGGATAATGACTAGCTCCAAATATCAAGATATTTTGGCACAAAACCTGCTGGCCTCTGTCAGAAAGTTGAAGATGAAGAGGAATTGCACCTTCTAACATGATAATGACCCAGAGCACACATCCAAGTGAACCAAGGAATGGCTTCAGAAAAGGAAGGTAAAAGTTTTTGAATGGCCCAGTCAGAGCCCAGACCTCAATCCGATAGAAAACTGTGGAATGACCTAAAGGGGGTTATGCACAGGAGATCCCCTAGCAATTTGAAGGAGCTTGAAGTTTTTTGCAAGGAAGGTGGGATAAAATTGCAAATTCCAGGTGTGAAAAGCTGATAGAGACTTATTCACAAAGACGTACTGCTGTAATAAATGCCTAATACTTTTCCTAATAATTATCTATTTGTTTTTCTCTTGAAATCTGTTGGTTGCAAGGTCACATAAAAGATGGGAAACTGACATGATTTATCTTGATTTCTCGCTTTACATCACAAAAACCTGCACTTTTACACACTCAGGGTGTATAGACTTTTTATATCCACTGAAAATCATTAAGTCTGCTAATTTTAAACAAAGTCAAGTTAAAATTACCTCATTAAAGTCTGCAAACTCCTCAAAGGCATTGATGAGGACAACTCAACAGTCTGCTTTAGAAATATAAGAGGAATATGAACCAAAGGACCCAAGCAGAATCTATAGAACTAAACACTAAAAACAGGAGACACTTTTTTACACAAATGGATTTAGGTCATAGAAGGTGCCCTGGTTTCTTTCAAGTAGTGGCTGCATAGGATCCATTGATCAATTAGATACTAAAAGCAACCAAATGAGCTATAAAATGACTTCATCTTATTTGTAATCTTTATTGTGCTCTTATATTTAAGTAAATTTTTTTTTATATTGGCTGCCACATTTTGGCTGCCAGAAAGATATTTTAGAGTTTAAAAAATAATAATCAATTAAACTTTGGATATATATTGTATGTGCAGTTACTAACATGTAGTGTACAGTACCAGTAATCATTAATATTATTCTTCAGACTGATGAGCAGCCTGGACCATCTCCAAAGGCATGTGCACCCTTTCTCAAGACCAAGAAATTCTAGCCTGTACTTTTACTTAATTACACAGATCCACATTACAGCCCCGATTACTTCAGACAGTATTAAAATGATAATTGTCATCTGGGAGCTGGTTAGTAAATAAATAAATATAAGGGATTACGAAGTGAAACAAATACATAGCTCAAAACCACACAATCTGAATTTTGTTTTTCTTTACTACTAAGAAATCACATTGTTGTAAATATACCTCAAATTAGATTGTGATGTCAAACTATTGTCCATATTCCAGCTGCCATACAAATTACCATAGACAGGCTCTTTAAGCTGCAAAAGAATTTGCATTTTGTTGCTAATTTAGATGTCACCACACAGTAAATTGTGGAAAGCTACACTAATTTTGTATCAATTAAAAAAAATAGAGAAGCATGCCTGAAAGTTTCTTGAAATCAACATGTGGTTGTACTGTAGATGAACAAATGATCCCTTTTTGGGGACCATATGTCTTCACCAGTACCTTCCCATCAAACCTAATTCAGCTGGGTTAAAGAATTGCTTTCTGGATTCATTCACAGGGTCCTGGATTTTCTAATTTATCAAGAGACAGCAACATGACCAAATGCAAACACAAACAAAAGCCTTATCATTAGGTGTTGAGATAAAGTTTTTTGAAACTCTTCTTGTAGGTACACAGCTTTTACCAGGGTTTCCTTACTTGATATGCTAAAATCAATTTTGCAACTTGGATCAGCATGACAATTGGACTGTTGTAAATACAATAACTAGCCAGTAGTAAAATACTGAAAAAAACATGCTGGGGAACCTACCACAAACTTGTCAGAAGTGATTACTCATTTCAGCAAATGTTGAAATGGATTGACAATGTTTGTTATTATGGTATTTATAACCCACGGATGACAACCTGAGTTACATATCAAATGCCACTCAAAAAGGACAAGATACTGTATATTAGCAGACCACTTGTCATCGGTCCATGCAATCAGAACATGGAGGAAAAGACCTGTGTGACTATATGATTTCATTTTACACAATTAGCATGAAAACAAAGAAGTAAACAATTAATGTGCTCTTCCATCTTGTAGATTTAGCTCTTTCCTATTTCTGGATTAAGTATGTTCAGAAGTTCTTTAGTGTAGCCTTGAATGATTATGGATTTGATGGACATCTGACTTTATGTAGGAAACCATCCAGTATTTGCTAGAATAGGGAGAGCATTGATGAGGCAACAAGGAGAAATGCTCTTCCTCCTTGTGCCTATGTCAGCACATTTCAAACAAAGCAGTTTCAATCAGACTCCTCAGTACTGGGGAATGAAAGTACAAATTTCCAAAGGTGCAAAAAGCTGGTTGCATGAAAAATACAGGACTAAGTGTTCAAATGAAAAAAGTGTTCCCTTGTTTACAAATTAACTGGAATTATTTCTATGAATTTCACAAATATGAAATAAAATTAAATGAATATAGCATAAAAGCCATTAAAATACTTGCCACTGTGATTTTGTAGGTATAATTAATTTCTTTCCAATGCAAAACAAAGAAATATTTTGTCCCCCTAGTTGCCAACAGTGTTTTTATATTGTTATAGGTGACTAGGAAGTATCTCTAAGAATTTAGATAAAGTGTGTGACACCTGGCAGTGAGAAATGTATTATCAAAGACAATCATAAACTTTACCTTGGTTTAAAGTTGTGGGTAAATGATTGTCAATCAGCAGTCCAGAACACACCATATAAGATCACAGAGGGAGAAGAAAAATCACCCTGCAACTCAACTGGCAACCCACTAAAGCTAAGCAGGTGTAAGTCTGGTGAGTACCAGAATGTGATACCTACTGGGGAAAACTAAGTTTGTTGCTGGAAGAGTTGTTAGTAAGGCCAGCAGTGGGCACACACCCTGCGGTCTATGTGGGTTCTAATGCTCCAGTATAATAACGAGGACACTATACCGTAAAAAGGTGCCGTCCTTCAGGTGAGATATAAAACTGAGGTCCTGATTCTCTGTGGTCATTAAAAACCCAGGGCATTTCTTAATAAGAGCAGGGGTATAACCCCGGCTTCCCGGCCAAATTTCCCATTGGCCCTTACCAATCATGACCTTATAATAATCCCCATCTATGAATTTGATTCATTACTCTGTTCTCCTCCCCTCTGATAGCTGATTTGTGGTGAGTGCTGTGGCACACTATGGCTGCCATCGCATTATCCAGATTGTAGAAACCAAGAAATTCGAGCCTGAAATGTTAGTTCGTCCAGCCAAGCTTTATTGTATGCATACAAGGAACCACAATAAGGACCATAATAGTTATAGTACCTATCGTAGCTCAAAGGGGATATGGTTCTACAGAACATATATACGTCCCCCCCCGCCATACACACCTCCTCCCCCCTCCTGTCTTTGATGTAACTACAGGAAATAGAAACCTTCCTTTGTCATCAGGAGTTTATTGTAAACATTCACCATTTGGGTAAAGATTCACCATTTAGGGGTAAGTACAGGGGGGGAAACATCTGTGATCAAGCAAGCGTGATGGTCACAGTTCAGCATGTAAAAGCTGTTAGCAGGCTCCATCAATCCCCCCTTGGAAAACAGAAACATACATCTTCCATTTTCTATACAAATGTGGAGTCTGCTGTCTTTACTTCATACTTGTATACTATCCTAACATTACTATTGGAGGTGATGCAGTGACATATAGCAGTGATTATACTTTTAATACGTGATTATAACAATTATACATACAAACAACACTACTCCTAAAAACAAATATTGAACCATAGCTCCACCCCAGGCCCCAAACACAGACCTCAGCCATGCTGTAAATTCACTTTCTTGATAATAGCTATGATATTTCTGGCCTTCATCATATATATGTTGGTATCAGGTATATAAGTACAGCACTCTGCACCAATTACTCCACAAGTGCCACCTTGAGTGGCTAACAAGTAGTCCAAGGCTAACCTATTTTGCATTGCTACTGTCCTTAGTGCTACCATTTGTCATTCATTGCTTTTAGTCCGGAGGAGGTAAAATTTGCCAATTCTTCCAGTGTGGAAGCCATTTGTACTAGTTCTCTGTTTAAGAAACTAATACCGGCTCCGGGAAGCACTATACCTAGATAATATTCCCAGTCCGACACTTTCTTTTGAGGTCTGTGGTTGGGTCCAAAAGGACTGTGAGGCTGAACCCGGACATGGGGAACTATATATCCTAAATAACATGATCCACCACAATTAGTCGGTAACCATGGGTATTCACGTTTCCCACAAAATACGTTCCATTAGGCACTCCTAATCCAGCAGAAAGCAAAAAAGCTGCACTAAACTTAGGACTGCTCTCATCCCACCCAGGGATCTGAAGAGTAGAATTTGAGAGACCAATATAGGAGGTGAGATTGCATTTACTCCATCCCATTATACGGTGACCTTCATGGTTCTCAAAACAAATCCCCCCCGCTTATTGTTTAGGGTGATATATGGGGGATTCCAGCTTAGTTTGTATTGTGGGCCATAAGACCCAGCACAACTGGTGGGTTCTAGCCCCCGTTCCCTACAATAATGCAGCGTGGTGCAGTTTACAGTAGTATCGTTACAGCCGCCATACTTGGTCATGTTAAAATCCCCTATATGATCTCTCCATATGATCATGCCTATAACTTCTTCAAGGAGCCCCCCTAGCACATATCTTGGTAGTGCAGTGCATACCCAACAGGCGCTCTGGTTTGTCTTTTCAGCCGTCAGATAAGACAGGGGAAAAAGGTGTTAACTCCATGTTCACCTTTACGGGACTGGTGTTTGTGTTCATTCTGGATACAGATACACAATTTGATAACAGAAAACAAAATTGGAATAGTCTTCATGTTGCAGACTTTTCCTTTTCCACCGGAGGTTGGGCACGTCGACAGAAGGAGGTGTGAATCCACTGGTTCTTCCCCTGGACTTTCACAGCGGAGTCTGTTGTCAGCAGCACTTGGTACGGCCCCTCCCACTTAGACTGAAGCATCTGGGATGGTATCTTTTTAATCCACACCCACTCTCCCGGCTGTAGGTCGTGGCCTCCAGGAATGGTCTTTCCCCAGGCTGCCTTCACTTGGTGGGTGGTGAGGTCATTGGCCTGTGAAAGCAAATGACAATACTGCAGCAAAGAATCAGTTAATTGACTTAGATCATGACGATGGGCTACAAAAGTATCAGTGAGACGCATGGGCCTTCTGGTGACCACTTCAAAAGGGCTTATACCTTAGTCCGGTGAAGTAAAGTGTGTGCCTTGGTCTGAATCAATGCGGCAAGGCAGTCCCCATCGCGGAATTATTTCAGTCAGTAGATGTTTTGCTGTATTATGGGCTGTTTCATTTTTTACAGGAAAGGCCTCAACCCATCCTGAGAAATGATCCACCATTACTAATAGCCCATTCTTTCCCTTGCACTGGGGCAGTGAGCAGTAATCTATTTGCCAGTGCATAAAAGGACCCTCGGGGACTGGTGGTCTAAGCTCTGCCACTGCCACAGCCGTGGCATTAGAGTTCTTTTGACACGCATCACATTGCTGAACCACATCTTCCGCATACCTTTTAAATCCCACACCCACCAGTTTTGTGAAAACCGTTGACACATCTGAGACACACCTGGTTCCCCCACAGAACGAATTTGATGAGCAACAAATGGCATCAGGTTAATTTCAGTGGTGTCTATATACCACTCCTTCCATTCTCCTATGGCTGCTTGTCGAGCAGCCCAGTCAGCCAGGTTGTTTCCCCTAGCTTCAGGAGAGTTTTCTTTATTGTGTCCCTTATACTTTACCACCGCCAGCTTTTCCGGGAGCTTGACAGCGGCCAACAGCTCAGTTACTAGGTCGGCATGCTTGACTGGTGACCCAACTGCTGTAACAAAATTTCTTTGATTCCACGTTTTCCCAAATCATGACATACCCCGTCAGTGTATATAGTAGCCGTCTTATCGTTAGCTACCTTACAGGCTTCAATAAGGGCCTTCAGTTCTGCGTGCTGCGCTGATGTGGGGATACCAAATCTCCCAGCACACTTAATATTATGTTCTGTCACTACGGCCCATCCTGCTCACTTCACTCCATCTTGATCTATGAATGAGGTACCATCTGTAAATAATATTAAATCCTAATTCCCCGAGGGGTGTTCAAAAATGTCCATGCTCTGATTTTCCTGATCTGCCTCACAATTGTGTTCTAACAAATATTCCTCAGATGGTTCAGGCAGGAGTATCCCATTTTATTCAATTGATCAATTTACTCATCACACAAATGTATCACCATAAGTCAACAATTTCTATAACTTTGCAGCCTACGCATGCTGACGCAGCTACCCACCTGAATTTGAACACAGAACACCTGAGACAAATTATACATAAGAGGCATTTACTCACAGAATAACCCAGTTACCAAAACCCAAAGGAGCATGCTTCATTCTGCCAGAGAGAGAAAGTATGTGTAGTTTCAGGCATCATTCTCAGTCTCAGCCATCCTGAACAACGTGGTCCCTTAAGATATCTTGTTTTTCTGAGTCCAGTTTTGCGTAGGGAGGGCAGGAAGACAATGCTGTGGCCTTCCTACTCTGCACTCTGTAGAGTTTCAGGTGTTTGAAACCTGGGTGCTGTGGTATAAACTATGTTTCCTCCAATATCTTCTGTTTCTTTGTGCTCCTTGAGTTTTCACCACTGGAGTGTTTGAAGTGCCCCTAACCATGGCTCTGGACTGTATATGCACATTGCTTGGTGTAACAATGCATTGTGGAATTGTACTCTGTTCTAGAGCCCTCTCTCTAGCCAAGTTAGATGTCTCTCTCAATCCTATATGTCACTTGTGAACTCTGTGGCAATAAGCAAAAGTGTCTGCACAAGGACCATTGATCAATAGGAAACCCTAGAACAAGGAAAGACAAATGCGTCTCCCTTACAAAGACACCTTCCATTCTATGCAAACTTAAAGTAAATTTGGTTACTGACACCTGTTGTTCTGCACCCATTTTTTCACTTTCACTTAAACAAAGTTACATTATTTATGTTTTTACAAAAATAAGTTTCTAATAACAACCTTGAATATTAGCATGTGATTAATCTTTGTTTCTCATCCAGAACTTTCCTGAAAAAGTCCAAGTTTTTGTTTTAAAAATAAGGTTGTTGCTTATTTTAAAAATAAGGTTGAGTCAATAGAGTTAATTATCAATGTATTTGGGTATTGTAAGTATTTCAATCGGGTCCCCTTGCAGTACTCTTTTGGTTAGACCCTCAAATTTGTCAAAACAAGGAACAACTCTGGCAGTTTCTCAGAAACAGTTTATGGGATAGTGTGTTTGATTTGGTGTCCAGGTGGATGGTTATATGAACTGTCTCTACATTAATTGCACTTTTTGTGTTAAATCCTCCCATTTCAGGTGAGAAAAAGTGTTGGGACAATTGGCTACTAGGTGCTTCCTATTGGTCAGGTGTTTTCTGTTGCATTGAATGTGCACACATAATAGCACATTCAAGAAATAGCACAGAAACTGGGCACAGAAAAATCAACAATTTGCATTATCTAGAAAAAAAAAAGAAAACACTGGTGTACTTAGCAATCAGCAATGACCAGTTCAGCCAAGTAAAACAACTGTAGCTGATGACAGAAACATTATCAGAGCTGTAAAGAAAAACTCTAAAATAACCTTTTCTGAAATTGCCAACAACCTCCACAGTGCAGGGGTGAAGGTATCACAAGCTGCTGTTTGCAGATGACTTCTACCAAATGGATGGCAAGATGAAAGTGTGCAGAAATGATTGAACTGTGTCACAATTGTAAACCCCTCCTCTTAAGGAAGCTCCAGCCCTTCCTTGTTTAGTGCTTATCCCCTGCACCTGCCTCTGGTTCCTGCCCCCCGTGCTATAAAAGCCAGACATACCTGCCAATCTGGGCTCAGCTTTGGAAGATGGACACCCAGAAGCTCACCTACCCGCGAGTCCAGGAGCGACTTGAAGGCATAGGCTTCACAACGGTGTCCTGACCTTCTGGGTCCAGGACTGGAACCGTCTGCTCCCGTTACCTCCCTTTTATTCCCCCCGACCCTTCACCGGATCCCGCTCTGGCTTTAAACTCCATTTGTCATTGTCAGGATGAATCACCTGGCTTCAGACTTTTGCTCACTCTTGGATTTGCTAACGGACTCCCTTGGACTTGTTTGCCTCGGACACACACCCCTGAACACCAGCGCACCTTGGACACACCCCTTGTTCTTCTTCCAGCCCCTAACCTAGTCTTTTCCCTGTGTTTTTCTCACTCCTATCCAGACTGTGCTTTCTGCATAGGGTCCTGAAAAAAACGCCTCGTGACAAACTGCAGATAATCCAAAGCATACCTCTTCATCTGTGTAACACGGTGGAAGTAATGTCATGCATGGCCATCTCTGGAACTGGCTCACACATCTCTTTTGATGATGTAACAAATGACTGTAGCAGCAGAGTGACCTCAGAAGTCTACAGAAAGTTCCTGTCTGCCTATGCCACAATAAAATGCCTCCAGACTCATTGGCCAATGATTCATCGTGCAGCAAGAAAATAACCCAAAGGACACAACACAACCAAAAAGTTCATTAGGGGAAAATAGTGGAAATCTTAGACTGATAATCTTATTATCTTATTTAATAACCTGAATTGAATCCAATTGAGTGTGCAGTTCACTTGCTGAAAGGGAGACTGAAGTCAGAAACTAAAGAAACTGCAGGAGAGGCTTGGAAAAGCATAAAAATAACAAATCAAGAGTTTTGTGATGTCAAAGGGTCATAGGTTTGATGCAGTTATTGCAAACAAAGGATTTCCAGCCAAATACTTTTTACTTTCAAATAGTTTAATTTAAGTTAATTAGCCTCAATACTTGATTGCCTACATTGGGGCATGGAACACAAAAGTGGCGTTATTCTAAATTGTTAAAGCAAATACCCAGAATTAAAAGGTGACATTCTTTACTTTTCTTTCATTTTGATAATTTCATTTAAAATCCAACTTGCTTGAATATACAGCAAAAATAGCAATTTTGCTGTACCTGTACTATATCTTATGGGGGCACCATAGATGTAATCAGTGATTTTGTTTGATAGAAAAAAGACATGCATTGCGCTAGCATTGGTTGAGTTTTTTTAACATTATGTAATGTTCTGGCAGGTGTGGTCATAGAGGGATGCTATCTATGAATCGACCTCCTGGATTTTTGTGAAGCATACAGATGTATCAAGATAGCTAAGAGGAGTACAGCAATGAGTGGCAAGGCACAGCTGTTTCAGGTTAAGCTGCCTGTAAACTCTCAGCAGGCAGAATGCAAGGGGATCAGTTGAGAGTGGTGCACTTGTGTGGTACTGCGGTGCTTGTAAGACTGGGAAGCATTGTCTACTGTTTGTTTGTATATTGTCTTGATGCACTGTCTGCACTTTGTGCTTTTACACTTGTTTTAACAATCGAGAGACTTTCTGTAAGAATTCCATTGCACCAGTACATGTACCGATTACATATTGCAATAAAGTTCAAGTTCAAGCATGGCATAACTAAAATTTAAATTGCCTTATTCTTGTCATGAGACTTCCTATGGTGTCCTTCGGCTAGAGGTTGCCCTGGGAAAACCATCACATTCTCACAAAGGCTCATGGTTTTCCAGGGCTTCCTGCTCTGACTGGATCCCTTTTCTCATGATCCATGTTAATTAGTAATTATCCTATTTATTATTCTATTCCTGTTTTTTTAATTAATGCCAAGGCACTGCTTTTACAACACTTCATCATTGATCATTTCACCCTGGGTTTTTCTCACTGGCAGTACTGTTTCACTCTCCATATACTCCCTTTTTTTTCCTGACCCACAGGCTGTGCGGCAGTTTTCAACCTCTAGCATGCACTCCACTCTGTGCAGCAGTTTTCTGCCTGCAGCCTGCCCTGCAAACCTGTTTGATCCCCTTCCTCAGGAGGCTTTCTACAGTATTTGGTTTCTCCCGTACTCGAGACTTCCTGTTTCCTGTTTCCGAATGTATTTGGCAGCAATTTCGGCTTCATGACAGCACTTCACTCTACTCAGCAGTTTTTGGCTCTCTATGCATAGCATTTTCAGTGGCCTCAAGCCAGCCTTCACTCTGCACAACAGGTTGCCCAATGCAGCACTTTTAGCTCCAAACCAATTCTTGGCATCACCTGGAGCAACAGCCTCCACTCCAACATCACCCGGTGCACCAGCCTCATCTCCTTGTCTGCTGTCAGCATCGCTCAATGCAGCAACCTCAGCTCTGTCTGGATCCTTTTTTAGGAGGCTTGCCATTCGGTTTCTCCATACCTGAGGCTCCCTTTTTCGGACTGTATGCAGCAGCTTCAACTCCAAGCCTGCTCTCGTCATTGCCTGCCGCAGCAACCTAAGCTTCAAGCCTACTCTTCTATCCAACTTATTCCCTTTTTAGGTACCCAAGGCTTCCATTTCTGATGAACCAACTGTGTGAAGCAGCCTTAGCTTCTAGCCTGCTCTACTTATTGCCCGATGGAGTAGCCTCAGCTTCTAGATGTCACTCCACTCCACACTCCAGTTTGCATGCTGCCTTGGAACTCTGGACTGCCTCCTCTCCTGTGGTTTCATTCCATTCCCAGAAGCAGCTTTCCTTGTGCAAGACCCCAGGGCTTTTCCCTTGCACTCATCCTTCCCTCAGCCTAGCAGCCCCTTCACAGACGCCCCTAGAGCGTTCTGCCCTTCCTCTTTGACTTTTTCTCTGGCTGCCCTTTTTCCTGCTACCTTTTTTGGTTTCTCTCTGGGGCAGCCTTTTTCTCCTGCCCTTTGAGGCACTTTTCTCTCTTTCACATTTTTATTGTTTTTTGGGCTGTCTGGGTCACTTATTCTTTTCCCTGTTTTGCTCCTTAGTTCAGTGCATCAACCAGCCAGCTTGCCTACCTTCACACCAGCGCTCCTGAGAACTGCCTTTCAAAACCTGTTTGGGTCTCTTTTCACAGGGCTCGCCATCCGATTTCTTTCTATACCTGCAACTCCCTTTTTATGACCAACAGGCTTTTTTTCATTAGGAATGCATTTAGCTGGCATCTCCCAGGATTAACGCCCCCCCCCCCCCCACCCCCAGCCAGTAATCAATTGTTTCATTATCACCTTTCACTTTTCACTCTCCAGTCTCTTGTGCTTGTGTTCTGACAAATCACTACCTATGCAGCTGTATCCAATTGTGACATTACAATTCTTCCTTTAAAACACGTTAGGAGCTGCAAGGACTGGAGGACCGAAGAGACGAACATTGACTCTGATTTGCCCTGTAGAATAGGAAAAAGGGAGACTGAGAGGGAGAAACCCAAATCCTAGAAAAACTAAACTAAAGAGACTAAAGGCTTCCTGAGGATGAAGACTGAGGACAATGAAAAGAATGTCTGCTCACTGCGACCTCGAGAAGGGGAGGAAGACAAACAGAAAGGGTGACTATTGGGTCCAAACCAATGCTGTACTTCCAATTATAACACTGACCAGAGAAACCCTGAAGGTACTGGGCCAAGATACAGTACATTTTCTTTAGGCCTGGAGAGGTGGGCAAATATATTTTTCAGTGGTTGATTTCTTTTTCTGGTTCTTGAATCTTGATTTTTATTTTAGTAAAGATAAATCCCTTAACTCAACCCAGAATTTGTGGAGTCCTTTCCTATATGCCCTGTCCTGATTTTGCTAGGTGTTGACACCCTCCCAGACATCACAACTGGTTCATATAAGACTGGAAAAAACAGCAATAAAGATTCTGCACTTACTTTGATTGTCATTGTGGAGCTTTTACAGATGCAGCCATTCAAAGTGCGCGTTACAGACACGTACCCGAGGTAATTGGCTACGGCGTCGCGCATTGTGACGCAAGATGACGCGCGGTACCGCGGTACGTGATTGGTTGACCGACAGGGGCACTCGTGGTCTGTTGGTCTGTCGTAGAAAGACTTACAGTAAACGTCTTTGCTGTTCCCGTTGTAGATATTGAATTTTACCACTGAAGGGAAATCTTAGTAGCTGAGCATAAAAAGAATAGGAGCATACTGTAACGCGTGTGAAGGCCATAAACGATATTAATTTTGGAACATAAACATACAGTATATGGCTGGTCTCGGTACTTTAAAGAAAAAATACACACCAGTATTCCATTTCTCCCTAAACATTTTAAGCATCGAAGTCTTTAACTAAAGAGATACCGGAGTCAACAAGCATACTTTTAGAATTTGATTAAAAGGGAATATAATATGGAATCGCGTATCTAACGAAATTAATAACGATATAATTATATTCATGTACCGCAACAAAAGAATAGTACACACTGTACATTGTCTGTCGATAATGTTTCTGTAGTGCTTTTTCAGCACTCTGCATGTGACTGCGCCGGTGGCGCTGTGGGTTAGGTTCCTGACTCCCATGTCACACGGTCTGTGATTGAATCCCACTGGAACTATGAGTTTTTTTTTAACAAACATTTCTTTGAAAAAATGAAACGTTTCCCCTGGTCAGAGATTAAATAAAACCTCACTCGCACCAAACAAATTTATATTTCTAAATATCACAACATGATCGGATTTAAGTCTTTTTAATAACAATGAATAGTCACCTATGCGTTACAAAATAAACATTTATATTGATTTGAATCGCGTTTTGATTTAAATCGTAAACGCGTGTTTAAATATATGTGTTTAAAGGCGATATATAAAAGCGCTGATTCTTCTGGAATGTGTTCCGCTGGGGATTCAAAAAATTTATTTTTTTTAATCGCGTATCTAAGGAAAATAGCAGTATAACTTTGTTCATGCACATCATTATACAGTATCTCATTTTGTATTTCTATTTAAAAAAATCGTTTGCCCAGCCACTATTGTTGTTATTGTTTTTATCCTGTAAAGCGCTTTGAGGAGCACAGCTTTCTCACCACTTAGATTACTTTTTGACACCATCCTTACACAAAGCAGAAACTGATTGTATTTTCCGATGACATACTGTACAAGTGCAAAGATTACAGATTTTAATCGTCTTTTTTCTGAACCAAGGAAAATCTGATCATGTTTCTCTATAACAATAATAAAAAAACTTTATTTAACATATCACCTTTAAAAGTGGCATCTCAAAACAATACAGTAGATGTAAACCACAGATTACAAGGTAAATACCCTTAATCGTTTATTAAATTTAATCGTCTTTTTTCTGAACTGGTTTCACAGCAAAAGACACCTCCCCCCCCTCAAAAACCCAGTAAGTACAGTGCTAGTTAAGAAAGGCTAGGCTCCTCAATGAAATCGCTTTAACATGCTAATACGTTGGTGTAAAAGTCCGGGCATGGCAAGCTTCTAATTTCAACCCGACCACGGCGAAAGGAACCCTTCTTTCATTTGAAGACAATGAACATATTTTAGCCCTGAATGAATTAATAGCAAACATGGTTTACATAAAAGACATTTTTCCAAGAAAGTTTAGCCTTTGTCACTAATGAAACCACTAAATAAAGACATAAATATAAAAATCTTAAGATTTTTAAAATACATGACTTTGCTAAAATTTATTTGAAAATAAAAACGATTACAAACGCCAGGGGAGAGAGAGAACAGGGGAGGGATGTTGGTTTTGCATAAGGGGCGGGGCTATGGAAATGAGGTCTGTTTGGGAATGTGGAGTTACATGTTCTGGCTGTTTGTGAATTATCGTTGTTGAGTATGGAGTGTTGAGGTATTGATTTTGTGTAATGCTTTATGTTGAAAATTGAGGTGGATTTTGTTTATGATAAAGAGGATAAACTGGGATGGGAGGAGGGTTGGTTTTGCATAAGGGGCGGGATTATGATAATTGAAGGAATTTGCGAGAATATAATGGTTTGATATATTTGATTTTGTATTGTGGTTGTTATCTATGTTTTTGGTTGGTATTATGTTTATATGGTTGTTTTTGTTGGTTGGTTGTTATTATGGTTATTAATAATACGATCTATAGTTGAAATCAGAGCCTAAATAAAAAGAAAAAGCAAGTGATTAGGTTTATGAGCAATCTAATTACTTATTCGTTTAAAACGCTATATAAAATAAAGTTTATTATTAATTTGCTGGACAGAGCGGTGAACATTATTATGCATAAGACAAAGATAACGATCCTGATCAGTTTAGAAATCTGTGTACGCTGTAAGGTTTTTACTTCTTAAACTTTTAAAATACACGTTTCGAATAGAAAGAAATCCTCTTCCTGGTACAGTCGCATGAAGAGAGAGGCGAAACAGCCCTACACAGCCCTGTCGCAGTACACGAATATAATCATATCGTTATTAAATTCTTTAGATACGCGATTCCATATTATATTAGCAGAAAAGCTTAAAACTACCACTTTTTCACACGCTATTTCACATGTTAGTTAAATACTTCGATGCTTAAAATGTTTAGGGAGAAATGGAATACCGGTGTGTATTTTTCCTTTAAAGTACCGATTCCTGGAATCTGACTGGCTGACACCCTTCTGAAGTGGTTCCATAAGATCTGGTATACAGAAAAGAAAGCGTTGATAAAAAAGCCTGGATTCCCATGTATCTCAGAGAGCGAGTGATCAGAAAAAGGAACAGCTGTTACACCCAGGTTTTACGCTCTCTCTCTGTTGAATGAATGAAAGCATTTTATTAAAAACGCGTTTGCGTTTGTCTGGGTATTTACCTTGTAATCTGTGGTTTACATCTACTGTATTGTTTTGAGATGCCACTTTTAAAGGTGATATGTAAAATAAAGTTTTTTATTATTGTTATAGAGAAACATGATCAGATTTTCCCTGGTTCAGAAAAAAGACGATTAAAATCTGTAATCTTCCCACTTGTATGTCATCGGACATTAACCAGTACAACCCCCCTCTCTGCCGGAGTGCTGGCTGTGACGAATTAAACCGGTTTCACAGGTATTTTCAAAGTAGGAAGTACAGTGTTAACTAGTAGCTAGGCTCCTCAATGAAATTGCTTTAACATGCTAATGCGTTGGTGTCAACTCGACTCGATTGGAAGACAATGAACGTAGATAAATGAATTAATAGCAAACATGGTTTACATAAAAGACATTTTTCCAAGAAAGTTTATAATAATACGATCTATAGTTGAAATCTGAGCCTAAATATAAAGGAAAAACATTTTCAGAGAGCAATCACGCTGTGTTTATGTAGAAAAAGCGATTAGGTTTATGAGCAATCTAATTACCTATTCGCTTAAAACGCTATATAAAATAAAGTTTAAAGATGAATGATAAGTGTCACAGTTTAAATAATTTTCGTAGTAGGGCTTGGACAGATTCCAAGTGCATTTTTGCAATTTACGTTGCATTGTCCAATGTGCTGTTGTAATACAGTTTAGAATACAGTAAGTCTAAACTGTATCAGCTTTATTTATGGGTTGCAATTTAGAAAAAGTCAAAAACCGCACTCAAAATGCAATTTAGAGCTTTCTGGCAAGAGGAGACACCCAAATTATAATGTAACATGCCACTGTTTGTGCATGAACAAAGTTATACTGCAATTTTCCTTAGATACGCGATTAAAAAAAATAAATTTTTTGTCAGGTCAGGAAACTAACACACAGCGCCACCAGCGCAGTCACATGCTGAGGGCTGAAAAAGCACTACAGAAACATTATCGACAGACAATGTACAGATTTGATAAATCTATAAAATAATGTAATTAGGCACAGAACAAGTTATAGCACAGTACAATAATAAATGCTGACCATGACTTTAGAAGCATAAATTACCTTACACTCAATTTAAACACAAGCTGTCTTTAGCCCTCTAAGCTGGTTCATACAGAAATGTAGAGAACCAGGCTCAGAACACACAGCTTCATTAGCGAATATGCAGGACAACTAGAGAAGACGTTTTACAGAGGATGGATTTTTAGAAACATCCAATCAGTGACATCACTGAAGTCAACTCCTACAGTAGGTACTGAAACTGTCGTGTGGATAGTTTCACAAGAATCAGACAAAGGTTTAAGCATCGCTTGTTCTAGATAAAACTGCAAAAAAAAAACAACAACCCATAATGTACTTCTTTGCGGCTTTGTTTGCCCAAATCATATATTCACAACGTGAAATTAGAAAATAATATTACGTAACCAAAATCCGCAATATGGAAACAGAACCTGTGTAATTGTTGACAGATGATGTACTCGTAACATTTTTACAAGACGAACTACAACATTTAAAAAATGACTTGTATGTACTTGATATCTCTAATCAATCCACTGCACTGCATTAAAACAAAACGAAAACTAGAATGCCCTGGGCATACCGTTTCGCGCTTCTTATCAGTTGCTCAAAAGTAATTTGACCGTATGAAATGCATAATATAAACCTAGAAACATATACGTGAGCAGTATTTACGTAGTATCGGTGTCAAGACATACCTCTCAAATACTGTAAATCAAGTTAAAAATATCTCAAGACCGATTCTGGTCATAATTAAACCATGTTCCGTGTATGTTTTCTTTAAAGTAACGAGACCAGCCATATACTGTATGTTTATGTTCCAAAATTAATATCGTTTATGGCCTTCACACGCGTTGCAGTATGCTCCTATTCTTTTTATGCTCAGGCACTAAGATTTCCCTTCAGTGGTAAAATTCCATATAAATATTCAATACTTAAACGGGCACAGTTAAGACATTAAATATACATATACATACTGTATACAGTACAGTTTGCATACGGTAATATGTTTATGTTCCTAAATCAATCTCTTTTATGAGCATGTGAAAGGCATGGTGAATCGATTCTCAAAAATTACTGTACTTTGCATGATTGGAAAAAAATGCGTGATTGCGAAATGCTGTGGTGTTACTTTTACAAAGACGGTCAATGAAAAAATTAATGTAGACCAGGGCAATACTCTGAGTTAACAGCTTGTCCAAGGTCATTTATTATTAATACTATTAGTAATATCTTCGTTAAAGACTTTGATGGCTACAGCTCAAACATGAGAGGTTGAGCTTTATTAGCTCCACCTTGCGGAAATTCCGGATACTATTATTTTGCTAGCGGTATTTACCGGTAACTCGCGGTAGACTGCGTACAGCGTACCGGAAAATAATGCGGTATCGCCCGCGCATTTTGAATGGCTGCATCTGTATGTGTGAACCCATTTGGTTCCTAGTAGCTGATTGACCTCATCCAGATATTTCTTAAAAGAATCCAGTATTTTAGTTTCAACAACATAGTTGGTACCCTGCTCCAGATCCCCACAACTCTCAAAAGTCATTTCTTTTATTGCTTATTTGCATTACACTGTTAAATCTAAACAATTCCACTGGAACACTTTGTCAATTCCTTTTAGAATATTGCATGTTTGACTCAGGTCTCCTTTTAGTCAGAGCAAAGCTGCATTGTGCTGAATAAGAGGCCCATCTGTGGAAACTTCATAGCTGTTTTAGGGTGCTAAGAATTGGTCACCTTTGGACTGTGCCCATCTTATACTACTCTAGCTCTGTGGTGATTGCGGCCCAGGTCACTTGAGGAACACCTTTCTCTGCAATGCAGCCATTCCAAATGCACAGTACAAACCCATACCGCATGCAACTACGCATGAGCCACCGCACCGTACCGCGGTATGTGAATGACTGGCCAAAATGACCGACAGGGGCACTCATGGTGCATTGGTCAGTAGTGAAAATATTTAATCATTTAATCTCTTAACTGTGCACATTTTAATCCGCTTAGTATTTAATATTTATATGGAATTTTACAACTAAAGGGAAATTCTAGTATCTTTGCATAAAAAGAAGAGGAACATGCATCTGAAGTTCATGAACAATATTAATGTAGGAACATAAACATATTATGTAAACTGTATATTGCTGGTATTGGTAGTTTAAAGAAAAAAAGACACACCAGTATTCTATTTCTCCCTAAACATTTTAAGCATCAAAGTCTTACATCTGGTTATTTTGGAAAAAGAAAGAAATTAATAACGATATACTTATATTCAGGTACTGTAGCACAAACAGTAGTATAAGACTTTCTATTGATATGTGTATGGCTGTTTCACACCTATGCTATGTCACTGTGTCTGTGGTGTGATGGCTTAAGTGACTGACATATAAGTGTGAGATCAGGTGTTCAAATCCAGCAATTACTATAAGTTTCTTTTGAAAAATTTCTTTGAAAAACTAAAGTAGCAAATATTACTGGCATTATATTGACATTTTTATATCTCTAAATATCACAACATGTTCGTACTGTATGTACACAGCGGTACCACAAGGTGTAGGGTGTAAAGCTGCATGAGCCCGAAAGCCCCCCCTCTCTCTCTTTTTCTCGCCTGGAGTGCTGGCTGTGCCAAATTTCACTTCACAAAGTCTGAGTCTCTGTGTCTACATTGGAAACAATCCACTTTCACAGGTATTTTCTCAGCTTCTTCATTTTCAAAGTACAATATGGCAAGTCTTCCAATGAAAGACAGTCCACTTTTCCACTTTTCCACTTTCCCCCCACGGACAGATTGACACGTTTCATAGATTCACAACCCGAAGCTGTGTCAGTCTTCTGTGTAAAAAAAAATCGGTTTGAACACCATGACTGCTGTTTTTAATATGCTGCTGAGTAAAGAATAGGAATTTTCCTGCCGTCAGCAGTATTGAGTATATAGTTTTTTGTACAGGTTGTGAAACATTTCACAAGTAGAGGTCTTTAAAATTAGGCTGGGCAAACGATTTTTTTACTTCTTAAAAAATAAATAAAAAATGAGATATAATGATGTGTTCCTGCTTAGACATTGCACGTCTTTAAAAGCTATAAAAACAGGTTTTGATAGTTAATAACCACTTTTTATGCATGAAAAACGGGTGATTTTTCTTCCTCGTGATCAGCTTAGAATCCTTGTGTACACTGTAAGGCTTTTACTTCTTAATTAAACATTTAAAATACAGAAATTTCTTAAAAACAACACACGTTTCTAATAGAAAAAATCATATTTTGTTGTCTTCCTGGTATGTAGAACAGATCAACAGGTCTTTTTTTCCCCAATCAGAGGCTCTGAAAACAGTGTGCCGCCCACTGCGCTGCGTGAGAGGGGGAGGTGGCACTGAGAGAGGGAGGAAGCACCAATTGCGTTTGCTTTCATAACTTAGTGTTTCAAATTAAAAAACGTTAATCATTTTCTTTGACTTCTAAGTCCCTTGACAGGTTTCTCACCACTTAGACTACTTTTTCATACCGTTGTTAGACAAAACAGGAACTTATTGTACTTTCTAATGACATTACAGGTGAAAAGATTACAGATTTTAATCGCCTTTAATTTTGTTATACATTTTAGAAAAGTTTCATCTATACATACACCACAAAACTATTCTCGATTGTATTTCTGAATGCTATGTTACACTTTGTTCATTGTTTTAAATACATCTAATTAAGAAAGTTAGGTGTTAGCATAAACTATTAGTAGTCACTAATATTAAATTTAGCACTGTAATAAATTGTTGCATTTTCCCCCGCTTCTTGTAAAAATATATTTTCATTGTTCAAATATACATTAAATCTGACATCATAAAATAAGTTAAATATACAACTAAAGAAAAAATTGGGGAAAATATCATTCAAAATTTTTTGCTAACAATGTTAACTGTTTATAAAAATAAAATGTATTAACTAAGGAATAGGATGGCATAGTTGTTAGTATGCTTTTTGTATGTTTTTTTTTCATATATACAACAGTAGTACCAGATGTCTCAGTGGCTTTCAAAATAAATTTGTGCATGCAATTTATGCACCTCTGAACTAGAAAGATAAGATATCCATCCATTTCTAATGGTGGCGAAGTGGTTATCATTGCTATCTTGCAGCACTGGGGCCCTATGTTCAATTCTTGCCATCCTGTGTGTGTGGAGTTTGCATGTTCTTTCTGGGTTCTGTGGTTTTTCTCCTTATGTGTGATATGATTCCCTCTCGCACTCCAAAACATACTGATAGGCTAATTGGCTAATTGGCTTATGGGAAAACTGGCCCTGGTGTGTGTGTTTGTGTGAGGTGCTCTGAACGTGTTAAACTTTAATGCAGGAAAAATGTATATCCCAGAAGCTATACTTATTCTCCCCGATGCAGAGCAGTTAAAAAAATATCTCTTATACAGTTCCTTCAGGGATGATGTTAAAGACCATGTTGTTTGGCATCTTGTACAGACAGAACATAATTTCTTGCTGTAAAAAAACATCCCTAGGCATAATTTGTTTGCTATAAATATGTTCCTAAAAAGGAATAAAAAAGCCATTTGATTCAAATAGCTTTGGCAAAATCTATGGATACTTTGCCCTTGAGCTGTGAAGCTTTTAGATTCTTTGGGTCCTTTACTGTAGCAGCACCCAATATTTAAAAGATTTAAAAAACTACTGTATAGCTTTCATAAAAATGTAAGAGTATCTTCATGCATTCTTCTTCATAGCACTTTACTCTTAGTTTAAACTACTGAGTGAACAAGGTTTAATACAGACAGCAAGGGGCAGCTCTTTAACCGATTGTGGGTCAACTTCAATATCTGTCCAACTGTGTTTTTGATCATTTAATTTGGGCTTCTTTAAAGACAAGCAGGATAAAGTCCTCAGATTAATATATTATTAACTATTACATTAGCTAGATTGAGTGAATGGCCTCCTGTTGTTTGTAACCCTTTTAATGGTTTTAGATTTCAGGCACTATTGATAAGTAAACAGCCACCCCATACTGCACAGCATAGCATAATAGCTATGTTTGAAAACCAAGAAAAGAAAAGTACATATTTTCTCAGGATAACTCCCCTCACAAAAAAAGCTAAGTAACAGTTTCAATATGCCCAAAAACTGTATGTCTTGCATAAGTGTTAACTTTAAGAACCAATGTGAAACTGAAATAAAACACAGGAAACCCAGAAATTACTGGAAGCACCCCCCATCCCAGTGTATTACCTGCAGTGTTATCTTCAAAAAATCCTAAAAAAATAAAGAACAGTTTCACAACCCAAAGCAAGGTTGTATAAGGTGAGGGGGGCTGTCTGGTGTGTAAATGCTATTGAGTCATGAAGAAGACCCCCCCTATTCCAGTGTATTACCTGTAGTGTCATCTTCAAAAAAACAGTTTCACAACCCAAAGCAAGACTTGGAAAGGTCAGAGGACCTGCTTAATGTGTAAAACACTTACTTGCAGCATTGTCCAGCTGCTGTTAAGCTGCTGAGAAAAGAATATTTGAATTTTCCTGCTGTCAGCAGTATTGTGTATATAGTTGACCTGAATGAAAACAGGATATAAATAAAGGGTTTCAGAAATCAAACAAAGCTTTATGCCCGTGCTTACAGTCTGGGTAATTGGAGGCTGCACTGTTCTGCTTGGTGATATATGGGTTTTTTGCACAAAGCTGTATTGAGCAGTATTTCTTGCATTGTGAACGTGTGTTTCAGTTAGTGCGTAACTACGCATCGATGAAAAACCGGAGGTTTAAAAAAAGAGAATTAGCTCACTGATAGTTTTATGTTGAGGCTGTGAAAATGTTCACAAGTTGTGGTCTTTAAAATGCATTTGTTTTGAATGCTTTCTGTGTTTCCCTTCCAAAGATATGGACAGAAGAATATTCGAGCGTGGTCAAAAAAATGGCTTAAAATGACATAGTGAAGGCTGTGAAAACAGTCACAAGGTGCTTTGTACACACAGCAAGTGTTTTTATAACTCTAGGAGGATTGTGAAAAAGCTACAGGCATGCCAATTGTAATCATTTTTATTTTTAAATACATTTTAGAATAGTGCCATCTATACCAAAAAGTTGCATTTAATACCACTCGATAATTATATTAATAGAGATAAGCTCTCTATTGAGTTCTCTATTAAAGCTCAGATCAAAGATCAAGCGCAGATCAAACAGCAATATCTCACACACTGGGACTGATATGTGATCTGTGATGTGGTTGAGTGTGAATTGTGGTGCTCTAGCCGAAAAATAAATAAAAACCGGTTTAACAACTCTTAAGCATACTGTAGTTTTTGTTAACACAAGTTTATCAGTGAAAAGACCATGGGCATTCCCCCCTACATTCTCAGAGTAGAATAGGCATACGTTCCAATTAAAGACAGTCCCCCTTCCTCCCATGAACAGACACCGTCACCGTGCTGGCAAGCATGCTCTTTAGATAACGCGATTCCATATTATATTCCCTATTAATCAAATTCTAAAGTATGCTTTTGTTTACTCCGATAGCGAGCGTATTCACAGAAAAGGTTAAAATATCACTTTTCTCACAAAGTATATAAACAATATGGTCAGAAGGAGCACATAAAAACATTTCAAAAATAATAATTAAATTCTGAAAAGTATGAGTTTCTTTTACTGTGATAATGAGCGCAAATATTCCTGCAAAATGGTAATCACTTAACTTTGAATGTTTTGTGATATTTAGAAAAACCAACAAATTCAATATACTGTAGTGTCGATAATATTTATTGTCAGTAATAATATCAGTAGCAGTTTGAAATTATTCACTGTTATTAATAAATGAAATTATATAACTTATAATTATATAATTATATAATTTAGAAACACTTCCTATCCCCAGGACCATTAACCACAACTTTTCCATCCTACAGGATGATCCCTCCATTGGGGCCCTCTTTTCTGATCGCCCTATCATCTCATATCGCCGACCACCTAATCTGCGTAACCTCCTTGTTCACAGCTCCCTTGACCGCCCTCAACAACCATCCACACCAGGCACTTTCCCTTGCAACAGAGCTCGCTGTATCACCTGCAAATACACAGCCACCACCACACTCATTCAAGGCCCCTCAGGACAATTCCGGATCACCCAGACAGCATCTTGTACCTCCAGCAACCTTATTTACTGTATCTCTTGCAGTAAATGCCCAGCCATCTACATTGGAGAAACAGGAAGGAGACTCGGAGACCGTTTCAGAGAACACGTCAGGGCTGTAAAGATTAAAGATCTCTCCAAGCCCATTGTTTCCCATTTCACCTCTGACGGCCACGACCACTCTAATCTCTCCGTCTGTGTTCTCAAAGACGGTTTTCCAAACTCATACATCAGAAAGACCACCGAAACTAAAATTATTCTGCAGCTAGGATCACACCTTCTCCCTTCCCTTAACGACAGACTACTGTTCTTTTAAATTTTCTCCATTCATTGGAAGTTTCATTTCACACCTCTCTGCACCCATTCTGACTTCACACCTCTTGATTGGCCTCTCTTTCTGTCCCCTGCTCCCGCCTCTCACTCCTCCTCCCTCCCAACCTTTGTTCTCCCGCTACTTTACCTTTGCCTACTGCCCTGTCTCTCTCACACCTGAAGAAGGCTCCACGGCCGAAATGTTGTGTTCTCTTTCTTCTTTTTTTCAGCATGGAATAAACCTATTACTTGTTCCTTTGCAGCCTACGCATGCTGACGCAGCTACCCACCTAATTTAGAAATATATAACAATATGTAACAATATATAAATATATAATATATAACAGTAGCAAAGGCGAGGCTTATAGCAGAAAGAGTGAACTGGGTGGAAACTCCAGCTGAATCCCCAGATTTAAATCCAATAGAGAATGTATGGCATTCCCTGAAAGACTATATTCTGAAAACAGCTAAACCCAGCACAAAGAAAGAGCTGATCAATGCGATTTACAAGTTCTGGGAGGAAGAACTGACAGAACAAAATTGCAACAATTTTATTAACAGGCTGTTTCGTGTTCTTCCTAAGATTGTTGAGCGGGGGGACATTAGGGAATGTGAATTATGTGAGTCAGATTATGAATGAATAAAAACATTTTATTAAAAATGCGTTTGCGTTTGTTTGGGTGCTATACCAGTTGTACCGAAAATTAAAGCATCGTTTTTCATTCAATGAGTGTCTGAGTCACTGTATCCATCCTATATAATAATGCCACAATATGTCTTTTATGTGTCACAAAAAACTGACTTGCTTTAACAAAATATATTTACTAATCCTTTCATCTGGCAATCTAACTGAATGCCCAACTATCTGAGAAGCCCTCCGTGAAACCAAAAGAACCACAATTGAATGAGTTTTGATAATAATAAGAGAGAGAAGAGAGAAATAATAAGAGAGTCCCCGTTACCCCCATTTTGATTTAAATCTCAAATGCGTGTTTAATTAAATGTCTTTATTGATTCACAATCTGACAATGCAACGTAAATCGTTATCTTTGTCTTCTAAGTATCTTAATAAACTTTCAGCATAGCTTTCTCACCATTTTGATTTATTTTTCATACCATCGCTAAACAAAGCAGGAGCGTATTGTACTTCCTCTTGGGATCAAACTTGGAAAAATTAGATTGTAATCGTTTTTATTTTTTAAATAAATACACATTAAACATGAAAAAGTCGGTATATTTTATAAAAGCAAGATTGCTCAGTTGGACATTATAAAGCAAATATGATTTTAATGTTTGTAATCGCTATTCTTGCAAGTGCAAACATAAACTGGAATGCTACAGAACCCTAAACAGGCAATACACACTTTTAGTTTAGCAGGATTTGCGTGATAAGCACATTGTTTAATGGGGATGACATTGTTTGTGCTACAGTATCTGAATATAATTATATCGTTATTAATTTCTTTAGATACGCGATTCCATATTATATTCCCTATTAATCAAATTCTAAAAGTATGCTTTTGTTCACTCCAATAACGAGTGCATTTGCAGAAAAGGTTAAAACAATAATTTTTCACAAAGTATATAAATGTACAGTAATATGGTCAGAAGGAGCACGTAAAAACGTTTCCGAAATAACCACATGTAAGACTTTGATGCTTAAAATGTTTAGGGAGAAATGGAATACTGGTGTGTATTTTTTTCTTTAAACTACCAATACCAGCAATATACAGTTCACATAATATGTTTATGTTCCTAAATTATAATATCGTTTATGAGCATGTGAAAGGCATGGTGAATCGGAGATTCTCAAAACTTACTTTGTATGATTGGAAACATATACGTGATCGGATCAATGAAATGCTGTGGTGTTACTTTTTGTCAATGAAAAAATAAAGTCTTTTCATTTACAAAGACGGTTACAAAGAATGTGGACCAGGGTAATACCTTGAGTTTATAATAATAATAAACTTTATTTTATATAGTTCCTTTAAAGGTGGCTTCTCAAAGCGCTTTACAGGATGACAACAACAATAAATAAGAAGAATACACAAGATAAAACACAATAACAATATATAGAGGAGACCGTGGATGGTAGTACTAAGAAAAGCAGAGGGGTGAAGAATGGACCCAGTTAAGTAAAGGCTTTTCTGAAGAAGAGGGTTTTGAGTCTTGATTTGAAGGAGTTTAAAGAAGGTGACTCTCTGATATCCTTGGGGAGAGAGTTCCAGAGCTTGGGGGCATAACAAGAGAAGGCCCTGTCACTCATACAACGTAGACGGGCTTAGGGGACAGTAAGGAGAGCAGAATTAGAAGAGCGAAGGTTGTGAGGTGGGGAGTAGGGTTATAAAAGTTCAGACAGGTACTGAGGTGCCAAGCCATGCAGAGCCTTATAGGTGAGCATGAGGAGTTTACAGCTTGTCCAAGGTCATTCATTATTAATACTATTAGTAATATCTTCGGTAAAGACTTTGATGCATAAAATATTTCTGCATAATTAAAATATTTATGATAAAGGTAGGTTGTGTACTTCTGTCCAACTGAGCAATCTTGCTTTCATAAAATATACCAACTTTTTAATGTATGATGATTAATATGCTGTAATACACAGTTTCAATGTAAAAGTCTAAAGAGTATACAACTTAAATTCTTAATTGAATAAAGATTGTCACTCAGCACTGATCGGGATTCGAATTTGGCGTTTTCTGGTGACAGCTCAAATGCTGTACATGAGAGGTTAAGCTTTATTAGCTCCACTTGGAGGTTTTACAAGGTGATTCCGGATACTATTAACATAATCTTATTTTCATATGGTAAATTGCGGTATGACATGTTTTGATGCAATACGCCCACCGCGTTGTCTAGTAACGTACCCCGCTCGTTTTGAATGGCTGCATCTGTACCATGCACCAACAGGTTGTACATGTACAGGTAACCAGGTACTGGTGGGGGACAATACCATCAGCCTCCTGGAAAAGATGGAAGCACTGCAGAGGCTGAAGGGCATCAATCTGTATTGCCACAATCAGTCAAGAAGGTTGTCTTGGGGTAGGAGTCCAGAGTTAGCCCGACCTTATCTTGGGGACTAAAGCAGCACACACGACAAACAGAGCACATGATTCTAAGTAAAATAAAGTACTTACACTGAACATTTCCCTTAGCTGTTCATGATTTCTTGCATCAGTTTTGACTAATCTTAGCCCAATAGCCCTAAGGTGACATTGTTTTTGGGTTAACATATGCATTAAAACAATCTATATTAATTTCAATGCTAATTTAAGTAAAAAGTAATTAGGAAAAATATCATCTTATTTGATTAATTATAAAAGTATATAATATAAAATCACTATAGTGGATTTAAAACCTTACAGTATCATACTGTATTTAGGGTTGAATAAACACAAAAGTACAGTAAAAATGTTTGGTTCTCCTGCGACACTGTAGTGATAAAAAATGGCAAACGATTTTTTTAATTTTTAAAAAAGAAATAAAAAATAAGATACAATGATGTGTTCCTGCTTAACTAAGACATTGCATGACTTCAAAAGCTAGAAAAACAGGTTTAAATAGTTAATAACTATTTTTATGCACGAAAAACGGGGGATTTGTCTTCCTCGTGATCAGCTTAGAATCTTTGTGTACTCTGTAAGTTTTTTACTATTAGTAATCAATAATATTAAATTTAGCACTGTAATAAAGTATTGCACTTTACCCGCATCTGGTAAAAATATATTTTCATTGTTCAAATATACATTAAATCTGACTATCAGAAAATAAGTTAAATACAAAATTAAAGAAAAAATAGGGTAAAATATCATTCAAAATATATTGCTAACAATGTTAATTGTTTATAAAACTAAAATGTATTAACTAAGGAATAGGATGGCACAGTTGTAAGCATGCTTTTGTATGTTTTTTTAATAAATACAATGCTAGTACCAGATGTCTCAGTGGCTTTTAAATTAAATTATGCATGCAAACCTGTGAACTAAAAAGATTCATGTTCTCTCTGGGTTCTGTGGGTTTTCTCCATATGTGTCATATGATTTCCTCTCGCAGTCCAAAACATACTGGTAGGTTAAGTGGCTTATGGGAAAACTGGTCCTGGTGTGTGTGTGTTTGTGTCTGTTTGTCTGCCCTGTGATGGACTGGCGCTATGTCCAGGTTGTATTCTGCCTTGCATCTGTTGCTTGCTGGGATAGACTCCAGCAACATTGTAAAGGATAAAGAGATTAGAAAATGGATGGAACTAAAGGCACTGTGTAACTACTGTATACACAGTGATAGAAACCCAATATGAGATGGTAGGATCTCACTGAGGATAAATTAGTTTATAGTGCTGGTTTAAGGAGTCAGCCTTTCCACTTCTCTGGATCTGATCAATCTAACTACCTATTTTCTGTGCTTTCCCTATCCTCCTTGATTTATAATGTGAAAATCTCCTTCTTGAAATGAGTCATTTACAAATACCTGTTTTCACTGTTAACATCTTGTACCAACTCTGTGACAAAATAAACACTGAGATCAACCTGACAGCTGCTGAATCCTTAGTTCATCCTGCTACTAGAACTGAATAAAATATCTTTAGATTTCATTATTTATAACTTTATTTAGTAAGTCCATTAGTGACAAGGGCTAAATTACTTTCTTGGAAAAATGTCTTTAAGATGTTGCAAAAAAATGACTTGCTTTAACAAAATATATTTACAAATGCTTTCCCCTGGTAATCTACCTGAATGCCCAACTGTTTGAGAAGCTTTCCATTAAACCATTTTTGCTATTAATTCATACAAGGGCTCTTACTGAATTGCTCTGTTTTTCATGTGTGCTAATTTTCTGACTATCCTATCAAATCTTCAGTCTTCCTACAAGAATACACCAGATTAGCCCCTAATTCTCTGCCAAATCTGCTTCAGGTTCATGTGTTCTTTCTGTTATTTTTTGTATATCTATGCTTTTGCATCCCTCTTCTGCACTGTGTGTTCATGGTTTTTATTATTTAATATTTAATATGAATGAAGCATATCGTTCAGGTTTCAAAATTATAAAAAATAAACCTTTGTTTACATGAGAGACAAAAGGTACCTTTTAAGAGGTCACGTACTGCTTGCAAAGTAGCTGATTTTGACAAACAGCAAATTATTGCTTGAAGAATTTTAAATCTGTACTGTAACTTTAATTGAACAGAAAGTCACTTTACACCTCTCTTACTCTGTTAAGCAGAGTTTGTGTTAAGCACAGTTCATACCCTTTTGTCTGTCGGGGAGCGGGTGCTGGGCAAAGTGAGGCCGAGTGATGGAGAGTGAAACCTTAATTTTTTATTTTAAAAATTTGCATCTTACTTAGTTTCTGATAGTGAGTTATAACGTATATTATAACATATAACAAAGGCTTGTACATTAATGTTTTTACAAGATGTGAAAGAAATGCAACAATTTATCACAGTGCAAATATTAATACTAATTATTGATTAGTAATAGTTAATGCTAACGCCTGACTTCCTTGTTTGGATGTATATAAAATATTGAACTTAGTGTGACATAACATCTGGAAATACAATCGAAAATAATCTGTTGTTCTGTGTAGATGAAACTTTTCTAAAATTAATAAAAAAATAAAAATGTATCATCTTCCCACATGTAATGTCATTAGGAAATACAATAAGCACCTGCTTTGTTTAACGATGGTTTCAAAATAAAACTAACTGATGAAAAAACTATGTTAAATGAAAATTAAAAGTACTTCAAGTTAAGAGAAATGATTTACATTCAATTATTACATTTTAAAGGCGAACAGATACGCTTAGTGCAAATCTGCAACAGTCTTTAAGTATTGCTGAGCTCCAAGCCTCCTCTCAGATCCGCCTCTTTGAAGGAGCTCAGCAGGTGGTATCCTGTTTTCTCAGCAACCTGCCGATTGCTTCATACATCAGGAAGAGTTGAGAAGGAATGCGATTTTATTTGTACGATATGCGTATTGCGTTTAATGCGAATATAGCTGAAAAGGGCAGGCAAAATGTTTCCAAGTAATCAGGTGTGTATGAGTCATATTAACAGATGTTTTCAAAGAAAATGGACTACAGTAATACTCTGAGCTATATAAATATATTTAGATCCTTAAATTAATATTATTAATTTCTTTAGATACGCGATTCCATATTATATTCCAAATTAAGCAGATTCTAAAAAGTATGCATTTTTTTTACTGCGATAATGAGCGCAAGTATTTATAGCTTTTTATAAGATATTGTAACGCATACGGCCTCCATTGCTTGTGAGAGCTGGCTTACCAGAGCAGTGACGTCACCGCCCTTCCCTGTGAATAGCAAGGACCACAGCTGCCGGGTTGAAGGGAGATTTCCCTTTGGCTCAAGAGGCAAGGTCCCTGTTGAGTGATGCTGGAGGCCTTGGTTCAAGTCTCTGATGGTGGGGGGCTGACCTGATGTGGCAGTGGTGAGGGTGCCCACGTGAGCCCTGAAGTGTTACAGTGGTGTCAGAAGTAGGGTAGGATAGCCCTTTGCTGAGGATGGTGAGTTAAGTGGGGGAGAGTGTAATGCATATGGCCTCTATTGCTTGTGAGAGCTGGCTTACCAGAGCGGTGATGTCACTGCCCTTCCCTGTGAATAGCAGGGACCGCAGCTGAAGGGAGATTTCCATTTGGCTCAAGAGGCTGGGTCCCTGTTGAGTGACGCCGGAGGCCCGGGTTTGAGTCCCCGATGGTGGGGGGCTGACCTGATGAGGCAGTGGTGAGGGCGTCCACGTGAACCCTGAAGCGTTACAGTATATGTACTTAAAATAGAATGAGCACACCAAAAGTTTCCCAAAATAACCACAGAAAGTGAACAAGTGGAAGACTTTGATGCTTATGTTTATGAAGAAAGTGGAATGCTGTTGTGCATTTTTTATTTAAACTACCACTAGCAGCCATATACAGTTTGATAATATATTTATATTCTTAAAATAATATCTTTTATGATGTTCGGAGATGTTATGCTCCTCTTATTTTTATGATATTTTATTTTACAGATACACAAATTTCCCTTTAGTTGTTAAATTCCATATTAATATTCAACATGCACAGTGAAGAGATTTACTGTGTGATTAGTTTAGCTGCAGCAATACCATGAGAAGTGCAAATATATTTTTGTGTTTAGATTTTAGTTTTAATTCTGAAATATTCATAGTAACCACAAGAGGGCACTCTTTCTTCCCTTAAGAATTTTACTTTGCTGAAAGACTTTGTTTTTAACTCAAATAAATCTCAACTTTCTTTAGTAAATTAACAAATTGTTGATTGGGGCACATAAGCTTTAATATACCCCATAGTACCTGTTTTCTATTTCTCCTTTAAATTAATTAATTAGCTAGTAGCTTTATCACCCTGTAGCTCACAAATGGCAGCCCAATGAGGCTAAGCAGATGTGAGCCTGCCCAGTTCCCAGATGAGAGACCTCCTGGGAAAGCTTCTGAAAGACGTTTTAGAGGGACCAGTAAGGATCACTCACCCTGTGGCTAATGTGCGTTCTAAAGCTGCAGTACAGTGATGAGGACATTATATTGTAAAAATTAGTCATCCTATGGTCATTTAAAATTCCAGGGCATTTCTCAAAAAGAGTAGGGTGTTAACCCTGGTGTCCTGGACAAATTTTCCCCATTGGCCTTTACAAATCTTGGCCTCCTAATAGCTATCAATTGGCTTTATTTCTCTGTTCTTCTTCCCACTGATAACTCATGTGTGGTTAGCGCACTGTTGCACTGTGGCTACTGTCACATCATCCAGGTGGGTGCAACACATTGGTCGTTAGGGGAGTCCCCATTACCTGTGAAGTGCTTTGAGTGAAGATGCAGAAAACTGCTATATAAGTTTAAGGAGTTCTTTTCCTTAACCTTACTCAAGTTTATTAAGCCACTTATTTCATTTATTTATAATTCAACATGATCAATTATCAAATTGTACTGTCTCTAAGAGCATTTTCTTTTCTACATCATTTCCATATCCACTACAAAGCATCAAGCGCAATCCTTTCCATTTTAATGGTCAGTTTGTGGTAACAGAAATTAATTGTTACAAGAAGAATGGAAAGCAGGATTCAACCCACATGGTTGAAACAGACAACTTTCTTTTATAGGAATTTATATTCTCCCATGCTCAGCTCTCCCATGCTCCTCAATTCATGTTTGGTGTCTAAGAAATGGGTGCTGTGTGACTGCTGCATTTACATTTTCCTCTCATCTGCCTCCAGTGCCTCCAACACACACCAGTGGACTAGATGTAGAAAATATGCACAGAAACATGAGATAAGTATGCAAGAATTCAAGATTCACAGTGAAGACCATATAATAATAAATGTTATTTATTGGCCTCTCAAAGCGCTTTACAGAATGACAACAACAATAAAAAAAATACACAAGATAAATGCGATGAGAATACACAGAGGATACAGTAGATACTGGTACTAAATGCAGTAGGAGCAGAGGGGTAAAGAACAGAACCATTTAAGTAAAGGCTCTTCTAAAGAAGAAGGTTTTGAGTCTGGATTTGAAGGAGCTTACAGATTGTGACTGTCTGATATCTTTGGGGATAAAGTTCCAGAGCTTTGGGGCATAATAAGAGAAATTATGAGTGTATACTTAATTAGAAGAGCGAAGATTGCAAGGTGGGGATTAGGACTATGGTAGCTTAGCAAGGTACTGAGGTGCCAAGCCATGTAGAGCCTTTAGGTGAGCATGAAGATTTTAAAGTTGACACAAAACTTGACAGGAAGCCAGTGCAAGGACTCCAGGATAAGAGTAATGTGATCACTTGCACTAGACCTGGTAAGGTTTCTGGGTGCCGATTTTTTGACATACTGGAGTTTGTTTTGTTTTATTGGGAATTAGAAACCCCAAAGAGTAGAGCATTACAGTAGTCAATTCAGGAGAAGACAAACGTGTTGATCAGTTTTTCAGCCACAATTAGTAATAACATAGGGCGTTTTTTTCCCCCACACAGATACTATGTGCCCTGATAAATTATGTACAATTTACTGATACTGACTACATTCTCAGACGTGGGTAATGTATTAAATAATGTAATTTAAGAGTATTTCTGTCTTGGAAATAGTTACTGGAATTGCAGCAAAAAAATCTTCTACAGGAAAAGCATTAATGTTCCTCTTACATAAGATGCAAGAATTATCTCTGGTTTCACAAAGTGGGGAGCATATTTTCCAGTATTTGTTCTAAGATGATTTCCTATTAAACAAGTGAAAGGTGGTGAAAATTTTCTAATGTATTTCAAGAAAGATGACAATCTTTCTCAGCATTTGTTAAGCCATTCCTCTGGTTTGGGTGGTTTATAGATACTTCATAGTGAAAAAAATCTTTGTTATATAAGATATGGTACATTTAAAAGAAACATTTGGCCCATCTAGGTTATTTTTTTAGCCACCAAATGACATGAAGATCAAGGATATAAACATAATTAACATGATGGTGTAACTTTTTCCACACCACCACAATCCTTTGTGTAAAGCAGTGCTTCCGATTTTAATTAGAGGATCTCAATTTATCCCTTCTCAAAAAAATCATAATACATGAGAAAATAAAGCCCAACCATGCTGTAAAAGTCAATACCCTTTCTCTCCTGTCAAGCAGAAAAAGTAATCTTACAATTGTCATTTCGGGCAGAGGCATCTACTCTATTGCAGCATTTAAAAGTGCTGTGGGTTTAGCTGAAATTGATTTTTTATTCAAGGGAAAATACACTCTGTGCGGAGTTTGGGTGTTATCTGTGTCTCAGTTGTAATGGACTGGCATCCCATCCAGCGTGTATCATGCCTTGCACCCATTGTTTATCAGGAAAGGCTCTGGATCCCCCACCACCGTGAATTGGATTAAGCTGCCAAAAAATTAATGGGCTTAATTTATGTGAAAGTGCTTCACCTCAGTTCTCTTAGTTGTAATTATTCTTCTTCTAATTACAGAGGTACACGTGGAAAAAATAGATAATATAAACAATGCAGAGATACGTGCTTGCAACAACAATGATTGAGAGTTCTTGATCAGAATAGTTATATATAGAGAATTGTTTAGATGCATCTTCTTTTATCATTGCCTTCCAGACAGTTTTATTTCCTTACAGTTTTGTTGACCCCAACATGATTCCTTAAGAGGAGGTAGATAAATGATGTAGAACTGGATCTTGTGGTTATTGTTAAGCTAAAATATTTTTTTCCCTTTTTACTCTATTACTAAAAAGAGTAGCCAAGTCAGGGCCCCCTGAGAGGAGATGGATTCTTGAGTTGCCCAGAGGGAACATTGTTCACATGTTCTACAAAAGGAGGTCACATCAGAACCCCTAATATGGAGAAAAGTATTAACCAGCCCAGTGGGGCCACAGTCCTAGTATATATACTACATATAAAAGAACCAGTACTGCTTACAAATAGCTGTAGCTGCCTTAAGAAACCAAAATAATACAGTATCTACCGTTTGAATATATAAAAATAAATCACATAAAATATTTAAAATATATAGAAATAATTTATAGTGGGCAAATGGAAATATTCAGAGAGGTCAGAGTCCCATCCCCTCCCTCTCCTTACTTGGAACTTCGTCACTCGTTGTCAGTAAAAAGTGTATTTACTTTAACGCCAGGGCCAGTGGATGGACTGTTGGTGAGCACCAATTATAGGAAAAATGTTTTTAAGTGATAGAGGTATCCCCGCAAAATCAACTCGAATGAAAACGAAAGTAACATTTAACAGTGAACTGCTCCAGCCAAGGTGAACCCTAACTTAAGCTAACTAGTGTAACGTTACCTAGTTTATTTGTTACCTTGACTTGACTGTATAGAGGGATGGATGGTGATCACAGAGATGCTGAAGCAAATTAGACGTGTTTGAACTTTTGGCAGCCACTTTTTTTCGGCATGTTTTGCAAATTGATTATCCATCATCTTCTACTACCCCCTCATCATTTTTTAGATATCCAAAATGCTCCCACACTGCCGATTTAAAGCGCTTTTTTGGTGGATATAAAGCTGGGAGTTCGTATCCCTCTGTCATTTTCACAGCACATCTGCTCTCTGTAGGCTACATAAGGTGTTGGACTAGCCAGCTGAGCCGAGCCAGGCACACCACACATAAATGTTAATGGTAATGTTAATGGAGGAATTTTTCAGGGCAGCGTGGAACATGAGGCTTCTAAAATATAATTTTACCGTAGCTTCTAAAATTCTCACGGTTTGGAATCATTTTTAATTGTGGTTAATAGTGAAATTGGTTAATCCTTAGTTGAAACACGTATTTAGTGTTTCATTGAAAGACCTCTTTTTACAAATTTACAAATTTTACAAATTTTTACAAAGGTACCTTTTTAGGAATAAGGGCTATTATTTCACTAAGAGTTAAGTGTTATTAAAGATTTCTAAAAATCTGGACATCTGGTCATAACCTTAAAACTCACAGGCCATGATCAACCATCCAACAAGATAACCAGTCAGGGACCTGCAAGACATGGGAACCCACTACACCTGGTGACTTCTTGACCAATTACCAACTGTATTTTCCCCAGTTAAAAAGCAGTGTATACCACCTCTAACTCTGTCTTCTCCACCAAACCAACTTGGCTGACTGACAACAGAACCATGTGCCTGCCACACTTGTTGTCTGAACTTTGGGACTTTTTCCCAGAGCACCTAGTTACAGGGTGAGCCTGTATGTAAAGACAGAATTCAGCCCAAGGTCTAGCCTGTAGCAGGACCTCATGACCAGCTTGCCACCAGCATGCATCTGCTTGATCACTGGAGCAATACAGTTGGAATTTCATTGACATGCCTGAATATAGCATTATTCTGCAGTAGCCGCTTTGCTGGGAGAAAACTAAGTTTCTCCCCTTTTTGGGTGACTTGTACTGACTTAAGCTGTCACCACCCTGTGCTCAATACTAACACAGGGGAATAGACTGTCAGCGCAAGACTAAAGCAGGATCCTTCACTCTCTCCCCAATACCTCAACCAGGTACAGGGTTGGAGTGGCATCAAGTGATTAGAGCACAGATTGGACAGCACTGCAATGGATCCAGTCAGCTCTTCCCCATCCTTCTGTACGGTGAATCCACAGTTACGGATGAGTATAATTCAATATACACCATTACTGCTCTCAAGAATTCAGCTGATATCTCAATACATGCTGATATAAATTTCATTAATTTAAGTAGCAGTATTTACTTATGATCACAAATGTCAATTTTGTAAATGGGAGTTATTAGGAAGTTAATGTAACCGATCTTATAATATTATCCTTGTTTTTATGTATCTCTTCTTCATACTCGCTAGTAGCTTGATAATTCTCCTTTGATGAGCTGCCTGTCTGTATCCAGACTCTCATTTATTTACCCTGAATGTTTTCATGTACACATTGTCTGTGTATCAATAAATGTATTCTGTGTGTTGAGAATCCTTGTAAAGACTCCGTGTTATTCTGCCGATTGATTCCTAATAGCCAAAGTCACGCAATTTAGTGTTACAACTAACAGCTATGAAGTATTATGATGTGCTAGTTAAATTTGTTTTTAAGAAAATTCAGTTGTTTCATAATACCCCCTTTTAAGAGTAAAACATAAACTTCCTTCTTGTGGCTTGATTAAGACATAAAATAAACTGTTATTCAAATAGAAAAGATGCCCCTCCCCATGGACAGACTGAGATAGCAATTAGCAGGCATTATCATAAGTTAAAACACAGCAATTAACTTTGTTCTGATAATTTGTACATAGCATATATATAATTATTTTAAGAATACTCTGGTACAAATGATCAAAGAGAAATACTCCTCCAATTGCTGATAAAATAATGCAGCATCAACAACAGACTTTATTGTTTGGAGGATAAAATAAGGCATAGGAACCTGTGCAGCCAGAATGGAGACTAGGTTAAGATAGAATGGAAGAAAGGATAAAAAGAAGAGTGGTGCAGTGACTGGAGTTAAAATCAGCCAGCTGTTACATGCATAAAATAAGGCTTTTATTCTCAAATAAAAGAAAAGCCACAGGTCCAGACAATTTGTCAGCTGCAGAACACAGTCACTGTGCTGTCAAACTGGCCCCTGTGTTCATCAAAATGTATAATTTTTCACTTTATCTACAGAATGCCCCACACAGTATCAAAGTATTCCTACAATTCCTATTTCTAAATATTCAAAGATATCATGCCTTAATGACTACAGACCAATTGCTCTAACTTCAGTAGCTATGAAAGCCTTTGAGCATCTAATGCTTAAGCTCCACAAGCTGTGCACATCCTCCCTGTTGGATCCTCACTAGTTTGCCTACCTAGCCAACAGGTCTATTAAGGATGCTGTTAACCTGGCTCTCCACTGTACATTCAAGCATTTAGAAAAAACAAATCCTATGTTTATATCCTTTCTTGTTTTAGTTTGGCCAACAACACCATTAACCCACATACATTTTTAAAAAAAAAATTCTGGATTTGTACACCAACTCTGCAATGATGATTCTGGACATTTTGACACCCGGCCATCTGACTGTTAGTACAGACTGTGTCCTACCTCCATGGCATTTTTCTATTTTTAGAAACAACTTCACATGTCAGGTTGACTTGGTAAGATTTTTAAATATGCACATGATACTGCTATTTTTGGCCTGATCTCTGATAATGATGAGGCTCCATAACGACAGGGGTAGAACCATTTGCTCTGATAATAACCTTCAACTCAATGCATCAAAAGCTAGGGAAATCATTATTGATTGTAGATTGGTCCAGAACATAAAAATCCCCATCATCATTAATGACCATCCTATAGTGACCTCAAATTCCTTGAAATTCTTGGAAACTTATATAAGTGATGACCTTAAATGGAGCACCAACATAGATCATATACAGTAGTTAAAAAGGTGCAGCAGAGGATGTACCTGTACGTTCTCAGGCAACCTAAGAAACACAACAAAAACATTTTTTTGTCAATTTTACACAGCCATAATTCTAATTTTAAAGTAATTATAACTTTCACAGTTTCCACCACTGTTTGGCATGGGAATTTGGACAGCTATACAAAAGGAAGTTAGTGATCATGTCCAGGGCCTCAAAAATAATAGGCTGTAAAACTCTCTTCCATTTCATCCCTTTACACAAGCCATAACTCCAATTGAGCTTACAGGATTATTTCAGACCTGTCTCATATCCAACTTAGCCTGTTTCCCATATAAACTTTGAGCTCTCCTCCTTCTGCTAGAACGATTTGTAGTGCATCTTTGTCAAGCATGGTAGTGTTGTCATACCGCCCAGTGATACCACTAGTGAGGACACTTTCTATGGTGCTGCGGTAAATGTTTGTGAGTAGCTCCTTCCCCGTGCCACATTTCTTTAAGCACTGCAGGTAGTGCAGGTGTTGTTGTGCCTTTTTCAGACTGGCTTGTGTTGTGAGAGAAGCGAAGTGTTAGCAATCGTTATGCTAAAAATAAAGACCCTGTGCAGGGCTCAAGTTGGTGATATCCCCATGCTGTTGCAGGAATTCCTTATAGAACATGTTACGAAAAACACAAGTCTTTATTATTAAAAAACCAATGGGCAGGCAAAAGTCAAAACCCAGGCTGAGACAGTTCAATCAAGACAACAAATCCAAATTGCAAAGGCAGAAACGAGGTAAGAAACGAGCGAGAGTCCAGGAAGCAACAATGAGATCAAAACCGAAAGAAGAAGGGTGTGCACACTAGGTAGCTACAAAGAGAATCCTAAATAGAGAGCGATGGTATGGGAAAATGAGAGGGTTAAAGTAGTGACGGGAGTGAAAGGCGATAGGAAGATTAGTTATGGCGTGAGCGTCTGTTTGATTGGGTGCCCGTGGGAATGTGAGGGCATTTGTGAGAGTGTGTGGAATGCATGACAATGCGAGGGGCGGCTCCTGACGCCATTCTAGGAGGATCTGGACGGGTCCCAAGGAAGTCATTGATAAGACTTCGGTCAAGTATATCGCCCTCTGGAACCCAGGATCATTCCTCCGGACCGTAACCCCCCCTGTCAACCAGGAATTGACGAGACCCACTGTGCCATTGGGCATCCAATCTTGTTGACTGTGAAAGTAGTTGATGCACCAACAATTTGGGGAGGAGGTGGACGAGGTTCTGGTCTAGAAAGCGAGGATCTGTGGTAGGTCTTCAGAAGGGAAATGTGGAAAGTAGGATAAATCTCAAGGGAGAAAGGAAGTGCGAGACAATAGGAGACAGGTGTGATCCAGGCGAGAATCTGGAAGGGTCCTATGAAACAAGAACTCAGCTTGTGGGACGGTTGTCGGAAGGGAATGTTTTTGGTGGATAGCCAAACAAATTGTCCTCCTCTTCTTAACCTGGGGAAAGGTCGTCGGCGTTTATTGGCGAAGATCTGTTGTTTGTGGGCGGTTCCTAACAGTGCAGTTCTAGCCGTCCAAAGTTTATGGAGGGGGAGAAGTAGGTCTTGACTGCAGGAATGTCGGTTTCAGGAATGTTGTCAGGGAAAACAGGTTAACAGGTTTATTCTCTCCGCCTGGCCGTTAGCTTCTGTTTGATATCTAGAGATAAGTGAAGAAGATGCCCCCAAGACCTTACAGAATGCCTTCCAGAATCTGGAAATAAACTGAGGTCCCCTATCAGAGACGACGTCCTTTGGGATGCCATGCAATCAGAATACATGAAGAACAAACAGGTCAGCCATCTCCCGGGCGGATGGAAAAGAACAAAGAGAATAAAATGTGCAGCCTTCGAAAATCGGTCGATTACTATCATGATGGTAGTCACTCCTAGGGAGATCCGTAAGAAAGTCGACTGAAAGATGGGACCAAGGATGTGTGGAAACTTGAAGGGGCTGTAAAAGACCTGCCTTCTTCTGCTGGGAGGTCTTGATTCTGGAGCAAGTGGTGCGGGCAACGACGTATTCTGTCATATCAGTTCTCAGGGAAGGCCACCAGAAATCCCTGGAGATTACGTCAATGGACCATTTGGTACCCGGATGACCTGCGAATTGAGAATCATGGCCCCATTGAAGAACCTCAGATCAGAGGGTGTTGGGAATGAACAATCTGTCCTGGGGGCATTGGGGGTGTACTGTGTGACCTCGAAGAGCATGTCTCACCAGGTCCTCGATGTCCCAGTGTCCCAGTGTACAGCTGTGAGAATTTTGGTAGGTGGAATGATGGGTTCAGGGGAAATGTCGACGTCAGGAAGATCATTTAAGAGGAAAAGAGCATTGGCTTTAATGTTCTTGGGACCTGGTGTGTATGTGCTGAAAAAATTGAATCTGGAGAAGAACAAAGTCCATCTTGTCTGGCGAGAATTGAGGCATTTGGCTGATTGCAGACAGCCCAAGTTCTTATGATGTGTGAGTATGGTTAATGGGTGTTGAGCCCCCTCCAGCCAGTCTCCATTCCTCCAGGGCCAGCTTGATGGCTAACAGCTCCCTGTTACCGACATCGTAGTTCATCTCCGCCAGGAACAGTTTCCTCAAAAAGAAGGCACATTTGTGAAGAACGCCCCTTTCTCCATGGCGCTGAGATAAGACTCAGACTCCATTGGCTGAAGCATCAACCTCAAGCACAAAGGGGAGTGTAGGGTCTGGATGGCAAAGGATCGGTGCTGTGGAGAAGTGTTGCTTGAGTCAATTAAATACCTTGTCGGCCTCCGGGGTCCACTTGCCCTGTTGGGAACCTTTACGGGTCAAAGCGGTGATAAGTACCACAACGGAACTAAAATTCCTAATAAAATGTCAGTAAAAGTTGGAAAAGCCCAGCAAACGCTAAACCTGTTTCAAAGTCTTGGCGATAGGCCAGTCCCGGATGTCTTTAATCTTGTCTGGATCCATCTGAATACCCAGAGACGAGATTATGTACCCCGAGAAATGGATTCTGGAGACATTCAAATGTGCACTTCTCCAACTTGGCATACATTTTATTGTAGATTAGTCGAGTCAGGACTTCACAGACATGAGAAACATGTTCCTGTAAATTGCGGGAAAAAATTAGGATGCCATCTAGGTAAATTAAAACATACTGTTGAATGATGTCTCTAAAAATGTCATTTATAAAGTTCTGGAAAACTGCAGGAGCATTTACCAAGCCAAAAGGCATCACCTGGTACTCGTAGTGACCAAGGGTAGTGATAAAGGCCGTCTTCCACTCATTCTCCCCTCGAATGTGGATCAGGTTTTAGGCACCCCGAAGGTCGAGCTTGGTGAAGATGGTAGCAACCTGGAATGATTCAAGCGCTAATGAGATGAGGGGAAGGGGGTAACGGTTCTTGAATGTTATTACATTAAGGCCCCGGTAGTCAATGCAAGGTCTCAAGGATCCATTATTCTTTTTCACAAAGAAGAATCCGGCGCAGGCTGGGGAGGAGGATGGACGAATAAACCTGGACTTTAGGGATTCCTGGATGTAAGATTCCAGGGCGTCGGACTCGTCGAGGGAAAGTGAATATATCTACCCTCTTGGGGGCAGTGTTCCTTGCAGAAGATCTATGGGGCAATCGTATGGGCTGTATGGTGGTAGAGATAGTGCCTTCTGTTTGCTAAAAGCCAGGTGAAGATCAGAATATGGGGAAGGCATCTTACAGACCTCTTCCTGAGAGAGATGGGTGGAGGCCAGTCTTATGGGTGGTTGACAGCAGTGAACACAACATTGAAGTCCCCAGGCTAATAATTCATTGTTGGCCCAGGATATGTGGAGGTTGTGCTTCCGTAGCCATGGATATCCTAAAACCAGAGGGTGAGAGGGAAAGTGGAGGAGTAGGAAACCAATGTTTTCAGTGTGGGTTGCGCCAACACAGAGGGTGAGAGGTACCGTCTGCCATTCAACCCGACCAAGGAAGGATCCATTGAGAGTGAGTAGCCAGATAGGTGGCGAAACAGGGAGTAGTGGAATGTCCTTAGTGGAGGCAAGTTCGAAGTCTAAGAAGTTGTCCTCGACTCCAGAATCGAGAAAAGCAGAGAGAGTTTGTTGATTCCTGTCCCAGGAGATGCTTGCTGGAAGAAAGAGCCTTGATGCAGCAGAGGAGGTAAGAGTAAATCTGACCTTAGTAGCGGGTGGGAGGGTATGTGGGCGACAGACTGGGCAGGAGGCTCAGAGATGACTAAAAGCACCGTGGTATAGACAACAACCTTCACTGAGTCCTTTCTTCAAGAGGTAATCCAGCAAACGCTCTAAAATCTAGAGGAGTAGAAGGAGAAAGAAGACTGGGCTGGAATTCAGATCGGCGTTCCTGTGGTCTGATTTCAATCTCAGAGATACGTGATATGAAAGCCTCCAAGGTAGAAAAATGGAGGGGCAATTCTATAAGATGATCCTTAAGTTCATTGGAAAGCCCACGACGGAACTGATGGATGAGGGCTTCCTGGTTCCAAGACACTTGGGGAGCCAAAAAGCAGAATTCTGATGCACATTCCTGGAATGGATGGGATCCCTGAAACAGAGAGGTAAGTTGTGAAATGGTCAGATGAGGGGCACGAGTGCATGGCGGCCTGAAAAATAGTAATATCGGCAGTGTAGCGGCAAGGCTTATTAATAATACAGAAATTAAGTTTGCTGCTCCCTTGCCAGTCTCTCTCTCCCTCATCTTAGTGGTACTGGACACAGAGAGGCCATTCCATTTGGTTCAGATATAAGGTGTTTTTCTATCTGATAGAGTTTCCTGATAAGGAACATCTCCCAGGGCTGAGATTCTCCAGCCACCTTAATGAATGGTCATATCTGGCGTCTCTCTGTCTGGGAGATTCCAGGGGAGAGTCTCATCCCAAGGTTTACAACCCTAAGGTCAGAGAGCATTGTTACTCACCACCTCGATCAGCCAATCAGGAACTGATAGGGCAGGGTAACCCCACGTGGGTCTCGAATGCCCACAATACTTTCAACCAATGAACGACCGTAGTTCCTCCAGATAAAAGAGGCAGCACAGGGCCCAGAAGGTGCCCCTCCAGGACATTTTCTTGGACGCGCAGTCACTTTTCATGTGCACAAACTCTGCTAGTTCAGCAAGGACTAAGTAGTCGGTCTTCAGAGAGTCAGTGCCAGCGCGCTGCAGCAGGAATCTCTCCCTCCTTCTCCCACACCTCCAGCCGTGCCAGGACTGCCTGGCACCAGGCCAGAGGACTCCGATTGGATGCAGCAACAGCCTGTTGCTGTTCCTTTGTGTCCGTGGGAAATCTGAATCCACATAAATTGGATGAGTATTCAACATTCTGCATTACAGCTCGAGAATTCAATTGTTACCTCAACCCCAATTGAGATCAATTTAATTCCTATGAGTGATGTACTTGCTTTTGAGTATCTAGTGAAGTTGTAATCAAAGCTCATTAACGAAATGGTATAAATGAATGACATACTGAATGTATGTCTCTGTTGGTTTGTAACTCCTCGTGATTGAATACACTGTATGCCTTTTGTATTCTGCTAACCCTCACTATAAGATCTGTTATGTTTATATGCACATTTTATATATAAATAAATGTATTCTCATGTATTAGTATCCGTGTGTGTGCATTGCTGAGTTATTCTGCAAGGTCAGTTTTCTAATAGCCATCAAAGAATCACTTTGTGACTTACTGCTGCAATCGGCGTCCTCTGGCCCGGTGCCAGGCAGTCCTGGTTCAGCGTGAGGTGGGGGAGAAGGAGGGAGTTATTCCTGCTGCGACGTGCTGGAAGTGGGCTCTCTGAAGACCGGCTAGTCAGTCCTGGCTAACTAGCAGAGACTGTGCACATGGAAAGTGACTGCGGGTCCAATCAAGTCACACTCTTTAGACTCGAAGAAGACTGGTTAATTCCTGATGTAGCACTAGTCCTGAATCCTGAGATTCAGCTGTCAACAGTTCCGACCATAGTTCACTCGTTGATCAGGCGAGCGTTTGCGGTGGGCTACCGGAAGCTTGCTGCTGGACTAACCTCGGGAGGATCCTTTGGTTACGGGCGGCAATCTTCGAACTCGACTCTTAGAACAAAGTAAAGTCCTGGCACTCGGACACACTGGCTGTCACGTGATTGTACGAGGTGAGTCTGAGAATATCATGGAGGGGCCCCTTCTGGGCCCTGTACTGGCTGTTTTATCTGGAGGAACTACAGTCGTTCATTGGTTGAATGTTTCGCGGGCATTTGAGACCCACGTGGGGTTACCCTGCCCTACCAGTTCCTGATTGGCTGATCGAGGTGGAGGATGAGTAACAATGCTCCCTGACATTAGGGTTGTAAACAACCTGGGATGAGACTCTCCCAAGGAATCTCCCAGACAGTAAGGCGCCAGAAATGATCATTTATTAGGGTGGCTGGAGAATCTCAGCCTTGGGAGTTGTTCCTTATCAGGAAACTCTATCAGCTAGAAAAACACCTTAAATGTGAACCAAATGGAATGGCCTCTGTATCCAGCACCACTGAGATGAGGGAGAGCGGGACTGGCAAGGGAGCAGCAAACTTAATTCCTGTATTTTTAATAAGCCTTGCCGCTACAGGTTTGACCCTGGGTCTCCTGAAGTCCACAACATCTTGTTGTCAAGCACAATCTTGTGAGATGCTCCACCTCAGTCCTGTATGTGGGCTCATCGTTGTTGCTGATCAGCCTGATAACTGTGGTGTCAACTGGAAAGTTAATAATGTGATTGCTGCTGTAAGTGGGTGTACAGTCATAGCTGAACAAGAAGAGCCTTGGACTGAGACAACAGCCTTGGGGGTTCCAGTGTTTAGGATCACAGAGGTAGTATCTTTGCCAATTTTTACCATCGGAGGTCAGCCCATCAGGAAATTCAGTATCCAGTTGCAGCTAGAGTTACATAAGCCCATATTCCTGAGTTTTGGGACCAGGTTGTTGGGAACAATTGTGTTTAAGACTGAGGTGTAATCTGTAAATGCATTCTAACGTAGGTGCCCCATCTGTCTAAATGTTCTATGGCAGTATGTATTGCTAGACATATGGCATCATCAACTGACCTATTTGGGTGGTAAACAAACTGAAGTGGATCAAGGGAGTCTGGGAATTCCAGACTTTATATATATAATTTATCTAGGATAATACAAGGATTTCCAGGTGTTCTTGAGCAGTGGCACAATTGTGGTTTTCTTGAAGCACACTGGTACAATTAACAAGGACAGGGAAAGGTTAAAAGTGTCTGTATATACAGGAGATAGTTGACATGCACAGGTTTTAAGGACACACAGGGAGACACCACCTGGGCTGTGTCACGATCGCTAACCCCTCCTCTTAAGGGCACTCCAGCCCTTCCTTGTTTTCTCCCATTGTCTGCACCTGTTCCCTATTCCCGCTCCCCCTTAAAAGCCAGACGTCGTCTGCATAGGGCCTGGAAAGAACTGTTCGTGACAGGCTGGCTGCTTTATGGGTTTTCTTTCTCTTGATGGCTCTACACAAATCATGTTTAGAGAGCTGTAACACAAAGATCCCTATTTCACTGGTAGCCTTGATAGCGGGCTCAGTGTTCTGAACCTCAAAGTAGAAGTAGAAGTAGAAGGTGTTCAACTCATCTGCTAGAGATGCATCAATGGAGGAAATACTGCTGGTATTGCCTTTATAGTCGGCAATAGCCTGCAAAGCTTGCCACATGCACCTTGAGTCGCCCCCAAGCTGTTTTTTCTAATTTGTCCTTGTATTCCTGTTTTGCCAGTTTAATAGCTTTCTCTAGGTCATACCTTGATTTTTTTTATACAGTTCTCTGTAACCAGATTGGAAGGCAGCAGACCATGCTTGCTTTAAGTTTGCAGTGAATGTCTTTGTTCATCCAGGGCTTCTGACTGGGATATATCTGGATCTTCCTTGTAAAAACACATCTGTCCACACAGTTGTAATTGTAGATGTAGGATATGATCAGCTCTGTATACTCATTTAGATCAATGGACGAATGTTTGAATATACACCATCAGTCATTTCAAAACAGTCTGCAAGTTCTTTGTCAGCAGCATATGACCAGCACTGCACAGTCTTTACGGCAGGTGATGCACCCTTTAGCTTCTGCTTGTAAACTGGAAGAAGGAGCACGGAGGCATGGTCAGACTTCCTGAAATGCAGACATGAAACAGAGTGGTATGCTTCTCTAATGGTTGTGTAACAATTATCCAGGGTGTTATTGCCTCTGGTGGGAATGGAGACCTGTTGAAAGTTCTTTGGTAGTACTCAGTATTAGCAAGCGGGTGAATGTCATCATAATAGCCATAATTTCCCTCAGTAGGCAAAAAGGGTGACATTTAATAGTGAGGTACTCCAGATTAGATGAGGATCTGTAGAGAATTTCTACATCAGTAGACCAAAGATTATTAATCATGAAACACACTTTCTCTTTGTTGATAGAATCAGCTATGTGGTTCATTCTATAAAACCTGAAGCAGAACTTGCTATACATGAGATAGTGAAAATATTACAGCAGGGATATTGTTTGCAGAGGTAATTCAATTACTAACTCATGTGTGTGGCCAGTACCTAATCCTGATGAGTCCTGGGTCATGATGGTTGAATAAAAAAAAATTGATGGAATAATTTTGTGGGAATTGGTGGAATGAAAGAAATGGCAGATGAGACAAAACAGTTTTCTCTACTGTTATACTTTCTACTACTGTAGAGTTCGCTTCCCAGTGAAGACAGAGCTAGGCTGGGTTTATTGAAGCAGTCAAGTCTTTTAGCTGGCTCTATGACAGGGATGTCAGTGGACACAGAGGAAGACAGGATTGCTTAAGATGATGTTGAAGATGGCTCCTCAGGGAAACATATGGCATGCAGACCTTCTCTTTTAAAAATAATCCATGCATACCCTCTGAAGTGGGTCCAGCCACAGATGAAAGTGATGGGACGAACCCAGTTTGTTGGGCTATGGCTCTATTACTGAATATGCTCTGATATTCAAGCTGTCAACAAAAAGGGCCAACTGTATTAATTCCATTGATCAAGCAAAATTTGAGAGAGACACAAGATTTCTGGTGTTTCAGAGTCTTAGGCAGATTTCTGTTGTTGTGTAGACTCACTCTTTCTTTGTTTGACATCTTGAACTAAAGTTAACATCTAGAGTTGTAATTGTTGATGATGTTGTCAGATTACCTAGATAAAGAGAGAGGAGAGAAGCAATCCCAGAAAGTGAGTTGTGTGGCCCCTTATGAAACTGGAAATCATGGTTGGTGATTGATTATGACGTCATCCGGTGTAGGATCTTTATCTACCCTGCAGGTTCCTCATTGGCTTAGTATCCTTTTTAAATGACCATGACCTTTGACACAGGATCATAGTCAAGGGGGACCTCCTTTGTGAAGCAGACTCAGAAACTTTGATGTTGAACAATTCACCATTAGGGACATTGAGAACGGTCTCTGCTGCATTCCATAGTGTAATAATATGCCCAAAAATGAATGTGCCAAATACTCCTTAAGCATGACCCATCAATGTTTGGTATGGCTACTAATGGACTAAACTGTTGTGAGTCTGAGTCTTCTATTACTACTGTGGCATTACAAGGGGTGTGTTCAGTATGTAGGCAAGGCTCAGGATCCTTAGCAACCACAGCTGACCTGGCTAATTTAGGATGAATCGCAGCTGGGGAGGCCTTTCAAGAACACACATTTTTTTTATTTTTCCTTTTTTTCCTCCTTTTTGTTCTTCCCTCTTTTGTTGACCTTGCACCATGCCTTTCCCCCCTCAAACAGGATGTCAACTTTTACCAGTGTTTGCCATGGCTCTTCCCACTCCCACATTCCACATGACCAACTCCAGCAATTCTTTCTAAATTATTTGCTACTGGTGTAGCAGATGGTATGGTTTGATCTCTATGCATGTCTGATGTTGTGTGGAAACGGTGATGTCACGGGAACCGGTCCCGACTCCCATAAAATGCGTGGACGGACCCTATGTGGATGGTATAATCCGGACGTGACTGGAGAAGGACAACAGGGAAAACACAACTGGTACAGGATGGAATTACAGACAGGGGGGCGGTGACAGCAGTGATCCGGTGCTCGGGGGGTGTGGCGAAGGCGAACATGTCCAAGGGGAGTTCAATTGGATTAAAACAGTGCTGTCCAAAATCCAATACCGGGAGATCCAAAGCCAAAGACAAACACAGGAAACAGGAAACCAGAAACACAGAAGATAAAATCATTACGGAGCCAGGAGATCCGAGCCCTGGACTCAGATGGTCAGGACGTTGTTCTGAAGCTTATGCCGTCAGGTCTCTCCTGGACCCGCTTGTAGGCGTGCTTCCGGGCATCCGTCTTCCAATGCCGAGCGCAGATCTTCGGAGGCACGGGGTTTAAAAAATACAGGGAAAAACCAGGGACAGGTGTATGTAATAAAACTAAAATACAAAAGGGTCGGAGCGCCCTCTAAAGGAGGGATGACGATCGTGACAGGTGAGTGATGAGGTTTCGGCTCATTGCTTTTCCATCTGGGCCAACCAGAATAAAAAAGCATCCCTTTATTTCTTAGCAAAGACTCAACCTTTCTTACCTGCATCCTGGTTAGTTTGGACCCAATCCCTGCAGGAGGCTCAGGTGAGGAGGCTATTCCTACACAGACGGGTATAGGAGAAACCCCATTTTCCACACCTTCAGCAGATTGTTTCTGTCTCTCTTCAGTCTGGGCAACATACTTTCTAATCAATATCCCACAAGTGCCGTGGGATCTAAAAGAGCCTTTTCCACTTAGCCAGCAGCTTGACGGACAAACGTCGGACAACACCACCACTGTTTCACCTTGTGTAAACAATAGGAACATTTGTACCCAAATCTAGAGATGTACCTGGTACCAGGTGTTCCTGCACCCTAAGGAGATTATCCTGAGAAATACATGTCATAGTATTTAGGTATCTCAGTATGTCCAGGACATGCTGTACCAAGGACTTAAGGCATATCTGATTAATCTCCCATCTCACTTTTGGGGTTCTATCATATAGTATTTAATGGGGAGAACTAGTCCCAAGCAACCAGGATGCTGTCTTTGAACTTTTAGTAGTTACCAGAATCATGAGTTGGTAGGGGAGAGTCTATATGCCCCGGTGTCTTCAGACACCCCACTGCTACTACTGTCCTCTTGAAGACTGTGAGAAATGCTTGAGGTTCTTCTCTGTCTTTAGGATTTGCAGCCCTGACCACCCTTAGTCTTCCACAACTCTTGAGCTGCAGGCACTGGCCTTTGTTGCATCAGTTCCTTCAACAACCTCTACTGCTGCTCCAGAAAGGTCTGGTGGTAGGCCTAAAATTCCCCAACCACTTACATCAGCTGCTTGTTGCTGCTTTTTCTGCAACACATCGCTCACCTTTTTTTAGCTTTTCCTGAAGTGTGCATTCGCTCTCTAACCCACTGGCCCCCTTAGGGTCCAGTTTCTCTCTTTGTTTTTCTGTGCCTTGAAAAATCTCACTTCTTCAGTTCAGAGGCCAATTTGACCCACTCTTGGTGCACTTTTCCTAGCTCTGTACTTTTCTGGCACAATAAATAAGCCACAAATTCAATACAAAAATAGATAAAACCATGCTTGACTATTCTATACTTCTGTACAACATTCTACCCAATGCTCTTTGCTCAATACCTATTGTTTGCACAGGAAAACTTGCATTCTATGCCACAGATTACATTTTTCACACTTAACTGTAAAGTTAAACATTTTGGTCAAATGGTGGTTGCTAAGAAAGCAAAGTTAGATGTTACTCATTTCAGCCTTTTTGGAGAGATTAACATTTATTCAACATAAAGACTCTGTTTGTGCTCTGAATACCCAGATATACAGTATACAACACAACACAGTTAGAGATTCTTAAGAGATACTGTGACTCAGATGGAACTGGAGAAGAACTGCAATGGCCTAAAACCCATGCATAGCCGGGTGTACTCAGCCGAATTGTAGAATTCAGAATTGTAGTCAAAGGGAAGCACCGGTTGGGAAGCCAGAGATGCAAGAGTCAAACAGCAATCAAGTAGATGCAAGAACGTTTACTAGGAGCTCCACTGTGTTACCCAATATTGAGCACCATGGTGGTAAACAGCCCTTAAGTATTCTGAGAACCTAGAGGTGTGATTGGATAATTAGTTTCTATGTTGGCATTTGCAGGAATTGGAAGGGGCTCATTTCTGATTACAGGGGACCATGACACAAGTATACAGTAGGTTTGTGCTGTTTCAAATTACTCAGTATAGTGTTGTTTTATCTGAAAATAATAGCTGATCAACTAATTGCAAATTGTGTGCACCAATATATATATATACTTGATATCATACATAATGCTGTGTCTTGTCTGGCATGTTCCCTTGAACATTATGGTGCTAACTTAAATATTCATGTCACCCTTACTACATACAGTATCGCATCGTATCAAAATTAAAATCTAATGCTTTTCTTAGCACCTTTTGAAGAATTGCAAATTAAGTACATTAACAGCCTTTGCCTCTAATATTATCCTAACCATAGTGACATAATAGAAATTTATTTTTTCAAATAAAAAATAATTCACCATGTCATTCCTTCCAGAAAATCAACCCACTGCAATCACTGATTCCCACCAAATGGGTACCCACTAATTTTTTCATCAAAGGACTCCTAAAATGTCAAATAGTCACAGTATTTTTAAAAAGTTTTGTGTGCTAAATTATAGATTCATGCAATACAATGGACTGAAATTTATGAACGCTTTGCTGGGATGGCTGTCAAGGAGTTGTGGTTTAGTGAAATTTAGCTGTACCTTAGCTTAGATGCACGATGAGATTTTAACTATGCAACCACCATACATACATTTATGCAGGAATAAAATGGAAATAGGATGGATAGTTGTTAAATAGTTGGGGGTTCAGGTCATGTAAACCCCTGTGAGACACTCCTGACTGAGATGCAGTGCTAGATTTATTATGATCCACTTCTATGGTTTACTGTAGCTCTTCTATAATGATCTTTACACTTATCTTCATTTCATTTTAGAATAAAAAGCTATTGATTATTGCTCAGATGCAGTGCGATGAATAGCCTGATGAATAGAAGTTGGCACAGAGGAGACTAGAGACAAAGATGCATTCCTTATTATTAGTGTAGTGGTGAGGCTTATTAAAGTACAGGAATTAAGTTTTCTGTTCCCTTGCCAGTCCCTCTCTCCTTCATCTCAGTGGTGCTTGGTTCCATTTGGTTCACAATTAAGGTGTTTTTCTAGCTGATAGTGTCCTGATAAGGAGCAACTCCCAATGCTGATATTCTCCAGCAACTTTAATAAATGGTCATCTGGCGCCTCAAAGTCTGGGAGATTCCAAGGGAAAGTGTTATTCAAACTGGTTTACAACCCTAAGGTCAGAGTGCATGGTTACTCATCATTAGCCAATCAGGAACTGGTAGGGCAGGTTAACCCCACGTGGGCTCTGATGCCCATGAAACTTTCAACCAATGAACGACCTACATTTCCTCCAGGGAAAACAGGCAACACAGAGCGCATGTAGCGCAGTTCCGAAGGGCAGAACAGTTCCCAACGGAACACAGTTCCCAAGAGCAGGACATTCTCGCAGTGCGTCTGCTGGACATTCAGCCTCAGGGCTCCTCTTAAACATCCTCAGACTCAGTCCGGACCACCACGTAATGGCCAGTGTGTTGGAGTGCAGGACTTTCCTTTGTTCTAAGAGTTGAGGTTGCCAGCGTGTAACCAAAGGATCCACCCGAGGTTAGCATCAGCAGCAAGCCTCGTGAACAGGTCGGAACTGTGGACAGCTGAATCACTATTCAGAACTAGCGTTTCATCAGGAACAAACCGGTCTTCTTCCTGACCTGCTGGGACCCGCAGTCATTTTTCTCCTGTGCACAAACTCTGCTAATAAGCCAGAACTAACTAGCCGGTCTTCAGAGAGCCCACTGCTAGAGCATCGCAGTAGAAATCTCTCTCACCATGTCACAAGCAGCACCACTGCCTGGCACCAAGCCAGAGAGTGCCGATTGGGCAGCAACAAGCCTGCCACTGCTTCTTTGTGCCTGCAGGAGATCTGACTCCACACAGATTGGATGAGTATTCTACATTCTGTATTACTGCTCAAGAATTCAATTGTTACCTCAACCCCGGATGATATCAATTTAATTCCTAAGAGTGATGTACTTCCTTTTAAGTATCTAGTGTAGACGTTGTAACCAAGTTCATTTACGAAATGGTCTAAATGAATGATATACTGAATGTATGTCCTCTTGGTATGTGTAACTCTTCGTGATTGAATATTTACCTTTTGTATTCTGCTAACCCTCTCGATAAGATCTGTTATGTTTATATGCACATTTTATGTATTAATAAATGTATTCTTGTGTATTAGTACCCATGTGTGTGCATTGTTTGAGTTATCCCGCAAGGTTGGATTCTAATACCATCAAAAGAATCATTTTGTGACTTACTGCTACAATTAAGAATTGTCCCAGTAAATGCACAGCCCCTACATTACTGGTGCCTCGTGAGAGGATACTACATTAGAATGGCAATGCTATAGGGAATGCATGAGAGAGGAAGCATAGAGGCAGTCTCCTGTAGCAGAAGATTAAGTGAGAGAGAAAGATGGGGGGGGGGTCTCCCTTATTATAAAGTAATACAGGAAGCAGAAGCAAGCGAGGGTGCCTGCTTAAATGTGGAGGTATAGTGGCGCAGTCTACCAAGGAGGTGCAGAACTGTACAATATTGACAATATTGGCTTTTCCCAATTTTGATTATTGTACTATTTCATTTCTGTTGTTCATTTCAACTGTTCAATTTTCACCAACAATGTTGGTTCCTGTGCAGTTAAATGCTGCTAAATTAAACCATTCTGGGCACTGGAAATCTTTATTTATAATACTTGAAGAAACATCACCTCCTTTATGAGTACTATTTAAGATAACATTACATTTTTACACAAAAGCTACTGAACTACAACATGTAATTTGCATTATTCATTATTTGAAAGAGTGTAACGTGATTTTTTGCATACATCTACATTCTACATTTTAACAATTGTTACATGTTACATTTCTTAGGGAGAATAACAGCAATGTCACTTCTACAGTATTAGTATCAAGGTGCAATAGTAGCATATATAAAGTAACAGCGAAACATCAAAATATTAAATTAAGTCATTCATTTTCTAAAAGGATTAATGTAAATCATGTTTAAGCTATCATAGAATACTATCAAAATACTCATATTAGTGTGTAAATAACATCAGGGTACAAAACATTACATTTTACAATGTGTAAGACATCATGTGTCTAGAATCTAGAATTAAGTCATATCTATTTCAGCTGAATAAGTACATTTGAATTTCAAAAGAACTTGAAATGTGGAAATAAAATTAGATAATGCAGTTTGAATGTGGATCAAGCACAATAATTTGAATTATAAATTCTTTGCATGACAAATGGCATTAGGAGACTGGACTGGCATGTACAGTAAGGCCTAGCCTTTCTTCAGACAATTACAAATGGCTTGTGGGCAAACTCCTAAAGTTTTATATTTTAGATATAAACACTATGACACATCTGGCACTAAGAGGCCAGCGGAGAGCCTTGAATACAGAATAAAAATCAAGGAAAAAGAAAAAAATTAATCCAATTCCATTCATTGCTTGAGAACTCTCAGAGAGCTATGAACTTTGTGTTTAAGGTGGACATATTACAATAACCTATATATTATTATTTGAAATATTGTACTGACTGTACATCAATACAGAATTGTTACTAGGAACAGAAAGTACGACCATATAACCCCTATATTTAGCTTTCTTCATTGGCTTCCTGTTAGGTACAGGGCGGACTTAAAATCCTTCTAATTACTTATAAGGCACCTGTCTATCTAATGGAACTTATTAATGTATACAATCCAAGTCGCCTGCTTAGATCATAGAATGCAGGTCTTCATATTCCACACATTAATAAAAAAAACAGTTGTCAGTAAAGCCTTTAGTTACAGGGCCCCTTGCTTATGGAACAGTCTCCCACCCCATACTCGGGATGCTGAGTCAATCTCAGTATTCAAATCCAGACTGAAAACCTATTACTTCAGCCTAGCCTTCTCACACCTTACATCATAGCCTACTGAAACCATGGCTACTGGTGCTGCTGTACATGCCATTGTTTGTCTCTATGTTGGCCCACCAGGTAGATATATCTGCTCTGACCAAACTATCCTATTCTCCTCCCCACATGTCCGGCTGGTGCTCGGGCTGGGTACCATCTGAGTTGGATGCTGCATTACTGCCATGGATCCAAGAGGGACATCGTGGATATACTGTAGCTATTGTTTAAGAGGATTTTGCTTGTCTACAGAGATCTGCATGGAGTACTGACATACAGAAGACATGATGGATGGATTAATACCCTTTTTCATTTATTCCTTTTTTTAATTGTATAATGTTAGCATGCCCAAAGGGATTGGGCAGCAAGTTGACCTTGGACCCCTGGGTTTTTTTTTTCTCCTTACTAAGGAGTTTTTGGTTCCTCTCCTCTGTTGTCTTTTCTGTTCTGTATTCACAACATGTATGGTCACTTGCTTTGTTAAGTGCCTTGGGACAACCTAGTTGTTGTGAAAGGGGCTATATTAAAATAAATTGAATTGAATTGAATATTCCCTCAGTTTTAATTTTTTGGAACTTGATTTGTGAAAATTCAACCTTCACTTAATCATTTAAATTACCTATTTTTTTAACCAATAGCTATTAGAGGAGAACACCCGGAGTCTTAAACCACTGACATTTTAAAGATTGTGATTTGTGAAAAATTTCACAACTTTTATTTAAACAATATCTATCACCTAATTGTATGCACAATTATACATGGGCTAGAATACAGCAGAGCTGTGGCATAAATGAGTTGACATTGCAAGAATTACTTTTCAATAGGTATGCAAAATACTTGCATATGACATGATACTGTATAAACCAAAATACGTCAAGCTCAAAACAGGTTATAATTATGCATCTTGTGTATTGGGATCAACATTTCTTTGATTTGTGAAATTTTCATTTTCTCTTTTCATTCAGATGAGGATCAACTAAAAATGCAATACTTTTGACAGGAGGAAAGATATTCTGTACTAAGTACCTTTTTAACAATATCACCCATGTTGTTCAAACCAAGTGTTTGACCCAGTACACAGACCCTTTACCTTTCACATCTTTGCTTTGTAAACCTCTTCTTTCATATTATACTGTATGCATTTTTGACATGCAGTACTCTGGGATATGGAGAGGCTCTTCCACAGTCACAAGATTTTTCACCACAGCACCCAAGATGCTCATACACAGTACAGTTTTACACAGTACACAGGGCCTCCAGTCTTTTTACCTTTCACAACTTTGCTTTGATTTGGGAAACTTTTCTATCATTTTTAATGATTTTTCACATAACAGTTTGTAATGGAAAGTTTTCCTTTGCCATTCTGAAAAACAGCACATCTTTGAATGTAGCCAAAGACATTTCAAATTCTCAACCTGGAGGTTCAAAGATAAAGTCAAAGCCAGCATCAACTCCTGTATTAATGAAGGGCAAACATTTTCTTCAGAGAAAAGATAGTGTTTATATAAACAAAATTATAAGAAGACATACTGTATATGCGAACAACACATTGGACAACATGGTCCTGAATTTAGAAAATATTTTTACGCTTACTAATGAGGTTTCTGAAGTAGAACACATGCTGTGTCAACTACAGTTTTGTAGTAATTTTTTAATTGTATCATTACAAGATCAACTTAGAAGGGTACAATGGTGCAGTAATTGGATTTTTTAACACTGGTGTTCATTGAAAATTGTTGGTAAGTGTGGCACTGCAATCCATAACAAAGCAGTTGTTCAAACGTGATTGGATCTTTTGTCCCTGGCATGTTGATGGAAGGTTTATCTCTACTGCATCTATGACCAATACAAGTCGTAATATAAGGGTTGACATTTTTTATAAACCTGACATGAATTTTGAGGAGCCAAGCAATATTGATTTCCTATTACATTTGTATGTATACAACATTGCAACAAATTGATAGATTATTACTTTAAATAAATTAATACTTTTGTCATGTTTATCAAAGTTCTTCTCTAGGAAATGTGCTTCATGTGTGGAGAAGTGTCAGTGGGTCAGATAAACTGGATAGGTATATATATGTGTGTATGTAATATAAAGGACTTCACACATTTTTTTTGTTCTGCTTACACTAACAATCTTGTTCTCCAGTTAGTGAAACATATGCTATAAGTACTTGAATCTCCCATTAAAATGAAATAACTTTACTTATATTATTTAGCCTTTATTGTCTAGATTCAGTGTGCTACTGCCAGTCATACATAGCTAGTACCTGAAGGGGAGGTCAACCTTGGACAACCAGTGGTTTATTTTTTTTTCTTTGGATTTTTTTAGTTTTTTTTCTCCTTCATGCCAGATGGTTACACAGTCACAATATTAATACAGCACACAACACTACATGTACTTTACTTGTGTCTCAATATTTGTAAAGGTGATCTGTGATCAAGCTATACATAAAAAAATTAACACATACTAATAAATTGAATTAATTGAATTGAATTTAAACGTTTCACAAATCAAAGAAAGGTTTTAAAGGTTCAGAGGTACTGTGTTTTCTGTAAAACACTTGGTTTGAACATCTTGGGTGCTGTGGTGAAAAAATCGAATGACTGTGGAATAGACTCATCATATCCCAGAATACTGCATGACTAAGAGTGTCATATTCAAAGATTCTAAAAAAATGAAAGAAAAGTATCACATATGAAAGCTAAGTTGTGAAAGATCAGGGGTACTGTGTATTCTATAAAACAATTGCTTTGTACATCACAGGCGCTGAGTTGAAAAAGCTATTGTATAGGATTCCCCATCCCAGCGTATTGCAAGGTCAGGGGTATTGTGCACGTGTAAAACACTTGGTATGAGCACCTTGGGTGGTATGGTGAGAAAGCTATTGGCTGTGGAAGAGCCTCCCCCATCCCAAAATATTGCATGTCTAATAGTGCCATATTCAAAAATCATAAAAATGAAAGTTTCACAAATCAAAGCAAAGTTATGAACAGTCAAAGGGTACATTCATTGTGTACTTTGCAAAAACTCTTGGTTTAAACATCATGGGCAGTCTAGTTAAAAAGCTACAGTATTTAGTAAAGAATATCATTAGTCTTGTCAAAAGTATACTGTAACATTTTCATTGATCCTTATCTGAGAATAAAAAATTAGTTTCAGAAATTAAAGAAAGTTTTAACCTAGTACTCGCAAAAAGATGCATAATTGTAAACTTTTTTTTAAATGTAATGTATGTTGCTTTATATGGTAATAAGCAGAAGTTACAACTATTGTAAGTGACTGTTGAAGTGTCTTTAAGAATATAGATATAATGGTTAACACCTGCCTATGGTACACATTTGAAGTTCTCAGAGCTTCAAAAGGAAAGAGCTATCATGTTTACTTAGTTGTGCTGGATGTGAGATACATTGATCAAAGGAATAGTTTACCTTAATAAAGTCTAGGTTAATGATTAGGTGTCCAGGAACACAGCATAAAAGAAGCAGGTTGAAAGAGAAAGCAAGAGGAAATTTGAGTCAAATATTTGAGCCTTGTTAAGAGAGCTTACCATTCTAAAACTCTAATTTCCTTTGTAAAGAATCCCTCCATTGCAAATGGCCTCTCTATTCTCAGAATAGGCAGATAGGTTCCCTACACTACATATGGGAACCTACACTACAAAATGAATGGGAACCTATCTCCCTATGTTGAGAATTGAGTTTACTCTCTGGCTTTACAAAAAGAAAAAAATAACTATGTCATATCATGTTATTTAGAATCCAGCTTTACCTTATTTTGGCTTTTCTAGGTGATACATACTGTAAGAGTTGAGTACTTGGTAGGACTATGGGGTTTTTGTAAATGGTCAGCACATACTGTAGGCCTCTGGAATGCCTTGGAATGCCTTGTTTGTAAGTGTGTACTTGTGTGTTGCCCAACTTGTGTGTTGTGTGTTGTATATTTATGTTGCATGATGTTTAGTGAATTATTATTAGTCTTGTCATTAATAATACATATTTGTTTAACCCAGTGTGCTGGACATATTACTCTTTTCACCAAAACTGTACCAGAGAACAAAGAAATCAGAGCCTCCAATTATGACAACCATCCAGGTACATTCCTGGCAAAATTATTTACAATTATTTACAAGTTGGGATTATGATTATTTATTTTAATTATTGATTAATCCGCTTGGTCATTCCTGATTTTCACTATGTCCGTAACCCTATTTGAAACAGTATCTATTGAACAGTAATTCTCTCAGTTTGAACTCATGTACATGGCTGTTCCATCATATTCTAGCCCATCTGTAATTGTTCATACACAAAAAGTAAGGTTTCTAAAAATGCAATTAGGTGATAGATATTGTTTAAATAAAAGTTGTGAAATTTTTCAGATTGTGATCTTAAAAACAGTACTGGGTCAATGACTGTGTGTTTCCTCCCAATGTGTTTGATATTTGAAATATTATGTCTGAAAAATAAATAGGCATATAAATTATAAAGTAAAGGTTGTAAAAAAAACGACAAACCACTCTAATCAAAATGCAATATGTAAGACATCTCTAGGTGGTTCTGTTAAAATGTTGTTGAAATTCCAAAAAATAAAAATCAAGTGAATATCAAACTTTGAGCCTTTGTAGCACTTGCAGTTTAAACACTTTATTGCAGTGTTTCATGCTGTTCTTTGTTATTTTGGTGTGTGCTTGTAGGTACATACGTGCAAATGTTCATTTTTTTAGTTTTTAAGTGTTAGAATTGCCAACTGTAGTTAGGTGTGAGCCATTACAAGAGAAAATAGTTAAACTTCACCTCTGTCCCATGCCTCCATTTAATGATGCAAAGAAAAGGTTTAGTATTACAATATTAGAATAATTAGTACTAGAGTTGTAAAATGATGGTGAATCAGGTGTGAATATGTACTTGAAATTATGTTCCAAAAATCCATCTATAGTTATAACTAATTGATATTATAATAATAGAATAAACTAATTCCACTGCTCACTTTAAAACAGATATTGGCGTGTATTTCAATTCAGAACTGAATTATATTGTATTGCATTTGCTTCAGATCAACAGATTGCTGTAACAATGGGCAGGTAGGAGGTATGGATCCTGTGCAGGACTCAGGAGAGAGAGAGAGAGCGAGAGAGAGAACACCAATCCAAATCACTAAGCAAAAAGTATAAGCAAAGAGGTCGGGAAACGAGAAAGACAACCAGAGGGCAACAACCCAAAACGCAAGGCAAAGTCGAAAACGAGAGGCAGACTAGAAGATTCAAAACCGAAAGTAAACTAGGAATGATATAACGCACACTTGGCAGCTCTAGGAGAATCTGCAATAGAGAGTGGGGAAGTGAGGAAAGAGGGGAACTAACATAGTGACGGGAGTAAACGGTGATAGGTTATTTTATTATTTGCGGCGTGAGTGTTTGTTAAACAAGGTGCGCTTGGGAATGCGGGATGGGACAGAGATGTGTGTGGAATTCATAACAACTGAAGAATTTGATGGGATGAAGCCCAATCTTGAGAAGAACAGCAACATTAATTAGTATGAAGATGAGCAACTAACTCAGAAGGTCAAAAATCTGTTTGCAGCATAGTTCAATGAAAGGGAAGCAAAGGTTATGCAAAGCTTAATCTTCGAGCAAAACTTCTAAAATAGCTTCAGTTTTGTGATGATAATGGTCTAGATGGTTCTAATGGATGGTTAGAGTTTTGGCTACAGCACCAGGTTTTCCCTCAGTTATTTCAACTTTCCCTCGGTTATTTAAAAGGGGCTTGGCATTCCTGCAACAAGTGTTCCACCTGCAAGGGTGTTTAGCTTTGGGGGTATTGTAATGCCACCTCACAGAAGCGCTGCACTCACCAAAATGTTCAAATGATGTCCAATATTATTTTTTTTAAATGCAATTCTTCTGTGTGAACAAGAATTATTCCTGCTTTGTACCTGACTATGCCACCTAGCAATAATAAAGGCCCCTTACTTACGTACCACAGGTTCTCTTCATCTCCCAGAATCATCAGTGCATCCAGAGACCAGACAAGACAGTTATCATATGCATCATCCCATTTATTTCAGCAGTCTTCCTTTTACAAAGGAGAATTCCCTGTATCACAGGCTTCTTATGACTACTAACATAATACACAAATTACAAGACAAGGCTTACTCATGGAGTAGTCCAAAAGTATGAGGTCCAGCAGTTGTGTACTGAACAATGTGTCCCTGGTGTTTTCCCTCTGCTATCCTGATTGTCACAAATTCCAGTTTTGGTAGAGGGGAGTGCTCTTTCTCTGTTGCTCCCAGTCCCTGGTGTCTGGGGCGAGTCTTCCCAGGTCCCACTGCTGCAGTTTGTTCCACTAACTTTGCTTTCTCCAAAGAGGATTTTCTTTTGTTATGTCCAAGCTAAGGCTTTTTAAGCGTTCTAAACACAGGCTTCCAATGACAAAGGTGTGATGATGCATTGTTAATAATAATTTCTAAAATATATAGCGATTTTCTGGACACTCCACTCAAAGCACTTTACAGGTAATGAGGACTCCTCTCCACCACCAATGTGCAGCATCCACCTGTATGACGTAACAGCAGCCATAGTGCGCCAGTACGCTAACCACACATCAACTACAGTATGAGTGGGGAGGAGAACACTGGATTCCAATTCATAGATGGAAATTATTAGGAGGCCATGAATGAAAAATGTCAAGGGGAAATTTGGCCAGGATGCCAGGGTAACACCCCTATGAGAAATGCCCTTGGATTTTTAATGACAGCACAGATTCAAGACCTCAGTTTTACATCTCATCCGAAGGATGGGGCCTTTTTAGATAGATACTTTATTGATCCCATGAGGGAAATTGCAGTGCAACAGCAGCTTAACACAGACAACACAGCCACAGTGTAACGAATGATACAACAATAATAATAATAATAATAATAATAATAATAATAATAATAATAATAATACAATACAATCAGTACAGTGAGGGGTGCACTAAAAGAGTTACTCACAGTCCAGGACACACAAAGAACAAACTTGAACAGAACAGTACGCAGAAAAATCGTATTGCACATATGAATATAAATATAGATGTAAATATAGATATAAATATAAATATAAATATAAATGTATTGCACAGGTCCATGGCATATATTGCACAAAAAAACGGTTGTAAACGGGAAAAGAAAAAGAACAGATGTAGCAGTAGATGTGTAGATGTGTTCAGTCCAGAAACAGGTCACTGTCAATGTTGCCTCTGCACAGACGCAAGGTGGATGCGTTGTACAGTCTAATGGCACAAGGCAAGAATGACCTCCGGTAGCGCTCCCTGTCACACCATGGATGAATCATTCTATTGCTGAACGTGCTCTTCATTTCTACAAGCCTGTCATAGAGGTCATGACAAGCCCGTCATTTTACACTATAGTATCCCCGTCACTATACTGTGTTGAAACTGCATCAACACAAGACTGTTATGGGCATATCATTTTAGTTAACATCCATACAGCCCTCCACACTTGGTGCCCAATACTTATTCTTTTCACTCTGTGACAATACGTCCCTTGCAGTAGAGTGCATGCAAGTATTATTTTGTAATGCCTAAAATCTGATTGAATTTAGATTTATTGACTAAAAACAATGATTAAACAGCATTTAAGTATTTTAAGTATAGTACTTTAAGTATTTCGTAAAACTTTTCTGACGTTCTGACTAGAGTACTACTTTGTTCTACCTAAAGTAGAAAAACTAGAATCTGTAAAGCAGTTTAAAAATTGTTTCATTAAAAACCATTTTGATAATCTGAACAACTTCTGTTAATTACTGAATTAAGCTTCTGATTATTATTAGATTACAACAGCAGTCAAGATACTTACACTTTGAGATTTGAGACTTAATTTAGACTCCAAAAAAGAGATGTGTTTGCCTATATACTGTATGTATTTCTGTTTACAGTTGAACTTGCTGTTAATTTGCAATAGCGCAAAGCAAGCCTTATTTCTTTTTTTTTCGAAGTCTGTTTATTAAGTTTTTTTTTTACAAATGAGTCTATAACGTCTTGGTAGTTTACCAAGATAAAGATATTACAGTTGCCTTTTTTGGTCGTTCCACGATAAAACTATATTTCCCATGATGCATGGTGTTCCTGTAGCCCATTGTTTTTTAGAACAATTATTCACTTTAACGTGACAAATACGTTATTCATCTTAAATAATATTTGGTTTCCATTTAAAATATTACATGTTTTAATAATGTACGTTTGTTTACCTTTTTACAAGAATAACCTTTCACCTCAAAATGTCTGCGCCCGTTGATTCTCGTGTTATCCTAGTTAGCATGAAGACATAAAATACTAGTGCGGAAATGTTTTAGCTGATTTTATATTGGTCCTGATAGGCTGAAATTAAACCTAAATCTCTTTTTGAAATATTTGACAAGAAGTGGTATTTGTGCGCTTACGTTTAAAAGTTTTTGCAATATGCAAATGTCTATAAATAACCTTAAAGTATGTGTACTTCATTCTGTTCGTCAATTCCTGGATTTCAGAACCTTCAAAGTAATACAAAGAAAACAAGGCTACAGCACATATACTGTCGTTAGACACCGATGGATGAAAAATGTTTCATTTTTCAATATTTACTGCTCGAAAGACTTCAGTTCTCAGTCAGAAAAGGTAGTATTTGAACATCAAATCTTAAAAAAACGTACATGATATCATTATGTAAAAAAATCGTTGTTGCCTTATTAGTAGCATTGTAACGATTTATGTTAAAATCGCAGGTGCTATTGAATTTTAGAGAGGATTAAATCAAGTGATGAAGTAAGTCTTTTCTTAACAATAAAGTATTAAATAATTTAATTTGAGGGAATGTGTTTTGCTTTTAGGTCAATATCGACATGTCGAAATATCCCGTGGAAAACGTCAGAAATTTCAGCATTATTGCCCATATCGATCACGGAAAAAGCACCCTTGCAGACAGGCTACTTGAATTAACAGGTACAGTAAATAAACTGTAGATTAGAACAAGTATTCGAACACCACATGCTGTTTTCATTTTTTAACTGGATTGAAACAATCATAGAAAAAAGTGCAAATAAAGTAGGCAGAATACTAATAAAGTAAAAATAATAAAAACAGGATTCATTTGGTTGCACTGCTGATTAAAGTATTACATTTTTACCGCTTTTACCTTTGAACAGAGCATGTTCAAATCTAAATAGTACAGTTTTAGATACCTATGTAATATTAAAGATAACCTATAATGTTAAAAATGAGAAGTCTCAGTATAGACATGATACACCTATACCACTGAATCCAGCAGAAAATGGAACATACACGCATTCAAATCTGGTAACATGGGATTTGTCATCATATAGAGCTCATATATACAAAGACTTGTCTTGCAGGCATTGAAATACTGTGGGAAAATTAGATGGTTCCTACTTATGCAGGATTTTATATACCAAAATCTTATACACAAACTATATGCTTTTCCTATCATGGTCTTATAAGTGGTCATGAGTGCATTTCTTCTAGTTAAACTTACCATTAATTATTAATCTTTTAATAATTTAAAGTGTCTTTTTAAAAGGCACATTCTAAAGCTTCATTAAATTCGGTGCTTATGATTTGTTTGCCTGGACACATCTGGAACATTAGTATATGTATGTTTTTGTATACACTTAGTAATCTTGAGAAACATTATTGTTTGAAAATAGAGGTTTAATAACCAATCCAGATAATTTTGCATACAGTAAATTGGTATCTGCAGCTTCCTCATATTCACTAATACATTTGTTTTGTAGGAGCGATTTCCAAAACTGAATGCAATAAGCAAGTCCTGGATAAACTACAGGTGGAGCGCGAGAGAGGAATCACTGTGAAAGCACAGACTGCCTCCTTGTTTTATACACATGAAGGACAGACTTATTTACTCAATCTTATAGATACACCGGTAAGTAATAAATGTAAAGTTTTTGGTCTAAATTTGTTGGTACACTTTTAAAAACCTAGCAATTATTTAATCATATTTTTAATTTAATTGCATCATACAGGTAGAGAGCACAAAAATGGACATATCTGGGTAAAAGATGGATACCAATATTTTGAAAAAGGGTTTCCACACAGGTGTTTCAGGTATCAATTCGGCAAATAACATCCCAACATACTTAGTGTCCTGTATAGAAATACTAGACATGTGTATTTGTCTGTAATTATGGTCAGGCTGGCTGAAAGTGGGTGTGATTGAAGGGTAAAAAGTGGTTGTAATTAATAGCAGATTGAGATTATTCTGGATAGTTAATTGTAGGTTTTCTTTTTGGTGTGGTAAAGTTGTTTCCTTGTGTTAAGAGACTTCTAATTGTTTGGTTTAGTAAAGTTTTTTTAACTCTTCACCCCTCTGAAGAGGGTAGGAAATGATTATTGTTAGGTAATAGGTTAATTAATTAAAGATGAAAGCTTAATTAGGTGTAAGGACTAGAAGACAACTGGAAGAACTCTACAGTAGCCTGGTGACTCCTGTAGAGTTCCATTCTTCATCAGGACAGGAGTAAGTAATGAGTGTTGATACGGAGCTTCCTGGTAAAGCGTATGGTGGAATGGGGATAAAAGGAGGAAGGACCCCATGTGATTTGGTACCTGAAGTTGGGAACCAGTTCATTACTGGAGACCCTAGAGAAGGGACAAGAAGTGAGTGAAAGGGAGAAAGAGTTCTTTAGAAGGAAATTGGGTAGTAGTGAAGTATGTGGAGTCCTTTTTTTTAAAATAGAAAATGGCTGCTCTTTTATGTTTATAAGTGTCTCTTAGTATTGATAACGCTAAATATGAGAGGGGGTCTGTCATTATGGAGAGTTAGAGGAGTGTTGGCTTGTTTGGAAGAAATAAATGCAGGTTATTTCTTCTAAACAAATCATACTATGTGATGATAGCATAAAACAGAATACAAGCTTCTTCCCATGGCTGAATCATCTGATTTGCAATTCAAAAGAGTCAATAATAAGTCAATAATAAATAATAAAAAATAACCAAATTTATGTAGTATCAAGTTTATTCTGTTATTTCTGAAGCTAAGACATTTGCTGACAATTTGTTTGCCACGTATGTTTTTTGTTGTGATAGGGTGAACAATCATACTGTTAATTATATAGATAACAGTCATGCGTATTACAATAAGATCTAAAGTCTGTTTATTATTTTTTTCATCTTATTGAGTTAGGTATTGTATTTACATGTAAGTAATTTTGAAACCATTAACTTTGCAGTATGAGAAGCATGCCCTTTAACTTACAAAAAACATACAGAGATATATATTCAGTACTGTTTGGATAGTCCAATGTTAATCACTTGTTATTATTATTTTTTTCATTCTTTTAGGGCCATGTTGACTTTAGCTATGAGGTTTCAAGGTCAATTTCAGCTTGTCAGGGCGTGCTTCTAGTAGTTGATGCTAATCAGGTAAAATTTGTTTTGTTCTTCTCTTTTCTTCTTCAATTCATGTCAGTTTCAATAACCGCTTCAAGGTCATGGTGGCTTGGAGGCTATCCTGGGAGGCACCGGGTTCAAAGTGGGATTCACCATGGATGGGCCAGCAGTACATCTCTAGGCACACATACACAAAAACCACCTTGCCGTCCTGCTTGTTTTTTAAACCAAGCACCTTTTGCGTGTTAGACGAGTTTGATAACTACATTACAAAAAACGTTTTTCTCTTTGTCACATCACATCACTTTCAATAACCACTTATCAAATTCAGTGTCACAGTGGCCCAGATCCTCAAGAAGCATTGGGCACATGGCAGGATACACCCTGGATGAGATATCAGTCTGTTGCTGGGATCACAAAGAAACAAACATGCACACACTCACACCAGAAGCCAGTTAACCTACCAGTTTTGGACTGTGGGAAGAAACCGGAGTACATGCAGAAAACTCAAGCCAACATGGGGAGAACATGCAAACATCACACAGGTAGCACACCAGAAATTGAACCGAGGGACACACAGCTGTGAGGCAGCAACACAAACCACTGTACCACCCTTCTCTTTGTTATCATTCAATATAAAATACAAGAAATATAAAATTACAAGAAACAAATCTCTAAAACATTCTTACCTTTTCTCTCCTGTTGTACTTAAAATGTATCAGTTGGTTTATGCACTTAATTAATTACTCTCTTTGTGTTATTGCTTTTAAATCCAATAATAAGATAGGCAGTCAAAGTTTTATGGTATTCCATAAAATATTCCAAAAACACTTCCATAAAAAGTGTTTAATGGAAGTGTAAACAACCTTCAGTGAAACACACAATTATTTAACTTTACATTGATGGAGCTCTCATTAAGTAATAAAATGATGACATTGTACTTAATTAGTCTCAACTTAGCACCTGTGTATCCACAGACATTTTCAAGAGTCTGTAAGACTCTGTAAGACTGTAAGACACTCGACTAGTAAATCAAGCTGGTGATTTATTTATTGCAGTAAAGAAAGAAAGAAAGACGGATGGAGTTGCAGCCTCTTGCTCACTTTTCTATGGACAAAAACAGGCTTTTATTTTTGAAGATGAGTACAATTTTCAGGCAGAAACATACAATTATGATTGGATAGTAACAGTTTGTTACCATATAAAGTGCAAACAAGGTCAGAGAGGTAGCCAGTTAGATCAGCCTTAAGAAGTTCTTCAGGGTTCAGTTGTTAACTCATAACAGGCAAAGGTTCCTTCAAGTCTCAGAAATTTTTACAGTCTCTTGCATTTCTGATCGTTACAGTCAGAAAAGCTGAGCATCTGACAGAAATAGATATTATATTTTCATGTTGCAAATACATCTAGCTTTATTCATTATGAACAACTATAATTTTCATATTGCTTAATTTTTTGTTGATGAAGATGCTCACCTAATTGAGATGCTTAACCTATGTGTGACCATGAATTTTGAGTGAAAATCTTTTTTTTATCCTGTTGTTTTTAAGGGAATTCAGGCACAGACAATTGCAAACTTCTTTCTGGCTTTTGAGGCACAACTAACAATTATTCCAGTTATAAACAAGGTAAAAAAAAGTTCATAGGTGTTATAAATTCACTTTTTTATTTATACTCTTACATTAGTATTTTTTGTTTATAGGGTTACGTTAAACATATTATATTTTAAAATAGTAAATACATATGACAGTATTTTAGAAGCCTAGCAGTAGAAAATGGTTCCTCTCCTAGTTTCAGTAAAAGTTTAATCTGCAAATTTCAGTTTGCCAACATGACCATTGATTGATTTCAAATTATGAAGAGCCTTCTTCCTAATGTTAATCTTTTTTTTACCCATTCTTAGCACTCAAATTATAGATGGCAATGTTTAGATGAAGTCTAAATCTAAATTTAAAGTTAAAAGACATAAAATATCATAAATGGGTTATATAATTACTGCAGAAATTCATACATCTCTTATGTTTATTTTAGATTGATTTGAAAAATGCAGACCCTGAAAGGGTTGAAAAACAGATTGAAAAGGTATTTGATATTCCAAAAGAAGAATGTATTAAGGTAAATGGTAAAAGTTTGCTTTCATTGAACTCAGTAATTTTTTTAGTTTTACTTTTAAGTTTTTTTAATTTTTTGTGACATACTGAAATTTTCCTTTTCATTTTAAGATCTTTCTACTCATGTTAATGAATGAAGTAATGCATTTTTACAGACTGACAAATCATTTCACTTAATTCCTTGTTACAGTGCTAATTTGTATTATTTCATTTATTGCTTTTAATAATGTGCATAAAGCAGCTCTTTAGGGAAAATATTGTAGTTCTTCGGTGATGGCATGTCATTGTTCCTTGTGTCCCAATGTTATGTCATACTAACCTGAACAATATGAGGAAAAGGCTGGCTTACTTCTAACTGACTTCTAACTGCATTTGTGACAAATGATACCAATGTTACTTCATGACATTTTAAACTTTTTGTATTAAAGGTTGAATTTAAGAAATTATCAATTCCTATTAACTAAAACAACATATTCTGATTTCAGATATCTGCTAAAATGGGAACTAATGTTGATAAAGTTCTCCAGGAAGTAGTCAGGAGAATCCCACCGTAAGTTTTTGGTGATTTCAGGGCATCCACATACTGTAGTGGAATAATTGATAGGATTACCGGTGGTGCTAAATGTAAGATTTGATTAAAAGACTTTTCACATTTTCTAATTTAAAATAGAGTATTGTCTTTAACAGACCGGGCATTTTTACTTTATTTCAAGATATTTATGTTAAAAAATATCTTTAAAGTACCATACCATACATTGCACAGAATCTTATATGGAAAGAACAGTATAATTAATTCTTCACATAATATTTTTTCTATAATATGTTATAAAGCTTGAGTGTACCTTGATTTGAATTCCACACTTTTTGTAAAAACTGTTTTCTTTTTGTTAATTCTTTATGTAGTAGTTATGTGAAAATTGAAGACCCATTTCATGTACATATGCAATTGTGCATTCAGCAACTCAAAATCATTAACTTTTTGTTTTTTAAACCCATGTTCACTATCTATTCAATACCACTTTTTCTAAATATCATTATGATTTAACACTATTATGTTCACAAAACTCTCAAACAGTAACAGAAGTATGACTGACTTGTACTAATATTCTGCAGTCTTAGTAAAGCCTAGGTGTGAGATCAGCCTCCTATGCCCTCTTTTTACAGTGAAAGCTTTAGTATATTACTTATTGCAAGCTTGTAAAGCTGTCTTCTCAAATATTTTTAAGTATCGATATGAATATGTAATATTGTATGATTTATTAACCATACACATCATCCCCAGTTTTACAGTTTATATCAGAAAGGATAATTTGTATATTTATGTAATACATTTTTAAGAGGAGGCATTTTTCTGTTCTTAGATGTAAATTTAAACGTAATCCAGAGAAAGACGATGAAGAAGCAACAGTATTGTCCCCAGTCTCTGCACAATTCTGTATAACAGAGTATAACAACTCTGTATAACAGTTGAACAGTGTACTGAATATATTCTATTTGATTTTACATGTCTAGGTGTGCCCAGTCATTTTTTCTAAAAGTATTATTGACTAAATCTGTCTTTGTGCAGTGTTTCTTTATAGTTACTGCATTAAAAATGTGAAACCTTTATTAACCTGTATATATTTTGATGTTCAGATATCAGAAAACTTTCTTCTTTTTTTTTCTTTTGAAGGCCAAATGTTAATGTAGAGGACCCATTTAAAGCGCTGGTATTTGATTCTACTTTTGACCAATATAGAGGAGTCATTGCCAATATTGCCCTGTTTGGAGGACAGGTTCATAAAGGAGACAGAATAGTCTCTGCACACATGGGAAAAACATATGAAGTCAATGAAATTGGAATCCTCAGGCCTGAAGAACATCCAACAGAGAACTTGTAAGGAATATCTATTTTTGCTTTGATATTTGAAGTCTTTGTGATTTTGGATAGTCGTTCAACAGTGGAACAAGTAAAGGTCAATTCTGTGCTAAAAAGTAGAATGATATCCTACTGCTTTAATATTAAAATATCTTCTACCCTTTGAATAGTTTATTCAGCTTACTCTTTATGACTCTTGTTCCAACCCAAGAGGGGTGTGAATTCTGAACATTTTTCTCCAAAGCAACCTCAGAGACATCTGTGAGATGTAAGCATCTCTGTGAATACCCTGGCTGACTACAGCCCAGACAATTGTGTGCTTATGTAGCTTAGTCCAAGACAACTGATGTCAGAGCACAGAAAGGGATCCTTAACAGGAGACACACAGGTGCCTTTGAAATGTACAAATGTCAAATAATTCAGAAATATTAAGTTGCTGGTAATTAGGATGGATGACATGAAATAATTTATTTTTAAAGGGATACGTACAGAAATTATGTACTGATCAGTAGATTTATCTACATACACAAAGAACTTGTCTTTTTACAGTTTGTGGTTCTGTTTGAAATTTTAAGCACTTCTTTCTTCACACATCTTAGAAACTGAATATTTTAAGTAAATAATGAATCCTACAAAGAAAAATGCTTTATTATTATTATTATTATTATTATTATTATTATTCAGGTATGCAGGACAGGTGGGGTATATCATAGCTGGGATGAAAGAAGTTAAGGAGGCGCAGATTGGAGACACACTTTTCTTACAGAAACATCCAGTTGAGCCCATGCCAGGATTCAGATCTGCTAAGCCAATGGTTTTTGCTGGTAATAATAAAGACCTTTTTTATATATTTATAAATATTACGAAATATTGTGATTTTTCATAAAACAATATTTATACCAATTTGTTTAGTAGATGTCAATATTTATTTACAGTATTTGGCAGTTCAAATTCTATTTGAATCCCACGACTAATTAATCATATCAGTATATGTTACGTCTATAATTACATTAAGCAATGATATATGGGAACTTAGTTCTACTGCGACCCATTCTTGAGTGTTGTAAAGCTGTTATGAATTGGTTATTAATCCATTTTATGTAAAAAACTTTGCAGTATTATTTCTAAGGGAACTGAAGAGCACTCATTCAGAAAATAAAACAATCCTATATTAAGTGGTAGTATTTTTAGTTGTGATTATGCAGGAAAATGCTGCAGATGTAATATCCCAATAAAATGTATAATGATATTATATTAAATTTGGTGTGTTATCCGTCATTGTAAGTGAATTTGTTTTGGAACTATATTTCTATAACTGAAAACACTATATTAGAATGAAGTGCAAAACAGACTAAAGCAGTTTCATTAGTATGGAGACACTCTGTGTCTTTAATCAGATACAAATTAGTCTTTAACTGTTATCTGTGATACAGATACGAAAAAGGAAAATGTTTAGCTGACCTACTGATTTGCTATTGGAACTTAATGTTTTCTTCACTCTACATTGTAGGACATTTAAATAGAAGTACACAAGAACTAAAAGCTAAGCTCTGCATCCACTGTTTTTTATCTGGATTTTATATAACAGGCTTACTTTTAATTTCTATGTGAGATTTTATTGTAGAGGTTGTTCATTCTAGATTTGGCTGTATCACATTTTTGAAGGCCCGTAATGGTCTCTTTTTTCGATTATTAAATTTAAATTTTAATTTTAAGTTTTGTCAAGTTACTGTGCTTAAAGATATCTCTTCTAATAAGCCTCAATAAGCTATTGAGAGTCGTCATATTTCCTGTACAGTATGCTATGCATTCTCAGTATATGTTTAGTAAAAGGCAACATGTAGTAATCGAGTGTATGAGAAAAAAAATATTGATTTCTCCTGAATACGTACTTTTAATATGAGGTTGGTCTTTACAGGGATGTATCCAGTAGACCAATCGGAGTACAGCAGTCTAAGGAGTGCAGTGGAGAAGCTGACATTGAATGACTCTAGTGTGACTGTGCACAGGGACAGCAGTCCAGCCTTAGGGGCTGGCTGGAGGTGAGGTTTGGAAAAGACACATGTGTTTCATTTTAACACTGCTTTGATATTCCCAGTGTATAAATCACCTGTTAAGATTATAACAGAGTCCTTCTGTCAGCAAATAGTGCATTGCTTTTATAACAGGTTTATGTTTGACCAAATGGCCTTCTGTCATTTTTAACTGCAGATGTGTTATGTTCTCAGATTTCAATTCAAATTGTATTGTCCCCTAGGGGAAATTTGTTTTACGGCACACTCAAAAACAACACAATGTCAATGCATGTTATCAAAAGGGAAGAGAATACAGAAGTGTTACAGGAGAAACACAAGAGACAAGGTAGTTACTTAGCATTGTTTAAGAGTGTAATTGTAGTGGGAATGAAAGATTTCCTGAGTCTGCTGGTTTTACACCTGGGGGCACAGAGGCGTCTCCCAGATGGGAGAAGTGTGAATTCACAGTGGAGGGGGTGAGATACACACTCCCCGATGCTTTTGGCTTTCTTAGTCACCCTCTGTTTGTAAAGGATGCATAAATTGATTTGATTATTCCCAATTATTTTGCCACTTATATTCACTAATTTACCCAGCCTATTACAATTACCGGTACTTATGTTGCCAAACCAACAAGTGAAGCAGTATATTAAGACAGTTGCAATGAATGATTTGTAGAAGAGTGTAAGGATAGTTTTATCTACCTTAAAGTACCTATGTTTTCTAAGAAAGAAGAGTCTCTGTTGGCCTTTTTTATAGTGTCACAACATTTGTCCTATTATAGGTTTTTGTCAATGACCAGTCCCAAGTACTTATAGTCATTGACGATTTCAACAGGCTGAACATCAATTGTAGTGGGTTGAGGGGGTATTTTCCTAAAATCAACCAGTTCCTTTGTTTTTGAAACATTTAACTTTAGGGAGAACTTGTTGCACTAGTTAGTAAAATCATTTAGAATGGGTCCATGATGGTATTCTGTGTCCTTTAATTAACTGACCAGGGCTGTGTCATCAGCAAACCTTAATGAGATGTCTATCTGATGTCTAATGTTTGCTTATGCAATCATTGGTGTACAAAATGTACAGCAGAGGTGACAAGACACAGCCCTGTGGTGATCCAATTGAAGTGTAGCAAATGAAAATATGAAAATAAATTGTCTCAGATTGTTAGACATTTAAAGATTTTTTATGTGTTAATTTATACTTTTTTATAACTGCATATAGAAAGGGAAGGTTTTCCTCAAGGGCTTTTCAGTACTTTGCTCCATTCATTTTTCCGTCTATCCTTACAAGTGCCCCAGTCCCTGCCAATGAGAAAAATCCCAGTAACTTGATGCTTCTCTTACCATTCTTCACAGTAGGGATGGTGTTCTTTGGGTGAGGTGCCAAACATAATTTGCATTTAGGAAAAAAATCCATTTTAGTTTTGCCAGATCACAAAACATTTTGCTGACATCACTTTGCGGCATCACTTTAATGCTGTGTTGATGTATTTTCAGTAATAGCTTCTTTCTTGCCCTCCTGCCATTCAGGCCAGATCATTTGAGTGTTTGGTATATTGTTATCACATGCACACTTTCCCTAGTCTTGGCCATAAAAGCCTGTAGGACTTGGTTACACCACAGATAATTTAAATGTGCCATTACTAAGGGGTGTGTATACTTTAGAATGTTTAAGTATTTGGTTTTTCTCTTGGAGGTTGTCTGTTAAAATGTGTAAATAGAGGTAAAATAACTTCAGATTTTATGTGTCTTGATTTCAGTCTGTAAGGCCATAGAATGTGTTACTTTGGAAAGGGTGTATAGACTTTCTATAAGCACTGTATATCAACACAGTAGAAGTCGCTCCTCACTAGTATTCTGTGAAAGTCACTTATATTTGTTTTCACTTCCTTTGTATGTTTCTGTATTGAGCTTTGAGATCCATCGTATCACTGTATTAAGCTTCAGTTGACCACAAAATCTCATCAGAACAGCAAAGCTGTATGTGGCTGGTATAAATACATTTCAAAAAGCTGCCATATTCTCCTTCTCCTGTTTGGCATTTGGTGCAACCAGGTTTATTTTTCTGTAAATCTGATTCAAGGCATTAGAATTGCATACCTGTCAACTCTCCCTTATTCACTGCAAGTCTCCTTTATTTCATAACCTGTTCTCTGGCAGTTTCTGGGACACATTTTCTTCCATATGATAAATATTATATTTTGTAAAAATAAATTAGCATTCAAAGTTGGTCTTAAACACATTGTGAATCTACTTAGTTCATGTGATATGTATCTTAAAACTTATAATTTGATCTTGTCTTTGCTTAAGCTTCATTCTTTTATTGCTCTTGGAACTGTACACTATCCATATAAATGAATAATAGTATAGTGCCTCTGAACAAAATTGAACTCGGGAACCCTGAGCTGTGAAGCAGCAATACTTGCCTCCATACCACTGCCCCTTCTCCTACTATGGTGTATATATGCAGCTAGCTACAGTAGTGTTGCTAGTACTTACTGATGCTTTCAGCATGATTTGAAACCAGTCTTTGCAAAACATCTTCTCTAAGTACCTAGTAGTGTGAGCATCTAAAACATTAGATTTTTATAATAATCAATTCGCATTAATTCATAAAATATTTGTTGGTGATCTATACTTTTTATAGTTTCCACAGTTGACTATTATTTCTGAGGAGGAACACACTGTTGCATACACACAATCTGTTTGCATTGTCACAGTGTACAGATGCAGCCATTCAAAATGCGCGGTAAAAACCCGCGGTACAGTAACCTACCCACAAGCCACCGCAGGGCACCGGAGGGCACCGCGGTAAGTGATTGGCTGGCCAAAATGTCCGACAGGGGCACTCGTGGTGCATTGGTTGGTAGTGCAAAGATTTAATCATTTAATGTCTTTACTGTGCACATTTTAATCCGCTTAGTTTTGAATATTTATATGGATTTTACCACTAAAGGGAAATTTTAGTAGCTGAGCATAAAAAGAAGAGGAGCATAACGCATCTGAAGGTCATAAACGATATTAATTTAGGAACATAAACATTACTGTATGTATGTAAACTGTACTGTGTATGGCTGGTCTTGGTAGTTTAAAGAAAAAATACACACCAGTCTTCCATTTCTCCCTAAACATTTTAAGCATGAAAGTTTTATGAAACGGTACCCAAATATGCGATTGCTGTATAGAATGAATTTTAATTTAAAAAAATTATTTAACACGAACATTAAGCTGTTTACATCTTCCGCCTGAGAACAGTCACCCGTTGCTACCCAATGCAGAAACACAGCCACTAACTAGCAAAGAGAGGACATTAGCTACCCAATATGATAAAGAAATAAATGATTATTTTGTTTATTTCTTTTGCACATTTATTTGAACATTTCCATCGATTGTACAAGCACTTGGAAACTGTCCAATCCCTAGTTCATCAGGCATTTTACCGGTCTGGCGCCGGTCTGTGTCTTCCAGGATATAATGCCAGCAAACTCTTGTTTTTATGTCCACTATAACAGACAATCTCCTTTGCTTTTAACCGAGCGTTTAATAATTTCCTAAAATGAAAATGATTTACTTTATTTCCCTCACGGGATCAATAAAAGTATCTATCATCTGTCTAAACTATGGGACAGAATTCTGGGGTCTCCCCATACCAGAGATTATGGTAGGGCTTCAGAATGGTGATTGGCTGACACCATCTGACACCCCTCTGATTGGAGAAAAAAGACGTGCTGGTTTGCTATACATACTGTACCAGGAAGAGGATTTCTTTCCATTCAAAACGTGTATTTTAAAAGTTTAAGAAGTAAAAACCTTACAGCGTACACAGATTTCTAAACTGATCAGGATCGTTATCTTTGTCTTATGGATAATAATGTTCACCGCTCTGTCCAGCAAATTAATAATAAACTTTATTTTATATAGCGTTTTAAACGAATAAGTAATTAGATTGCTCATAAACCTAATCACTTGATTTTTCTTTTTATTTAGGCTCAGATTTCAACTATAGATCGTATTATTAATAACCATAATAACAACCAACCAACAAAAACAACCATATAAACATAATACCAACCAAAAACATAGATAACAACCACAATACAAAATCAAATATATCAAACCATTTTACTCTCGCAAAGTCCTCCAATTATCATAATCCCGCCCCTTATGCAAAACCAAACCTTCCTCACATCCCAGTTTATCCTATTTATCATAAACAAAATCCACCTCAATTTTCAACATAAAGCATTACACAAAATCAATACCTCAACACTCCATACTCAACAACGATAATTCACAAACAGCCAGAACATGTAACTACACATTCCCAAACAGACCTAATTTCCATAGCCCCGCCCCTTATGCAAAACCAACATCCCTCCCCTGTTCTCTCCCTCCCCTGGCGGTTGTAATTGTTTTTATTTTCAAATAAATTTTAGCAAAGTCATGTATTTTAAAAATCTTAAGATTTTTATATTTATGTCTTCATTTAGTGGTTTCATTAGTGACAAAGGCTAAACTTTCTTGGAAAAATGTCTTTTATGTAAACCATGTTTGCTATTAATTCATTCAGGGCTAAAATATGTTCATTGTCTTCTAATGAAAGAAGGGTTCCTTTCGCCGTAGTCGGGTTGAAATTAGAAGCTTGCCACGCCCGGACTGTTACACCAACGCATTAGCATGTTAAAGCGATTTCATTGAGGAGCCTAGCCTTTAACTAGTAAGTACTGTACTTACTGGGTTTTTGAGGGGGGGGGGTGTCTTTCGCTGGAAATCTCGCCTCCTACTTTGAAAATACCCGTGAAACCGGTTCAATTCGTCACAGCCAGCACTCCTGCAGAGAGGGGGGTTGTACTTGGAGTGTATACAGTACACGCGTTATGCTCTTCGTTAATGTCTAAGCCGGAACATATCATTATATCTCATTTTGTATTTCTTAAAAAAAAATCGTTTTCCCAGCCTAACAGTATTGTTTTTAACCTGTAAAGCGCTTTGAGGAGCCACCTTTAAAGGCGCCATATACAATAAAGTTCATTATTATTACTATTGTAAATTTGCTGGACAGAGAGGTGAACATTATTACACAGAAGACAAAGATAGCAATTTACGTTGCATTGTGTATCGTGCTGCTTTAATACAGTTTTAAATAATTAAAAGTCTAAACAGTATCAGCTTTATTTATGGGTTTTAAATAAAGGTGATTTAAACGCGATTTAAATCAATATAAATGTTTATATTGTAACGCATAGGTGACTATTCATTGTTATTAAAATGACTTAAATTCGATCATGTTGTGATATTTAGAAATATACATTTGTTTGGTGCGAGTGAAGTTTTATTTAATCTCTGAGCCATACTGATTCTTCTGGAAGCTAGTTTCCGCCAGGGAGTAAAAAAAAAAAACACACTATGGTATTCTCTCCAATGCAGTGCAGTTAAAAACATACCTCTGATGCTGCTCCTAAATGAATATCGTTTATGACCATCAGAAGCTTTATGCTCCTTTTCTTTTTTCCAGTGGATTGAACAGGGAGAGGCATTTCATGATGTACTTTTCACTGATGAAACAACAGTGGCTCTGGAACAGTTTTTAACCATGTCGTTTTATAAAAAGGGGAGATATGTACACGTTACTGAAGCTAAAAGTTTAGCCTTTGTCACTAATGTAACCACTAAATAAAGACATATAGAAATCCCTACATTACAGACTGTATATGGCTGGTATTGGTAGTTTAAAGAAAAAATACACACCAGTATTCCACTTTCTCCCTAAACATTTTAAGCATCAGAGTCTTACATGTGGTTATTTCGGAAACGTTTGTACGTGCTCCTTCTGACCATGTTACTGTTTACTGTTACTGACCATATTAAGTTTAAGTGCCTGTGGGCACTTTTCCTGTCCGTGGGGGGTGGACCGTCTTTCATTAGAAGGTTAGTCTGTTCTACTCTGAGAATGTAGAGGGGGTGGAAAGTGCCCGCGGTCATTTAATTAGTATTAAAATTCGCACTGATTCCCTTGCGAAGATACGGACATAGGAATATTCGTGCGTGGTCAAAAAATGGCATAAAAACGACAAAGTGAAGGCTGTGAAAACATTCACAATGTACTTTATACACAAAGCAAATATACCCCCCCCCCTCTCAATTCAATTCAAGCTGCTTTATTAGCATGACAGATGGGTACAATCAGTGTTGGGTATTTACTTTGCTTTGAGATGCCACTTTTAAAGGTGATATATAATATCAAGGCTTTAACTTGCTTTAACTCCGCAAGTCTGAGTTCTTGTGTCTGTCCTATCCGAACCCGAAAGTATTACAATATGTATCTTTATAGCAGGTGGTGTACAGCTTTTTAGTATAGATTACACTTTTCTAAAATGTATTTAAAAAATAAAAACGATTACAATCTAATCTTTCCACGTTTGATCCCAAAATAAATCTAAACGAGGAGAAAGCTATGCTGAAAGTTTATTAAGATACTTAGAAGACAAAGATATCAATTTATGTTGCATTTGTCTGATTGTGAATCAAAAAACACATATATTTAAACCCGCATTTGCGATTTAAATCAAAACGTTATTTAAATCAATATAAATGTTTATATTGTAACGCCTAGGTGACTATTCATTGTTATTAAAATGGTGAGGTGCCACGGTGAGGTGCGCTTGCAGCTAGGTGATGCAGTGGTGGCCTGGCACGGTGAGGTGCGCTGGCAGCTGTGTGATGCAGTGGTGGTCGGGTATGTAGAGGTGCACTGGCAGCTGTGTGTTGTGACGCAGTGGTGGCCTGGCACGGTGAGGTGCGCTGGCAGCTGTGTGATGCAGTGGTGGCCTGGCATGGTGAGGTGCGCTGACAGCTGTGTGGTGTGGCGCAGTTGTGGCCTGGCACGGTGAAGTGCGCTGGCAGCTGTGTGATGCAGTGGTGGCCGGGCACGGTGAGGTGCGCTGGCAGGTGGGTGATGCAGTGGTGGCCTGGCACCGTGAGGTGCGCTGGCAGCTGTGTGGTGTGACGCAGTGGTGGCCTGGCACGGTGAAGTGCGCTGGCAGCTGTGTGGTGTGACGCAGTGGTGGCCTGGCACAGTGAAGTGCGCTGGCAGCTGTGTGGTGTGACGCAGTGGTGGCCTGGTACGGTGAGGTGCGCTGGCAGCTGTGTGGTGTGACGCAGTGGTGGCCTGGCACGGTGAAGTGCGCTGGCAGCTGTGTGGTGTGACGCAGTGGTGGCCTGGCACGGTGAAGTGCGCTGGCAGCTGTGTGGTGTGACGCAGTGGTGGCCTGGTACGGTGAGGTGCGCTGGCAGCTGTGTGGTGTGACGCAGTGGTGGCCTGGCACGGTGAGGTGCGCTGGCATATAATGAATATATTCATGTGCATCCAACACACAGTTCAACGCTAGCAACTACACAAAATCTAAAATATGAGCTCTACTTGCCACTTACAATACCAACAGTACCAGCTAACTTTAGTAGTGACATTTTCATGGATCTTTTTAACAATAAAATTTACAACATCAGACTTCAGACACAATTAAACAGGCCTCAAAAAAGTCTGGTACAAACATTTTCAGCATGGTGAAACATGGTGAACATTTCCACCACTGCGTCACACCACACAGCTGCCAGCGCACCTCACCGTGCCAGGCCACCACTGCATCACCCAGCTGCCAGCGCACCTCACCGTGCCAGGCCACCACTGCATCACACAGCTGCCAGCGCACCTCACCGTGCCAGGCCACCACTGCGTCACACCACACAGCTGCCAGCGCACTTCACCGTGCCAGGCCACCACTGCATCACACCACACAGCTGCCAGCGCACCTCACGGTGCCAGGCCACCACTGCATCACCCACCTGCCAGCGCACCTCACCGTGCCAGGCCACCACTGCATCACACAGCTGCCAGCGCACCTCACCGTGCCAGGCCACCACTGCGTCACAACACACAGCTGCCAGTGCACCTCTACATACCCGACCACCACTGCATCACACAGCTGCCAGCGCACCTCACCGTGCCAGGCCACCACTGCGTCACATAGCTGCAAGCGCACCTCACCGTGCCAGGCCACCACTGCATCATACAGCTGCCAGGGCACCTCACCCTGTCAGGCCACCACTGCGTCACACATATTTTAGCGCCATATATTTCATGGATATTATGGAATATAATGGATGGATATCTTAGTTATCTTTCTAGTTCACAGGTTTGCATGCATAATTTAATTTTGAAAGCCACTGAGACATCAGGTACTACTGTTGTATTTATGAAAAAGAAACAAAACAAAAAACATACTAACAACTGTGCCATCCTACTCCTTAGTTAATACATTTTATTATTCATAAACAGTTAACATTGTTAGCAAAATATTTTGAATTATATTTAACCCTATTTTTTCTTTAGTTTTGTATTTAACTTATTATATGATAGTCAGACTTAATGTATATTTGAACAATGAAAATATATTTTTACAAGATTTTACATTAAGCACTTAAAATTAATATGGTTAATAATAGTAAACTGTAACATGCTGTAACAAGATCGGTTAAACTGCGAAGAAAATGCTTTCAGAGAAAATGTTTCAGGTGTGAAGAACATAGATCTCCAATGCAATTTCAACCAAACCTGTTCCCACACACCCTGCCCCCACTACCATTAGAATATACACAAAGCACTCAAATCTTTCGAGCTAATGATCAGGTGACCCGAGAGAGAGCGAGAGAAACACCAAGGGGTGCGGAACCAGGGAACTATTTACATGGAAAACGGGCGATCTCCCCAGACTGTCCGCCCGTTTCACTGTTACCTGGATACCTCTTTATTTAGAACTCACTAACACTGATTTTTAGTTTAGAAGGATTCAAGTAGGGTTTTAGATGAAAGGCAGCGACCTTAATCAAGCCCAAATCATAATTGAACCCATTCAGAGCCTACATTACATTTTAGCGTTTCATTCTGAGCAGAAGACCCTGAAGAAGGGGGAGGTGTTTTTCGCTGGAAATCTCGCCTGCTTCTACTTTACAACCGGAGTGCTGGCTGTGACGAATTAAACCGGTATTACAGGTTTCAATCACAGACCATGTGACATAGGAGTCAGGAAACTAACACAGCGCCACCAGATTTGATAACGCTATAAAAACGCTATAAAATAATGTGACTTGGCACAGAACAAGTTTACAGCACAGTACAATAATAAATGCTGACCATGACTTTAGAAGCATAAATTGCCTTACACTCAATTTAAACACAAGCTGTCTTTAGCCCTCTAAGCTGGTTCATACAGAAATGTAGAGATCCAGGCTCAGAACACACAGCTTCATTAGCGAATACATATGCAGGACAACTAGAGAAGACGTTTTACAGAGGATGGATTTTTAGAAACATCCCATCAGTGACATCACTGAAGTCAACTCCTAGGTACTGTAACTGTCGTGTGGATAGTTTCACAAGAATCAGACAAAGGTTTAAGCATCGCTTGTTCTAGATAAAACTGCAAAAAAAAAAACAACAACCCATAATGTACTTCTTTGCGGCTCTGTTTGCCCAAATCATATATTCACAACGTGAAATCTAGAAAATAATATTACGTAACCAAAATCCGCAATATGGAAACAGAACCTGTGTAATTGTTGATAGATGATGTACTCGTAACATTTTTTCAAGACGAACTACAACATTTAAAAAATGACTTGTATGTACTTGATATCTCTAATCAATCCACGGGTCCCAGCACAAAACGAAAGTAAAACGCATACCGTTTCGCGCTTCTTATTAGTTGCTCAAAAGTAATTTGACCGTATGAAATGCATAATATAAACCTAGAAACATATACGTGAGCAGTACTTAAGCACTGTAGTATCGGTGTTAAGACATACCTCTCAAATACTGTAAATCAAGTTAAAAATATCTCAAGACCGATTCTGGTCATAATGAAACCATGTTTCGTGTATGTTTTCTTTAAAGTACCGAGACCAGCCATATACTGTATGTTTATGTTCCAAAATTAATATCGTTTATGGCCTTCAAACGCGTTGCAGTATGCTCCTATTCTTTTTATGCTCAGCTACTAAGATTTCCCTTCAGTGGTAAAATTAGATATGAATATTCAATACTTAAACGGGCACAGTTAAGACATTAAATATACATATACATACTGTATACAGTACAGTTTGCATACGGTAATATGTTTATGTTCCTAAATCAATCTCTTTTATGAGCATGTGAAAGGCATGGTGAATCACTGTACTTTGCATGATTGGAAACAAATGCGTGATTGCGAAATGCTGTGGTGTTACTTTTACAAAGACGGTCAATGAAAAAAAGAATGTTGACCAGGGCAATACTTTGAGTTTACACTTACAGCTTGTCCAAGGTCATTCATTATTAATACTATTAGTAATATCTTCGTTAAAGACTTTGATGGCCACAGCTCAAACATGAGAGGTTGAGCTTTATTAGCTCCACCTTGCGGAAATTCCGGATACTATTATTTTGCTTGTCGTATTATAGGAGAATTTACGGTAACTCGCGGTATTTACCTGTAGCTTGCGGTAGACTGCGTACAGCGTACCGCAAAATAATGCGGTATCGCCCGCGCATTTTGAATGGCTGCATCTGTATGTGTTAAGTCACAAAATACATTAATATTTGGTACAGAAAATTAATTATGTGCCACCAAATTAATATTAAATGCACAAAATAAGCATTTTGTGAACTAATCATATTGTTCTTAAAATTGAAAACTTTGCTTTTAATGGGAAAAATCTTATTTTTGGCCACAAAATCACTAAGAGTAGAGTTAGAAGTGTTCTTCACACGGTGAAAAAGACTGAATTTAGTCCCTTGGATGAATGATAATGAAAACTGTTATTCCTTTTGTTAATGAAATTAATATCGAGATATAGCTGGTTTTTATGCTGAACATTATTATATTAAATTTCAAATAGCAAACACTATGTATATTTCTCAAACTTTTTTCAAATAATTTTACCTGTTGTCATTTTGTGGACAAAAAAAATCATGAAATAAGTGACACCCTGTTTTTCACATTTTATTTCCAAATTTTGTGCAAAAGTTGTTCCATGTAATAAGATTTTATTTTTGTTAAAAGAAGGAATGTACTATGGCCTTTAAGTTGGGTATAAAATGAAAGAAGTACCACTTAATGCCCTTTATTTAAAAAAAGTACCATGTTTTATTTGTTTCATTTCTTCTAAAATATATACAGAATAACTCCATTCTAGAATAACTCCAGTCCTAAATAGAATATAGAGGGTTATGTAATACAAAAGGTCATGTAAGTTCATGTAAGTTCTACACATTGTACTCAAGGTACTATAAAGTCTTCAAATATGCTGTAATGTATATGTATGAAATTAAATTATACATCAATTTTCACTTCAGGCTTGGATTTCTGGGTCTTCTCCACATGGAAGTCTTTAACCAGCGGCTAGAGCAAGAGTACGATGCCTCTGTAATTGTAACAGCCCCAACTGTGCCTTACAAGGCTCTTCTTTCGTCAACAAAATCTATAAAGGTGGGTTACCTTTTTAGCTGCTTTGAATTTATTTAGTTTTAAACATAAATGTTATCACTAATTCAATTGCTAAGAATGTATGTGTATATTGTTACAAATTTAGAGGCCTTCTGTGGGAGTGTTGCATTTGGTTGTCTTTTATAATAAATAGGAGATGGAACTGAATTAAAACCAATGTTAAAAATCAGGTTCTGACATGTATTAAGCAAATTTATAATAGTTACTTTCTAAAATATCCCACTCATCATGTAATGTCCAGTCTGATCATGTTTGTTTCCTGGCCAGTCTTCAAGATTAAGTTAATATTTAAGATACTGTTTTCTTTAAGATTGATAGAATTATGTATAGTACATAGGCTTAGCTTTTTGTAGAACTCAGAATTAGCTACTCCGATCTCTCAGTGACAGAGATCACCAATTGTATCTGAAAGAGAGAGAAATCGACCATAATAGTCATTCATATAATGTAAAAGCCATACTGCAGACAAAAAAATACACTCTAAGCTGATGCTAAACTAGATGGAAACATACCAAATAAGAAAAATAAAACAAAGAGATAATTATCTTGTCTGGTGGTCAAACAAAAAACTAGACAAAATTCCAATATGTATATGGATATATCCTAATTTTCCTGAGTTTTAATTTGATGTCTTTAAATCTCAATTACTTGGTAAGTTTCTGTCTTTCAAGGAGCAGGAAATCTATTCTGTAAATCATGGCTCCTACTCACATAGATGCTGCTTTTATTGTGTGAGTTAGAAAGAGGGAAAATTATAATGGCTTACCCTCTTACAAACAGAGCTGGTTTCCTAGACCTAACATTTAACAATTGTATTCCTATATTTGCACATCTTTTACACGTCCCTGCTTTTTTGTACCCATTTAAAGGGAGACTTAGACTTAGTATAGATTGGATAACTATTATATTACTAGTATAAAATTATAAATCAACTATAATTAAGTGACCTCATTATTAAGTTATAATTATTATGTCTAAATTTAATTTACTGGTGCTTTAGTGTCTGTACAATAATCCAAAAATACCCTTTAATACACCTGGGATGTGTAACGGAATATATGTTATCAGGTGACATGCACACTCACTCTTAGATTTTGAAGTACAGGTTTAGATTGTAAAAATATCTGATACATCAACAAGCACATTGGCTTTGTAAAAGGTGTTTCTTTCACTTCTTATTGTTAATCTGTGAAGTGAAACGGTATTCACTTTGATACATTTCCTGTCTGTGTCCTGAGGAAACTGTAATTTGTAGCACTTAAAACCAGATCTGTTAGCATAACAAACCTACTTCCCTAGTATATTCTCTCCATCAGCTGATGAATCTTTGAATTTGTATAAATTCTCTAATGCCCCTTTTTATGTGGAGAAATAATGTACAGTGTTTCATAATTATTTGTTTTGCAGGAGTATGGTTCAGAGGATATTACCATTGTCAATCCATCTCACTTCCCTGATAGGTCCCAAGTTTTAAATTATTTTGAACCTGTGGTTATTGGTACCATAATTACACCAGATGACTACATTGGCAAGATTATAACTTTGTGTCTGGTATGTTTTTTTGTAATATGATAAAATATTTGCATTGAATTACTCAAGATGTAACATATTATAATATACTTATCATTCATATTAATCACATAATTGTAAATATAAATGTTTTGACTCTAAGGGAAAAATATCAGTTTTGGGGGGAACTGTCATTCTCTGATGTCTTATTATTATTTGTTTTAAATTTGATTTTCTAAACATCTTGTTCTTGACCCTAGATATATTTAGTGGAATTTAAAAGGAGCATATTTAATCTCTTCCTTATACAGAATCGTAGAGCTGTACAAAAGAACTTGGTTTACATTGATGACCACCGTGTTATGATGAAATACCTCTTTCCTCTGAATGAAATTGTGGTTGACTTCTATGACCAATTAAAATCTTTGTCATCTGGATATGCCAGGTAGGATCTGATTTTACAATAACTGTCAAAATTATCATATTTACATTGAGAAAGTAAAATGCTTCAACTGTTAACCTGTGTCTTTATGCTAGTATAGAATATCAGAACGTTGGACTGTGTCTTTCGTGTGCCAGGTGGTGATAAACAGTGCCTTGCAAAAATGTTCAGACACTTCCTTTGGTGTCCATATTGTGAAATTACAAAATGATACATATTCCTTTTTTATTATTTTGATATTATATTCAAAGCCTAAATTTTCACATTAAAGACTTCAAGGGGTGGTATTAGTTACAGTAAATATCTGCAAAAATAAAAAATGGAAAAAAAAAGAAATGTTGATTACATTTGTATTCAAACCCATGAACTCAATATTTTTGGAAACAAAATTGGAACAAAAACAACCTAGTGATTTACAAATGACATTAACTATTAGAAAACATTCACTTTAAATTTTAGAGTGTAAAAATCTGTTTTGGGTTACTTTTTATTTTGTAAAATGCACACTCAAATTTGGATTGACTTGGCCAGTCTATGATTTTTCATTTTTTTCTTCTGATGAACTCAGTGGTCACATTGGCACATTGGTTTCTTTTATTGCCATACAGCATGGTAAAGTGCCTCCTACTAATTATATACACAGAACATAAGCGGACAAAATGTTTCTGTGAACATATTCCACAGAGGATTATTCCTCTTCTTCCATTTTTAGTTACGTCATCAATAAAGACAAGTATGCCACTAACAGTGGCCATTATTTACCTCCATCATGCTTCAGGGATGAGTTGGTGTTCATTGGCACATCTCTAGTTCCTTTCTTTCTAACTTTAACCTTTCCATAACTTTGGCAGTTCTTCATCTTTGGTCTTAACTTTTGTATGTGTGAGTAAATTTCAGTTGAAGTTTTCTTTTTTTGTGTGGTAATGAGAGGTTTACATCTTGAGGTGTAGCCTTTGTAATTAGGAATTTTCAGTTCTGATGTTTTTTCTTGATTGAGCCAGACTTGACTAGTAATTATAGTTGTAATTAATAAAATAGTAGTAACTAGTAAAAAATTATAGAAGAGATAAAATTTAGTACTGGGCAAACACCAGACAGATGAATTTTAGTGTAGACAAGTGCAGGATAATGCATCCAGGTAGTAAAAATATATGTAGACTACTTATGAAAAAGACTTATGTGTTTATGGTGACAAAGTGTATATACATGTTCAAGTCAATGGGGGAACACAGTTAAAAGGGATATTGCTAGATGTTTGTATTTGAATTAAAGGATGTGTTATTAAAAATTTATAGCACACTAGTAAGGCCTCATTTAGAGTATTGTATACAATTTTTATTCACCACAGCATAGAAAAGATATCGCTGCTCTGGAATCAGTCCAGAAAGAGCAGCTAGATAGGGTGCTTAAGGGAAAATACTATACTGACAGACTTAAGGAACTGGACCTTTGTTGTCTTGAACAGAGAAGACTATGAGGCAAGGTGATGCAATTATTCAAAATTTACAAAGTTTATCACAGTGTAATCTCTAGCCAAGTCTGGATCAGAGTAACTATTTTGTCCTTTATTTGTGTCTGTAATTCAAACCATGGCAGGGTAATACAGAAACTGCAGATTATATTTTTAATTTTAAAGTTGTCTGAAGTAAAATACAAAGCAAAATAACACTAAGAGAAAAGCATACCTTTGTGTTGAATATGTTTTAAATAAAAATTAAATAAAACTTGACGTTCAACTCACAAGCCAAGGCTTCACCAATTACCTCTACCTGACGGGTAACTGTTCTGCGTGGACAAAGAATATCTACAGTTTCTATCATACACTCCTTCAAAAGCTCCTCTTTAGAGAGCGGCTTGCTTTGCTTAGCAATTTTATATGCAGGCAGGTAGCTTGCCTTTTTGCTGGCCTCTTCTCTTAGATAGTAGAAGGGCAGAAAAATACATTTTGCTGAGCCTGTAAACTAGTGGCTAGTTTGGAAGCTCTATTAGACCACTTCTCACATGACAGATTGCTAGCATAGTTAGCATGTTTGGTAGAAAAATACCAACTGAGATTGTATTCTTTGAACACTGCGACACTTTCCTTACAAATTAAACATATAGCCATATGTTCCAACCTCTGTGAAAAGTATTTTGCAGTCCATTCTTTGTTAAACACTCTGCATTCACTGTTTTGCTTCTTCAATCCACTCATTTTGGCGCAGGTTCCCTCACAGTATGATGGACCCACTCTAACTGGTGAATCAAATTGGTAAAGCAGGGTTTCCCAAACTTTTTGGGTCCGTGCCTCCCTTGACCTGTCAAATTGTCCACATGCCTCCCCTGTGTCAAAAATAAGTTCTATGGCAGTGTGATATTTTACAAAAGATTATAAATTTGAAAAAGAAATGATGGGTCAAAATAAAAACAAAGTTGATCCAATTTTTATTAGTCTTAATCATTTTCAAAACCAATAGGCTTGATCAAAATATAAAAATACTTGACAACACATTTTATTAAAATTATTTGAATGTGCAAACATTATGAAGTGGAAAAATCGGTGCAAACAAGCAGACCCCACATAAGTGGGAAAATGCGAAGAAGAAGAAGATCTTTGTAAAATGCAAATAAAATGACTAAAATGTAAAAATCTGACATCAATGTTTTTTTAAAGGGGGGAGTATTTTTGTTTGTGCCGCTTAATGGGTAGGTGGGCTTGTGTAATAAATTGTTAGCATAATTCACCAAAAATACTGGGTTGTTTTTTTGAAATGGCAATGTGCACCTCCTTTTCAACATTGACTCTTGATCTGAACTTGGATTTGATAACTGCAAGTGCTGAAATCCCTGCTTCACAAAGGCAGGATATTGGAAAGGGAAGCAGAATTCACAGAGCTCTGTTGCTTATTCCTTGGTACTCCAATAGTATGAGTTTTTTTGCATTGTGCTACTCGGTATGCTACTTTGTATGATGAAAAAAGAAATTTGCTGGGGACTATAGTTTGGTTAGAAAAAGCAGCTTTCTGTTCATTCATTAAACTTGTGCGAAAAATACTCACAAGGTTTGCTTATCAAACTACTGTGAACGGTTTCCAAATTACGTTTCAATTTATTGGGGAGCATGCTCTCAGCAGCCAACACTTTAAGGCAGACAACACACTGAGGACATTCTTCAGTGTCCACAATTATGCATGTGAAACCGAAATTCAAGAAACTGTCGTCATACTTTCTGTATTTGCGTTTCCATTTCTCTTTAGAACTAGGCTCCATGCCCTTCACGGTTTTTACTCATATTTAAAAACTTCCCAACTGCGATCGTGTTACAAAAATCTCGCAAAATGACCATTTATAGAAACACGAAACACCGAATCCGCGGTCAACTGATATGCTGCTTTACAGACTACCGACTCTCTTGCCTAGTGTCATGTGACACAATCTAGCTAGGTAGTGCGTACATTACTAGGTAGCGACTCGTACATTCTGTGTGCACGAACAGCGGGTTTTACTTTTTTACTGGCTATATCTGAGACGACCCTGACGGACAATGGCATTATAAAAATAATCTGAACAAAAAGGCTTAAGGGAAGAGATGAGGAATGATTGGCAATAGAGATACAGATACAGAACAACTGTGTATTAAAAAACTCAAATTCTAATTTGAGGCAAAAGGCTTAAAGTTACATTAAATCTTTATTATGATAAGCATTTTATGCTATTCCTATCAAACATTGAACCAAAGCAGTATTGAACTATTTCTTTAAGTGCACAAACTAGAAAAGCCTGGTGTGTTCCTATTGCTTATGTTTTGGATAGTAGGCATTACTTGATCTGTGAGGATTTGTTAAGGCCATGAGTGTTGTAACCCTGTTCAAGATCTGATCCAGCTTTGCTGTGGAGCGCAAGTAGATGGGTTGCTGGCTGGGAAGGGTACAGTAGCATATCAGACTTTGCTTCCCTGGTCCAGTTGAGCTCTTTGCTAACTCCTTTGCTAACTTCTGTCTCCTTTGTGTGTTGGCATTCCTGGGTATTGAAGTTAAAGTTCACACATGCCTAACTTCTAGACTTCTTGTTCTCTCATGCGTAACTTCCAAATTGTAGTTTTTGGCTTCCCCAATTTATAAGTCTCAGACAAAGACATACGAAAGTCTTGTCTGCCAGGGTTCTGGTTACCTAACTAAAATCTGAAATTTGCATATCACTCCTTCAGGATTTTTTTATTGAGTCTATAAGAAGAGACAGATAAAATGTTCAGTATTTGGGAAAACCCGTACATACAAGTTTGATAATTAGATTACTGAACTACTCATTCTTACTGAAATAATTATGATGCCTTATATTGTATTTTAATTTAATATTTTTAGTTTACCCTTCTGTAAGTGAATGAAGTAGGTGATGCGGCAGCACATCCAGTCATTCAGTCTTTTTCCAGTAAGGAATGAAAGTTACTAATTTATTGGGTCAAAATTTAGATTTGCTATACAAGCAATGGGAGGGGATTGTACCTCTTTTAACCACTAGAGGAGTGACATTGTTTTCCAAACCTGGACACTCAATCAATGAATGAGAATAATCTGTTTTCTATATTCTAATTCCTTTCACTATTGCTTGTTGCAATCAGAATTATGTTTTGTCTGTTTTATTATAAATTGCTCTTTTTTTAAGACCAAATAAGTGATATCTACAGGCATTTGCTCAGATATCCCTTATTATTTGAGGTTTAATACAGTTGGTTATGTTTTGAGCACAATCATGTGACTTATTAATTTAATATTAACAGAATGGTAAAGTATGGTGTTCATTGTACATAGACTATACATATGGATGATTTTTAGGTATGGTTGCACAGTTCATTGAAACTGAAGCTGAACAAAAATCCTTTCTTGCATTCCTTGCTAAGCAGTGGCCCCAAATTTATGACCTTATCTCTGGTGTTGGGGAAACTCTTCTCTTGACTTAACAATCACCAGGTCTATTTTGTTAAGATTTGTGGTAGTTTTTGTGCAACTCGTATCTCTACTTGAAAGAGAGGTTCATAGTTCTTATATCCTTTGTGACTCCACAAGGAATGCACTTGCCCTATTATTCAGGCATGTTCCAAGTGGGGATGCATGCAGACTTACTGTACTTATTAGCAAAAAATTAGTATACTTGATGGATTAATATCAAAATAGTATGATTTGCAGACCCTCCATACTTCTCCAGTGACTGTCAACCACTCTGCTTGAAAGCACCCAACTGAAAGTACAGCAAATGTTAGTTTATATATTTTCTAGCTGTTCCTCTTAATATTTGTAAGATGCATATAATCTTTGTGCATTTTTAGCTTTGACTATGAGGATGCAGGATACCAACCAGCTGACCTAATAAAGATGGACATTTTGCTAAATGGGAAGCCTGTGGAGGAGCTTGCAACTATTGTGCATAAGTAAGTTACTTTGCAGTTCCTTTACTACTGTAAACATGCACTGTGGATTCTAGATTTTAATCTCTTTTCTTATTTTGTTTGTGAAATACTTCTTAATGTTTCAAGAATGTCAAATCAAATTCAGAATTAATGTTATGTTCTTTGGACATGATGAGGGGATCTGTTCACTCTAAACTGATTATGCAGCCTCAGTGAATGAACCACCATTGGTCTCACTGAAATTGTATCTAGTGTTTTTCTTATATTGAAATAATGAAAAATAATGAAACTTCTTAGAAGTGAATGGAAAGCTCACATGCATGATTTGTTCAACAGGTAGATGCTAGTAAATAGTGATAGAAATGTTTGTAGAAGTCAATGTTTTACTATTTCCAAATTGCTAATACTTGGCAAATAAATTGTTTTGTATTTTGGTTTTATTTTTTACCTTTTACTGATTTTACTTATCCCTTTTATTCCAGTTAAGAATACCTACTACTAACACTAATTCTACTAATTACAAACAACCTACTTTTCACTAATCATCACTAATTTTCACTAATCAGTCCCTTAAGCATAGTTTACAGATGATTCTGACCACTAATCCCAGAGCTCACATAACTCATATTTCAGTCCTGTAGTTTATCAGTTGATGTGTGTATACACCCATTCCCCAGTTTATGAATTTAATTTGTTCCTCAAAAACTGCATGGAATACCAAATGTTTCAGAAAGATAATTCAAGTTCCATTCCATCTATGTAATCACTAATCACTTGCTCCTAAGGTCTAGAAAATTGTCTGATATTACTCATTTTTACCTTAAGATTACTGAATTATAAAAGTAATAACACTATTGCACGTTTATGATTTTTAGTCCCTTTAACTTACAGTACAGTGGTTAACAAGTCAAAATATATAAAATTGTAAACCGCTAAACATACACAAAACAGCTAAGATGATGGTAATGCACAAGTATTTCGACCACTCAACTTTTTCAGTCCTTTCTACCCCTTCAAGGTTTATAGACAGGGGGAATGCTTTCCTTATTTTTATTGCTTTTGTAACACCTAACAAACATTAAAATATAAACTTTGTTGCAGCAAATAATTGTATAAATTGAGCATTCATATATTGAGGGATAGGTGTATATAAAGTGTGGTTCATTTATTCGAGTACTGAAATACTGAAACAGAAATTAATGTAGTGTACATCCATCCGTCTAATTTGTAGCTGCTTTTTCCAATACAGATTTGCAGGGGAGCAAATACACCTTGGATGGAATTCCAGTCCATTGTATAGCAAACACTATAGCAGACATTACAGACACACGTACACTAGGGCCAATTAGCGTATAAGACAATTATCTTACCAGTATGTCTATGGACTTTGGGGGAAAAAAATGGAGCATCTGGAGCAAAAACATATGAACACAGGGAAAACGTATAAACTCCCCACAGATGCATGCCAGGAATTGAACCAGGGCCCCAGTGCTGCAAGGCTAATCAGCACAGTGCTACCATGCCACACCATGTAGTGTACAATAAAAATTAAATTAAAACTACACTATTTCAAATAATTACTGTTAATAATGCTAAAAATATCCAGGACTCGGTACAGCATATTTTAGTTTTTTTATTTTTTCTGAAGAATATTTTCTAACACATTAAAATAATTAATTTTAAGTTTCAGTGCTTAGAAATAAAAATATCACAGAGAACTAAATTTCAATTTAGGATTTGTAATTCAGTAAAATGAGAGAATTGGTCAAGGGTCTGAATACTTTTGCAAGGCACTGTATATAATGGTTGTGCCTAGTGGACAATTTATTGTATGGATGGCCTGATTGAAGTATATTAGGTTTGTCCTGCCATAACATTTGAGTTTTCATACACCTATGCAGTATTTAATGAGTTGTCTTTGGTCTTAAAATCTCTGTGGGGTTTTAGACCATTTATGGAAGCAACTTTTTAAAATAACTATGTTTTCAGGCAAAAAGCATATACTGTGGGCAAGACAATGTGTGAACGACTGAAGAACTCCATACCTAGACAGCTTTTTGAAATCGCTATTCAGGCAGCAATTGGCAGCAAAGTTATTGCCAGAGAGACGTAAGTGCATTTCTTTTATATATATATAGCCATATACATTGTGTGCATTTTAGTGGGTCTATTTAATAACAATATCTCACACTTTACGTGAATACCCTGAATGTTTCAAGTCATAATACTGCATTGCATTATGTTATTTTTGATTAATCTTCTTCATCCTAATTTTCCTGTGCCGGGGAAGTGCACTCCAAAGGTTGTCCAATAGTGTGACTGGATGTGTGATGTATTAGAAAAATAACAATTGCATATGTAAAAGTGTTTTTATGAAATATTTTTTTATGAAAAGCCTCTTCATATAATAGAATAGTACATACTACAAAAGTTAACAGATTACTATCCAAATACTTTATTAATGACAATTTTGAGACCATTCTATTTCTATTATGTCTATTAGAATCTGCTTAATAGGGGATATAATATGGAATGGCATATCTAAAGAAATTAATATTATTAATTTCCGGATCTAAATATATTTATGTACAGTGGATATAAAAAGTCTACACACCCTTATTGAAATTGTAGGTTTTTGTGATGTAAAGCCAGAAATCAAGATAAATCATGTCAAACATTTTTCCATCTTTAATGTGACCTTGCAACCAACAAAATTCTAGAGAAAAACAAATAGATAATTATTTGGAAAAATAATTAAAATAAAAAAACCTGCAAAACCCTGGTTATATAAGTGTGCACACCCTTTTATAATGGGGGCTGTAGCTATGTTCAGGGCTAACCAATCACATTTCAATAAGGGTGTGTAGACTTTTTATATCCACTGTAGCTCAGAGTATTACCGTAGTCCACTTCCTTTGTAAACATCTGCATCAATATGATGCATTGACTTGTGATTACTTGAAAACATTTTGCCTGCCCTTTTCAGCTATAGCTGCTGAGCAGTTTGTTGGCATAGTGGCTTCAGTGCATGACTCGCATTCTGGAATTTGGGATTTGAATCCTGCTCATGGCATGAGTTCTCCTTTAACAAATACTAAAAAAGGAAATATTATGGACAAAATATTAAATTGTTTGGAATTTCTACATATCGCAACATATGAATGGACAAACGTGTATACTGTCAACAATGGAAGTAATAAACAGTTCACCTGGTTTAGTCAAGTCAATTCAAAATACCTTATTCATTCAAGTGCAGCATTTAAAGACAAGCCTTTACAACAAGCCTTAAACCGAAATCGTATATATTATAATTATAACTGAGATTAACAAAACGGTATTAAAAAGACTGCTGAAGCTGAACTATAATAACGTATCTGATATTTATTAACAATATGAATTTATTAATAACTAATAATTTCAGACTGCTTCTAGTTTTAAATTGTATTTTGTTCGGGGTGATTTGTCACCCTTTTCACAACCTTCGTTGGTTAAAAAGCCTATTTTTGAGACGGGGTGTTCCAGACCATTGTTTAATTTGTGAAGCTCCCTCTGTATTTCCTGTTTTCACGCAGATAATAAACTACAAACGCAAGTCTTTTCGAAGGTGGAAAGATGCTGTGTGCTCAATAGCTCTTTCTCCACAGTATGCATTATGTTACATTTTTAAGCATCAGTCGAAGCATTCTGAAAGTCTGTCAGAATCGTAAAAAATAACCAAATAGTGTAGGTGAGACTGCTATCTGTCCTGGTGGATTTACACTTATAAAAACATTCCAATTATAATGCGTTACGGAAGATATTATTAATAATATTAATAATAAATTAAGTTGAACGATCTGTAAGCTGAAGAATTATAGAGGAGACACGTTGAGTCTTTTCTTTTCAGTTTGGAATTAACTTTTACTTATTCCATTGCAGCCGCTTTATGTAACACAGCTCGGTACATCGTTAACAGATGGTTGTCACAAAGGCTAAGAGTGTTACAGACAGTTCTTGGGGGTGGGGATGGATTTTCAGTAGCATGCCCTCTGTTGTGTTTGTCGTTCTTTAACAAAAGGCAATCAGCAATCAAATGTCCTGTTGTTTCTAAACACTCATTTTTCCATACTGTAGTTTTGAAACTTGGAACAAAGACGTGCCACATGCATACAGTGCAATGCTGTATAGTTTTAAAGCCACTACAGTACAGCTTGTGGGAAATACATTTATTTGTACTGTATCAAAGTCTATCTCATTCACAGCGCCCAGCATTACAAACTCTGGGCATTTCATTACCTATTGCAACAGTATCGACAGCAATGAAGTTAAAAGGAACATGTCAAAATGTTTCCAAAATAACCACAAGTGAACGAGTTGAGTTGAGGGATTTGATAATAATAGACAAATTATAATCATAATCCCAAATTGTTTCATAAAATTATTATTTAATGATTTAGAAGTCGGCGATTCAAAGCTCGAAGCCCAGTGGGTGCAGCACGGTGCAGCAGCAGCAACAATAGCAACAACAATAATAAATAGTGTGTATTCTTATAATTATAACCAAGAATAACAAAACGGTATTAAAAAGACCCCGGAAAATGAAAAAGATTGAATCAGTTTAAAAGTATTAGCTGTTATTAATAAATTCATATTGTTAATAATTATCCGATACGTTATTATAGTTCAGAGTCATTTGTTTGCTTATAAAAATGCCTATTTATGAGACCACAATTTTTCAGATGTCAATAACTTTGCAAAAAATGACACTGTGCCTTCAAACCACAGGCATTTAAAAGATCGCGATTTGTGAAAATTACCACAGCTTTTATTTAAACAATATCCAGTACCTGGTTGCATTTTTAGAAACCGCTTGAATAAAGCGGATCCCAGGTGTAAGCGACTTCATAACACGAGAACGTATTTATACTACATTTTTTATGCATCAGTTGAAACCTTCTGAAGTCTCTCATAAAACATACAAGTGTAACAGAATTGTATATGTAATCTCTATGATTTAAGTGCCAAAGAGGAATGGCTTAAAAAGTCTTTAAGCTGAAGAGTGATGAAAAATACACAGCTAAAAAAGTTGGGTGCTTTTTCTCTGCTTTAAAGGTACCCTCCTCATGCAAGAGTTTTCACTTCGAACGTTTGCATACCAACTAACATGCAGACACAAACTGAATAACAATACAAAATGTATTTGCAAGAATAGCGATTACAAGCGTTTAAAAAATGTGCTTGCAAGATCTCAGTAATACACCGTTATATCAAAACTAACACTCTATGGGCACTACACTGTGACTTCACGGGGGCAACGTCACATATCTAAATTACAGCTGGATGCAATTTTACTTGCCTCATGAAACCAAAAATGCAGACATATCAACATTTAGAGCGCAGCAGTGGCAATGTGGCTAAGGCCGGAAGGGTGCCGGTTCAAATCCTGTGGCCGGCAGAGGAATCCTACTCCATTGGGCCCCTGAGCAAGGCCCTTAACCCCAACTGCTCCAGGGGTGCTGTACAATGGCTGACACTGCGCTCTGACCCCAAGCTTCTCTCCCTTTCTGTGTGTCTGTGTTGTAGGCATCCTCTCACGAGGTACCAGTAAATGTAGGGGTTTTTGCCTTTACTGGGACAATTATTAATTCTAGCAGTAAGTCACAAAATGATTGTTTTGATGGCTATTAGAATCAACCTTGCGGGATAACTCAAACAACGCACACACACAGATACTAATACACGAGAATACATTTATTAATGCATAAAATGTGCATATAAACATAACAGATCTTATAGTGAGGGTTAGCAGAATACAAAAGGTATATATTCAATCAGGAAGAGTTACAAATACCAAGAGGGACATACGTTCAGTATATCATTTATTTAGACCGTTTCATAAATGAACTTGGATTACAACTTCTACACTAGATACTCAAAAGCAAGTACATCACTCATAGGAATTAAACTGATGTCAACTCAGGTTGAGGTAACAATTGAATTCTTGAGCTGTAATGCAGAATGTTGAATACTCATCCAATCTCTGTGGATTCAGATCTCCCGCGGACACAAACAGCGGCAGGCTTGTTGCTGTGTCCAATCGGCGCTCTCTGGCTCGGTGCCAGGCAGTGTTGTTGCGGCTTGCGACGTGGTGGGAGAGATTCCTGCTGCGATGCTAACCTCGGGTGGATCCTTTGGTTACGCACTGGCAACCTCCGTTCTCGACTCTTAGAACAAAGGAAAGTCCTGCACTCGGACACACTGGCCGTTACGTGGTAGTCCGGGCTGAGTCGGAGGATGTTCAGGAGGAATCTGGGGCTGAGAATGTCCAGGAGGCACACCGGAGGGGCTCTGTGCTGCCTGTTTTACCTGGAGGAACCACGGTCGTTCATTGGTTGAAAGTTTCATGGGCATCAGAGACCCATGTGGGGTTAACCTGCCCTACCAGTTCCTGATTGGCTGATGATGAGTAACAATGCACACTGACCTTAGAGTTGTAAACAACTTGGGATGAGACTCCCTTGGAATTTCCCAGACTTGAAGGTGCCAGAGATGACCATTTATTAGGATTGCTGGAGAATCTCAGCATTGGGAGTTGTTCCTTATCAGGACACTCTATCAGCTAGAAAAACACCTTAATTGTGAACCAAATGGAATGGCCTCTCTGTATCAAGCACCACTGAGATGAACAAGAGAGGGACTGGCAAGGGAGCAGCAAACTTAATTCCTGTCCTTTAATAAGCCTTGCCGCTACATATCCCCCCTTTTTGAAGGTCATAAGGTCCTGAGACGTTGTTGTCTTCAAACCAAAACAGGGTTAAGTGATGTCCCTTGTATCATTAGAACATTAACGTTAAATGTCCACATTACTCCTCGAGAATTCATACAGGAACCAGCATTGGAAACAAACGTGATGAATAACATCTGGAGTATGTATAAACAAGGTAGGAGACATCATCTCAGTCTAGGCATCACACATCAGGAAGTTCACTGTCAATATCTGATACCTCTGTAGTAGGCATGTATTTAGGAAGAAGTCACTTCCTTTCTTTGACATGCTGCCTTTGACTCATTCATGCTACCCGGAGTACATCTTGATGTGAGAGCACAGCATCCAGAGTACCCTGCCAGTCATGATCCAGCTACCCAGCAACAGTGTTACAATAACACCGGTTCCTGTTCCCAGCCCCCCTGATGAACCACAACACTCTGTTGGGCACCTGCCAGGGTGGTTTGGAGGTTTGTTCCATTAAAAGTAAACTCACTACTTATACCTCTTCAAGGTTTACCGTTTCTTGGATTTTGCTACCAAATTCAACAGTGTGGCACCTGAAGGCATCCACAACCTCAAGTTTGGTCTTATATTGTCTGGTTCTAGACCGTGCAGTGTTAAGTCACCAAGCTGCACTGTGGCCTCCTTGGGAACTTACAGGAAAACTGTTTCATTGGGCAGCTGCATTGTGGTAGCTGTATCATGCCTGTCATAAGTCATAGTGACAGTTAAATGTGGTGTGCTGACCAGCCATTTACTTCCCACCTGCTCTTCATGGGGTTCATTAACCTCCCTCTGCTCGTTAGTAGCTTTACCCCCTTCATTGGTGGATCATTTAGACACAGCCAATGGATAGCTTTGGTAGCCATACCCATCTCAAGATTTGGAACCTAATTCAATCTTGGATCGCCTTCTGGGTGAGCTACGAGCGATGGGGTGGTTAACGTCACATGCTCCTCTACTGAGAAGAGTGGAATCAAGTGGATTGGGAATTGTGCCATGGCTAGACAGTGGCACTAAGCTCCCTTAACAGGTCTTGTGTCAACATTCTGGCCTGTTGCACACAAGCGTAAACTCACTGTATAACACCGACAACTGGTTGGGGAATAAGATTTAACCCTGTTGCATAGAAAGGTGCCTGTAGGGTTTTCCCTAGGCTTTCCAGCTTTTGCTGCTGTTGATACAGTCTGTCACTACCCTCTGGCATTTCTGACTGACACCTGCCTTCTTGGGGCAGTCAGGGTGAGAGTGTTAGTAGCAAACAAACCTACCAAAAATAGCAAATTCACAATAGTGGCAGCAGTAATCAGTCCTCCCAAAAGTCTTTTAGGGTGGCTGATCTCAGTCATCTCCTTCTGAGTGACTGTCGCCTTTCTAAGCTGGCGCAGCATGTACATGGTGTCTTTCTCAGTATGCCATGTGGCATCTTGGGCACCACCATCCTGGAAATCTGGGGAGATCTGATGCAGCTGCTGATGCTGCTCCTCCGTTTCCAGGGCATCTGCTTTTTCGATTTGTTCATGCCTGTGCTCTAGGAACCCTGCTGGGGGTGGTACAGCGGTAGAGCATGCCTGACCTTCGGCGGAGTGGTCATCTGGAGCACCTGAGTGATCTGGGATTGTTACCCCATTCTCACTGTTCAGGTCCACCCTGCACACTTCCTGATTGAGGAATCCCTCTATCGGCATGTTTACAATCGTTCGCTGGGTGTGAGTGTAGGACACCTGCTCGCTCCCCCCTTCCCTCACTAGAGGTTCAGGGATCTGCCCCAGCACTGGGATAGCTAGTTCACGGTCTTTGAACTCACTATCACCCACCAGGCCCATGTCAGTGCAGGTTGGGATTCTGACACCCTCCTTTTCCATGTTCTGCACTAACAGGCGGGTGGCTTGACCATCCAGCTCCAGTCTGGGTGAACCACTGTTGGTCAGACTCAGACTGGCAAACTGAGCTGGTGGCTGTAAGAAAACCTGCTCGGCTTTCATTCCCTGTCCCTTCCTGGGGACTGGGTGTGTTGGAAACCCTGCTGTCAAGGCAGGAACAATCAGGTAAATCTCACTCACTACCTGGTAGTTGTGAGAAATAACGTTACCTGACTGCAGGTTCCCTGGGTCACAGTAGAGGGAATCGGCATCTGGGATCAGGTGTGTCCACAGTGCAGTAGTCCCAGTGTCCAGCTGGGCTCTGTCTAACCTGTGAATGCTGCACCAGGGGCACCTAGCGGTGGCCCTGTGACAGCTGCTCAAGCAGATCCTCACTAATAGAGGATCTCTCAGGGCTAAGAGTGAGGGCTACATCACCAACCTGCTCTCCTGCCATCTGGATCCCTTCCACCACTGCGGGGTGGTGGTCCTGACCCCTCTTGGATGCCAGGGTGCACAGGGAAAGCTCCTTTTCATCACCAGGTGGGGAGATCCACTCCTCTTTGGTGATGAAAAAGGGGTGTGCTTTACCTGGTGGATCAGGCGGTTGCTTGGAGCACCGCTCCTGTGGCAGGGAGGCTATTGGGATCTTGGTCGGGACACAACTTCCCTGTATATCCGGGGAACAAGAAAATATTTTTATTTCTTGTCCAGAGGGAACAGAAGGAATCTCCGCATGGGCTTCTGTGTTTGGTGGGCACTGTGTGAGCACAGTATGCCTCTTGGCCCCACTTTCCTTTTGTATAAAAGGCTTAGGGGCCTTGACCTGATCCCACAATTTACCTTGCTGGTGACTTACCAAAGGTTCCACTCTGAGTCGCATGCTCTTTTCTTTTTCTACCCGTTTGAGCTTGCCGTATGACATCAAACACCTTTCAACCTCAGTGTCAATCAGTGTCTCACTGGGTAAGACATCTCCCATGGCAACCTTGAGGTAAAAGCTTCTTGCTTTTCTTCTTTGTTTTACCGCCTGCTTTGTGACTTCAGGGGTGGAGTCAGCACTCGCTTGGGAGTGGCTGACCTCATCCAGGCAGGAACCCTTCCGCTCAATCAGATAGACTGAGGGAGGGGGAGTGTGAGGGGGCGGGTCTCTGCCTCCTCCAGTGGAGAGGGGCATGGCCCGCTCTCCTGAGGTGGAGAGTTCTAGCTCATTCACGTTTCTGGCAGCCTTAGGGAGCGTTTGTCCCTGTCCTAATAAAGCCTGTTCAAGCCTTGCCAGGTGGGCGGCTATTGCATCCTTTTGCTCAGCCTTTTCACTAGTTTTCTCTAGCCCTTTCCCTCACCCGGTGTTCTCACGGCATTTAGGACACTGGGTGCGGACCTGTGTGCCTGCTTTGGGCCGGGGCATAGCTGGCTCAGGAGCTTGTGCTCCTTCGAGCAGGAGGGAATTAACCCTGCTGGCTCTGACGGCGAACACAGACACTTTAACAGCTTTTTGCTTGGAGCGACTTTGGACATCATACTCCCAGGCTTTCTGCGCTAATCTCCTAATATCAGTCATTTTCATGGTCTGTGCATCTGTATGCATTAAGATCATCTTTCTGACTGACGGGTGGAGATTGGCAATGAATAAACCCTTGAAATTTGCTTTCTCTTCGCAGCCCTCATCATTTTGCCCTCCATAATAAGTTCGTCTAAGTCTCTCGTAATATTCGCGAGGGGACTTGGCTCTCTCGTGCTTAACGTTAAGGGCGGCAACTATCACGGCAGTTGGGTCAGTAAACGCACTGTATTCTTGGATAAGTGCTTGACACAGCTCCTCAAAGTCATTACAGACTTCTTTCATCTGCCTATCCATCCACTCATGTACGGCTCTGCTGGTAGTTTTTCTGACCAGAAACACTTTCTCCTGTTCTGTGGCGTCTGGCAGGTACTGCAGTGTGTACCTTAGGTCATGAATATAACTCTTGACACTATTCTCTGACACTGCGGGGTCAAATCTCTCTATGTCCTTCGCTAGCTGTCTCAGAGAGTGGAGGTTTGTTTTCAAAGCTTCTCCGCTGACAGAGAGATGGCGGAGATCGTGGTCGGGGGGCATACGCCTTAATTGACTTGGCTCTCTACCCCACAATGACCCAGTTACAGATCCCGGCTTGGAGAGCTCTCGCTCAGGTGGAACCCTTAACTCCCGGCTAACCAAGCGCTCCGGACGGCTTAGCGGTGAGGAACACCTGTGTTGCGGCTGCTGTCTAAGCAAGTTTTTATCCTCACTGACATGCAACAAGTCCTTGCGCATTTTATGGTTACGTTCGTATAAACTCTCCAATTCCCTTTCTTTTTCATGCAGACTAGCTTTTAGTCTTGTCTGAGTTCTCTCAACACTGTGCCAGTAGTCAGACCTTTTAACAACCATCGTTAAACTTAAGAGTATTACTTTTAAGTACGAAATCACAGTTCTACCACAGAAAACCACAAGATCAAATATGCAATCAACCTGGTAGATCGCAAAAGATCACAAAAAAAACAATCAAGCACTGTTTGAAGAGCAAGGGGAACTTTTTTTTTCTTTTTCAGCACACTCCGTATTGTCGTGCATGGAAACCCACGGCGTTTTTATTTTGAATTATTCCGCTTGGTCGACTCATTTCATTCTAACCATCTCCACGTATGGGCCACCAATAAATGTAGGCATCCTCTCACGAGGCACCAGTAAATGTAGGGGTTTGTGCCTTTACTGGGACAATTATTAATTGTAGCAGTAAGTCACAAAATGATTCTTTTTATGGCTATTAGAATCAACACTGTGGGATAACTCAAACAACGCACACACACGGATACTAATACATGAGAATACATTTATTAATGCATAAAATGTGCATATAAACATAACAGATCTTATCGTGAGGGTTAGCAGAATACAAAAGGTATATATTCAATCACGAAGAGTTACAAATACCAAGAGGGACTTACGTTCAGTATATCGTTCATTAAGACCGTTTCGTAAATGAACTTGGATTACAACTTCTACACTAGATACTCAAAAGCACGTACATCACTCATAGGAATTAAATTGATATCAACTCAGGTTGAGGTAACAATTGAATTCTCGAGCTGTAATGCAGAATGTTGAATACTCATCCAGTCTCTGTGGATTCAGATCTCCCGTGGACACAAACAGCGGCAGGCTTGTTGCTGTGTCCAATCAGCGCTCTCTGGCCAGGCAGTGCTGTTGTGGCTTGCGACGTGGTGGGAGAGATTCCTGCTGCGATGCTAACCTCGGGTGGATCCTTTGGTTACGCGCTGGCAACCTCCGTTCTCGACTCTTAAAACAAAGGGAAGTCCTGCACTCGGACACACTGGCCGTTACGTGGTGGTCCGGGCTGAGTCAGAGGATGTTCAGGAGGACTCTGGGTCTGAGAACCCAGGAGGCGCACCGGAGGGGTGCTGTGCTGCCTGTTTTACCTGGAGGAACCACGGTCATTCATTGGTTGAAAGTTTCATGGGCATCAGAGACGCACATGGGGTTAACCTGCCCTACCAGTTCCTGATTGGCTGATGATGAGTAACAATGCACACTGACCTTAGAGTTGTAAACAACTTGGGATGAGACTCCCTTGGAATTTCCCAGACTTGAAGGCGCCAGAGATGACCATTTATTAGGATTGCTGGAGAATCTCAGCATAGGGAGTTGTTCCTTATCAGGACTCTATCAGCTAAAAAAACACCTTAATTGTGAACCAAATGGAATGGCCTCTCTGTATCAAGCACCACTGAGATGAAGTAGAGAGGGACTGCCAGGGAGCAGCAAACTTAATTCCTGTCCTTTAATAAGCCTTGCCGTATAAATATACTGTATATACAGTGAGACCGTATGGTTTCAAAGCCACTACAGCAATACAGTATGTGTGCAATATTTTTCTTAATCCAAATTTAAAGTTAAATTACTCGTTGCTGAAATTTATATGAAGACAAAATATAGATGTAAACCAGTGAAAGAGGCACATCACGTTCACAACAAGGTGTAATAATGGGCTATTTTTATATATTCAGCTATGTAAGAAACAAACCGAAAGTAATGCGCTATTTTAGCTGTTTAGTTAAATGATTCCATACTAATTTTACTATCAAGTGGTATTAAATCGTTACAACTTTTTGTTACAATAACAGCAAGTGGTGTTCTTACTAGGTCTTCTAAGAAAAGGATAAAACATTATACAGTAACTTTTTATGAAGTGCAGTATATAAACTGTAATGTGTGAACAAGCACGTTAAAACCATAATGCACCATAAGTCACCATAATGTGTACATTAGGTATGTATTACATTACAGTACTGTTATTTACCTTTGGATTTTTTCTATGTGGATGTAAACGTGTAAGAGGCACATCACATTCACAAGCTTCAGTATAACAGTTTAAAATTAATAAAAGTCTAAACAGTGTACAATTTAAATTCCATAATTGGAAAAAGATTGTTCCTCAGCATTGAGCGGGATTCGAAACCGGGTGTTTTCTGGTGACACGCCACGATCAGCATTCACAGCTCCATCTGGTGGTTTTACAAAGTAGCGCGCTCACTTCTGAAAATTACTAAAATGCTACGGTCTCGCACAGCCACTAAGACTTCGAACTACTGCAGCATCCCTCGCACATTCTGAATGGCTGGATCTGTATGTGTTGGACGCATATTTAACATACATTTTATTTTAGGTCTTTTGCATAGCATATTAATCGCTAAGATCATCCATTTTTATAATAAATTAATATTACCTCCTATTTTTCTTTTTTTAGGATTAAAGCTTATAGGAAGAACGTGCTTGCAAAATGTGTAAGTATGAAATAACTTTTGTTGTTTGAAATGTAAATACTGGTAATGTAACATTGGCCTAATTTTGCCTTTTAAAACCTTTCGTTTCTTTTAGTATGGAGGTGATATAACACGCAAAATGAAACTGCTGAAAAAGCAAGCAGAAGGCAAAAAGAAGATGAGAAAAATTGGTAATGTGGAAGTTCCAAAGGATGCATTCATTAATGTTTTGAAGAGAAATGACAAATAAATATACTGTATATTGTTTAATTTCCTAGGAAAAAATGTAATTGTATCAATGAGAAATATAGAACAATGTACATTAAATGCAAATTTGTGTCAAATTATATGTACAATTGAAGTGTTTTTAAGAACAAAAACAATCTCAATAACAGTTAATTTTATAATATTTAAGTTTCATATTTTACAGTACATGTGACAGACTGTAAATCCTGTTTCTTCAATATATATTGCAGGCATAAACTATCGAGACAAAAATTATGCCTCCTTGTCTATGACTACGAAAAACATCACATTTATCATCACAAAAAACTTTTGATTTGTCATTTTGATTTCTGTTTTTGATCTTCAAATATTATTTTTGGTTGCTGTGCAATCTCAGCTGAATGCATTTAGGAAGCTCACTTTCTGTTGTCTCTGATTTCCCTGCAGTCCAGATATAAATAACCCTTTCCCAATATTCTTTTGCTTTATGAAACATCCATCAACATGCTGCTTCTTTAAACTTAAAAATAACTTTTTTTTTCTGTGAAAACTTTATTATATATTTCTACAAAACCAGATCCAACTATCTAAAGCTAGGTCATGAAATTACAGGAATGTTTTATCCTGTGCATCTCCTATATGAAAATGAACACAAATCTGCAGACATTTCATATTAATTACAACTGTTGTGTCTTGATGAATAGGTAGCATGAAGTATTTCGACATCCATCTTGTATGGGGAATGTGTTGCTGAAAAATAAAAAGTCATCTTTTACATGAAAATACAAATACAGTAGTATAAGCATGTATAAAATATGCAACAATACAAACAATTCTGTTTCACACTGCTTGAGTAAATGATATACATAAACAATTTATTTATTTTGTAATAGACCAAGTATAACTACAAAATAGTACTTGTTAATCATAAATTAAATCATGATTATTTAATAATCATTAAATAATGAATAATCATATATTATTAGTTGCAGCTATAAATACTGTTGTACCTTCACTGCTTTTTTACAGAATATTGCCTTTGACACTATTTTATGAATGTTTAGCCCATTACTGTGGAATGAATGCCATTTCTGTGGACTGATTTATAAATGCATTTTAAAAATATCCTTACAGTGTATGAAATTAAAGAATAATAAAAGTATCATAACATAAGGCTAGAAAATTGTACAATCTAGGCTGTGGTTAAACAAAAGTGTTCAATTTGCTTGTTATTTTTTAAAAATCCAGAAAGATTATATACAAGTAAATGAAGCATAAACAGGCTGTAGGAAGACTAATTTGGAAATTCAAAACTGCTTGAGTAATCACTAAAGAACTAGTAGTTATTTAGCAGCATCAGAAATGTGAATGATCAAAAAATACATCAATAACTGACTCTGAACCTGACTTGTTTTAGGATGGGTAGTTTGAACTTACAGTCAATAATGTTTATATTAATGAGAACAGAACTATAACATTAGACCCTGTTGCATTAAAACACAAGTTCGATGTAGAAGTTAAAACCAACTGGAACATAAAGACTTATCTGAGGTATGACGTCGGTCCCGAGAGCTAGTAACAATTACCACGTAACAGTGTCCTAAGGGGAGCAGGATATAAAAACTGGCTATAATTGTACACATACATAACATTGGCTTAGAACTACAACTTTTGCCCAGCATAAAGCTTTCAAAGCCTTCTCAACACATGGCATTGGAAAGACATCCCCCATGGTGTTTGAGTTCAGCTGCTTGTTCAACTGATGCATCAACAGAGAGCATAAACCCTCTTTCTGTGCCACAACCACTGGGGAGGCATATGGACTTTTGCTTGGTCGTATGGCTCCAGTTGCTTCCATGTCCTGAAGATGCTTATGGATCTCTTGCTACTGGGCAGGGGGGATCCAGTGGCTTAGTATCAATAAGTGGGTTTTTGTGTTGAATAGTAGAAGTGCACTCACGATCCAGGTCATTTCTACAGAACACGTCTGCGTGACGACGAAGGAGCTCTTCCAACTCTCTCCTCTGCTGCTCATCTTGCATTGCTATTTAAGTCAGATCCACATCTGGCAGGGGATGGTCTGCACCTTCCCTTTTCAGTGTTAACAGCAATTTATAGGATCTGGCCTGGGGACTTTCACCTCCACTACCTGTTCTGGGATTGAAAATCCAATCATGACATGCCCTGGCCACACACTGTTCCACCAGTGGTAGGTTGAGAACATGTCTTCGTGCCCTACCCCCAGGTGACAAACTATGGTAAAGAACCGCAGGCGTACTGGAGTGTTGGAAGTCTCTAATAGGTGCTGTATATCTTTAATCCAGTCTTGCACATGAAGATGATGGTCTAGTCGTCCACTAAGAATGGGAACCATCCTGGTGGATGGTTGGTGAGCTTCCATGGGTAGCCCCACGTTTGGTGGGAAATGGCAATACAATACCCTCTGGAGGTGAGTAAAGGATGAGATCTAGTGGTTTTAGTGGCCACAGTTCCTGGGTGGTGCCTGCCTCCAGGGGTTGGTGGAGAATCTGAACTGATGGGGAAATCTGCCCTTGGCTGGATGGGGGGTGCTGGTAGTCTACTATGTTCACTTATTATAATACATAATTATATAATGTAATAATTATATATTACATATAAATATAATGATTATAATAATTATATAACAGCAACAATAATTATTATTTTTACTATTATTGAAGCAAATACTGATATAGTATAAAACTCTCTGTGGTAAGCTCAACAATATTCAAAAACATACGCTCTAAATATTAATGGTCATTGAATTCATTAAACAAACACTTATAAACCCAAAGTATATGAACCATAACATTCTCTCTAATTAGTGTCCACTATTAAAAAAATACCGTTTTGTTATCCTTCTTTAATGTTGAGATAAGCCAGTTTCCCGGTGAAGGAACCAAGTGAAAAAATGTAACTCTTAAGGGGAACCAGTGGTTATGATGGTTATGATTGCTCCCAAACATAGCACTAGGACAGCGGTGGGCAAACGTTTTTGTCCCAAGGACCGCAAGCCAAGTCTTCACCGATTACCTCGACCCGACAGGTAACTGTTCTGTTTGATAAATTTATTTTCTCAAAATTGTTCTTGCTCTCTGGACAAAGAATATCTACAGTTTCTATCATACACTCCTTCAAAGGCTCCTCTTCAGAGAGCGGCTTGCTTTGTTTAGCAATTTTATATGCAGGCAGGTAGTTTGCTTTTGTGCTGACCTTGTCTATTGGATAGAAGAAGGGCGGAAAAATACATTTTGCTGAGCCTGTAAACTAGCGGCTTGTTTGGAACCTCTGTTAGCCCACTTCTCGCATGACAGATTGCTAGCATAGTTAGCATGTTTGGTGGAAAAATGCCAACTGAGATTGTATTCTTTGAACACTGCGACACTTTCCTTACAAATTAAACATAGCTTTTGTTCCAACCTCTGTGAAAAGTATTTTGCAGTCCATTCTTTGTTGAACACTCTGCATTCACTGTCAATTTTCTGCTTCTTCAATCCACTCATTTTGGTGCAGGTTCTCTCACAGTATGATAGGACCCACTCTAACTAGTGAATCAAATTGGTAAAGCAGGGTTTCCCAAACTTTTTGGGTCCGTGCCTCCCTTGACCTGTCAAATTTTCCACATGCCTCCCCTGTGTCAAAAATAAGTTCTATGGCAGTGCGATATTTTACAAAAGATTATAAATTTGAAAAGGAAATGATGGGTCAAAGTTGATCCCATTTTTTTTTATTTGATCAAAATACAAAAAATACTCGACAACACATTTTATTAAAGTATTTGAATGTGCAAACAATTTGAAAAAAATTAAAAAATAGTCAACATCTTTGTAAAATGCAAATTAAATGACTAAAAATGTAAAAATCTAACATCAATGGGTTTTTTTTAAAAGGGGGAGAAATACAATGTACAGATGCAGCCATTCAAAACAAGCGGGCGATACCGCATTATTTTGCGCTGCGCTTTACGCAGTCTACCGCGAGTTACCGTAAATTCTCCTATAGTACCGCAAGAAAAACAAATCTAAACAAGGAGAAAGCTATGCTGAAAGTTTATTAAGATACTTAGAAGACAAAGATACTGTATCAATTAATGTTGCATTTGTCTGATTATGATTAAAATAACATATAATTAAACACGCGTTTGCGTTTTAAATCAAAACGCAATTTAAATCAATATAAATGTTTATATTGTAACGCATACTGTACAGCCTCCATTTCTTTATAAAAATTTAAAAGATCGTGTGCGCAGCCTAAGAGGGGGGGTCTACTGTCAGTGACAGCTGACAATCCTCCATACACCCATGTGAAAAATTAATAATGCCAATGTAAAAGTTGTATTTACAATTTGTTGATAATAGAAATGTTAAGTTCTCTAAAGCTTTGTGATAGTTGACCCAGGCAGCAAAAGATCAGCTGCACTGGTAAGATGTGACACCGAAGATATGATTAATAACCTTTTAAATCTGAAGGGAGATCTAAAGGGACCCCCCACACACACACACACAATAGAAGCAGGAAGAAGAAGCAGGGAACATTGTCAGAAGGGAAGAAGGTGACTATTCATTGTTATCAAAAATGACTTAAATTCGATCATGTTGTGATATTTAGAAATATAAAAGTCAATTAATTGTCCATAATATTGCTATTCTATTTTTTCAAATGTTTGTTAAAAGAAAAGTCACGGTATCAGCTGGATTTGAACACACAACCTGTAGGTTAGTAATCAGGCACATAGTCCAGTGGGCTACTGGGGAAGTCACATGAAGAGTGCGGCGAAACAGCCCTACACAGCCCTGTCGCAGTACACGAATATCATCATATCGTTATTAATTTCTTTAGATACGCGATTCCATATTATATTAGCGGAAAAGCTTAAAACTACCACTTTTTCACACGCTATTTCACATGCTAGTTAAATACTTCGATGCTTGAAATGTTTAGGGAGAAATGGAATACCGGTGTGTATTTTTCCTTTAAAGTACCGATTCCTGGAATCTGACTGGCTGACACCCTTCTGAAGTGGTTCCATAATATCTGGTATACGGAAAAGAAAGCGTTGATAAAAAAGCCTGGATTCTCATGTATTTGATACAAGTATCTTTTAATACAGTCTTTAATGTGCTCTTGAGGATCCTTGTGATATTTTGAGCTCTGGTTGAATGATAAGTGTCGCAGTTTAAATAATTTTCGTAGTTAGAAATTATGAAACGCTCTGTTAAAAGCAAGGGAGTTTTTATGTCCGTTGCAGTAAAAGAAAATGCCTGACAAAGTAGGGCTTGGACAGATTCCAAGTGCTTGTACAAATGTGCTAAATAAATTAGCAAAAAAAGTCATTCCTTTATCGTATTGGCTAGCTAATGTCCTGTCCTCGTTAGTTAGATCAACGAAATGCTGTGGTGTTTGTCAAAGAAAAAACTAAAAGTATTTTCGTTTAAAATGACGGTTAGAAAGAATGTGGACCAGCGTAATACTTTGAGTTTACAGCTTGTCCAAAGTCATTCATTATTAATACTATTAGTATTAGGCTTTAATGCATAAATATTTCTGATAAAGGTAGGTTGTGTACTTTTGTCCAACTGAGCAATCTTGCTTTCATAAAATATACCAACTTTTTAATGACTGATGATTAACATGCTGTAATACACAGTTTAAATTTAAAAGCTCAAATGCTGTACATGAGAGGTTAAGCTTTATTAGCTCCTCCTGGCGGTTTTACAAGGTGATTCCGGATACTTTCCGGCATGACGTCAAATGATACTGCATGATACTGCGTTTAGATGCGACACGCCCACCAGGGTATACCGCGAAATACCCCACCCATTTTGAATGGCTGCATCTGTATTTTTTTGTACATTCTGTATACACTATTGTTTAAAAGAATGAAGGAATTGCCATGTTGAGAAATTAGTTTATCTTGGGTGAAATGAAGCTCCATAATTATGTAACAGTGGTACAGTCTGAGGGGGCAGGGCTATACGGTACCTATTTAGGAGGGGGGAGAGATCTAACAGGGCTTAGTCTCGCTATAGCTGCAGCGGGGAGCTGATAGGACCTAAGCGTGGTAGAACTCCTGGTCTCTATTTCTTAGAGAAAGGGTTTGTTTTTTTTTTTTGTTGTGTGTGTGTACTAGTTCCATTTTATTGGTTTTTTTTTGCTATATATGTTTGTGGGAAGCACTGTCCTAAGAAACCATCACTTTTGCACCTAAGTGCAATTGCAGCTGAGCCATCATTCTGTTTTAAAAGGACTCACTTGGGCACCCCTCCTGCCCTCCCGGTGACAATCCACCACCATACTTTACCAGGGGTATCAGGTGATTTTACTTGCATGCAGTCCTCTTTTGTCACCAAACATGCCGATGGTGTGCATGGCCATAAAGTTCAATTTTGGTCTCATCTAACCACAACACAATTCCAATTGTAGTTCCTATAACACTTGGCAAAGTTCAGGTGCTTCCAAAGAGCTTGCTGACATTGAGGTGGTGTCTAACAGTTGATTTTGAAACTTGATAACCCTAAGATTCCACTAAACTGTGCAGTTTTGAAATGGTGATCCTTTGATTCTTCTTTGCCTCCTTCATTATCTTCCTAACTGTGTGTTGGGGCAATATGCACATGTATCCTCTTCTTGGCAAATTTGCAACTGTTCCAGACTTTTGAAACTTTTTGGTTATTGCCCTGACTGTGCTTAGTGGGATTTTCAACAGTTTACGTATTTTTTCATATCTGTTACCTGATCTGTGTAGGTCAACAACCATCCGTCTCTTTTTAGCTGAAAGCTCTTTGGTTTTACCCATGGTGATGGATGACAAAGAGATTTTACTTGCATGCAATCTCATATTTATACCCCAGAGAAACAGTAACGGGTGTAAGGCAGCAATAGAGTTCCTGGAGACCGAGACCACCTAAAAAGTATAGAATTTCATAACAGACACCACTTTGTTTGGTTTTATTTTAAATATTCTTTAGGGATGCCAATACTTTTGACCCCCCTATGTATTTGAGAAAAATACTATTATTTAAAAAACTTTTTTTTAATGAATAACTTTATGAGAGCAAAGGTAAGTTGTTTCCCCAAACGTTTGAGCAGAACATTTGAATCATTATGTGTACTGTTTATTTTATACAATCATTTTTGCTCAATTTCATGAAGGGTGCCAATAATTCTTGAGTTGACTGTACATAATACAATGGGCATTTTCTAAGCATTTGGAAAATTATTTAATCAGGTTACTTGAAGCAAGTCAAAAGTACCAAAGATCAAATGTGCAAAAAAAATTTACTAATAGCTTTAGCTAAACTCTTTTTCTGTTAAATCATTAAGTAATTAATAACATTTTACAGTAACCAGATATTAGGCCTTTAGTCAGGATAAATAAGACATAACAAATAGAAAAGGATTCATCATTCTGTTACTTATGGGGGGGGGGGGGGGGTTACAAAAATAGAGCATTACATACCAAGCGGGAAAATAATTAGTATAAATAATCATAAACCCTAAATTGTAAAAGATATGCCGCCAAGAATCGGTGGAATTGGTATAATTAGAGGCATGTGAGTTCTTTTTTCTCTTGTAAGCTTTGGTGAAAAGAACAATAAATAAGCAACAATGGGTTAAACAAATATTTATTAATAATAACAGTAACTCACACTAAGAACACAGCACAAAATACAACATTCAAGGATCCTATATCACTCCTACAAAGGCCAACAAAGAAAAACATGATTTCTAAACTAAACAAAATCAGGCATACAGTTAAGTCTCTCTAAAACTCTGGAGATTTTTAAAAATCTATTCCTAATCTAAAAATGCATCCACTAACCAGGAGTTTTAACTTAGGGATTCTTTATACAGGAAATCAAGAGTTTTCCTAAATAGAAAACTCTCTTAAGAACGTTCAAATACTTAACTCGAATCTAATGATTGGAACAAAGACTTATCGCCTGGCACTCTCTTCTTTCTCCTTATGCCTTTCTGTCTGTCCTGTGTCATTCCCTCTCTTTCTCTGTCTTTTTAGTCTGTGTTCCTAGACTGTTGATGGCTCTTAAATGATTTACCAATAATTTAATTAACCAATATAAAACAGACACTTGTTTTGATCAATAGCTGAGTATAGAGGCATGTGCATGTTTAGTTCTCTGGCACAGTATTGGTGGAAAAAAAGCAATAATTCAGGCAAAAAAATATTTATTAACAATTGCAATACAAACACTACACACAACATAAACAATTTTCTCATTAGTAATAAGGGTCTTAGCATTAGTAATGTGAGATTACAGGCATCAATCAGATGATAGCCTGGTTTTCAAACAAGAATGGCACTTTATTCTTTAGGTGCACCTGGGCTGACTTTTGGGATCAAACTAAGCTTGTCCTAAAAGTCTACAGTACAACAAGTGTTAGAAGTATTGTAAATGAACCTAAGCAACTAGGCACCAAAATTGAACAAACCTGGTTTAGAGACATTTTTAAGACTCCCTTGATGGTAATGATAAATACACTACAGATGCAGCCATTCAAAATGCGCGGGCAATACCGCATTATTTTGCGGTGCGCTTTACGCGGTCTACCACGAGTTACCATAAATTCTCCTATAATACCGCAATTAAAATAATAGTATCCAGAATCTCCGCAAGGTGGAGCTAATAAAGCTCAACCTCTCATGTTTGAGCCGTCGCCATCAAAGTCTTTAACGAAGATATTACTAATAGTATTAATAATGAATGACCTTGGACAAGCTGTAAACTCAAAATATTGCCCTGGTCCACATTCTTTTTTTCATTGACCGTCTTTGTAAAAATAACACCACAGCATTTCGCAATCACGCATTTGTTTCCAATCATGCAAAGTACAGTAATTTTTGAGAATTGATTCACCATGCCTTTCACATGCTCATAAAAGAGATTGATTTAGGAATATAAACATATTACCGTATGCAAACTGTACTGTATACAGTATGTATATGTATATCTAATGTCTTAACTGTGCCCGTTTAAGTATTGAATATTTATATGGAATTTTACCACTGAAGGGAAATCTTAGTAGCTGAGCATAAAAAGAATAGGAGCATACTGTAACGCGTGTGAAGGCCATAAACGATATTAATTTTGGAACATAAACATACAGTATATGGCTGGTCTCGGTACTTTAAAGAAAAGTATTCCATTTCTCCCTAAACATTTCAAGCATCGAAGTCTTTAACTAACGTGATACTGGAGTCAACAAGCATACTTTTAGAATTTGATTAAAAGGGAATATAATATGGAATCGCGTATCTAAAGAAATTAATAACGATATAATTATATTCATGTACCGCAACACAAGAATAGTACACGCTGTACATTGTCTGTTGCAACGTAAATTGCAAAAATGCACTTGGAATTTGTCCAAGCCCTACTTTGTCAGGCATTTTCTTTTACTGCAACGGACATAAAAACTCCCTTGCTTTTAACAAAGCATTTCATAATTTCTAACTACGAAAATTATTTAAACTGCGACACTTATCATTCAACCAGAGCTCGAAATATCACAAGGATCCTCTAGAGCACAGCAAAGACTGTATTAAAAGAATCGCGTATCTAAAGAAATTAATAAGATATAATTATATTCGTGTACTGCGACAGGGCTGGGTAGGGCTGTTTCACCTCTCTCTTCATGTGACTCTATTCAAAAGCCATTTAGCAAAGAGGGGATGAGAAGAGTGACAAACTAGTATACTTTAGATCTTTTTTACTGAACCGGGAAAAATCTGATCATGTTTCTCTATAACAATAATAAAAAACATTATTTTACATATCACCTTTAAAAGTGGGATCTCAAAGCAATACAGTAGATGGAAAAACAGTTAAAAGGACCAAAGTAAATACCAGACAAACGCAAATGCGTTTTTAATACATGGTTGAAAAGTGTTCCAGAGCCACTGTTGTTTCATCAGTGAAAAGTACATCATGAAATGCCTCTCCCTGTTCAATCCACTGGAAAAAAGAAAAGGAGCATAAAGTGTCTGATGGTCATAAACGATATTCATTTAGGAACAGCATCAGAGATATGTTTTTAACTGCACTGCGTCGGAGAGAATACCATAGTGTGTTTTTTTTTTACTCCCTGGCGGAAACTGGCTTCCATAAGAATCAGTATGGCTCAGAGATTAAATAAAACTTCACTCGCACCAAACAAATGTATATTTCTAAATATCACAACATGATTGAATTTATTTATTTTTTAATAACAATGAATAGTCACCTAGGCGTTACAATATAAACATTTATATTGATTTAAATCGCGTTTTGATTTAAATTGCAAAAGCGGGTTTAAATATATGTGTTTTTTGATTCACAATCAGACAAATGCAACATAAATTGATATCTTTTTCTTCTTAGTATCTTAATAAACTTTCAGCATAGCTTTCTCCCCGTTTAGATTTATTTTTCTTGGGATCTTGGGATCAAACGTGGAAAGATTAGATTGTAATCGTTTTTATTTTTTAAATACATTTTAGAAAAGTGTAATCTATACTAAAAAGCTGTACACCACCTGCTATAAAAATACATATTGTAATACTTTCGGGTTCGGATAGGACAGACACAAGAACTCAGACTTGCGTAGTTAAAGCAAGTTAAAGCCTTGATTTTATATATCACCTTTAAAAGTGGCATCTCAAAGCAAAGTAAATACCCAACACTGATTTTACCCATCTGTCATGCTAATAAAGCACCTTGAATTGAATTGAGAGAGAGAGAGAGATTTAAACTGCGACACTTATCATTCAACCAGAGCTCGAAATATCACAAGGATCTCAAGAGCACAGCAAAGACTGTATTAAAAGTATACTAGTGACAAACTAGTATACTTTAGATCTTTTTTTCTGAAATGGGGAAAAGCTGATCATGTTTCTCTATAACAATAATAAAAAACATTATTTTACATATCACCTTTATGTGATATCACCTTAAGGACAGCACATACAAGGGTTAATTGCACAATGGACCGCGCAAAGAAATTTAAAATAGTCTTCTTTAGGTGTGAGGGCAGGAGTGGATCGCAGAAGGCATAATCAGCAAATTAGGAAAACAAAGAACAGGACAGGCGAGACGTTTATCCAGAGAGCGAGTGATCAGAAAAAGGAACAGCTGTTACACCCAGGTTTTACGCTCTCTCTCTGCTGAATGAATAAAAGCATTTTATTAAAAACACGTTCGCGTTTGTCTGGGTATTTACTTTGTAATCTGTGGTTTACATCTACTGTATTGCTTTGAGATGCCACTTTTAAAGGTGATATGTAAAATAAAGTTTTTTATTATTGTTATAGAGAAACATGATCAGATCTTCCCTGGTTCAGAAAAAAGACAATTAAAATCTGTAATGTTTCCACTTGTATATCATCGGAAAATACAAGAAGTTTCTGCTTTGTGTAAGGATGGTATCAAAAAGTAATCTAAGTGGTGAGAAAGCTGTGCTCCTCAAAGCGCTTTACAGGATAAAAACAATAACAACAATAGCGTTAGGCTGGGCAAACGATTTTTTTATAGAAATACAAAATGAGATATAATGATGTGTTCTGGCTTAGACATTAACGAGTACAACCCCCCTCTCTGCAGGAGTGCTGGCTGTGATGAATTAAACCGGTTTCACAGGTATTTTCAAAGTAGAAGGGGGCGAGATTTCCAGCGAAAGACACCTCCCCCCTCCAAAACCAAGGAAGTAGAGTACTTACTAGTTAAGAAAGCTTGGCTCCTCAATGAAATCGCTTTAACATGCTAATGCGTTGGTGTAACAGTCCGGTAGAAATGTAACAGTCCGGTAGAAATTAAAATTCATTCTATACAGCAATCGCATATTTGGGTACCGTTTCATAAAACTTTCATGCTTAAAATGTTTAGGGAGAAATGGAAGACTGGTGTGTATTTTTTCTTTAAACTACCAAGACCAGCCATACACAGTACAGTTTACGTAAATACAGTAATGTTTATGTTCCTAAATTAATATCGTTTATGACCTTCAGATGCGTTATGCTCCTCTTCTTTTTATGCTCAGCTACTAAAATTTCCCTTTAGTGGTAAAATTCCATATAAATATTCAAAACTAAGCGGATTAAAATGTGCACAGTAAAGACATTAAATGATTAAATCTTTTCACTACCAACCAATGCACCACGAGTGCCCCTGTCGGTCATTTTGGCCAGCCAATCACTTACCGAGGTGCCCTGCGGTGCCCCGCGGTGCCCCGCAGTGGCTTGTGGGTAGTTTACCGTACCGCGGGTTTGTACCGCGCATTTTGAATGGCTGCATCTGTAGATTTCTTATGTCATGCATCACGTCCTTTGCAGTTACAATTTCCACACTTCCTTGATGTAAGACAATATGTTTGCTTTTAGGTTCAACAGTTTCAATTATTCATGAAGTTGTATTGGCAATCAATTAATTCATTTAAAATGCTCAAGTCACAGCCATAATTATAGGTAGCATGTTTAGCTCAATTCAGCATGATAAGGCAGGCTTTGTGTAAATAATGAATAGAGCTCTAAACATTTTTATTTTAAAATAAAAGCTATAAAGAATTTTGCCCTTCCAGCTGTGGTCGTAATTATAAACATATGAAAACTAAAAGGCAGAATACATTCCAGACAGCAGTAATGAGAAAAATGTCATTATTCACAAGGCTCTTTTACTATTGTGAAGCTACTATTATTTGGTATGTACATACAGTAAGTCTAGTTTATGGTTTTGGCCTCATCGTGCAACCACGGAAGGAGCAATAGCACAGAATGTTTTTCAAGCATCCAAAAGCACCTCTGCACTGCTACAGCAGGACCAATATTTCAGTTTTCTGCATGCTCAACTGAATTCTCAACATCATTTAGATACCAAAGACCATCAGAAATACAAAAAGGCTACTAATGTGAATGTCCCTAGTGATATTGCTCATAGGGTTAACAAATACATGGCCAATGTTAAAAGCTCAGGCCTATGATTTGTAAAGCATATATGCATTTCTCCCACTTGACTATCTCAAAGCATGGTCTCAGCAGTTACTGCATACCTTCTATTTAAAGCTCTTAATATTTGATATCAAGAAATGACAATCATTCAAAAATGTATGTCTTGTTATTCAAATACATGATAAAAGTATGACTTCTGTTATCAAACTGATGTATGCTGGTATTATAATACAAATATTAGACATTAATATTAGACCTTAAACAGTTACATCACATTTTTTTGTATGATTTAACTTAGAAAGGATTCTTACTATAAAGGGCCAGAATTACAGAGGACTGCAAAATAAAATATCTTCAGTTACTTTATTCCAGTGGCAAATAATTAATTGCAAGTGTGAAAAACAGACAGGGGTCTGCAGGGGTTTTGCAAACCTTATCCACTTTTACTAGAAAGGGTAAGAAAAGATATCAGAAATGATGTGACTTTATTAACTGTATAATTTTAAGTTTGTGAACAATTCTAAATGTAATCTGCAGTTGTAAGTTCAATAAAAAGCATACATTTAAAATAAGTGTTCAATTTTGTGCTATCATGAATGTAAACAATACTTTTCCTAAGAATGAAAAACAGAATATACAAGCTCCTTAGTTATAAATGATATGCTGAAAAACACTCCAGGGTACACACATCTTCTTTTGTAAGCAAAATAAAAATATATTCAAATATGATTTCAATGTTAAACAGTAAGACATTCTGAACACTGTAAAAAACAGTAGGGCTCCTGTTGACTTTATTTAAAGTACTAACAAGCAGGGGAGTGTATCTTAAAGACTGATGCATTAAATAATGGAACAAGACCAGCTTGAACTATTTTTTAAATACAAAACAATATCAGTGTTGCTGTTTTACCAAGGGCATTTTTCTCAATAATTCCTAGAAAGGCTCAAGTGCTGCAGAATACTCAGTTTATAGTTTATTTTGACATTTGTAGCTGAACATTTTTTCTACAATTTTAATTGTGAAGGTAATTTTATACCTACATTATAGACTACAACAGGGTATTAAACAGGAAATGCACCATATCAATTTACCAACAGGAAACAAGTCTGGCTCCAAGTCTGGGAGGTGCTGTACAAAAAAAAGATCATATGTGCAGAAGCACAAAGGTATGTAATAGTTTTGAAACAAAGTCAGAAATGTTTAATCAATTAGACTTTTCAAAAGACAGAAAAAGCTCATTCTAATATATTGTACTTGAAATAAGACAAAGATTACAAATACTGAAATATGTATGCTATTTTTTGTGAGTTTACTTTTCTGTGTTTTATGACAAGGCTAGTAAAACATGTTTTACACTCCAATGTATAGACATTGCATCTTGGTGCAGACACTCATAAATGAGTGATGCACTATGGGTTTTATAAAGCAATACGCACATCCTACTCAAAATTGGAATATCTGTACTACAAATCCCTTGACCACATTATATTGTGATTATACAGGACAGCTAGTTACTCTAGAACTTATAATTTTTTTCACCGTTCACTATTTGTTGCATAGGTCTTTTGAGGGAAAATACATATTTCCCCCCCCTTTATTTACCTAAGGAGGAACTAAAATCCTTCTTCAATTCTTGTAGTCCTTCATACTGCACAGTGGATCCACAAGCCTATTGTGTACATGCATTAACCCTTAAAAAAGAAAAATGAACAAAGAACAGATATGTAAATCACACATATATACACACTTTTTAAAATATATTTTTGGAAGAAAAAAAAACACAGTCATTACCTGGCTTTTACCTTTTTTTAAAAGTACTTAAAATAGGACTTGGTATTAGCATAACTCTGTAACATTTATTATTTACAAGTCACTTTAAATCTGCTACTGCATAACTTTAAAGTTAAAGTTAAGAAAAATAATTATGTAAAAAAGACTAATTTCACTGACTAGAAATTGGCAATTTACTCAAATGGAGTCATCATATACTTATTTCTGTCCCGCAAGTGCAACAGCAGACTATTTATTTACATTTGATGTTCTTTTGTAAAAATAAACATGAAAGTCAGTCTACAACTGCTCATCGATTTAATTATGAATTAATATCAGAAATATTAACTACCTGTTTCAGGAATATAACTCTTTTTACCTAAAACCCAAGAATAATATGTATAAATGCTGAGGCAAACTCACCTTTGAAGTACTTGACAGTCTTCACTCTCAGCTCTAAAGTGGCATCTTCATCACAGACAAAAATGGTGTGTGGGTGCTGCTGGAATGCAGAAACTGTCCACATGTGATTGACTCCTTCTTCAATTGCTTTATATAAGGCAAAAGCTTTGTGGGCCCCAGTGATTAAAATCATTACCTAAAAATATATTTCATTTGAAGTAATTTAAAATTTATAAAAAAACTTAATCAGTGAAATTAAAAATGTGAAAAATCTACATATCTTGAATTTCCAATGATACAACACTAGTTCTTGAAAAAAGGACATTCTATACATAAAACTACAAAAAAATAACAGCTAAATTCATAGTGCTCTATCAAAAGAAAATGTCCTTATTTTGTCTTGGATGGACAATAAATGGACCAAACAGTTTTCACTATTTGTAAAAGATTACAAATTAGATTATTTATATTTTAATACAATTTAAGATGAGGAAAACAGTTTGAACTTTGAAAGACAATTCTTCTCAGCCAGAGATTGCACATTGGCATATGACAAGTTATAAGGACATATTATAATCTTTTTTTTATTGAAACACATTATAATATGACTACAGGTTAAAAGAAAAGCAACTTCATTATTTTTTATGGCCCCAATCCCAAGTAACCACCCTGGGTGGCAACAACAAGAGCTTTCCCCATCACTGATATCAGCTCTCCCTGAGTTGAAGACTTTTGAAACACTTCATCTCCATTTCAGAATAAGAAGCAATCAATTTTGTGATGAAATCCTTGTAGTGGAATTTGACCAGTTGAGCAAAAATCTTACCAGAATGCAACCAATAAGTCAAATAACTGGGTGGGTGAGCAAGAAGTCCAAATGAAATGTAACCACTTGTATAATGATCTTATCTTGATCTTAATGCATGCGATATAATGATTTAGCTATACACTACATAAGGAAAACTAAGGTAAATTCTACTAGTCCCACTACAAAAGTATTGTGTAATGAATACATATGCAAGATACCCTGAACTAGCATATCCTTATGTTCATATACCAAAAGCATGGAAACTGGCTATGCAGGTGATGTATACAATAGGATGAGGAGACAGCAGAACTGTTAAGCACATTCTGCACAGAAACAAAAACAAAACAGACTAATAATTTACCTCTCTTGCATCCATAACCGTTCCAACTCCCACAGTTAATGCCATAGTAGGAACTTTGGTTAGGTCATTTCCAAAGAACCTCGCATTGGCTACTATTGTGTCCTTAGCTAGAGTCTTCACGCGGGTCCGAGATACAAGGCTGGACCCAGGTTCATTGAAAGCAATGTGTCCATCAGGTCCAATGCCTAAAACAAAATTACAAAAGGAAAACTTCAGTTCTGTTTAACCTTAACATTTTTATCTACAGTATGTAATTCAGTACTCTGTGAATTTAGTCTCATTCCACTTAGTCATGTATAAAGACTGAAGGCATAAAGATAATTCATACTGTGTTTTGTTATCTGTTCCTTTCCTCATTTTTTTTAATACCTACCATATTAATTTTTCTAGCTGTGGGGGTCAATTTTTGAACAACTTACAAATCCTGTATTTTTTTGGGGGTCACGTAGTAATATTTTAAGTGTCACTTTTCCTCAAAAGGAAGGGACTGTATACATCATTATTTTGTAACTGAGCTTCATGACATGAAAGTTGTACAAGATAGTTGGGATCTGAAATTGAAGGCTAGGAAACATTGTAATAATGAAATTAATTCTACATGATTCCAAGTTGTGACTATACAATGCCTTGCAAAAGTATTCAGACCACTGACCAATTCTCTCATTTTACTGAATTACAAATCCTACATTGAATTTGTGTAAAGTGTAAACTTAGAGCTTCTGCAACACAGGGATTGAATACTTATGCAAACAGCATATTTCAGTTTTTTTTATTTTTCTTTATATTTTCTAACATAAAACAATATCACATTAAAATAATACATTTTGAGTTTCAGTGCTTTGAAATAAAAATATCACAGAGAACAAAATTTCAATGTAGGATTTGTAATTCAGTAAAATGAGAGAATTGGTCAAGGGTCTGAATACTTTTGTAAGGCACTGTAGATATTTTACATTTTCAGTTCCAGAAGAATTTTCGTAACACTTCACCTATTACCACATAGAGGTATGCCAATACATTACCTCTACCACAATTATTAGCTTGTGTGCAATGATTACATTGTGCATACAAATGTGTACTCATTAAACTTTATTTACATCAAAGACTTACTTCTATCCTTAAACTCATGTTGTGGGTAAAATGTTTTGTACGCAATGAGATATAAAGTAGTTAGTATTGCTGCCTCACAGCATTGGGACTCTGTGTTCAATTCCGGATCCAAGTGGAGTTTGTGTATTCTCCCCATTTTTGTGTGGGTTTCCTCCGGGTGCTCCGCTTTCCTCCCACAGTCCAAAAACATAATGGTAGGTGAATTGGCTTCTGGGAATACTGGTGAACCCTGTGATTGCTTGGTGTCCTGTCCAGGGTCTACCCTGCTTACACCCATTGTTTGCCGGGAAAGGCTTCAGCTCAGTAAAATATGCATAGAACCACATTACGATTAACTATTTGTATACTGAGCATCCAAGGAAACGTTTCACTTAAAACTGCTATCTCTGAATTCATCCTATTGCTGACATATTTAGTCAAGACATCAATAAAGACCATTGAGCCTGTTCCGGAAACAGTCATACATGCCCAAGCCTTGATACTCCCTCAAACATGCTTTACTGAAGAAGTAGTATGCGTATGGTCATTGGATGTTCCTGTTTTTCTCCACACTTTAGCCTTTACATCACTTTGATAGATGTTTATTGGGTTTCATCTTTCCATAAAACATTATTCCAGAACTCCCGTAGCTCACCTCTGTATTTTTGTTTTGCAAATTCCAATCAAACCCTTCTGCTCTGGCTGCTGATGGGGGACTTACACCTTGCAGTATAGCCTCTGAATTTTTCTTGGTGAAGTATTTTACGGACTGTGGTACTCAATATTTGCACCCACATTCTAGGGATTATTTTTGACTTCACTAACAGTAATTCAGTTTCAAAAGATTTCAACCATGGCTACACCTTCAAAGCTCTTTTATGTATGTGAAATGTATGCAACGTGTAACTCCTAGCCTAAGGTTGTTTAGTAATGTAATATATTCTTGCAGTTTTCAGTTTTTAAAAATGAATTGTACCACTTAAAAAAGAGCATATTTGTTTCCTTAAAAGATAGTTTAAAGTTTCTCTGTGTCTATTATACTGAAGTAAACATCAAATCAACAGTAACAAAACCTCAAAACCTACCTCCAACAAAAAGGTCAATTCCACCTGCTTTTGCAATCTTTTCTTCAAATGCCTCACATTCAGTTTGCAAATCATGTGAATTCCCATCAAGAATATGGGCATTGGCAGGATCAATATCAATGTGTTTAAAAAAATTGTTCCACATGTAGGAATGGTAACTTTCTGGGTGGTCCCGTGGAAGACCTATGAAAACAAATTACAGTTTATTATATGTCCATAACAATTCAACTTTGAGTCAACAGTTCACTATTTCAGACCTCAACAGAAACATTAATTGGGGGGCTTCTTCGATTAATGGAGAAATGCAAATAACAAATGTTAAATAATGTAAATAATTTCAAAAATGTTTTCTTCACATTATCACTAACATGAAGAAAAAGTGACCTTGCCAACAAAATTAACCTTAGTTCAACTTTGATGCTACCATAATGTGTAAAACCTCCTTTTTCTAGCTAATCTGGAATGAAATGATCCATTTTAAGACCAATAATTTGTTTGACTCAAAAGATGCACCGAAAAAAAGACGCTTCTAAATGCCAGGTACGCACCCTGTTAAGTTTTCTAATTAACGCTGGGTTTAAAGTTGTCATATAAGGAAACCAAACCAGCTTCCTAAAACATATCCCATTGTTAAAAAAATGCACTTCCTGTAAGAGTGCTGACAAAGCACAAACTTATTTTAAAGGACAGGTGTCTACCAGTACAAACAAAAAATCAACTTACCTACATATTCATCCATATTGAAGGTTTTGACATATTTAAAAGAGAGATCTCCATTTTTGTGGTACTCAATTAATTTTTTGTAGCAACCCAAAGGTGTACTTCCTAAAAACAAAACAAATTGCCCTGTAGGTTTTTTAAACAATCAGAGAATGTTTTTAAACAAAGCATAAGTTAGACAAGTAAAACTAGTATAGTCTTATGTAATTAAGTAAATCATAACTTGCATAAATAAAGAACAGGTAGCAGATAAATTGCAGTTTGACCTGCATGCCCATTTAGGAAATAATTGTTTTTCATATTGTGGCTATAAAGGCAAAATTAAACAAAAACTTCAGTCTGTGGTTTTAATTTTAAACATAAAAATACAGAAATAACATTGCATATTTTGAAACAAGTACCGATTAATGATTTTCTATCAAAAAGAGCTTTCCAGAAATAAACCATGAAGTGATGCATTTGGAACTTGCATTGGATGGGTGGGATAATTTAGATTAGGTCGAAAGAAATAATTGAATCAATGTAGAATGTAGAATTCTTCCATGATATTGTGGTGTATCAGTTGTCATTAGCACAAGCTGGAATGCATCCATTGAAATGGACATACTATACTAAAGACATTTATCTTTTCTTACTTCTCCTTTGTGGAAACAAGAGAAGCATACAGTATGTTGCAGGCAATAGCTTACCTGTAGGTAATCCTAATGTAAAATATTTATCTGGATTAGGTTTGAATTGAATAATCCTGTTGCGTATATATTTCGCAGCCCATTCACTGGCCAAGGCATAATCTTCAAGAATTACTAGTCTCATTTTTATGTTCTTCTCAGAGAAAAAGTAATAACTGCAAAGGAGAAAAAAATGTTACTTAACTGAGCCATGCATATAAATTTTGCTGCTAAAGACAAACATTATTGGCAGTCCGATATATATAATATAGTCTGGCAGACTGATGCAACTCTTTAACCCTCATCCTTTTTAGACCCACCAACTAAAGTAATAGGAGAATATAAAGATTTTTTATTATTATTGCCTCGATCTTGGAATAAGTTTGAAACAAAGCTGAACAAGCAGCCTGAAATCGATTACAAGCCATCATGTATGTGAACAATACTAGAAGTATAAGGACTCTTCTTAAAAGTGTTTTCTTTTAACTTTGTAATAAAACAGGGAATACAAAAAAACTTTGTACCAGGTCAAACTAAATAATACCTTCATCACCAATTCTACACTGAACTGCTTGGTTGCTTCAGAAATAAAAAAACAAACAGTAGCATTTATTTAGTTTCTGGTGCCTTTAGAGTATGGATCAAACTAAGTAATGAACAGGATAACAAGCCTCATCGTACGATTATATTGATATACATCCATTTTCTAACTGCTTCTTCCAATACAGGGTTCCAGGAGAGCCAGAGCTTTTCCTGGCAAGAAATGGGTGCAAGGCAGGGTACACCCTGGACAGGACCCCAGTCCATCGCAAGGGACACACATATTAATTTTATAGGGGGCACTTTGAATCCACCGTATACCAATAAGGGTGTATAGCCCCTTATGAGAATGAGGGTTAAAATGAAGTGGTAAGTAATCTGAAAATAATGAAGTGTAATTCGGTTAATGTTTATATAGGTCATGGGTGTAACAACTACCGCTCAATTATACATTTGGAGAATGTGAACCAGGATATTGTGAGGAGGTTCTAACTTGCTATTTCAGTTTTACTTGGAAAAAGAAATCAGACTGCTTAACATGCTTTGTTGTATGGTCATTTTTCTATAACCTTCAAAGTTAACATTAAAGTGTTTTTTGTAAGTGATATCACTCAAATGACGTTTTTATCCACGTAACATACACAACTACAACACAACATTATATTAAAAGTTATTTTTAAGTTAATGAATTCTAAATGTTTGACAATTCATCCAACAGCTGTCCGAGCATCTGGATAAAAGGCCTTTGCCAGTACTGTAACAGTCTTCATCATCAACACCAACAATAAAAAGTATTTAAACAAAACAAAAATGTTATGTTTCGTATGAACATCCACCTTTTTATACTAAGTTGAAATACATTCTCCATAAATGTTTATCGTCTTTTTTAAAAATAAACACAAACTACAAAATCCCAACTAAACCCTGCGAATTCTGCATCTTTTTTTAAAATAGCTGAATTTGTCCGGTATGAAAGTTCGGCTTCAAATTTAACTCAAAGCTTGTAACATATCTTTACAATCATAGAACAAATTAAATAAAATAATGCTCAGTAAATATCGCTATACATATATATATAATTCCAAAATAATACATTCTAAAAAAATACATTTAAATTTACCCTCTTCCCTTTATAGACTGCTGCTACTTCACTGCTAGAAAGCCCAGGTTACTCATGTGATTCACCGGAGATCATGTGCCCCTGTGTACTTTCACGTGATATAACTCTGCAATGCAAGTGGTTAGCTGTTACAACGATGCACACGGTGGTGTGGCATTGTTTGGGATTTCTGATTTCGAAAACTGGGTATGAATTGATTTTGCCTTTGGTTCTTATATGAAGTCTCTGGTTGAATACAATGAAACTGCGTGTACTTCAAATGCATTTTTTAAAGTATTTAAAGTTGCTTAAAATTTTCTTTTGAAAAACATTTATATTTTGGTTTGTTGTTGATTTTTTTTAACCAAACATGTATATGAACATCATAATATCACAAAATCGCATTACCTAACACATCCCATCTCAGCCGTAGAAGACTGTAATTCTTTTGAATTTGTCATAGTCCTCTTTGCGACGCTTGAGCAATTTTGGGAAAAAAAGTGGGCGTAAATTACAGTGTACAGATATGCAAAGCTGGTAGAGACTTATGCAAGAACATTCACAGCTGTAATTTCTGTCAGAGGTACCTCTACCAGATATTGAATCAGGGTAAGTTATTTGTATATTTATAATTCAGATGATCAGTTGACAAAGTAGAAGTAGTGAATTTTATAGCATTGCTTTACAGGATAAGCCCCAGCTCCTCTGTGAGCCTGTCTTAGATAAGGTGTTAAGAAAATGGATCGATTGATGAATTTTGTTTTCATTTTGACTATAAATTATAAAGTGTTTTGTGTAGATAAATGACAAAAACTCTTAGTTAAATACATTATGATTAAATTTCTTAGCACAATAAAATGTCAATTACTGTAGGTTAAAACATTTAACCCTGACATGTGCATAACATTACTGTAAAATGCTTTTAATACATTTTCAGTCACCACAGTTGATAACTTGTTAACAAGCTAACTTAAAATAATATTTCATGAGTAATTTCAAATTTCATTATTATACTACTCTATTTTTGAACATTTCCATTTTAATGGGCTTGTCATGGAGTCCATAGGGTATCAGAATCTGACAGTATGATCTGTCATAGCCCATAATGTACAGAATATGCAAGAAGTGACATCACTCCCTTGAAACTTAGTGTAGAATTCTGCCATTAAAGAAAGCCATGTTTTATGGCACAGCAGAGTGCACTGCTGTCTAAAGAATGGTGTTGTGTCTACTCTGAGCCTGTAAATGACTGTGATCGAACCCTAGCAAACCCAATGAGCAAAACTAAACACACTACAAATGTATTAGAAAGTCATAGGGCCATAGTGGCCTGGAGCCAATCCTGGAAACCAATGGGTACAAGGCAGAACACTCTGGATGTGATGTAGTCTATAGCAAGAAACACACATGCACACTCTCACACCAGAGTGACACTATCTCTTTGGACTGTGGGAGGAAACCATAGTACCGTGCAAAAACAAACACGAACATGGAGAGAACATACAAACTCCACACAGATAGCACTCTGGGTCCAGAATTGAATCCAGGAACCCTAGTGATTCAAGACAGCAAAGCTAACCACTGTGCCACTATGCAGGAAATGGGTAAGCATTTTGACAAAAATATGTAATTTTACTTTGAGAATAAATTTCTCATCTTTTACATTATTTTCAGAAAACCAGGATTTAAGTTCAGTTTTATTTTAAAAATGTACAAGCAGGTGTGTGGCATGATCAGGGCAATTTTTGTTAAAACTAGTAGTGTCATCTAGCATTAGCCAGAATCTTTAAAACAATTTCTCTTCATTTCTAAGGAAATGTGTTGTCTGTTTGAGCATACAACACTGGAAGGGAAAACTTGTCCCATATCAATCCCATTCAATTCCAGACAAGTTCATTTTAGGTTCAAAACCATAGACAGTTTTATGACTCTCACAGGAAGTCAATAGTATCAACTTGAGAGGAGTCAGCTGTCAGTTATTATCAGTTGTTAATTGATAGCTGACTCCTCAAGCAGATACTGTACTGTTTGAGATAAGAAATCACAGTATTACACAATGTCGGTTTAGATAGTCCAAGTTTTGTGGACCAAGGCATCGTATGTTTTTAAGAGTGCAATAAAAAACTGCAAATAAGAGGACTATTCAGCACATTTTGCTCATTTGGTAGTTTAGTGGCTAAGTGAATCTAAAATTTCATTCAGCTGTTTATTAATTTCTAATTGTTACCACTACTACTGAGTGTGAAATGGCACCCTGAGATGAACTTATCATTATCCCCATTATCCCTTAAGATTTTGTGTACTTGTATCAGATTCTCTCTCTCTTCTCCTTTGTAACATTTAATGTACAGTAGGTTCTTCATCTGTATACTACTTCCCAGAGACAAGAAATCATTATTGACAGTATTTTATTCAGTATTTATTCACAGTATCCTAGATGTGGTTGTAGGTAGTGGGGGTTTTAATTTGCTGTAATACTCAGAACTTGTAACAGTAAATGGTGAGAGTACTTGATGACTTTTAAGAACCAATCAAATATAATCATATCACACAGATTCTAAATATAGAGCATACATATTATCGACATAAAACCAAAAACATGCAATAACAAACAACAAACTTATACAGTATTTGTGATACGAAAGCTGATTATTCACTCAGGGATTACAAAGATCAAAATTAATACCTTCAGAGTTAACATACATAGACTATAACGTGTTGTTGTCTACCTAATAGCTTCTATCAGTGTCATATAATTAAATCACATTAATTATATTAATTAATGTGATTTAATATGATTAATTAAGACACAAGTAAATATTCATTTACTATCATGAACTAAATGTGGTAATTATAATGTGAATAAATTAGAATATACTGTATATCATTAATATTGATCAGGAATAGCAACATGCCTAAAATGTATTCTTGCAGCACACCACTTCTCAGTGGTGAGATTATGGTTTTTGATTTGAGAATCAACCTCATGTGGGATCTTTGCATATATTGTACTTTCTGGAAATTTATTTCTACATTTAGTGTTATCTAATGTCTTTGCTTGTTTGAATTATTCCTATAATTTGGCACTTACCATAATTTCCATAATTTTACCAGTAACGAGACACTTAACAAGTAACAAAATACAAACTGGTTTGTTTGTAGTTTACTGGTTCACGTCTATCCCTCTTCTTGTGGATTAGTGTTACATTTGTGATTTTCTGAATCTTTCTACAGATTTGTGAATCTGTAGGTACTGCTCCCACTCTAAGTAGGAAACTACCATCAGATTTTGATTGTTTATTTATTTTTTAATGTCCTAATCCCTCTAGGACTTTAGTAAAAGTTAGGCTGAAATTACCCAGTATTGCTAGAGCTTGATCTATGACATGGGGCATGTTATTAACCTCTTCTATGGTAAATTTCATGGAGTAACAAAAGTTACTTGACTTATGGATATAATAATGTTTTTATTAGATAATGTGTGTTTTTTTTCTGTTTTGTGTGCACATCCACTCCCTAAAAAGGCTTCCTGCCACCCAAACAGTACAGTAGATGACAATCATCACAGATTGACTGGCATACTGTTTTCCTAGAAACCCATCAACTACCACACGGTCAGAAACATTAGATTAACATTACATTAGAAGTGTGGAAGTGCTCATCAACTGGGAATGGGACAGGAACAGAGGGATAGAGCAGAAGGTGAGATGGTGTCAGTTTTCCCATGCTACAGTAAAGGAGGTGAGTGAGGTCATGACCCCAACCCCACCCCCAGAAAATTGTTTTATCTCAGGAAAGAAAGCACCACAAATGTTACTTTCTGCAGCACATAGCGCATTGTTAATACTGCTCCTCATACAGTAACTCAGTGTTAATAAAAACTAAGAAACTCCAACTCTGTTCATACTGAAGGTAGGGCTGTGATTTCTTGTTACTGGTTGTTACATCCCAGTGTGTGGTCTTGTGTTTTTGTTGTTATGTTCCACACTTCTGACTTTGATTGTTCTCCCTCCCCCATTAGTCCATCATTACATCATTGTTTCCATATTACATCATCTTCAATCAGCTTCCCAACCAATCAGAACTCATCTTATTCACTATATAACATGGAGGATTTCAGATGGAAGGAGAATTTTTTTTACTTCGCTTTTTGGTTTTTGGTTCAGCTTCGTTTCGCTGTGTGTGTGTGTTCGTATAGCTTCGGCTTTTGTTGGTTTCTGTTAGTCTCCTTATACTTTTGTTTGTGTGTTTATCCTTGTTTTGCTATTACCTTGCCCTAACGTGTTATATGTTCAACCTTAGTGTTCTTTTGTACCCTGCTCCTGTTGACTGCTCTCGTTTTCCCTTATTTGTATTTCTAGTTCACTTGTGTATTTGTGTGAACTTTTGTGTATAGAGTTAGTTTAGGTTGTTGGGTACATTCTACACGCTTAGTTGATTTTGTATTAGTAACACTAGTTAGTACGGGTGAGCGCCGTTTGTCTTGTATGGCTTTGGGTAGTCAGTGAAGCTTAGCTAGGGTGTTTGAAGACGCCTGTTACGACCCCAGGTGTCTAGGGGTAAAGGGGTGTAACATTTAGGATAATTTTTGGAAGCAGGTGGGTTCTGGTTAGAAACTAGGAAGTGTGATAACAAGGGTCGGTGCAAAAGTGATGATTTTAAGTTGAACAAGTGACTGGTTTGTAATTGGACATAATGACACACAGGGTAAGGGAACTAGAGTGGTGCCAAAGAAAAGAAAATAACAAACAAAATGGAGCTGGCTAAGAAAGTGAGGGAAAGCTAACCTGAATACTAAAGAAAACCCAAAACACATGGTCTTCTGCGTCTTCAACACCCTAGCTAACCTCCACTGACTACCCAAAACCATACAAGACAAATGGCACTCACCCGTACTAAACTAGTGTGACTAATACAAGAATCAACTACATGTGTGCAAAGTGTACCCAACAACCTAAACTAACTCTATACACAAAAGTTCACACAAATACACAAGTGAACTTCAAATACAAAACTAGAGTAGACAAGTAACAGGGTACAAAAGAACACAGAGGTTGATACAATAACAAGTTTGGGCAAGGTAATGGGAAAATAAGGATAACACAAACAAAAGTACAAAGAAATGAACAGAAAACAACAAAACAACAAAGCCAAAACTATACGAAAACACACAGAGCAAACGAGCAAATGAGCAAACAAACGAAGCAAAGGCAGACAAAAGGCCCCTTCCCTCTGAAAACCTCCATGTTATATACTGAATAAGATGAACTCTGATTGGCTGAGAAGCTGATTGATGATGACATCATACTGAAACAGTGGTGTAATGATGGACCAATGGGGGAGGGAGAACAATCAAAGGTCAGCAGTGTGGAACATAACATCAAAAACACACATAGACCACAGACTGGGATGTAACAATGCCGAAGACCGTGTGTTTTGGGTTTTCTTTTGTAGTTAGGTCAGCTTCCCTCACTTTCTTAGCCAGTTCCATTTTGTTTGTTGTTTTCTTTTCTTTGGCACCACTCTACTTCCTTTTCACTGTGTGTTATTGTGTTCTATTACGTACCATTCACTTATTCACCTTAAAATAATCACTTTTGCACTAACCCTTGTTATCACACTTCCTAGTCCCTCACCAGAACCTACCTGCATCAAAAAAATTATCCTAAATATTACACCCCTTTACCCCTAGACACTTGGGGTCGTAACACTGGTGCAGCTATTTTACTGTGTTGGTCATAAATTTAGAAGGATATATTCAACTTCTTTGAAATAATAATTTAATTTCCTTGAAACTAAATATCCTTGCTGCCTCACATGCCGAAAGTGTATTTTCGCTAGATGCACATTCTTGAAAAACAGCAAACAAAAGGGTGGGATGTGTCTGGTGAGAGGAGTACAGTTTAAAATTGTTGGTCATTGTTTGATCTGTTCAGTTTTGCTAGTGTTTTAATTTGGTAATTTTAGCTAGGAAAAATTTGCTGTTGTTACTGGAACTCTATGTGGTTGAGTTTGAGGAGGCTGTGGAGGAGTTTTTCCCCAGGTTTTTCTTGATATCATCTTCTTTCCCTGGGTCTTTTTGCTTCCTCCAGAGTAACAGTAAGCAAGTAGACACTTGAACCCGATGGGCACCAATTTACAGTGCCTTGCAAAAGCAAGGGATCATGGGAGATAAGTAGATGTAACTGGCACTTTTTCAATGTATGCAGACTACCAGGTGTCATGGGAACTGGTTAGACTCGTTTTGGCTTACTGAATCTATAAAGCTTTTTAATGCAGAAAACTGCTCATTATAACTTTTTAAAATACGTACCTCAAAAGATGTGTTATCAACAATTTAAATACTATTGTAATTATAGTTCTGACTTGTATTAGCTGCAGTGCTTCATTCAAATCAAAACATTTTAATCTGGCCTCTGTTTTACACTCATACCCCGGTATAAAAACATTCAGTATACAGTACACATTTTCGCTAATCCGAACATGAAGAATTTGTACCTTGTAATTCATTATAAGAACAAAATTTCGCTAATCGGCTAACTCTCAAATCGGCTAATTCAGCACCACCAAACAGCTGTGTGTTTCTGCGCATGCGACGGGCATTGTGGTTAAGGATGCTGTGAGGCAGCAGTGCTTTGTTTACGATCACAGCGAAAACTTGTGAAAAAGTGTTTTTTTCTGTTTGTTTTATAGTTGTTGGTCATTATGGGGTCTTAAGAAAGAGAAAAAGATTCTTTGGCGTAAAAGTCAACAACAGTATGCACATTGTTCTAGCCGATCGCTTGGATAGCGATCTATTATGAAAGAATGAAAAATGTAAATACCCTGTATGATATCATTCATTATTTTACAGCTATGGTTAGTTTATTTGAGTAGAACTGCGTTGTTCACTAAGCTTGCTATAATGGTCTGTATGGTATTATAGCGCCATGCGCATGCAAGGCGGGCTGGGAACAGTGCCGGAGGGCAGGACTACTGGACTGTATATAGTGGGACAGATGCTGGGAGACAGCCTCTTCCCTTCTGTGTCTGTGTTAGTGTAGCTGCAACGCTGTAATCCCTGTCCCTGTGTGTATACCTTTCCCCTGTTCTGGTTACTAAATGTGTTGGTTAACCCCTTTTCCTGAGTCCTACACCAGCTCCATCCCATACCGAACTCCATGGTTGTTACAGTATCATATTTTTATGGTGGTTTTTGAATGAACTTGTCTTCGGTTTGGAACGGGGTGGAATTTTCCCTATAAGAAATAATGGAATTTTTATTTTCAATTTATGATCTCCTACCTTCTGAACAGATTTTCAGGAAGGAATTCGGTTCAGATACCTGCGTTTGAGTTTATTTAGATTCTCACTGAAAGCGTTTATTTGCTTTTACAACAAATACAGTATGACACTGCATGGTTTTAAAGCCATAACATTTTATATATATATAATATTTTTATAATCAAAATATATAAAATTATCTGTTTCCTAATTTTTACTTAAATTAGCATTAAGAATAAATATCAATAAATATTTTAATGCATATGTAAACCCAAAAAACCCACACCACATTTACAACATGCAATACAATAAATAAATAAATTGTTTTCATATGTTTGTCTAACTGAGTAATTTCACTTTATAATCAGCCCCAGGATGTCACGTTTGCTACAGCAGCTTTTCACTATGCAGATTTATATATGTTATTGCTACTTCTATTTTTAATGTTTAACGTGCATGTTTTCAGAATAACCACAGGTAAACAGCTTAGCTGACTGGTGCATTAGGGACAGGAAGAAGTGAGGTAGGAGCTTAATGAAGACCTTGGCTTTTATTTAGTTTATTATTTAGGTTGTGGTGTTTTTCTCTCAGTTTTTGTAAACAAAGTGCACTGTCTGAACCATAGAGCTTTGTGTTGTTTTTTTGTCAAACCAGCCAAAAGTAATACTTGAAATATTACCTGTCTAGACACAAGATAGCAGATCATTTACTTGCAGGATGCCAAAATACAAAAATATCAGGATTAAGAAGTGAGACACAAAGAGATTAAACATTGATTTTAATTTTGGTCATAACTTTTTATTCGTTAATCAGTCTTATATACCTATTCAATATTTATATGCCTAATGAATGTTAAAAGATAAGTAAATATATCACTAATATTGGTGCCAATCACTAATGAAGTTCTGAAATGGAGAGAATTGAGGGAACTCTGCAAAATCTTTGTGAAAGTAGACATTTCAGCATGGAACAATCTCCTTTTAAGAATTATACTCAACTTTATTTTAACAGTTAATCCATGAAATTGGACTCTGGTCCAAGTGAGGAGAAAATCAGTTTCTTCTTTCTGTAGCTACTACTATAGCTACTAAATATATTTAGACATGTTGATGAAAATTCAGCTGTATTAGTACCAGTGATAAAGCAAAACAATGAGACAGAATTCTGTTTATGTATGGACTCCCAATATAACCTAACATCTTGGAAAAAGTCTTGGACAGCAGTGTTGGTACATGTAGTTGTGCGGTTTATGTTGTCTGATAATTGATCTGTGATTGATTGTACTGTCATCAGGTGGTGTGGCTTCCCACACATTCTGCAGGTTTTTCACTGGTAAGCTTTTGGATGATTGGCTTTGACCTGCAGCTAAGATCATACCACCAAGATCATACCAAGATGATATTTCTTTGTAGACACAGAGGGTCCCATCATGGGCATTCATCATTAAGACTATTGTCCTGGTTTGACAGTCCCAGGATGTGCTGCTTATCAAGAAAGCCCATCTTACCTGCATTCCTGAATCAACAGGGCTATTCATTAGCCAGAGCGACAACCCTTATTAAAATTTAACACTTAATTCTGTCGTTTATTAATAAACATAGCTGCTACAAAGTTTTCTTTGTAGAAAGCAGGGCTTGAGAACTTGATCTTCTATGTTTCTGTTCATAGCAGTAACCTCTGTGTGTGGTTTATGTGCAATTTATTATGCTGTTAGTTCTGTTTAAACTTGCTTCTTGGTCATTTCTGTATTAAGCTGTACTAAAGAAAAAGAAACATATATGCCATGTAATGTTGGGGATTCCCTGACCCTAAAGGCTGAAATTATCATTAATATTTATAATTTGCAGGCATAGTAAGTTGGTGTCAGGACCTGATTTTTGTATTGATTTGATTACCTCCTCATTGTACAATATAAACTTCCAAATTTAACAATCAAATCAATCTTTAAAATCAAGTTTTAAGATATTCAAAATACATTTTTTTTATTGTTTCAAATGCAATCAATGTTGTTGATAGACATGTTTTATCCTGCTCTGCAATCAGCCTCTTTCAATATGAGACCTAATGACATTTGATATGGTTATTGACATATTTCCAGTACAGATTTAGAATGTTATTAATAGTACATCCTCTCACTGCCTAAACAGACTCTCGTAGTTGAAGACATTTCTACTTGCAGTGAGCAAAGTAGAATATTGATCCCCCAACATTCCTATAAAGGTATGAAACATTTTGATAATCTACTTACTTTGTTGAACAGCTTAGAATAATCTTTTCTCTTTATGGAAAATATATAAATTCAATAAAACAAATATATTTATTTGCTTATCTATTTAAATTTTAAATGTATGAGGTTTAAGGTTTAAAAAATAACTAAGATAGTTTGAAATTTCTAAGGTATAATGGAAGTATAGAAAGCTCATTAGGACCTAGCCAGTGGGATACATAAGATGTAAGATTGTTATGCACAAAGCAGTAATGCTTTCATTTTTGATAACCAATTTCCTTTGCAATAGACCATTAATGGCCATTATATGAAGATAAAAAAAAGCGTACAAACTTTTAATAATGCAAACAGTGATGAGTAATTTTATTTATTTTTGTGATGTTTTAATAGGCAAGAGCCAGATGAGAAAATGTAAAGCCTTTACATAAACATATTGTACTGGTGTCTTTCATTTCTGAGAACTTACAGGGATTTTAAGTCATCTTTAGCACATAGTGGCGTTTACTATATTTAAGCCTGCTTTCATCACATCAATGGATTTTTTGTGATTGCATATTTGGTCAAAATTTTAAAAATGTAGCAGTTTCTAATACCTATTTTAATACTTTCTAATGTGGTACTGCCTGCTACTGTGGTACTGATTGTCTGTTATTCATTCCACCAAAAAATACATCTTTGGGCACACAAATGTATAGTTTAGGAAATTTTTATATGTAGATCCTTTTACAAACTAAAAGGAAAATGTACTTGCGGTGTACTGTAAATTAAACTAAACAATATCAAAGAGCGCACTGTTTCACAGTGCTGGGGCTCTGAGTTCAATTTTGGGCATGGGGTGCTATCGGTGTGGAGTTTGTATGTTCTTCCTGTGTTCTTGTGAATTTCCTTTGGGTGCTCCTGTTTCCTCCTACAGTCGAAAAAACATATTGGTAGGTTAATTGGCTTCTGTGATTATTTTTATTGTTGTGAGTGTGTGCTTGTCTTTGTCTACCTTTAGATGAATTGGCATCCCTGCCTTGTGCCTGTTGTTTGCTGGGACAGGCTTCAGCTCCCCCAAGAATTTGAATTAGAAAAAGTGTTTAGAATGGATGGAATATCAGTTATGAGTCTTGTTATTGAGAATTGTTGTTGGCCTACTAAACAAAGCAATTTCTCTGAAATGTTAAAATGTTATTTACCCATCCATAATAACATGTTCATGTTGTATCTAATGTTTTAACAGGAACATTCTCTAGTGATACTCTGATACATTTTTCCAAAAAGGAAGTTTACTTTTTCTGTCTCTAAAATGCTCCTTGAATACATTTTGCTAGGCTTTTCTAAAGTTTTGTATTAGGAATTGTCACTCTTCTTACTAAATGTAGCAGCAATACGTTTACTTTTTTTAAATTTTTCCATATGTGCTTTATTATGATACTAAGGTTATTTGTGTCATGAGATACAGAATACAGGGTCTCTACAAAGTAATGCTTTTTGAAATGAAGTTAATTGAAAGGGAGCTCAATGTTGAATTTACAGTATATGTCATCCTTAATACCATTTTTTTCCAGAATGGAAGACCTTCAACAGTTTGATCAAGACTTTTACCACTCAGGTTTTAATATTGATGGACAAGATAACTATACCTATGATGCTTCAGGCCAGCATTATCAAAATGAGTAAGAACCAAGTTTACTTTAGTGCCCTTTTGTAAACAACAAGTATTTTATATATTTTACATTTTTTTCTCTAAATTGTTTTAGCTTGGTGTTCTAATTTGACAAAATACACATTTTAAAATTATTTTTTATTGATAGCTTAATTAGTTTAAGTTCAGTTTAGTTAGTTTAATTCAGTGTCTGCTAGTTTGTGTGTATGTTTGGCTCACGTAAGAGGCATAGATTGGAATGTACAGTATATATTCTGTACAATGTATTTTCTATGGCTAACTGTAAAATATAGTACATTGGACTGAATACATTCTTCAAATTTTATGCACTTCAAATTTATTTTAGTTTGATTAATTTCTTTATGTGAATCTACAATGCACACCTGAAGAAGGCTCCACTGCTAAAACACACAAAGCTCCCCACTCTAATTCTTTAAACTTACAACAGATCTTTAAATAAATTGATTGAGTTAATGTATTACAAGTAATGCAGATTGCTTGCCTCATGTCAAGCAATCTGCTTGACATTATATTCCAATCATGTCATACTGGAATATAAGCAATAAAGCACTCATAATTTCAGATTTTTTTCTAATGTATTATACAGTGGGTGTGGGACACCTTTACCAGGAGAGTATATGCACTCTGAAATGCCTTATACTGGACAGATTTTACAAGCCACAAAGCATGTGGGATCAACCTGTACTGGAACAGACACTTTTGACAATGAACCTCCATTACTTGAAGGTAAAAATATTTTAAGGTGTTTTTTAATTTATTTTCTTTTATTTTTTTCCAATAAATATCTACAGGAAAAGTTTCAAAATGTTATGCCCCAGGGCAGAATTTACTTACATTGCTTAAAGTTAGATTTCAAAAGGCTGTTGAGGAAGTTCCCAGTAAAATTTAAATTCTTAAATCATAGACATTGAACTCTCAAGGAAATAAGTGTGTATATGGACAGAAAATGTGTTAATAACTAGAAAACAACAAGTAGAGATAAGGAGGTGAATACTCTAAACAGGGTGAGTACTCACCCAATTAGAGTATTCCTCTCAGTAGGGTATTCTTACTGTACTGTATATCAATGGTTTATTCACATTTTCTAGATTTCTAGATCCTGGTTTATTCAATTTTTCTGAGGATACCAAAGTAGGAGAATGAGTGAACACAGTTGTAGGGACAAGGCCTATTATTTCACTTAAAGTTTTCTGATAATCTTTGTGTGCCTTGACCAACCAGTCCGTTGCCTCTCTGTGCAGGTTCACAGGAATGTGTCTAAAGAGGCTTCTCCGATAAGGGATATTGTAAAGCTGTATAAAGTCTAACAATATAATGATGTATAGCACAGATGGGTTCCAGCAAGTATCCAGTCTGTTTTTTTTCCCAGAACCACAGGCTAAACGTCACTATCCGTCACCCAAAGGAAGATCCACTGTAGCAGTAGATACAAATGAATAAAAGGCACAAATAGTGTCTTGTTGGAGAATTTAACTATTCTTCAATGATTGAAGCCTGGTTAGAATTAATTTGATGGATTTGTTGAATTGGGTAATTGGTCCTATCATGTGTAACACTTGTGCAAGCCTAGGGGAGGAGCTTAGGGTTTTTAAGTTCATCTTAGGGGGAAGGGAGAAAGTGAAGAGAGGAAGGAAGAAATCAGAAGGAGAGGTCAACTAGCCAGAGAAACCTGGAAGACTGCCTGAGCCACAGCTACATCTGCCCACAGACAAAAAACAGTATTCCAGTTTGTGTCATAGCAGGAAAACTTTGCCTGCCCTCCATAATTACACTTTTAAAATTAGAAGACCTTCTTCAGTCCTTTGCGAAGATAGTGTCTTTTTACATGACCACGGCAAAAGAAGTACGGACATTTCACAAATTAGGAGGGAATCTTTGAGGCTTGTAAGGGGACTGAGGTACCGCCATTAATGACCCAAGATTCACGGCCCCTTCCAGGATAGTCTAAGTATAACTGTGTTTAGTTTTCTGCAAAGCATGAGCTGTTCTAATTGTTTTGGAAAAGACTCCTACTGCCTTACTTGTTTCATGGTTGTTTTGAATATTGGATAATACTGTGTTTCTTTGCAATGAAATCTGTTTTGCCTTCTGAATTAATCCTGCCAAAATTTATAAACTTAGAGATACTTTTCTTTAACCAGCTTACCCCCGAAATCCTTATTAGCTGTAAGCCGATTTGGGCAGTAGTTATCGAGTCGGATTGCTACACCACCAACTGGGGATCTGTAGGGTGGGTACCAGAACCAAACCTGACAGCATCTCAGTCAATCAACTTGTGATGTCGTCCCATATAAACTGGAACACAAGTCCTTTTTCTCCAGTTAACCACTGACTTTTCCTACCATGTGACTGCAAGCAGTCTAAGTCAGGACCTAAACATTTCACCAAGACGCCAGACCAAGACAGTGAGTCTTAGGTGAGTAAAGTGCGCAATACTGTTCAAGATATTCTTCCTGAAACAGTAGAAATCTGTAAACCCGCTATTACTTTTGCCTCAACAAATTAGACAATTGGACTCTCTTTTTGTAGCCGTCCGGAATATTATGAACAAAGCTATAGCATATATGATTGAACTGGGTTCCCATTTTGTCTATATTGTGAACTCCAAAAAGACAAACTGTACAGTGACTTTTTTAAGATCAAAGTCAGCAGGGCACAATTTTGGCAGAGCTTTCTGAGGCCAGCACAAGCTCCTGGGCAATTCCAGAAAAACTGTTTCTCTCTCTTCTCCCAGCACAGAGAAGATGCCATGGACAACACAGCCAGCTTTTTATTAGTGCAAAGTTTAAACTCATCATGGATGTCTGGACAATGGATCTTTGAGTATTAAATTTAGTTTTTCACTTTATTGATGAAAGAACTATTATTACAAACGTGTTTGATGTTTAGCTCATTATAGTAAATGCATATTTACTTGTGTCTGAGAATATAAATATGATTTAGTTATATGAGACTGATAGAACCTATGAGGTGGACTGAGGTAGACTGTATGAGGTAGACAGTTTATGTGTAATTTCCTCTAAGTTATTAACTCTGAAGTTTGTAATCCCTGAGTGAACTATCACATTCCATGTTCACAGCAGATTGTTTCACAGATATATTCTATTGTGTTTGTTGTTATGCATGTTTTGGTCATATCAATAAATTGTATATTGTCTATTTAGAATTTGTGTGTGAGACTGTAAATTATTATGTTTGATTGGTTTCTAAAAGTTGTCAACTACTCTCAGAATTTACTGTTACAGTTTCTGATTTTTACAGCAATTACACCAATGTCCTACACTGTAATAACAGCACAAATTAAATTCAAATAGATTTAAATAGAATTCAGGACTAGGCAATCCCTGTACAGATTTCATTTGATGTAAGTGTAGAAAATTATGTGCAGGTAGCAAAAACATAATTATAAATACAAAATAATGTACTTAAGTGGACTTAAGTGGTTATGTTAATATATAAATTACACTTTCCAAAAAAATGGGAAAGTAATAAAAAAGCAAACAAAATATTAAGATATGTAGTTAAATGCATATAATTTAAATTGAGTTATTATATGATAAAATTTTACAATGTGCTCTTAAGAGCCCATTTTGAATATTTTGTACACTTTTGGTCACCATATAACAAGGTTGCCTCTTACAGAATTCAATTCTTACAATTACAGTATTCCTATGAAGAGTAATCATATGCATTCCAGGGCTTAAAGAAATTACTTACACTGAAAAGCAAAAATGTAAAGTTTTGAACAGAGTTTACTTGGAAATCTGATCTGAGTATTTAAAATCCTCACAGGATTCTTCATAATCAGCAGTAAAAACAGTCAACCGACTAAAATGATACAACATGGAAGGACATTTAAAACCAAAACATGAGACACTTTTTTCACCCTCTGGGAGAGAGGGAGACATAGAGACAGACAGTACTGGTGAATTTATGGTTTGGTGCTGACATTGGTTGAGAAAGGGAAAAAAACACAGAGGCAATACTGATGAGGCAGTACAGACTTTGCTTATGCGAAGAGTTGTGGAAGTAGGAAATGAGATACCCAACTGTGTTGTTGAAGCTAATAATCATTGTTAAGGTAGCATTTTAGAAAACATTCTGTCATTGATTCTTTTCCAAAGTATTTGAATCTGTTTTGTATGGAATCTGTACTGCTTATTCCAAGGTTCCAATATAAACAGAAACCACAAGATTTTCACTTGTACTTCCTAGCAGCCACAACAGGATGATGTCAATCAACGTTCTGGCCTATATAATTACACATTCCATCAGTTACACATTTTTTTTCACAGGGTCAAGATCTTGGGGTTGGTGTGGGAAAAGAAGGTGGTAGTCTCTGTCATGTTTCTCAAGCCAGTCAATCTTGCCTATTGCTATCTGTTGCTGAAATATCTAATAGTGTGACTAGTAATGATAAAATCTAATTAAATCTGTTTAAATTGAATGTTCACCTGATGCCAAAATCAATGTTAAATTTGTGAAGTCTTACAATTGCTGAAGCATTTCCTAAGGCATTTTGATATTTTTTTCCTGAGACATTTCTTTAGAATTAAATTAAGATTTAAAATATATTTCTTTTGATTCATATTTCTACATTTATTTTTCTCTAAATGTGTTTTTTTGCAGAGCTAGGTATTAACTTTGAAAATATTTGGCAAAAGACATTAACGGTTCTAAATCCGTTTAAGCCGGCAGATGGCAGGATCATGAATGAGACTGACCTCACTGGGCCAGTGGTATTTTGTGTAGCACTTGGAGCAACTCTGCTACTGGTAAGTTTATATTTGTCTTCTGACAGTGGCTTTGTTTCGAATTACTGAATTTCGGATACTACATCATATGACTATTCTGTCATTGATTTGAAAATGACACAATGGAATTGCATGATCCAAAGGGAAAGTGTCTGCCAAACACACACAGTAGTATGTGTACAACTGTTGGTATTAAGACATTCCTTACAATTAAAATGCCTGAAGTGTCACTGCAATCCATGTTTTGTGAATGCCAATGTCTAGAGAAACCATTCAATACATTTACAGGATGGTGTGCCTCATCTGTAAAACTGCTGCTAAGATCACAATATGCCAGAACATGGACAGAAGTTCAAACTATTTTGCATTGGTTTCATCCTTGCTTGTAAGAATATAGGTAGAATAATGGTAGAAAATAAAAGAACAGCAACAGTAGCAATACAGACCTCTAATAAATTCTTGGCAAAACTGTACTGTACAGATGGAACAATTTAACTATGAGAGGTGCAAGACATTCTTTTGTAGTAGTGTAGACATTTTTTCTTGTTTTTCTTCCATGTCTACTAGTAGATGAAGCTGATGATGAAGCTGACATTTTGTACATGCCAATACTCTGGAGGTCTAGGTAGTGTTTGTAGCCCTTCAGAACTTGAAGTCCTACATACAGTAAATTAAATTACCATAACACCATGTGGGATGTTCACCATGTATAGTAGGTATACCTGTCTATCATTTCTACATGCAGCATTAGAACAGATAGTAAGATTCCAGTTGCTCATTTCCCCATGCTCCACTTGAGTCTCTACAAATTAAATGAATTTATGGAACTAATTTATATGCTTACAGATGTTCTACCACAGAAAACAACATATATGCTTAAGAACACTCTAAGTTCCAATTCAGTAGAACAGCAAATTTTTGCCTTGTAGCAATTTCAGGGAGGAGGCTTCTCAAATGAACCATGGAAAGTAAATAAAATCCTTGAGTAATGAAATGGATCAGATACAGATGCAGCCATTCAAAGTACGTGGCACAGACACGTACCGCAGGTAATTAGCTACAGCCTTGCGCATCGTGACACAAAATACTGCAGTACGTGATTGGTTGACCGACAGGGGCACTCGTGGTGGGTTGGTCGGTCGTAGAAAGATTTAAATGTCTTTACTGTGCCTGTTTTAATATTGAATATTTATATGGAATTTTACCACTGAAGGGAAATCTTAGTAGCTGAGCATAAAAAGAATAGGAGCATACTGTAACGCGTGTGAAGGCCATAAACGATATTAATTTTGGAACATAAACATACAGTATATGGCTGGTCTCGGTACTTTAAAGAAAAAATACACACCAGTATTCCATTTCTCCCTAAACATTTTAAGCATCGAAGTCTTTAACTAACGTGATACTGGAGTCAACAAGCATACTTTTAGAATTTGATTAAAAGGGAATATAATATGGAATCGCGTATCTAAAGAAATTAATAACGACATAATTATATTCATGTACCGCAACACAAGAATAGTACATGCTGTACATTGTCTGTTGATAATGTTTCTGTAGGGCTTTTTCAACACTCCTCATGTGACCTTGCCAGTGGCGCTGTGGGTTAGGTTCCCGATTCACACATCACACTTTTGAATCCAGCCGGTGCCATGACCATGACTTTTTTTTTTTAACAAACATTTCTTTGAAAAAATAAAACTTTTCCCTGGGTCAGAGATTAAATAAAACTTCACTCGCACCAAACAAATTTATATTTCTAAATATCACAACATGATCGAATTTAAGTCATTTTAATAACAATGAATAGTCACCTGTGCGTTACAATATAAACAGTTATATTGATTTAAATTGCGTTTTGATTTAAATCGCAAACGCATGTTTAAATATATGTGTTTTTTGATTCACATTCAGACAAATGCAACATAAATTGATATCTTTGTCTTCTAAGTATCTTAATAAACTTTCAGCATAACTTTCTCCCCGTTTAGATTTATTTTTCTTGGGATCTTGGGATCAAACGTGGAAAAATTAGATTGTAATCGTTTTTATTTTTTAAATACATTTTAGGAAAGTGTAATCTATACTAAAAAGCTGTACACCACCTGCTATAAAGATACATATTGTAATACTTTCGGGTTCGGATAGGACGGACACAAGAACTCAGACTTGCGGAGTTAAAGCAAGTTAAAGCCTTGATTTTATATATCACCTTTAAAAGTGGCATCTCAAAGCAATACAGTAGATGTAAAAACAGGTCAATGAAAAAAAGAATGTGGACCAGGGCAATACTTTGAGTTTACAGCTTGTCCAAGGTCATTCATTATTAATACTATTAGTAATATCTTCGTTAAAGACTTTGATGGCGACAGCTCAAACATGAGAGGTTGAGCTTTATTAGCTCCACCTTGCTGAAATTCAGGATACTATTATTTTACTTGAGGTACTATACGAGAATTTACGGTAACCTGCGGTAGACTGCGTAAAGCGCACCGCAATATAATGCGGTATCGCCTGCTCGTTTTGAATGGCTGCATCTGTATATTGTAGCATTCTTTTTCTTTCAAAGCAGTTTGGCCTTGTGATAATGGAAGCAGCAAAAAGCAGGTTACAATTATCACAGATACAGTACTTGTACTTACTACCTTTAATAATTATTGTGTATATGCTAGTCACAGAGTGAGATGCCCCATGAGGCACCACAAATTCAAAATGTCCATTTCCACCTCCCCTTAATTGGGGTAAAGGGGGGACAAAGGCAAAAGACTGTGAGGAGGGGAAAAAAGGTCAAGGGAGTAGTCCAGTCAGTCCAGCTCAGATGTTGTAACAGATATAGTACAGTACATAAAATAGTATTTGTAGTTAATAGGTAAACACAGGAATGTTCTCTGCTGTCTGTCTCTCCATCAACTACAGTTGAAGAACAAATTACAAATTAGGATTGAGTAGGAAATGAAAGAATTAAAATAAACCACAGTGCTAGGTATAATTTGGAGGTACATTAGTTATTTTCTTTGTTGTTTGGCACAGCTCTGACAAAAGAGTAATAAAAGCAGAGTCACAATTTTTGATAGACAAATATTTATTAATGATACAATGAAACTAGTCAACATTAAACAAAAATACCAGTTAAATGTTCACCATATATAAAACTGTACGTCTACAATGCTTGCGTCCTACAGATCCAGAAACACAGAATTCTACACCTGTAATCTGGACACTATGAAATACCTAAATAGGCCGAGAAAAATACCCTGTGTCCTAAAAATATAATACAACCCAAGCATAATCTCCCTTCCTACAACATGAATGCCTACAAGTGGACTGGTATCTACAGTACTTTCCTATTCTAAAGATGCATCACCAAATTAGGATAGAATGTTTGTGGCCTGAGGACTACACTGTATGGGACGTCAGAAATTACAAGGATAAATAGGACAGCAAACTCTCTGAAACAAAATTCACTTTATCTAAAGCTTGTGTTTAATTGCAACAGATATAGATTGGTTTTCAAATATTGTCAATTTGGGATAGGACAGGTGTATTGAAATTATCTCTGCTTTGAATTTTACATGATTATTAAGCATGAGAGTTCATAATGAGATATAGTTTCATTTCAGATATTGAACCAAAACCTGTGCTCAAACCAGGTACCATTCCTACCATTTTTACCCATAAAACACAACCGATGAAAACAGAACACAGTGAGAGGGTGATATCAGTGCTTCACAGAAAAAAAAAGAAAATCTGTCTTCAAGATTTAAGTGATCCTTTTCATAATAATTATGTTTAAGACCTAAGTTAAGATGTGCATTAAATATGGTTTTATGACTAAGAACAATATTTCTATTGGATTAAAAGTAATGTATTCAACAAGCCTGATTGTGTACAATGTAATAAAAGATTTTTAATGTCACCAGATGTTTTGTTGCCTCGTTCTGAATCTCAGACGATGATGGCATTATGACACTACGCATACCTGGAAATTGAATCTATTTTGTAATGAAAATTGGAGGTTTTACGTTACCATGTTACTTTGTACTTTCATTGAGGTTTGAAATGCACTCATCAATGCTGATTCTTTTTAACCCCAAAATGTAAAAATAGCATTGCAGTTCCCCTTTAAATCAATGCATAACTATCCATCCAGCTCCTCTACCATATGGTTAAATCGAGACTCACACTGACACAAACAAGTACACACTCACCCAGGGCCAATTTATCCAGAAGCCAATTAAACTAATTATGTTTTTGAACTGTAAGAGGAAACTGGAGCACTTGGAGGAAACCCACATGAACATGGGGAGAACATACAAACTCCACACACTGTTTGCAAAGGAGCAATGCTAACCACTGAATCAATATGCTGCCCCCTTAAAACTTTATCCATCAATCCATTTTTAACTGCTTCTTCCAATTCAGGGTTGCGGGGGAGCAGGAGCCTATCCTGGCAAGCAAAGATCACATAGTATGGTACACCCCGGATAGGACACAAGTACATCATGATACGCTGTGGCCAGTAAACAGGATGAGACTGGAAATAGAACTCTCCAAACAGAGCAGCTCAATAACTGAGACCGAAGCAGTGATGCTACAAGACTTTGTTACTTTGCCATTCAGGGTTAATGAACACAGGCAGTTGCGACAGCCTGCTGAATTTGGTGCGTGTAGTGGTGTTAAGCTTCTTGTGCAAATGTGACCAGTCTCGAAGGAGACTGAGGACTAAGACAAACACAGGCATGCACACAGTCACACCTAGGCTAATGAACCTACCAGTATTCTTATATGTATGGACTGTGAGAGGAAACCAGAATGCCCGAAGAAAACCCATGTGAACACAGGGAGAACATAGAAACTCCATACAGGTAGCACCACAGGTGTGGAATTGAACCCTGAGCCCCAGCTTTGCGAGGCTGCAATGCAAACCCTTGTGTCATCATGCCTTCCAAATCCTTATCATGTGAATTATAATTCAAAATATAAATGTAATACAGTATGTTGTAATTACAAATAATAAAATAAAAAAGGAACTGAATATACTTAAAAGGGCACATGTGGGCACAATAATGTGTAAAATAACACAAACACCTACTGTAGCTGAATGGACAGACATACAGTTCTTGAAGGAGATCTGTGAGATAGGCACACAGTTGTTAGCTAGTGGAGAATTTATGCATTTTCAGTAGTTTTCCAGAACTCTATATGAGCAAGGATTGTCCTGCAGTTTGAGAAGGTAGTTACTCAATATGGAAACTATGCATGAGTGAGTTCCACAGATAGTGAGGGAAGGCTATACATTCTATATTTACATACTTTAAATATAAAAGTGGGCACTGTATGCAATTTGCAGGTGAGAGGAATTGTATTACTAAATGAAGGTAATATATTAATTTCTTTTTTTTTCCACAGGCAGGCAAAGCTCACTTTGGGTATGTGTATGGCATTAGTGCCTTGGGATGCCTTGGAATGTACACACTTTTGAACTTGATGAGTGTGACAGAAGTCTCTTATGGCTGTGTGGCCAGTGTTCTAGGTTACTGCCTTCTCCCAATGGTCAGCCTATCCAGCTTTGCCGTGTTCTTCTCCTTACAGTGAGTATTATCTGTTTATTGCATTATGCATTATGGGTTATATTTACACAGTCATTAGAAAAGCAGTGTTTTCAATTTTTTAAATACCAATAAAAATTGGAAGCTTATAGTAATTGTATTCCACATATATCCCTCTTGTTTTCAGAAGACCAAATTTTCAATGGAAGCATTTTATATTGTTACTGTTAAGAGCTTTGTTTTTACTTTCCAAAGGTAAAAAAAAACATACAGTAATAGCGTTTTGATTTAATATGCAATTTCATTTAATAAAACTCAAGTTCCTCACATTAAGAAAAAAAATCCTGCATTAGGCTGTGATAATTTTTATGAAGATTTATGTAATTTTTACGAAAAATGTTACTAAGAAAAACTTCCTAAATATCAATTTGTTTGGCAATAAACTTCTCATAATTGTCCTGTAAATCTTTTGATAATCTTTCTTATGCTTTTTTAGTATGCCACCTGAATCCTGACAAAATAAAAATCATAAAGAGAGACGTTTACAATTAAAGGTATAAAGAACAGAGGTTAATTCCTTACTGAAAAGTGGATTAAAAATACACTGTTTCAGCCATGAAACCACCTCCCATATGGCACCAGGGCCATGTCCAAAACTGCAGAAACAATTGTGTTTTCTTTCTTATTTTTAGGAATCAGCATTTACTTGTTCCTATAAAAATATGCATGAGTAAAGACAATTTAAGCCTTCCTGTTTCAAGTATTGTACTTTGTTGCTTAGTATTGTTTATAAACTAGTGTCCTCTGCTTTAAAATCTTTCTCCCCCAATACACATTATTTACAAAAAATGCAAAAAATGCAGTTTTATCACATAGAAGTCAAGTATCTCAAAACCATAAAATGTTGCTTCTTTTTGTATTTTCTTGTACTTTTGTCAAATTATATTTATAATGTGTTTAGTAAGATTATGAGACTAAGCATGTGTATGTATTTTTTTTCCAGAGGTATTCTTGGGACTATTTTTGCCCTTGTGATAATTCTTTGGTGCAGTGTGTCAGCTTCAAAAATTTTAATTTGCACTTTGGCAATGGAAGGACAGCAACTGCTTATTGCTTATCCCTGTGCCTTACTGTATGGAGTGTTTGCACTTTTGACAGTCTTCTGAAGTTTTCCATTGTTTAAAAAGCATCAAAGCCTCAGGTAAATACCATATACATGTATATATATATAACAAATTCCTTGTTCAAGTTGTATTGAAATGTTTATTTACTCATTTAGGTAGTTTTCAAAAATGTTTGCAACTTGATTGCGTATTTTTAACATTTACACTGCACTGCAAAGGTACATATTTGATGTATGGATATAGATCAGCATCATTACTTTCCATTAAATGGTAACATTTCTGCTTCCAAAATAGACACTTAAATATTCTATCACCTAATAAAGTGATTTGTTATTGGCATAAATATTTTTTAACAATTTTGAAGAATGTTCATAATCACTGTTTTGAATGAATGTGAAGAAAGTTCTGCAAATGGAGAGCTCCTAATGGTTTTTGTTTGTTGATTTTGAAGGTGGTCACCGGATACTGTGTTTGGGAGGAAAAAGAAAGTATTATTCTAATGCTAATTGCAGTCCTGGTATCATTAGCATCAAAAATGAAAAAATAGAAGATCAGTCTACAGAAGATCAGTAGCAGAAGAGGCTGCCACGATCCTACCTAGCCTACAGTCTTTAGCCCTAGACAGCACCACCTAATATCAACCTATCACTTTTATAGTTAAATGTATTTACAGTACATTGCCAGATTACCTTAATGCATTTTTTTTATCAGAACTGTCAACTGACATTGCACCAATTTATTAAAATAACTGATAAGTTAACTGTGATATGGGAACCTTCAGCTTATAGTCTCATCTCAATGTGCATATTTGCTAAGGAAGCTTACTAACAGCCTGATTGAGTATCCACACCGGCCTTGACATTTCAACAAAAAAAAGTTTTTTATAATCCCCCCAACCATCCATCATTTTTTAAACCGCTTTATCCAATACAGGGTTGCAGGGGAGCCAGAACCTATAATGGCAAACAATGGGTGCACCCCAATTGGATACACCCTGTTTGGAGACACCAGTCCATCACAGGACACACACAGATACAAACATAGACATGCCCACACTCAGACCAGGGTACATTTCCCCAGAAGTCAATTAACCTACCAGTATGTCTTTGGAACGAGGGAGGAAACTGGAGCACCTGGATGAAATGCACGTGAAGACAGGAAGAACTTACAAACTCCACGCAAATACCAAACCAGGAATTTAACCCTGGGCCCCAGCACTGCAATGCTAACCAATGTGCTACCATGCTGCCCCTCCCCCCTCCAACCAAGCATATCTAAATCGGATTCCATCAGCTGTAGTAACAAATTGAACAAAGTTTAATGTATTTTATTTTTCCTTATATTATGCACATTATGCTTTATATGCATAGTTATAAATAGTTGCAAGTTTAGGACATTTTGGATCCATCTTAAAATGAAAACATAAGAAGTTAATATTTTTAATATATATAAATATATTATGTTTTTGTGTTAATGCAATTCAAATAAACAGTTATATTCACACAGCTGTGTATAATGTATATGTTATCATGTTTTTTATCCACCATATGTATTCCTTGTAACAGGTACCAAGTTGTCATATGCTCCTTCTGTTACTTGCAAAATGTGTCTTCTGTGTAGAGTTACATAAAAAAATAGAAGTGGGTGGTTGATTTAAGGAGAAGCTTTATTCTAAATTTCAGGTGAAGTGTTGAATGCACTATCTGTAAATACATAGATTAGAAAAGATTTGATTCTTGAGTGCTGGTGGAATGTGTGAATCACGTTTTAGGATAAAATTTATGTTTTCCTGGTATACTGTAGGATTCTTTAAATCCCTGGTATATAAGTCTTGTATCCCTGTGAAAGGATACTGAAAAAAAAAGGTCATGGTAATCATTGTCACAAGAAGATTGGAATCACGTATCTAAAGAAATTAATAACGATATAATTATATTCATGTACTACAACACAATAGTACACGCTGTACAATGTCTGTTGATACTGTTTGTGTAGGGCTGTTTCACCACTCCTCATGTGACCTTACGGGTGGTACTGCGGTCTAAGTGCCCAACTTCTGAACCACAAGTTGGGTGTTCAAATCCAGCCGGCGCCATGACTTTTCTTTTAACAAACATTTCTTTAAAAAAATAAAATAGTAATGTTATGGACAATTAATTGATTTTTTATATTTCTAAATATCACAACATGTTTGAATTTAAGTCATTTTTTAATAACAATGAATAGTTGTAAATTGTAAATACGACGTTTACATTGGCGTTATTAATTTTTCTCTTGAGTGTATGGAGGATTGTCAGTTGTCACTGAGAGCAGACCCCCCCCTCTTAGGCTGCGCAAATGATCTTTTAGATTTTTATAGAGAAATGGAGGCTGTACAGTATGCGTTACAATATAAACATTTATATTGATTTAAATCGCATTTTGATTTAAATCGCAAAAGCGTGTTTAATCAAATGTATTTTTTGATTCACAATCAGACAAATGCAACATAAATTGTTATCTTTGTCTTCTAAGTATCTTAATAAACTTTCAGCATAGCTTTCTCCCCGTTTAGATTTATTTTTCTTGGGATTTTGGGATCAAACGTGGAAAGATTAGATTGTAATCTTTTTTATTTTTTAAATACATTTTAGAAAAGTGTAATCTATACTAAAAAGCTGTATTTATTTAATACCACTCGATACATATATTAATGGAGTTTAGTTGATACTGTTTAAACTTTTAATTATTTTAAATTGTATTACAGCATTGTACACATGCTTAAAAGAGAAGAGAGAAAACGCAAGCCTTCTTCAGGTGTGAGGGTCTTCTGCTCAGAATGAAACGCTAAAATGTAATGTAGGCTCTGAATGGGTTCAATTATGATTTGGGCTTGATTGAGGTCGCTGCCTTTCATCTAAAATCCTGCTTGAATCCTTCTAAACTAAAAATTAGACACAAGAAGAGAAGAGGCTCTCTGATTTTTTTTTTTAATTTCTCTTTTTTTCTTGGAAAAACATCTTACCCGCTGCAATCCGGGCACAGAAGGATTAAAAGAAGTCAGACAGGCAGGGGGGAGAGTGTTCTAAATAAAGAGGTATCCAGGTAACAGTGAAACGGGCGGACAGTCTGGGGAGATCGCCCATTTTCCATGTAAATAGTTCCCTGGTTCTGCACCCCTTGCGTGTCTCTCTCGCTCTCTCTCGGGCTGGCGGGCTTGTCTTGTGTATCTCTCTCGTCTGGGCATGGGAGTGCTGCTGGAAGGTGTTGACTGAAACACCTGATCATCAGCTCGAAAGATTTCAGTGCTTTGTGTATATTCTAATGGCAGTGGGGGCAGGGTGTGTGGGAACAGGTTTGGTTGAAATTAATAATGCCAATGTAAATGTCGTATTTACAATTTGTTGATAATAGAAATGTTAAGTTCTCTAAAGCTTTGTGATAGTTTACCCAGGCAGCAAAAGATCAGCTACACTGGGAAGATGTAGCACCGAAGATATGATTAATAACCTTTTAAATCTGAAGGGATATCTAAAGGGATCCCCCCCCACGCACACACACGATAGAAGCAGGAAGCAGAAGCAGGAACCGTTGTCAGGAGGAAAGAAGGTGACTATTCATTGTCATTAAAAATGACTTAAATTTGAACATGTTGTGATATTTAGAAATATAAAAAGTAAATTAATTGTCCATTATATTGCTATTTTATTTTTTTAAAGAAATGTTTGTTAAAAGAAAAGTCACGGCACTGGCTGGATTTGAACACCCAACCTGTGGTTCAAAAGTCAGGCACCTAGACCACAGAACCACCCACAAGGTCACACAAGGAGTGGTGAAACAGCCCTACACAAACAGTATCAACAGACATTGTACAGTGTGTACTATTGTGTTGTAGTACATGAATATAATTATATCGTTATTAATTTCTTTAGATACGCGATTCCATATTATATTTGCAGAAAAGCTTAAAACTACCACTTTTTATACACATTATTTCACATGTTAGTTAAAGACTTCGATGCTTAAAATGTTTTAAGAGACATTGAATACTGGTGTGTATTTTTTCTTTAAAGTAGTGAGACCAGCCATATACTGTAATACTGTATGTTTATGTTCCAAAATTAATATTGTTTATGGCCTTCACAAGTGTTATGCTCCTATTCTTTTTATGTTCAGCTACTAAGATTTCCCTTCAGTGGTAAAATTCCATATAAATGTTCAATACTAAAACGGGCACAGTCAAGACATTTAAATCTTTCTACGACCGACCAACTCACTACGAGTGCCCCTGTCGGTCAACCAATCACATACCGCAGTATGACGCACAATGACGCGCGATGATGTAGCCAATTACCCGCGTGTCTGTACGTGTCTGTGCCGCACACTTTGAATGGCTGCATCTGTAAGTCTGCAAGGGCTTAGCGTGAAGGGCCCCCAGTCCGCATCGGAGAGGACTTTACTGAAGGGAATTACCTGCAATTCTTTGTGGAATGGTGACATTTCAAATTCTAGACTTTGCTTTGCATTCAAAGCAAAGAATGCGATAGAGATGTATTGAAGGTACGAAGTTTTTATATAAAGTTTTTATTTCATTTCCCCATTTTGACTGATGAATATTCATTTACCTGGGGTGTGTTTTGAACATGGAATATTTAATAGTACAAAGCTTTGAGGTATTGCCAAGTTTACCTTATTTAGTTAACATTGAATGAATGTGACTGAACCCGTTATGTACACCATGGGACGTTACCATTCCACAATTGGGGGTGATTCCCTTCAGCGGAATTTGTTCCAATGTGCACTTCAGAGAAGGGCACATTAAGGGCGCATTGGGGGCATTTCACCCTTGTGAAACACAAATCTAGAACAGGGACACCCTTAACTCTTACAGACTTAAGCGGGAATGCGCATATGAGGAGCACAAATTCCCAAGTGTGGCTATTAAGAGGACCCTTAGAGGAGCATACAGCTCCACTTCACATCCGAATTTTGGGAAGTATGATCACGCCTCCATGCTCCTACTTTCTGTTTACAATCAGAAGCTGAAGATCGCGCCACCTGCAGTGAAGATCATGCAGCACTCTTAAGATGCTGCCAAGAATAAAGATTCTTCTATTGATTTAAACAAGTATACAGAGGTGGTTACATCCTACATCAATAACTGTGTGGACAGAGGTTTTCCTACCAGGAAGATCTGGATATACCCCAATCAGAAACTGTGGATGAAAAAAGATATCTGCAGTAAACTTAAAATGTCTGCTGCCTTTCAAATCATAAGACAGAGAACTTACAGAAAATCAAAGTATGACCTGGTGAAAGCCATCAAACTAGATAAATAGAAATACAAGGACAAAATAAAAAAACAGGTTGAGGATACTGACTCAAGGCACATGTGGCAAGGGCTGCAGGCTATCATAAGCTATAAAGGCAACACCAGCAGTATTTCCTCCTCTGATGCATCTCTGCCAAAAGAGCTGAACACCATCTACTCCTGCTTTTAGGCCCAAACATCAAACCCACCATCAGGGCTCCCAGCGAACCAGGGGACTTTTTGTCACAGATCTTTAAGAGAGCGAAAACCTGCAAAGCAGCCAGCTCAGATGGCATTTCCCCTTGAAAACCTGTGCAGATGAGTTATCTCCTGTATATACAGACATTTATAACCTTTCTCTGACTCTGTCAGTCATACCAGAGTGCTTCAATAAAACCACAATTGTGGACCTCCCCAAGTAGACTAAGGGATCATGTTTGAATGATTACCACCCAATGGTGCTAACTTCTGTGGTTATGAAGTGCCTGGAAAGTCCTGTAATATTCAGTATACGGCACAATCCCATACTCTCTCGATCCTTTTCAGTCTGCTTACTGCTCAAATTGGTCTGTTGATGATGCAATATGTTTATCACTAAATATAGCCATTGAATATTTAAACAGGTAGGGCACCTATGCTAGGATGCTATTTATAGACTACAACTTGCACTCTGGAATCTGGGCTTATATGACTCCATCTTCAACTGGATACTGGATTTTCCGATGGTCTCTGGTGGTGAAAATTGGCAACAATATCTCCTCTACAGTAATCCTAAATGCTCCCTAATAGTTCCCTAAGTCTGATGTTTCTGCCCAAAACTGTTCTCTATTCCTTGTTTACCTATAACTGTACAGCCATTTACAGCAGCAACCACATTATTAAGTTTGCTGATAACACCACAGTTATTGGGCTGAACAGTAACAATGATGAGTCTGCATACAGGAGCATGGTGGAGCATTTGACAAGGTGGTGCCATGACAACAACCTGGCCCTGAATGTCAACAAGACTTAAGAACTCATTGTGGACTTCAGGAGACGCAGAGGAAGTCATGCCACAATCAGTATTAAAGGCACAACAGTGTAAATTGTCAACTGCTTTAGATTCCTCTGACTGCAGATGTCAGTTGACTTGGATTGGTCTCACAACACTGAAGCCAGTTAGAAAATTGCACAACATTGCCTCCACTTTCTGTGGTGCCTAAATAAATGTGACATGGGGAAGCAGCTACTTATGATCTTTTACCACAGCATCATAGAAAATGTCCTATCTAGTGGTATCACTTTATGATATGGAAATACTACCAACAAATGTGCCCTAGACAGGGTTGTGGCAATGACACAGACAATTCTAAGATCTGACTTACCATTAATTGATAAGATCCACACCATCCACTATCACTGTAAAGCCCAATCCATTATTCAAAAACCCTAACATCTCAGCCACAAACTGTTCTGCCCCCATGCTCTGGAAAGCAGCTATGGACAGCAGATTCATTCTTATTAAATTTACTAGGGCACATCAGCAGGAATTCAAAGATTAATCATTGAAAAATTTAACTGGAAGTACTTCTATATGGGTTTGTGTCCATGATTTGTGAAATGGCACAGAGTAATTCATATTCATTAATTATGGTATACTAAGTAAAATTGTCAAATTCTCAGATGATACAAAAATAGGTGGAGCTGCAAAAAGTGTAATGAAAGAGATTATTTGATAAATTTATATTATCGCAACAAAGTAGTAATTATCACAACAAACACAGCAGTCTATAAAGTCGATATGAAATGTTTTGTTGATAAAGTCATTTTGCATCCTGACATTGGCACATGTTAGATACTAAACACAGCGGGTCAATTGCAAAGAACTGAAAGTAGCGTACTAACAGGAGTACAACTCATGCTTACATGCAGCTGCGGTTTAAACTTGTGCTCCGCCTTAAAACCAATTGCAACAAACTTTGCCGCTGTGCTTATTCTGCAGCACCGTACTAAACCTGTTTTCAATTGCAACGAACACAAAGTAACAGCTTCTGCCCTCTAGAGGTGATTAAAGTAGCGAACTAACTTAAACCACCTCTTCATATGGTTTAAGCAACTTAGTACCATACTTGGCGTAACGCTAGATCACATTAGAAGGCTCCCGAATGGAAATAATATCGTCACCACGTACTGAATTTATACATCCGTCACTTGGAAATTTATTGCAATATTTAACTCAAAATTGCTTAACTATCATACCACATTTATTAATAATGAAGTTCATTAATACAGGTATGTGTGTATTAACAAACGTGTCATTTACTAATTATTACATTTAATGTCAATCGTTATTACTAGCTGTGAATTTTAAGATATCCTAGGTAGTGAAGAGAACAGAACGTAAGCAAATAGTTATATAAATGGAACGTGAGCTTTAATGTGTTTTTTAAAATCTGGAAGTAAACTGAATAGATTTGTTAAATATTTTATTGTAATGGGTCTCCATATTTCTGGTTATCAGAGGAAAGCAAGGATAACGAGTAAATGGGTGGTACCCAAGCATACATTAAAGAAACAAAACTCGGCATCTTAAGTGATTATTTATGATAGTTCTTCGGAACACTGTCCCTTCTCTGTCCTGTGGTTGTGGTCCAGTAATGACTGTGTTGAAACAGCCAAAGTGTGCTGAATGCCTTGGAGACGGAAGAGGTGGCTCATCCCAGTCAATCACAAGGCTGTGTAGGACTGCAAATGCCATGATGATGATGCTGGCTCTTGATGGACTGGTATGCAAACCAAATAACAGACAAGCAAAGCGTTGTTTTACAATCCAAAAAGTTCGTTCAATGTGGCTTCTTGCGTTTTTATGACTCCTGTTATAGCGCAGCTCTTGTAATGTTGTAGGATTGTGCACAGGTGTCAGAAGATACCGTCGTAAAGGATAACCACGACTTAGCAGAACAACACGCCAGCGAGCTCTTCCCCACTTTGAAAGGAAGATGTTGGATCCAACTAAAAATAACTTGATTTGAAATCTAAGCTCCTACTGACACAGGAGGAGAGAGAGAAAAGTTTATTTCAAGAGAAAATGAAAGTTCTGAAATGTAAGGAAAAGGCACACCATGCTAAAGAAATGTATTATAAAAAAATAGAAATGCTTAGAAGGTCAGAGGAACAATAAATGTCTTCTTTTTCTCAAGTAATTTTATAAGTTTAATTTACATTTCTGTTAAAAATATAACTTAACTTTACTGGTTATTAGTGTCTTTTGTAACAATTTAGCAATAACGATGTGCCCGCTTGTTCGTCTTGAGAGTCTCGCTAAACGAAATTAAAACCACAATAATACGTTAGCGTTCTGTTTCAAATGCGCAGCTGCGGTTCTCATTTGTTTCGTGACTAATTGCAATTGAGTATCTTATTAATAACTACGTACCCTCATCCGGTGAACTGTAGCCTAAATGCAATTCTTAACTTAAAAACTAACATTTGTCAGCAAATTTAGTTTAAATATAAACAAGAAACAGACAAAGTAATAATTGTATATTAACGTGGCCTACGTATTAACCTACTAATCAGATGAATTGAAATGTTCTGATGCAGTCCCCTGCAGTTCAGGCTAATTAGTACAACAACAACTCCGAGCCCTGGGAACCAGATTAAGCACAAGTTCATCTGAACTCCAATTTTGTTCCGCACGTTTTTTTGCTGCAATTGAACTCAGAGCTAGAGATGATTTCCAGAAAGTACCGTACTAACTAAACCTCAACTTAGTACGCAGCTGCGTACTCCATATTGGCCAAGAAATACCTCTCCATACCTGCCAGAAGTGCCGAAAGCCCTCTCAGAAGGTGCACTGGTGCCAGGTATGCAGAGGTATTTCTTGGCCAACACTGTAACCTGTCGCAGATCTGTACTCAAGCCAGAGACTGTTGACAATCTTGTCTTTCTGGCATGTAATCTGTAACCTGAAGCACAATTTAGTATGTGCAGTGCAAATTTTTACACTAAGCTGCTGTTGGAATACTCGAGGAGTTATTACTTTAATGCTTGAATATTTTTAAAATTTATTTTTGTAATTTAATTTTGTTTTAAGGAGTTTTACATATTTAAGTTTATAAGAGAACAGAATGGAATCCAGGATACAACTTTTTGAAACTCTATTAACAAATAGGAACTTGTGAATCAAATCTTGATGCAAGCACTCCATTCATTTCAGCTACTATAATCAGCTGGTCATATCATTTAAACCAACATGAGCCTAGGCCAATAATTTAATGAGTTATATTTAATATATGTGCTGATTGCTAGTTTTGTTACTGTTTAGAATTTTTGTGCTAACACTTTATGTTTGGCACATTCATGATGATGCTTTATGTAACTATTTGTGAACTGGTCTTGAGTTAGACACACATTTATTTAGGTCTTGGTCTTTTCTTAGATTCACCCCCGCTAACCTTTTCCCAGACTTGGTCTTGTCTCGGACCCGGCCCTTTCTGGTCTCAATCTTGTCTCGGACTTGACCCCCTGTGGTCTCGGGCTGGACTTGGAATCAGACTAGGTGGTCTTGACTACAACACTACTGAGAGAACAGCATGTTTATGAATCCCAATGCACATGCACATAGGCAAATAAACTCCTCTCTATTTTTTGCAAGATGTTTGCATAACAAATAAAGTGTTACTTTTCAAAAGTACCTACATAGTGTGATAAATTATAAATAACAGTGACTACTACAATGAGCTATAGAATTACAATATATTAAAAGAGTAAGTAATAGGTTTATTCCATGCTGAAAAGAGAAGAAAGAAAACACAACGTTTCGGCCGTGGAGCCTTCTTCAGGTGGAGCCTTCTCCATGGCCGAAACTTCATGTTTTCTTTGTTCTCTTTTCAGCATGGAATAAACCTATTACTTGTTCCTTTGCAGCCTATGCATGCCTACCCACCTGAACTATTAAAAGAGTAGTTTAACTTAATACACAAATATCTATGGAGCTGCTTTCCTGTGAATATACAATTATTACATAAATCATTTAAATAAACTATTTAGCCAAATGCATTAGGAAAAAACTGAAATATTTGTCTGAAGATATAAATCTAGACATGAATATTTTGATCATAGGTGTACTGTATTTAATAAATAGAGTTTGGTAACGCTTTATAATATCTTTCACTAATAAGTCATTAACAAACATTATATAATGCTTAACAGATCATTAGTTCATGTACATTCACATAGTTATAAATGTCATTAAATGATAATTCATATTTCAGGTCATGTGTTTTTAAATATTTACAAATAATTTAACAAATGGATAATATTTTTTACCATTCAGTAACCCATTATTCATGTTGACAAATCATTCATTAATGTCTAGCTGATTAGTAATAAATGTCTTTAAAGACCAAATTACACCTGTTTTATTTATCATACACAAGTTTGTTGTTCATGATTTGTACAGTCTGTAAAACTGTCTATTTAATGTTTCTGCCTGCTTTGTAACATTGAAAGAATGTACTGTATGTAGGCTTTTATACTTTACATCTTTACATATAATTTATTAATGAGTTGTATATCTTTTTGCAGTACCTAATCTAAAGTTGAAACTATTCATCCATTGTAAAGGTTTATAATAATAATAATAATAATAATTGCTTACACTTATAAATACACCATTTGAATAATCTCATAATTAAATCTTTGTCCACATTATGTAATTATGACCTTTAAGACAAGGTTTCAATAAACATGCCACTGTCATTTAGAAATAATAGGAAATTCAAAACTAGACATTTTCACTTAACCTTCTTATGAGTCCAGGATTTCAATATAATTCACTTTTAATCGATAGGACAAAATCAGTTAACCGTTGAAAAAAACTTATCTGCTGTACAGACATCTACAAAGCAAATCTAAATGTTGATATGTAAACCAAAATGATATCAGGGTACTTTGTGAGAAGGAATATGTAACATCACTAGGAACAAGTAATAGGTTTATTCCATGCTGAAAAAAAGAAGAAAGAAAACACAATGTTTTGGCCGTGGAGCCTTCTTCAGGTGTCAATTCAGGTGTCAGATGTCAATCGAATTGAATTGAATTTAATTGAAGACTCCACGGCTGAAACATTGTGTTTTCTTTCTTCTTTTTTTCAGCATGGAATAAACCTAATACTTGTTCCTTTGCAGCCTACGCATGCTGACGCAGCTACCCACCTGTAACATCACTAGTTTCTATAACATACTACAGCCTAAATAATTATATCTAGCGTGTTCTTAACAATTCTTTCCCCAATATATTAGCCATTAAAATAGCTGGATTGTATATTATAAAGTGGCAATTTACGTATATCAACAAGGGGTGAGTTTCCAGAAAGCATCATAGCCTTAAGATCATCTTAACTGTTAGAAAGAGCATTCAAAGTAATACCCTCTCTACCATCTTACGATGATCTTAGCACTACAATGCTTTCAGAAAACCAGGCCAAAAATTAATTGAATTAAAGTTACTGCTGCCTGAGGTTTACTTACCCAATGACAACTTTTGAAGTAATTCAGCCCTTTCTCTAGTTATCTCTGCAATTCTTAAATCTGCTTTTTTCCTCTCTCTGTCTATAACTTCCTGAATTTATCTTGACGATAGTGTGGCTGTAGGTGATGCATTTGAGAAGCCTGTAAACATGCAATTGAAGACATTTTAGCTAATTTAGTTGCGTTAGGGCTGAGAACTAATTTTAATGTGTATATATAAGACAAAACTACGGCAAATACACAAATAAGTATAGCTGTATTGGTAGAACGTATGCTAAGAAGCTCGATTCATATGTATGTTACTTACATGTGCTTGAGCTAGCCTCCTCATCTAAGTATTTAGATGCCTGTTTTGCCTGTTTTGCCTGTTTTGGCTCCGGATTGTTCGATCTTGCTTGTCCAGAACAAGTGAAATGCTGGACTTCCATGGTGATGCAATGTTCAGTTGGTTCTAAATGTCTAGAGACTAGTTTGTTAATTCTTAAACATATACACACACACGTTTACTAGTTTCACCAAAATAATATTGTTGCATACACTAGAAAAGTTTGATTAGGTTCACTACATCTAACATCAGCTGATAATGACTGTTCATTATTAAATCATTATAATTATTTTCTGTTTTGTATATGTGTGTGTCAGCATCTATTTTGTTAAATATTTTTAGAAAAAAAGAAATTTGAAAGATATTTATTTTGGTGTTCCTTGCAGTAATGTTATGTTGATTAAATAATTTAAGATTGAGGAAAAGATGTAAAATATTTTTGCTTAAACTATTCTTTGTTGATAACAGACAGTAGGGTCATGTTTTATCATAAATGTGTTATTGAGGCAATAAACCTGATGTTTTGGTTTAAATTGGGTTGTTGTCATTAATGTCTGTTGCAAACATGTAACTAATCTTTTAAACCAACCACTCCCTAGGACACACTGCTCTCTTCACCAGGGCACAAACTCATGAATAAATGTAAAGTATATGTAAAGTATGAAAGCCTGCATACATTCTTTCAATGTTACAAAGCAGGCAGAAACATGAAATAGACAGTTTTACTGACTGTACAAATCATGAACAAGGAACTTGTATATGATAAATAAAACAGGTGTAATTTGGTCTTTAAAGACATTTGTTACTAATCAGCTAGACATTAATGAATGATTTGTCAACATGAATAATGTTACTGAATGGTAAAAAAATACTTTTTATTATCCATTTGTTAAACCATGATTTGATTTAATGATCTGTTAAGCATTATATGATGTTTGTTAATGACTTTTTAATGAAAGTTAATATAAAGTGTTACCTAGAGTTTTTTTTTTCCATTAGATGGTGCTGTGTACTACATAATGCTGAACTGACACTTGGGAAAATTAAAAAAAAATGGTTCACTTTAAAGCATTAGTTTTCTTTTTTTTTCAGTTTTTTTTCTCCATGTCATTGAAGTCAGAATACTAATGTAGTTATTACATGGATAAAATTAGCCAGAAAACCTTAGAAAAGGTTTTTCTACAATGAAAAATATTTCTGCTAAAAAAACTGTGGTAAAAACAAATCACAATTTCTTGTTGATATGTTAAATGCATGTCAGATCTTTAACTTTTTACCCAGATCTTTTAATAGAATGTGTACAGGACTAATTCAATTGAATTCAAAATCATTAAGAAGACAGACACTTTTACAATTGGATGCACTTTAAATATACAATCCTATTGCAGTAGAAGTTGAATTAGAGTTATTTTTTAGTTGTTACATTTATCTGGCAAGAGTAAAGTGCTTTTGTCTTAAAGCACTGTAAATATATGACAATTCATACTATGAAATAATAAGATACCTTCCTCAATGTAAAAAACTAAATATTTATAGGTTACACAAAACAGGATCAACCAATCAATTAATAGAAATATTCTTAGTCTAATGATAATGGATGTCAGAAAAGTAGAAAAAGGAATATTACAAGAAATTCCTGAAGGTAAATGTATCTTTAAGTTAAAAACTGTAAGTTTTCTCTACCGTTCACACATTAATTTTATTTTTCACTTGAGCATAAACACTTGCATATGATATTTATAGTCTTCATAATAGTAATTTAATATCCTTTTTACACTAACTGCAACCAGACTGTTAATGCTTAGTACTATCCCTAAAGAAAGATTATACTATCCCTTTAAAAACCTTACATGAAATATTTCAAAACAGCATCCCCAGCAGTCACTTCATGACGTCACCATGGCTTCCCCAGACCCTAATCTAATAATGCTGGGAGTTGCTCAGCAGTGTTTGTATTTCACTCTCTGCTCCTGCTCTCACTACCAGTCTGTGCACAGTCTTGGGAACCTAATACTCCTTTTTTTCCCTGAAACAGAGATGTAGACTATCAGAACAGAAACTTCAGATCTTCAGAACAGACACTCTTGTCCTTACAGCACTCCCAAAAGATTTTCTATTTTTTCCTCTTTGTTTTATCCAGTGCTTCCTTGTGAAATGGCACTAAAGGAAAACATCCTACCGATTAGTGAGATGTCGAGTCCTTTCCCAGCGGTGGTGGAGCTAAACGTGGGAGGACAGGTGTATGTAACGAAACATTCGACTCTTGTCAGCATTCCTGATACAATTCTGCACAGCATGTTCACCAAAAAACAAGTAAAAGACTTACCCCGGGACAACAGGGGCCGTTTCTTCATAGACCGTGATGGTTTCCTCTTCAGATATGTTTTGGATTTTCTCAGGGACAAACAGCTTGTGTTGCCTGATCACTTCCCTGAAAAGGAAAGGTTGCTACGAGAGGCAGAGCATTTCCAGCTAAATGATCTGTTGAAGCTGCTGACACCCAAGGTTACCAAACAGAGTTCGATGAATGATGAGGGATGCCAGAGTGACATTGAAGAAAACTCCCAAAGCAGTGACCTGGCCAGGACTATGGCATTAGATAAGAAGTCAGGATTTATTACTATAGGTTACAGGGGCTCTTATACCATGATTAGAGACAACCAGGCAGATGCCAAATTCCGCAGGGTGGCCAGAATCATGGTGTGTGGCCGAATAGCCCTGGCTAAAGAAGTCTTTGGAGAAACTTTGAATGAAAGCAGAGACCCTGATCGACCACCTGAGAAGTATACATCCCGGTTTTATTTGAAATTTACCTACCTTGAGCAGGCTTTTGACAGGCTGTCTGAAGCTGGATTTCACATGGTTGCTTGTAATTCCACAGGAACTGCTGCCTTCATCAACCAGTATAGGGATGATAAAATCTGGAGCAGTTATACGGAATACATCTTTTTCAGTAAGTTAAAAAAGTTAGTCTTTTTCATTGCATTGTAATTTAAAGTAAATATGCTCTATGGTCCTATCCAAAGGAGAATGATAATATTGAAGGTATTATATTGAATAAATAGCAATAAATATAGAAATATTCTATAGATGCTATATTACTTTTGCTATATAGAGTAGTTATACATGAGTGCTGTAGTAAGGAAAAATGTTGCACAAGTAATCTGTTAGGGGCATTCAAGTACTTTGGCTTAATCATGTTTTTAATTTTGATATGTTTGATATGTTTGTTCCTTCATGTGTAATTTAATTGTAGTCTTGCATAGACCTAAAGTTTACAAAATCAGTTTACAACTTTGTATAAAAATGCTGCAGTACTAAACATGAAAGATCTTGGAAAAAATATATAAATATATACAAAATAAAAAATATATAAAAAGTTATAAGATGTCATACAGACTGTACTGTATCAGTCAAGGATGACAAAATATTTTTCAGGCTTAGAAACATTGTTGTTCTCCTTTCCAAGTCTTTATAATTGATTTTGAAGAAGCATTTAGTAAAATATTATCATTCAAAGACATTCAAGTCAAAATCCTTAATTGATTTAAAATGAAAATAACCCAGTGTGTTCAAAAATACCATTCAATAAATTCATCTCATATGATCATTTCATTATTTTTCATTAGCATCAATTTATTTACAATTGCAGTAAACCCGCCAGCAAAAAATTAAATGAATCACACATTTCACTTCAATAATGCTTTAATGCAAATATTCTCAGTATAACCTGTTCAACACGGGCACACAAAGGCAGACTTTCAAAATTAATTTGCTACACAGCTCACAACAATTCCCATGAATGTTAAAATTGCCAACTGTTTATGAAAACACATTTTATTAGTGTATAAAACATGTGTGTTTTCATGGGTTAATGGATGTCTGCAAGTGTGCTTTGTCAAAGATGATGTTATGTTTATCAGATTCCTTTAAACTTTATGTCAGAAATTTTTGAATTACTTAACGAGTGAATGGGAAACCTGCAAGGCCCCTCACTTCAAATAAATATTTCAATGCATTTTGAACTTGCAGGCTCTCTCTTGGAACTACTGTTGTATCCATTAATTTCTAGTGAATTAATACTGTAGTAATGCTGAGCTGTTGAATTATTGAATTATTGCCTATTGCCCACATACACCAGCCAGTATTGCTTCAGCAAGTATGATATTGCACTACTGTGGTTTAATTAAGGAAAGTCAATCTTACCTTTGCCTATAGTGTTTTTTTTTAATTATCAACAACTGCAGGCTCAGTGAAAAGTGTAATCGAAGTCAGTGTACTAAACCCATTGTTATATTAAAATCCTTTCATCTGAAATTGGTGTTTTAAGCAACTTAAGTAAAAAGTTGTAAAATTTGTATTTTCTTTGCATTGTACAAAGCGATAAGAAATGAACAATAATAAAAACAAAATCACGTTATACTGTATGTTACTATATATTTCCTGAATGGTAACTGAATACACTGCATCATACAGATCCAGCCATTCAAAATGTGTGGAGTATGCTGCGTTAAAACGAGGTAGGCGTGGCGCATCACAACGCGTCATAACGCATCATAACACATGTTATGATAATAGTATCCAGAATCACCTTGTAAAACCGCCAGGTGGAGCTAATAAAGCTTAACATCTCACGTACAGCATTTGAGCTGTTGCCAGAAAACGCCCGGTTTCGAATCCCAGTCACTGCTGAGGGACAATCTTTTTCCAATTAAAATTTAAGTTGTATACTCTTTAGACTTTTAATAATTTTAAACAGTGTATTACAACATGTTAATTATTAAACATTAAAAAATCGGTATATATTAAATAGAAGCAAGAATGCTCAGTTGGACAAAAGTACACAACCTTCCACCTTTATCATAAATATTTTAATTATGCGTAAATATTTTATGCATCAAAGTCTTTATGGAAGATATTACTAATAGTATTAATAATGAATGACCTTGGACAGGCTGTAAGCTTAAAGTATTACTGCAGTCTACTTTCTTTGTAACCGTCTGCATCAGTTTAACTGTTGTGACACGAAAATACTTTATTTTTTCATTGACAAAAAGTAACACCACACTCTCTTGTTTAAACGGATTGTTTTGTTGCTGCACAGACTGTTAAACCAGAGGAAAAGAGCGCCGAATGACAGACTTTGATGCTTAAAATGTTTAGGAACAGAGTGGAATACTGTTGTGTAGTATTTTTAAACTACTAAAATTTATGTTCCTAAATTAATATTGTCTATGACCTTCAGACACGTTATGCTCCTCTTCTTTTTATGCTAAGCTACTAAAATTTCCCTTTTAGTTGTAAAATTCCATATGAATTTTCAATACTAAGCAGTTTAAAACATTCACAGTAAAGAGATTAAATAATTAAACCATTTCACTAACAACAAATGCACCACAAGTGTCCCTGTCTGTCATTTTGGCCAGCCAAATCATGTACTGTGGTACAACGCAGTGAACTGTGGGTAATTTTGCATGATATGGGGTTGTACCGTGCATTTTGAATGGCTACATCTGTATATCAGATACAGAACATACTTTGGAGTAAGTCAAATAAATTCTAACAGGAACAAGTAATAGGTTTATTCCATGCTGAAAAAAAAAGAAGAAAGAAAACACAACGTTTCGGCCGTGGATCCTTCTTCAGGTGTGAGCATGCTGACGCAGCTACCCACCTAAATTATAACAGTACAATGCATTGTACAGCACTTTTCAATGACAAGGATCCCAAACTACTTTACATATGGAAAGCACCCACCTGTTTAGAAGTGTTACATTTTAGTTCCAAGAACTAGCTGTGTTTAGTTTCTAACATGTGACAGGATGCAAAATGACTTTATCAACAAAACATTTCATATCGACTTTATAGACTGCAGGGTTTGTTGTGATAATTACCACTTTGTTGTGATAATATGAATTTATAAAACAATCTCTTCCATTACACTTTTTTCAGCTCCACCTACTTTTGTATCATCTGAGAATTTGACAATTTTATTTAGTATAAAATAATTAATTAATATGAATTACTCTGTGCCATTTCACAAAGCTGGGAGCCAAAACCATATAGAAGTACAGTACTTCCAATTCAATTTTTCATTGATTAATCTTTGAATTCTTGCCGATGTGCCCTAATAAATGTAATAAAGGATGAATATGCTGTCCATAGCTGCTAAGCTGCTAATTGTGATAAAAAAGAGAAATTAAAATTAGAAATCTGTTCAAATTGTTCTGAATTCTAGGATTTTTAAAGAGCAAAAACTAATTAATATTCATTCATCTAATACATAGAGACTGCAAATATTTAAAACAAACATCTGAAAGATGTTCCTTGAAAGAAAGCTATGTGATGGCAAAAATATAAAAGTGTGAATAATACACATTCACAATACACTTATATTCCTCATATCAAGAAGAAGATTTGAATGATGTAGCAAGAAACTGCATTATGCCACTCATAGATTTGAGGTGTGTGAACCTGATGTCAATTAAAGTTTTATTCACAGACTGCAGAAGCAAAAGAAATGTTGTACATTAAAGAGGAACAAGACCCCATCAGGCATAAGAACCTCATTATGGAATGCAAGCTCTAATAAATTAACATAAGTGTTCCATGAATTCTGTTAAGAAATTTATAAAGTTAGGAGTCCAATTCTATTGCAGTATGAGCATTTTATACTGTACAATCATATATACAATATACATACTCTATCAGTATATTAGCACATTGTTCTATAAATACATTTGATATCCTTGATTTTTAATTAAAATTTTGCAAAGACGTATTGTATTGATACAATTACCCTTTATTTTCTTCTGATATATCAAGACGTGTCTTGTTCATGTAACGTCTTGTGGTGATATATGCAAAGTGATTAGTGATGTAAATAAATGTCCACTACTAAATGGTACAATGGAAAATTTCCATCAAATAATTATGCATATTATTATATATGTTATGCATTTTACAGTGCAATTTTGAGGTGGTTCATATTTTAGGACCATAACATAAGAAACAAACAGCAGAAGTTGCTTGCAGTGAATTCATCTGAGGATTATCTGACAATATATTAAAAAAGTGATGGGATAAGCTTGTTCCAGATGTCCACACCCACTTCTGTAATAGTGCCTCCTGTTCTCACTTTTAAATGCACTTCTTGTTATGTTCCCTATATCTTTTCGTTCATGTTTTGCTGTTTGGTCTAAAAAGTCCATTGGATCATTGGATTGACATTGTGAATAGCTATGAGATTTATGAATGCTTAATTCAGGTTCTGTTGTAGTCTTCTCTGTTCAAGACTAAAAAGTTTTACTTGTTGTTGCCTGTCAGTGCAGGACATTCCTTTGAGCCTGCCAATATAGCTAGTGTCTCTTCTCTTGACTAATGACAGAGTAGAAATAGATTTTTATTATGTGGTGGACAGAATTGTACATTATATTCTAAATGAGGTCTTAGTTTTGCATTGTACAATTTAATTATAGCATCCTTTTAATTAAATTCTAAATTTTTAACTATACAGTATGTCCTTACATTTTGTTTTCATTTTGTGTACATGCCACCCCACATTGTCTACAAGATGTAAATGATATCAATATAAACACATACAGTAAGTCTTTTTTGTAAGAAGGTTTTTCAAGCTTAATGTTTCTTATCTTGATACTTTTTTTACTGCCTACATATTGTGATATGACTTCCGCTAATTACTTCCTGAAGAGGGAACAATCTTCTTCTCATAAAAAGATTGACACATAATGCAGGAAAGATCACAGTTGCACTTTTTAATAATTTAATCCCATGCAGATGCTATCTTTCCTACATAACATTAATCCTTCTGAAACAATGGTGATGAAAAGCACTCAGTAGACACTCTTGCAAATCTCGGACAAAGTCATGAAAGTTTTTGAGTTTGTTTTCTCCATGGTTCTGCAATTTGTGAAAAAGGAGTAGTAAAAGTTTATTCTATGCTGAAAAAAGAAGAAAAGAAACACAGTTCAGCTGTGGAGCCTTCACACCCAAAGAAGGCTCCACAGCCGAAACCATGTGTTTCTAAAAATTAATCTTTATTTATTCCTGTGCAGCCTACGCATGCTGACGCAGCATCCTACTTGAACCATTTTTGAAGAATTTGTTCACTCTATTTAAATTAATGTGTTAAAGCAAAGCAAACTACGGCCCGTGGGGTGGATCCAGCCTGCCAGCCAGTTTTAACCAGTCCTTGAGGTAAAAAATAAATTAGTCAATATTCGCCATATTCCACATTGGTTGGTTCCGTTTTTTCTTACATTTAATTATTTAGGCTGTTAGATGTCACATGGACGTTTTACCACAGTGATTACCAACTGTGCAACGCGCCACCTAGGGGAGGCGCCATTGTCGTCAGGGGCGTCTCAGATATCGCCAGTCAAAAATTATTATTATTATTATGAGTAAAACCCGCTGTTCGTGCATACAGAATGTATGAATTGCGCTAGATTGTGTCACATGACATTAGGCAAGAGAGTCAGGAGTCTGTAAAGCAGTGTATCAGTTGACTTCGGTGTTTCATGTGTCTATGAATGGTCATTTTGTGAGTTTTTTGTTACACGATAGCAATTGAGAAGTTCTTAAATGTGAGTAAAAACGGTGAAGGGCATGTAGCCTAGTTCTAAAGAGAAACGGAAACACAAATACAGAAAGTATGACGACAGTTTCTTGAATTTCGGTTTTACGTGCACAATTGTGGACACTGAAGAACGTCCTCAGTGTGTTGTCTGCCTTAAAGTGTTGGCTGCTGAGAGCATGCTCCCCAATAAATTGAAACGTAATTTGGAAACCATTCACAGCAGTTTGATAAGCAAACGTCGTGAGTATTTTTCGCACAAGTTTAATGAATGAACAGAAAGCTGCTTTTTCTAACCAAACTACAGTCCCCAGCAAAGTTCTTTTTTCATCATTCAAAATAGCATGCAGTGTAGCACAATGTAAAAAACCTCATACTATTGGTGTACCAAGGAATAAGCAACAGAGCTCTGTGAATTCTGCTTCCCTTTGCAATATCCTGCCTTAATGAAGCTGGGATTTCAGCACTTGCAGTTATCAAATTCAAGTTCAGATCAAGACATAAAGACAATGTGTTTCTCCCCCCTTTTTAAAAAAACACTGATGTTAGATTTTTACTTTTTTATTTAGTTTTTTTTTACATTTTACAAAGAAGTTGACTGTTTTTTTATTTTTTTTCAAATTGTTTGCACATTCAAATAATTTCAATAAAATGTGTTGTCAAGTATTTTTAGTATTTTGATCAAGCCTATTGGTTTTGAAAATGATTAAAAATAATAAAAATAAAAAAAACTATTTATTTTGACCCATCAATTTTATATATTTTGTAAAATATTGCACTGCAATAGAACTTATTTTTGACACAGGGGAGGCATGTGGACATTTTGACAGGTCAAGGGAGGAACGGACCCAAAAAGTTTGGGAAACCCTGCTTTACCAATTTGATTCACCAGTTAGAGTGGGTCCATCATACTGTGAGGGAACCTGTGCCAAAATGAGTGGATTGAAGAAGCAGGAAATTGACAGTGAATGCAGAGTGTTCAACAAAGAATGGACTGCAAAATACTTTTTCACAGAGGTTGGAACAAAGGCTATATGTTTGTAAGGAAAGTGTCACAGTGTTCAAAGAATACAATCTCAGTTGGCATTTTTCTACCAAACATGCTAACTATGCTAGCAATCTGTCACGTGAGAAGTGGGCTAATAGAGCTTCCAAACTAGTCGCTAGTTTACAGGCTCAGTAAAATGTATTTTTCCGCCCTTCTACGATCCAAGAGGCCAGCACAAAGGCAAGCTACCTGCCTGGATATAAAATTGCTAAACAAAGCAAGCCACTCTCTCAAGGGGAGCTTTTGAAGGAGTGTATAATAGAAACTGTAGATATTCTTTGTCCAGAGAGCAAGAACAAATTTGAGAAAATCATGCTTCTGCATTCTCAGTTACCCGTCAGGTCGAGGTAATCAGTGAAGACTTGACCTGTGAGTTGAACAAGTTTTATAACATTTAATTATCGTCAAGTTTTATAAAATTTTTATTTTTAAAATATTTTTTTCTCTCGGGTTATCGTTAGCCTTAAACTCATAAGCCTATGATGGATTCTAAACTTATATAGGGTATAGGCTATCCATAACAGCAGCCTGAAGTGGCCCGCTTTACAGTTTCAAAATTGTATGTAGCCCCTGAGACAAAACAGTTTGCCTAACCCTGTGCTAAAGCATACGGAAGAGTATCAGTTGGTCAGTACATTATTTGTCTCATGTCTTCCCTTGACTAGCCTGTTACAGGACTTTAAGGGCTCGTGTAAAATCAATTAAAAACAAGATACTGTCCAAAACCCAGGGTAAAGCTAATGGTGGGAAGCATGGAAGTGTCTCTCTCCGAACATCTGATAGCTACTGTGGTAGATTTGCAAGTTCTGCAGCAGCAATTGCTCAAGAACATAATACAGATGCAGCCATTCCAAAATGTAATTAAAGGGATTTTTGGTGGATGAAAATAAAAATAGGTTTCTGAACATCATTAACGATATTAATTTATGATTACAAATATAATATATACTGTATGAACAAGTAATAGGTTTATTTCATGCTGAAAAGAGAAGAGAGAAAACACAAAGTTTTAGCTGGAAGCCACACCTGAAGAAGGCTTCACAGCCAAAACATTGTGTTTTCTCTCTTCTCTTTTCAGCATGGAATAAAAATATTACTTGTTCCTTTGCACACTACACATGCTGACGCAGCTACCCACCTAATATAGAGATACAGACATTCAAAATTTTTGAAGTACGCTGTGTCAAAACGCATCATATTACATCATATCGCATGTAAATTGAAATATAATAATAGTATCCGGAAGCACCTTGTAAAACTGCCAGGTGGAGTAAATAAAACTTAACGACTCATGTACAGCATTTGAGCTATCGCTAGAAAATGCCTGGTTTTAAATCCTGGTCACTGCTGAGGGTCAATCTTTTTCCAATTAAGAATGTAAGTTGTTTACTCTTTAGATTTTTAATCATTTTAAACTGTGTATTACAGCATGTTAATCATTAAACATTATAAAGTCAGTATATTTTATAAAAGCAAGACTGCTCATTTGGACAAAAGTACAGAACCTTCCACCTTCATAATAAATATTTTAATTATGCATAAATAATTTATGCATCAAAGTCTTTAACTTGGTAACATTCATGGGTTCTGGTTTTAATGTGCTTGTTCTAACATTATTAAGCTTATATTCTGTACTTCATAAAAAAGTTAAAATGTTTTATCCTTTTCTAAGAATAAGTAGTAAGAACACCACTTGCTGTTATTTAAAAAGATAAATGTTGTAGTGAATTACCATCACTTGATAGTTAGATTAATATGGAATAGTGTAACTAAGCAGCTAAAGTATCACAAGTGGACGTTATGGAAACATTTTGACATTTGTTTCTTTTAAAAAAAACACTTCTGTTGTCCTTGTAGTAGTAATGAGACTGTAATATAGTGGGCTGCACCCAGGCGGTTCAAAGCCCGATGAAAGGAGAATGCATAAAAATAGTCCACTATTATAGCTTATTGTGAACATGATGTGTCTCTTTCAGGTTTACACCCGAACTGAGAAAATCTGTATTTTGTCTTAATCCAAATCTCATCAGCCAGTAATCAGCTAACAATTTAACTTGGAATTTAACAGGAAACCAGCTGGCTGGGCTGAAGGAGACCTCAGTCCGGGCGCCTGATTTGCTCTGGGAGGTTGTCTGGCAAAATTTGTTCTGGCATTTGTATCTGAATGAATTATAATACATGATGGTTTTGTGTTTAAGCATTTCTTAATGGAAATGGAAAGTTAAACAAAGGAGGGGGGAATGGTTATTTTTTTTTACAATTGGTGAGAATGGCACCAATCACATCTGCATTTATCACTTAGTTTTTAAAATTAAACAACGTAAATCATTATCTTTGTCTTCTAAGTCCCTTAATTAACTTTAAGCATAGCTTTCTCACCATTAAGATGTATTTTTCATAACATTGTTAAACAAAGCAGGAGCGTATTGTACTTCCTAGTAGCATCACACGTGGAAAGATTAGATTGTAATAGTTTTTTTAAAATACATTTTAACAAAGTGTCATGTATACAAAAAAGTTGTATTTATTTAATACCACTTGATAGTTATATTAATAGAGATAAGAATTTAAGTTGTATACTGTTTAGAGTTTTAATATTTTTAAACTGTATTACAGCATGTTAAACATTAAACATTACAAAGTCAGTATATTTTATAAAAGCAAGATTACTCAGTCGGACAAAAGTACACAACCTTCCACCTTCATAAATTATGCATAATTATGCATAAATATTTTATGCATCGAAGTCTTTAACTTGGTAACTTACATGGGTTCTGTTTTTAACGTGCTTGTTCTACCATTATTGAGCTTATATTCTGTACTTCATAAAAAGTTATAATGTTTTATCCTTTTCTAAGAATACGTAGTAAGAACACCACTTGCTGTTATTGTAAAAAGATAAATGTTGTAGTGATTTAACATCACTTGATAGTTATATTAATATGGAACTGTGTAACTAAGCTGCTTAAGTATTACCAGTGGATGTTCTGGAAACATTTTGACATTCATTTAAAAAAAAAACTTTTATTGTCCTTGTAGTGATAATGAACACTGTAATGTAGTGAGCTGCACTCAGGCGGTTCAAAGCGCGATCAGAGCATTATTTTTGGTCTGTTTCTCAGAGCTGAATGCATAAAATAATCCACTATTATAGCTTATTGTGAACATGATGTGTCTCTTTCAGGTGTAGAAACCAAGAAATTCGAGCCTGAAGTGTTCATTCGTCCAGCCAAGCTTTATGGTATGCATACAAGGAACCACAATAAGGACCAAAATAGTTATAGTACCTAGTAGTTCAAAGTGGATATGGTCCTACAGAACTTATATATACGTTTCCCCCCCCAACCCCCCCTCCTGTCTTTGATGTAACTCAAGGGAAATAGAAACCTTCCTTTGTCATCAGGAGTTTAGTGTAAACATTCACCATTTGGGTAAACATTCACTATTTGGGGGTAAGTACGGTGGGGGAAGCCTCTGTGATCAGGCAGGCGTGATAGTCACGGTTCAGCATGTAAAAGCTGTTATCAGGCTCCATCACAGTTCAAATTTTGGAATTATAAAAAATAAACTTTTGTTGAGTTTGCACGAGAGACAAAAGGTACCTTTTGAGAAGACGTGTACTGCTTGTAAAGTAGCAGATTTTGACAAACACCTAATTTTGCTTGAAGAATTTCTGTCTGTCCTGTAGCTTTATTTAATTGAGCAGAAAGTCACCTTGCTCTTTCAAACGGCTCTGTTAAGTTTGTGTTCACACAAACATCCTTTGAATGAGTTTTAATCAACTTTGTCAGTGAAAAAAATGACCGCAGGCACTTTTCCTTCAATGCGGGACAATGCGGGAAACAAGTTTTTTATTTTACTTGGGAGTGTGAACATTGAGTGAGCACTGAGACATACAGTGAGACTAACACAGCAAGATTACCGAGATGGATAGTTTTAGTAAATATGTTGACAAATATCTGAATTTTTGCAGGATAAAATTGTATCTAGCTGTGAATCAGCTATGTGACCTTGACCCTGTGAAATTGTGGGAAAGAGGTTAAGTGGGCAGTGTAGTAACCATAGAGTGTTTTAATACATGGTACAGTATAACAGTATAAAGCAAGTATGTTTTTTGTAATGTTATGTTTATATACAATGAATGTAATATTTTGTAATCGCTATTCTTTCAAGTACATTTTGTATTCAGTTTGCTTCTGTGTGTTAGCTTGTATTTTATCCGGTGGGCAAACGTTTGAGGTGAAAATTCTTCCACAAGGAGTGTACCTTTAAAGCAGAGAAGACCACACAAAATTTTTTCGGCTTTGTATGTCGCTCAAGCCATTTCTCTTTGGCAGTTTCTTTAGTCATAGAGGTGGAAAGTCACCTTCCCCCTCCCCCTTCCCTCTGCCTTCCTCACCTGTTCCCCTGTTTAACCATTCTTCAATGAAGCCATTCTTAAATCGTCTGTTCTTCCTTTATCCCCTCCCGCTCTGAGAAGTGAAATAAAGGGTAGCTTTTGTTTGAACAGTAAAATTAAATTGGTTTCTAAAATAATACCAATATCATATGTAGAATTCTTGCCTTTTAAATGAAAGGGTCAGGGTTTGACCCCAGCCAAAACGAGAGTTGTACTTTTAACAAATTATCCTTCAGACGTAATAAAGACTTTCTATAATAATAAAAAAATATGTGAACTATGTTCACATTTCAGTTAATTTTATAATGAATGAGCCTCCAGACCAACAATTTCCAGGATGCTTGGAAAGAGCAGGGAATGATGCCCTTAAAAGAAACTGTAATTGAGTGTATTATGTGTATACAATCTTTAGTTTTAAATACTAATTCTACACATTTAAATATACTAAATATACACATTGATATAAGTCTGTATATTTTTAAATTGTTAAATAAAAAATCTAAATTTTAATATTTATGCATATGTTTTTGCTGTCCTTTTTTATTCTTAGTAGTTGATATAATTATGTTTTTTATAATCGGTTGGCTTCATTGAAGTTGTTAAAGCACTTTCTCATGTAGTTCCTATTTCTGCTTTCAACAAAGTTTCATGCTTTGTTGGTGCATTGTCTCTTCACAGTGGGGGGCTGGGTATGGAATGCACTTTTATTTACTCTACTGTCTGAAAAAACACAAGCTCATTTGGCTAGGAAGCAGTTTGCAAACATCTTTATTTTCTTCGTGATGCCACTTTGAAGTGTAATAGAAAATGAATGGACGCTATGTCAGCTATATAGATGAAATTTTATAAAAAACATTCTTTACAGTTTGAAATGTCTAATATATATTTTTATAATTAAAATCTAAAAAATAAACCCCTCTAGTAATAAAATCTGATTCATATGTATATGATCCTGATTTTTAAATTAATTTTATATATAGCAGTTTAATAAATTTTCACTTTGCATTAACTATGTGTTAAACTCATAAGGAATACTAGGTACTGGGGACATATCAGATATTAAACTGAAGAAGAGGGCAGGAGATAATAACTTCAGCCCCTACCCTGCCGGACAGGCATTAACTATTCAGTCATTACCAAGAGTGCAGTGTCACAGAGAAGCTGAAACTTTAAATGTTCATTGACTTGCCTTTTATTTAAAATGGATTCAATGAGAAATTGATTAGAATATGTCCTTGGATTAAAAAAAAAATATTGACACATCTACATAGTATTATGAAATGCTACATTATCTGGCCGAGTAATCACACATTTATTAAACAGTGCCGTGGTCTCATTGAATCTTTATAACCCCAGTAATCAAAACACAACACCCACTATGCACACAGTGATCTCACATGCAGGTGTGGAATATAACAGGGTTAATAACTTTGAAGAGATTTTAGATTTGTTTAAAAAAATTGCATCTGTTGTAATTGTTAATACAGTGGCAAATATAATTGCAATTCTACTGTTTATCACCTAATTTTGCAAGCCATACACGTGTTGCACCAGTGATGTGGTTGTTGGGGGTGTACATTGTTAGTCACAGGATCAGTCTTAGTGTTTTCATATTGAAACATGCATGCATGACCTGTGTTGTTGTGAGTGGTTTTTATAATAAACAGAATACACATTCTTTATTTATTCTTGGTATAATATGTCTTTTGTATTGTTAAGTCACATTGTTAAAGTACATACCAATAAGAAAAAAAATCATACGTAGGACTTTTTTCTCCCAAAAGATTTTTTATCTCCTAATTTGAACTTCATAACATTAAACTTCTTACAGTATATAAAACTTTTGCTACCACTTTTGTATAATGCAGGCATCACATGTTTGTAATTAGCATAAACCTTTGTTGTTGTGGCAAGAGGTTCTTTCCAAAAGTACTTTGCATACAAACACGATTGCTTCTATTTTTAACAGCCAAGGCTGCTGGTATCAAGATGTGGAGAGCAGTACTCTCTGTCTCCCCCGAGTGCCAAAAGTTGAACAGGGAGGCCATATCCCCTTCTGTATCTCTATTTCCTGGAGAGATATTTATCGAGCGTACTGGCATAGACCTGACTGGACCATTGGAATGTGGCTCCATTAGGTAGTGATTTGAGTGGTTAACTATAGAACCTGATATACATATGCAATTTCAGCCTTCCTTATATCTTCCTTAAATTTATCCTCCAAACAAATACCTCAGGTATTTTGGCTTGAAGCAGTACAGTCTTGGGAAGTTGAGGGGCTGAAACAACCAGTGATATACCTTAGCAGGAAACAGCTGCCCAGGAATTAGTGATATAGTACCATTGAGAAGGAGTGCCTCATGATAATAATAATGGGACATAAGTCAGTCCAAGACTACATAGTAGGCTGACTGTTTACAATGGTACTGGATCATACTACTCTGACATTAGCACATCAAGTTAAGAATTGAAATCACATTTTTCTGTGGTATACAGTCACCTCCAAAACTATGGGTACACTTAATAAAGATAAGCAAAAAAGGCTGTATAAATTAAGCATGGTAATTAGTTATGGTTTCCATCAGGTGCTCTGGTTTTCCCCCACAGCCCAAAGACACACTGTTCTGGTCTCTGGAATAGTATTCTTGTATTCTAATGGGTTCTAAAGGTTTTTGTTAACAAGTAATAATTTTTATAATAATGTTTCTACAACAGATGTCAAAATTATTGGCAATTCTAAAAATAATATTATAAATAAATTAAACAAAATTAAATCTGCATGAACATTCTATTTTTATATTCATCTCAGTCTTACAATAAACTGTATTGTGGCCTCCCATGGCTTCCTGTTACACTGGGGTAAAAATTAGGTAATAAATGTAGGGACAAGGCCTATTATTTCACTTAGAAATGAGTGTTATTAAAGATTTCTAATAATCTTTGGCTTGACCAAGACAGCTTCGGTTTCTCTTTAAATGCAGAGGAATGTGACTAAGAGGTCCCTCTGATAAGAGAATTCATAAAGCTGCATCAAAGCTGAACAGTGTAATAATATATAGTGCAGATGTAATTATATGAGACTGATAGAACCTATGAGGCAGACCATAACATGTTATAGTCGATGTATGTTAACTCTGAAGTTATTAACTCTCAACTTTGTAATCAGCCTTCGTATGACAGTAGATCCTTTCACAAATATTCTGTTTGTTGTTTGTTATGCATATTTTATGTTAATATTGTTTATAAATATTGTATATTTAGAATCCATGAGTGACACTATAAATAATGTTTGATAGGTTCCTAAGTCATAAAATACTTATGCAATTTAGTGTTACAATTTGTGATTGTTACAGTAAATTAAATCTGCATTTCACATACACTTATATGTAAAATACCTTTGCCATCTATCACTGTACCAGATCTAGGACCAATTATGAATTCCCAGCACGGCTTCAATGCAGTGGTAGAAGCTCAAGAGGCAGTAGAAAGGATAAGAAGTCTTAATGACGAAGAACAGCACATAGTGGATTCAAATTACCAGTTCCGATCATCGAAACGTCTCTATCCAGCATGAAGATGAACTCCTTGGAAGCTCAACAATTAAGGAATGCTTGCTTGCTTATCATTGATGAAGCATCCATGTTATCATCAAATGCTCTATGATGCTGGGAGGAGCATTCCGACAGACAACAAATGTAGTGCCGAGAGGATCAAATACTGATGTAATCGAAGCATGCATTAAGAGCTCACCATTATGGAGGTACGTAGAAGTAACATGCCTCACATCAAACATTCAATCTGTAGGACAAGAAGTTTTCAATAATTGGATTATTTTGATTGGATATGGCCAAATAAGCAACAATGCTGGCATTGATGTACCTTTGATTGAAATCCCTGAGATATTTTTGGAGGAAAGCAACATTATTGATGCAATCTATGGCAGTGAAGTTAGTGTCAACAGCTTAGAATCAACTTCAGAGCTCTCTAGCAAAACCATTTTAACTTCCAAGAACAAAGATGCCTTATTGCTAAATCATAAGGTCTTACAACTTATTCCTGGAGAATCTAAGCAATATCTAAGTGTGGATACCATTGTAACAGATGATGAGGAAACACTTCATCTAAACTTCCCAACTGAGTTTTTGAATGAGCAAACACCTGCAGGTATGCCTCCTCAAGTTAAAGATCTCTTCAAACTGATAGTTCCCCATTTTACCTCTAACTGCCAACCGCCCTGTCTCACCTACTCTGTCCTTTTTTTAAATGCCTTATTTCTTTGCAGATTTCCCTCTTTTCCTCACATCTGAAGAATGCTCCACATCCAAAACTGTCACGGATGTCGGAAAGGCATGCCGTGGAATGGCAGGAGAATGAAAAAATACCCTATGCGGAACGGGGGTTAGCCAGGGCTCAGCTGCTCACCGAGTATAAGACACTGCTTGTACTCGGTGTCCTCATAAGAGAACCAAACGCAAACCACTTATCCATGACATGAAGGGTAATTAGGCAGTTATACTACATTCTGCATTAGCTTTCTTGTCATGCCACATATAATAGCGCTAAATGGCGGTCACGTCATGCCAGCATGCAAAGCCATAATAAATACAAATGTTTATATTATGTTATTTATATTATATATAAAGTTATATATTTACGACTGTTTTACAATTACAGCCAGGGCCGGTGCAACCCATACTTCGGCCCGGGTGCAACTAAATACAATTTTAGTGTATTTTAGTTCGATTTTTTTTTTTAAATTACAACTCATAAATGAGCTGATACTGTTTAGACTTTTTTTTTAACTATTAAAGCTGCACAATGTGCTTTTTCACGAAACCTCCTCGAGTAATGAAATGTCTGCGTTGTACAGCTTTTCAGCTAAATACTGTATATTTATCGCTTACGCCTGACATAAGAGGTGCCCGATAAAAACTGGTTAAACAGCTCTGTTGGAAGTTTCGTGAAAAAGGAGGTTTCGTGAAAAAGCTATGGGAGTGCCAATCGTAATTGTTTTTATTTTTAATCGTTCAATGCAGATGGCTGGTGGCATGTTCCATAAGAGTACGGTAATTAAAAACCATTAATACTTTCGTTGGAGTTTAAATAAAGTTTTATCTAGGGGCTGCTCGCCTGTGTCTGAATAGCGGCTTCTAAACTGTGAAAACGTGTCTGTCTTTCCGTAGGGGGAAGGGAATCTGATCTGCAAGGCCCTTTGGCTTCAAAAGTAAAAAGAAGGCGCTCTCTCTCTCTCTTTTGATTATTACATCCAATAATCAAAAATGACACAATAAACATAATAACCATAATAACGACCAACCAACAAAAACAACCATATAAACATAATACCAACCAAAAATATAGATAACAACCACAATACAAAATCAAATATATCAAACCATTAAAGCAAAGCCGTCCTCCAATTATTAACAAATCTTAATATCTTGTATGAATTATTTGTAATACAAACCAAAAATAGCCCGCAAACTCTCTCAAAATCCTCCAATTATCATAATCCCGCCCCTTATGCAAAACCAAACCCTCCTCCCATCCCAGTTTATCCTCTTTATCATAAACAAAATCCACCTCAATTTTCAACATAAAGCATTACACGAAATCAATACCTCAACACTCCATACTCAACAATGATAATTCACAAACAGCCAGAACATGTAACTCCACATTCCCAAATAGACCTCATTTCCATAGCCCCGCCCCTTATGCAAAACCAACATCCCTCCCCTGTTCTCTCTCTCCGCTGGCGTTTGTAATTGTTTTTATTTTTAAATAAATTTTAGCAAAGTCATGTATTTTAAAAATCTTAAGATTTCTATATTTATGTCTTTATTTAGTGGTTTCATTAGTGACAAAGACTAAACATTCTTGGAAAAATGTCTTTTATGTAAACCATGTTTGCTATTAATTCATTTAGGGCTAGAATATGTTCATTGTCTTCCAATGAAAGAAGGGTTCCTTTCGCCGTAGTCGGGAGACATTGGAAGCTTGCCACGCCCGGACTGTTACACCAACGCATTAGCATGTTAAAGCGATTTCATTGAGGAGCCTAGCTTTCTTAACTAGTAAGTACTGTACTTACTGGGTTTTGGAGGGGGGGAGATGTCTTTCGCTGGAAATCTCTCCCCCTTCTACTTTGAAAATACCTGTGAAACCGGTTTAATTCGTCACAGCCAGCACTCCCGCAGAGAGGGGGGTTGTACTTGCAGTGCATCGGTATAGATGGGAAAGCCAGAGCCGACCGCTACGCCGCCCATGTGTTATGCTCTTCCTTAATGTCTAAGCCGGAACACATCATTATATCTCATTTTGTATTTCTTTAAAAAAAATCGTTTGCCCAGCCTAACAGTATTGTTGTTATTGTTTTTATCCGGTAAAACGCTTTGAGGAGCCACCTTTAAAGGCGCCATATACAATAAAGTTCATTATTATTACTATTGTTAATTTGCTGGACAGAGAGGTGAACATTATTACGCAGAAGACAAAGATAGCGATTTACGTTACATTGTGCATTGTGCTGCTGTAATACAGTTTTAAATAATTAAAAGTCTAAACAGTATCAGCTTTATTTATGGGTTTTAAATAAAGGCGATTTAAACGCGATTTAAATCAATATAAATGTTTATATTGTAACGCCTAGGTGACTATTCATTGTTATTAAAATGACTTAAATTCGATCATGTTGTGATATTTAGAAATATAAATTTGTTTGGTGCGAGTGAAGTTTTATTTAATCTCTGACCCAGGGAAACGTTTTATTTTTTTTTAAAGAAATGTTTGTGAAAAAAAAAAAGTCATGGCTCCAGCTGGATTCGAACATGCAACATGTGATGTGGGAGTCAGGAACCTAACCCACAGCACCACTGGCAAGGTCACATGAGGAGTGTTGAAAAAGCCCTACAAACATTATCAACAGACATCGTGCAGCATGTACTATTCTTGTGTTGCGGTACATGAATATAATTATATTGTTATTAATTTCTTTAGATACGCGATTCCATATTATATTCCCTTTTAATCAAATTCTAAAAGTATGCATGTTGACTCCGGTATCACGTTAGTTAAAGACTTCGATGCTTAAAATGTTTTGGAAGAAATGGAATAATGGTGTGTATTTTTCTTTAAAGTACCGAGACCAGCCATATACTGTATGTTTATGTTCCAAAATTAATATCGTTTATGGCCTTCACACGCGTTACAGTATGCTCCTATTCTTTTTATGCTCAGCTACTAAGATTTCCCTTCAGTGGTTAAATTCCATATAAATATTCAATACTAAAACGGGCACAGTAAAGACATTTAAATCTTTCTACGACCGACCAAGGCACCACGAGTGCCCCTGTCGGTCAACGAATCACGTACCGCAGTATTTTGCGTCACGATGCGCGAGGCCGTAGCCAATTACCCGCAGTACGTGTCTGTGCCGCGTACTTTGAATGGCTGCATCTGTATAGCTGTTTATCAGAGACCATTGAGCTGCATCTAGTGGCAAATTGCTTGTGACTGCAGGCTCTTCTTAATATGGCCTGCCAAAAAAAAGTATTTCACAGAGTTGTTAGTTTCCAGAATAGGGTCTGGCTCCCCTGTGTCCCATCCATGTTATTGGATAACATGGTTTCGAAAATGGATGGATGGTTAATTATTCTTATGGTCATGATGGGACTCCAGAGCAAGATTTCAAATGCATGGAGTCTGTTGTTTATAACATTAGTTGATTATTCTTGTTTTGAAAAAAAAACTTATGATATTGTTGAAAAAGATTGAATGTTAAGTGTAAAAAAACATTCAAAGTTAAAAGCCAGTAAGCCTTTTGGACTGTAAAATATATCACGGGGTTTTTGTGTGTTAGGTGTGCAGGTCCCCTGAGCTGTGCTATCAAATTTTTATGTTTTCTCTCTGGTTATTTTATACTAATTTTCAAAGTTTCAAACAATGTCACTCGCTTTCCTACTTTATCCAGTCATTTAAATTTTAATTGTCTTTGTAAATCCAGTTTTCAGAAACATTGGTTATCAGTCAATTCACATCGCTACATAAATCTTTATAATTTTGCCATATTTCATTACATATTTGCAGTTTATCATTCTGATGTTTTGAACAGATAATCCTCTTCTCTTGTTTCAAACTAAAACTGGACTAAAACAGTAGCCTCTGACAACATAAGGGTATATTTAATCAACTCTGACCTTCTGAATAACACATTGATTAGAGAACAGTGAAAACTGTGGATATAAGTGCAATGTACACTTCTGCAGTCAGTCCATTCTGCACAGACATTCAAAATGTCTCTCATTGATTCTACAGGATGAAATTACATTCAGGTGTCCTTTGTTTAGTGAACAATACATTTATAGTTCTGTCATTTAGAACCAACTTAGTGAATAGCCTGACTCATACTGAGGTACTGTTAAAAAAATAGAAATGCATACATTGTATCTTGATATGTTTCCTTTTCAGTAAATCTCAGAAAATTCTCCTGTGTTTCACAGCACCTTAGATTTAGATTTAGAAGTCATCCCAGGAGACTATATTGTAACACCCAAAGCTATTTCTTTGTACAAAACAACATATGTTTGTGTTTCATTCTGTTTTTTTCTGTGTGAAAAGCACATAATTTGGTAGTGAGTCTATAAAGTAAAAATAACAATCGTTTGTGTTTTATAATGTTTACTTCTGCAGTTCTTGGTTTTAAATACTTGATTGTCTTTGAAACTATACAGTATAGCATACCATACTCTATTCAAACTTGAAACAGATTAATTACTTGTAAATGCTAATTAGGATTTTAAAAAAAAGTTTAAATGTGTTCCTATTTCCACATTTAGAACTTCAGAAAGTAAATGTTTCTTGATGAAAGCCATTCGTAACAGACTTAAAGAATTGAAAAACATTTTCAAGTCTCTTATCTCTACTAAATATTTTAGGTACAGAATTTTGTTGACAATTCATGAATATTGTTTGTAAGTAATCAAACTATGACTTAACTTTGGCTATTCACTACATTAAACTCTTAATTTCAAGATATATTCTTCATGTAAGGTCTTATGGAGAGCTTTCCTCTGCAGAACGCTGGAAGGCATGGACTGAGTTACAATACATGTTGCTTTCCTTGATGAGATGATTCCAGCAAAGATTTTGAACAATTTTAAACAATTCAAATTACTTCCTTGCTATGCTTATTTTTTTGAGACACCTGGTCTGATTGAATAATTAGCATGCAGACAGAGTGAAATTCCACATGTGGGAAAGGAGGTAAGGTATGGTAGCACAGTGGTTAGCATTACTGCCCTACAGCACTGGGGCCCTTGCTTCAATTCATGCAGTTCTATCCATGTGGAGTTTCTATGTTCTGCCCATAGGTGACTGGGTTTTCTGCTGGTGCTCCAGTTTCTTCCCATAGTCCTAAGACATACTGCTAGGATAATTGGCTTCTGGGAAAACTAGTCATGGTGTGAATGTTTGTGTGTTTGTGACTGTGTGTGGACAAAGACAAAACTTTAAACTTATTGTCAGCAGAATTGAAGTATTTTATGGTGAAGTTTTAAATGACTAATTAAAGAGTCACAATTTTTTGCATACTGATCATTTTGGATTTGCCATTTGTAAATTATCTTTAACTACCTGAATCAAAAAAAAAAACTTTTACGTTCACAGTCATATCTTTTATAACACTGCAATAACTTAAGTGTCCATAGAAGAGTTTAGAGTGATTGGAATGATTTGATACTTAAAAATAATATTAAAAGCTTACAGGCACCTTGTAAGCTACAGAGGTTATTATTGTACAAGGCATGAATATACCATACTTAATATATTTTTAGAGCTTTGTTCCCATTTTAAGTACAAATTTGAGTCTTAATACATTTAAAATGTTAAAAAGGAAAAATCGGGAATTTGCTTAAAATGATTACCACACTCTGCTACAGCCTGCAAGTGGGAAGTTAGTTGATTATTGAATATTGTTTTAGTTTTGTGAAAGAAAATATGGTATGAAAGTATGTAATTTTAGAGAAATCTGTTTAATTTTGTGATATTGTTTAAACATTTTACCTGCTTAATCAGTCCACAAAAACATTTGTCTCCAGACAAAAGAGACGATTTAATGATTTTTTTTGCACATTAGTGGAAGAACATTCAGTAGATGTAGTATGATTTTAGAGACCTGGACATAATGTATTATTTCTTTTCATATATGCAATTTATCATACATTTAGTTAGTGAAATATCTAACACTATTTAGAAAAAATCACATCCCAGAATGAAACCAGATAATATCCCTCTTTTTTATTCTCAGCCTATATTAGTCTTAATTTGGTTTGTTTCACACTGTTTCAACTTAATTTCTTGGAATTTTCTATACTAAAAATCAACATGACTGTTTCATGATAATCCATCACAATACATAAAATTATAAAATTGTATATCTATAAAATCTATGAAAGCTTTCTATGTGTTCTCTGATTCATGTCTTGTTCTTTATACTGAAGAATGCCATTGAGTTGGCTTTGTCAATACTTTGAATGTTTTGAATACTTGGATTTTAGTTTTCATCTAAATGACAATATATAGAATCTTCAATAAATGTAGGACAGAAATGTTTGCAGTATTTGGAAGCTAGTTAAAGTGCCTTAGAAAGCATTTCACAATCCAAATAAAGTGCTAATGTAATAAAATCAAAAGAAAGATAAAAATGCCATTCTATAACAAGGTGTACTGTTTGAATTACAATGCTGATAAATCAATTCGCCTTTAGATTGTATTTGCTGGTAAAGAATTAAAATACATTTTAATGAGGTTCAGGAAAGTTTTCTTGTCTTTACATTCTTAAAAACAGAAATCTTGCATTTCTGCCATAACAAAAACATTTTTCTTCATTAACTTACAAAGCAAAATAACAGCTTAGCACACATCAGCATTTTCTGTTTCATGTTTTTATATTTTTCAAATTCTCTTCAGTGTTTTCTACATTCTGTTCATTGTAGGTTATTGTGTTCCACATCTTAATAAAATGAGAGGAGCTATTACTCAAAATGCAACATTAGTGCAGATATAAGGTAGATCTCAGCAATTTCCCGATGATATTTTGCATACTTATTGTTCATGTGGCAGAAACATTATTTGGTAAATGCTCTATGCATATCATTTTTGCTAACCTTTAATGCAGGACTACACAGTTTAGACAACTGGCCTTAACTGTTAGATTGATCTCTTTTATTTCATAAGTGGAGAACACAGTTTATACCATTTGATATAAACCAAACTAACTTATTTGAACTGCTTTTTATTGTTTAATTTTATAAATAAATAAGTTCATTTAAAAAACAATACAGTGTTTCTGACTGCAATGTTTGTTATAATGCCTGTGCTGTTTGCATAGCATAAATATGGGATCACAGAAATATTCAGGTACATAACTAATCACTATGCATGTACAGCATTCAAAGACAGATATTAAAGTTCTTATGCACATCACAGATATTAAGACAAATATACTTCATCTCACTTATGATAACCACCAAAGAGCGTTTTAGAACAATAGCAGAAATTAACCTTATTTCCTTATAGGTATTTCCTTATACATTTTGGAGTTCATCTTTTCATTAAATTGATCCACCAATAAGACCAAACAACGGTGTTGCTAAAAAATCCACAGGCATCCAATCTCTACCATGTTGTGATAGACCATTGCAACAGATGACTAGTGTCTGTTAATACTGTAAGCCACTGAGTTCATCCAGGCCATTTGTGAAGCTTCCTAAGTTCATAAATATCTTTGCTGTGTTTAAACATTGACAGACTTGACCCTAAAAAGCAACACTTAACCATGAGTGGCTTAACAGAGACAAGAACAGAATGTTGCTTTCTCTAGTAAAAAGGAATCAACTGAAACTGGCTTCTCTAATAACCTTATTAACATTATTTATGTTTCTCTTGGTTTTTATGAGTGTCTCTTTGCCACCCTTTAGCAGCTAAACAGTTGGCAAAATGTTCTGGTGAATTACTTATTTTAGGATAAAGATCCCAATGCTGTGAATATAGTGCCAAATTGTTATGCCGCAGCTGCTGGTAAGCTACAGTAAGTAAGGTGTCTAATTAATGTAAAATCAACTAGATCAGGATCTTGATTGAAAAAGTGTTGGCTTGATTGAAAAGCATCCTGATCTTGTCTGATTGTCAGGCTGAAAGCAAGTTGGCCCCAGCCCAGGCATGATAAGGCTTCCCTCTTAATGAGCAGTCTCAGGACACATCCTGAGGACAAGAGGGGAATTGGGAGTGGAATGCCTTGATCAGCCTAGATTAGCCCCTATGACTCTTCCACCCTCCAGATCTCTAGCTGCTTGATTTGCAGCAGGCATATTTATGGATTGGGCTGATAGTCTGAGGAGAGACTAATATCGGAACCTTACTGATATTCAAATGGAGATAACCTTGTGGAAGTATTCCCCAAAATATTCGGAGAGAACTCAACCCAAGGGAGAAGGGGAGGCCAATCATCCTGAAATGTGGATACGAGGCAGCGCAGATATGTTTCAAGGTCCTTATTGACCCGTTCGTTTTGGCTGTTGGTCTCTGGGTGGTACCCTGAATAAAGGTCCACTCGTATTCACAATTTTTGACAGAAGGTGTTTCAATTGGTACACGAATTGGTACCTTCTGACGGACAGGATCAAACATGGCTATCCATGGAGCCAGAATACTTCTTTTGTGAATGTTTCAGCCATTTGGGCAGCAGATGATAGTCTGGGCAGAGGTATGAAGTGGGTGGCTTTGGAAAATTGGTCAACCACAGTGAGCATTACAGAATACCCCTGGGAATGGGGTAGACCCATAATGAAGTCTGTAGATATGTGCTGTCATGATAGGTCAGGTATGGGCAGGGATAGTTGTGGTTCCACAGGTGGTTGTCTGGAGTCCTTTGCCTGATTACATACTGGGCAGGCATAAGTGGTCATGTCGGTTCTCATAGATGCCCACCAGAAATACATGCAGAGAAGTTCCAGTGTTAGATACATTCAGCATGTCCTGCTAGTCTAGAAGAATGGCCGCATTGAAGGACATTATCTTCCTCATTTGTAGTCTCATATTGTGCAGCATGGTACTTGTGACAGAGTAGTCTGAATCTCTGGAGCTGAATGGAGCTCCTTCTTGTGGCTCTGTCATTCTGTTATTCTATAGTTGCTGGAAAGCTGTGCTGCAGCATAATGATTGGTCAAAGCCCAAGCACAGATCTCAGTTTGCTGCTAAAGCTATTGTAAATAAACGGTGAATGTTAGCATAAAAAAATAGGAAGAGAGCTGATGCAGGCAGGAAAAAAGATAGTCCATAAATATCTGTCTGAGAAAGAGAAGCTCCCAGCCTAAAAATAAAAGGTAAGAGGCTGGCAAGCTGACGTTGTAAAAATAACTAAAATAAAAAGGGAGAGGAAAAGATGACCAAGAAAAAGGGGAAAAGAGAAAATAATGGAAGAAGAAGGGGATTCCGCTGTACGTCTGCACAGGGAAGCAGGGAACTGAATAAAGAAACTCTTCCAGCAAAAGAAAAGGGACCGTTCACATGAACATTAAGGTCCTAATGATTGGAGCAACAATAGAGCGATTCGAGATGACTAAATAAAGCATCTAATTAATGTGATTGGGATTTAGGTCGGAAGCCTAATTGGAAAAAGTGTTGGTTTGATTGAAAAGCGTTCCAATCTAGTTAGATTGTCAGGCTGAGAGCGTGTGGAAATGATACTATTACCAGGGGCAAACGCACAACACGATTTGGTCCCTGCAAAGGCATGACTCTAATAACATATAATACATTTTTTTTAAGTGACAATCTTTTGAAGAGGTGGTATTTGTTAAACATGGTTAGTTGTTTTGCCAATTGATTTCAGATTGATATGGTGCTTTATGTGATCTTTTACATGGCAAGCCCAATCAAGCCCACACAGCTTTGGACCTGGCAAAATATTCTTCTGTAAGCTTGAAACTTGCTAAGTTTGCATTTTAATCAACAAATATCAATTGCCCTCTGGAAAAGAACTAAGCAAAAGAACATAATCTCTGAGTCTGGTGTCACAGGATTGATGCCCCTGATTTACTAATCAGGTTTACTAATAATACTGAAGTAAGTAAAAGTCTCATCAAAGTTATTACTCATATTTTACTATTCACTATTTTACTATTTTATTGTTTTTATCAGACTATTCACTATTTTACTATTCATTATTTTACTATTACTATTTTACATACATTTCATCTTTGTATAACATACTGGCTTACCATTAAGAAGCACAGGAAGTGTAGAAAATGGTCCTGAAACAGTTCTAACGTTTATATATGACATCATATTTTATATATCATATATTATGATTCCTAGAAATATTGTTTTCTAGTAATTTGTCTTAAGTACATCTGTTATACATTTTGTGTTGCAAAGGCTACAGTGATGCTGCTAGATATTTTTTGCAGCTGGCAGCTTTGGATTTGATTACTTATTTGTACACATACTGTATATTAGAGGCATTGACTGCCATAAAAAATACTTTTGTTGTTATTAATTGTTTTGGTGTCTATGTGTGTTTTGTTAGTCTTACTTTTCTGCTCATTTGCACTCCCCTGTTTATACAGTCAGGAGCTCCCTTCTTAAGTATTTGAGCAAATATTCCTGGAACTTCTTACTAGAAACTATAACAGAACTTACAGGTGTAGCCATTCAGAATACATGTTAAAACCCCATAATGCATTACAGGGGCCGTGCTTTTTTACACTGTACCATGGTATACTTTGTTGTGATTGACTGGCCAAAGGCAATCAACAGGTGGCACTTCTGTGCATTAGATGTTAGTGAAAACATGAGCTGGCTATGACAAAAATGTAATACATTTTTATGCTTCTTCAAATCCAGTTAATATGGAATATTAATATAATTTAACTAAAGGGAAATTTTGAAAAGATAATTAGAACTAAGTTTCTAAATGTCAAAAGTTAACAATATTAATTCATAAATATGACGATTTATTTAGCTGGTTTTGGTAGGGTATTCCACTTTCTTCATAAACAACTGCATCTAATTTAACTTGGGACACCCGTGGTTATTTTGGAAACAGTTTGACATGCTTATTTTAACTACATTGCCTGTCATGATTGTTGCAATGGAAAATAAGAAGCTCGCTCAAAAATTTGTTCAACCCAAGTTATAATTTGGTACAGTGTTAGCATTTTTGCCTTTTAGCTAGAAGGTCCTGGGTTTGCTTCCTGGCCAATGTGCTAGTTCTATGTTTAAGAAATTAAGACTTTCTGTAATATTTAAGTTAAATAGTATGCATGCTAAATTTTGATTGTATTTATTAATTATATATAGAACAATATTTCTATGTAATTATTTCAATTAATAATACACGAATGAACATGAATGATTAAAAAAAATTGAGTAGGGAGTTGCTTCAGCAAGCATAGGCTGCAAAGAGGTAAAGTTTTATTGAATACTGAAAGGAAAAGAGGTTGTGGAGCGTTCTTCAGGCGTAAATGAGCAAACATGTAAATACTGAAAATGGAGGTGTAAAACACAGTTCTGCTGGCCAGATAAGACCAACTGTCTCCATTTGTTTAATGCCATGACATTTCAGCACAAAGTGACAAGCAAGAAACACTTAAGATTAGTGGTATTAAGAAACCAAATTTAAAATGTGTTTGCATCTCCCTTGCAGGAAAGATATTTTGATAGAAACTATTCTAGATTACACATTTTCTCAACTCCCTTTCCCAAAAACCACAACAATGGCAATGCCAAAAAAATCTTCCACGCAACTTACCGGCTACACTGAAATAAACTAAACCAGAAGAAAAATACTTGCCCAGCTCTGCAACATTCCCCCCTATAACATCAATAAAAACACATACAGATGCAGCCATTCAAAACAATCGGGCGATACCGCATTATTTTGCGGTGCGCTTTACGCAGTCTACCACGAGTTACCGTAAATTCTCCTTTAGTACCGCAAGTAAAATAATAGTATCCGAATTTCCGCAAGGTGGAGCTAATAAAGCTCAACCTCTCATGTTTGAGCTGTCGCCATCAAAGTCTTTAACGAAGATATTACTAATAGTATTAATAATGAATGACCTTGGACAAGCTGTAAACTCAAAGTATTGCCCTGGTCCACATTCTTTTTTTCATTGACCGTCTTTGTAAAAGTAACACCACAGCATTTCGCAATCACGCATTTGTTTCCAATCATGCAAAGTACAGTAATTTTTGAGAATCTCCGATTCACCATGCCTTTCACATGCTCATAAAACAGATTGATTTAGGAACATAAACATATTACTGTATGCAAACTGTATATTTAATGTCTTTACTGTGCCTGTTTAAGTATTGAATATTTATATGGAATTTTACCACTGAAGGGAAATCTTAGTAGCTGAGCATAAAAAGAATAGGAGCATACTGTAACGCGTGTGAAGGCCATAAACGATATTAATCTTGGAACATAAACATACAGTATATGGCTGGTCTCGGTACTTTAAAGAAAAATACACACCAGTATTCCATTTCTCCCTAAACATTTTAAGCATCGAAGTCTTTAACTAACGTGATACCGGAGTCAACAAGCATACTTTTAGAATTTGATTAAAAGGGAATATAATAAGGAATCGCTTATCTAAAGAAATTTATAATTATATAGTTTGGTTTCTGTCAAAGCGCAATGAAACCTTTAACTTGATTCTTATGGACGCCCGGTACCGCCAGGGATTAAAAAAAAACATGGAATCGCGTATCTAAAGAAATAACAGTATACAGTAACTATGTTCATGCACAAACAGTAGCATGATACATTATTAATTTGGGGGTCTCCTCTTGCCAGAAAGCGCTAAATTGCATTTTGAGTGCGGTTTTTGACTTTTTTAAAATTACAACCCATACATAAGCTGATACTGTTTAGACTTTTAATTATTTTAAACTGTATTACAGCAGCACAATGTGCTTTTTCACGAAACCTAGAGTAACGAAATGTCTTGCGTTGTATAGTTTTTCAGCTACATATATTTATCGCTTACAGCTGACACTTGAGGTGCCCGACAAAAACCGGTTGAACAGCTCTGTTGGAGGTTTGCAGATCAGATCAGATTCCCTTCCCCCCACAGAAAGACAGACTTAGTCGCTATTCACTGCAACTCCAATTTCAGGCGTAAGCGATAGATCACAGTTTAGCCGATCTTGTTACAGCATGTTACAGTTTACTCTTATTAACCATATTAATTTTAAGTGCTTAATGCCATTTTTTGATCATGCACGAATATTCTTATGTCCATATCTTCGCAAGGGAATCAGTGCGAATTGTAATACTAATTAAATGACTGTGGGCACTTTCCACCCCCTCTGACAGCAGGAACATAACCCATTCTCAGCTCAGCAGCTCATTACAATATAGGGTGTTCGAATCTTTTGCCGCCTTTTGCTGCCTCACAGAGCTTTAGAGAACTTAACATTTCTATTATCAACAAATTGTAAATACGACATTTACATTGGCATTACTAATTTTTCACTTGAGTGTATGGAGGATTGTCAGCTGTCGCTGAGAGCAGTTAATTAAATGTATTTTTTGATTCACAATCAGACAAATGCAACATAAATTGTTATCTTTGTCTTCTAAGTATATTAATAAACTTTCAGCATAGCTTTCTCCCCGTTTAGATTTATTTTTCTTGGGATTTTGGGATCAAACGTGGGAAGATTAGATTAGTAATCGTTTTTATTTTTTAAATACATTTTAGAAAATGTAATCTATACTAAAAAGCTGTATTTATTTAATACCACTCGATACTTATATTAATGGAGTTTAGTTGATACTGTTTAAACTTTTAATTATTTTAAATTGAATTACAGCATTGTACACATGCTTAAAAGAGGAGAAAACGCAAGCCTTCTTCAGGTGTGAGGGTCTTCTGCTCAGAATGAAACGCTAAAATGTAATGTAGGCTCTGAATGGGTTCCATTATGATTTGGGCTTAATTAAGGTCGCTGCCTTTCATCCAAAATCCTGCTTGAATCCTTCTAAACTAAAAATTAGACACGAGAAGGGGCTCTGGTGAAATTTCTCTTTTTTTCTTGGAAAAATATCTTACCCGCTGCAATCCGGGCACAGAGGGATTAAAAGAAGCCAGACAGGCAGGGGGAAGAGTGAGTTCTAAATAAAGAGGTATCCAGGTAACAGTGAAGGTAACAGCCGCAGACGTGGCCTACTTAGCCCGCCAGGGTTACCCTACTCTCCCGAAGGAGGCCCACCGGGAGATAGCGCTCCAGGCGTTTCTTTGGGCCCTGGCGCCCACTGAAGTGCAGTGCCACGTGATGCTGGCCGCGCCGGTCCTCTTGGAGCAGGCCCTGGCTCTGGCTGAGCAGGCTGATGCCGTATTCGAGGAGACCGGTGGGCACCAACGGAGGGGCGCACTGGGAATCAGATAGGGAGGAGGAGACGCCCAGCGCAGCGATGCTGGGGGAGCGACGACGGCTGGTCATCTGCCACCGCTGTGGGGAGAGGGGACACATCGCACAGGAGTACCGGGCGCTGGAGCCCCGGGGACTCCGGAGGCCATCGGGAAACGGAAGAGGGGTGGCCTAAAGGGAAGGCCGCCCTTGAGCGACTCTACCCCCACTCCGGAAAGGCAGAAGGAGCGCTTCACCCCACCTGCTGCTGTGGGAAGGGTTGGCCCCAACCGGGGCTTATTTCTTCCCTGCCTCATCGAGGGCAGACCCTGCCAGGCCCTCGTCGACACCGGTTCGACCATCACCCTGCTGCAGCCTGGTATCCTGCCGGGCACCAAGGCAGCCGGACCCCCAGGGCGCTCACCGTGCACTTTGGGACTGCGAGGGTGAAGCACCCCTTCTACAGTACCTTGCCCCAGTCCATGAGGACTGTATCCTGGGGTTGGACTGGTTGCAGCAGGTGGGTGGTTGCCTTGACTTGGGCCGGCGAGAATTGGTGGGGCAGGGGGAACGAATCGGTTTCATGGTGGGCGGTGTGGGAGGTGTCCGGGGTGTGTGGGATGACCGTAGCGGGAAGCGGAGGTGGCAGCGGCGTGCGTCGCCTGGGCCTGCCGGAGCCGCAGGTGTTGGGGTGAGTGTGCCAGAGCTGACTCCCAGTACGGTGAGATAAGCTTGCCCCTACCCGGTCTGTAAGGCACTTTGTGCACTGTGGGAGGCCTTGGAGGTGAGGGACAGGCTGCTGCGCCAGGGGTGGCAGGTGCCCTCCAGCGGCGAGGTCACTGCTTGGCGGCCTCCGGCTGGCCGTGCACCGCTTGGAGAACTGCCCCACAGAGCGACCACAACACCACAAACTGCCACCTGACCTTGCCGCTGGAGGGTACCCACCACCCCCGGCGCAGCACCCCGTCCCTCACGCCCAAGTCAAGGCAACCACCCACCTGCTGCAACCAGTCCAATCCCAGGATACAGTCCACATGGACTGGGTCAAGGTAGAAGGGGTGTTTCACCTTCGCAGCCCCAAAGTGCACGGTGAACGCTCTGGGGGTCCGGCTGCCTCGGTGCCCGGCAGGACACCAGGCCGCAGCAGGGTGATGGTCGAGCTGGTGTCGACGAGGGCCTGGCAGGGTCTGCCCTCGGTGAGGCAGGGAAGGAATAAGCCAACTCTTCCCACAGCAGGCAGGGTGAAGCGCTCCTTGCTTAGAATAGCAATATTATGGACAATCAATTGACAATAAACATAGAAAAGCACATATTAAATTTGGGAAATTTGGTTTCAAATTTGGTGTTCCTCCACAGTATGCTAATCTATTGTAGTGCATTCGCCCCCCTCTTAGGCTGCGCAAACGATCTTTTAGATTTTTATAGAGAAATAGAGGCTGTACAGTATGCGTTACAATATAAACATTTACTGTCAACCTTTAAATCAACAATTGATTTAAAGACGATCTGTCAAAGCGCAATGAAACCTATTACTCGATTCTTATGGACTCCCGGTCCCGCCAGGGATTAAAAAATAACATTGAATCGTGTATCTAAAGAAATAACAGTATACAGTAACTATGTTCATGCACAAACAATAGCATGTTACATTATTAATGTGGGGGTCTCCACTTGCCAGAAAGCGCTAAATTGCATTTTGCCTCAACACTCCATACTCAACAACGATAATTCACAAACAGCCAGAACATGTAACTCCACATTACCAAATAGACCTCATTTCCATAGCCCCGCCCCTTATGCAAAACCAACATCCCTCCCCTGTTCTCTCTCTCCGCTGGCGTTTGTAATCGTTTTTATTTTTGAATAAATTTTAGCAAAGTCATGTATTTTAAAAATCTTAAGATTTCTTTATTTATGTCTTTATTTAGTGGTTTCATTAGTGACAAAGGCTAAACTTTCTTGGAAAAATGTCTTTTATGTAAACCATGTTTGCTATTAATTCATTTAGGGCTAGAATATGTTCATTGTCTTCCAATGAAAGAAGGGTTCCTTTCGCCGTAGTGGGGTTGACATTAGAAGCTTGCTACGCCCGGATTGTTACACCAACGCATTAGCATGTTAAAGCAATTTCATTGAGGAGCCTAGCTTTCTTAACTAGTAAGTACTGTACTTACTGGGTGGTTTTGGAGGGGGGGAGGTGTCTTTCGCTGGAAATCTCGCCCCCTTCTACTTTGAAAATACCTGTGAAACCTGTTTAATTCGTCACAGCCAGGACTCCCGCAGAGAGGGGGGTTGTACTTGCAGTGCATCGGTATAGATGGGAAAGCCAGAGCCAACCGCTACACCGCCCACGTGTTATGCTCTTCGTTAATGTCTAAGCTGGAACACATCATTATATCTCATTTTGTATTTCTTTAAAAAAAAATCATTTGCCCAGCCTAACAGTATTGTTGTTATTGTTTTTATGCTGTAAAGCGCTTTGAGGAGCCAGCTTTAAAGGCGCCATATACAATAAAGTTATTTATTATTACTATTGTCAATTTGCTGGACAGAGAGGTGAACATTATTACGCAGAAGACAAAGATAGCGATTTACGTTGCATTGTGCATTGTGCTGCTGTAATACGGTTTTAAATAATTAAAAGTCTAAACAGTATCAGCTTTATTTATGGGTTTTAAATAAAGGCAACTTAAACACTATTTAAATCAATATAAATGTTTATATTGTAACGCATAGGTGACTATTCATTGTTATTAAAATGACTTAAATTCGATCATGTTGTGATATTTAGAAATATAAATTTGTTTGGTGCGAGTGAAGTTTTATTTAATCTCTGAGCCAGGGAAATGTTTTATTTTTTCAAAGAAATGTTTGTTAAAAAAAAAGTCATGGCTCCAGCGGGATTCAAACACCCAGCGTGTGACGTGGGAGTCAGGAACCTAACCCACAGCGCCACCGGCGAGGTCACATGAGGAGTGTTGAAAAAGCCCTACAAAACATTATCAACAGACATCGTACAGTGTGTACAATTCTTGTGTTGCGGTACATGAATATAATTATATCGTTATTAATTTCTTTAGATACGCGATTCCATATTATATTCCCTTTTAATCAAATTCTAAAAGTATGCCTGTTGACTCCGGTATCACGTTAGTTAAAGACTTCAATGCTTAAAATGTTTAGGGAGAAATGGAATACTGGTGTGTATGTTTTCTTTAAAGTACCGAGACCAGCCATATACTGTATGTTTATGTTCCACAATTAATATCGTTTATGGCCTTCACACGCGTTAAAGTATGCTCCTATTCTTTTTATGCTCAGCTACTAAGATTTCCCTTTAGTGGTAAAATTCCATATAAATATTCAATACTAAAACAGGCACAGTAACGACATTTAAATCTTTCTACGACCGACCAACGCACCACGAGTGCCCCTGTCGGTCAACCAATCACGTACCGTGGTATTTTGCGTCAACGCGCGTCACGATGAGCGAGGCCGTAGCCAATTACCTCCGGTACGTGTCTGTGCCGCGCACTTTGAATGGCTGCATCTGTACAACTGCCTGACAACCACCAAGATCCTTCAAATTATCAGCAGACCACAGCTGAGTTTCATCCCTCTTCTTTTCAGGTGTCTAGCAGCATCCTTTAAATTCACGGGACTCCCTTGTTGACGAATCGCTGACGGGTTACAGATTAATCACATAATTTAGTGATTTACTACTCAGTCACCATGCTGGTCCCCCATAGTTCTACAGTGGAATAACACTCAATATCCAATTAACAAACATTGAGGGATATAACACCCCCACCCTTTATAACAAACAATGTTTGTTAAAATGAAGTAGGCAGTTTCACAAGATAAAACTCCGCTATAACTCTTCATCTTTAAGAAAAAATCCTACCAATGTTAAGCACATGATCAGCTACAATATTCCCCATGTCCCTCTAATTTCCAGGGACTACCTCTGTAACATACTGTAAGTGACCAGCACATCAGTTGTTGATTATGGTTAAACATACGATATATCGATCAATGTGGGAAACTGGGTGTAAGCTACACTTTTAAACAACATTTGAAGAGAATGTCTTCTGTTTTGAATTGGGAAGTTTTACAATTATGCATTCACTGATCCATCCATTTTCTAACAGCTTTAAGCAGAGCACCACCAACATAAAGGAAATATTTCACACAGGATCAGGGAAAGAATAGTGTTAAAAAAGTGGTTGTGTTTTCAAGTTCTTTAATCACGAAACCATCACTTATAATAATTAATCTTTCTGCAGATGATTTAAATCAAAGTGAAAATATCACCAAACCTTTCAGTGCAACTTCAGAAACAGAAGTGATCCTGCAACTTCCCATTCTTGAACAATATAAAAAAAGTTCATATTCTCAAATGTCATATTCCATGTGACTTTAGAGACTGAGATTTCATTTTTTACCAAAACAAATTAACACGACTTACTGTAAATAACTGATTTTCTAGAGATACAGTTTTACAACACAACACCCAAAGTTGGAACAACGAGTTTCAAATCTCAGTACAACATCCTATTTTAGATTAGTGAGGTGATTTCTCTTTGATGTGCGATGCTGTGTGCATTTCCCCAAATCCATTACTTAAACAATTTAAAGTTTCTAGTTCAGTTTGGCTTTTTCTACAAAATAAATTTCATGCAGGTGAATACCATTAATTTCTTTGATCGATTTTGGAAAATGTGGGACAGCATGTCAACTCCTTTACAGGAGTACAGAATTCTGCACCTGTACAGAATTAGTTTTTATGAGCATTTGGGTGTGTGCATCACAATGCCAATGTGATTCTGTATTAGATAAGCAATCAGAAAATGGATGGATGACACATGTTCTTTGAGTTCTGTCCTGCAGTGCAAGATTCAGTGTGACAGTGATCCCCCCATCCAGATAGTCGACTGACTCACTCTTTCTTAGCTTCAGTTGTGAGTCAAAGGATTGATACAGCTGGTGATCAAATTAATGGTTTAATTAGTTTTCTTTAATTTCCCTATGGCAGTTTTAGGATGTTTGCTACACTTGAGAAGAAATAGAAGCTGCAATATTTCATGCTCTCTGTTTTGAGTGCAATGTATGTAAACCACAAAAATGAAAAAAAATGTTATTGACCTATCTAGGGCCCTGCCCCTTAGTTGTTATTGCTAAGGTACTCGAGCTTTGACCAAGCTAAAATAGAAAGCAATGGAAAAACTGAATGATGCATTGATTAAGACCTTTTTCCAGTAATCTTTCATAAATCCATGTGTGGACTAGGTTAGTTGTTACTAGACTGATAGATGATTGCACATTTATCAACAGGTTTTTCTAATTTAATTTAATTTCTAATTAATTTAATTTCTAATTTAATTTCATATTATTTATATGTTTAGCATTGCTTCTCAGAGGCCCTTACTAAAATGTGCTAATTTATCAGAGGTGAGGTCACAAGCATGGAAACATTCCTGCACAGGACCCCAATTTACTGTTGTAGCGGCAAGGCTTAATAATAAGAAAGAATTAAGCGTTGGTATGCTGTCCTAAAGGAGGCCCCATCTCATCCTCCATCTCTGTGGTGCAGCCACAGAGAAAGTATTCATGCAGGCTAATTTAGGATGTTTTCTTTTGATAAGGAACAAGCTCCCAGACGGGGATGCACTTAGCTAAGTCTGGCTATCATGATCAATGGTCATCCATTGGCGCCTATCTGTCTAGGGAGTGCCAGATGGACATCTGGACTGCATTCCTAGGTGTCAGGAGTAAGTGACTCATATCTCACCTTGATCAACCAATCAGGGACTGGTAGGGCTGAGTAACCCACATGGGACTCTGATGCCCATGGAACTTTCAGCCAATCAACGAGCTGAAGTTCCTCCAGGTAAAAACAGGCAACACAGAGATTCAGTGAGATTCAGTGGACTTCTGAGACAATTCTAAAGGAGAATTCCAGGGCAGGACGGCCCAGGAGCAGAAGGCTCCCAAGGGCAGGACATTCTCGCAGCGCGCCTCCTGACCATCCTGAGACTCAGCCCGGACAACCACGGAACGGCCAGTGTGTCCGAGTGCCAGAACTTTCCTTTGTTCTAAGAGTCTAGAGCGGAGGTTGCCAGAGAATAACCAGAGGATCCACCCGAGGTTAGCACCAGCAGCAAGCCTCGTGAACAGGTCAGAACTGTGGACAGCTGAATCACTATTCAGAACTAGCTCTTCACCAGGAACGAACCGGTCCTCTTCCTGACTTGCTGGGATCCACAGTCATCTTTTCTCCTGTGCACAAACTGTGCTAGTTAGAGCCACTACATTTACATTTTGGCTATGGCTACGTTACATATTTGGCGTCCCTGAACGGCTATGAAACATTACACTGTCCTTAAATGTCACCAAGTTAAAGCAGTTTTGTCAAGAAGAATAGGCTAAAATTAGTCAAAACTAATGCAGGAAATGATGAAAAGCTGTAGAAAATGTTTGGTTTAAGTACTTTATTATACGTAGTATTATGTGTTCCATTTGTGCTGTATAAAGTAGTGTTTGTGCTGCTTTGGTTCCCGAGATAAAACATATTTTTTCAGCTCCACTACAGCAGTGCAGTTCAACCAAACTCTTTTGTTTTTTACTGTACTGTCTGTGTTTATTCGTCTTTAAATACAGTATGATACTGTATGGTTTTAAAGCCATTATATTATATGTATAATATATTTCTTAGAATTACTTAAATAAAATTGTTTCCTAATTTACTTTTTACTGAAATTAGCATTAAGGCAAATATAGATTATTTTAATGCATATGTTAACCTGAAAAAAAAAAATGACGTTCACAACTATAACAATGGATTATTTATATACAGTATATATCCTGCTGAGTAATTTTTTGAAACAGCCCTCCATTTATTTTTTTATATAGCTGTAATATTTAACATACTGTAATACAGTTGCAGCCATTCAAAACAAGCGGGGTGCGCTGCAGTACAACGCGGTGGGCGTGTCACATCTTAATGCATAATTTTGCGTCATGCCACAATTTACCGCATGCAAATTAGATTATGTTAATAGTATCCGGAATCACCTTGTAAAACCGCCAGGTGGAGCTAATAAAGCTTAACCTCTCATATACAGCATGTGAGATGTTACCAGAAAACACCTGGTTTCGAATCCCGATCACTGCTGAGCGACAGTCTTTATCCAATTAAGAATTTAAGTTTTGAGAATCTCCGATTCACCATGCCTTTCACATGCTCATAAACAATATTTACATGTGGTTATTTTGGAAACATTTTTACTTGCTCCTTCAGACCATATTAAGATTATATACTTTGTGAAAAGTGATAGTCTTTTAACCTTTTCTGTGAATTCACTCATTATCAGCGTAAACAAAAGCATACTTTTAGAATTTGATTAACAGGAAATATAATATGGAATCGCTTATCTAAACAAATTAAAAAAGATATAATTATATTCGTGTACTGTCTGGTGGAATAAACTGAAGAGTTAGTTAATTCAACACGAAATTATTAAGAATTATCACCTCTTTTTACACTTGAGAACAAACATTCCACTTAGTAGGCGATGCATTGTTATCTCAATCACCTGCTAATTCGTTTTATACCACGGGAAGACAGGAGAATGTGTGTACTGTATCTGTACGGAATGTGTGTTGCATTTACAAAATTAAAGTCTTTAAAGTGTATAATTAAAAAGTAAAAAAAAACTTAAAGCTTACACAAAGATTCTAAGATGATCACGAGGAAGTGTATTGCATGTCTAATGGTCGAACCCCATTTTGATTAAAATCGCAAACGCATGTTTAATTAAATGCCTTTTTTGATTCACAATCTGACAATGCAAACCAGGGGTAAAGTTAGCTTGAAGTTCAAAAATGAGTTTGACACGCCTGTAGCATTTTCACTAAACCTCCTAGAGTTATGAGTACACTTGCTTTGTGTATAAAATACATTGTGAATTTTTTCACAGCCTTCACTTTGTCGTTTTTATACCATTTTTTTGACCAAGCACAAATATTCTTATGTCCACATCTTCGCAAGGGAATCAATGCGAATTTTAATATTAATTAAATGACCGCGGGCACTTTCCCTCCCCCTCTACATTCTCAGAGTAGAATAGGCTAACCTTCTAATGAAAGCCAGTCCCCCTTCCCCCCACAGACAGGAAAAGTGCCCGCTGGCACTTAAACTTAATATAAGCTTAATATGGTCAGAAGGAGCACGTAAAAACGTTTCCGAAATAACCACATGTAAGACTTGCTTAAAATGTTTAGGGAGAAAGTGAAATGCTGGTGTGTATTTTTTCTTTAAAATACCAATACCAGCCATACAGATGCAGCCATTCAAAACAAGCGGGCGATACCGCATTATTTTGCGGTGCGCTTTATGCAGTCTACCGCGAGTTACCGTAAATTCTCCTATAATACCGCAATGAAATAATAGTATCTGGAATTTCCGCAAGGTGGAGCTAATAAAGCTCAACCTCTCATATTTGAGCTGTCGCCATCAAAGACTTTAACAAAGATATTACTAATAGTATTAATAATGAATGACCTTGGACAAGCTGTAAACTCAAAGTATTGCCCTGGTCCACATTCTTTTTTTCATTGACCGTCTTTGTAAAAGTAACACCACAGCATTTCGCAATCACGCATTTGTTTCCAATCATGCAAAGTACAGTAATTTTTGAGAATCTCCGATTCACCATGCCTTTCACATGCTCATAAAACAGATTGATTTAGGAACATAAACATATTACTGTATGCAAACTGTACTGTATACAGTATGTATATGTATATTTAATGTCTTTACTGTGCCCGTTTAAGTATTGATTATTTATATGGAATTTTACCACTGAAGGGAAATCTTAGTACCTGAGCATAAGAAGAATAGGAGCATACTGTAACGCGTGTGAAGGCCATAAACGATATTAATCTTGGAACTTAAACATACAGTATATGGCTGGTCTCGGTACTTTAAAGAAAACACACCAGTATTCAATTTCTCCCAAAACATTTTAAGCATCGAAGTCTTTAACTAACGTGATACCGGAGTCAACAGGCATACTTTTAGAATTTGATTAAAAGGGAATATAATATGGAATTGCGTATCTAAAGAAATTAATAACGATATAATTATACTCATGTACCACAACACAAGAATTGTTACATAATGTTTTGTAGGGCTTTTTCAACACTCCTCATGTGACCTCACCGGTGGTGCTGTGGGTTAGGTTCTTAACTCCCATGTCACACACTGTGTGTTTGAATCCCGCTGGAGCCATGACTTTTTTTTTAACAAACATTTCTTTGAAAAAGTAAAACGTTTCCCTGGCTCAGAGATTAAATAAAACTTCACACGAACCAAACAAATTTATATTTCTAAATATCACAACATGATCGAATTTAAGTCATTTTAATAACAATGAATAGTCACCTATGCGTTACAATATAAACATTTATATTGATTTAAATCACGTTTAAATCGCCTTTATTAAAAAACCCATAAATAAAGCTGATACTGTTTAGACTTTTAATTATTTAAAACTGTATTACAGCAGCACAATGCACAATGCAACGTAAATCGCTATCTTTGTCTTCTGCATAATAATGTTCACCTCTCTGTCCAGCAAATTAACAATAGTAATAATAATGAACTTTATTGTATATGGCGCCTTTAAAGCTGGCTCCTCAAAGCACTTTACAGGATAAAAACAATAACAACAATACTGTTAGGCTGGGCAAACGATTTTTTTTAAAGAAATTCAAAATGAGATATAATGATGTGTTCCGGCCTAGACATTAACGAAGAGCATAACACGTGGGCGGCCAGCGGGAGTGCTGGCTGTGACGAATTAAACCGGTTTCACAGGTATTTTCAAAGTAGAAGGGGGAGAGATTTCCAGCGAAAGACACCTCCCCCCCTCCAAAACCAAGGAAGTACAGTACTTACTAGTTAAGAAAGCTAGGCTCCTCAATGAAATCGCTTTAACATGCTAATGCATTGGTGTAACAGTCCGGGAGTGGCAAGCTTCTAATGTCAACCTGACTACGGCGAAAGGAACCCTTCTTTCATTGGAAGACAATGAACATATTCTAGCCCTAAATGAATTAATAGCAAACATGGTTTACATAAAAGACATTTTTCCAAGAAAGTTTAGCCTTTGTCACTAATGAAACCACTAAATAAAGACATAAATAAAGAAATCTTAAGATTTTTAAAATACATGACTTTGTTAAAATTTATTTAAAAATAAAAACGATTACAAATGCCAGCAGAGAGAGAGAACAGAGGAGGGATGTTGGTTTTGCATAAGGGGCGGGGCTATGGAAATGAGGTCTATTTGGGAATGTGGAGTTACATGTTCTGGCTGTTTGTGAAATATCGTTGTTGAGTATGGAGTGTTGAGGCAAAATTCAATTTAGCGCTTTCTGGCAAGAGGAGACCCCCACATTAATAATGTAACATGCTATTGTTTGTGCATGAACATAGTTACTGTATACTGTTATTTCTTTAGATACACGATTCCATGTTATTTTTTAATCCCTGGTGGGACTGGGAGTCCAAAAGAATCGAGTAATAGCTTTCATTGCGCTTTGACAGATCGTCTTTAAATCAATTGTTGATTTAAAGGTTGACAGTAAATGTTTATATTGTAACGCATACTGTACAGCCTCTATTTCTCTATAAAAATCTAAAAGATCATTTGCACAGCCTAAGAGGGGGGCGAATGCACTACAATAGATTAGCATACTGTGGAGGAACACAGTATAGGCATCGTTGATATGAGGACTTTTGAAACCAAATTTCCCAAATTCAATATGTGCTTTTCTATGTTTATTGTCAATTGATTGTCCATAATATTGCTATTCTAAGCAAGGAGTGCTTCACCCTGCCTGCTGTGGGAAGAGTTGGCTTATTCCTTCCCTGCCTCACCGAGGGCAGACCCTGCCAGGCCCTCGTCGACAACCGGTTCGACCATCACCCTGCTGCGGCCTGGTGTCCTGCCGGGCACCGAGGCAGCCGGACCCCCAGAGCGCTCACCGTGCACTTTGGGGCTGCGAGGGTGAAACACCCCTTCTACCTTGCCCCACTCCGTGTGGACTGTATCCTGGGATTGGACTGGTTGCAGCAGGTGGGTGGTTGCCTTGACTTGAGCGTGAGGGACTGTGTGCTGGGCTGGGGATGGCGGGTACTCTCCAGCGGCGAGGTCAGGTGGCAGTTTGTGGTGTTGCGGTCGCTCTGTGGGGCAGTTCTCCAAGCGGTGCACGGCGCACCTCACCGCTGGAGGGCAACTGCCACCCCTGGCGCAGCACCCCGTCCCTCACCTCCAAGGCCTTCCACAGTGCACAGAGTTCCTTACAGACCGGGTAGGGGCAAGCTTATCTCACCGTACTGGGAGTCAGCTCTGGCACGCTTGCCCCGACACCTGTGGCTCCGGCAGGCCCAGGCGACGCACGCCGCTGCCACCTCCGCTTCTTGCTACGGTCATCCCACACACCCCGGACACCTCCCGCCCCGCCCACCGTGAAACTGATTAATTCCCCCTGCACCACCAACTCTTGCTGGCCCAAGTCAAGGCAACCACCCACCTGCTGCAACCAGTCCAACCCCAGGATACAGTCCTCATGGACTGGGGCAAGGTACTGTAGAAGGGGTGTTTCACCCTCGCAGCCCCAAAGTGCACGGTGAGCGCCCTGGGGGTCTGGCTGCCTTGGTGCCCGGCAGGATACCAGGCCGCAGCAGGGTGATGGTCGAACCGGTGTTGACGAGGGCCTGGCAGGGACTGCCCTCGATGAGGCAGGGAAGAAATAAGCCCCGGCTGTGGCCAACCCTTCCCACGGCAGCAGGTGGGGTGAAGCGCTCCTTCTGCCTTTCCGGAGTGGGGGAAGAGTCGCTCAAGGGCGGCCTTCTCCTCTTTAAGCCACCCCGCTCCCGTTTCCCGATGGCCTCCGGAGTCCCCGGGGCTCCAGCGCCTGGTACTCCCGTGCGATGTGTCCCCTCCCCCAGTGGTGGCAGATGACCAGCTGTTGTCGCTCCCCCAGCATCGCTGCGCTGGGCGTCTCCTCCTCCCCATCTGATTCCCCATGCACCCCTCCGTTGGTGCCCACCGGTCTCCTCGAATAAGGCATCAGCCTGCTCAGCCAAAGCCAGGGCCTGCTCCAAGAGGACCGGCGTGGCCAGCATCATGTGGCACTGCACCTCAGTCGGCGCCAGGGCCCAGAGGAACGCCTGGAGCGCTATCTCCCAGTGGGCCTCCTCCGGGAGAGTAGAGTAACCCTGGCGGGCTAAGTAGGCCACGTCTGCGGCTGTTACCTTCACTGTTACCTGGATACCTCTTTATTTAGAACTCACTCTTCCCCCTGCCTGTCTGGCTTCTTTTAATCCTTCTGTGCCCGGATTGCAGCGGGTAAGATATTTTTCCAAGAAAAAAAGAGAAATTTCACCAGAGCCCCTTCTCGTGTCTAATTTTTAGTTTAGAAGGATTCAAGCAGGATTTTGGATGAAAGGCAGCGATCTTAATCAAGCCCAAATCATAATTGAACCCATTCAGAGCCTACATTACATTTTAGCGTTTCATTCTGAGCAGAAGACCCTCACACCTTAAGAAGGCTTGCGTTTTCTCCTCTTTTAAGCATGTGTACAATGCTGTAATACAATTTAAAATAATTAAAATTTTAAACAGTATCAACTAAACTCCATTAATCTAAGTATCGATGGCATTAAATAAATACAGCTTTTTAGTATAGATTACACTTTTCTAAAATGTATTTAAAAAATAAAAACGATTACTAATCTAATCTTCCCACGTTTGATCCCAAAATCCCAAGAAAAATAAATCTAAACGGGGAGAAAGCTATGCTGAAAGTTTATAAATATACTTAGAAGATAAAGATAATTTATGTTGCATAAAAAATACATTTAATTAACTGCTCTCAGTGACAGCTGACAATCCTCCATACACTCAAGTGAAAAATTAGTAATGCCAATGTAAACGTCGTATTTACAATTTGTTGATAATCCCAGTTGATCCTCTTTATCATAAACAAAATCCACCTCAATTTTCAACATAAAGCATTACACAAAAACAATACCTCAACAATCAATACTCAACAACGATAATTCACAAACAGCCAGAACATGTAACTCCACATTCCCCAATAGACCTCATTTCCATAGCCCCGCCCCTTATGCACAACCAACATCCCTCCCCTGTTCTCTCTCTCCGCTGGCGTTTGTAATCATTTTTATTTTTAAATAAATTTTAACAAAGTCATGTATTTTAAAAATCTTAAGATTTCTATATTTATGTCTTTATTTAGTGGTTTCATTAGTGACAAAGGCTAAACTTTCTTGGAAAAACGTCTTTTATGTAAACCATGTTTGCTATTAATTTATCTAGGGCTAGAATACAGTATGTTCATTGTCTTCCAATAAAAGAAGGCATCCTTTCGCCGTAGTCGGGTTGACATTAGAAGCTTGCCACGCCCGGACTGTTACACCAACGCATTAGCATGTTGAAGCGATTTCATTGAGGAGCCTAGCTTTCTTAACTAGTAAGTACTGTACTTCCTTGGTTTTGGAGGGGGGGAGGTGTCTTTCGCTGGAAATCTCTCCCCGTTCTACTTTGAAAATACCTGTGAAACCGGTTTAATTCGTCACAGCCAGCACTCCCGCTGGCCGCCCACGTGTTATGCTCTTCGTTAATGTCTAAGCCGGAACACATCATTATATCTCATTTTGTATTTCTTTAAAAAAAATCGTTTGCCCAGCCTAACAGTATTGTTGTTATTGTTTTTATCCTGTAAAGTGCTTTGAGGAGCGAGCTTTAAAGGCGCCATATACAATAAAGTTCATTATTATTACTATTGTTAATTTGCTGGACAGAGAGGTGAACATTATTACGCAGAAGACAAAGATAGCGATTTACGTTGCATTGTGCATTGTGCTGCTGTAATACAGTTTTAAATAATTAAAAGTCTAAACAGTATCAGCTTTATTTATGGGTTTTTTAATAAAGGCAATTTAAACGCGATTTAAATCAATATAAATGTTTATATTGTAACACCTAGGTGACTATTCATTGTTATTAAAATGACTTAAATTCGATCATGTTGTGATATTTAGAAATATAAATTTGTTTGGTGTGAGTGAAGTTTTATTTAATCTCTGAGCCAGGGAAACATTTTAGTTTTTCAAAGAAATGTTTGTTAAAAAAAGAAAGTCATGGCTCCAGCAAGATTTGAACACACAGCATGTGACATGGGAGTCAGGAACCAAACCCACAGCGCCACCGGCGAGATCACATGAGGCATGTTGAAAAAGCCATACAAAACATTATGTAACAATTCTTGTGTTGCGGTACATGAGTATAATTATATCATTATTAATTTCTTTAGATACGCGATTCCATATTATATTCCCTTTTAATTAAATTCTAAAAGTATGCTTGTTGACTTCGGTATCGAAGACCAGCCATATACTGTATGTTTATGTTCCAAATTAATATCGTTTATGGCCTTCACACGCGTTACAGTGTGCTCCTATTCTTTTTATGCTCAGCTACTAAGATTTCCCTTCAGTGGTAAAATTCCATATAAATATTCAATACTTAAACGGGCACAGTAAAGACATTTAAATCTTTCTACGACCGACCAACGCACCACAAGTGCCCCTGTCGGTCAACCAATCACATACCGCGGTATTTTGCATCGTGACGCGCAAGGCCATAGCCAATTACCTCCGGTACTTGTCTGTGCTTCGCACTTTGAATGGCTGCATCTGTATACAGTTTATACCGTAGGGATTTCTATATTTATGTCTTTATTTAGTGGTTACATTAGTGACAAAGGCTGAACTTTTAGCTTCAGAAACGCGTACGCCGTATGGTATACATGTTTGTAATGAGAATATAGTGTCTATAATATTTATTGTCAGTAATAATATCAGCGAACATGGTTTCATGGAGGGCTTCTCGGGAAGTTGAGCATTCAGGTAGATTGCCAGGCGAAAGGATTTGTAAATATATTTTGTTAAAGTTCGTTTTTTGCAACACATAAAAGACATTTTTCCAAGAAAGATCTGATGACGAGGAAGAAAAATCACCCGTTTTTAGAACATAAAAAGTAGTTATTAACTATCGAAAACTGCTTTTATAGCTTTTAAAATCATGCAATGTACTGTATAAGTTAAGCTGATTGTACCCATTGGTCACGCTAATAAAGCACCTTGAATTGAATTGAATTGAGAGACAGAGTGAGAGCAAGAGAGAGAGCAACACACAGGGGTCTATTCTGCTAGCTACACACAGAATGGGTGGCAATTGGGTACAAGTACAGATGCAGCCATTCAAAACAAGCGGGCGATACCGCATTATTTTGCAGTGCACTTGACGCAGTTTACCGCAAGTTACCGTATTAATACCGTAAATTCTCGCATAGTGCCGCATGTTACCACGTGGTACCGCAAGTAAAATAATAGTATCTGGAATTTCCGCAAGGTGGAGCTACTAAAGCTCAACCTCTCATGTTTGAGCTGTCGCCATCTTTACCGAAGATATTACTAATAGTATTAATAATGAATGACCTTGGACAAGCTGTAAACTCAAAGTATTGCCCTGGTCCACATTCTTTTTTTCATTGACTGTCTTTGTAAAAGTAACACCACAGCATTTCGCAATCACGCATTTGTTTCCATCATGCAAAGTACAGTAATTTTTGAGAATCTCCGATTCACCATGCCTTTCACATGCTCATAAAAGATATTGATTTAGGAGCATAAACATATTACTGTATGCAAACTGTACTGTATACAGTATGTATATGTAAATTTAATGTCTTTACTGTGCCCGTTTAAGTATTGAATATTTATATGGAATTTTACCACTGAAGGGAAATCTTAGTAGCTGAGCATAAAAAGAATAGGAGCATACTGTAACGCGTGTGAAGGCCATAAACGATATTAATTTTGGAACATAAACATACAGTATATGGCTGGTCTCGGTACTTTAAAGAAAAAATACACACCAGTATTCCATTTCTCCCTAAACATTTTAAGCATCGAAGTCTTTAACTAACATGTGAAATAGTGTGTATAAAAAGTGGTAGTTTTAAGCTTTTCTGCTAATATAATATGGAATCGCGTATCTAAAGAAATTAATAACAATATAATTATATTCGTGTACTGCAACACAGTAATACACGCTGTACAATGTCTGTTGATTCTGTATGTGTAGGGCTGTTTCACCTCTGCTCATGTGACCTTCCCGGTAGCCTGTTGGTCTACGTGCTGGATTAGTAACCCACAGGTTGTGTGTTTAAATCCAGCTGGCACCGTGACTTTTCTTTTAACAAACATTTCTTTGAAAAACTAAAATAGCAATATTATGGACAATTAATTGACTTTTTATATTTCTAAATATCACAACATGATCGAATTTAAGTCATTTTTAATAACAATGAATAGCCTTCTTTCCTTCTGACAACTGTCCCTGCTTCTGCTTCCTGCTTCTATTGTGTGTGTGTGTGGGGAGGATCCCTTTAGATCTCCCTTCACATTTAAAAGGTTATAAATCATATCTTCGGTGTTGCACCTTTCCAGTGTAGCTGATCTTTTGCTGCCTGGGTAAACTATCACAAAGCTTTAGAGAACTTAACATTTCTATTATCAACAAATTGTAAATACGACGTTTACATTGGCATTATTAATTTTTCACTTGAGTGTATGGAGGATTGTCAGCTGTCACTGAGAGGAGACCCCCCGCAAACGATCTTTTAAATCTTTATAGAGAAATGGAGGCTGTACAGTATGCGTTACAATATAAACATTTATATTGATTTAAATCACGTTTTGATTTAAATCGCAAACGCGTGTTTAATTATATGTATTTTTTTATTCACAATCAGACAAATGCAACATAAATTGTTATCTTTGTCTTCTAAGTATCTTAATAAACTTTCAGCATAGCTTTCTCCCCGTTTAGATTTATTTTTCTTGGGATTTTGGGATCAAACATGGAAAGATTAGACTGTAATCGTTTTTATTTTTAAAATACATTTTAGAAAAGTGTACTCTATACTAAAAAGCTGTATTTATTTAATACCACTCGATACTTATATTAATGGAGTTTAGTTGATACTGTTTAAACTTTTATTTTAAATTGCATTACAGCATTGTACACGTTTTAAAAGAGGAGAGAGAAAACTCAAGCCTTCTTCAGGTTTGAGGGTTTCTGCTCTGAATGAAATGCTAAAATGTAATGTAGGCTCTGAATGGGTCCAATTCAGTGCGAATTGTAATACTAATTAAATGACCCCGGGCATTTTCCAGCCCCTCTGACAGCAAGAACTCCTATTGTTACAGTAGCTCAGCAGCTCATTACAATATAGGGTGTTCAAACTGTTTTTTTTTTACACAGTGACACAGCGTCGCGTTGTGAATCTGTTTTTCCGTGTTTACAAAGAAAGTGGAATACAGTGACACTACCTGCTATATACTGTAGATACATATGTTTAGATATTTAGACCTGGCGCGGCAGCGAGAGAGGGAGGAGGCGCGGAGCTCGGTTCTGCTGCCTGGAGCGCTTAATGCACCAATCGCGTCTGCATTTATAACTTAGCTTTTAAAATTAATCAAGCAATATGAAGCATCTCTTTTTACTTTTAAGTTCCTTAATTATCATTAAGCACAGCTTTCTCACCACTTAGACTACTTTTTGATACCATCCTTAGACAAAGCAGAAACTTGTTGTACTTTCTAATGACATACAAGTGGAAAGATTACAGATTTTAATCGTCTTTAATTTTGTTACATTATACATTTTAGAAACGTTTCATCTATACAAACACCACAAAACTATTCTCGATTGTATTTCTGAATGTTATGTTACACTTAGTTCACTGTTTTAAATACATCTAATTAAGAAAGTTAGGTGTTAGCATAAACTATTAGTAATCAATAATATTAAATTTAGCACTGTAATAAGTTGTTGCACTTTCCCCCGCATCTTGTAAAAATATATTTTCATTGTTCAAATATACATAAAATCTGACTATCATATAGTAAGTTAAATACAAAACTAAAGAAAAAATAGGGTAAAATATAATTAAAAATATTTTGCTAACAATGTTAACTGTTTATAAATAATAAAATGTATTAACCAAGGAGTAGTATGGCACAGTTGTTAGTATGCTTTTTGTTTTGTTTCTTTTTCATAAATACAACAGTAGTACCTGATGCATTTATTAATTCTAGAAAAAAAAAGCCTTTCTTGATTTCTCTAGTTCCTAGTTTCTCTAGTTCCCTTTAAAATAAACTATTATTCCACAATGCAGAGTATTACATGGCTAGTATTTACATATGATATTTGTGATTTAAAGAAATTAACACAAGCAGCTTTTGGAGATTTAAGTGTTGGCTGAGTTATTGCAGGATAAAAGACTAGAGATGTTGGTAAGAAAAAGATAATTTTGGGAAAGTTGAGGAATACACTGATAACGAGAACACTTCCTAATGGGGTTAGGCATACTTTTGATGAAGATGATGAAGTTAACAGACTGTATGTTTACGTAGATACTGAAATGAGGATTGTATTTTAGATTTTGTGTAGTTGCTAGCATTGAACTGTGTGTTGGATGCACATGCATTGAAGGAATGGGGCCATTTCATAGTGGGTTTCTAACACTGTGTATAGTTCCATCCAGCGTATTTGTAGAAAAGGTTAAAATGATCACTTTTCACAAAGTATATAAACGTACAGTAATATGGTCAGAAGGAGCACGTAAAAACGTTTCCGAAATAACCACATCTAAGACTTTGATACTTAAAATGTTTAGGGAAAAATGGAATACTGGTGAGTATTTTTTCTTTAAACTACCAATACCAGCAATATACAGTTTACATAATATGTTTATGTTCCTAAATTAATATCGTTTATGACCTTCAGATGCGTTATGCTCCTCTTCTTCTTATGCTCAGCTACTAAAAATTCCCTTTAGTGGTAAAATTCCATATAAATATTCAATACTAAGAGGATTAAAATGTGCACTGTAAAGAAATTAAATGATTAAATCTTTTCACTACCAAGCAATGCATCACGAGTGCCCTTGTCGGTCATTTTGGCCAGCCAATCACATATCACAGTAAGGCGCGGTGGCTCACATGTAGTTGCGTGTGGTACAGGTTTGTACCGCAAACTTTAAATGCCTGCATCTGTACATTCTGAATGGCTGGGTGTGTATATAGACTGCAATAACTTAAATAGGGTACACTATCTAAATACTGGTATTTCAGTATTTGTTTTAACAAGTTTTTTTTTAAATTAATGGCACAGTGTAATCGTATAAATGCCAGCTTTTAACTCAATGGAATTACACTTATATGATGATATGATCTTATATGATTTATTAATATTACTTCTTTAATGAGAATCACAGCATGTTAATTTATACTATCAGCAGACAAGAAACTCTAATGTGTGTAATCACAGCAACTGAAAAACAAATATTGTATAGCATAGAAATACATTTTACATTTGTGTCTCAAGACAATAGTGTTGTATTAGTTCTGTGTATCATCTTAGGTAAATCATGAATAGTTTTATATGTTAGATGTATATGGTATGAATGATTTATGGTGCCTTTTACACAGTTTCTTGCATTTTTTACCACTAGAATAAAAGATTTCCTGTACTGCCTTTTGATTTTGAACTGGTAGGATGCTTTTCCTATGACTATTACTGGTAGCACACAACAGAAGGAAGAATAGAATTCTTTCTTCAACATTTACTATGTGAAGAAAATACATTAGTTTCTGATGTGCTTATATACCTGTACAAATTTATTCCTCCTTAATCCATTTGAAAAATATTGTTATATTGATTAAATATTTTGCTCCATCCAGCAAAGTATTTTACAAACCATTAAATCATCCAGCCTTTAATGAATTCCTTTTCAATTTGATTTGCACCTTAATTCTAAACCTGCTATTGTTTTGACTCAATGTATATTTTCCATCAATTTAGAGGCAATACTCTTTAAAAAAATGTATTATGGTATTTCTTGCAAAGGTGCAGCCTTACAATTCAGTTATAGTTTGGTATCAAATTTAGCTTGCGGAAGTTATGTTCCCTTTATCTGAATTACTGTTAAACTGTTAGACATGGCAAACTGTAGATTTTCTAGTACTTTCGCTTATAAGTCTAGTAATTTTCTACTTTAGAGTATGAACTTCACTTCATGGAAAAAGTCCTTTATTTTTAGCATTTCTAATAAAAATAAATCAGGAATCAAGCAGGCCTACAGAGCTGTTCTGTTGGATCTTAAGGAATTTCCTTTCATTTGGCAAACATCCAGTGACAATTTCATCTGTTTCATGCAATAATTTCACTTACTCTCCAGTAGGAAGAAATGGACCCCCCAGCATGTGATTTTGTTTTTTTTGAGATATAATTTGTACTGTACATCCACAAATTCACATAGTGACCAGATTACAAATCCATCAGTATAATAAAGCCAGGAGCGTGGCTTTTGTGTTGGTAGCCCAGCTCATACAGTAGTTAGATTGTTAGACCTTGAAGCAGAAAAATACCCAAACACAGCAAGTAAGAGCAATAGCCCAGGTCTGATGAGCAGGTCAGGCACCAAACTTAATGTTTGTACAGTACCATATACCACCAAGAGTTGCTAGCATTTGCAGAAATGTTGATATATTTATCACAAAAAACATAATTAAAAGAAAATATACTACAAAATACTAAAGCAAGCAACCAGGGAGTATAGAACAAGAAGATGCAATAAGGAATGAATGGAAAATGGTGTTGCATACTAGCAATTATTTAATAGGTGAGTCACAGGTAAAACACACATACACACACAAACACAGAATATGGTAAAATAGCGTTCTTTAGTATTTACAATGAAGAAAAAAATGTTCAAAACATAAAATAAAAGCTTAAGCTTTCTTTAGTCCCTCTACGTTTTTCTCTTTGTTTCTCTGTGAGACTTTCAAAAACTCCTCAAAACTAAGTCTCACTCCAAGATATATACAGTTTCTCTCCAAAACTCAGATCTTTCTGGCCCTGCTGTCACGCACTACAGCAGAATCGTAGGCAAAAAATAATAGTAGAACTAGGATAAAGTAAGCATGAAATTAGATAGCAGCTGTTTAAAAAATGTTCTTGAAACAGAAAACAAATGTGGTATCCCAAATAGCTCAACAAATTAATTTAAAAAAAAGAAAGTGCTTCATAAAATGATTAAAAAACAACAGGACCCATTTAAACAAATATAGTACTGTAGCGTTTTCAGGTTCCCTCAAGACAAAGGACAAGTGGAGACATGATAGTAAACCAAGCGACTGCTTTATTCTCCTATCGAAACCACACAAAAACCAAACACAGGATATACATACACATGAGGAGACCGACAGAACACGTACACATCGTTAGGGTGGTAATTCGTTAACAACAGGCTATACACTTATAAGGCTACACAGGACACTGAAACTACTATAACACTATTTACATATGCAGGGTCAGCTGCTGGTCATCGTGCTGATCCTCAGACTCCCCCCGGCTACAACTCCCAGCCTGCTCCGAGGCATAGGCAACTATAGGCAACTATAAGTGTCTAGGTGCGCTTCCTCCTCACCACTGGGCGAGGCCGTTACAGTACAATGAATTTCAACTGTAAGTGAAAAAAGATATTAGAATGGCCAAGATCGAAATTGAAAAGCATATTACAATGGAGGATAAAATAATAAAAAAAGTTCACTAATAAAAAACTGTTCACTAAGGAAAAAGTTTACAATGTATAAGGCAGCAGGAAGACAAAGTTCTGTATTATAAGCATTCTGTGTTAGAAGTAATAAAGATTAATACAGATCCAGCCATTCAAAATCCGTGAAGTATGCTGCGTCAAAATGCGGTAGGCATGGCGCATCACAATGCATCATACCACATGTTATGATAATAGTATCCGGAATAACCTTGTAAAACTGCCAGGTGGAGCTAATAAAGCCTAACGTCTCATGTACCGCATTTGAACTGTCACCAGAAAATGCCTGGTTTTGAATCCCAGTCACTGCTGAGGGACAATCTTTTTCCAATTAAGAATCTAAGTTGCATACTCTTTAGACTTTTAATAATTTTAAACTGTGTATTACAGCATGTTAACCAATAAAATATAAAAAGTCGGTATATTTTATAAAAGCAAGATTGCCTAGTTGGACAAAAGTACACAACCTTGCACCTTCATCATAAATATTTTAATTATGCATAAATATTTTATGCATCAAAGTCTTTATCGAATATATTATAAATAGTATTAATAATGAATGACCTTGGACAGGCTGTAAGATCAAAGTATTACCGTGGTCCACTTTCTTTGTAATCGTATGCATCATTTTAACCTATTCACCAGTGATTACGTGTAGATATTTTGCCTACCCTTTCTAGTTATAACTTAAGTTATTAAGTGGCGTTTTGGCTGTAATGGCTTAGGTATGTGCCTTGCATGCTGGAAGTCGGAGATTCAAACCCAGCTGTCACCATGAGATTTCTTTTAACAAATAAACATTTATTTGAAAAAATAAAATAGTAAATATTATTGACACTATATTGAATTTGTTTGAATTTCTAAATATCACAACACGTTCAAAGTTAAGTGAGTTAAGTTAACCTTTTCTATGAATACTTGTGCATTATCACAGTGAAAAACCTCATACTTTTTAGAATCTGCTAAATAGGGAATATAATATGGAATTGGTTATCTAAAGAAATTAATAATGATATTAATTTAATGGTCTAAATATATGTATTTATATAGCTAGAAGTATTACTATAATCCACTTTGTAAACACATTTTATTTTGAATATGACTCATTCACGCATGATTACTTTAGAAACATTTTAAGCTGTTTGTTCTATGTAGGCGATCCAAGTTCAATACCCGGTTCGGGCACAAGTTTTTCTTCTAACAAAGACTTTTTAAAACATAAAATAGCAAATATTATGAACATTATATTAACATGTTTGGGGGTTTTTCATATTCAATGTTGAGTGATATTAATAATGAAATAAAAACGTGAATGACACAGAGCCTGCAACCTACAGATTTAAAGATTGCGATTTGTGAAACATTTCGCAGCTTTTATGTAAACAATATCCAGTACCTGGTTGCATTTTTAGAAACCTTACTTTGAATAAAGTGGATCCCAGGTGCAAGTGACTTCATAACACGAGAAGGCATTATGCTATATTTTTTATGCATCAGTTGAAGCCTTCTGACTATAAAAACAAAGCAGGATTTACTTTTTTTCTGTCTCTTCCTACTTTCTCTCACCCACTGTGATTCGGGCACAGAATGGTTTAAAATGGGCACAAGTCAGGCAGGCAGAGGAAAGGGGGAGGGGTGAAACTGTTACTGAAAATAGGTGGATTTACACTTGTGAAAAGCGTTCCAGTTTTAATGCTATTTGGAAGATATTATTCATAATAAACGACCTTGGACGGTCTGTAAACTGAAAATTTATAGAGGAGACACATTGTGTCTTTTCTTTCCAGCTTGGAATTGACTTTTACCTACTAGTATATTCCATTGCAGCTACCTTATGTAAAGCAGCTCCATACTTCTCACAAAGGCTAGGACAGTCAATGCCCTGCTGCGTAATGTTATGTAGAATAGAACAGAACAGAACAGTTCTCGAGGATGGGAAGGAATTTTCATTGCATTAGCATCTGTGAATTCTATTGTGTAGATGGTGCATCCTGAGGGGAGATAGACAGCAGGGACAGCACCATCCAATTCCTGGGCAGAGGTGAGCACAGATTCTGCTGGAGCTGGAATCACCCTGCAAGTCACAACTGGCAACCCACAGAAACTAAGCAGGTGTGAGCCTGGTCAGTACCTTGATGGGAGACCTCCTGGGAAAAACTAAGGTTGCTGCTGGAAGAGGTGTTAGTGGGGCCAGCAGGGGTCGCTCACCCTGCAGTCCATGTGGGTCCTAATGCCCCAGTATAGTGACAGGGACACTATACCGTAAAACAGGCGCCATCCTTCAGATGAGATGGAAAACCGAGGTCCTGACTCTCTGTGGTCATAAAAATCCCAGGGTGCTTCTTAAAAAGAGTAGAGGTGTAACCTCAGTGTCCTGGCCAAATTTCCCATTGGCCCTTACCAATTATGGCCTCCTAATAATCCCCATCTATGAAATGGTTTCATTACTCTGCTCTCCTCCCCACTGATAGCTGATGTGTGGTGAGCGTTCTGGCACACTATGGCTGCCGTTGCATCATCCAGGTGGATGCTGCACATTGTGATGGTAGAGGGGAGTCCCCATTACCTGTAAAGTGTTTTGAGTGGAGTGTCCAGAAAAGCGCTATATAAGTGTAAGCAATTATTAATTAATTATTACTATATTGTAGCAATAGACAAAATGAAATGTTTGGAGTTTGTAATGTAGGGCGCTCTGTTAAACTTTGATGCAGGACAAATACATGTATTTCCCACAAGCTATACTGTAGTGGTAGTACAATAGCAGGTTGAAATTATTCATTGTTATTAATAAATCACTTAGTTCAAACACGTTGTGATATTAGAAATATAAAAAATGTCAATATAGTGTCAATAATATTTGCTATTTTAGTTTTTCAAAGAAATGTTTATTTGTTAAATGGCAACAGCTGGGTTCAAACCCCTGACCTCCAGCATGCAAGGCACGCACCTAAGCCATTACACCACACGTAATCATGGGTGAATGAGTTAAACTGATGCAGACATTTTCAAAGAAAGTGTACTACTGTGATAACTTGAGCTATAGGAATATAATTATATCATTATTAATTTCTTTAGATATGCAATTCCATAGTATATTCCCTATTAATCAAATTCTAAAAAGTATTTTTTACTGCGATAAAAAGCGCAAATATTCATAGGAAATGTTAAAACATTATAACTTTTTATGAAGTATATAAACTTAATATAGTCAGAAGGAGCACATAAAAACTCCTAAAATGTCCCTTTAGTTGTAAAATTCCATATAAATATTCAATATTAAGTGGATTAAAACAGTAAAGAGATCAAATGATTAAATTGTTTCACTAACAACCAATGCACCACGATTGCTCCTGTCAGTCATTTTGGCCAGCCAATCACTTACTGCGGCACAATGCGGTGAACTATAGATAATTTCACTTGAAATGCGGTTGTACCGTGCATTTTGAATACCCAGGGCCGAGAGGTAACTGGGGATCTATTTCATATTGGTACTAATGCACTTAAGGAATAAAGATGTTATTCAAAAATGGTTGAAGAATCTTCCAAAAGCTGCTCAGGACAGGTATTGTACGAATGGACTACAGACTACTAATGTTCAGTATAATCAAATCATAGGAAGGGGGAGAAAACTGAACCAAGTAATTTTTGTCTGACTTCTATTACATGTAACAGCAAGTAAACAGTTTTTAGAACTAAAATAGAGGAGCAGCTACAGTATATGGAAGTCAGATAACAGGGAATAGTCAATATAGTAGATAGGTCTTGCTTAATAATTTGTTATACAGTAGTTTCATCAACACGCAACAAATTAATGGATACTTACAAAATGTATTATGCTGTGTATTTAGATTTTATAAGGCTTTTGACAGCTCTCCATTAAATAATCATTCTCAAATTACAGGTGGTTAGTATTCAGGGAAACACACTTGTTTGGAATGAGAATGTTATGGCCGACATTCCTCCCCTAGAGGGTGCCCCACTACTCATTAGTTTCGTGATTGTTGCTATGTTCTCCAGATGTGGCCTATTATGTCTATCGCCATTTAAAGACTAGCGCCTCCAGTCCTCGGGGCTCAACTTTAGGGTAAGGATGTTGCGAGTCACACCTTGCACCAAGATACCCTACGTCTGTCTCCTGAGGGTATAGGCCTCATCCCTGACATGTCCCGTTTTCCGAGCCCGGGGTCTGGAGGACCACACCCCGTTATCCCAGGATCTCCATGTCGGTTGTCTGTTTGTGTTTTACCCATTCCCGGGGATTTTAACCTTCTCATGTCTAAGGATGGATCTATTGTTAATGAATTCTTGGATTGTGCCCTGACCCTCCTTCGGACCTGCTCAGATTTGGACACCACCCTTTTTTGGCTCCCTCGCTCACTGTCTCATGGACTGTCACTGTTATTTTGTGCACCATTAAACCCTTGTGTGTTTTCCCATTCCATGCCTCCTGTTTCCTCCAGCTCTTACTGCATCACATAGGGTCTACTACAAAACCCGACACAGACTGTAGACCCTCTCCATGAGAACAGAGAATTGTCTAATAAAAACAAAACCAAGAGTAAACATAAGGGAATGATCCAATTGGGATGATGTAATTAGTGCAACAGTGATCTGTAGTAGGACCACTGCTCTGCTTAAATTACTGTATATCAATAATCTAGATTGTGGTATAGTTAGTAAACTATACAAGGTTATAGGCGATACAATTTAGAAGGATTAGCATTAACTTTGCAAGTAGCAAATGGAATTCAAAAGGGCAAATACCTGGTAGATGTCTTTGTCAGTCCAGTTATAGAAAAGGCTGTAATTAAACAGGTGATATGCCACTAGAGTCTGCAACATGACCTCTAAACTTTGTAAATAGTCTCACAGTGACAGATACTTACAGTAGCTATTTTATTAGTGGTAAAGGGTGTTTACGCACACTCTCACATGTGGTTCATTGTGCATTTGTTTGGTAATTAAAATACCTTACTGGTTTCATGTTTAAAACACCCTCATGTTAAGTTTGCATTGATCTGTAATTGTTTCACAAAGTATTGCGCATACAAGTGATCCCTGATAGCATCTAAATACAACCATTAAATGTGTTCACAATATTAATTTATTAACATTATTAACATTAATAACACAGGACCAACCACAATGATGCAATTAAGCAAAAGGCCGCACTCAAAACTACAGCCCCACCACTCGTTTTCAAAAACTTAGACCAGCAACAAACACAATAACCTATAAATCGAAAGATACTAGACAACCTGCTTTAGTCTTAAATAGAGAGGATTGTTAGTAAATCTGAGTATTCAAGTATTTCAAATCCTCAAAGGCATTAACAGTGTCAACTTCCCAGTCTCCTTCAAAATGAACAGTGAAACATGAACCAGATAACAGAACTGGAAACCTCCTGGGAGTCCTTTTAAGACCAAGAAACTGAAGCATTTCTCTATGCAAAGGGTTGTGGAAAAATTAACACGCTGCATTGATCATTGTATTATACAGTACATTGGATACAAAAACTTGCATGTCCAATTCCTTGTGAGTTTTTATATTCTGTTATGTAAGCAGAATGCATTTTTTTCTATAAGAATGAAGTAGATTCATAAGGTGTCTTTTATGCAATGGCTTGCACTGCCAATTAATGGGTGCCCATGCAGAACTTGAGGAATGTTACTCATTAAAACAATACTGGCTAATGAATAAGTAATGATGCTGAACAAGCAATAGCTTAAATCAGAAAATATCAATGGATTTGGAATGCTTTTCAGCTTTTGCTATTGCCAAGTGTAACCCTTTTGAATTTAATCAGTTCACTATAATTTTTGACAGCCATATAATTACAGGATTTGCTCACCTTAGGAGAAGACTTTTGGAGTAATTTCTTAAATTGGTGAAAACTAAATTTGTGGCTAAATTAACAAATTTTACATCATCTGTAAACCATTCTTATATTTTATTGATCAGGTTTAACTAAATTAACCTTAAATTAAGGCACAATTCATAGCTATATTCTCCCTCATCCTTAAGTATATTGATAACTATATTATACTACATTTTTATTAAACACATTAACTATTCTCATTAAGGTCAATGTTAATTGTTGTACATTAATAATGTATCCCTTGCTTCTATAGAGGTGTTGTTTTTCTTCTCTTTTATTGATTTGGTCAACTATTTTTAATGCAGAATTAACTGGTGTGCCTTATTCAAGAGGATTATTTACTTTTCAGTTCTGAACTGAGTAATAAAAGTTCAACCTTAATCTGCATGGCTGAAAATATCTCAAGTTGAATGCCATCTATGACAGGAAATGTCTACTTTGCTTAGATTAAGTGTCACAGGGTGACAAAATTGGAAGCAGCTTGGGGGATATGTTTATTTTAGTTATTAATATAATGGCCAAGGCATTTGTCAGGGTTTGTTTTTTGTTTTGTGTACGTTTTTTCTCCTTTATTCAAGCCTTACTAGTGCAAACAGTACAGCAGATGATAATGAGCATTTATTGAATGACAAACTGTTTGCCTAGAAACCCAGCAATTACCATAAAATCAAAGGTGACACATTACATTGTGTGTAATTGTGAACAGGCTGAAGTGTACCTCAAATAGAGGGTCCACTTTCTTAAATAGTAAGGTAACACAAAAGACAAAGGAAATAGAGAAAATGCACTGTGACTGTGACACTATTGGATTTTTGGGAGGACCTGGTCAACTGCATATAGCCAGTCCTCCCAAGTCTTTTTGTGTCTGCCTGCTCACCATGAAAATTGAGGGGTTTTGTTGCTTTCATTGATATGGCAGAAGATCATGCACCTGGATAAAGAACAGAGCACAGTCTGGAGAGTTACACTTTTGGAATTTTTTTGTTGGACTTTTGCTTTGCTTACTGGAGACTATAACATTAATTTGTTTTTTTATACATGTGTCCCTTGTGAATACATCATTTCTTGTGTGTTTTTTTTGAGTAGACAGCTATCTTATGTAGTATGCCAGTCTTGTGCTGTTCTGTGGGTAGTCTTGTGGTTCTGGGGGATCCAGTGAACTTATGCGTGCCAAATTAAAATTGCTAGATGGCATAATTGATTACAGGACTTGTATAAGGTAGTCAGCATAAGTAACTACTTTTATTCCTAAATGGCCTGCTCATGTTCTCTTACTCTCTGAGTTCTTGTGTCTGTGATCCTCACTACCTTCATTATTAAATAGACTAAGTGTACGAGATCTGGTCCAGACTCCCGTGAAGCGTAATTCAGGACCCTATGCAAGACGGTATAATCCAGAAGTAAGTGGAAAAGGACAACAAGGATGAGACATAGAGGATCAGGAAGGGTTGACAGACAGGGGGGTGTGATGACGGTGATCCGGTGCTCGGGGGGCATGGCGCAGGCAAACAAGTTCTGACAGTCCAAGGGGGAAATATGGGGCACAGTCCAAAGTCCAAAACCAGGTGATCCATCCAAGACTAAACAAACAAGGTTAAAATCCAGAAAGGGATCTGAAACAGGGAAGGGAAATAAAACCAGGGTAACGAGGCCAGGAGCTCCGAGTCCCAGATTCAGATGGTAAGGACGCCGTGATGAAGCCAGTGCTGTTGGGTCTTTCCTGGACCCACTGGTAGGCGGGCTTATGGGTGGCCATCTTCCAATGCTGAGCCAGGAATAGCCAGGCTTAAATAGTGTCAGACTAAACAGGTGGCAGGTGCACATACAGTAATCAACTAAAATACAAAAGGGTTAGAGCGCCCTTGGAGGGATTACGATCGTGACACTAAGTTTCATAGTCACTGCTATAGATTTGGAATACTGCGGATAATAATGTCAGCAATGGTGACATGGACTCCTGTCACTGTTTTTTCTCTAACACCTCTAACTGCAGTATTAATTCTATTTGTCCCGCTGACATTAGTATTCACCTGAAGACCATGGTATTGATTCTGGCTGTTTGTGCTATCTCCAAAATTACAACAGGTTCTTTGCAATATACAACTCTAAATCTAAACCCACTTTGTGAGCAATTACTAGATTCACTCCCCTTAATACTTAAATAATAATAAGAGTCTAATTCCTTTTTTACAAAAAATATCTTTCATCTCATTAAAACATGGCTAACTATATCACTATTAAATTTTGAATGTTATTACACACAATGCATATGGCAATATTGAAAAAATCCATTACCCGCCAAAGGGTTTCAGTGTCTGCTAGTAATTCTGTTGTACTGTCCCCTAAACATTTTATCATATTTCTACCTGGCATTTTAAACCTACAAACTGTTATGACAAATCTATTAATGTATTTCAGTTCTTAGCTATTCCAATATATAGATTGTCCCAATTGCTGTGCTGATGATTTCCCTTCTACTTTTGATTGTTTCTGCTTAGATTACATGTCAACATCCCAAAAGGTAAGTATGGCCATAAATTAGGCTTAATGAGTTATTGTGGTACGGGACTCACCAGCCTACAAACCTTAGTATTTCTGACCACAAAGCTCCTATTACAGCCCCTTAACCTTCTATTAATACAAAATGGACTATGATCTTCCATAAACTGAATTTGGTGTATTCAACTGTCCTGTAGCTCTGTTGCTACATCCATTGCTAAATTCCGTAGCTATTTATAATGATACCTAACTTATGGATAGTCCAGGTCCCAAATAAATTCATCTAATTTCTCTAGCACATTCTTCTTCTAGTATGCAGATGAACCAAGGTCTATGAAGGAAGCTGAATGAATAAATATATATATTGTAGCACTCTCGGGTTCACGTGTGTATGCGCCCTTGCTGCTGCCTCAGGTCGGCCCCCCACCACTGGGGATTCGAACCTGGGCCTCCAGCATCACTCAAAAGGGAACCAGCCAGCTGAGCTTAACAGAGATCTCCCTTCAGCCCGGCAGCAGAGGTCCCTGCTATCCACAGTGAAGGCAGTGACATCACCACACTGTAAGCCAGCTCACACAACCTGTAATGTCAGCCATATGCTTTACAATATTAATATATAAGATATTTTGGAGGGTTAAATTAAAGTTTAACGCTTTTGTATATTTTACCTCCTGGAAGATTTTACTTTACACAGAATATGCTGAAATAATAACATTTACCACCCAGTGTCCTGCAGCAGGGATTCTTAAATGCAGACAAGGGCTTTCTCCCAAAGGTCCCAGTCCCTGCCATTTGGCTGTAATCTTTGGTCACTTGTCAGAGGCACAGATGAGTTTGTAAACCCTAAATCATCTGTGTTTTCCAAACCAAGTCAATTAATGAAACCTTACAGCAATGCCATGATGTTTTGGGCATATGTAGTTTTCATCATATTAAATTACAAAATGTATACACATTCGGAGTTGAACACTCAAACTATGAATTGGGACATAAAATAAAAATTAATTGTAACATACAGTAGACAAACAATCTAACAATCCAGTAAGCATAGCTACAGTAAATGCAAAGAAATATATATATATACAGTATATACAGTATGGTACATTTTAAGGACTCACAAAGAAAATAAAATATAGGAAAACAAGAATGAAGAAGGAATATATATGTAAAAATGTAAATGGAAATATACATATAATCATAAACAAAACCCATCACTCTCTAACTGCTTATTCCAATTCAGGGTAGCAGGGGATCTTGGCAAGCAACAAGATCAAAGAAAGTCCTGAATGGGACACCACTCTTCATAGGGCAGACATGCACACATATACAACAAGGCCAATTTTCCCAGTCAATTAACTTAGTAGTACGCTTTTGGGCTGTGGGAGGAAATCAGAGTACCCACATGGTGCCTGTGCAATCATGTGGAGAACACACAAAGTCCACACAGATAGCACCATAAGTCTGGATTTAAACCCTGGACCCTAGTACAACAAAGCACCAATGCTAACTACTGCACTATCATGCTGTCCCATGAAGAAATTATTACAATATCATGAGCAAGATGCCATTAAGGTGTTGATTTCATTTTCTGCAGTTTCTCAATGTGGTGAATTGCTTTGGCTGTTGGCCCGATTGTATCCCTATTTAATTTAATCAGTGCAGTACAATAATGGACATCCATATAGTTTCAGAATCTGCCCAACTGTTTGACTGTACTGGATTTATGATAAAAAGACATTTCTTAAATTAGTGAAAATACAGTTCCTGTCTCAATTAACAAATTCTGTACAATCTATGATTTAAATAGTGTCATTTAAATAATTTTAATAGTGTAATTAGGTATTATTACAACATTGTAATAATAATTATAACTCTTGTAAATGTGAATATACTGTAAACGAGTTTAGTCTGACCTGCATAAACTTGTGCCATTCTGGTTTTCCCAAAATTATGTAGCTCCATTGTGAAGATTCACTTGTCATCTGTATTGTTTTCTGTCCTTTAACTAAACATATCCTTCAATGCTTTCTGTCTGCAATTTGAAAATTAATGTTATGCGAAATGTTGACTATTGTTTACTCTTAGAAAGATACATATATGCACAATGAAAATACACAATGAGAGGAGACAGTAGATGGGGGTGCTGAATACAGTAGAAGCAGAGGGACAATTAAAAAAAACAGTAAAGGCCCTTCTAAAGAAGAATGTGCAAGAACTCCAGGATAGGAGCAATGTGATCACTTGCACTAGACATGGTCAGGTTTCTGGCTGCCGAACTGTGGACCTACTGGAGTTTGCTCAATGTGGATTTAGAAACCCCAGGGAGTAGAGCGTTACAATAATCAATTCGGGAGAAGACAAATGTGTTGATCAGCTTTTCAGCAACAGTTAGCAATAACATGGGATGTAGTCTTGTGATATTTCTGAGGTGAAAGAATGTTTTGACAGTATGTTGCACATGTGGGTCAAATGTCAAGCCTAAATTAAATATCACCCCCAAGTTTTTCGATTTAGATCAATTACAGTACCATCTACAGATAGAGTTACTGCATTGGCTTTACAAAGTTGATGGGGGGCACCAATAAGCATGACGTCAGTTTTGTCACAGTTTAAATTAAGGACATTTTGAGTCACCTATGTTTTTAATATTGGAGATGCAATTAGAGAGAACAGAGACAGCCACATCATTGTCGGGCTTGGTATGGATGTAGATTTGAGTATCGTCAGCATAGGAGTGATAGATGAGGCCTTGTAATCATAAAAGCTGACCAAGTGGAAACATGTAAATGCTGAAAAGTAGCGGGCCCAGTATTGAGCCCCAAAAAACATCAGACTTAATGAGTCCAGTTTCAAACTTAAGTCTGCCAAGAAAGACAAAGTGACAGCGATCAGTGAGGTAAGACTTAAACCATTTAAGAGCAGTGTCAGAAACTTCAAAACACAGTCTCAGGATGAAAAAATATGAAATCATGTTTAACAGTGCTGACAACAGCACTGAGATCAAGAAGAATAAGGATAGAAATGCAAACAGAATCAGAAGCTATTAGAAGATATGTTAGTGACTTTGATCGAGTCAGTTTCTGTGCTGTGAAGTTGTCAGAAGCCAGATTGGAGGAGTTCAAAAAGGTTTTTTGCATTGAGGTGGTTATTTAACTGATTTGTCATAGTATGTTCTGGAATTCTTGCAAGAAAGGGTAAGTTGAAGATGGAGCAAAAATTGTTTAGATTTGGCATGGGGTAATGGCAGGAGTTTTGAGGACCATTGGTGCAACTCCTTTGCTCAAGGATTCATTAATTTTATTGAGGACAATGGGGCAGAGAGAAACAGGATAGGAATAAAGTGGTGGGAATGGGATCTAATAGGCAGGTGGTGGATTTCAAATGTGAAACCAGTTTACTGATGGATGCAGAGCCAAGAAAGAAGTTGGAGAGAAGGAAACCAGCAAAGTTGGGCAAGCAGGGGGGAGGTGTGAAGTGACATGTATTGTGGAGAGAATGTGATGCCAGATGTTGTCGATCTTGGAGCTAAAGAAATCTTAAAATATGTTGCAAAGTTGCGATGAGGCAGGTAATGTGATGGGGCAGTTTGGCTTTATCAGTCTGTTGATGGTAGAGACAAGGTGTCTTGGGCTGTTATGGCTATTTTCAATGATGTGAAAGAAGTGGCTGGATCTAGCAGACTCTACCATATCCTTATAATCAGAAAAATATTTTTTTCAAGCCTGATAACGTACTGTATGTTTAGGCCAGAAAGACACCACCTACATTCAAGTTTTCGGAAGACTGCCTTCATTGATCGCAGATGGTCAGAGTACCAGGGCAGAGCGAGGAAAAGAGATGCTTTGGATTTTTAGAGGAGCAGGAGGTGTTAAGGGTAGAAAAGAGAACGCTATTGTACAGTATTTTGTCTTGTGTTTGGCAAGTGACCTTAACAACCACTTGACCAACATAATGATTAAGGAGAATCAACCTTTTAAAGATGTTTTAACTTTTTTGGAATGTAGAATTGTATTCTGTGTACAAACTGTATACAGATGCAGCCATTCAAAATGCACGGTACAGACCCGTACCGCGGGCATCTATGTGTGCACCACCACGCTGTACCGCGGTACATGATTGGCTGGCCAAAATGACCGACAGGGGCACTCGTGGTGAATTGGTCAGTAGTGAAAAGTTTTAATCATTTAATCTCTTTACTGTGCAGATTTTAATCCACTTAGTATTGAATATTTATATGGAATATTACCACTAAAGGGAAATTTTAGTAGCTGAGCATAAAAAGAATAGGAGCATAACGCATCTGAAGGTCATAAACGATATTAATTTAGGAACATAAACATATTACTGTATGTAAACTTTACTGTATATGGCTGGTCTTGGTATTTTAAAGAAAAAATACACACCAGTATTCTACTTCTCCCTAAACATTTTAAGCATCAAAGTCTTACAGAACATGTGGTTATTTTGAAACGTTTTTACCTGCTCCTTCTGACCATATTATTGTATGTTTATATACTTTGTGAAAAATTGATCGTTTTAACCTTTTCTGCGAATACGCTCGTTTTTGGATTAAACAAAAGCATACTTTTAGAATTTGATTAATAGGGAATATAATATGGATTCACGTATCTAAATAAATTAATAACGGTATAACAATATTTTTATATTAATATGTGTATTGCTGTTTCAGTGTGTATCATATGACTTGCCTTGGTGGCGTGACAGCTTACGTGACTGATTTATAAGCGTGAGGTTGGGTGTTCAAATTCAGCAATCGCTATGAGTTTTCTTTTAACAAATAAACATTTCTTTGAAAAACTAAAATAGCAAATATTATGGACACTACAGTATATTGACATTTTTTATATTTCTAAATATCACAACATGTTCATACTGTATGTACACAGCGGTACCGCAGGTTGTAGGGCGTAAATCCACGTGAGCCCGAAAGCCCTACATTAATGTTGTGCATTCGCCTGGCGCTGCACAGTTTTCATCTTTCTCTGCGGGAGTTCTGGCTGTGCCAAATTAAACCGGTTTCACAGGTATTTTCAAAGTAGAATAGGACGAGTCTTCCAACTAAAGACACTCCACCTTTCCCCCACGGACACATGTTTTCTTAGAAAAACAGATTCACAGCGCGAAGCTGTTCACGAAGATGATCACGAGGAAGTGTATTGCATGTCTAATGGTCTAACAAAAACTATAGTATGCTTAAGAGTTGTTAAACTGGTTTTTATTTTTCGGCACAGCCCGAACCACACAGATACCAGCTAGCCTGCTTAGAGCACCTCAATTCACACTCAACCACATCACAGATCACAGATCAGTCCCAGTGTATGAGATATTACTGTTTGATCTCTGATCTGAGCTTTAATAGGGAACTTATCTCTATTAATATAACTATTGAGTGGTATTAACTGCAACTTTTTTGTATAAATGACACTTTTCTAAAATGTATTTAAAAAATAAAAATGATTACACTCTAATCTTTCCACATTTGATCCCATGAGGAAGTAGTATAGGCTCCTGCTTTGTGCTTTCACATCAATCAATTTTTAGACATTGTTGCTTTGTCTAACAATGCTATCAAAAAAGAAACCTGTGCTTAATGATAATTAAGGGACTTAACGTCAAAGAAAATGATTTATGTTGTTTAATTGTAAACACTAAGTTATGAACGCAATTGGTGCTTTACAGCCATTGTGCATTACTGAGCTCCGTGCTTCCTCCTTACCAGTACTACCTCTCCCTCTGACACAGCGCAGTGGGCAGCATGCTGTTTTCAGAGCCTCTGATTGGGGAAAAAAGACCTTCTGATCTGTTCTACATACCAGGAAGACAACAGAATATGATTTTTTCTATTCGAAACGTGTGTTGTGTTTATGAACTTCGTGTATTTTAAACGTTTAATTAAGAAGTAAAAACCTTACAGCGTAGACAGAGATTCTAAGCTGATCACTAGGAAGAAAAATCACCCATTTTTCGCGTATAAAAAGTAGTTATTAACCATCGAAACTTGTTTTTATAGCTTTTAAAGTCATGCAATGTCTAAGAAGAAACACATCATTATATCTCATTTTTGATTTATTTTTTAAGAATTTAAATTATCATTTGCCCAGCCTAATTTTAAAGACCTCTACTTATGAAACTTTTCACAGCCTGTACATAAAACTATATACACAATACTGCTGACAGCAGGAAAATTCCTATTCTTTACTTGGCAGCTTATTAAAAACAGCCCCTATGGTGTTCAAACAGATTTTTTTTACACAGAAGACTGACACAGCTTCTCGCTGTGAATCTGTTTTTCTAAGAAAACATGTCCGTGGGGGAAAGGTGGAGTGTCTTTCGCTGGAAGACTCATCCTATTCTACTTTGAAAATACCTATGAAACCAGTTTAATTTGGCACTGCCAGCATTTCCGCAGAGAGAGATGAAAACCGCGCAGTGCCAGGCGAATGCACAACATTAATGTAGGGCTTTCGGGCTCATGTGGATTTACACCCTACAACTTGCGGTACCGCTGTGTACATACAGTACGAACTTGTTGTGATATTTAGAAATATAAAAAATGTCAATATACTGTGGTGTCCATAATATTTGCTATTTTAGTTTTTCAAAGAAATGTTTATTTGTAAAAAGAAAACTCATAGTGATTGCTGAATTTGAACACCCTACCTCACGTTTATAAATCAGTCATTTAAGCTGCCAAGCCACCAAGGCAAGTCATATGACATGTACTGAAACAGCAATACACATATCAATATAGAAATATAGTTATACCGTTATTAATTTATTTAGATACGCGAATCCATATTATATTCCCTATTAATCCAATTCTAAAAGTATGCTTTTGTTTAATCCGATAACGAGCATATTCACAGAAAAGGTTAAAACGATCAATTTTTCACAAAGTATATAAACGTACAGTAATATGGTCGGAAGGAGCAGGTAAAAACGTTTCAAAATAACCACATGTACTGTAAGACTTTGATGCTTAAAATGTTTAGGGAGAAATAGAATACTGATGTTTATTTTTTCTTTAAAATACCAAGACCAGCCATATACAGTACAGTTTACATACAGTAATATGTTTATGTTCCTCAATTAATATCTTTTATGAGCATGTGAAAGGCATGGTGAATTGGAGATTCTCAAGACTTACTTTGTATGATTGGAAATGAATGTGTGAGCGGATCAATGAAATGCTGTGGTGTTACTTTTTGTCAATGAAAAAATAAAGTATTTACGTTTACAAAGACGGTTACAAAGAATGTGGACCAGGGTAATACCTTGAGTTTACAGCTTGTCCAAGGTCATTCATTATTAATACTATTAGTAATATCTTCAGTAAAGTCTTTGATGCATAAAATATTTCTGCATAATTAAAATATTTATGATAAAGGTAGTAGGTTGTGTACTTTTGTCCAACTGAGCAATCTTGCTTTTATAAAATATACCAACTTTTTCATATATAATGATTAACATGCTGTAATGCACAGTTTAAATTTAAAAGTCTAAAGAGTATACAACTTAAATTCTTAATTGAATAAAGATCGTCCCTCAGCAGTGATCGGGATTCGAAACCGGATGTTTTCTGGTGAAAGCTCAAATGCTGTACAGGAGAGGTTAAGCTTTATTAGCTCCACCTGCTGGTTTTACAAGGTGATTCCGGATACTATTAACATAATCTAATTTGCATATGGTATGATGCGGTATACTGCGACATGCCCACCGTGTTTTACCGCAGCATACCCCGCTTGTTTTGAATGGCTGCATCTGTACATCGTAATAATAAAGTTTAGTTATTAAAAAAAAACCTCAGTATTCATTGTTGCTCCTTTTGTGCTAGTTTGTGCCATTGAAAGTAGATCAGTTGAAAGGCTTTAATTCTTGGGGTGCTATCTACATGTAAGTGGGGTTTGCATGTTTTCCCCACGTTTGCATGGGTTTCCTCCTGGAGGTCCACATCCACAGTAATAAGTCATACTGGGAGGTTAATTGTTTCTGGGAAAATTGGCCCCGGTGTGTGTGTTTGGATAAATTATTACAAGTGATGGTTTTGTGATTAAGAAACTTGAAAAATGCCACATTTATTAACACTTAATTATTTCCCTGATCCTGAGTAAAAAGTTTCTTTGCAATCAGTGGTCGCTGTGCATGATATCGGAATTTATCGGCAAAGTGAATTGGTAGTTGCTGCCTGGTAAAGGGAAACATTAATATTTAGTGTAAATAATCACATCCAGATTAAAGCAGTGTGCAATACCTTTAACTGCTGATGTATCGATATTTGTAAATATTACTTCAGGGAATTCTTTAAGTTAAGCAAAAGAGGGTATCACAATATAATATCACAAATCTTACTGTACATATTTTCACATTTCAACTGTCACACAGCTCTGTGAACATCTGTTTTATTAACTTATGCTATATTACAGTAATGATGCCACTATTTGATCTTTAAATTGAATACATCCCTGGCTCCATCATTTTATTTTAAAACTAGAGTAATTTAAGAAAAGTATTTTATTGTGACAGCGAATACTTCAGAAAATAAGAAGCTTAAGGTTTTGGAAGCACCATGATTGCTACACAAGAGGATGAAACTTGACATGTTACAGTTATTTTAATCAAAATGATTTCTCCTGTGTAATAATTAGGAGAAAAAAAAGTTTCATTTTTTTCCTGTTGTACCAGGATTCATGGCTGCGCAGCCTAAAACCCATACCTAGTTCATGCCCTTGCATTATCTTGCAAATGTCTCTGACACTCTGAAACACTGCAAACTTTGCAATGACTGGATAGTTAATGCCTCCAAGTTGGTTTCTCAGTCTGTCAGGGAGAGGGGCATATGGCTGAAGTTTAATATCTGATATGTCCCTAGAACCTAGTAGCTGCTATGGACTTAATAAATAGTGAATGTAAAGTGAATGTTTAACATAAAATAAAAATCAATATATCATACATAAATTTTATTATTATGAAATTACATTATTTGTAGTTAAAAGTAAATTATTACAAGGGCCATATAAATGAAAACTTTTTGAGTAATCATTTGAATGAATTTGTTGCGCTCTGTAACTTGCCTTTAAGGTGCAACCAGGAGACGAAGTTGCCCTGTGGGTTTTATGGGAATGTGTATTGCAGCATATGTGACTATTTGGATTAAAGCAAGAGAGGGAGGATTTCCAACATAGTATTGGACACAGAAACGTGTTATAAGAGAGGGATCTGACACCAACAAAATATAGCAGTAAGATTCAATGTTCAAGGCTTCCCAGTGGAAATATTTGTTAGAGTAATTGAGCTGCTGTTTAGATGTAAAACTGATTGTGGTATTAATAGAACAAGGAGCACAGAGAATTTAAATCAGTGGATTGTAATGGATTACATGGTAATGAAGTTGGAAAATGGGGACAGTCACATAAGGTATAGGAGACTTTAACTGCTGTTATCCTTCTCACACCTTTGAAAACAACTTTTTTTCAAAGGTACTTAAATTTGTTTCAGATATTTCTCCCATCAAAATTAAGGATTGTATAACAGAAGATAAAACATGATAAAATCAGCATTATTGACTTAGGTTTTATCTTCTACATACAAAATTGTAACTAGAGCACTGATAACCTATTGTCTAAAACTGTTAGTTTTGCTTAACATGTTCTGTTTTAAAAAACATGTTTTTTGACATTTGCTAAATAAATGCAGATAGCAGATAGAGACAAAATATTCAATAAATAAGCTATGTAGCATTTGGCAAAAACAAAAGAGCAGATTGTAGGTTGTTACAAATATTTCAATGAACATTAAGCAACATGGATTCTTGGCGGTGTGAGTTATGTGAAAAAAGCACTGATATTGACTGACTGAGTACTGGAATGAAAATTGCACTGGGGTAGAGGGGAAGTGATAATCATTTTTCCTTTTCCGTTAAGGCTCAAGCAAGACTCTTGAAACCTTGGGTTACGTCCAAAAAAGCAAAAAGGGGAAATTTTAAATCATGGCTTGTTGTAGCTATATCTGGAGGAGATGATAAAAATTAAATGTGAAAAGCGCATAATGTGAGTAACATAGTATTCGAAAAAGAAAAGAAAAGGATAAGAGAAATGAAAAAGAAAGGTTGGGATTGTCAGAAATAATTAGAGAGCAAATTGAGTGGTTGCGAGAACAAAAGACAGAGGTACAATGGAAGTATGGAGCTGTAATGTTTGAACAGCGGATTACAGATATGGGTGGTGTGTGTGAATAGTGCTGACAAAAGTATTACACTGTCAGACACAGTGAGACCCATAGCAAGAGCAAAAGCTCAAATTTGTAGATCAAAGTAAGTTAGGAGAAAATGATCAGTTTCCCAGGACGTGTTTCGTGAACCAGCGACTGAGTTGAGTTTTGGACACTGTTCTGCACATCTGTACATAAATGTGTCCAACCTATCTGACTACAGCTGATACCATATAATATTATACCCAACAAATCAGCCACTAAAATAAGTAAACTGTCTTACTAGCACATGCATTAACCTGCCTTACAGTATATTATACTGTAACAGTGAGGTTACATTTTATCTGTCTACAACGAAGTAATTGTAATTCGTATTTGAGAATTCTGCTTGTTGTTTTTTTTTGTCTAGATTGGGCATGTTTAGATGTATGGATATAAACTATATCTACTGAAATAATGTACTAAAAAAGGATGAGTAAACAAAAATATAGTAAATGGTCAAGAATATTCTGGGTTTACAAAAAACTGTTTTTTACAACATCATTTCTAAATCACTTAGCATCATATGCTAAAAAAACTGCTAATGTTAATATTTACCATTCTATAATATTATATTGCATGAATGAGCTATAACTTCATACTATTATTAACATAAGAAAGTTTACAAATCAGGATGGATTTCAGTTCATGTAGCCTATCTGATGGCTAGTGTCTTATTTTTGTGAGTGTAGCGGCAATGCTTGTTAATAAGACAGAATTAAGTGTTGCTGTGCTTTCCCAAATGAGGCCCCATCTCTCTCTTCATCTCTGTGGTGCAGCCACAGAGAAGCTATACATGCAGGCTGATTTAAGGTGTTTATTTTTGATAAGGGACAGCTCCCAAAAGGGGATGCACTTAGCTAAGCCTGGCTATCATGATCAATGGTCATCCATTGGCGCCTATCTGTCTAGGGAGTGCCAGATGGACATCTGGACTGCATTCCTAAGTGTCAGGAGTAAGTGACTCATATCTCACCTTGATCAACCAATCAGGGACTGGTAGGGCCGAGTAACCCACGTGGGTCTCTGATGCCCATGAAACTTTCAGCCAATGAACGACCTGAAGTTCCTCCATGTAAAAACAGGCAACACAGAAGAATTCGAGGGGTGCGAGACAATTCCAGGCCAGGATGGCCGAGGAGCAGAACAGTTCCTAAGGGCAGGACATTCTCGCAGTGCGCCTCCTGACCATCCTGAGACTCAGCCCGGACAATCAGGTAATGGCCAGTGTGTCCGAGTGCCAGAACTTTCCTTTGTTCTAAGAGTTGAGAGCGGAGGTTGTCACGCGTAACAAAAGGATCCATCCGAGGTTAGCATCAGCAGCAAGCCTGGTGAACAGGTCGGAACTGTGGACAGCTGAATTGGTATTCAGAACTAGCGCTTCATCAGGAATGAACCGGTCTTCTTCCTGACCTGCTGGGACCCACAGTCATCTTTTCTCCCTTGCACAAACTTTGCTAGTTAAAGCCAACACTAACTAGCCGGTCTTCAGAGAGCATCAGCAGCGCATCGCAGCAGGAATCTCTCCCACCACGTCGCAAGCCGCAACAGCACTGCCTGGCACTGAGCCAGAGAGCGCGGATTGGACAGCAGCAAGCCTGCAACTACTTCTTTGTGCCTGCAGGAGATCTGAATCCCCAAAGAATGGATGAGTATTCAACTTCACTGCATTACAGCTCGAGAATTCAATTGTTATCCCAACCAGTTGATATCAATTTAAGTTCAATTACGAAACGGTCTAAATGAATGATATACTGAATGTATGTCCTCTTGATATGTGTAACTCTTCGTGACTGAATGAATATATACCATTTGTATTCTGATAACCCTCACAATAAGATCTGTTAGGTTTATATGCACATTCTATGTATTAATAAATGTATCCTCGTGAGTAGTATAAAGCGACACCTTTCGTCACACTTTTGACAGGTACCACGCCCCCTTTTCCAGCCAATGGGAGTCAGCGGTGGTTGGCTGTCCCGCCCCCTTGCCAGCCAATGGCTTGTTGTTATTTGTGCATGTCCCGCCCCCTCAGGAGCCAATGGTGTGTCGTTAAGGGTCGGAACTCCCGCCTTCCCCCCCGGTCCGGAGCCTCAGGGTCCCAAAGCCCCAAGGCGGAGCATCCCTCGCTTTAGGTGTGTGAAAGTGTGTATTGGTTTGGAAGGGGACCATGTCTGCAGCGGGGTTGAGTGCGCTCTATTATAACCCTAGGAAATCGAGTAGTTACGGTGGCGCGGGGAGTCTGGTGCAGGCCGCGAGATTCCAGGGTGTGAGCGGCGCCAGCCACAGCAGGGTGGCCGAGTGGTTGTCCGGCTTATAGGCTGCACAAGCCGGCGCGCGTACGTTTTAAGAGAAACCGAAATGGACTGGCAGTGGCAGGCCGACTTGGTGGACATGAGAGAACACCGCGAGTTCAACGACAGTTTCTGTTACATCTTAATGTGTATAGACATGCTGTCTAAATATGCTTAGGCCGTGCCGCTGAAAACCAAGACTGGAGGGACAGTGACAACCGCCTTCCGAAATATACTGCAAGAGGGGCGTGCTCCTAAAAAGCTACAAACGGACAAGGGTAAAGTATTTCTTAACAGGACCTTCCAAAATTTTCTCAAACGTGAGAATATTGAACATTTTGTTACAGCCAGCGATGTGAAGGCTAGCGTGGTCGAGAGGTTTAACAGAACTATTAAAACAAAAATGTGGAGGTACCTGACACACAAAAACACCTTTCGATATATCGACATCCTTTCAGATCTTATTTACGCTTATAACCATAGTTACCACACGACTATTAAACGAACCCCGGCTTCTGTTAAGTCCGACAACTCCCTTGAGGTGTGGAGAACGGTCTATGACGAACACTTTAAGAGAAAACCGTCAAAGTTTTAATTTAATGTGGGTGATCGCGTGCGGGTGTCCAAAATAAAGGGAGTGTTTGAGAAGGGATATGAACATACCTTCACTGATGAAATTTTCATTGTCAAAGAGCAGACCTTGGCTCTGAGACCCTATTACAAACTGCAGGACTACGCAGGCGACGACATTAAGGGCTCCTTCTATGCCGAAGAGCTACAGAAGATAAACCCTGATGTTGAGAACGTCTACCGCATCCAAACGATTTTAGCAGCCAGGGGTCGTGGCAAAAACAAACAGCTTTTGGTAAAGTGGCACGGCTGGAGCGATAAATTCAATAGTTGGGTAAAGGCTTCCGAGGTCCGAGACATATAGAGGTGGTGAAAAATGAACCCCAATGGTTTCTATGTGACGCTGGCCAGTAATTCATCCTCAAAGATGTTTCCAAAGAACACCATCGCGTGCTTCACAGAGCATCTGGCAAAGGCGATTGACCTGGATGGGGGCTGGGAAGTGGGCCTGGTCGAGCTGCACTATCCGCATACACTAAACACTTTTGATGAAGACAAAGTTTTTCTGTTCGTCAGCGATGAGCTCAAGACTATATGGACCTGTACCTTACCGAGAGGGTACTACAGCAACATCGAGCAGCTCTTGTATGAAATGAAACGGGCTGCGGAAAAATCCAAGTTAATGGCTGTAGGTCTTAAATACAACCCCATTAGCCGGTCGGTAAGGATTGTTAGTGATAAACGATTTGTTATACAGGTGCATAACCACCTGGCGAGGATGTTGGGTTTCAAATCGGGTGTCGGGGGTGTAAAATCACCGCACCTGTCGATATGACTGGCGGATTTAACACCATGTATATATACACCGATATCATAGAACACCAGATAATAGGCGACGTCTACGCACCGCTTTTGCGTTGTGTGCCCTTCTGAGGCGTGGATGGTGAATTCGTCACAGTATTGTATGACAAACCCCATTACGTACCGGTGAGCATCGACCATTTTAACAACATCACTATTGAAATAAAGACTGATCAAAACGAACACGTGTCATTTGCATTTGGAAAGGTCATCGTCAAGCTGCATTTCAGACCTGTGAAAACGATAAACATCTAAAATGATGACGGTCATCAAGCGCTACGGGGATCCTTCTTTGTATACGCACTACTACAAACAACAGGCTGGTTATGGATTACCAGGATTTTCAGGGCTACCGGTTCAGTACGGCGCTGGTATCGGGGGTATTTTCAGAGCGCTATTTAGAAAAGCCGTGCCTTTTCTGAAACGTGGGTTTGAAATAGCTAAGCCGCACATGGCATCAGCGGCTAAAAACATCGCCAAAGACGTAGTCGGCAACGTGTGTGTCTGGTGAATTACCCCATCGCTGCCATCTTCAGCCAGGTTGACATCACCGTAGGAGACCGATTGATCAGCCAGAACAACAACTGCTATCCTTACAGAGCCTTTATAGAGTCTGTCCTGAACTACAGTAAAGAGACGCTGAAGACGCAGTATTCAACAGGGCTCTTTTACAAAGACACAGCCGGGGAACACGAGTCCACAATTTTGGATGGTCCCAATCAGGGGTTCCGAAAAAGAGCATCATACACGACGCAAAGCCGAAACCGTGAGCTCCTGGGTCACATTCACGCAGACCTGTTTTTTCAGGACAAACTACTACTGAATGGCGTAGACCTGAAAATAAAACTCACGCGCAACAGAGATGCTTTCTGCTTAATGAACAACGCCGGAGAACACAAACTGAGCATACTCTCTGCATCTTTGTTTGTGAAAAGAGTCAGAGTGTCACCCGGGGTCAGACTGGGACACGCCAAAGCACTCCTGACGGCCAACGCTAAATACCCCATAGACCGCGTACAGATGAAAGTCTTCAGCCTGCCTGCAGGGAGCCGTGTGTGTAACCAAGAAAACCTCTTTCTCGGACAGTTACCCAAAGTGGTCATTTTGGGGTTTGTGGACAACGCAGCATTCAGCGGCAGTTTAACCCAACACCCCTTCAATTTTAAACACTACAACGTTAACTTTCTGGCTCTCTACGCGGACAGTGAACAAATCCCCACTAAACCCCTTCAACCAGACTTCCAGAATTGCGTCCGTGAATATTTTAATCTGGTGGAAACAGCCGGGAAGCGTCTGAAAGACAAACCACTTCTGGTGGACCGTGAGGAGTACGCGCGCGGTTACACATTGTTCACTTTCAACCTCAGCCCCGACGACGAGTGCACAGGGCATTATTCACTTATCAAAATGGGTAATCTGAGAGCTGAAATACGCTTCGCGCTACCGCTACCCACTACAGTTAACATGGTTGTGTACGCGCTGTTCGACAACGTGATAGAGCTGGATATGAGACGTCAAGTCATTTACGACTTCAGCTAAAAAGCACAGGAGGCCACACAACCTGCACATAAAGATGAACACCAAACAGCTGGAAGACATTCTAACCTGAGACCGCTACACCCGAGACAGTTTTCTAGGCGTGTTCCCCAGTGAAGCCCTACCACGCGAGAGACTGGCACGGCGCCCGTTGTGTTTAATAGTTAATTCTCACCCACACGACCGCCCCGGTGAACACTGGCTTGCTATTTACTTACCCGACGACGAGGGCGCAGAATTTTTCGACTCCTACGGATTTTCACCCGAAGCCTTTTTCTTTCCCAAGAACATTATTGATTTCTTAAACAGAAATGCTAATTCCATATTTTACAACAACAGACAATTGCAAGATTCTTTTGCACTGACCTGCGGTCTACATTGCGTCTTTTTTCTATACCATAGATGTAAAGGTTTATCTTTAGAAACATTTTAGAACAATATTCTACGAATGCAATCCAGAATGACCGCATGGTGGAAATGTTTCTAAAAAACTGACGTCGTGTGAGACGGAGACCCCTGTACCCTTTTAAGCCCTTTGAAAATACAAATGTTCAATTATGCGGGTGTTTACGACAATTTAAAACATGTCATAAATGTTAATCGACCATCTAAAATAAAAATGATATCGAACCATTTCGACGTCTGTGTGGTTATTATTTAAAAAGAACACAAAACATGAATTAAAATCAACACAATATTTTTATTATACAAGTAATAGGTTTATTCCATGCTGAAAAAAAAGAAGAAAGAGAACACAACGTTTCGGCCGTGGAGCCTTCTTCAGGTGTGGCACCTGAAGAACACCTGAAGAAGGCTCCACGGCCGAAACGTTGTGTTCTCTTTCTTCTTTTTTTCAGCATGGAATAAACCTATTACTTGTTCCTTTGCAGCCTACGCATGCTGATGCAGCTACCCACCTGAACTACTACATTTTTATTATACATTCGCTGTTATAGCACTCAAGCTTTTTTTAATACATGTTACAGCCAAGCCATTTTCTTACAAACATTTTTAACTATATTGCGCACGCTTTTTAATATACATTTCAAGTCATTTATCACAATAACACATACCCAGAGAAAAAATGTTACAAAGACAACCATGTGGGTCTAGGTATTAATGATCGTCTCCTTTCAGCAGTTATCTTAGACACTGGGTCGACTGTCGACAACTCTACCGGTTGTTTTAAAGTTTTGACCGACGCTGCACACCCCAACGGGGCAGCCTTGAGTTTTTCAAGTAGCTCTCAGTTACCAGCGTTGGCTAGCAAGGTGCCCGGCACGTTGATTTCTGCCATAGCCTCCATGAACAAATCCCAACCTTTTGGCTTATTACCGACCACAACTGCTTGCTGCTGCGTGAGAGCCCTGACAAGATCAATCATGTGAGAGCCCTCAACGGGTGCCCCCTTGTACACAAATTCCCCTTTTTCATTCCAGGCTATTAATGGTTCATTGCGGGCCATGGTCTTTAACAATATCTCGGCTTTCCTCCAGAACCGCTGAGACACGCTGTCCAAAATATACCCAAAGTCAGCGTCGCTCGATGACAGCGGTTGTGCTAACGTGCGTGATAGTTCGGTGGATGCATTTTCCAGTAGTACAGTAGTTAAAGTCCCCTTTTCGGAAGTCTCCTGGCATACTAATGTCAAATACCGTTGTAACACCTGGCTGTACAATTTCACTTTTTCATATTCGGCCAGATGCGAGTTCTGAAGAATGTCACGCATTTCATCATCCAACCGACGGGCTGTTATTTTTCTTACATCGCTTTCGAACCCAGACCGCTCTCGGAGTCGATCGAGCTGTTTCTGAGGTACCAGGTACATTTTTTCAGCGTGCTCCATTATTGACGTTGTAGAAGCCCCGTAATCAGTGGTACTGCAATACTCAACAGGGTCCCGATAAAACCACCGGACTGGTTCACCAAGAGTCTCTTACTTTTAAGAGAAAGACCCTTTCGACTCAAAGTCTTTATAAGCTTACGCTTTCTCTTCAGGGTCCCAAACTGCTTAGCAGATAACGGTATGTTCCCTTTCAAGGTATTCAAGGCGATTTCAGCTATGGCTTGTACAAGATCATTTGTAGCCCCGCAGAGAATAGCTTTCCGCTGCTTGGGGGCGGCTTTTACCAGAAAATGTAAGAGAGTCAGGTTTCTCCGAACGTGTGAAGACATGACGACGCCCCGAACGTGTTTTTTCGACTGAGTCTGTGGTTGCGAGATCACCGACTTTTAGATTTTTTAAATACATAAGCCGTGGGTACATCTGGGGGGGAAAGACCTGTTCACAAGCGATAGTCATCTGGGGTGTCGGCATTTAAATCTACCAACAAGTAACCGAAAGGTTTTTTAGTAGCGTCATCGAACGCTTCCAAAAAAAATGTGGCTTTACCGGGGTACATCTGCCGGGACAGGGTTGTAATCTGTAGTTTATCTCTAGGGTTTTTAAACAGCACCATGTACTTTGTATTTAATGCGATGGTTCTACTTTTCCGGCCTTGACAAAACACATTTTGGACGATATACATGATGCTGAGGTTTCGGTGGTGTACGTATTTGGTAAAAGCTTTTTCTATCTCATTATTTTCACACGCAGACTCCATCAAATCATCAACTATAATCAAATTTACTCTACCCGGTGCCAGTAGCTAGTCGTCGGAAAATGACGTCGGTAGTCCTTCTATAAACTGAATGTATGGAAATTTCACAAGCAACTCAGCGTATAGAGGTTGCCAGCAGCTGTAACACCAGACTATGTATTCGGGTTTATGAGTCATAACGGTATCACCGTTCTCCAAGAGCTGTTTTATAAAATAACTTTTACCACAATTCGAGGGTCCGGACAAAATGCATGAAAAAGGGTGTTTTAACCTGACATCCATCGTGTTAATATCCGTAGGGCAACGATGTCAAATTTTCTTGCAGCACCCGCTTGTCGTACACCACCTTCTGGGTTTTCTTTAAGGTCCGGGTCTCAATGCGCCAATCCTTTTTAACACGCACGATCATCGGCTGTTGAATAGAAATGTGTTTAAATTCCCGGCACTCTGCATAAGGGTTAACGCCATAGTCAAAAACCAAGTCCCGCAGACTCTCAAAGTTAACTTTTTCACAATTGTTCACATTGAGCGTAATGCCTTTTACCTTTAAACAGGCTTTCCCTCCATACAGTTTGTACCCGTACGACTTGGGTCCTGTTGATACAAGCTTGGTGATGTGTTGTCCAGCAGCGATTTCTCTGGTCAGCTCACCCAAGTAGTCACCCAGTTCCGGATTCCACTCACCCTCCTGGCTCGCAAAGATAACGGAATCTGTGTCGTGGTACAGACAGCGGCCTTGCAAAGCATTTAGCAGATTGTATAACTCCAAGCGGGCATAGGCGGTTGTAAAGCTAGCGATGAAAATGTTAGTGTTTGAATGGCCTGTATAGTGGTGTTTAGTGTGTCTCCACGTAACACAGGCTGTGTTTTCATCGATAAACTCACAGGCTGACACCTCATGATATGGTGTAAATAAGTACCTGAACAATTCATCGGGGTTTCTCACAACGGTGGTCTGTGGTAAATTGTCTCTTTGTCCATACTTCCCCCACAAACTGTTCAAGGCAATTTTTGAAAGCTGTCTTTTGGCCAGATTCTTTTTAATGTTGCAGGGGTCCAGCCGGACACCCTCTTTTTCATAATATTCGCTGATATATCTTTGTTGTTTCGCGACATCTGTACACGACTCTGGAAACCACGAAGCTTCCTGTTTCCCTTTCAGATGCAGTTTGATGTAGTCGGTAAAAAGATTGTGTGAGGCCTTTTCGAAATGCCAAATTTCATAAATTTTACACACTCTATACCCCAGATCTAAGGCCATCTGTAATTCAGGGGTGCACCAGACACCAGTCAAGGCGCAATCTTCATCACTGTGCTTACAGAGGGTGGTCTGTTTTGTTTCAGCACACGTACGACACAGTGTGAAAAACATTTTTTTGTCAATTTTGGTTGGAAGAACTGGAAAGTACAAACGTCTGGGTGGGTAAACTTTCACCTTCGCTAAACCGAAATACCGTTTTAAATCTCCAAAGTTATATATTATTCGGGGGTGCCCCAGTGGGTATTTTTTAGTTTTGTTCACAAACGGATACAGACTGGTGAAATCATAGTAATGAATTTTTTTACTGGGCTGCGCTGTGTAATGCAAACAAATCGCATTTGTTCTCCCCTCCAAAAACGACTCGCGCGGTTGCAGAGGCTCTGGTAACTGCGCAGCTGTTAGAAATTTACCCAAGTCCCCATTTTCAACAAGCATGTCTCTGAACTAGTGCTCCCACAAAACACAGACGTTAAAACCTCTCATTTTGAGAAAATTAATTTTAACCATCGTCTTTCTGTACAACCAGCCAAAAGTAGTGTTTGTCAGCGGATTAAAATCGTTTTCACAATAACAAACGCTACAACCGTGAAAAAAGCAACCGTTGAACTCAAAGGCTGTCGGCACTCCGTCAATTACAGCATAACCATCCAGAAAATATGGGCCAACCTTGAACTCACTGGCCGTGGTTAACGTGTGTTGGATTTTAACGGGCTCTGTGTGTTCGATGTACATAAGCCATTGAATGCTGGGTGTAGAAAATCGTTTTTGCTGGCGGTGGTAATTGTCATGGGGTAGCAACGCAATCGTCTCTTCCTGTAAAAACATAAGTCTGAACATGGCCATGCAGACACTAGCGATGGTCACAAACTGAAAGGGATCGATGCACACAACGCAGGCGGCCCCTGACTCAGTCACGCGTGTCTGTCTGGTCATATTCATGACCTCGTCCCAAAACCTGATACAGCCTTCTCTTAGAATTGCCACATCCAACTGGCAGTAACGTTTCAACTCTCTCTGTAAGTTAAACACACTTCCCCTGCATTCTTCATACCAAACCAAAAACTCGGCTTTCTCGTTCGGCAGCATGTAGTTAATGCCGTAAAGTTCTGGCAGCGGCATCAGTCCGACATAATTTTGGTTTTCTGAAGTGTTCATCAAGTGTGGAAAATGACCCTTACCCCCGGGGAACCCCATGGCGGCTGGCAGTTTGCTTAATTTCATAGGTAGAAAGTTTAAAGAATCTATAAATCTGATGTTCAGAGCTTTTACGATCATACACATTATCTTACCACCCTGATTAATTAGTTCAACGTCCATCTTTTCAGCTAACAACTGTCTGATCACTAGGTAATTGTAATATCCCTTGCCATTGTGCGATATGAACGTATGGTTTTTGAAACGTCTATCGATAAATTTACACACAAAATCCTTTAGACAAGTTTCACCATAAAATTCCCAGCTTCGTTTATTGTCAATATGAAGGGAGTGGACATAATTTGGTATGTGTGTCCCCATTTCTTGCATGCATTCAAAGTCGAAAAAAATGTACTTGTTTGAAATTTTGGGTTTGTCCAAAGGCGGTATGTAGCACAAATGTGTGTCAGGGGTGTCGATCACGTTGTTACAACGCGAGAACAGTTTCTCTTTACATTTGTGACTTGCGAGGTTATATACCCCACATTTCTCACAAAAGACCCTGCGCTCACACTTACTAACACCCGTCGCCGCATTCCGAAAGTGTCTCGCCAAACACTGAGAGCTACGACAAAAGACCTTACAGGCCAGGCAATTCTGAATTTCTGCATCAATTTCGCAACACTGGGGATCTAAACAGGTTTTACATGCTTTAACACAGGCGTGTGCGTTCCTGTGGCTATACGCCGCATGGCAGTTAGTGCAAAAATACGCCGCCCCCACAAAAACTTTAATATTTAAAACCCCGTAAAAATGCTCTTCATGCAGTAGAACAAAAAGTATTTTAGAATTTGGTGGTGTGGGCCCCGTTGTAAAATATTTCCAATCACCCTGGTTGTGGTACAAAATTTTAATGACCACCTTTAAATGTTTTTCAAAAGCGGTAATGTCTGACAAACTAATTTTCCGATTCTCTGGAAAACCCAACTCTTTGTGCATTCATTTAGCGCCCTGTAACATTTCCCCATCGGTACAACCTTCATTCAACAAACCGTACACTATCCTGGCGAAACACAGATTACCGCCCGTGTAATGTAAGTCGATAAGGTGCGCTTTTTTCTGAGCAATTACCCAGCTGTACAGAACGGGCACCCCCCTGCATATTCCTAACTATCGTCACCACTAATCAGAGGCTGTCATCAGTGAGAACCTCTGTGTGGCTCTGTAAGAGGTCTGAGATGTGGCTTAAAAAATCGGCAGCATTTAATTCTCCGGGTTGTCTCCTGCGTGAGAACAAGGGTTTGTTAAAACCACCCGCAGTCAAACGCAGCTGTACAAAATCATTCGCCCCGATGTTTGGAGAAAGTTCATCCAATATTCTCTGGACTGCACCCAGTTAACGTGTTGGCTCGTCGCAGTTTATTTTTTGAAGGTCCGGGGTCTGCATGGAGAGGGAAAATACCATTAGTGAAAGAACTCAACACCGCAAATTACCAAAAAATAGAAAAACGGTGGGGATTTTTATTATAGACACGTTTAAATGGCCATGCTAAAAGAATGTTTTATATAATAACGACCTCTTCTCCCAGGCGCTCTGATAATATGCTCCGCACCCTCTGGTATGACGTGAACATCTGCATGTATCTCCACAAGGTTTTGCGGTGGTATTGTAAACCCCAAACGAGGTTTTTTAAATGTGTAGGAACTTGTCCCTTCGCCCGCGTCTGCGGAATAGACACATACGTGTATTGGTTTGGAGAAAGTACCCCTGTGTCTTTAAGACTCACATCGTTGTAAAGCGTTATTCAAAACATTGTCGTAATTACTCACCAGTGTTGGGTTGCGCCGTAACTGGTCTTTTTACAGCTGTGGTTTTCGGGGCTAATGGAAATGAATGGATACACACAGTCACGACCACATTACGGAACAACTCCCTGGTAATTCCATTATAATAATTCAATATTGCCTAGTATACAAATATTATACAACATTTTGTAACTATAGCTAACATGAGACATGCACCGTGATGTTGTAATTGTCTCACAATAAGCCAGATATACATACCGCTGAAATTCGTGGAGTCCTCGTCTTCGTCTATCAAGTCAAACAGTGTTAAGTCTGTAAATAGACTATCTTCAGACTGTTGTAATTGATCGGCGTGATCCATTCTGACGAGTTAGGCGATAACGTGAGACTGTAAGAATTGGAATCCAGCCAAAACTTTGCCTGTTAAACCGCTAGTACTTATACCCAAACCGATAAACTTTCTCTTCTAAGAAACACACATGGCCCCCCATAAAACCATTAATCTTAGGTATCGTTGGGGGTGCACTTACTGGTCTGTAGAAATTATTTTAAGAAACATTTTAGAAAACGTTTTAGACCGTTATAATGTTAAAATCTATATTATTTTAAGACATACAATGGTGTCTAAATTTCATAGCTGTTAAAACATGGTGAAAATGTGCCGCAGTGTCTGTGTTTGATTCACCAACAGACTGCTAAGAATATTATCAAGCAAAATGTTTTTTATTAATGCTATAAGAAAATGTATCTGTTCTTTATAGGGCCATGTTCACAAACCAAGCTTGACGTTTTGAGGTTTTATTTTTCGCGATGTGATGTTAAGAACATTTTTGCGTGAAATACATGTGGTGCTTGTAAATTAGAAAACTTTACATGAATTTAAAATGTTTGTAAACTTTCCCTGGGGTCAATTTTAGCCCCCCTCCCCCACTCTGCATTCCAGAGCCTTTAACTAAACGCCACACCGCAAAACATCTCAAATTATCTTTACTACGTGATTTTAAAACTTTAAGACCAATCCGTTAAAGTATGAAGAACAACACCCCATCATTTGTTGCCTGTTAATACCTTAAAGACTTTTACGCTTGCGCTGTGTGGAAATTTATCTCAAACTTTCGAAAAAGCTGTCGCGAATGTGTTATTAAAAATAAACTGTGTCTTATTACATTATTTTAAAAACTTTAAGACCAAGCCCGCGTGTTTAAAATTTTTTTTCTGGGCAAACACATCATTTGTGTTTGCGTTGTGTGTTAATACTTTTAAAGTTTAAAACTTATAAACTGATAAGTGAATACTTTTCGCTCTCGATAAAACAATGGGGGGGGGGGGTCGTTTTAAAGCATCACAACCAATTGAAAAATGTCTTGTTATGTAGGCGTGGTTACACCATTGGCACATATTCTTAAACGCTCCGGTCTGACAGGGTCGCAGCTCGTCCCTGGAGCTGTCAGACACCGCCCCTTGTTGGGAGCTGCGAAGATGGCTTCTTTGTGTGGAGAAACAACGGGGTCCGCTACTCTACAAAGTGAAGAGGTAGGCGGCTAAAATCTTTTTTCTGATCGTGGAATTGTTGTATCGGTGCTTAGCGTATGTCATTTTAATACATGGTCTTCTTTTTAGCAAAACCCGACCCCACCCTCTGCACCCTGTAACAGCGGCGGGGGTGTGAGTTCAGCTGGGGTACCAGATGTTGAAGAACTGCCGGGTGCTAGCGATGATACCACGCTACAAATGGTAAATATTAACGAAAAACCTTAGCTCAAAAGTGCATTAAATGCTCGATATTTTAGGTACAAAGCATATCTATTTTGTTAAGCCTTCCTTTTCTTTTTCCTTTAATAGAATAAAGAGAATGTGGACGGGTCAATCTTCAGCCTACCGGCACAACTGAATGTTTCGTGTCTATGCTTCTGTGTTCGGCCAAATGTTAATAAAGCTGATGCCCAACCAGGTTTAGCTAACGATGTCCCTAATGAGCCCGATGTTATGCCCCAGATTGTGAAAGCAGTAGTTTATTGCATCTTCAAACACTGTTTAAAGGGGGTCCTGGTTGATGACTGCCCGGCCTGTTTGATTGACCATCCCGGGCAGCGGGGTCACACATGCCTGTCTGTCGGCTACACAGATGGGTTTGAAGATGTGACGTTTGCCGCTTTAGAAATTTATAAGTCAGTTTAGCCCGAATTTTATCAGCTGTTCTGTACACCGCCAGGTGTCTGGGTTCGTACACCATTACAAATGACACTGAGCGGGGCATAAAACAGTTGCTGAAAAATATAATTGAGGACCGCTCCCCATATGAGCATGTACACACCACACTTGAACAGCTGGATGAAAAATTAGTAGACGTGACTTTTGATGCGTTGCAAAAGAAACACTATTCTTATTTTTACAGACGCAAAAAAAAAGATCTATGTAAAATGTGAATACAGATTTCACTCTGTTTTACAGACCCGGGTGTGCCATCGTCCGAAGAATGAAGAATTTCGAATGTATACGTCTGAATTCTTACTAAGAGTGCTTTACACACTTCTCTCTACAAAGCTTGATATGCAAAACAAAGAGTCGAATGCTAATGTCCTTAAAGTTGTTAAAGAGGTAGATGTGTATGTCAAGAACTTGAGTGAAATTATTGCAGATCTGATGTTTTCAGATCAGAAACGGAAGCCTGGGGGGTCCTACAGTGTGTATTCCAAAATACAGCATGTTTTGCACAGAACCTGTGGTAACACCATCCCGCTGATTACGCAGGCAAATGTTTTTGCTCTGCTAGATCGGATCGCCCAGTGTGGTTCGCATGGCTTTAGACATGGGGAGCAGAAGGGGGTTATGAATGCTTTTTCAGATGCCTCGAAGTTTCTCAGCAATGTTGGGGTGGTGGTTACGCGTACCGAACTAATTTTCCGCACCAACATTTAATTATTGAATGCAAACAGGAGCTGGTAACGCGTGTGTGCTGCGTTGTTTCAGTGTTTGAAACACCCACTGTTGAAATAAAGCGGTTCACATTTCACATACTTGCAAACTGGAGTCTGTAACTTGTGTAAAAAGTGATGCTGCGCTGTTTCTGTGTTTGAAAACCCCCTGTTGAAATAAAGCGGTTCACATTTCACATACTTGCAAACTGGAGTCTGTAACTTGTGTAAAAAGTGATGCTGTGCTGTTTCTGTGTTTGAAAACCCCCTGTTGAAATAAAGCAGTTCACATTTCACATGGTGTTTGTCCTGCGAGTTCTTTCCGTGAGACTTTACGCAGTCAGTGTGTGTGTGTGTGCTTACAACCCTGCTGCTTTTGAGATACGGCTTGTGCAGCGTATAAACAGCCTGGCCGGACAACCACTCGGCCACCCGGCCGCGGCTGGTGCCGCTCACACCCCGGGATCTCGCGGCCCGCACCAGGCTCCCCACGCCGCCGTAACTACCCGATTTCCTAGGGTTATAATAGAGCGCACTCAACCCCGCTGCAGACATGGTCCCCTTCCAAACCAATACACACTTTCACACACCTAAAGCGAGGGATGCGCCGCCTTGGGGCTTTGGGACCCTGAGGCCCCGGACCGACCGGCCGGGGGAGAAGGCGGGAGTTCCTACTCTTAACGACACACCATTGGCTCCTGAGGGGGCGGGACATGCACAAATAACAACACGCCATTGGCTGGCAAGGGGGCGGGACAGCCAACCACCGCTGACTCCCATTGGCTGGAAAAGGGGGCGTGGTACCTGTCAAAAGTTTGACGAAAGGTGTCGCTTTATACTACTACTCTCGTGTATTAGTACCTGTGTGTGTGTGTTGTTTTGAGTTATACCGCATGGTTGGATTCTAAGACCATTAAAAGAATCATTTTGTGATTTACTGCCACAATTAATAATTGTCCCAGTAAATGCCCAAACCCCTACAGAACTGCTGCCTCGTGAGAGCACACTACATGAGGATTTATCTCATCCAGCCTTTTCTTGAAAGAAGCTCTCAGGTATCTTGTCTTTGTTCAAGGTTAAAAGATTCAGATCTTCTCTAGACTTGCTCAATAAATAAAATGTTTATTTTGAATTCTATGCACATCAGCAAAGTTGAATTTCATTTCCTTAAGAAAATACATTTGGCCCTTTTTACAGTACAATTAAATCTAAGCATTTAGCACCTTTAATGGGTGAATTCAAGATGTTCATGTTTCAGGATATAACATACAGTAAGTCATCATAAGGGACATTTAATAGTGGCAGGGAAAGACAATCCCCTTGGAGCTTGGTACATGTAGCACAAAATATATCAGTAACAAGCGATAAATCAAGAAATAAGTATATTCTGCAGTTAGCTTGTGATCAAATGTAAAGCGAAGGTAAATCGCTTCGTAATAATGTAATTTTGAGTTTCTAAAAGTTTAAATACAAGATAATAATTAATAATTCTATGTAAAACACAAACAGATTTAACTCCAGAAGTCTGACTAACTGAAAAAAACAACTGACCACAACCCTACAATGACCTTGACAGCAAAACCAAAAGAATTGTAGCTTCTGTGGTTTAGGACCAGGAATGTATCAGGTTTTATAAACAACATGTAATCACACAACCAAAGGCAAAATTATACAGTTCAGTCACACAGTGCAATGTTATAATGTACAGTACAAAAAATAATACAAGAAATAGACATAGTAAAAAAAGTGCCTAACTCCTTAATAATTTCAGAACAGTTCATCGATTGCCCCATTTCACTGAATTAAATGACCTACTACACAAAGCAATTCCAAAATGCATTCCTTGAATGAATCCAACTGGTTGAGTCCAACATGGTTGGATAAAGCAGGATGTTCCTTATTCCATGATGAAAAAGGGATTTCAAATAGATCTGAAAAAATTTCTACATTTCACAGTGAGCATAATGAAGTGGTTTACATAGATAAGTCGAAGGCCTTTGCCTCTCGCTGCCAGAAACATTAACAATCCTGTGTGTTCTTTCTAATTCAAAGGGCCTAGTTGTAGCCACCAATCATTATTTTATTCAAAGTTTTATTAAAAAAGTAGGATAATCTCATTCAGCACCTGCTGGCAAGCTAGCAAGATTCAGGTTGTTGGCTCCTATACTATAATACAACCACACAGGATTTAAACACATTTTTTACCATTCTCAGGCTTGCTGATATTGTCTTGGTTCCGGCACTGTGCCATCTCAAAAACATCAGGCTTTTTAATTTCTTTGTCAGTAGAAAACTGAACAGCTTCAATTCTCTCCCTCAGCTACTAAAGATGATACAATATAGCACAGCCAGCTTTAGCATCAGTGACTGGCTTTCAGAGAGTCTGTGAGGAAACCCACAATACAAAACCTCGCAAGTGTTGTATATCCATAACGTTATGATAGTTCCCTGGTGAGTTGTTACAGGAAATCAGAGTAGCTGAGGTTGCAGTCTGGAAGGTAAGAAGATTAAGTAGAAAAGCTTCAGCTTGTGTTGTATACAGAAAAAGATGTAAGGTGTCTATTAAATAACATTTTTTAAATTAGTGAATGCTGTGTTACTGAAAGTATGTTATACTCACTCCATTACTCAATAACTCCTCTCACCATGGCAACCCATGTAACCATCAATCAAACACTCTCTTACTGATACAGCAACTGCCAAAAACCCTGAAAGACTAAGAACATAACTGTTTCCAAAATGTTTACCAATTTATAAGTGATAAAATTTGCTGTAACAATAAACCTGAGGAATTCTGAAAATGGAAATAAGACCAGACATTACCACCTTGACTTGGTCTGTAACCTGCTTTGCCTCACCAGATTCCCTGTATACAGTATCTACCTTTAGGTGAATGGAGTGCTGTGCTGTATATCAACCTTTTAACTTTAACCAATAGGAAAAGATAAGTTGCTTTTCCCTTTTAACCTTTGGGGGGACCAATCTGCTTCTCTACAGCCCTAATAGAAATATTAATATGCTCCCAGGTCTAACTGTATCTTTTAGACTTGTGTTCGTTTTATAGAGTACAATGATTCAACAGATCTAACTCTTGCTATCTTGTGTGAATACCTGTATTTTTCTTGTCTGCATTCTCTACTTCTCTACTGTTGATTTTTGTAACCTGTTTTTATTAGCTTAAGTTTTTAAGAACAAATTAGGAGCAAAACAGGACAACATGATAACATTCTCTCCCATCCTACCATACTATCAGTGGCAACAGCTTTAAATATGCACCCCAGAGACACTCTCCTGAGCAAGTATTAAACCACTTCAATGGATGCACTTGCAATAAGGATTTGACTGCATCAGCCTTAGGACTCTAGGCTTAGGACTTAGGACTCATTTCCCACCATGGGTCCAAAAGGTCTAAAAAAGATGCCAATAACACTCTCTGGAGAAAGCATTCATGAGATACAAGGGAATAGCTTCTTATGAACCATACATGAGAGGCCAAGTAATTGTTTGAAGAAAATTTTGGTATTGGTATATACATTTTCAATTTTCCATAGGTTTGAATTTTTTGTCAAATTTATATTGCCCCAAAAATATTATTTTGACCCAGGAAGTTTTTTCATCTTGACATTCAAGTTCATATTCCAAATCCTAACAGCCTTAAGGTATTTGGATTAAGAATCCAACAGAATAAAAATGCATATTTATATTCTCAGCATACTGTGACTAAATGATCATTATTTTTGTAGCAGGTGCATTTACGTGTTAATTCAACTTTATTTGTCATTATACTTACATAGGTGCATAGTATAGTGAAAAGTGTTTCTCATTAGTCTCTCAGGTGCAGTATATAAATAGAACAGAAGACAAGACAATAGACAGTAACACAATAAAAATAACAGTGTAATAACAATAACAGTGTAATCAAAAACTGTGCAGATATGCAGAGAAACAACAAAAGGACAAAACCAGTGCAAAAGTAATTCGGGGAACAGTGCAAAAATAATACGGTGATTAATAAATATTACAATTAGTACAGTTTTAAGTACAATTTTGGCTTACGTTTAGTTGACGTGTATGTAGTGGTGTTGGAGTACAGTCATTGTGGGTACAGAAAGAAGTGAAGAGAGATCACAGTATGATGGGAGGGAGTAGGGGCGTCACCAGCTTGATGGCTCTGGGAAGAAGCTATTTTGGAGTCTAGTTGTGTGTGACTGGAGCATCCGGAACCTTCTGCCAGATGGTAGGGTGACAAACAAGTTATGACTGGGGTGAGTGGGGTCAGACATAATTTTGGTGGCTTTTTTCAAACTTCTGGTGTTGTATTTCCTGGATGGATGGTAAGGCACTGCCGATGATGTGTTGGGCAGTATTGACCACCCTCTGCAGTGCCTTATGGTCAGATGTGGTGCAGTTGCCATACCAGACTGTAATGCAGCTGGTCATTATGCTCTCCACTATACATCTGTAGAAGCTGGTGAGGATCTGTGGATGCAGGCGTATTTTCTTCAGCCTTCTCAGTAATTACAGCCTCTGTTGTGCCTTCTTGATGAGGCTCGAGGTGTTGAGTGTCCGTGTGAGGTCCTTAGAGATGTGAACACCTAGGAATTTGAAGTTATTCACCATCTCTACCGTAGACCCTTCGATGTAGATGGGGAGTGGACTTTTCCTTGTCTCCTGGAGTTAACGATCAGCTCTTTGGTTTTGCTGATGTTGTTGGTTCGGCACCAGTCTTCAAGTTGTTTTATGACATCAGCTATCTGCCAGGCACTTGTTCTGAGTACCAGGCCAGGGATACCATTAGGTCCAGCAGCTTTTTGTGTGTTCACTGTACTTAGTGATTTCCAGACATCTAGCTTGGATAGCGTGGGGGGTGGGGTGGCAGGGGAGTCAGTGGTCCAGGTGGTTGGTTCAGGGTTATGAGCTTCAAAGCGTGCATAGAATGTGTAAAGCTTGTTTGGAAGGGAGGGGTCAGTAGCACTTACAGGGCTTGTTTTGTTCTTGTAGCTTGCGATTATATTTATGTCTTGCCACATGCGTCGTGGGTTAGCGCTGGTATTGTAGTGGTGTTCTATCTGAGTTTTGTAGTGTTTCTTGGCAGATTTTATGCCAGCTCTTAATTTTTTCCTTGCCCCTCTCAATTCTTCCTCATTACCAGATTTGAAGGCTGCATCACGAGCTTTGAGCAGAGAGCGGATCTCGGTGTTCATCCAGGGTTTTTGATTTGGGAGTTTGAGTATCTTTTTAACACTCGTCACATCATCAACACATTTACTGATGTAGCTGGTGACTGATGATGCATACAAGTCGATATCGGTGTGGGATCCGTGGGAGGCTGCATTTTTTAACACACTCCAGTCTGTGCACTCCAAACAGTCCTGAAGCATTGATTCTGCCTCTTTGATCCATGTTTTTACAGTTATAACTGATGCCTTGGTACATTTGAGAAGTCGTCTGTAGGATGGGAGTAGGAACAGGAAGATGTGGTCAGATTGTCCTTAAGGGGGATAAGGTACTGCTTTGTAAGCGCCAGGTATGTCAGTATAAATATGGTCTAGTGTGTTGTTTCCTCTGGTGGGGCAGTCAACGTGTTTGTCAAGAACAGTTCTTTCCGGGCCCTATGCAGACGACACAATCCAGAAGGTGAAAAAACAATAGGGAAAATATCATGCAGGAGAGGGTCTGGAGACAGGGGGGCATGTCCAAGGTGAGCAGGTGTCCAGTGGAAGTGAGTCCGGGGCGAACAATCCAAGCATATATCCAAAGGGGAAATCCAATACGTGAGGCAGAGTCCAAGCCCAGGGATCCATCCAAACTAAAAACAAGAACCGGGTCGGAACCGGCGGGGCAGGGAATTAGGAACAGGAAACTAAAACCATGACGGAGCAGGACCCCGGGCTCTCACGAAACGGGATTCAATGAGAAGCCTCGGGCAAACGCCTGCGTCTGGCTTTAAAGGTGGAACTAAAGAGGGGCTGGAATAAGGAACAGGTGTAAGCAATGGGGGAAAACAAGGAAGAGCTGGAGTCTCCTTAAAAGGGGGAGTAGCGATTGTGACAGTGTTGGTGGTAGCTAGGCAGGACTGATTTTAGATTTCCCTGATTAAAATTGCCTGCAATAATAAAAACACCATCAGGGTGTGCTGATTCTTGTTTACTAATAGCTTTGTGGTTAGCGTTTGGACTGCTTCCTTAGCGTTAGCGTTAGGAGGTATGTACACAGCAGTCATAATGACTGATGTGAATTCCCTAGGTAAATAGAAGGGTCGGCATTTTACCATAAAAAATTCTAAATCGGGTGAGCAGTGGATCGTGATTTCTGTAGCATCTCTGCACCATGCTTGGTTGACATAAATACACAGACCTCCTCGTTTATTTTTACCAGAGGCGGCTGTTTGTTGTCTAGGGACTGTATGTTAGTGAGGAGCAGACTGGGTATAGTTGGTCTGTTCCGCTGTTCTTTTAGTCTTATCTGCAGCCCAGCTATCTTACCGCATTTCGGTTTGCGCTCTCACCGCATGCGCCATCTCCTCTCCCAGCGTTCATGGTCAGGCAGCTTCGCGGCTTCCAGGTCTGCAATGTAGAAGATGGACGAGCTGATGTAATCCAGGTCAAGCGAACTAAAGGTGAAATCCCTGCAGTTGTTTCTGATGTCCAGTAATGTTTTCCAGTCATAGGAGATGTAAGCTTCAGTGTTTTGAGTAAGTAACGTGACTTATACAGATGCAGCCATTCAAAACAAGCGGGGTATGCTGCGGTACAATGCGGTGGGAGTGTCGCATCATAACGTGTCATTTCGTGTCTACCGCGCTGTACTGTATGCAAGTTAGATCATGTTAATAGTATTCAGAATCACCTTGTAAAACCACCAGGTGGAGCTAATAAAGTTAGCATTACCGACCAATGCACCACGAGTGCCCCTGTCAGTCATTTTTGCCAGCCAATCAGGTGCCGCAGTATGGCGCGGTGGCGCACGCATAGTTGCCCGCTGTACGGGTTTGTACCATGCATTTTGAATGACTGCATCTGTAACAAAAATAATGAACAAAATCCATTAATTTCATGTCATAAGTAAAGTCAGTAAACTAATTTAAATTTTCATCAAAAGAGAGCCCATAGTGAAAGTAACGGACTGGTGCCCTGTGTGGCTATAGTTGTGTAGGGATGCAAGCAGTCACATTGCAGCCCAGTGAAGGTTGAGATGAGTTTAATTGTAACAAAAAATGGCCACTTCTGGAGAACACTGAAGGAGACACACACGAGGTGTATTTCCCACAGTGCCCTGAAATGCAACAGTTTTACAGAGGTTTTTATGGTCCCAGTCCAGCCATTTTATTAACATGAATGGGAGTTAAAGAGTCCGCATTCCACTTATGGTCCAGTGGCTATTCTTGATGTTGTCCCGCCTTTCAGCTATTTCTGTGGTGTCAAGTACAACAGCAGGTGTCCGTTCTAAACTTCTCTAAAGTCAGGTCAGGAGACCAGATCAATGACCCCAGGCCAGAGCCAGATATCTACAGTTGGATCTGCAAGATCTGAAAGTTTTTGACATATACTTTTGCATCAGGTTACAGATGCTGTCTTTTGTCTTTTTTGATTCTGTCTCATTCCTCTTGCAGACCCAGGATAAGCATGTGCTCTTTACTGATTTGTAGATTCCTCACCACAGCTCATATCACAAATGTTAAAATGGGGCTCATATCTGGCAATGAGGGTAGCCATGGCTTATCTGTCACTTTCATATCTCACAAGAAAAATGTTATTACACAAGCAGCATGAGGACACAAATTATTCTGCTTGCTACATTAAATTTAATTCAGCTAGTACATTGTCACTTTAAGCTGAGCCCACAGGACAGGCAGCAATTGAGGTCCCAGGACTTGATCAATGATCAATAGTTAAGAAACAAATCTGGTTTAGTTTTCCAAATGTAGACTATTGAAGTGAAACAGAGCTATATTTGTTTGTATGCATGCAGAATAATAATCGGTCGATTTATCAGTCAAATGCAGTGTTCTGTGTAGAGATGCAAGAAATCACCGAAAAGATCAGTGATGCTTTCAGATAAGTTTTAATTTGTGACAAAAAAAGCTATTTCAAGAGAACAATAAAGAAGACGCACCCGAAGAGGGGTACACAGCCGAAACGTTGTGTTTCTTTTCTTCTGTTTTCAGCATGGAATAAACCTTTACTTGTTCCTTTGCAGCCTATGCATGCTGATGCAGCTACCTATTTGAAATAATAATAATTATACCATAATCTCAGCTATTACACTTTCCAAAACGTGAATTCGCTCATACGCGATTAGTAAATAGGGGAAAGATGTCTGTATAACGCAAAACTCATGTTGGCTTATATGCGATTTCATCCCCGGCATGTTTATGTGAACACGGCGGTCTGCAGAGGAATACACATGATGCTCAGTTGTCCCACATGCTTTGTTTTGGAAGTGCTAATTGGGAGGTGCTCTTCAATTTTTGTGCTATTTCACTAAATCTTCTGCATTGCAATAAATATGAGTGAACAAGGTGACAAGAAAGTGTCTAAGAAGCGTGCTGCTGAATTTCAGGTGGTGAACTTTTTTTCAAGGTAAAATCCTAAAATTACTGTAATATTTCTTTATGTTTTAACATTTTTATTAGGATAATTATTACATTTGGTAAAGCTTTGGTTAGTTTTGAGTGGGCTGCCCCTAACCCTATTTTTCCCATAAGCCCTGTTATTTTTATTGTGCAATTTTGGATAAAGCGAGGTTTTACAGGAATGTATCTATCACGTTATAGCAGAGACGCCTGTATTTATAATTGGTATTGGAAGTAATTCACTGTAATTGTATGTATACTTTACAGTTTAACTGTTTTTATTGGCAGGTTATGTTATCTGAGTGTCTAATTTTCATTTCTATTGTAATTCTTTATTGAATAATTAAATAATGATTTTACTAATTGGTTAAAGACCTTTTATTCATGCCCTGATGGTGACTTATTCCAAACTGTTGTCTTGGTTTAATAAATTATAAACTAGTGAAGTATAGATAAACTAAAGTTTTGCTTCCCATTGTTGGTAATTTTTGGTAATCATTTAAAAATTTTAGGCTGTGTATAGTTTTTCTTCAAACATTCATTTATGTAATTTGATTTTCATGGTTAGAATAACATTAAACTATATTTGCACTGTAGTAAAAGTTTGGAATGTCATTTGAATTTTTTAAGTGCAATTTTGTAATTCCACTTAAAAATTGTAAGCATGAAGCATTAAAAATGCTATTTTAATACATTTTTAACACATTTAACACATTTTTATACACTGAAAAATGTGAATCACATTATGTTACATTTTGGGTTTACAATAGGAACATATTCATAGCCTTAAAACACATCTCAGTAAAATACAGCAAACTCCATGTTAATTTCTCCCAGAAACATTTCATATCCATAAAACAGATTAGCTTTTTGACTTTAATACCCTTAAACATCGGGTACATCAACTGCAACCTTCTTACTAAGTGTCAATCCTGTCAGCATTTTACCTTGGAACACAACTTATCTGTTCAGAGTTTTACTCTTTTGTTTTTTATAATGTGCTCCCACCCACACATCAATTCAAGAGATATTCAAATTTGTTCAAATAGTTCCAGCTTCAACAGATATTGCAGGAAAATTCTAATAGTTAATAGGCAAATATGGCGAAGTGCAATCCAATTCCCCAAAAATAAGAATTCTGCCATACTGAATGAATGACACAGTACATACTCTGATATAATTAGTTTTCATTTGTTCTGGTTTTTGAATAAAAAATATGTGCACTGAATATTATTTTTGCCAGCAGAAAGTGTAATGTGGTATACTGCAGATCTGTTTAGGAAGACAAACTCAGATTTACTTTACTCAGATTGAATCTTGAATCTCGAATCTTGAATTTACACTGCACGAAAAAGACTGATAGGTGGCACATGTGTTATGTTAGACGTTACTGACATGGTAACTTGTTTTTTTAATCGTAAACTTGTTGTTTTTTTACTGAAAAAGAGATCACATGCCATGAATAGAGCCTGGATGCATTAGATTACAAGCTCTCACATTATGTATGGCACTTAGAAGTAAAGTACTGATACATTCATGTACTTTAAAACCACTTAATATGGATTAATGTAATGAAAGGGAAATGTTGGCAGCTGAAAATAAAGACTAAGATAAAAAAATGGTATTTCTTTTTTTTATTTTTCAAACATTTTGGCATTTCTTATGAACACTTACAAGGTTCATAATAAAAACAATAAATAGCATATGACTGAGCAATTATAAGTTACATAACTACTAATAAATCACCAAGACTGGACCGGACCTGTGGGACCTAAGAAAGCATAACCATAGATTTCTGAGAGGTGTATGTTTTGTGGGCAAAATAACTCAGTTTTCTCCAGAGCCATGTGTTATGATGGAATTATCTATTATTTATCTGAGTGGTTACTTTCTTAATTATATATACTCTAAAATATGAAAAGTTTTTTTTTCAAAAGTTTTTTGCACATTTTAGAATTCAATGATATGAATTAATTTGAAATAAATTTTTAATGTTATCAACTCTCATGTCATTTGTGGTACCCTCATATCTGCTACAGTATGTCACTTTTGTCAAAAATAAATAGTATTTTAATTACTTTTATTTTGCTTGGTTGGTTACACATAAAAGAGGATGACTGATTTGCTCAAATTGATTAAATTTTTCATTTTAAACTGACTTTTTAGATATAAACAAACTTTAAATGGGTCAAAGGACTTATTAACTGCTGTATGTACATAAATTGGTGTTTTAGTGACCCAAACACATTTCTAAATAATGTACTATACAGCATGCCTGCAACAGACTTGACATACTGTTTTCATTTATGATAGTATCAAATAACCCAACTTGATTTTCTCATTAAGTTGCACCATAAGCTTTTTCTATATATTTGAAAACATATATTATCATAAAACAAAAGGCTTTTTGAACACAAAAAAGTACTGTAATTGTACGATCACCCAGCAGTTTGAGGAGAAAGCATTTGGATTAATCCCCCTGCCCTCGCTTAAAACATTGCCAGCAGCTGGCAAAAAGCTGTTTGACATTAAAATGTATGTAAATTAACCCAGACACTGGTTATTCTAATAGTCTATTTTCTTTTTGTCTTAGAACTATTCCCTACTCTAAGGGGATACTGATAATTGCATTATCTGTTATCTGGTGAGAATTAATCAAGATTGAAAATCAAGAATTAAGATCTTTTAATCTAAAAAATAATAGCCAACAAAGACATTACAAATGTCAGATGTTTTCTCATTAGTTTATACAGTCTAAATCAACACAGTAGAATCACAATTATATTTGCCATTGTATAAGGAGTGACAACAGATACACATTCTAAAACAAATTGAAATATTTTAAACCAGAAGTTATTAACCCTTTCTATCTCACACCCGCCTGTGAGGTAGGAGGTGTCCAGTTGTGTTTAGATTACTGAGAGTGTAAAGATTCAAAGAGCGCCAGTGATCCTCCTTAAAGAGAAAAAACAGCACTTTTGCCACAATACCTATGACAAAATGTCTTTGCTTTATAATTTGCTGTTTTTGGAGTGTTTCTTAGTAATTTAGTATAAATCATTTAAATTTAGTATAAAGCATTTTTATTCACTTTTATTTATTTTATTATATTTTATTTTTTTAAATTACTTTTATTTTATGCCTGTTAATTTGGTTTCACTTCCTCTGCAAGCAGTTATAATATCGTAAATATTTGTTGTTTATATATAGTGTTTGTATATATTAAATATAATAGTTCAGGTGGGTAGCTGTGTCAGCATGAGTAGGCTCCAAAGGAACAAGTAATTCAATTCAATTCAATGCAATTACACTTTATTGTCATTATACTTACACAGGTGCATAGTATAATGAAAAGTGTTTCTCATTAGTCACTCAGGTGCAGTATATTAATAGGACAGAAGATAAGACAATAGACAGTAACACAATAGCAATAATAGTAACGTGTAATAACATAACATAAATAACATGTAATGAAGTAATCAAAACTGTGCAAAATTCCGCAAACAGAGAAAATATAACAGGACAAAAACAGTGCAAGGTAATTCTTGAAACAGTGCAAAATAGTATGGTTAAAAATAGTATGGTTAATTAATAAATATTACGACCGGTACAGTTTTACTGGGCTATCGGGGGGACAGTACAATTTCGGCTTACATGTGTGTGTAGTGGTGTAGGAGTACAGTCCTTGTGGGTACAGGAAGACGTTAGAAGAGATCATAATATGATGGGAGGGAGTGGGGGCGTCACCAACAGCTCTGGGGAAGAAGCTATTTTGGAGTCTAGTTGTGTGGGACTAGAGTGACCGGGACCTTCTGCCAGATGGTAGGGGAACAAACATGTTATGACTGGGGTGAGTGGGGTCAGACATCATCTTGGTGACTTTTTTCAGACTCCTGGTGTTGTAGATTTCCTGGATGGATGGTAAGGCACTGCCGATGATGTGTTGGGCAGTTTTGACCACCCGCTGTAGTGCCTTACGGTCGGATGCGGTGCAGTTGCCGTACCAGACTGTGATGCAGCTGGTCAGTATGCTCTCCACCGTACATCTGAAGAAGTTGGTGAGGATCTGTGGATGTAGGTGTATTTTCTTCAGCCTTCTCAGGAAGTACAACCACTGTTGTGCCTTCTTGATGAGACTGGAGGTGTTCAGTGTCCATGTGAGGTCCTTAGAGATGTGAACACCTAGGAATTTGAAGTTATTCACCATCTCCACCGCAGACCCTTCAATGTAGATGGGGGAGTGGACTTTTCCTTGTCTCCTGAAGTCAACAATCAGCTCTTTGGTTTTGCTAATGTTGAGACATAGGTTGTTGGTTCTGCACCAGTCTGCAAGTTGTTTTATCTCCTCCCTGTAGGCAGTCTCATCATTGTCAGTGATCAGGCCCATGACTGTGGTATCGTCAGCATGCTTGATGATGGTGTTTGTGCTGAACTTGGCAGTACAGTCGTGGGTGAACAGGGAGTAGCCCTGAAGGGCACCGGTGTTAAGGGTGAGTGTGTTGGAGGTGAGGTTGCCAATCCTGACAGTCTGGGGTCTGCTGGTGAGGAGGTCTAGGATCCAGCTGCAGAGGGTTGTATCTAAACCTAGAGCCCTGAGTTTGGTAGAAAGTTTTATGGGTATGATGGTGTTAAATGCTGAGCTAAAGTCAATGAACAGCATTCTTGTATAGGTGTTCCTTTTATCCAGGTGGGTTAGTGTGGTGTGTAAAGCTATAGAGATAGCATCCTCTGTGGAGCGGTTTGTGCGATAGGCAAACTGGAGAGGATCCAGTGTTTTTGGAATGCTGGCTTTAATGTGTGGAATAAGTAGTTATTCAAAGCACTTCATTATGATGGGGGTGAGTGCAATAGGGCAGTAGTCATTCAGGCATGTGGGTGCTGATTTTTTTGGTACTGGCACGATGGTGGTCGTCTTGAAGCAGCTAGGTACAGTGGCCTGGGCCAAGGACAGGTTGAAGATGTCAGTACAGACATCAGCTATCTGCCAGGCACATGTTCTGAGTACCAGGCCAGGGATACCATCAGGTCTAGCAGCTTTATGTGTGTTCACTCTACTTAGTGATTTCCACACATCTAGCTTGGATAGTGTGGGGGGTGGGGTGGCAGGGGAGTCAGTGGTCCAGGTGGCTGGTTCAGGGTTATGAGCTTCAAAGCGTGTGTAGAAGGTGTTAAGCTTGTTTGGAAGAGAGTGGTCAGTAGCGCTTACAGGGCTTGTTTTGTTCTTGTAGTTTGTGATTGTATTTATGTCTTGCTTAATGCGTCGTGGGTTAGCGTTGGTGTTGTAGTGGTGTTCTATCTGGGATTTGCACTGTTTCTTGGCAGATTTTATGCCAGCTCTTAATTTTTTCCTTGCCCCTCTCAGTTCTCATTACCAGATTTGAAGGCTGCATCACGGGCTTTGAGCAGGGAGCGGGTCTCAGTGTTTATCCAAGGTTTTTGAGTTTGCGTATCTTTTTAATGCTCACCACATCATCAGCACATTTGCTGATGTACTGTAGCTGGTGACTGCTGATGCATACATGTCAATATCGGTGTGGGATCCGTGGAAGGCTGCATCTTTGAACACACTCCAGTCTGTGCACTCAAAACATTCCTGAAGCATTGATTCTGCCTCTTTGGTCCATGTTTTTACAGTTATAACTGGAGCTTTGGTGCGTTTGAGAAGTCGTCTGTAGGCTGGGAGTAGGAACAGGGAGATGTGGTCAGATTGTCCAAGAGGGGGGTGAGGTACTGCTTTGTAAGCACCGGGTACATTAGTATAAACAAGGTCAAGTGTGTTGTTTCTCCTGGTGGGGCAGGAGTAATAGTAATAGGTTTAGTCCATGCTGAAAAGAGAAGAAAGAAAACACAACGTTTCGGCCATGGAGCCTTCTTCAGGTGTGAGAAAGACAGGGCAGTAAGCAAAGGTAATGTAGCAGGAGAACAAAGCTGGGAGAGAGGAGGAGTGAGAGGCGGTAACAGGGGACAGAAAGAGTGGCCAATCAGGATTTGTGAAGTCAGGATAGTTGAAGAGAGGTGTGAAATGAAACCCACAATGAATAGAGAGAATTTAGAAGAAAAGTAGTCTGTTTTTGAGAGAAGGGGGAAGGTGTGATCCTAGCTGCAGGATATTTTTAGTTTCTGTAGTCTTTCTGATGTATGAATTAGGAAAACCATCTTTGGGAACACAGACGGAGAGATTAGTGTGATCATGTATGAGGAAAGACCTTCAATCAGCGGTCTCACAAGGCTGTCAAGAAAGACCGAGATGTACGTAGTTGGACAGTTGCATGCTGATACGATGGGGCGTCCAGGGGTGTCCGGTTTGTGGATTTTGGGGAGGAGATAAAGTTGAGATACCTGCAGAAGTTCAATGGTGAGCCGGTTTGCTTCATGGGGGAGCTCCTTACTGCTGATAAGAAGGGAGATGGTGGATACCACTTCCTTTTGGTAGTCAGTGGTAGGGTCCTGTTGGAGAAGGAGGTAGGCAGAAGTGTCTGTTAGTTGTCTAGAGACTTCAAAGATATATAGGTGCTTACGCCACACCACAACAGCACCTCCTTTGTCAGGTGGCTTGATGACGATATTATTTCTGTTGTGAAGAGACTGGAGCGCCTGAATTTCTCCTTGGGTGAGGTTGAACCTGTGTTTACTGGGTATAGAGAGTATCTTGGGAGCTTGATTGGTGCATTGGTTAATGAAATAATCGACTGGTGGAAAATGGTTGGAAGGGGGAGTCCAACAGCTCTGTTTAGGATTAATATTGATAATGACATCAATAAACATCAATAACCAGATTCCTCACCAAAATGTGCTCTGAGACAGATCCTGCGGTAAAAGGATGTCCAGCTTCCTGGGAACTGGTACAAAACTGAGGCCTTTGCTGAGGAGGGATCGCTTATCCTGTGAAAGGGAAAGGTCAGAAGGTATAGTGACAACAAGCTTAGGATTGGTGGAGGTGTTAGGGGTGTTGATGGTTTTCTTCTGTAGAAGATAACTGAGTTTTTTATCCTTCTCTGTAGTGAGAGATCTAATGAGGTTAGTTATAAAGGGAAGATGATGTGGAGCTGTCAGCCATAGAAATTGCTTAGCCTCTTTGATGTTGTCGGAAAGGATAATCTGTTTTTTGAGGAAGAAATTAAATATAATATTTCTTTGCAGGATAATAGAAAATGAAAATATCTGTCAAATAAGACCATCACTAAGAAATGCTAGTAGTTTTTAATTTAGTTTGTAATAAATTTTTTTTTTTAACAACACATGGTGCAACAATGTATCTACCATCACGAAACACTGCTCACCTGCTCTGGAATTTGTAATGATCAAGTGCTGCCCCTTCTATCTGCTGAGGGAATTTACAACTGTTATTATCACCGCCGTCTACATCCCCCCTGATGCTAATGTCAAAGAAGCGCTAGAGGTACTGCACACTGCAATAAACAAACAGGAATCTGCACATCCCGACGCAACCTTTATCGTCGCGGGTGACTTTAATCAAACAAATCTCAAATCCGTTCTCCCAAAATACCATCAGCATGTCTCCTTCCCAACGAGAAGAGGAAACACTCTGGACCACGTTTACACCAAGATTCAGAATGCTTACAAAGCAGTACCCCTCCCCCACTGTGGAAACTCAGACCACATCACTCTGTTTCTCCTCCCGGCATACATACAGCTACACAGGCGAGTGAAACCAGTGGTCAGAACAATGAAAGTGTGGCCTGAAGGAGCTGAATCAGTCCTGCAGGACTGTTTTGAATGCACTGACTGGAGTGTGTTGTAAGAGGCTGCCACACAGGGATCATACACCGACATACAGGAATATGCATCGTCAGTCACTAGCTACATCAGGAAATGTGCTGACAATGTCACACTCACAAAAGAAATAAGAACTTTTCCCGACCAGAAACCATGGCTGAACAGTGAGGTTCGCATCCTAATCAAAGCAAGGGATGCAGCATTCAAATAAGAACTAAGGGCAGCCAGGATCAATCTAAACAATGGTATTAAACATGCAAAAAACACACTCAAACAGAAAATAGAGGAACACTTCACCACTAATGACCCAAGGCGCATGTGGCAAGGTATACAGGCCCTCACAGACTACAAGAGGAAGAACATCTGTGCACCTGCCCATGATGCCTCCCTGCCTAACGAGCTCAACACCTTCTATGTTTTGCACATTGCCTGTTGTTGTTTTTGCACACTGACTGTTGTCTCTGTCTTTCTTTTATTATACAATTGTATTGTTGTTTTTTTGTACTACGTATCGTCTGAGAGCTAGCTAAATAACATTTCGTTATACCATATACCTGTATATGAGTATAATGACAATAAACTTGAACTTGACTTGAACTTGAAATACATAAATGAAACTAAATTTCCCACTGGCCTAGTCTTCAGTCATCCAATCAGAGTGATTCACTACTCCAATAATGTGTAATGTAGATGGGTAGAAAGGTTCTCATTATGAAAATGTTAAAATGGTTCCTGTTTTAAATTAATGTAAACCCAGCATTATTACAGGTACAATCCATGTGTAATACTACTACTACTAATAATAATAGTAATAATAATAATTAATAAAAATAGTAATATTTCCTTACATTTATATTGTGTTTTCTGGGTACTCCACTCAAGTGCTTTACAGGTAATGGGGACTCCCCTCCACCACCAATATGCAATGGCAGAAAAAAATTTTGGGATTTTTTTAAAAAGGCAGCCGGACCCCCAGGGCGCTCACCGTGCACTTTGGGGCTGCGAGGGTGAAACACCCCTTCTACCTTGCCCCAGTCCGTGAGGACTGTATCCTGGGGTTGGACTGGTTGCAGCTGGTTGGTGGTTGCCTTGACTTGGGCGTGAGGGACGGGGTGCTGCGCCAGGGGTGGCGGGTGCCATCCAGCGGCGAGGTCAGGTGGCAGTTTGTGGTGTCGCGATCGCTCCGTGGGGTAGTTCTCCAAGCGGTGCACAGCCAGCCGGAGGCCACCAAGCAGTGACCTCGCTGGTGGAGGGCAACTGCCACCCCCGGTGCAGCACCCCGTCTCTCACCTCCAAGGCCTCCCACAGTGCACAGAGTGCCTTACAAACTCCGGGTAGGGGCAAGCTTATCTTACCGTACTGGGAGTCAGCTCTGGCACGCTCGCCTCGACACCCGTGGCTCCAACAGGCCCAGGCGACGCCCGCCGCTGCCACCTCCGCTTCCCGGTCCGGTCAACATACACACCCCGGACACCTCCCGCCCCGCCCACCACAAAACTGATTCATTCCCCCTGCCCCACCAACTCCAGCCGGCCCAAGTCAAGGGAACAACCCACCTGCTGCAACCAGTCCAACCCCAGGATACAGTCCTCACGGAATGGGGCAAGGTAGAAGGGGTGTTTCACCCTCGCAGCCCCAAAGTGCACGGTGAGTGCCCTGGGGGTCCTGCTGCCTCGGTGCCCGGCAGGACACCAGGCCACAGCAGGGTGATGGTCGAACTGGTGTCGACGAGGGCCTGGCAGGGTCTGCCCTCGATGAGGCAGGGAAGAAATAAGCCCCGGCTGTGGCCAACCCTTCCCACGGCAGCAGGCGGGGTGAAGCGCTCCTTCTGGCTTTCCGGAGTGGGGACCACCGGTCACCTCAAATACAGCATCAGCCTGCTCAGCTAGAGCCAGGGCCTGCTCACAGGGGACCGGTGTGGCCAGCATTACGTGGCATTGCACCTCAGTCGGCTCCAGGGCCCAGAGGAACGCCTGGAGCGCTATCTCCCGGTGGGCCTCCTCCGGGAGAGTAGAGTAACCCTGGCGGGCTAAGTAGGCCACGTCTGCGGCTATTACCTTCACTGTTACCTGGATACCTCTTTATTTAGAACTCACTCTTCCCCCTGCCTGTCTGGCTTCTTTGAATCCTTCTGTGCCCGGATTGCAGCGGGTAAGATTTTTTTCCAAGAAAAAAAGATTATTTCACCAGAGCCTCTTCTCGTGTCTAATTTTTAGTTTAGACGGATTCAAGCAGGATTTTGGATGAAAGGCAGTGACCTTAATCAAGCCCAAATCATAATTGAACCCATTCAGAGCCTACATTACATTTTAGCGTTTCATTCTGAGCAGAAGACCCTCACACCTGAAGAAGGCTTGCGTTTTCTCCTCTTTTAAGCATGTGTACAATGCTGTGTTAAAACTGTGTTAAGTTAAAACAGTATCAACTAAACTCCATTAATATAGGTATCGAGTGGTATTAAATAAATACAGCTTTTTAGTATAGATTACACTTTTCTAAAATGTATTTAAAAAATAAAAACGATTACAATCTAATCTTTCCACGTTTGATCCCAAAATCCCAAGAAAAATAAATCTTAACGGGGAGAAAGCTATGCTGAAAGTTTATTAAGATACTTAGAAGACAAAGATAACAATTTATGTTGCATTTGTCTGATTGTAAATCAAAAAATACATTTAATTAAGTGCTCTCAGTGACAGCTGACAATTCTCCATACACTCAAGTGAAAAATTAATAATGCCAATGTAAACGTCGTATTTACAATGTGTTGATAATACAAATGTTAAGTTCTCTAAAGCTTTGTGAGGCAGCAAAAGATTCAAACACCCTATATTGTAATGAGCTGCTGAGCTGAGAATGGGTTATGTTCCTGCTGTCAGAGGGGGTGGAAAGTGCCCGCGGTCATTTAATTAGTATTACAATTCGCACTGATTCCCTTGCGAAGATATGGACATAAGAATATTCGTGTGTGGTCAAAAAATGGCATTAAGCACTTAAAATTAATATGGTTAATAATAGTGAACTGTAACATGCTGTAATAAGATCGGCTAAACTGGGATCTATCGCTTACGCCTGAAATTGGAGCTGCTCGCCGCGCAGTGAATAGCGACTAATAAGTCTGTCTTTCTGTGGGGGGAAGGGAATCTGATCTGATCTGCAAACCTCCAACAGAGCTGTTCAACCAGTTTTTGTCGGGCACCTCAAGTGTCAGGTGTAAGGGATAAATATATTTAGCTGAAAAGCTGTACAACGCAAGACATTTCGTTACTCTAGGTTTTGTGAAAAAGCACATTGTACTGCTGTAATACAGTTTAAAATAATTAAAAGTCTCAACAGTATCAGCTTATGTATGGGTTGTAATTTTAAAAAAGTCAAAAACCACACTCAAAATGCAATTGAGCGCTTTCTGGCAAGAGGAGACACCCAAATTAATAATGTAACATGCTACTGTTTGTGCATGGATGTAGTTATACTGCTATTTCCTTAGACACGCGATTCCATGTTTTATTATGAATCCCCGGCAGAACCGGGCGTCCATAAGAATCAAGTACTGTAATAGGTTTATTCCATGCTGAAAAAAAGAAGAAAGAAAACACATTCCATAAGAATCAGCGCCTTTATATAGCGCCTTTAAAGGTGGCTTCTCAAAACGCTTTACAGGATAAAAACAACAATAACAACAACATCAATATTGTATTTCATTGCACTTTGACAGATCATCTTTAAATCAACTGTTGATTTAAAGTTTGACAGTAAATTTTTATATTGTAACGCATACAGCCTCCATTTCTTAATAAAAATGTAAAAAATCGTTTGCGTAGCCTAAGAGGGGGGTCTGCTCTCACAATCCACCATACACTCAAGTGAAAAATTAATAACGCCAATGTAAACATCGTATTTACAATTTGTTGATAATAAAAATGTTAAGTTCTCTAAAGCTTTGTGATAGTTTGCCCAGTTTACCCATTGTTATTAAAAATGACTTGGATTCAAACATGTTGTGATATTTAGAAATATAAAAGTCAATTAATTGTCCATTTCTAGATTTATGTCTTTATTTAGTGGTTTCATTAGTGACAAAGGCTAAACTTTCTTGGAAAAATGTCTTTGCTGTCTTGCTGATAGGTTAAGCTTTCGAAACTCAGCCCCAAAGTCATATCTTTGGCGGCCAAAGATATGGCCAGCAGCCACATCACCCTGCAACTCACAACTGGTAACCCACTGAAGCTAAGCAGGTGTGAGCCTGATCAGTACCTGGATGGGAGACCTCCTGGGAAAAACTAAGGTTGCTGCTGGAAGAGGTGTTAGTGGGACCAGCAGGGGGCACTCACTCTGTGGTCCATGTGGGTCCTAATGCCCCAGTATAGTGATGGGGACACTATACTGTAAACAGGTGCCGTCCTTTGGATGCGATGTAAAACTGACGTCCTGACTCTCTGTGGTCATTAAAAATCCCAGGGCATTTCTCGAAAAGTGTAGGGGACCCTGGTGTCCTGGCCAAATTTCCCATTGGCTCTTACCAATCATGGCCTCCTAATAATCCCCCCCTCTCTGAATTGGCTTCATTGCTCTGCTCTCCTCCCCACTAATAGCTGATGTGTGGGGAGCATTCTGGCGCACTATGGCTGCCGTCACATCATCCAGGTGGATGCTGCACATTGGTGGTGGTGGGGGAGGGGGGTCCCCATTACCTGTAAAGTGCTATATAAGTGTAAGCAATTAATTATTATTATGTGACTGATTTTTCGCCCTGTTTCGTTGGTTAAACGCAATGATCACAAGCACCACCATGGTAACTGGGATGTGTAGTTTTGAATTCAGTTTGAATTATAACTGTACGTACTGTCTTCATATTTGGCCTGGGCTTTAAAGAGAGGGCGCACCAAAAATATTCGGTCCCTTCGTCTCCGCTTTAAAGGTACCCCAGTGCTGGAAGAATTTCACCTCGGAACATTTGCCCAGCGCACATCCCGGAATTTTGACTTCACTGTGTAATGAAGAAATTTTAAAGACTACTTAGCGTGGATAAAAAAGCTTGGATTCCCATGGACAGTATCTTATACAGTACACATATCTTTTTCTGTTGTCTTTGTTGATCTCTTGAGGATCCTGCTTGTGCACCCCTGGGTGTCTCTCTCTCTTCCTCGGGCACGCGGGCAGTGTGTTGGCTCGCACTCTTGGCGGGCGGGGGCTGTCTGTCTCTGGTCGGGGGCGCGGGAGAGCGGGCTGGCAGGTGGTGACGGAGAAGAAAAATAAAGGCTTTAACTTGCTTTAACTCCGTAAGTCTGAGTTCTTGTGTCCGTCCTATCCGAACCCGAAAGTATTACAATATGTATCTATATAGCAGGTGGTGTACAGCTTTTTAGTATAGATCACACTTTTCTAAAATGTATTTAAAAAATAAAAACACACACACACAAAGCAGGAAGAAGCAGGAAGCAGAAGCAGGGACAGTTGTCAGAAGGAAAGAAGGTGACTATTCATTGTTATTAAAAATGACTTAAATTTGATCATGTTGTGATATTTAGAAATATAAAAAGTCAATTAATTGTCCATAATATTGCTATTCTATTTTTTCAAAGAAATGTTTGTTAAAAGAAAAGTCACAGCGCCGGCTGGATTTGAACACACAACCTGTGAGTTACTAGTGCGGCATGTAGACCAGCAGGCTACTAGGGAAATCACATGAACAGAGGTAAAACAGCCCTACACAGCCCTGTTGCAGTACACGAATATAATTATATCGTTATTAATTTCTTTAGATACGCGATTCCATATTATATTAGCAGAAAAGCTTAAAACTACCACTTTTTTACACGCTTTTTCACATGTTAGTTAAAGACTTCGATGCTTAAAATGTTTAGGGAGAAATGGAATACTGGCGTGTATTTTTTCTTTAATCTGACTGACTGACACCCTTCTGAAGTGGTTCCATAATATCTGGTATACGGAAAAGAAAGCGTAGATAAAAAAGCTTGGATTCTCATGTATCTGAAACAAGTATCTTTTAATACAGTCTTTGCTGTGCTCTTGTGGATCCTTGTGATATTTTGAGCTCTGGTTGAATGATAAGTGTTGCAGTTTAAATAATTTTCGTAGTTAGAAATTATGAAACGCTCTGTTAAAAGCAAGGGAGTTTTTATGTCCGTTACAGTAAAAGAAAATGCCTGACAGTAGGGCTTGGACAGATTCCAAGTGCTTGTACAAATGTGATAAAGAAATTAGCAAAAAAAGTCATTCCTTTATCGTATTGGCTAGCTAATGTCCTGTCCTCGTTAGTTAGATCAACGAAATGCTGTGGTGTTTGTCAAAGAAAAAAATAAAAGTATTTTCGTTTAAAATGACAGTTAGAAAGAATGTGGACCAGCGTAATAGTTTGAGTTTACAGCTTGTCCAAAGCCATTCATTATTAATACTATTAGTAATATCTTCGGTAAAGGCTTTGATGCATAAAATATTTCTGCATAATTAAAATATTTCTGATAAAGGTAGGTTGTGTACTTTTGCCCAACTGAGCAATCTTACTTTCATAAAATATACCAACTTTTTAATGACTGATGATTAACATGCTGTAATACACAGTTTAAATTTAAAAGCTCAAATGCTGTACATGAGAGGTTAAGCTTTATTGGCTCCTCCTGGCGGTTTTACAAGGTGATTCCGGATACTTTCCGGCATGACGTCAAATGACGCGATGCACCGCGTGATACTGCGTCACGCCCACTGCGGTGTAATGCGAAATACTTCACACGTTTTGAATGGCTGCATCTGTACGTGATGCAGACAAAGCAATAAACTTTTTGTTGTCATGAAACAGGATGTCTTTGTGTGGAGAGCACTACCCGTACAAGACTAGTTAAATGACAGAGCGCCTGGCAAGCGGCAATCTGGGATTATATATCTGGTTTGATTGCTCATTAACTGGTGCTGTTATATATACATTCCATCCACACTTATCTAATCTGACATATCTTTTTAATCAACGTTTTGTTTCTCTCCGAATTTCCTAATAAGTATTCATATGTCAGACACTTGTTCTTTGAGCAAACAGAATTGTTCCCTTATTATATTACAAAAAAATTTTGTATTCAAAATTCTATATTTCTTGATGACCAAATCCCACTGGATCATTTAGAATTTCAGTTTATTTGTGTTGCACACACAAATAAATAAATGTATTAATCATATGCTTGACAGAAATAATGTCTGTCAGAATAAGTATGCATATTGAAAATTAGCACACATATAATGTTACAAATGTGAGGAGAGCATTCAGTCAATCGTGCATATTAGTAGCTAAATACAATGATCTCATCAAGTCTTTTTAGAAAAAAAAATGATATGGGTAGGTAACTTCCACAACCTTTAGTGTAAAAATGTGTTGCCTGTTGTCAGTTTTAATTGCTTCCATATAGATTGCACTTCTGTATCCTCGTTCATGTTTCATTGTTGCTTCTTTGACAATATTGAATATTCGAATCAGGGTTCCTTGTATTTTACTCTTCTTTACTTTACTCTTTACTCATCTTTAAGCACTATGTTGACAATAAACAGCACAGTTTATGTTTCTATAAAGTTGACACATACAACAGATTCTGGATCTCATCCTCAAGATAATTCTGATGGTAATAATAACTATACTATTTATTGTATATTTTGCTAATAATAACTGTCTATGTACAGATGCAGCCATTCAAAACAAGCGGGGTACGCTGCGATATAACGCGGTGGGCGTGTCGCGTCCAAACGCAGTATAACACGGATTAACGCGTCATTTCGCGTCATACTTCAAATTACCATATGCAAATTAAATTATGTTAATAGTATCCGGAATCACCTTGTAAAACTGCCAGGTTATTTCAAAAACGTTTTTATGTACTCCTTCTGACCATATTACTGTACGTTTATATACTTTGTGAAAAGTGATCATTTTAACCTTTTCTGTGAATACGCTCGTTATCGGAATAGACAAAAGCATACTTTCAGAATTTGATTAATAGGGAATATAATATGGAATCGTGTATTTAAAGAAATTAATAATGATATAATTATATTCATGCACTGTAAAACAAACAGTAGTATATGTGTACGGTTGTTCCAGTGGTTGTCATGTGACTGTGTCAGTGGTGTGATGGTTTAAGTGACTGACTTGTAAGTGAGAGGTCAGGTGTTCACATCCAGCTATTGCCACGAGTTTTCTTCTAACAAACATTTCTTTGAAAAATTAAAATAGCAATAGCAGAATTATGGACACTCTATTGACTTTTTTATATTTTTAAATATCACAACATGTTCGTACTGTATGTACACAGTGGTACTGCAGGGTGTAGGGCGCAAATCCACGTGAGCCTGAAAGCCCTTCATTAATATTGTGCATTCTCCTGGCGCTGCGCGGTTTTTGCATCTCTCTCTCTCTCTCCCTCCCCCTCCCCCCGGGAGTGCCGCCTGTGTCGAATTTCACTCCACTGTCTGAGTCTCTGTGTCTACATTGTTTGTAAACAAACCAGTTTCACAGGTATTTTCAAAGTAGAACAGGGCAAGGCTTCCAATGAAAGACACACTCCACCTTCCCCCACGGACACGTTTTCTTAGAAAAACACATTCACAACGTGAAGCTGTGTCGGTCTCCTGTGTAAAAAAAATCGGTTTGAACACCATGGGTGCTGTTTTTAAGATGCTGCTGAGTCAAGTATAGGAATTTTCCTGCTCTCAGCAGTATCGTGTATATAGTTGACCCTTACCTGAATGAAAACAGGACATAAAGAAAGGGTTTCAGAAATCAAACAAAGCCTTTTATCCTGTGCTGTAACCAGTCTGGGTAATTGGAGGCTACGCTGTTATGCTTCCTATGGTGATATACAGGTTTTTCGCATGAAGCCGTATTGAGCAGTATTTATTGCGTTGTGAACGTGTGTACACAGCGGTACCCCCGGGTTCCAGTTAGTGTGTAATTACGCATCGATGAAAAACCGGAGGTTTAAAAAAACAGAATTAGCTCACTGTGCAAGCTGTGAACATTTTCCCAAGTTGTGGTTTTTAAAATGCGTTTGGTTTGAAGGCTTTCTGTGTTTCCCTTCCGAAGATATGAACAAAAGAATATTCGAGTGTGGTAAAAAAATGGCTTAAAAACGACATAGTGAAGGCTGTGAAAACAGTCACAATGTACTTTGTACACACAGCAAGTGTTTTCATAACTCTAGGAGGTTTCGTGAAAAAGCTACAAGCGTGCCAATATCATTTTCGAACTTCAAGCTAACTTTCCCCAGTGTGGGCACTGCTTTGTTATCTCAATCAGCAATGAGATATTGCTGTTTGATCTTTGATCTGAGCTTTAATAGAGAGCTTATCTCTATTAATATAAGTATCGAGTGGTATTAAATAAATACAGCTTTTTAGTATAGATTACACTTTTCTAAAATGTATTTAAAAAATAAAAACGATTACAATCTAATCTTTCCACGTTTGATCCCAAAATCCCAAGAAAAATAAATCTAAACGGGGAGAAAAAGTTTATTAAGATACTTAGAAGACAAAAATAACGATTTAAGTTGCATTTGTCAGATTGTGAATCAATAAAATCAATGAAATTAGGCAGTTGGACTCCTGTTATGTTGGCATCCTAAATATCCAAGCCAATATCAGAAAAAAGCTACAGCTGGAAACCAAGTTCTCCCTACTGTCTACCTTTTGACCAGATCACAGCAGGACAAAATGTACACAGACTGTTTTTGAAGACCGAAGTTCACCAATGCTAACTTTGGCAGAGCTACATGAGGGTCAACACAAGGCAAAGCTCCCTCTCTGCACAAGGATTTTCTCAGCACAGAACAGCTGTAAGTTGGAACACAGACCAACCCCATGCTCCGTCTTAGTTTACTCATCAAGGACATCTGGCCAACTTATCTTTGAGTGTAAACTTCTTTATTCACTTTATAATTCTCAAGAGTGCTACTATTATTCCAAACACATTTGATGTTTATTTGATTGTAAATGCATATTTACCTTTGTCTTGTGAGAATATAAATGTGATTTAATTATATGAGACTAATAGAACCTATGAGGCAGACCATAACATGTTACAATCGATGTATGTTACTGTAACTTTGATTATCTTTGTAATCCCTGAGTGAACAATCAGCTTTTGTATCACAGCAGATTGTATCACAAATACATTCTGATACGTTTGTTGTTTGTTATGCATGTTTTTGGTTTTATACCTAAAAAAGTATATGCTCTATATTTAGAATCTATTTCTGAAACTGTAAATTATTATGTTTGATGGGTTCTTAAAAGTCATTAACTACTCTCGCAATTTACTGTCATAATTTCTGTTTGTTAATTAAAACCTCTATCACCTACAAAGTTCTTCACTGACATGGAATGTTGCTTTAAGAGAAGCTGTTTTCTTTTTGTCTTGCTCCCCTAGAGAGGCATTGCAGATACCCTGAGGACTGACAGCCAATGCTGTCCCTTCAAGAGAAGTCAGAGAGGCCATATAAATAGGATCACCCACAGCTTTAGCTTATCACACAATTCCCTACAGCTTTAGCTTCCCAAACAGACACCAGCTGAAGGCCTGTCACATTCACTTATGTCACTTTTATGAAGCTGCTTCATCTAGTTAAATTAAATTCATTACAGCATTGCATTTACTTTTGCAATTCATGCACTGAATTAATAATTGTTGTAAATTAGTGTAGTTTTAGAATTAAAACAAGTTAAATTTGATATGATTTTACATTTGTAATCTTTATGATCCATTTGACATAACAATAGTTTGGAAAATATCATATGCCAATAAAAGAAATAAGTATATTTGACAAATCAAATGAAGTTTGCAACAACAAAATCTAAAGGCAATAGATACTGATGGAGATATTTAAAAATATGTGAAAAAGAAAACTAAAAAAAACAAATAGGCGTAGTGAAAATCAGTTTTTTTATACTATTGATTTAGCCTATATTTAAACCACAAAGTATTATGCTATGGTGACTGAAATGTAAGATATTGCAGGTAATGCTTAACTTCAGATTGTTGTTATTTATGATTGGGATTGCATAACGATCCACGTGAAGCAATAAAAGAATAGCAAAACTAATGCTACACTCCAAAATACATTGTTGGACTATGAATAATAAAATAAATAAAAAAAACTGTTGTTATTATAAATTTTAAGAACCTTAGAAATCTGGCAAGTTCAATTCTAAATAAACAGTATCCACCACATACTTATATAAAATAAATATAGCAGGTAGGAAATGACCGAGAATTATATAAAATATGAGGTATGTGAGTTCTTTTTATTTTTTTACTGTTGTATTAATGTAGTAGTAAATCAAATTCAAACATTACAAGACAATTACTTTCTCAAAATAAATAACACAACAATACAATAATCATAATATGACAAATATATACAATTGGTGTGCTCCAGACTCCTACTTTCAATGAGCATTGAAATGAATTCTTCCTTTGCAATCCAAAGCCACAATCAAAACAGCTTAAACAGACCAAAGAGAGAAACAACATGTGTTTTAATGAAAATGGGTATTACTCAGAACCAAATCTCTCTTCTTCCAACACAAATGCCCAGTTTTCTAAAACGCATCACTTTTTTTTGCTCAAGTATTATGAGAATAGCAATAGGAAGCAATGGGAAGTTTCCTAAAATAAATTACACAACAGGCTCTCTACAGTTAAGTTCAGATTACCTATCCAGAAGTATTTCTTCTGATGTTTTGGAGGAAGGGTGATGGATGATAATGTTCCTTTTTCTTTCTCTCCTTTTTTGTTTTTCCCTCTTCTGCTTCTATTGTTTTCTGTCCTGTTTTCCAGATAATTTCTGTTTCTTCCTGTGGAGGCTGTTTCAATACCTCCCAAAGAATGTCCAGTTACTCTTGAATAATTAAATATTTATTTTGGTGTTTCTAATGATTTACAGTGAACCAGAGTAAATCATTAGAAACTCCCTTAGATTATTTGAATATAACCCTGTGATTACTTGCCTTTCACAGGTAGGCAAATATGTAAAAAATAACCTTTCTAGATTTCTGAATAGTTTGCTTCTTGTGTCTGAGAATGGTATTACTAGATCTAGTGCAAAATGGATTTCATAGGTTTTTTGATAACATGAAAAATGACAGGTTGGTTCTTGTGTGTTGTGACCTTTTTTTCTACCTCTTTAACAATTTAATTAATATGACAAACAATCAAACACAATTTCATATTTAAAAAGCAATATAGAAATGTTAAGAATGCTTTAAGAATATAATAGAGTTTATTACTGATAATAGATTTCAAAGTGAAAATGGTAAAAAAGGGGTACAAAGAAGTCCATATGTTGTACATACAAATGATAAAATTTCATGCTGGTTTATCAAACATTATACTAAAGTAAAAAATAATTTAAAAAGTAAAATTGCAGATGTACATTCCATAACGTATGGATCATATGACCAAATATACCTATAGTAAATGATTAATTTCATTTTTAAATCCACTGCAATCAGTCTTTGGAAATAGAAAGAAATATATTGATAACTGAACTTTTGTTATTGGCTGCCTACTTGAAAAAAATCAATCAAATAATAATAATAATAATAATCCTTTCATATTATGTAACATGTAGGGTATCAGTTAATTAACATAACTATATAAGAGTGGTTTAAAGCTAATGTGTACTGAAAGCATAGTAAAATACAGTAAATTGAACAAATGACTAAGTATGATTCAGTGGGACTACTGCACATTAATACAGGATCTGAATTTCATTTTAATGTTCTATTGCAGAAAATGTTAATTCACTTGTGTATATTGAAGCAAATACTCAATGAGCTTCTCAAACCTTCTTTTCTGACAAATCTAATATATCATCTGTATTTTTGGATCCTGTAGCCTCTTCCTTCTGTTTGAAGCTGAATGAAAAGAATAATATTTAATAGCACATACCTTAATTGATGAATCATGGATAATACTACAAAATAAACAGTTTGCAATATTTGGAATCAAACCTTCCTAAACCTCTAACTTCCTCTAGTTAGTCAACAACTGTGAGTTCCCATTCAATGAGAGACATAGCTATATAGGAACAAGTAAAGGTTTATTGCATGTTGAAACAAGAAGAAAGAAACACAGATACAGAAGGATACAGAACTTCCTGCTTCCAGATACAAACACAGAGCCTCCTGCTCCTACTCCATTAGGCCACTGTCTCACTGTCCCAGACCTGACGTCCTCTTCTGACACCAGGTTGAGTTACACAAACACACACTACCTACATCACTGAGTCTTTTCCGCACTACACACCATGCCGAGACCCAAGACACTGACTCTCTCTCATGCCTCTAGGTTTTGAACTCAAAGCTACTGGCACACCTCACATCGTTCTAGCCACCACTATGTTATATCCATGCAACTGCCAGTGAACCACACTGTACCCAGCCACCACTCATTTATCTCCCAGTGGGCTGTATCTAGATAAAGTCCACTCACTTCCCCGATACCATGTATTGCCAGGGGGAGGGTCCTTCTACCACACAACCCACTGTGGTCCACCCACACTAACTCTTTTATCAAATCACAACTCACTCATACAGTGGACACAACAGCCCTGTTCTCACACCCTAACAGGATGCTGTCCCTTTAAATCTTTTGGTGATCTCATAAAGCTCTGTCTCTTCTATCAGTCTCCTCCCAGACTGACATTCTCACTCTTTTCCTCACAGGCTATTCCTTTCACAATCCCATCTGTGATTGTCTTTCTTCTCCACCCCCTCACGGGGTTACTGCAGCGGCTAATCCAGTCTGTGTTCACTCATACACAGTGGCATGCTCTTCTAACATCTGCCTGACTAGTAGCGTCTCACACTCTCTACTGTCATACTTCAGCCCAGCTCTCTCACAACAGATCCTCTGCATTTGGCCTCTCACTACTGCAGCCACAGCATGACTGAGGTCCTGTTGGATCTTTCCCTTCTTCCAGGAAATTTTCAGTCTAGTTTTTAACCACTCCTACACCTGCTGTTCATTCACTTATTCACGTCAGGTATGGTTTCCAAGGCAACGTGTCTGCTTTAATCTGGGGCTCTGCTCCTCACACAAGACTCTCCGTGCATTACACTGCAACTTGTATGATCTTACAAATGCGCTCATCTCTGTATCAATGCACCCTTTGCAATGACTGGATAATTAATACTTCCAGATTGCTTACTCAGTCTGTCCGGAGGTTGGGGGATGGGGGATGGGACTGAAGTCTTCCTCAGTTTAACATCTGATATGTCCCTATAACCTTGTAGCTAACATTTTAAGTAGATAAACATTTTCTGTATCAAATTCTTTAACTTGGTCACTTACTGTGATTATTTTGGACAAGCTTTGAAGTGCTAATTCTATTATTTATAAAAATGCTATAATGTTTTAACCCTTTCCATGAATACCTACTGTTGTTATTGTTGTAAAAAAGGTTGTAGTAATATTCCGTAAAAGGGAATATTAAAATGGAGTCATGTAACTGAAGAAATTTTGTTAGCTGAAAAAAAAATAGTTTATTAACATCATTAACAATATTAATGTATGGATCTTAATATAATATATTTATAAAGTTGGTAGTAGTACTTTATTCCACTTTTTTTGCAAATATCTGCATCGTTTCTTTAACTCATTAACTTGTGGTTATTTTGGAAACATTTTGACATGTCCATTTTAGCTATCACCCTATCACCCAGAAGGTCTTGTGTTCTAATCTCAGTCTGGGTACAAATTTAATTTCTAACAAATAAAGACTCCTTCTCTAAAGTTAACATAGTAAATAATATGTACACTATATAGACATTTTTATATATCACAGATTTAAAACATGAATGATATAATAAATGTGAATAGTGTTAATGACAGGAGTAAAAACCAATTCTAATGGTTTACAACAAGACTTAAAATGAAACCATATATAATTAGTTCTTGGTAGCTGTGTCAGCATGTGTAGGGTGCAAATGAATAAGTAAAGATTTATTCCATGCTGAAATGAGAAGAAAAAGAAGAGAAGAAAAGAAACACAATGTTTTGGCCAAAATGTTGTGTTTCTTTTCTTCTCTTTTCAGCATGGAAATAACAATTTGGATTTAAAATGCCACTGAAATCAAAGTATAATAATATCTCTGAATATTATTAACAATATTTTATTATTAATAATAATTTCAAACTACTTATATATTTGTACAGTGTGATTTGGTTGTGTTTTCACAACCTTTGTTTAATTTGCAACCCTCAGATTTGTTTGTAACCGTTAATACAATACCGAATATAATAACAATTGTCTCACAATAAAATAATATGCAAACTATATACACAATTCTGATAAGTGTACATATCACAGTATGTCTAATATTAATTCATAATTTATTAAATTTGCTGTTTATTTAATTAATTATTCATATTCATAATAAAGTGATAACATGAATGAATCTCCAGAGAATCTCCAAGATGCTCTGAAAGAGCAAGGGAATTTAAAGATGCCCTTAAATAGAAACTTGTATTTGCAGTGCATAGCACCTATTTCATCTTAACTTTTCTGATGTAGAACTGGATGTTCCTGTTATTGAGATTGGTTTGTGCCAGGCAGAGCGTCTCCTTGCAGTATGGTGATGAAAAACTGAGTGTGGACTTTTATTTTCACTCTCCATCAATACACATTCATGCAGCTGTATATAAGCAATTACTGGTTTTAAACTGGTCTTTAAAATATGAAGATTTTAAAGTTACTGTATCTATTTCTATCATTCAAATCTTGAATAAATAAAATAATTTTCTTATAAATGAAAGGACTATGTATACTATATTGACATGTTTATTAATTTCATATATCACAGTATTTTAAATATTCACTTTATGTTCACAATCTCTTTAACCCTGGAGATGTACCACTATGGGAAACTTCTTTAAAAGGTTTCAGGTTTGTGTTAAGATTTGTATCTGCTGTAACTGTTAATACAATGGTGAATGTTGTGGTTCTACTGTTTATCACCTAATATTGTAATTGTTATACACATGTGTTATACCAGTGATTAGTTGTTGCGATTCCACAGGTTCAGTTGTGTTTTCACATTGAAAAAACAAATGCATATACTATGTTAGTGTCAGTGGTTTTACAATAAATGCAATACGCATTTTTTATTTGTGGAATAGTTTGTCTAGCATATTGTTAAGTCACACTGTTAAACTATATACTGCAATGCTTTCTCGTCTCCTAACGTTCCACACGTGAGAATCACATGAAGTCATATCCACAGTTATACTGAAACAGTAGTGTACACATCATAGAACTGCAGTTTGATTGTATACTGTATAAATATATAGATATACAGTATATACAGTAGGATAGTGTATGGTTTTAAAGCTACTACAGTACACTATGTGTAAAATACAGTTTTTTAAAATCAAAATCTAAAGTAAAATTGTTTCCATATTACTTGTCTCTGAAATTTGCATTAAGACAAAATATAGATTATTTTAATGTGGATTGAAACCTGAAAGAAGCACATCACATTCACAAAAAGCTATAAAATAAACTATTTTTTTATACTGTACAACATATCCAACTGAGTAATTTTGTTTTTGTAAAATTACTCTACTTTCTTTCTTAATTCTTTTAATATTTAACATACTGTAATACAATTTAAAATTAATAAAAGTCTAAACAGTATAAAAGTTAAATTTTATGATTAGAAAAATATTCTCCCAGGAGGATCTGCATTGATTGGGATTCTAAACCAGACATTTCCTGGTACAGCCAAAATACTTCCACATACAGTACCATGTTAACCATTTACTGCACCAAATGGCAATTTTACAAAGTAATACAGTCCCATAATAGAATGTTTTTTAAAAAGCGCAGAACAGTGGGCTGAGGAGTGGTGTGTGCACCTTGATCTGTGATCTGCCGCATTATCCGGCTTGCATTCTGAATAGCTGTATCTGTATTGCGCTGCATTGTGTTTATTTTCAACTACCAAAATGTCCCTTTAGTTACATAAATCCATCTTAATATTCCATATTTAGTGGATTAAAAAACACAGTAGATTAAGAGATTAAATAAAGCAATCATTTCACTAACATCTAATGCACCACAGGTGCCGCCTATTGATTGTCTTTGGCCACTGAATCACATAGAAACATACACCGCACTGTGCTGTAGTACCTCAGCAATGACTATTACAGCACATACTTAGTGGCTGCATCTGTGTATGTGTTGGTACTGTATTGCATTAAAAACCTGTGAGCCAATAGCTTTTGAAAAATCTTGCTATTTTACTTTATGATCACTAAAAGTCAATAAAACATCCCATTACTCCTTTAGTGAAATCTCATTAAGCTCAAAAGCATGTTTTAAAGTAACCAGAAAACAATTTACAGAGTAGATCAGGTGGGTTGCTGCATCAGCATGTGTAGGATGCAAAGGAACAAGTAATAAGTTTATTCCATGCTGAAAGAGAAGAAAAAAAACACAACGATGCATATGAGTTGTATCAAGTATTTTGTAACCCCTGGTTTATCTTATTCCTCTGCTTTTTTACACAAGACACTAAAATGTTTCATAGTAGTCAGCTGCTTTTCTTGACTTACTGTCCTTAATATGAATTGTGACTAAGAGTCATATCAAATGAAAGCTGGTTCAATTTTATTTGGATAGTGATATTTCATCATCGATTAAAATTTGTTCTTTATCTCATTACCATTATTGCTTGAATCCTATACTCACTGGCATTAAGAAAAATTGTACCTTAAGTATTTGTATTGTTGTACGTATAGGGGGAATCAAGTTTTTAACCACACCTCAAAGTACTTCTTATCTTTAAAGAGAGGCAATGGACACAGCTTTTGGTCAGACTAATTAATGCCCTGCAGCAGTTACTTTATATAATCTTGCAGATTGTGCCTGCCACAAATGCCAGTGCCTAGGTAGCCAGGAAAGTTTAGTATTATTTAGCGTTGACCAGACCATTCTTGGGTAGATCTTTAAGCCAAAAATTTTGGGGAAAGTACATATTGCGTTGTGGAAATCTTGTTTGTTTAACTCCAATAATTAGCTATGAACCAGAGGTGAGAACAAATGCTTACTGTTATTTTGCTAAAGGCATATGTACTGTAAACATAACTTGAAAGACCTTTTTTTCTTGAAGTATGGCAGGTATCGACATACATACAGCACAATAACAAGGGGAATTTCAATACCACATGACAATGATGTGGCAGGATGAAAATGCTGCATCTGACTGAGAGCTCACAAGTAGGTGTCAGGTAGTGGTGAGATGGACAGAGCTGCAACAAAGAGGTGGTACAAAAGTACACAAAATAAAACCAACACTCAGGGCTGAAAGGTGGTACCAGCTAGGAACAGGGGATGCACTGAAACAACAAAACAAGCACAAAAATAGAAAGAAAGATAACTGGCAAAAAAGCCTCAAAGTAGCAAACACACAGCAACTCAGCTAATGACAGAGCCCTGAGTTAAGGATGAGGGAAGTATTTAAAAGAAATGGAACTAAAGACCACTGTGAAAATCTGCCTGAGTGTGTTCTAACAGTGAGAGAAGGTGTGCTGTCCCGATGTGCATGTGCGTGCATGACCGATCAGCAGCACCCACTCAGGCATAACACACTTGAACTGACTCTAGAAACTCTTGTTAAACCCCAAGACCCCAAACACAAACACATTTAAAAACATGAAAAAAGATATGGAATGAAAATAAGAAAATACTCCTACTTTGTTTACAGTCCAGACTAGAGGACATGAGGACAGATAATTAGGATTTAAGCAAGGGACTGTTTTTCCTTTACTCAATATTTAAATCCTATTGGTGTTGCCCACTAGGCTAAATAAGCATTTTTTAGATTGGGGAAAAAGCTTCCCATTTGTTTAGTATCACAATCACATGGATTTAGTTATACATAAGGCCTATTATTTTGTGTGAAACAGGTTTACCTTATCGTATTAGTATTTGTTTCTAATTTGCATGATTAGATTCTGTAAAGGGTAGGGCACAGGTACTCTCATTTCTTGTATTCATCATTGCGTATTTGGTGGTTCTTTTAAAATTTGTAAATAATGATGTGATTTTCACTCTGACTTATTTACTTCTCTACTACCTGGGAACAAAGAAAACATGTACCTACCAGTGTTACCTCTCATTAGTCCCTGAAAAGATGAGATGTGTATTTATTAATTTTTATTATTTGCCTGCAAGATAATCAAGTACCAGGAACTGATCTTATTTTTTAGAATTCTAACTTCATTTAATTTGCCTACACCCTCAGTTTATATATACTGTATTATGGTGGGTAGCTGCATCAGTATGTGTAAGCTGCAAAGGAACAAGTAAGAAAACACAACATTTCGGCCGTGGAGCCTTCTTCAGGTGGAGCAACCAGAAGAAGGCTCACACCTGAAGAAGGTTCAATGGTTGAAACGTTATGTTTTCATTCTTCTCTTTTCAGCATGGAATAAACCTATTACTTGTTCCTATACTGTATTATAGCTGGTAATTTCAGATGTCACACATTGCCTCACAAAAACATGTCAACCCTTGGGCAACATCCCCAGAGACAACAGGATGGTCATTTGCACAGTCACAGATTTTGAATGCTATTTCACATTACTTTGTACTAAATATCACTTGTTGCAAAACATGAATTGAGCAGGCTGTCTACAGCCTGTCTTTTGTAAGTCTGACAAAAGTGTTGCGAAATGTATAAAATCATCCAGCCCTCCAGTATTTGAAGGGAATAAATGAGAAAAGTTACTAACACATCATAATTTTAATTCTTGGGAATTTTGGAATTTAATCCAACAAACCTCTTCTCATCCCTGATCTGTAATATATCAGACTAAAAGAAACTATAAATCTTATGTCTGGTTATCCTATAAATTACATGTATTTAAAATATTTTAGGCCCTATGATGGACCAGCATCCCATCCAAGGTGTATCCTGCCTTATACCTAGTGCTTTCTGGGATAGGCTCAGGGCCACCATGACTATCACCATTCAACTAATGTTAACAGGAACAAGAAGGATTCTGAAATTTACAGAAGCATTATGTCTTCTTATGTAGATGAAAATGCTTAATGATGTGAGTTTGATTTCAATTTCCTGAACATACTATTTTTAATAGATTCTGTGGTATGCTATAAAGAACCATTTACAGTATTTAATTAACAATTTTGAGTATAAGTGTATTGTTTAAGATTTGAATAATTACACATTTAAAGCTTTAGATAAACTGCGTAGTTTGTTGTAACTTGATGAGGAGGCAATATAATACACATTTGGCTTTAATAATCTTGGTAGAGGGATACCCTGGCCATAAGGACGAAGCTATTGTAAACCTCAACCCCCTCCTCTAGAGGAATGACCCAAGGTGCTGCTACAAGGCAAGTGATGGGGAGAAGGGAAGGGTGCAAAGTGATTTACTTTGGAACCACTGATGTACTTTTTAGCTACAGTATATATGCTTAATCTGAAAAGGTTTGTAATCTCAGATTGTTTGTAATCTCTGTCCACCTATTTTGTTTACAGAAATACATTTCACAACATTTTAAGTTGTTTCTAGAAAGGGTTTTCATCTATTTAATGGGTTCATTTTTTCTCTCATAGAAAAAAACATTAAATAGTTAATGTCCCTTCATTTACAAGCTGTTGTTTTGAATCCCTGTCTTGTGGAGCTGCTTATCTCCAAAATGACACCCACTGGGAGTACCATATTGGCCACAGTGTTCCCCTGGGATTGAGGGAGAAAGAATCAGCTGGCCTCATCACGGTACAACAATTTCTTTTTAAAAGTGCCTCATTATGCCGGTTAGAATTAATTGAAGATGAACCATCACCTCATACATTCAGCATTTAATGATTCAAGCCAGTCTTCCAAAGCAAAAAATATTACAGCTAAAATTATAAATTGCTATATATAATCTGTAACATGCTGAGAAGCAGATGCAGTCTTAAATTGTGTAGTAACTAAAATGTTCTTACTAATCCTTTAGGTCCTTTATAGTAGACATTAAAATTACAACTAATACATCACCTAAGTTTATCTGATTAAAAATTCTGTCTACTTTTTCACATCCCATTTTTGGATAATGTATTGCAAATCCTAAGTAAAGCATGGCAGCTAGATTGGGAGATGAAAAGAGGATGGAGGTGCCAGAGAGCTACATTATGCTACGTTCACACTATGAAATTAAGGAATTAGCTGAACCATTCCTATAAAAGTATTATGGGAAAAAGGGTATTGTTAAATGAGAAGCTTGTGCATCTTCCTGAGCATGTGTCACTAAGATTTCAGGGTGAGATTACCTGCAATATTGGGAAGAAAGTAAATGATGCGAGTTTATGTTAAAATGACTATCTCTTTGCGATCTTAAGTAACAGCTTCTCTCATAGATGTGTTAACTGCAGGTAAACAGAAGACAGTTATTTGGTGAACAAGTTCAACTGAGCAGGTACAGTACATTTTCCACTGTTACAGCTGGGTTATAAAAGAGAGCCTAGCTATGCCTTCTGTGGGACTCACATCAGGGTGCAATGGCAATATTACATCGATAGTCCATTATTTTCCATGTAGGCTCCTCTATATTAGGGGAAATTTATGTACAGATTTCCCTGCTATGCTACCAATCTATTACAAGCATTTAGTATATTGAACCACTCAAGTAGAAAATAAAGCATTCATTGTCCTTTGTGCCTTAGCCCTTTTTATACCTATACTGATTTCTAGCTTCTGTTTTATTGTTTTGTCTAGCTTGTCACTTAGGTCTTCTGTAGTCTTTTCTCCAGCAAATGTCTGGATGAGATTTTTAATTTGTGCACACATGGCCTTCATTTCTGTTTTAGTTTTGAATACCCTGAAATGGAATTATAAGAGAGTAGCTATCACTTACTTGACCTTCTCTACCTGGAGAAGGTTTGAATCTTGTTTATTTCATTGCTCACTTCTTTCAGATGGTTCTAAAGTGTTCTCATCCTAATGGACTACAGCTAGCTGATCTGTATCTTACAGGTGACTAGCCTTTTTGGGCTCTAGGCTCTTCCTTTGCTGTGTATTAGCTTGCAGGACCCTCCTTTTCTACCTCAGCTGTACCTAAGATGTACCCCCAAGTCATTCTCAGCTATTCCTTTAGTGGTGCATCTGAAACAGGCATCATCTGTATCATTTACCTTTTTAGCTCCTTATCTTTTCTTAGGTTTAACTTCTCTCGCTTGAGCACAGAACTGGAGTTGGGTTGTTTTACTGGTGACTGGTCTCCTGTTATGCTTTACTTTGGTGACTTTTGATATCGTTCCATCCTCTCCTGATGAGGATCTCATAGAAATTTTTGGTCTTACAACAGGGAATTCCCTGAGCAGAAAGACATGCATGTTTGTTTCCACGAGGGGAACAATAAGGAAGGAAGTGTCATTTACTGTATATAAATAGTTTTTTGAACTGTTGCACTAATTAGGGTTCATCTAAGTACATTTAATTAAAAAATGAGTAGGCTCTCTACACCCCTGACACCATCCCCCACTTGACGAGGCTGTGACCTAATTGATGGGTTTTTCCCCCCGACTGTCTCCTACATGAGACTTAAACTATTCACACCGATCTTTCTGTGCTCTAACTGGCCTCTTCTGCAACTGTTGTTGCTTCTTATTGAGCCAGTTATTGTCTCACTTCAGGTTTGGTATAATGTTTCCCATAGTTATATTATAACTCTAACTTATTTTTACAGCAAAGAAATTCAATTTCTTCTTTTCCAGAAATGCCTGCCCCTCTTTGTTTTAGGTGAAAATGTTTCAGAATAAGCTAAAAGACAAACTTTGCCTTTGGGTTCAGGTAGTAACACAATCTATAATCACCAAGGGATCTTGTGGCAGGACCCCTTAACTTGGTAGCATGGTGTTAGTGGACCTAAACACATCCACCCCCGAGAATGTGCACCCTATTTGTTAAAACAGGGTAATAAAATAATAAAAATTCTGAGGAATTGTGAAAATCTCTGTCTCATGTCAAATATCTGCATTTCTTTTTTCTGACTGCTCTCTAAGCTGTATGAACTGTCACAGACAGCTAAGAGGCAAAACGTCATCAGTACAATACTGTGGATGGTAAGCACCTGTGTTTACCTGTGATCTGCCTGTTATCATTTGAACTGGGCACCTTCAAAGGGATACCTACACTATATTTCATTAGATTGTACAGTTTCATGATGTCTCTTCAACTTCATGAAGGTGTACAATCTAATGAAATATATAGGAGATAGGCCCAAAACTGCATGCCCAATGTCACCGTTCATCATCCACAGAATGAGGCAGGGTGGGTACAGAGAGCAAACCTGATAACACCATCACTCAATCACCAGTTGTGCTGGCCCCCTTAAAAGCTAGCACAAGACTAATTTTCTTTGGTTAACTCACTGACACCTCTACAAGCAGTCCGAGTCAAAACTTAAACATTTCTCCAAGACGCCAGGCTGAGAGAGTTCAATTCAATTCAGTTTATTTTTATATAGCACCATTTACAACAAGGTTGCCCCAAGCCGCTTAACAATGCAAGTGACCATAAATTTTGTCAATACAGAACAGAAGACGAGAAGACAACGGAGGAGAGGAACCAAAAACTCCTTAGTAAGGAGAAAAAAACATTTAGGGGTCCGAGGTCAACAGGTTGCCCAACCCCTTTGGGCATGCTAACATTATATAATTAAAAAAAAGGAAATAAATGAATGAGGGTATTAATCCATCCATCATGTCTTCTGTGTATTAGTACTCTATGCAGATCTCTGTAGACCAGTAAATTGCTCCTAAACGATAGCTATATCCACGATATCCTTCTTGGATCCATGGCAGTGATGCATCTTCCAACTCAGATGGTGCCCAGCCCGGGCGCCATCTGGACATGTAGGGAGGAGAATAGGATAGTTTGGTCATCTACCTGCTGGGCCAACATAGAAACACAAAATGGCATGTACAGCAGCACCAGCAGCCATGGTTGCAGCAGGCTATAATATAAGGTGTGAGTAGGCTAGGCTGAAGTAATAGGTATTCAGTCTGGATTTGAATACTGAGATTAACTCGGCATCCCGAATATGGGTTGGGAGACTGTTCCATAATAGAATAGGAGAGTTATCGTTTGGTGTAAACTAAATGTATATTTGAGTGTCATCAGCATATGAATGAAACTTAATATTATGTTTTCGTATTATCCTACCTAGTGGCAGCATGTAAAGAGAGAACGATATTGGACCCAGCATTGATCCCTGTGGTACCCCAAATTGAACTGGTGACATTGACGAAGCAGTACAATTATTAGATATTTGAACAAAAAATAATTAGTTAAATATGAAGTAAACCACTTAAGGACAGTTCCAACCTCAAACTCAAGCCAACCTCAAACTCAAGCCTGTGTAACAAAACCGAGTGGTTAACCGTGTCGAAGGCAGCACTAAGATCTAGAAGCACAAGCACTGTTGCATTCCCCACGTCAGTAGCTAACAGAATATCATTTACAACTCTTGTTAATGCAGTTTCAGTGCTGTTTCCTGGGCGGAAACCAGATTGAAATTTCTCAAGTATATTATTTGTATCCAGATACGATTGAAGTTGGGCCACAACTATTCTCTCAAGAATTTTAGATAGAAATGGGACATTTGAGACAAGCCTGTAGTTGTTAAGAACGTGTGGATCCAAATTTGGCTTCTTATGGAGCGGCCTAACAACCGCTACCTTAAATTGATCAGGTACAACGCCTGATGCATAGGTCCTGCCAGTACTTCAAGGGAATCTTTGACTAGTTGAGTGGGGATGGGATCTAGCGGACAGGTGGTTGACTTTAACTTAATAATTAATTTCTTGAGTTCTTGTTCATCAACTAATTGAAAAACACTAAAGAGGTGCTCATGTTGTTTCTGTACCAGACTTCTTTGCAGCATATTTGATTGGGTTTGAAGTCTGATGGTGTTAATTTTATTGTTAAAGACGTTCATGAAATCATCACCACTAGAGTTACATGGTGCTATAGAATCGGTCTAATTTGTTAGATTAGCTATTGTCTTAAATAGGTAGCGAGGGTTATTTTTATTGCTTTCTATAAGTTCAGAGCAGTAAGCTGAACAAGCTCTATATAGGGCTTTCTTATATTGTTGCAGGCTATCAGTCCATGCCGACTTGAATATTTGCAAACCAGTAGACCTCCATTTGTGCTCTAGTTTGCGGCACTCCTGTTTAAGGGATTGTGTTGATCATTATACCATGGAGAGTGTCTAGTGGTTTTGACTACCTTAGTCTTAATGGGGAAATTTCATCAAGGGCCTGTCTGACCACTGTATTATAGTTATGTGTGATTTCGTGAACATTATTACTGGAGATGAAGCTAACATTGTTCATCGTGTTCATGAAATTTAATGAAGTTGCTGTGTCATGTTGTAATAGTCTTCTTCTTAGCAGCTATCAAGGGCAGTCGAATCTCAAAAGTAATTAAAGAGTGAGTCAGTAAAGTACAGAATTCTGCCCAGAATTACAGAATTTCTGAAACAAAAGCAATCTTGTGTTCATGAACTCACTTTCATTTTGACCCAATCAATGAAATAAAAAGTTGTAACAACATCTTGAATAACCAAGCAAATTCAGCACCATCCTATAGTTAGGACAAAATTAGTTCTCCCACCAGTCTACCTTGTGGCCAGACCTCAAGAAGACAATTGGGTAAAAGATGCTTTAAATACTACAAATTCAGCAAGACACTAACTTCTGGCAGAGCTGCATGAGGATCAACACAAGACAAAACTCTTTGTTTTCTCTCTGCACAGGAACACTGCCTCCACAAAGCAAACTCCTGACAAGTCAGACAATATCCGTCCCTGTCTTGTCAGTGGGAAATTAAAAATTTGGCAAAAGCATCTTTGTGTATAAGACTTCCTTATTTACATTATAATTCTTTAGAGTTGAACAATTATTCCATACACATTTGACGTTTAGTTCACACTACTAAATACATACTTACTTGTATCTGAGAATATGAATGTGATGTAATTAAACGAGACTGATAAAGTGTACAAGAAGACCATAAAATATTATAATAGATGTATTTTAACTCAGAAGTCATTAGCTCTTCTCCTTGTAATCTCTTGGTGAAAGATTAGATAGTTGTGTGATCTATTTCACAAATATATTTGCAATAGTGCTTTTGTTATGCTTTTGTTATGTGTCACACATGATTTTAGTGTTATATAAATAAATTGTATATTTTGTGTGAGACTGTAAATTGTTATGTTTGATTGATTCCTAAAAGTCATTTAATATTGTCATAATTCACTGTTACAATTTCTATTTGTTACAGTAGATTAAAACCTTCACTTCTCTATATCTGGAAAAAAAACTAAAGAAACTTTTATCGCTTATTCTGGTAATCAACTTTTCATAACATACAGTTTCACTTCATAACATACGGTACTAAGCGTATACACTTGAACATAGATTGAAGGACACTGTCTTACCAGTTAATTTACTTGCCTTAAAGAAACACTAGAAATTCTACTGTAATGCACTAACAATCACAAGGTCAGCTTTTATTGTGAAGCTATTTGAAGAATGGAAGAATAATCTTTGTTCCATAATTCATAATTGCTTAAATCCAGTTAAAATCTGCACTGTAGAATATCCTATAGACCAATACAATTGTTTTTGTTATGTTTGAATCTAAATTGACAACATTCACAATCCAATTTATAATTCCTCTTTTATTTATTCTCAAGATTAGTGTTTCTAACATTGTTGTGTAAATTTATTCTCAGTATTTATACAGAAATTACTACTAAAATGAACCCCACCTTGGATCCTTGAATCTTATATCCATTGCCCTTCTATGTATGTACAAGTAAAATACAAGACAGCATAGCACCTGTTATCTGGTATATTTGTAGATTTTTGTCCCACTGTCCTGCTCCATTTAGTTCTGTTGATCATACCATCTTTCTGAATATATTCAAGAAGCCTGTGGGTATTACTGGAACTGCAAAGCTGCAGTTTCAATCTTATCAGGCATATAGAAAACATAAAATTGACATTACAAATTAAAATTGGTCATTTTTCCTTCTGTACAAAGTTGGTTACATATGCCACTCCACAAAGCTCTGCTCTCAGTTCATTTTGTTTTGTTATTTACATGATGTGTTTTTATTGGTTCAGATTCTCTATAGATATGTTAACAGGTTTGATTTCTATGTTGTTAATATCCAAATTCAGGTTTTCACAAAACGTGATGTTAAACTCATACTATCTGCTTTATCACATGGGGCAGGTCCATTCATTCAATTTCTATCTGCTTACTCCTGGTAAGGTGAGGGTCGCAGTGGTAACAGTCTGAGCAGAATAGACCAGATTTCCCTTTGTCTATCAACAGTCTCCAACTCCTCCTCGGGGATTCTCAAGTGATCCTTGGCCAGCTGAAAGATATAATCTCTCCAGTGTTTCCGGGGTCTGCCCTGGGGTCTCTTCCCATTGGGACATGAGCAGTGAGTGGAGCAGTGACTCTACTCCAATGTCCTCTCGGATTGCTCAGCTCCTCACCTTGTCATGGAGAGTAAACCAAGCAGCCTTATGGAGAAACCTAATTTCTGCCGCTTTTACCTGCAATTTCAATTCTTTAGGTCACTACCCAAAGCCCGTGACCATAGGTGTGGAGGGTGATGTAGATCAATCAGAAAACTGAGAGCTATGTCCATAAATTCAGCAAATAAGAAGACGACATCATGCATAAACAAACTGGACAGCATCAAACAGCGGAGATGCATTCCTCACGATACTCTCCAAGCCTTGGCTGTATTTGATAGCCTGTCCATGAAAATCCTGACCAGAAGAGGAGATAAGACATGCCCTTGGTAGAGTCTGATGCCCAACTTGAATGGGCTCAACTTAACTCTGAGAATTTGGACACGATTCTTGTTCCACAAATACAGGGACTGTAGGGCAAGTAGTAATGGCACCATCACCCCAATTTCTCCCAGCACAAGATACACAGGCGTCATGATATATGTGGTTAGCCTTCTTCAAGTCCACAAAACATGTGTAGACAGGGTGGCAAACATGCCCCCTCAAATATCCATGCATTGAAAAAAGGTGGTTTACTATTTCACGGTGTAGTGGCAATGCTTGTTAATAAGACAGAATTAAGCATTGCTGTGCTTTCCTAAATGAGGCCCCATCTCACTCTCCATCTCTGTGGTGCAGCCACAGAGAAAGTATTCATGCAGGCTGATTTAAGATGTTTTCTTTTGATAAGGGACAGCTCCCAAACGGGGATGCACTTAGCTAAGCCTGGCTATCATGATCAATGGTCATCCATTGGCGCCTATCTGTCTAGGGAGTGCCAAATGGACATCTGGACTGCATTCCTAAGTGTCAGGAGTAAGTGAGTCATGTCTCACCTTGATCAACCAATCAGGGACTGGCAGGGCGTGGTAACACCACGTGGGTCTCCAATGCCCGCCAAACTCTCAACCAATCAACACACATCTGTGTCTTGGTCAAAAAGGGAGCGCAAGCTCAGATCGGAGCTCTCCTTGGCCATTTTCGCGCATCCTCAGAGACAATCACGTGACAACTGCTGTTGTCTGCACTGGGACTTGGACTTTGTACTAAGCGCGAGGCCGAGGATCCCATACGTTCTCAGAATTCTACCAACGTGAATGCTCCGCTTGATCAACGGCAGCCTACAGTTGGACCCTCGTCGACAATCTGAATAGCTTATTCAGAAGCAGCGCTGGACCGGGAACGAACCAGCTTCTTCCCGGGCAAAAGAGTGACTTGCGAGGACCCGCGGTCACACTCTGTGCATAGAGACTTTCTACTAGCCAGCCGGACTGCTGGTAGATCCCCTCGGAGCAACGATTGCCCTGCGCGCCGCAGTTAGATTCCTCCGCCGTCCTACTCCGAGCTGCACCTCGACTGGTTGGCCGGTAGCCAGAGGACACCGGGACAACACCCATTGGACAACCGCTGGAACAGAGGCTGCAACAGAGCCTGTCAGCTGGTTTGGTGTTCGTGCTGGGAAATCCCAAATCCATACACAGTGGATAAGTAAACCCCATGTTCTACATTGCGTCTCAAGAATTCAATTGTACCTCAACACAAGTTGTTATCAATTTAATTCATGAGTAATGTATTTACTTCCGAGTTTAGATTAACAGTGGGTAATAACACTGATTAGCGATTTGGTAACCGAACGATATATATTGACATATATTCTCTGTTGTGTATCTCTTTGTGTTTGCATCTCTTCGAGATTATATACCTTGTATATTGATAACCCTCACAGTAAGGTCTGCCGCTTGTATCCAGGCAGACTAGTATATGTTTGGTGCACAATTTATATTAATAAATGTATCTCTTGTATTGAACCCGTGTGTGTGCGTTGTTAGTTGTTCTGACGATTGATTTTCTAAAAGCCACAATGAACCACCTCGTGATTACTGCTACAATTAATAATTGTCTCAGTAAACCCATCAAACCTCTACAACGGCCAGGACAGAATCCATCTGTTTCTCCTATATCTGAGGCTTGACTATCGAGGCTCCTTTCCAATATCCTGCCATAGGCTTTCTTGGAGAATCTGAAGAGTGTGATCCCTTTTAAAAATGTGGACCATCCCCCCAGTCTGCCAATGTGCCAATGCTGGGTAACAGTCCCACCTTCCACATCACATTAAAAAGGTAAACACTAAACCCAACAATGTTCCACACCTTCAGAATTTCTGGCCTGATCTCATCTACCCCTGCAACCTTACGGCTATGGATCTGTTTAATCAACACAATGACCCAGGTCCACCACAGGCTTCCGGAACTGCTTCCTGAAAGGAGGGTGTATCCACCAGATTCTGGAATTTCTCAATGGTTCTTTTCACCTCTCAACCTCTTGGGGCAACCTTGTTGTGAAAGGTGCTATTTTAAAATAAACTGAAATTAAAATTGAAACAATATCCCCAGTCAAGGGCAATGTTTCACTACCATTGCTGAGAACAGCCTTTGCAACATCAAGCATTTCCCTCCTAGAATGGCTTACCAGAACATCTTCAAGGCCATCCAACAGTCATTTTCTATGATCCCTCCAAACTCATCTGACACCTGGGCCATCACTTCACCAACAACTACAGGTGTAGATCTCTTGGCCTGCCAGTAACTCTCAGACAAATCTGGACACTTCTCTGTAACAATGCATGGAAGGCCTCCTTCTTCAGCTTAAAGTCCACCATTGGGTCCTAGGGTTCTTGCCATAACAGACAACAACCACCTTTGGATACAGCTCCTTGCAGCTGCTTCAATAACTGTGGTCTTGAACAGGGGTCATTTGGAATCAATGTCCCCGACCTCTGCTTAGATACAGGATAATCTCTTCTGCAGGTGGGAGTTGAGGTGCATTTGTAAGGCATTCCTAGGACACCCTGGTATAAATATTGTACATGGTATACATAAAACAATGAGTGGATAAGACAACTTGGATTTGACATGATCTGTACTCTGTACTCTCTCTGTACTCTTAGGTATTTTATGGGCTTCTTACTGTAATCTGCAACAACAATTTTTCCCACTTTGCATTTTTTAACAAGAGCTGCTAGTTAATATTATGTTATGACAACCCAATTTGTGATCACCAACTGTTTGACACTCTGACTTTGACTTCTGTACTCACAGGGACAAAGAGGACCTACAGACATCTCCTTTGACATGCCCACACCAAATGCCTTTTATCTTTTGATATGTTGTAAGCTTTATTATGTCTTATTACTCTGTTAGAGGAATACAGATCATACTCATATAGTAAACTTATCCAAACCTATCTGCACATTGATCAAGCACTGATCAATGCATAGAACAAAGCATGGATGTACAAGTAAATCTACTATCTTCTCTCATTGTGTATTTTTACTGTGTATATATTGTGTATTTTTTGTTGTTGGTCTATAAAGTGCTTTGAGAAGCCAGCTTTAAAGGTGCTATGTAAAATAAAGTTGTTATTATTATAAATACTATATTATTATAAATAATTATAACTTATATTTAAAGTATTGCAGAACCAAATGTAGCCTATACATAAAACCAAAATAGCGATGTGTTCACTTATTCTGTGAGGTATTTCTGTATGAATCTATATCACTTATCAGTGGAACGAAAAGTGGCTATAATATGCAAAGGAACAAGTAATAGGTTTATTCCATGCTGAAAAGAGAAGAGAGAAAACACAATATTTTGGCTGTGAAGCCTTATTCAGGCTATAATATAATATATGTTTAAACTCAAAACTGCTGCTGTTATTGTTTGTTTTGTGACTAATTGCAATTGAGTATCGCATTGCTAGTTACATACCTTTATCTGGTATATATGAACATAAATGCCATTCTTAAATTAAAAACTAATATTAAATTACCAGGACATTCAGTTAGATACCAATACAGTACAGAAACACAGAAAGCACAGAAACACATACAGAAGAAGTAATAATTACGGCCTACATATTAATTTACTGGTCAGATTAATCATCAGATCAGCCCCCTGCAGTTTGTGCTAATTAGAACAACAAAAATGGTGAGCCTTCAGCAGTTACCATGGTGGTGCTTGTGATCATTGCGTTTAACCAACGAAACAGGGCGAAAAATCAGTCACATGACTTTGGGGCTGAGTTTCGAAAGCTTAACCTATCAGCAAGACAGCAAAGACATTTTTCCAAGAAAGTTTAGCCTTTGTCACTAATGAAACCACTAAATAAAGACATAAATATAGAAATGGACAATTAATTGACTTTTATATTTCTATATATCACAACATGTTCGAATCCAAGTCATTTTCAATAACAATGGGTAAACTGGGTAAACTATCACAAAGCTTTAGAGAACTTAACATTTTTATTATAAACAAATAGTAAATACGACATTTACATTGGTGTTATTAATTTTTCACTTGAGTGTATGGAGGATTGTGAGAGCAGACCCCCCCTTTTAGGCTACATTTTTATTAAGAAATGGAGGCTGTATGCGTTACAATATAAACATTTACTGTCAAACTTTAAATCAACAGTTTGCAATGAAACACAATATTGTTGTTGTTGTTATTGTTGTTTTTATCCTGTAAAGCGTTTTGAGAAGCCACTTTTAAAGGCGCTATATAAAGGCGCTGATTCTTATGGAATGTGTTTTCTTTCTTCTTTTTCAGCATGGAATAAACCTATTACAGTACTTGATTCTTATGGATGCCCGGTTCCGCCGGGGATTCATAATAAAACATGGAATCGCGTGTCTAAGGAAATAGCAGTATAACTATATCCATGCACAAACAGTAGCATGTTACATTATTAATTTGGGTGTCTCCTCTTGCCAGAAAGCGCTAAATTGCATTTTGAGTGCGGTTTTTGACTTTTTTTAAATTACAACCCATACATAAGCTGATACTGTTTAGACTTTTAATTATTTTAAACTGTATTACAGCAGCACAATGTGCTTTTTCACGAAACCTAGAGTAACGAAATATCTTGCATTGTACAGCTTTTCAGCTAAATATATTTATCCCTTACACCTGACACTTGAGGTGCCCGACAAAAACTGGTTGAACAGCTCTGTTGGAGGTTTGCAGATCAGATCAGATTCCCTTCCCCCCACAGAAAGACAGACTTACTAGTCGCTATTCACTGCGCGGCGAGCAGCTCCAATTTCAGGTGTTAGCGATAGATCCCAGTTTAGCCGATCTTATTACAGCATGTTACAGTTCACTATTATTAACCATATTAATTTTAAGTGCTTAATGCCATTTTTTGACCACACACGAATATTCCTATGTCCATATCTTCGCAAGGGAATCAGTGCGAATTGTAATACTAATTAAATGACCGCGGGCACTTTCCACCCCCTCTGACAGCAGGAACATAACCCATTCTCAGCTCAGCAGCTCATTACAATATAGGGTGTTTGAATCTTTTGCTGCCTCACAAAGCTTTAGAGAACTTAACATTTGTATTATCAACACATTGTAAATACGACGTTTACATTGGCATTATTAATTTTTCACTTGAGTGTATGGAGGATTGTCAGCTGTCACTGAGAGCACTTAATTAAATGTATTTTTTGATTCACAATCAGACAAATGCAACATAAATTGTTATCTTTGTCTTCTAAGTATCTTAATAAACTTTCAGGATAGCTTTCTCCCCGTTTAGATTTATTTTTCTTGGGATTTTGGGATCAATTGTGGAAAGATTAGATTGTAATCGTTTTTTTATTTTTTAAATACGTTTTAGAAAAGTGTAATCTATACTAAAAAGCTGTACACCACCTGCTATATAGATACATATTGTAATACTTTCAGGTTTGGATAGGACGGGCACAAGAACTCAGACTTGCGGAGTTTTTCTTCTCCGTCACCACCTGCTAGCCCTGCTCTCCCGGGCCCCTGCCCGCCAACAGCGCGAGCCAACACACCGCCCGCGTGCCCAAGAGAGAGAGAGAGAGAAAAAAGAGAGAAAGAGTAAGACCCAGGGGTGTAGAAGCAGGGAACTATTTTAATGGAAAACGGATACCTCCCCAGACTGTACGCCCGCTTCACTGTGGGACAGCCGCACTGGTCAGCGGCCTTCCTAAACCCCGCCCTGACCACTTTCACTCCTGTCCTGCTCTTCCCCGCGCACCCCAGCCGGGCGCTCTTCGGCCTCTGCCCAGGGTGAATGTACAGTGCCTTGCGAAAGTATTCGGCCCCCTTGAACTTTTCAACCTTTTGCCACATTTCAGGCTTCAAACATAAAGATATAAATTTTTTATTTTATGTGAAGAATCACCAACAAGTGGGACACAATTGTGAAGTGGAACGAAATCTATTGGATTTTTGAAACTTTTTTAACTAATAAAAAAATGAAAAGTGGGGCGTGCAAAATTATTCGGCCCCTTTACTTTCAGTGCAGCAAACTCACTCCAGAAGTTCAGCGAGGATCTCTGAATGATCCAATGTTGTCCTAAATGACTGATGGTGATAAATAGAATCCACCTGTGTGTAATCAAGTCTCTGTATAAATGCACCTGCTCTGTGATAGTCTCAAGGTTCTGTTGAAAGCGCAGAGAGCATCATGAAGACCAAGGAACACACCAGGCAGGTCCGTAATACTGTTGTGGAGAAGTTTAAAGCCGGATTTGGATACAAAAAGATTTCCCAAGCTTCAAACATCCCAAGGAGCACTGTGCAAGCGATCATCTTGAAATGGAAGGAGTATCAGACCACTGCAAATCTACCAAGACCTGGCCGTCCCTCTAAACTTTCAGCTCAGACAAGGAGAAGACTGATCAGAGATGCAGCCAAGAGGCCCATGATCACTCTGGATGAACTGCAGAGAACTACAGCTGAGGTGGGAGAGTCTGTCCATAGGACAACAATCAGTCTTACACTGCACAAATCTGGCCTTTATGGAAGAGTGGCAAGAAGAAAGCCATTTCTCAAAGATATCCATAAAAAGTCTCGTCTAAAGTTTGCCACAAGCCACCTGGGAGACACCCCAAACATGTGGAAGAAGGTGCTCTGGTCAGATGAAACCAAAATCGAACTTTTTGGCCACAATGCAAAACGATATGTTTGGCGTAAAAGCAACACAGCTCATCACCCTCAACACACCATCCCCACTGTCAAACATGGTGGTGGCAGCATCATGGTTTGGGCCTGCTTTTCTTCAGCAGGGACAGGGAAGATGGTTAAAATTGAGGGGAAGATGGATGCAGCCAAATACAGGACCATTCTGGATGAAAACCTGTTGGAGTCTGCAAAAGACCTGAGACTGGGATGGAGATTTATCTTCCAACAAGACAATGATCCCAAACATACAGCAAAATCTACAAAGGAATGGTTCACAAATAAACGTATCCAGGTGTTTGAATGGCCAAGTCAAAGTCCAGACCTGAATCCAATCGAGAATCTGTGGAAAGAGCTGAAAACTGCTGTTCACAAACGCTCTCCATCCAACCTCACTGAGCTCGAGCTGTTTTGCAAGGAAGAATGGGCAAGAATTTCAGTCTCTCGATGTGCAAAACTGATAGAGACATACCCCAAGCGACTTGCAGCTGTAATCGCAGCAAAAGGTGGCTCTACAAAGTATTAACGCAAGGGGGCCGAATAATTTTGCACGCCCCACTTTTCATTTTTTTATTAGTTAAAAAAATTTCAAAAATCCAATAGATTTCGTTCCACTTCACAATTGTGTCCCACTTGTTGGTGATTCTTCACATAAAATAAAAAATTTATATCTTTATGTTTGAAGCCTGAAATGTGGCAAAAGGTTGAAAAGTTCAAGGGGGCCGAATACTTTCGCAAGGCACTGTATATTTTGATATTTAGATGAATGGAAAGGGGCACTTTAATGTTCTGTACAGCTAATATTAAATTCAATACTTTAATATTCTTTTCTGTATGTTTAACAATAGTGGGTACTGGCCTAATTCGGCCCTGCACCCATTGTTAGGTGTTAATGTGTTGTTGTTAAGTGTGAATTTGTACCTGTTTCCCTGAGGTCTGGCTTTTTTTCTGGGAAACCATAACTCTGGTCTTGTCCAGATTGACTGTCAGCGCCTGACAGTGCTGCAGGTCTGACAGTGCTGCTCCAGCAGTGCCAGGTTCTGCCGCAGCCTCTGTTCTGTGGGCGACAGCAGGACCAGGTCGTCTGCAAAGAGCAGGAACTTGATTTCTGTAATTAATGCAGATCAGTAAATCAAGGAACAAAACAATTATTGCGCCCAGCTCCTCAATGGGCTTTGACGTGCTAATGCGTTGGTTTCACAGTCCGGGTGTGGCAAGCCTCTAATGTCTCCCGACTTCGAAGAGAGAGGTGAAACAGCACTACACAGCCCTGTCGCAGTACACGAATATAATTATATCTTATTAATTTCTTTAGATACGCGATTCTTTTAATACAGTCTTTGTTGTGCTCTTGAGGATCCTTGTGATATTTTGAGCTCTGGTTGAATGATAAGTGTCCCAGTTTAAATAACTTTCGTAGTTAGAAATTATGAAACGCTCTGCTAAAAGCAAGGGAGTTTTTATGTCCGTTGAAGTAAAAGAAAATGCCTGACAAAGTAGGGCTTGGACAGATTCCAAGCGCATTTTTGCAATTTACGTTGCATTGTGCATTGTGCTGCTGTAATACACTTTAAAATAATTAAAAGTCTAAACAGTATCAGCTTTATTTATGGGTTGCAATTTAAAAAAAAAGTCAAAAACTGCACTCAAAATGCAATTTAGAGCTTTCTGGCAAGAGGAGACACCCAAATTAATAATGCCACTGTTTGTGCATGAATAAGGTTATACTGCTATTTCCTTAGATACGCGATTCAAAAAAATTTTTTTTTAATCCCCCGCGGAACCGGGCATCCATAAGAATCAAGTAATAGGTTTATTCCATGCTGAAAAAAAGAAGAAAGAAAACACATTCCATAAGAATCAACGCTTTTATATAGCACCTTTAAAGGTGGCTTCTCAAAACGCTTTACAGGATAAAAACAACAATAACAACAACAACAATATTGTATTTCATTGCACTTTGACAGATCATCCTTAAATCAATTATTGACTCTTCTCTCTTTACTACTTGTATGGAGTGACTGAGCTCCGCTCTGTACCACACAATGATCCCCCCAGAGTCTCTGCCCCGAGTGATTTGGGTTTTTTTAACAGAGGGCAAAAAACTCTCTCTCTCTCTCTCGCTTGCCCTCCCCCCTGTGTATTGTCTGAGAGAGAGAGGGGGGGGTGGGCGAGCGAGAGAGAGAGTTTTTTGTCGTCTGTCAAAAAACCCCAAATCACACCTTGCTAATACATTTGAGGTCTTTTCAAAGTATGTGCTGTCCTTTGACAAAACAAGGCTGGCCAGATAATGTGAATCGAAACCTGTTTTTCTAGCTTTTAAAGTTGTGCGATGTGTAAGCAGGAACACATCATTATATCTTACATATGAAAAATACATAATATAGCTCCCAAACAAACGCAAACGTGTTTTTAATAAAATGCTTTTATTCACTCATAATCTGACAATTTCAGGAAGACTAAGGAAGGACTAAGGAAATTGTCATCTGTTGTTGAAGCTCTGCGAGCTCGTTGACTTGTTATCCCAAGTTGTTTGAATCGCCACAATTCAAATACAGAAAAAAGAGCTGACTGACAAGATTTAAGATGTGGCTGTCAATGTTGGATTAAAAAAAACACGTTGCCCGACGTTAGTTGCATTGCTTGAAAAATAATTTTATTTTGAGAGACTGGATAAGTAATTCAAGTGTTTTTTTTAACTTCCTGAAAAACAAGTAATAATTTAACAATATGTGCAAAAGTTTTATGATATGTCGCTGTTGTGAATGTCTGTGGAGTGTATCTTATTTACCGTATTGCGGTATTTTGCATCACGATGCGCGAGGCCGTAGCCAATTACCTCCGGTACGTGTCTGTGCCGCGCACTTTGAATGGCTGCATCTGTAGGTTGCAAGGGAACAATAGGTTTATTCTATGCTAAAAAGAGAAGAAAGAAAACACAACGTTTCGGCTGTCTTTTCAGCATGGAATAAACCTATTACTTGTTCCGATATAAGGGCTTTACTAATATCAGATGATACTGACAATTTTTTTTCTAGACATTATTAAAAGAATTACATTTCAACTCAAAATAATGAACAATGCTTGGGACCTGGGATCCATTCTGGACCTGGAGTACTATCTGTGTGTGTTGTCCCCATGTTTGAGTGAATTTCCTCTGGATGTTCCAGTTTCTTCCCACAGTCAAAATACATACTAGTATTTTAATTGGCATCTGAAACAAATTGACCTTTAGTGAGTGTGCTTGTCTTTTGTGTGACCTGCAGTAGACTAGCATCTTGTACAGGTTGAATACTGCCTCACACCTGTTGCTTGCTGGGATAGTCTCTGGCTCCCCCATGATCCTGTACTGGATAAAGTTAGAAGATTAATGGATCGATGAATCAGGAGGCACAGTGGTGCAGTGGTTAGCATAGCTACCTAGCAGTGCTGAAGCCCTGGTATTAATTACAGATCTGCGGTGTTATCTGCATAGATTTTGAATATTCTCCATGTGTTTATGTGGGTTTCCTCTATGTGCTCTGGTTCCCCCCACAATTCAAAGACATACTAGCAGGCTATTTAGCATCTGGGGTAATTGTCCCAGGTGTGAGTGTTATGTGTTTGCCCTGTGTTTGTGTTTGCCCTGAGATGAACAGGTGTCCCATCCAGGGTGTATCCTGCCTTGTGCTACACTGGGCAAACATTCGAGGTCAAATTCTTCCACGAGTTGAGTACCTTTAAAGTGGAGACGACGGTACCAAAAATTTTTGGCACGCCCTCTGTTTAAAGCCGTGGCCAAATACGAAGACATTATGTACAGTTATAATTCAAACTGAATTAAAAACTACGCATCCCAGTTAACATGGTGGTGCTTGTGATCCTCGTGTTTAACTAACGAAACAGGGTGAAAAATCAGTCATATGAATTTGGGGCTGAGTTTCAAAAGCTTAACTTATCAGCAACAAAACAAAATTTACACGTTAGGCTACCTAAAACTGTCAGTTACACGACTGTGTATGTCGCTTAAGCCACTCCTATTTGGCTTTTTAGTGCCCCCCCCCCGGGTGCCTGACTTGTTGCCATCTTTAACCATTCCATGTCCGAATTGCAGTAGGGAGAGACACGTCCGAAAAAAAGTTCATCCCAGCTACAATACAAATATATTTTTGTGGGGGAGCAAAACATCAGCATTTACTGCTAGTAATTACTGTATGATTTATAGTTGAAATCTGGGCCTAAATATAAAGTTAAAATCTTGACAAACAAAGCAACGTAGGAAATGTGCACTTTTTCTGCAAGAGAAATATACAGAGAAAATAAAACCTTTATGACATCTCAAATCAGTTTTGATCAAGGTCTCCAAAATGAACAAGAAAAAGAGCATTTTCAGAGAGCAATTATGCTGTGTTTATGTAGAATAAGTGATTAGATTTATGAGCAATCTAATTTCTTATTCGTTTAAAACAGCAAAATTTCAGCTGCAAAAGATCGCACCAGAGCAGAGACAGCACTATTTCTGCTTGTCATAGACGTTCAGGAAAGGGTGAATGAAATAAGTCATGTCAAGTACAATAATTTGGTGATCAATAATAACAGTTGTAGGACAAGAAACAAAAGATGAAAACCTAAGTTTTTAAGGCTAAAACTAAAATTCAGTCTACAAATTAAGGCAAATGAAAATTTAAGACAGAAATGCACATGAGCAAAAAGTTTGAGAAATGGAGCAGGTGTTACTTTAAAATAAGCAAAAAAAAAAAGCCATGACTAACCATAGTGCAGAAGAGGGACACAGGAATGCTTAGATATACAAAAAAAACACAGAAAGGTTTGTGTTACGAAAGAACATGCAAACTTGAAATAGATTTGGCAGAGAGTGAGGAGTCAGAAAATTAGCAATTCTGTCAGAGAGCCTTATATGAATTAATAGCAAACATGGTTTCACAGAGGGCTTCTTGGATAGTTGAGCATTCCGGTAGATTGCCAGGCGAAAGGATTTGTAAATATATTTTGTTAAAGCAAATCAGTTTCTTAAAACACAGAAAATTATTTTTTCCAAGAAAGTTTAGCCTTTGTCACTAATGAAACTACTAAATTAAGACATAAATATAGAAATCTAAAGATTTTTTATTCAGTGTTGGTAGAGGATGAACTGTCAAGTTGAGCTAAGTGTCTATTTTGTAGCAGAGTTGCTGAAAGATGTTAACACTGAAAACAGGTATTTAGAAATGAGTCATTTCAAGAAGAATATTTTCAGAATAATTATAAATCTAGCAGGATAGAGAAAGCACAGAAAATAGGCAGTTAAATTGATCAGATTAGTAAGAAAAGCCAATTAGCAAAGAGGGTGTGAGAAGAGTTTTTTCTGAACCAGGGAAAATCTGATCATGTTTCTCTATAACAATAAGAAAAAAAACTTTATTTTATATAGCACCTCAAAGCAATATAGTTGGTGTAAAAACAGTTATAAGGACCACAGGTTACAAAGTAAATACATATAAGAAAAACAAGCAGTTAGAAGTACTACCAAAATTAGAAAATGAAGCAAATATAGACACTATGTCTTCTGAAAAGAAAGGTTTTGAGGTTAGATTTAAATGCACTCAGGGTAGGTGACTGATATCACTAGGGATACAAATTCAGAGCTCTGGGGTGCAGCTAGAGACGGTCCTGTTACCCATACAATGTAGATGTTCTCGAGGACAGCTAGAAGACCAGAGTCAGACGGATTGAGGATTTTGAAGTTGACTATAAACTCGGAACCTGATAGGAAGCCAGTGCAAGGACTTGAAGACAGGTGTAATGCATCCTGATCAGGATTCTGGCTGTCAAATTCTGAACATATTGGAGATTGCTCAGTGTGGATTTAATTACCCCAGTGAACAGGATGTGCATTTATTAATTATAGAAAAAAAGCCTTTCTTAATTTCTCTAGTTCCTAGTTTCTCTAGTTCCCTTTAAAAGAAACTATTCCACAATGCAGAGTACTACATGGCCAGTATTTACATATGATATTTGTGATTTAAACAAATTAACATAAGCAGTTTTGGGGGATTTAAGTGTTGACTGAGTTATTGTAGGATGTAAGACTAGAGATGTAGGTAGGAAAAAAGATAATTTGGGGAAAGTTGAGGAAAACATTGATAACAAGAACACTTCCTCATGGGGTTAGGCATACTTTTGACAAAATGACAGGAGATGTTATAGACTGCAGAGGAAGATGATGAAGTTAACAGACTGTTTGTTTACATACTGTAGATAGTGAAAAGAGGATTGTATTTTAGATTTTATGTAGTTGCTAGCATTGAACTGTGTGTTGGATGCACATGAATTGAAGGAATTGAACACAGAGCCAACATCTTAAGATGTTTATATTTACAGGCAATTTGTTAAAATAACTAACTAGGTACTGATGTGCAAGAGAGGTGGAAAGGCTGTTTCCTTAAGCCATCACTATAAAATAATTTATCCTCAGTGAGTGCTGCCATCTCATAGTGGGTTTCTAACACTGTGTATAGTTCCATCCACACAGTGCCTTTACTTCCATCCATTTTCTAATCTCTTTATCCAGTATAGAGGATTTGGAGCCTATCGCAGCAAGCAACGGACGCAAGGCAGAATACACACTGGACATAGCGTCTGTCCATCACAGGACAGACAAACAGACACAAACACCAAGGCCAGTTTTCCCATAAGCCCTACCAGTATGTTTCGGACTGAGAGAGGGAATCATATCACACATAAGGAGAAAAACCACGGAACCCAGAAAGAACATGCAAACTCCACACACCCAGGACGGCAGGAATCGAACCTAGGGCCCCAGTTCTACAAGATAGCAATGCTAACCACTTTGCCACCATTAGGAATGGATGGATGTCTTAGTCATCTTTCTAGTTCAGAGGTTTGCATGCATAATTTATTATCGAAAGCCACTGAGACATCTGGCACTACTGTTGTATTTACGAAAAAAAATATACAAAAAGCATACTAACAACTGTGCCATCCTATTCCTTAGTTAATATATTTTATTTAAAAAACAGTTAACATTGTAAGTAAAATATTCTGAATTATATTTTACTCTATTTTTTCTTTAATTTTGTATTTAACTTATTTTCTGATAGTCAGATTTAATGTATATTTGAACAATGAAAATATATTTTTACAAGATGCGGGGAAAAGTGCAACAATTTATTACAGTGCTAAATTTAATATTATTGATTACTAATAATTTATGCTAACACCTAACATTCTTAATTAGATGTATTTAAAACAACAAACTAAGTGTAACATAACATTCAGAACTGGTGCCATTCGCACCCCACTCTGTAGAACAGCCATTATGTAAGACTGAGCTCCCCGCCTCCTCCGTCTCTTGGTGCCGCCTCCCCCTCTGACAGAGCGCAGTGGACGGTACGCTATTTTCAGAGCCTCTGATTGGGAAAAAAAGACCTGCTGGTCTGTCCTACATAACAGGAAGAGAACAGAATGTGATTTTTTCTGTTCGAAACGAGTGTTGTCTTTATGAAATTCATGTATTTTAATAGTTTAATTAAGAAGTAAAAAACTTACACTGTACACAAAGATTCCAAGCTGATCACAAGAAAGAAATATTTTGCGCATAAAAAGTGGTTATAAACTATTGATACCTGTTTTTATAGATTTAAGTCATGCAATGTCTAAGTTAAGCAGGAACACATCATTATATCTTATTTTTTATTTCTTTTTTAAAAATGAAAAAAAATGTTTGCCCAGCCTACTTGTGCCCATTGCTTACCAGGATAGGCTCTGGCTCCCCCATTACTCTGTATTGGATAAAGTGTAATTGTAATGGCTTAAAATAAAACATGCAATGTCAAAGACCATACATTACCTAGATTTAAGCTGTTGTTGCCACATGGACTGTCTAGAATATTTTTTTAAAAAAGTTATTTTTTCTCTGGGATGTACTTCTTGACAGCTTTCTCTTTGCAGATGTAATCAAACAGTCTTTCCTGACCACAGACATTTTTTTGTTATTTTATTTTGTTTGGTAGGACCAGCCCTGAAGACAGTATCTCCAAAGCAGGAATGCGAGGAAAGGAAGCATGAGATTCTGCCAGACAAGGAAAGTGAAAGTGAAACTTCCCTGAATGAGCTTTCCTCCTCCAGCTCTGAGACCCATTCGGAGATCGCAACACCACATGATGGAAGCACCAGTGCCCCAGTTCAGTCTACCTTACGTCAACCAAGCACACTTACTTTGGACAGACCATCAAAAAGGGTCTCTGTGCAGTGGATGCAGCTGCCAGACAAGCGCAGGAACAGCGAGCTCTTCCAGTCATTAATTTGCAACCCTCGAGAGACCAATCTAAACAAAAAGAAAGTAACAGAAAAGCTGAGTGTGGAAGAAGAAATGAAACAGTGCATTCAGGATTTTCAAAAAATTAAAATACCAGAAAAATTCCCAGAACGCAAACGTCAGTGGCAATCTCAACTGCTCCAGAAGTATGGACTATAAGTCATTTTCCTGACCTGAGTTATGACACACTGATTGTTGTCCTCATCTTATAGATCCAGTCAATGTTAAGTTCCCCCACATGTATTTATTTCTGAGATAGTTTCAAAACATGAAGCTTTCTTCAAAAAGTATAACATTTGGCAAATCTAAAACAGTCACTTCTGATATTCAAAACCTAACTTGTTATTAAAAACCATGTGCCTCTGTAAATACAATTTGAACCTTCATAAAAACAACAAAAATAAGGCAGCAAGCCACCAAATAATTTCAACATGTTTTTTTCTTCAAACTGTTGTAATTAATTTTTATGTAATTGCATGAATGGGACAAATAATAATGAAAAGTTTCAGACTGATAAGTAAAGGCATTTATCAACACATACAATGTGTAAGGTAAATTTAGTTAGTTATTCTGTAAAAGTATATTTGTAGATTTTCTTAGAAAAAGAACTGCTTTGGTTGTTTAGGAAAGCAAAAAGAAATAAGTTTCCTTATTTACAATACTTTACATATCATATGTAATATTAAAATTACATATTTTGACTGTACTGTTTGTTAATGGTCATTGATAACCTGTTGTTATCATTGATTTTTTCTGCCATACACGTAAGACCAATTTCAAAACAATTTTGACAATATCCTATATCAGAAGTGTTTTAACAATGTATTGCTTGTCAGACTATAAAGTAGTAAGATAAAGTGCACTGTTGTCTGAATGTTTAGTATTGGTGTATTATCATAACTAGCAAAATAAATAGCATAAGGCTGTTTTAATTAGATGCTCCAATTTTTGGTAATTAGACCTGTTTTCCAAACAGTCACACATTCAAAAGTCATATGCATGTATTCCCTTCAATTTCTGATAGAATGTCATGGCACCTCTTTTATCAATATTTTCTTCGAAACATGATTTTATGTCTAATAAAAGCTAAATTAAACATGAAAATTGAGCAGATTTTTTTCAGATCAAAAAACCTTTATATTACCATTTTGAAAAGAAAGAAAAAATATCTCTAAAAATGTTGAAGTCTAGCAATAAGATTTCCACTTAAAAAATACAGTGTCTAAACATTAGTATACTCAGAATCTTGAAATGTGTACACTGTTCTTATAGAAGAGTTTCACTAATTGTGGAGTCAGAAATCCTGAAATCAAAACATAATGATACAGTAAATATAGTGCTCCCTATTACAAGCTCAGGTTTTGTTTTGTGATTTTCTGTGAAATAATGCATCATTTACAGTTTGCATGGGGGTATACTGCAATTGTGGTAATGTTTTTCTCATCATTAAGTCTCATACAAATACTTATCATGAGTCTATACAAAGATTACCTTCTGCAAATCAGAAACAATCAATGTCCTACTAGCATTGATAAAACAAGCCTGTGGTACACTTGGTAGCTTCACATTAGAACCTCATTTTCAAATTATTCAGGGTGGGCTGAAGAGTAACATGGAAGCCCATTTCCGCCAGAGAGTAAAAAAAATGCGCTATGGTATCACGCAATTGCGACTATATCTCAGAATTCCGAGTTTATATCTCACAATTATGACTTAAATTCTCAGAATTACTACTTTATTTCTCGTAATTGCGAGTTTACATCTCACAATTGCGACATAGATTCTCAGAATTACGACTTCATATCTCATAAATACGACTCACGTTTGCGACTTTTTATCTCACGTTTACGACTTCGAAATAGCCCACATTTCATTGTCTGTCCTTTTGTTATTGTAATGAATTCGGGTCATACAGATGCAGCTATTCAAAGTGCGCGTTACAGTCACGTACCGCAGGTGGCGTCGCGCATTGTGACGCAAGATGACGCGCGGCACCGCAGTACGTGATTGGTTGACCGACAGGGGCACTCGTGGTCCGTTGGTCTGTTGTAGAAAGACTTACAGTAAACGTCTTTGCTGTGCCCGTTGTAGATATTGAATTTTACCACTGAAGGGAAATCTTAGTAGCTGAGCATAAAAAGAATAGGAGCATACTGTAACGCGTGTGAAGGCCATAAACGATATTAATTTTGGAACATAAACATACAGTATATGGCTGGTCTTGGTACTTTAAAGAAAAAATACACACCACTATTCCATTTCTCCCTAAACATTTTAAGCATTGAAGTCTTTAACTAAAGAGATACCGGAGTCAACAGGCATACTTTTAGAATTTGATTAAAAGGGAATATAATATTGAATCGCGTATATATTTTATGAAAGAAAGATTGCTCAGCTGGACAAAAGTACACAACCTACCTTTATCAGAAATATTTATGCATCAAAGCCTTTACCGAAGATATTAATAATAGTATTAATAATGAATGACTTTGGACAAGCTGTATACTCAAAGTATAATTTCTTTAGCACATTTGTACAAGCACTTGGAATCTGTCCAAGCCATACTTTGTCAGGCATTTTGTTTTACTTCAACGGGCATAAAAACTCCCTTGCTTTTAACAGGGCGTTTCATAATTTCTAACTACGAAAATGATTTAAAATGCGACACTTATCATTCAACTAGAGCTCAAAATATCACAAGGATCCTCAAGAGCACAGCAAAGACTGTATTAAAAGATACTTGTATGAGATACATGAGAATCCAGGCTTTTTTTATCAATGCTTTCTTTTCCGTATACCAGATTTTATGGAACCACTTCAGAAGGGTGTCAGCCAGTCAGATTCCAGGAATCGGTACTTTAAAGGAAAAATACACACCGATATTCCATTTCTCCCTAAACATTTCAAGCATCAAAGTATTTAACTAGCATGTGAAATAGCGTGTGAAAAAGTGGTAGTTTTAAGCTTTTCTGCTAATATAATATGGAATCGCGTATCTAAAGAATTTAATAACGTTATGATTATATTCGTGTACTGCGACACGAACGGTCCCTGCTTCTGCTTCCTGCTTCTATTGTGTGTGTGTGTAATAGAGTAAATTTTTATAGAGAAATGGAGGCTGGACAGTATGCGATACAATATAAACATTTATATTGATTTAAATCGTGTTTTGATTTAAATCGCAAACGCGTGTTTAATTATATGTGTTTTTTAATCATAATCAGGCTAATGCAACATAAATTGATACAGTATCTCTGTCTTATTTTTAGTAAATAAAGTGCATTTTTGCACACTATATGTGCAAACATTTTATGATATGTCGCTGTTGTGAATGTCTGTGGACATGTGCTGGCTGGACAGGAGGCTCCACTGTACACAGAGAGCTTAGAAGACAAAGATATCAATTTATTTTAGTCAAAAATTTATATATCACCTTTAAAAGTGGAATCTCAAAGCAAAGTAAATACCCAACACTGATTGAACCCATCTGCCATGCTAATAAAACACCTTGAATTGAATTGAATTGAGGGAAAGAGGGGGGGAGGGTGCGCGGCAAATAAGATACACTCCACAGGCATCCACAACAGCAACATATGAAACGTTTGCACATATAGTTAAGTTATTACTTGGTTTTCAAAGTCGGGAGACATTAGAGGCTTGCCACACCCGGACTGTTAAACCAACGCATTAACACGTCAAAGCCCATTGAGGACCCGGGCGCAATAATTGTTTTGTCCCTTGATTTACTGATCTGCATTAATTATGGAAATCGAGTTCCTGCTCTGTGCAGACGACCTGGTCCCGCTGTCGCCCACAGAACAGAGGCTGCGCCAGAACCTGGCACTGCTGGAGCAGCACTGTCAGACCTGGGCGCCGACAGTCAATCTGGACAAGACCAGTTATGGTTTTCCAGAAAAAAAGCCAGACCCCAGGGAAACAGCTACAAATTCACACTTAACAACACATTAACACCTAACAACGGGAGCAGGGACGAATTAGGCCAGTACCCACTATTGTTAAACATACAGAAAAGGATATTAAAGTATTGAATATTAGTATTGGCTTTAGTATTAGCCATACAGAACATTAAAGTGCCCCTTTTCCATTCAGCGGGTGCCTGGGCCGCTGTGTCCTATCTTCTGACAGTCGCCGTTGTGAACAAACATTTCTTTGAAAAAATGAGACGTTTCCCTTGGTCAGAGATATAGATATATAATATATAAATAAATTAAATTTAACTAACATGTGAAATAGCTTGTGAAAAAGTGGTAGCTTAAGCTTTTCTGCTAATATAATATGGAATCGCGTATCTAAAGAATTTAATAACGATATGATTATATTCGTGTACTGCGACAGGGCTGTGTAGGGCTGTTTCGCCTCTCTCTTCATGCGACTGTACCAGGAAGAGGATTTCTTTCTATTCGAAACGTGTATTTTAAAAGTTTAAGAAGTAAAAACCTTACAGCGTACACAGATTTCTAAACTGATCAGGATCGTTATCTTTGTCTTCTGCATAATAATGTTCACCGCTCTGTCCAGCAAATTAATAATAAACTTTATTTTATATAGCGTTTTAAACAAATAAGTAATTAGATTGCTCATAAACCTAATCACTTGCTTTTTCTTTTGATTTAGGCTCAGATTTCAACTATAGATCGTATTATTAATAACCATAATAACAACCAACCAACAAAAACAACCATATAAACATAATACCAACCAAAAACATAGATAACGACCACAATACAAAATCAAATATATCAAACCATTATACTCTCGCAAATTCCTCCAATTATCATAATCCCGCCCCTTATGCAAAACCAAACCCTCCTCCCATCCCAGTTTCTCCTCTTTATCATAAACAAAATCCACCTCAATTTTCAACATAAAGCCTTACTGCTTACTGGGTTTTTGAGGGGGGGGGAGGTGTCTTTCGCTGGAAATCTCGCCTGCTTCTACTTTACGAGTACAACCCCCTCTCTGCAGGAGTGCTGGCTGTGACGAATTAAACTGGTTTCACAGGTATTTTTAAAGTAGGAAGTACAGTGTTAACTGGTAGCTAGGCACCTCAATTAAGTCGCTTTAACATGCTAATGCGTTGGTGTAACAGTCCGGGAGTGGCAAGCTTCTAATGTCAACTCGACTCGATTGGAAGACAATGAACGTATTTTAGCCCTAAATGAATTAATAGCAAACATGGTTTACATAAAATACATTTTTCCAAGAAAGTTTATAATAATGCGATCTATAGTTGAAATCTGAGCCTAAATATAAAGGAAAAGCATTTTCAGAGAGCAATCACGCTGTGTTTATGTAGAAAAAGCGATTAGGTTTATGAGCAATCTAATTACCTATTCGCCTAAAACGCTATATAAAATAAAGTTTATTTAGAGATGAATGATCAGTGTCGCAGTTTAAATAATTTTCGTAGGAGGGCTTGGACAGATTCCAAGTGCATTTTTGCAATTTACGTTGTAATACAGTTTAGAATACAGTTAGTCTAAGCTTCGCAGTTTAAATAATTTTCGTAGGAGGGCTTGGACAGATTCCAAGTGCATTTTTGCAATTTACGTTGTAATACAGTTTAGAATACAGTTAGTCTAAGCTTTATCAGCTTTATTTATGGGTTGCAATTTAGAAAAAGTCAAAAACCGCACTCAAAATGCAATTTAGAGCTTTCTGGCAAGGGGAGACACCCAAATTTTAATGTAACATGCCACCGTTTGTGCATGAACAAAGTTATACTGCAATTTTCCTTAGATACGCGATTAAAAAAAATTAATTTTTTGAATCCCCGGCGGAACACACTCCATAAGAATCAGCGCTTTTATACAGTATATCGCCTTTAAACACATATATTTAAACACGCGTTTACGATTTAAATCAAAATGCGATTCAAATCAATATAAATGTTTATTTTGTAACGCATAGGTGACTATTCATTGTTATTAAAAAGACTTAAATTCGATCATGTTGTGATATTTAGAAATATAAATTTGTTTGGTGCGAGTGAGGTTTTATTTAATCTCTGACGAAGGGAAACGTTTCATTTTTTCAAAGAAATGTTTATTAAAATATAAAGTCATACTGTAGTTCCATGGGATTCAATCACAGACCATGTGACATGGGAGTCAGGAAACTAACACACAGCGCCACCAGATTTGATAACGCTATAAAAACGCTATAAAATAATGTGACTAGGCACAGAACAAGTTTACAGCACAGTACAATAATAAATGCTGACCATGACTTTAGAAGCATAAATTACCTTACACTCAATTTAAACACAAGCTGTCTTTAGCCCTCTAAGCTGGTTCCATACAGAAATGTAGAGATCCAGGCTCAGAACACACAGCTTCATTAGCGAATACATATGCAGGACAACTAGAGAAGACGTTTTACAGAGGATGGATTTTTAGAAACATCCCATCAGTGACATCACTGAAGTCAACTCCTACTGTAGGTAATTGTCGTGTGGATAGTTTCACAAGAATCAGACAAAGGTTTAAGCATCGCTTGTTCTAGATAAAACTGCAAAAAAAACCAACAACCCATAATGTACTTCTTTGCGGCTCTGTTTGCCCAAATCATATATTCACAACGTGAAATTAGAAAATAATTTTACGTAACCAAAATCTGCAATATGGAAACAGAACCTCTGTAATTGTTGACAGATGATGTTCTCGTAACATTTTTACAAGACAAACTACAACATTTAAAAAATGACTTGTATGTACTTGATATCTCTAATCAATCCACGGCGATATAGTTAAAGCAGTCCCCGCACAAAACGAAACTAAAACGCCCTGGGCATACCATTTCACGCTTCTTATCAGTTGCTCAAAAGTAATTTGACCGTATGAAATGCATAATATAAACCTAGAAACATATACAGTACGTGAGCAGTACTTACAGTACGTAGTATCGGTGTCAAGACATACCTCTCAAATACTGTAAATCAAGTTAAAAATATCTCAAGACCGATTCTGGTCATAATGAAACCATGTTTCGTGTATGTTTTCTTTAAAGTACCGAGACCAGCCATATACTGTATGTTTATATTCCAAAATTAATATCGTTTATGGCCTTCACACGCGTTGCAGTATGCTCCTATTCTTTTTATGCTCAGGCACTAAGATTTCCCTTCAGTGGTAAAATTCCATATAAATATTCAATACTTAAACGGGCACAGTTAAGTAATTAAATATACATATACATACTGTATACAGTACAGTTTGCATACGGTAATATGTTTATGTTCCTAAATCAATCTCTTTTATGAGCATGTGTAAAGCATGAAAATCGATTCTCAAAAATTACTGTACTTTGCATGATTGGAAAAAAATGCGTGATTGCGAAATGCTGTGGTGTTACTTTTACAAAGATGGTCAATGAAAAAAAGAATGTGGACCAGGGCAATACTTTGAGTTTACAGCTTTTCCAAGGTCATTTATTATTAATACTATTAGTAATATCTTCGTTAAAGACTTTGATGGCTACAGCTCAAACATGAGAGGTTGAGCTTTATTAGCTCCACCTTGCGGAAATTCCGGATACTATTATTTTGCTAGCGGTATTTACCGGTAGCTTGCGGTAGACTGCGTACAGCGTACCGGAAAATAATGCGGTATCGCCCGCGCATTTTGAATGGCTGCATCTGTATGGCTTGTGCCCTCACCGCTCCCACCCTATTTCATGCCTCACTGCAGGTCTTGCCAGCTGAGCTAAAGAAGACCTTCTTTAGCCCTGCCAGACAACACCCCTGTTATGCACAGGGGAGGGCGGTACCGTCACCATACTGCAACCAGATCGTACAACCTGTATATTGGCTTTTGCGTTACATTATATTCATAAATCGTACAGGATCTATAGGCCTGAAGACTTGTCTTGTCAAGTGCCCTGATAAAAATCAAATTACACTAATTTTTATGGAATCCCACAGAAATAGACACTTCACATCCAGAGGAATTCACAATGACAAAAGCTGAAACTTATACTTTTTACATATTTCCATTGTATGTCTTGCCTTTTGATTCTTTCTAATAGAATTTAAGTAAAAAAGGAATTATACTTTAAAAGCATTAATAGATAGAGCAATATTAGACCATTTACTTTTGCCAAAATAAACAGATTAATAATAAGAACATATCCTTTATCCAAATATAAATATAAAAATATAAAATATCAAAATCTTAAAATTTAAAATTTACCTTTAAATGTTTAACAATAACATTTTGCAAATCTATCCAAAACAAATTTGTATATATTGTAAGCAATTAACAAACAAATGTAAAAAAGATTCTTTCTCATTATTACAAAATACAAAATCTTGTTCATGTTTAAATCTAGAAAGTGTCAATTTAACAGGATAAAATTTATGAACGATCTTAAATGAAATTTGTAAGACAGAATCTATCAGCAATTGTCCAGACTAATTTCCCATTTATATTCCTTAACATAGCAATTCAAAAGGAGACACAAGAAGGTATAACGCCACGGTAGGCTTCTTTTGCCAGATGAGCAACCTGGCCTTGCTACATTTATTGCTGGTGCCAGAAGTGACGTCAAAATTGTGAGATATAAAATCGAAAATACAAGAAAGGAAGTTGGAATTATGAGATTTTAAGTTGCAATTGCAAGATATAAACTCGTAATTCTGAGATACAATGTCGCATGAGAGATACTGTACCATAGCACATTTTTTTTACTCCCTGGCAGAAACGGGCTTCCATAGAGTAAGGACTGTAATACACTCATTAAAATGAATAGGTTTTGAAATAATAATTCCATATATATTGATAAAGACACATTTCAAAGTGCTGTATCTCCTGAATGACTGAAAAATGACTGAATTAATACAGTACATTTATAAAAAGGTTAAAAAACAAAACTGTCACGAACGTCCAAAGGGACTAACCGTGGAGAGCAGGAGAGCGGAAAAAGACCCATATGCGTAGCGGCGGAACGGGAAAAAGGCCCGGGCTCGTTAGTGCAAAGAGTTCAGGAGTGCCGTATAGAAACCTATGCCGTCAGGTAGCGGACGTGGGGCGACCTGGTGCTAGGCGGGTCTCAGGACATCCGAACGTCAATGCTGAGCGAGGGCAGAGTGCAAGACCCGGAAATATATAGCCCAAGGGAAAGAGAGGGACTGGAAGGCCAGCCAGGCAGGAAACTAGGGACAGGACTGGTAAAATGAGCAGCCATCCCACTCTTATAACTAACCACTTTGTTTTCTGGGATCACTGTTGTAATTGTAGAGGGATATAAAAAAAACAAATAAATAATAGTGGCTTCTTCATGTTCTTCTTTTCAGAGAGAAAGTATACAACTGGATATGAATTTCATGGAGTGTCATTGGTGCAAGGATGTCATAATGCATATGTATTGTGCATATCCCCACCTTATAAAACAACATAATAAAAATGTTTTATCATTCATTTCCAATTGCATATCAGAACCAAGCACTTGGGTACTGAATGTTGAAATTTCACAGCAGTTACCAAACATAAAAAGGGAAAGTATCATCTTAACGTTCACCCAGCAACCAGATCTCTGTTAGATCAAGGATAAGTCCTCTTTTCTGTGTCCCACATGCCTCTATAGTAAACCAGGAATAGAATCATAGAATCATGTTTCTGCATTCATTTTAGTGAGACATAGTTAATTCTAAAGATAGATGCCATGTAACACCTTTTTCATTTTTCAAATAATCTGATGCAGGACTGCATTTCTCTATTTCTGCATCAGATTTTATTCTGTAGTGGTTTGGTCAAAACTGGATTAAGTTAGCAACAGTATCTAAAGAGGGACAGGACCTTGGGTAGGTCCAGAAATCACAGTTGAGGTTTTGGCGTGTATATTTGCTTTTAAATGCTAAAGTTCTAAATCCAGTATGCATATTATATATCCACTTTCACTCCGCTTTTCTTGGTGAGGGTCGTGGTAGTATGCATATTATATATATTTTTTAATTATAATCTAAAATATTTTTATTTGTTTTTTTTTCTAAATTAACAGCAAAGAACCAGCACTGTCCAGGACCTGCAGGACATGACTACTCCAATTCCCATAAAACCCACTCGGTAACTTCCTTGGGTCTTGGAGTAGATGCCAGTAAGCTGGCCAGTTTGTTTTGTGGGTATTGGAGTTCCTAAGATACAGTGTCTGTGAGCAATCACAGTCTGTTTCTACAGCCCAGCTCCCCTCCGATTGATGTTAATTCTTATGCAGACTACTGCCTGCTATGGGAAACTATTGAGTCTAAATAATTGCATCTAGATTAAGTAATTTAGATGCAATTATTTGCACAATTATTTGTGTAAACTAACAATTGTAAGGGCAAACAGATAGGTAGATATCTCTTTATGTCTACTAATGAAACTGTTCTGGTCACCTTATTAAAATACCCAGAAAATCATTAAAAGCCCGTTCTTTGATTTTACTAAATGGTTTAATTAATTCTCTGTAATGTTAAATGTTTTAAAAACAAAATAATTAATCATAATTTTCAGAAAAACATAACACCTGTAATTTATGGTCTAATTGTGAAGGTCATGTTACACCCCAGGCCAAAAATTCACAATTCACGGTTGCCACTGGAGACTAGAATTAAGGTCATCCTGTGGCTCGAAGGATGTGGTTGGACAACCTTTTGGGGGACTTCTCCTTCTACCACTTAGGGACCCAATCATTCATTCATATTAAATGCTGAAGGGGCATTCAGTCATTGAGCTCATTCAGCTACCATTGGCAGTACCGACATCAGCACAATCACAACTGGACATACTGGAACTCTCTCTAAGGATCTCAGAAATGGTTTTCGTCTTGGACATTAAGTGATTTTTCTAGTGTCATCAACCTTAGCTGGCAGCAAGTCTGCAACAGCGCCAGTCACTGCTCCAGTCAGATTTTATTTTATTTTTATTTTTTGTTTTGTTTCATGTTAATTTTATTATTTTAATTTGCTTTGGCAATGCTGATTGTACCCATCAGTCATGCTAATAAAGCACTTTGAATTGAATTGAATTGAGAGATAGAAAGAGAGAGAGAGTGCCAGAGAGAGCAAGAGAGAGGACAAATCCTTTCGTCTGGCAATCTACCTGAACATAAAACAAGTGGTCTCGTGAAAACGCTACAGACATGCCAAAATCATTTACAAACTTCAAGCTAACCAGTTAAAAACGAAGAAAAAAATGACTGAAAAAGTTACAAGAAGCTTGAAATTATTATTATTAAATGTATACTGTTAATTATGACCAGACACATTATTATTGTTTCAGTGGCAATACAATACCGCTTTGTTATTCTCAATTCCAATTACAAAATATATGATTTCATTTTAAGGCTTGAGGCGTCTGTTAAATTGCCCCACTGAATAAAACGTTTTGAATTAAACCGGTTGAACAGCTGTTAAGCGTACTGTAGTTTTTGTTAACACAACACAACTTTGTCAGTGAAAAAAATGACCGCGGGCACTTTTCCTCCCCCTCTACATTCTTATAATAGAATAGGCGAACCTTCTAATGAAAGACAGTCCCCCTTCTCTCCACGGACAGATTGACAAATGTTTTCACAGCCTTCACTCCAATTACACGGACCGTAAGTACGGGAATAAAGCTTTGTTTTATTTCTGAAACCCTTTCTTTATGTCCTATTTTAATTCAGGTAAGGGTCAACTATATTCACAATACTGCTGACAGCATGAAAATTCCTATTCTTTACTCAACAGCTTTTTAAAAACAGAACCCATGATGTTAAAAATGATTTTTTACACAGAAAACTGACACAGCTTTGTATTGTAAATCTCTTTTTCTCGTGGTTTTATTTAATGTGGCATTATGCACTGGAATAGGGGGATGCTATTCACAAGCCAATAGCATTTAAACCACAACATCCACAAATCCTCACTTTTTTTTAATACAGTAATGCTACCAGCTATATAAATACACCTCGAACTGTTATACAGTTTAAAATGATTAAAAGTCTAAACAGTATACAACTTGAATTCTTATCTCTATTAATATAACTATCAAGTGGTATTAAATAAATATATATGCACACCTGAAGAAGGCTCCACGGCCGAAACGTTGTGTTCTCTTTCTTCTTTTTTTCAGCATGGAATAAACCTATTACTTGTTCCTTTGCAGCCTACGCATGCTGACGCAGCTACCCACCTTAAATAAATATATCTTGTTTGTATAAATGACACTAAAAAATAAAAATGATTACAATCTAATCTACCCACGTGTGATCCCATAAGGAAGTACAATACAATCCTGCTTTGTTTAATGATGATATGAAAAATAAATCTAAATGGTGAGAAAGCTATGCTTAAACTTAATTAAGGGACTATTGAAATTAATTGTTTGCTATTTTAATCAAAATAGGGGGTAATGGGGTTAGACCATTAGACATGCCATACATGTCCTTGTGATCATCTTAGAATCTTATTGTAAGCTGTAAGTTTTTTAAAACTTTTTAATTAAACATTTTAAACACTTTAATTTTGTAAACGCAACTCACATTTCGTACAGATACCATACAATCACATTCTCCTATCTTCCCATGGTGTGAAGCAAATTAGCAGGTGATTGAGATAACAGTGCACCGTCCACTGAGTGGAATGTTCTTTTTTACAAGTGTAAAAAGAGGCGATACACAACGTGTCTCCTCTATAACTCTTCAGTTTACACAGAGTTTATATCGTTATTCATTTCTTTAGATATGTGATTCCATATTATATTCCCTAATAATTAATTTCTAAAAAGTATTAGTTACTTTTACTGCGATAACGAACACAAGTAATCATGGAAAATGGTTATCACTTAACTCACTTAACTTTGAACATTTTGTGATATTTAGAAATACCAACAAATTGTATATAGTGTCGATAATATTTATTATCAGTAATAACGACAGTAGTAGCAGTTTGAAATTATTCGTTGTTATTAATAAATGACTTAGCTTCGAACAAGTGATATTTAAAAATATAAAAAATGTTAATAGTGTCCATAATATTTGCTATCTTAGTTTTTAAAATAATTTTTTATTTGTCAAAATAAATCCCATGGCGACAGCTGGGTTTGAACACCCAAGCTGAAGCATATAAGGCACACACTTAAGCCATCACACCACAGACATACAGTAATCACGTGGAACAGAGTGAAACTGAAGCAGACATATCCAAAGAAAGTTTACTACTGTGATAATTTCAGCTACAGTACATTAATATAATTAAGTCATTATTAATTTTTTTAGATATGCCATTCCATATTATATTCCCTATTAATCAAATTCTAAAAGTATGCTTTTGTTTACTCTGATAACAAGCGTATTCGCAGAAAAGGTTAAAACATTATAACTTTTTACAAAGTATATAAACTTAATATGGTCAGAAGGAGCATGTAAAACGTTTCCAAAATAACCACATGTAAGACTTTGATGCTTAAAATGTTTAGGAAGAAAGTGGAATACTGGTGTGTATTTTTTTCTTTAAATTACCAATACCAGCCATATACAGTTTACATAATATGTATATATCTTCCTAAATTAATATTGTTTATGGACATGTGAAATTATAATTAAATTAGTTATGATGAAGGTGGAAGGTTGTGTACTTTTGTCCAACTGAGCAATCTTGCTTTTATAAAATATACCAACTTTTCAATGTTTAATGATTAACATGCTGTAATACATAGTTTAAAATTAAAAGTCTAAAGAGTATACAACTTAAATTCTTAATTGGATAAAGATTGTCCCTCAGCAGTGACTGGGATTTGAAACCGGACGTTTTCTGCCAACAGCTCAAATGCTGTACATGAGATGTTAGCTTTATTAGCTCCACCTGGCGGTTATACAAGGTGATTCCAGATCCTATTATCATAACAGCGGTATGACGCGATATGACATATTATGAGGCGTTGTGACTCGACACACCCACCGCGTTTTACCGCAGTGTACCTCGCTAATTTTGAATGGCTGCATCTGTAACTGTTGATCTCTTTTTTTTCCAAGTCCTATTGTAAGGTTATTATAAGGGTAAAAAATAAAGAAGAAAGGCTTAAGCAAGCACTTCAATGGATTAAACAGGGAGAAGCATTTAATGGTGTACTTTTCACAGATGCTTTTGTCCTGTCTTGCATTGTCAGATTGTGAATCAATAAAAGCATTTAATTAACATGCGTTTGCGATTTTTTAATCAAAATGGGGGTAATACTTTCCAAAGAAAGTTTACTACTGTGATAATGAGCTACAGTATATGAATATAATTATATTATCAATTTCTTTAGATACGTGATTCCATATTGTATTCCCTATTAATCAAATTCTAAAAAGTATGCTTTTGTTTACTGTGATAATGAACATATTCACAGAAAAGGTTAAAACATTATAACTTTTTAAAAATAATATAAACTTTATATATCAAAATCAAATCAAAGTTTATTTATCAAATGCACAACAATACAGCATGCAGCAGTAGTTGCTGGCAATGAAATGTCTTTTCCGCGAGCTCACAAAATTCACAAGAATCACAGAAATCATAAAAATCACAAAAACACAAAAATCACAAAATTGAGGTTATGAAAATAAGGTTACATAATAATAGATGTCATAGAAATTGAATAAAACTCAATTGAGTAGAGCTGCTATGTGTCTATGGTGTATGCAATATATACAAGTAGTGTGGTTATGCTGAATACAGTGAAAACTGTGTGTCCATGTAGCCATTACAGGTGATTTGCTAAAGGAGCTGCAGGTTATTTAGCAGTCTTATTGCCTGGAGGTAGAAGCTGCTCCGTAGTCAGAAGGAGCACTTAAAAACCAAAATAACCACAGTATGTAACCGAGTGAAAGACTTTGATGCTTAAAATGTTTAGGAAGAAAGTGGAATACTGGTGTGTATTTTTTCTTAAAACTACGAATACCAGCCATATACAGTTTACATATTATGTTTATGATCCTAAATTAATATCGTTTATGATGTTAAGACACATTATGTTCCTCTTCTTTTTATGCTCAGGTACTAAAATTTCCCTTTAGTTGTAAAATTCCATATTAATACTTAATATTAAGTGGATTTAAATATGCACAGTAAAGAGATTAAATGAAGCAATCGTTTCACTAACCTGTTGGTCATTTTGGCCATCCAATCACGTACTGCGGTATAACGTGCTAAACTACAGATAATTTTGCACGGTATGGGGTTTTACTGTGAATTTTGAATGGCTGTTTCTGTATCTTTGATGTATTGCTGTATTGGACACAAACTTTAGTTTTCTTGTAGTGGAAACAATGAGAAATATTATTAAAAACTGTATATTTTATGTAATTATTTAAGGACCTGAATGAGATATTACTGAGAAAGGAAGATTTCCCAGTTGTAATAGATTGTATTCAATGGATAATTCAAAAGAACACCCAATCATTTAGGAAGTTTAGTTCTACTTTGCTGAGATTTGCATCAGTTGGCTTTAACCTCAATTTTGGTGTAATATGTAATAATATATGTTATTTGAAAACTACGAGAGCATGGTCACAAATTACAGTGGGTGAATATTTTCAAATATATCAGACATAAGTGAATTGTTTATTAGATGTTTTATAGCATGGAGAAAAAAAACTTAAGTGGAGTAAAGCCCAGGTATCTTCTCAGCCTTATTGTCAGGTATTTCAGCAATGTACTGTAGGTTGTGTACACTTTGCATTTTTGGTTGTATTTGACCTGCTCAAGTAGAAAACCATAATAACATTAAAACCTCCACTTTGGAAAAGCTATTTAGCTTTGGAAAAGTGTTAGTTGAGAGAAGATGTATTTAAAGATTCTTCATTTAGTTCATAATTGTTCACTACAAATACTGAGATACATTTCAAATTCAAGAAAAGCATGTTGGAACCTATAGCATATGTTTTATTGTTAATATTTCTTAGTTTTAAATTATATTATAATTAACTAATTAATTAATTAAATTATATATAATATTTCTGTATTAAATTAAAACAATTTAATATTATGATTTGGCTTTTGTCCTTTAATTGTTTTTTCAATCAAATTCAAAGAGTTTACTGGCATGACCAATGAATCACACTATTGCCAAAACAAAAATTAGCAAAATATTTTAAATATTTACAGCAAAACCATAATATTGGACATTTACGCACATCACATAAAACATTGTTATTATGATACAAGCTTACTGTCTCTTCCTCTAGCTGTAACAGGAACAGACAGTAGGTCCTCAATACAGCTGGTAGCATTTGGTTTTCTTCACCCTCCCCCTTCCGTGTTCTGATTCTGACAGGTTAGGACATTCTGGCATTAGATTTGTTGTTAAAGGGAAGAATGTCAAATCCATAAGTATTTCTCACAGTGTAACAGAAAGTGCATCTCTATCTCTTCTTGTCCCTGCTGGCAGTGGAAGCACAGCCTTTCCACAGTTCTGCCCATGTTGCCTAGTTTCCATGGTCAGGAAAAGACTATACTTCAGGTCACTGACCCTGTGTTTCATCAAGATCTGTTTCTCCTTGCTAGTGTGTATTGCCTTTTATGTTTCAGGTTTATGTTGCAGTTGTGTGTGTCCTAGTGGGTAGGTAATATTTGGCTTGTGCTGTGATTTAGTTGACTTTGATTAGTGGTGTTTCAGTTGTGCTGTCTTGAGGCTGTTGGTGTCAGTGAGCCTTTTTGAACAGTGTTTGGCTCAGGCTACTTCCCTGTCTCACCAGACAACCCTGTTCTTTTTCTTCTTTTGCTTTGAACTGCACACATGTTCTCCAAGTACTTTCATTCAAGTCATGGTTAATCTTGTATCCTTTTTAATCAGATTTGCTTGAAACCTATCCTATGCTTGTAGCCATAAAATACAGAGTAAATAGGTCCAATCAATTCAATATTTAGCTTTTTATATTCAGCTTCTATCAGTTGCATTTCTTCTAGAAAACAAAAATCTACCTTAGGTATTCTTAATGAATTTATAATTTGGTGGTGGAGGATATTGAGTATCATGAGCCAAGAGGCTAACTATTTGAATGTTTAAATGACTTGTCAAACAATGATAACAGAATTTAATCTGAAAGATAGAGGATTGTTATTTGTTATTACCATTTTATTATAACCACTAACTATAATACTTACACCTATATCCCCAACTGAAATTAGCATATTATATATTTCATTGTTATCATATAGAAATGAACAAAGTAAAAAAATGCACACCATCAATATGATAATGAGTGAAAAGACTAGGGAAACGTATGTTACCCATTTTTTTGTCCACATTATGGAGCACAAGTTAGCAATATACTATATATAATATGCATATAAGTACATAGTACAAAGCGCATATTGTACAATAACACAATATAAATAGTGCTAAAAGTATTAAACTATGCGACACTTATCATTCAACGAGAGCTCAAAATATCACAAGGATCCTCAACAAAGACAACAAAGACAGCAGAAAAAGATACGTGTATCAGATACATGAGAATCCAAGTTTTTTTTATCTACGCTTTCTTATCTACGCTAAGAAGTAGTCTTTAAAATGTCTTTATCACACAGTAAAAAGTCAAAATTCTGGGGTGTGCGTATACCAGAGATTATGGCACGGCTTCAGAATGGTGATTGGCTGACACCATCTGACACCCCTCTGATTGGGGAAAAATCCATTCTATTCTGTTCTGCTAATCTGTTCTACATACCAGGAAGACAACGGAATATGATTTTTGATATGATGAAAACCTGTATTTTAAACGTTTAATTAAGAAGTAAAAACCTTACACCGTACACAGATTTCTAAGCTGATCAGGAGGAAGAAAAATCACCCGTGTTTTGTGCATAAAAAGTGGTTATTAACTATAGAAACCTGTTTTTATTTTGCCTGGCAATCTACCTGAATGCCCAACTACCGTATCTGAGGAGCCCTCTGTGAAACCAAAAGAACCACAATTGATTTAGTGTTGATAATAAGAGAGAGAGAGTCCCCGTTACCCCCGTTTTGATTTAAATTGCAAACGCGTGTTTAATTAAATATCTTTATTGATTCACAATCTGACAAATGCAACATAAATCATTATCTTTGTCTTCTAAGTATCTTAATCAACTTTCAGCATAGCTTTCTCCCCATTTAGATCTATTTTTCTTGGGATCTTGGGATCAATCGTGGAAAGATTATATTGTAATCGTTTTTATTTTTTAAATACATTTTAGAAATGTGTAATCTATACTAAAAAGCTGTATTTATTTAATGCCACTCGATACTTATACTTATACTTAATGGAGCTTAGTTGATACTGTTTAGACTTTTAATTATTTTAATCTGTATTACAGCATTGTACATATGCTTAAAAGAGAAGAGAGAAAATGCAACGTTTCGGCTGTGAAGCCTTCTTCAGGTGTGAGGGTCTTCAGCTCAAAATGAAACGCTAAAATGTAATGTAGGCTCTGAACGGGTTAAACTATGATTTGGGCTTGCTTGACGTCATTGCCTTTCATCTGAAATCCTGATTGAATCCTGTTAAACTAAAAATTAGACACAAGAAGAGAAGAGGCTCTGGTGAAATTCTCTTTTTTTTAATTTTTCTTTTTTTTCTTAGAAAAATATCTTACCTGCTGCAATCCGGGCACAGAATGGTTAAAAAGAAAGTCAGACAGGCAGGGGGGAGGGTGAGTTGCGAAACTGTTACCTGGATAAAGAGGCTAGAAAATAGGTGGATTTACACCTGTGAAAAGCGTTCCAATTTTAATGCGATACGGAAGACATTATTCATAAAAAATGATCTTGTACGGTCTGTAAACTGAAAATGTATGAAGGAGACACGTTGCGTATCGCCTCTTTTTACACTTGGAAGAACATTCCAATGTTAATGGGACACTGAAGATATTATTAATAACCTTTTAAATCTGAAGGGAGATCTAAAGGGATCCACACGGCACAGGTCCCTGCTAGGTATTCAGAGGGAAAGACGGTGATGGTTTCTCGCTCTGGCTCGCTCACGCTCTTGGCAGCTTGTCTTGTGTCTCTCTCTCACCTGGGAGCGGTAGTGCTGCTGGCAGGTGGTGACGGAGAAGAAATAAAGCGTAGTTTTTAACTCTACAAGTCTGAGTCTCTGTGTTCGTCCTCACCGAACCCGAATTCGTTTCATTGCTGTCAGAAGCGAGAGGATGGACAGTGAACGGCCGATGATGTTGGACTCGGAGAAGCGCTGGTTCCCCCAGCAGCGGAGTGACCCCCTAAAGCGCCTTTTGGGGGCGAGCAGCAGCCGCCAGGGGCCGGGATGACCCCTTAGCACCGCCAGTGGCCACAGCCCTTATCAGGGCTACCCAACAGCGACCTACTCAGCGGAAGGGGGGCCCTTTCCCGGGTCACCTCATGCCATGTGGCGGGAAAGAGACGCCAAACCAGCAGGGTCCAGCCCACCACTCCTGCACCAGCCTGCGCCGATCAGACCGAGCCATTATAATGGGGAGGTCCTATGGCAAATGTTTGAGGCCCAGGTCAAGATGGCGGCCTGGGAAAATAGCTGGTCTCAGGTGGAGATGGTGGGCCACCTCACCGTGGTCCTGGAGGGGAAGGCCTGCCAGGTATTGCTGGATGTACCCAGGGACCAGCTGTACAACTACGCGGCGTTGGCGTAGGCCCTCTGGAGGCATTTTGGCGGGAGAGGGGAGGCGCCGGGACTGCTGCGGGTGAGGCTGGCCCAACGCCGCCGCCTAGCGGGAGAGCCACTGGGTCCGGTTGCCACAGAAGCAGTCTACTTAGCCCGCCAGGGTTACCCTACTCTCCTGGAGGAGGCCCACCGGGAGATAGCGCTCCAGGCGTTCCTCCGGGCCCTGGCGCCAACTGAGGTGCAGCGCCACGTGATGCTGGCCGCGCCGGTCTCCTTGGATCAGGCCCTGGCTCTGGCTGAGCAGGCTGATGCCGTACTCGAGGAGACTGGTGGAGCCCCGGGGACTCCGGAGGCCTAAAGGGGGGAAGGCCGCCCTTGAGCGATGCTACCCCTGGTCTGGAAAGCTTCACCCCGCCTGCTGCCGTGGGAAGGGTTGGCCACAGCCGGGGCTTATTTCTTCCCTGCCTCATCGAGGGCAGACCCTGCCAGGCCCTCGTCAAAACCGGTTTGACCATCACCCTGCTGCGGCCTGGTGTCCTGCCGGGCACCGAGACAGCCAGACCCCCAGGATGGGAAACCACCAGCCTGCACCTGAAGATGGTGACGGAATAGTACGCAGAGGTCCTCGGCAAGCGGGCACCCACCGTGCAGTTTGGGGCTGCGAGAGTGAAACACCCCTTCTACCTCGCCCCAGTCCGCTAGGACTGTATCCTGGGGTTTGATTGGTTGCAGCAGGTGGGTGATTGCCTTGACTTGGGCCAGCAAGAGTTGGTGGGGCAGGGGGAACGAATCAGTCTCTTGGTGGGCGGGGCAGGAGGTGTCCGGGGCGCGCGGGCTGACAGGAGTGGGAAGCGGAGGTGGCAGCGGCAGGCGTCGCTGGGGCCTGTCTGTGCCGGGGGTGTTGGGCTGAGCGTGCCGGAGCTGACTCCGGGGCCGCCCGGCCAGGCAGTTGACGGGGCGGCCGTTGGGGGAAATGCGGGGGCCAAGCGCAACGGTGAGATAAGCTCGGCAGGGAGCGCCCCTCCATTGGTGCCCTCTAATTCCTTTAATACGGCATCAGCCTGCTCAGCCAGAGCTAGGGCCTGATCCAAGGAGACCGGCACGGCCAGCATCACGTGGCACTGTACCTCAGTCGGCGCCAGAGCCCAGAGGAACACCTGGAGCGCTATCTCCTGGTGGGCCTCCTCCGGGAGAGTAGGGTAACCCTGGCAGGCTAAGTAGGCCACGTCTGCGGTGACAGGACCCAGTGGCTCTCCCGCTAGGCGGCGGCGTTGGGCCAACCTCACCCGCAGCAGTCCCAGCGCTTCCCCTCTCCCGCTGAAACACCTCCGGAGGGCCGCTGGTCCCTGGGTACATCCAGCAACGCCTGGCAGGCCTTCCCCTCCAGGACCGTGGCGAGGTGGCATTATTTCTAAATATTTAAATATCAAAACACGTGTACACAGCGATCCCCTCGGATTCTAGCTAGTGCATAATTACGCATCGATGAAAAAAAAAGAGAATCACTTATAGCTCACTGATAGTTTTATGTGCAAGCTTTGAACATTCTCACAACTCGTGGTCTTTTAGAATGCATTTAGTTTGAAGGCTTTCTGTGTTTCCCTTCCGAAGATATGAACAAAAGAATATTCGAGCGAGGTCAAAAAAATGGCTTAAAAAAGAAATAAAAAATTAGATATAATGGTGGGTAGCCACATCAGCCTGCAACGTTTCTGCTGTGAATCCATCTTCAGTTGTGAGGGAACAGACAAAGCAGGAACTTATTGTACTTTCTAATGACATTACACATGGAAAGATTACAGATTACAGATTTTAATCTTCTTTAATTTTGTTATACATTTTAGAAAAGTTTCATCTATGCATACACCACAAAACTATTTTAGATTGTATTTCTGAATGCTATGTATAAAAAAAACTTGCAGCTTACTCAACGATTCTAAGATGATCACGAGGAAGTGTATGGCATGTCTAATGGTCTAACCCCATTTTCCCCATTTTGATTAAAATCGCAAACGCATGTTTGATTAAATGCCTTTATTGGTTCACAGTCTGACAACGCAATGTAAATCGTTATCTTCGCATTTTAAGTCCCTTAATTCACTTTAAGCATAGCTTTCTCACTATTTAGATTTATTTTTCATACCATCGCTGAACAAAGCAGGAGCGTATACTACTTCCTCATGGGATCAAACGTGGAAAGATTAGAGTAATCATTTTTATATTTTAAATACATTTTAGAAAAGTGTCATTTATACAAAAAAGTTGCATTTAATACCACTCGATAGTTATATTAATAGAGATAAGCTCTCTATTAAAGCTCAGATGAAAGATCAAACAGCAAAATCTCATACACTGGGACTGATCTGTGATCTGTGATGTTGTTCAGTGTGAATTGTGGCACTTTAGCAGGCAAAGTTGTCTGTGCCGAAAAATAAAAAACGGTTTAACAACTCTTAAGCATACTGTAGTTTTTGTTAGACCATTAGACATGCAATACACTTCCTCATGATCATCTTAGAATCTTTGAGTAAGCTTCAAATTTTTTTTAATTTTATATACACAATACTACTGACAGCAGGAAGATTCCTATACTTTTACTCAGCAGCTTATTAAAAACAGCACCAATGGTGTTCAAACCGATTTTTTTACACAGAAGACTGACACAGCTCCACGTAGTGAATCTGTTTTTTTAAGAAAACATGTGTCCGTGGGGGGAGGTGTCTTTCGCTAGAAGACTAGCCCCCTTCTACTTTGAAAATACCTGTGAAACCGGTTTAATTCAGCATAGCCAGCACTCCCACAGAGAGTGATGAAAACCGTGCAGAGCCAAGCGAATGCACATTAATGTTGGGCTTTCGGGTTCATGTGGATTTAATATAAGTCCATAATATGTGCTATTTTAGTTTTTCAACATAAAAATGTTTCGAAGTAACCACATGGAAGACTTTGATGCTTAAAATGTTTAGGGAGAAATGGAATATTGGTGTGTATTTTTTCTTTAAAATACCAATACCAGCAACATACAGTTTACATAATATGTTTATGTTACTAAATTAATATCGTTTATGACCTTCAGATGCGTTATGCTCCTCTTCTTTTTATGCTCGGCTACTAAAATTTCCTTTTAGTGGTAAAATTCCATATAAATATTCAATACTAAGTGGATTAAATTGTGCACAGTAAAGAGATTAAATGATTAAATCTTTTCACTAATGACCAATACACCACAAGTCCGAAAGCGCAACATTATTAATAATATCTTCCGTGTCGCATTAATGTTGGTTTTTTTACAAGTGTAAAAAGAGGCGATACACAACGTGTCTCCTCTATAACTCTTCAGTTTACAGAGAAATTCCTCCAGAGCCTCACAACATTGTCCAATAATACTCTTCTTGTGTCTAATTTTTAGTTAAGCAGGATTTGAGCTACAGACCATAACAAAAAACTGAATCCACCTGCGATTCGGGTGTTAACAAAACGTGTTTACAAAGAAAGTGGAATACAGTAAACTACCAGCTATATAGGTACATAGATTTAGATATTTAAATCCTTAAATTAATATCATCATTAATTTCTTTAGATACATGATTCCATATTATATTCCCGAAATCTGATTGGCTGACACCCTCCTGAAGCTATGCCATATTCTCTTGTATACGCACACCCCATAATTTTGACTTTTTACTGTGTGATAAAGAAATTATAAAGACTACTTCTTAGCATAAATAAGAAAGCATAGGTAAAAAAGCTTGGATTCTGATATACATATCTTTTTCTGCTGTCTTTGTTGCGCTCTTGAGGATCCTTGTGATTTTGAGCTCTCGTTGAATGAAAGTGTCGCATACTTTAAATCATTTTCGTTGTTAGAAATTATGAAACGCTCTGTTAAAAACTCCTTTGCTTTTATGTCTATTATAGTAAAAGAAAATGCCTGACGAACTAGGGATTGGACAGTTTTTTAGTGCTTGTACAATCTGTGTACAATTTTATGTTCAAATAAATGTGCTAAAGAAATAAACAAAAAAAGTCATTTATTCCTTTATCATATTGGCTAGCTAATGTCCTGTCCTTATTAGTTAGTTAGATCAACGAAATGCTGTAGTGTTACTTTTTTGTTTAAAAAGACGGTTACGAAGAATGTGGACCAGCATAATACTTTGAGTTTACAGCTTGTCCAAGGTCATTCATTAATATTAGTACTATTAGTAATATCTTCGGTAAAGACTTTGATGCATAAAATATTTCTGCATAATTAAAATATTTATGATAAAGGTAGGTTGTGTACTTTTGCTCAACTGATCAATCTTGCTTTTGTAAAATACGCCAACTTTTTAATGAATGATGATTAACATGCTGTAATTCACAGTTTAAATTTAAAAGCTCAAATGCTTGTACATATGAGGTTAAGCTTTATTAGCTCCTCCTGGCGGTTTTACAAGGTGATTCCGGATACGATTAACATAATCTCATTTGCATATGGTAATTTCCGGTATGACGCCAAATGATGCATTATACCGCGTCATACCGCATTTTGATGCAACACGCCCCCGCGTGTTTTGAATGGCTGCATCTGTATGGTATATACATATATCTGTATACTGCTGTCTTTCACAGAATCTGGCTGCTGATTAACACACAGGAGGATGAATACACAATTTACCGTCTCATCAACAATGAAGAGTAAGCTCCTGGTTCTATTCATCATACAAATGAAAACTCACACACATATCAATTTTATCTCTTCAAAAAGATAATCAAATCCAACATCTCTAGTGACTGGAGTCTGAGTGTTTTCCTTTATACATATTGTAAAAGTTTCTCCAGCAGAATGACTACCTTCAGTTTCAGGGTCCTTAATTTTTCATCTTCACAATAGATATCACATCTCTATATACCATGACCACTGCTCTCAAATGCATATTTAACAAATAGGCATTACAGGATCTTTCTACTACTGGGTCAGTTTTGTGGTGGGTTTGGGTATGGGAACAGATTATGCTATTTTGTCACTTGTGTAGTAACATGGTGTTTTATATTTACTGACTAGAAATGTGAACACTAAATTTGGAGACTACTTTTATGGTTGCTAAGAATCAATCGAAACATAAAACCAACATATTGTTACAGTTAGGGGGTGTGTTATGTGCCATTCACATTTCATTTCACCAGGCTTAGAGAGTGAGTCAGTAAACTACAGAATTCTGCCAAAGATATTTTTTCTGTAAAAGAAGAAACCTTGTTTTTGTTAACCTGCTGTTATTTTCATCTGATCAGGAAAATAAGACTCTTTTACTGGTAATATCCTGAATAACCATATTCAGAACCAAGCTAGAGCTACAATTCAATTCACCCGTCTACCTTGTGGCCGAACCCAAGAAGACAACTGTGCACAGACTGCTTTAAGTACTACATATAAAGACAAAATTCAATGTAACACTGCTTCCTTGCAGAGTTACCTGAGGCCCAACACTAGGCAAAACTCTTTCTCTCAACCCCTGCACTGGGACACTCCCTGCACAGACCAAGCAACTGCCATGTTGAACCAAGGACTGACCCAGCCAAGCTCTGTCTTCTCAGTTGGACGTTTGAACTCATCAAGTTCGTTTGCCAACAGATACTTTTGATACTTTGATTATAAAACTTCCGTAGTCACATTATAATTCTTGAGAGTTGAACTATTATTCTAAATTATTATAATTATATCATAATTTATTCTAAATGCATTTGATGTTTAGCTCACAATAGTAAATGCATATTTACTTGCCTCTGACAATATGAATGAGATGTAATTATAAAAGACTGATACAACTTACTTACAAGGCTCTCAGAGGTCAGGCACCTGTCTATCCAATGAAACTTATAATGTATTCCATCCAAGTCGCCTGCTTGAATCACAGAATTGAGGTCTTCTTCATATTCCACGCATTAATGAAAAAACAGTTGGCAGTAAAGTCTTTAGTTACAGGGGCCCCTAGCTTCCACCCCATATTTGGGATGCCGAGTCAATCTCAGTATTCAAATCCAGACTGAAGACCTATTACTTCAGCCTAGCCTACTCACAACTTACATTATAGCCTGCTGCAACCATGGGTGCTGGTGCTGCTGTACATGCTACTGTGTGTCTTTATGTTGGTCCAGTAGGCAGATACATCTGTTCTGACCAAACTATCCTATTCTCCTCCCCACATATCCGGTTGGTGCTCAGGCTGGGCACCATCTGAGTTGGATGCTGCATCACTGTTGTGGAACCAAGAGAGACATCGTGGATATAACTATTGTTTAGGAGGATTTTGCTGGTCTACAGAGATCTGCATAGAGTACTGACATACAGAAGACATGATGGATGGATAGATTAATACCCTTATTCATTTATTTCTTTGTATAATATTGTATATTATTAGCATGCCCAAAGGGGTTTAGCAGCCAGTTGACCTTGGACTCCTAGAGTTTTTTTTTTCTTCTTACTAAACAGTTTTTGGTTACTCTCCACCATTGTCTTCTGGTCTTTTCTGTTCTATATTCACATGTATGGTCACTTGCATTGTTAAGCACATTAGGGCAACCTTGTTGTGAAAGGCACTATATAAAAATAAATTGAATTTAATTGAATTGAATAAAAACCTACTAGGTAGACCATAACATTATAGTGGATGTATTTTAACTCTGACATTTTTAACTCCTTGTAATACCCTAGTGAAACTATGAGTTTTTCTTATCGTAGCAAATTGTTTCACAAATACATTCTATTAAGTTGTTGTTTGTTATGCATGATTTTGGTGTTAACTCAATAATTTGTATTACTGTATATTTAGAATCCATATGTGAAACCGTAAATTACTATGTACGATTGATTTCTAAAATTCGTCAAGTATTATCACAAATTTCCATTCCAATTTCTAATTCTTACAGTAAATTGAAACCTTCACATCACTACACAGTTTAAAAGGCACCAGCAGAGGAGTAAAATAAATTGTAATATTGTATCTTTTAGATACACTGTGAAATATGTTAAACAAAACTCTTAAGGAATGATTGATTTGTCTTTCAGACTCATTAATAGACATTAATGTGTATACAAGATGAAAAATATATCCTGCTTCCTTTTGTGAATCTAACAACAAATGAAATGGTTTCAATTATTTTATTTTAAATTAATACCAGAATGAGGATGGGGTTTGAGCACCAGTATATAACTGGGTTTCCTTCTTAAAATTCTGCTGTATTAAATCCCTGCACTTGTTTGAACTATTCTCCCTGCTGTCCTTAATTCTGAAAGATACTTGCAGATACCACAATCATTTCCTTAGGGAAGCAGTTATTCTGCATTCCCCTAAATAGGAATGTTGTCTAAATTGCCCGAAAAGCAATTTAGTGTGAAAGAAAGTGGTTACATTTTTCATTGAATGGACTGGTATTTTAAGAAGTATAGCTAAACTTTATTGGCTATTCCTGACTCGTAACCTATTTAATTCTGATAGCATGCTCTTTGAGAGCACCATTCAACACGAAATTTCCAATAACAGAATACTTGTCAAAAAATGAAATTGTACCACAGTTGATACATTTTGTTTGGTTTGACGAGGCTACTTAGTTTTTTCAAACTAATATTTTGATGCCCTGAGTTATATTTTCTGATAAGTTAGTGGACGGTTGCATTAACTCTTTGAAGAAAGTCTTAACCCTAACCTACCCAAACCCTGACCTAGGGTTAAGGTTATGAGTCTTAGAAAGTGTAGTGGATGTTTTATGGCATAGCTGTGTTTAAGGACAGTAGTGAAAGTTAGGAAAAGTGATATTTTAATATGATATTCACATTATTTACATATATGGTTCTATACACTGCATTGCCCTAAATGGGAATGTTGTCTAAATTGCCGGTAAGGAAAAGTCTGAAAGAAAGTGGTAAAACTTTTCAAACTATTGCATTTGGCATTTAATGCTCTGTCATTTTAACAGAGGTACAGATGCAGCCATTTAAAACGAGCGGGGTATGCTGCAGTAAAATGGGGTGGGCGTGTCACATCACAACGCGTCATATCGTGTCATACCATATAATACCGCAGTTATGATAATAGTATCCGGAATCAGCGCCAAGCGGAGTTAATAAAGTTTAACCTCTCATGTACAGCATTTGAGCTGTCACCAGAAAATGCATGGTTTCAAATCCCGGTCACTGCTGAAGGACAATCTTTTTCCAATTAAGAATTTAAGTTGTATGCTCTTTAGACTTTTAATAATTTTAAACTGTGTATTACAGCATGTTAATCATTAAACATTAAAAAGTCTGTATATTTGATAAAAGCAAGATTTCTCAGTTGGACAAAAGTACACAACCTTCCACCTTCATCATAACTTATTTAATTATAATTTCACATACCCATAAACAATATTAATTTAGGAAGATAAACATATTATGTAAACTGTATATGGTTGGTATTGGTAGTTTAAAGAAAAAAATACACACCAGTATTCCACTTTCTTCCTAAACATTTTAAGCATCAAAGCCTTACACGTGGTTATTTTGGAAACATTTTTATGTGGTCCTTCTGACCATATTAAGCTTATATACTTTGTGAAAAGTTAATGTTAATGTTTTAACCTTTTCTGCGAATAATCTCGTTATCGGAGTAAACAAAAGCATAAGTTTAGAATTTGATTAATAGGGAATATAATATGGAATAGTGTATCTAAAAAAATATATAATGATTTATTTATCTCAAATAGTAGTATAATACACTTTCTATGGATATGTGTGATTCAGTTTCACAAATCAGCTATACAGGAGATAGCTGTGTGAATCCATAGGTTTGTAATAAACCAAAGTGGAGAGTCGGGGGTAGTTGATGGAGAAGTTGATGTCTAGAAACGGAAGAGTAGTGGAAGATATGTTAAGATATGCAGAAAGCTGGTTGTTAGAGCATGACTCTCATGCAACCTTATTTACTGTATCTCTTGCAGTAAATGCCCAGCCATCTACATTGGAGAAACAGGAAGGAGACTCGGAGACTGCTTCAGAGAACACGTCAGGGCTGTGAAGATTAAAGATCTCTCCAAGCCCATTGTTTCTCATTTCACCTCTTATGGTCATGACCACTCTAATCTCTCCGTCTGTGTTCTCAAAGATGGTTTTCCAAACTCAAACATCAGAAAGACTACAGAAACCAAAATTATCCTGCAGCTAGGATTACACCTTTCCCCTTCTCTTAACGACAGACTACTTTTCTTCTAAATTCTTTATATTCATTGAAGGTTTAATTTCACACCTCTCTACACCTATTCTGACTTCACACCTCTTGATTGGCCTCTCTTTCTGTCCCCTGCTCCCGCCTCTTGCTCCTCCTCTTTCCCACCTTTTGTTTTCCCGCTACATTACCTTTGCTTACTGCCTTGTCTTTCTCACACCTGAAGAAGGCTTCATGGCCGAGATGTTGTGTTTTCTTTCTCCTTTTTTTTTCAGCATGGAATAAACCTATTACTTGTTCCTGTATTAAACCTAGTTCACTCAGTAGTTTAAACTAAGTGTAAAGTGCCATGAAGAAGAATGATAGAGCTACTCTCACATTTTTATGATACCATAGTTTTTTAAATCTTTAAAATAATGGGTGCTCAAACAGTTGAGAGGTCTGCATAAAGGACTCAAAGAATCTAAAATCTTCACAGCTCAAGGGCAAAGTATCCATAGATTTTGCCAAAGCTATTTGAAACCAATGGCACACAGCAGCAAAGGCGAGGCTTAAAGCAGAGGGAGTGAACTGGGTGAAAACTCCAGCTGAATCTCCAGATTTAAATCCAACAGAGATGGTATGGCATTCCCTGAAAGGCTATATTTGGAAAATGGCTAAACCTAGCACAAAGCAGGAACTGATCAATGCGATTTACAAGTTCTGGGAGGACGAATTGACAGAACAAAGCTGCAACAATTTTATTAACAGGCTGTTTCGTGTTCTTCCTAAGATTGTTGAGCTGAGGGGGGGGACATTCGGGAATGTGAGTTCTGTCTTGCATTGTCAGATTGTGAATAAATAAAAGCATTTTATTAAACATGTTTATGATTTTAATCAAGGTGGGGGTAAAGGGGACTCTCTATTATACTCTATTATATCGTAGTGCATTCGCCTTGTGCTGCTGCTGAAGAGCTCCCGGCTAGAGTACGTGCCAAGGGGCAGGACGTTCTGTAAACTGAACATTTATAGAGGAGACACGTTGTGTATCGCCCCTTTTTATATTTGGAAGAACATTCCAATGTTAATGCGACACTGAAGCTTTTAAATCTGAAGCTGTCAACTCTAAAAATAAAACATGTTTACAAAGAAAGTGGAATACAGTAATGAACGGGAGACTCAAACCCAGGCTTCCATCGTCACTGTCAGCTGTGTCAGCCAGCTGAGCTAAGGGGAGATCTATCCTCAGCCCAGTGGCTGAGGTCCCTGCTAGCTATTCAGAGAGAAAGGCGGTGACGTCACTGCACTGGCAAGCCGACTCTTTAGATACTTTAGATACAGATGCAGCCATTCAAAGTTCGCAGTACAATCCCATACCGCATGCAGCTATGCACAAGCCACCGCACCGTACTGGGGTACGTGATTGGCTGGCCAAAATGACCGACGGGCACTCGTGGTGCATTGGTTGGTAGTGAAAAAATTTAATCATTTAATCTCTTTACTGTGCATATTTTAATCTGCTTAGTATTGAATATTTATATGGAATTTTACAACTAAAGGGAAATTTTAGTAGCTGAGCATAAATAGAATAGGAGCATAACGCATCTGAAGGTCATAAACAATATTAATTTAGAAACATAAACATATTATGTGAACTGTATATTACTGGTATTGGTAGTTTAAAGAAAAACACTGTAGCACCCTAGCCCGATGGTGAAGGGGAAGCGCACCTAGGCACTCAGGGTACCGCGAAGCAGGCTGGGAGTTGTAGCCAGGAGGAGTCTGAGGGTCAGCACAATGACCAGCAGCTGACCCTGCTTATGTAAATAGTGTTATATTAGTTGTTAAGTGTCCTGTGTAGCTTTGTAAGTGTGTAGTCTTTTCTTAACGAGTTACCACCCTAAACCTGTGTACATGTTCCATCGGTCCCCTTATGTGTGTTTAAGTCCTGTGTTTGGTTTTGGTTTTGATGAGAGAATAAAAGCAGTCGCTTGGTTAGCTGTCTCGTCTCCACTCGTTCTTTGTCTTGCGTGAACTCAAAAATACTACAATACACACCAGTATTCCATTTTCTCCTAAACATTTTAAGCATCAAAATCTTACATGGGGTTATTTCAGAAACATTTTTACGTGCTCCTTCTGACCATATTACTGTACATTTATATACTTTGTAAAAATTGATCGTTTTAACATTATCTGTGAATACGCTCGTTATCGGAGTAAACAAAAGCATACTTTTAGAATTGGATTAATAGGGAATATAATATGGAATCACATATCTAAATAAATTAATAACGATATAACTATATTCATGTACTGTAGCACAAACAGTAGTATAAGACTTTCAATTGATATGTTTATGGCTGTTTCAGTGCAAGATACATGTCTGTTTCTGTGGCATGATGGCTTAAGTGACTGACTTATAACCCTGAGGTTGGGTGTTTAAATCCAGCTATCACCATGAGTTTTCTTTTAACAAATAAACATTTCTTTGGAAAACTAAAATAGCAAATATTGTTGGCATTATATTGACATTTTTTATATTTCTAAATATCATAACATGTTCGTACTGTATGTAAACAGCAGTGCCGCAGGGTGTAGGGCGCAAACCCACGTGAGCCTGAAAGCCCTACATTAATGTTGCGCATTCGCCTGGTGCTGCGGCAAAAGAGCGCCCAGCTGGGGTACGCGGTGAGGGGCAGGACAGGAGTGGTAGCAATCAGGGTATAGGAAAGCCGCTGACCAGTGCAGCTGACCCACTGTGAAATGGGCATACAGTCTGGGGAGATTGCCCGGTTTTCACACCCCTGTGTCTGTGCTCTCTCTCTCTCTGCCAAATTTCACTCCACAAAGTCTTTGTCTCTGTGTCTACATTGTTTGTAAACAAATCGGTCTCACAAGTCTTTCCTTGGCTTCTTCATTTTCAAAGTAGAATAGGGCAAGTCTTCCAATGAAAGACAGTCCATCTTCCCCCCACGGACAGACTGACAAATGTTTTCTTAAGAAACAGATTCACAACACGAAGCTGTGTCAGTCTTCTGTGTAAAAAAAAATGGGTTTGAACACCATGGGTGCTGTTTTTAATAAGCTACTGAGTAAATAATAGGAATTTTCCTGCTGTCAGCAGTATAGTGTATATAGTTTTATGTACAGGCTGTGAAAAGTTTCACAAGTAGAGGTCTTTACAATTAGGCTGCGCAAACGATTTTTTTAATTCTTAAAAAATAAAAAACGAGATATAATGATGTGTTCCTGCTTAGATATTGCACGACTTTAAAAGCTATAAAAACAGGTTTAGATAGTTAATAACCACCTTTTATGTGCGAAAAACTGGTGATTTTTCTTCCTTGTGATCATCTCAGAATCTCTGTGTATGCTGTAAGGTTTTTACTTCTTAATTAAACATTTAAAATACATGAATTTCATAAAAACAACACACGTATCGAATAGAAAAAATCATATTCTGTTGTCTTCCTGGTATGTAGAACAGATCAGAAGTTCTTTTTTCCCCAATCAGAGGCTCTGAAAACAGTGTGTCACCCACTGCGCTGTCAGAGGGGGAGGCGGAACCGAGAGAGGGAGGAAGCGTGGAGCTCAGTATTGCACAATGGCCGTAAAGCACCAATTGCGTCTGCATTCATAACTTAGTGTTTAAAATTAAACAAAGTAAATCATTTTCTTTGACTTCTAAGTCCCTTGATTATCATCAAACACAGGTTTCTCACCAATTAGATTACTTTTTGATACCATTGTTAGTCAAAGCAGGAACTTATTGTACTTTCTAATGACATAACATGTGGAAAGACTACAGATTTTAATCGTCTTTAGTTTTGTTATACATTTTAGAAAAATTTAATCTATACATACACCACAAAACTATTCTTGATTGTATTTCTGAATGCTATGTTACACTTAGTTCATTGTTTTAAATACATCTAATTAAGAAAGTTAGGTGTTAGCATAAACTATTAGTAATCAATAATATTAAATTTAGCACTGTAATAAATTGTTGCACTTTTCTCCGCATCTTGTAAAAATATATTTTCATTGTTCAAATATACATTAAATCTGACTATCAGAAAACGTTAAATACACAACTAAAGAAAAAATAGGGAAAAATATCATTCAAAATATTTTGCTAACAATAATAACTGTTTATAAAAATAACATGTATTGACTAAGGAATAGGATGGCACAATTGTTAATATGCTTTTTGTATGTTTTTTTTTCATACAGATGCAGCCATTCAAAATGCACGGTACAAACCCGCGGTACGGGAAACTACCCACAAGCCACCGCAGGGCACCGCGGTAAGTGATTGGCTGGCCAAAATGACCGACAGGGGCACTCGTGGTGCATTAGTCGGTAGTGAAAAGATTTAATCATTTAATCTCTTTACTGTGCACATTTTAATCCTGGTATGAATATTTATACTGAAATTTTACCACTAAAGGGAAATTTTAGTAGCTGAGCATAAAAAGAAGAGGAGCATAACGCATCTGAAGGTCATAAACGATATTAATTTAGGAACATAAACATTACTGTATGTAAACTGTACTGTATATGGTTGGTCTTGGTAGTTTAAAGAAAAAATACACACCAGTCTTCCATTTCTCCCCAAACATTTTAAGCATGAAAGTTTTATGAAACGGTACCCAAATATGCGATTGCTGTATAGAATGAATTTTAATTAAAAAAAATTATTTAACATGAAAATTAAGCTGTTTACATCTTCCGCCTGGGAACATAGTCACCCGTTGCTACCCAACGCAGAAACACAGCCACTAGCTAGCAAAGAGAGGGCATTTAAAGGTGGCTTTTTGAAAAAAAAAAACGTTTTTTAAATGCATTTGCATTTGCACACAGAGCAGTGTTTAGTTCAATATGGAGATGCCATACTGAATAATTCCTGCACACAACCATTGCAGCGGAATTTGCATCGTTTGGCAGGGCTATGATTCATACAAGTGGTGGTGGATTTGGAGGCAAAATGTATTTACATTAGGTTGCTGTAAGTGGAGCACTAATAAGCCCAAAGCTCTACTTATTATTTTACAAAAGAATGCACCTGACAAGCTGGACAGTATGCTTCTCAAAGCGCTTAACAGAATAACAACAACAATAACAACAACAATTTACAAGTTCTGGGAGGAAAAATATGATCAATATGAATAATAATAATAATAATAAACTTTATTTTATATAGCACCTTTAAAGGTGGCTCCTCAAGGCGCTTTACAGGATAACAACCGATGAAACAACATTGGTTGGGGGTTGAAAATACCTGTGAAACCAGTTTGTTCACAATGTGCTGTAGCCACAGAGTGTTACACCAACGCATTAGCATGTTAAAGCGATTCCATTGAGGAGCCGGGCGCGATAATTGTTTTGTTCCTTGATACAGTATCTGATCTGCAAGGCCATTTGGCTGCAGCGAATGTGAATTCTGTCTGTCATTACCAGATTGTGAAAAAATAAAAGTATTTTAATCAAGATTCCCTTATAAAATTAATGTGAAACAAAACAAAAACTAAAAATAAGATACAATCTACAGACATTCACAACATAAACATATCTTAAAACATTTACATATATTGTTGAATTATTACTTTAGATATATACTTTAGGTTACTGAAACAGCCAGTTAATAAAATCGTTGCAATTTTGTTGTTTGGAGGTGGGGATATTCTGACAACAATTGATTTAAAGACAATCTGTCAAAGTGCAATGAAACAATAATTACGCTGGGTGAACGTTCCGAGGTCAAATTCTTCCGTGACAAGGGTACAGATGCAGCCATTCAAAGTGCGCGTTACAGACACGTACCGGAGGTAATTGGCTACGGCGTCGCGCATTGTGACGCAAGATGACGTGCGGTACCGCGGTACGTGATTGGTTGACCGACAGGGGCACTCATGGTCTGTTGGTCTGTCGTAGAAAGACTTACAGTAAACGTCTTTGCTGTGCCCGTTGTAGATACTGAATTTTACCACTGAAGGGAATTCTTAGTAGCTGAGCATAAAAAGAATAGGAGCATACTGAAGGCCATAAACGATATTAATTTTGGAACATAAACATACAGTATATGGCTGGTCTTGGTACTTTAAAGAAAAAATACACACCAGTATTCCATTTCTCCCTAAACATTTTAAGCATCGAAGTCTTTAACTAAAGAGATACCGGAGTCAACAAGCATACTTTTAGAATTTTATTAAAAGGGAATATAATATGGAATCGCGTATCTAACGAAATTAATAACGATATAATTATATTCATGTACCGCAACACAAGAATAGTACACGCTGTACATTGTCTGTCGATAATGTTTCTGTAGTGCTTTTTCAGCACTCTGCACATGACTGCACCGGTGGCGCTGTGGGTTAGGTTCCTGACTCCCATGTCAGATGGTCTGTGATCGAATCCCACTGGAACTATGAGGTTTTTTTTTAACAAACATTTCTTTGAAAAAATGAAACGTTTCCCTTGGTCAGAGATTAAATAAAACCTCACTCTCACCAAACAAATTTATATTTCTAAATATCACAACATGATCAGATTTAAGTCTTTTTAATAACAATGAATAGTCACCTATGCGTTACAAAATAAACATTTATATTGATTTGAATCGCGTTTTGATTTAAATCGTAAACGCGTGTTTAAATATTGTATATGTGTTTAAAGGCGATATATAAAAGCGTTGATTCTTATGGAATGTGTTCCGCTGGGGATTCAAAAAATTTATTTTTTTTAATCGCGTATCTAAGGAAAATAGCAGTATAACTTTGTTCATGCACATCATTATACAGTATCTCATTTTGTATTTCTATAAAAAAAAATCGTTTGCCCAGCCACTATTGTTGTTATTGTTTTTATCCTGTAAAGCGCTTTGAGGAGCACAGCTTTCTCACCACTTAGATTACTTTTTGACACCATCCTTACACAAAGCAGAAACTGATTGTATTTTCCGATGACATACTATACAAGTGCAAAGATTACAAATTTTAATCCTCTTTTTTCTGAACCAGGGAAAATCTGATCATGTTTCTCTATAACAATAATAAAAAACTTTATTTTACATATCACCTTTAAAAGTGGCATCTCAAAACAATACAGTAGATGTAAACCACAGATTACAAGGTAAATACCCTTAATCGTTTATTAAATTTAATCGTCTTTTTTCTGAACTGGTTTCACAGCGAAAAACACCTCCCCCCCTCAAAAACCCAGTAAGTACAGTGCTAGTTAAGAAAGGCTAGGCTCCTCAATGAAATCGCTTTAACATGCTAATACGTTGGTGTAACAGTCCGGGCGTGGCAAGCTTCTAATTTCAACCCAACCACGGCGAAAGGAACCCTTCTTTCATTTGAAGACAATGAACATATTTTAGCCCTGAATGAATTAATAGCAAACATGGTTTACATAAAAGACATTTTTCCAAGAAAGTTTAGCCTTTGTCACTAATGAAACCACTAAATAAAGACATAAATATAAAAATCTTAAGATTTTTAAAATACATCACTTTGCTAAAATTTATTTGAAAATAAAAACGATTACAAACGCCAGGGGAGAGAGAGAACAGGGGAGGGATGTTGGTTTTGCATAAGGGGCGGGGCTATGGAAATGAGGTCTGTTTGGGAATGTGGAGTTACATGTTCTGGCTGTTTGTGAATTATCGTTGTTGAGTATGGAGTGTTGAGGTATTGATTTTGTGTAATGCTTTATGTTGAAAATTGAGGTGGATTTTGTTTATGATAAAGAGGATAAACTGGGATGGGAGGAGGGTTTGGTTTTGCATAAGGGGCGGGATTATGATAATTGGAGGAATTTGCGAGAGTATAATGGTTTGATATATTTGATTTTGTATTGTGGTTGTTATCTATGTTTTTGGTTGGTATTATGTTTATATGGTTGTTTTTGTTGGTTGGTTGTTATTATGGTTATTAATAATACGATCTATAGTTGAAATCCGAGCCTAAATAAAAAGAAAAAGCAAGTGATTAGGTTTATGAGCAATCTAATTACTTATTCGTTTAAAATGCTATATAAAATAAAGTTTATTATTAATTTGCTGGACAGAGCGGTGAACATTATTATGCATAAGACAAAGATAACGATCCTGATCAGTTTAGAAATCTGTGTACGCTGTAAGGTTTTTACTTCTTAAACTTTTAAAATACATGTTTCGAATAGAAAGAAATCCTCTTCCTGGTACAGTCGCATAAAGAGAGAGAGGTGAAACAGCCCTACACAGCCCTGTCGCAGTACACGAATATAATCATATCGTTATTAAATTCTTTAGATACGCGATTCCATAATATATTAGCAGAAAAGCTTAAAACTACCACTTTTTCACACGCTATTTCACATGTTAGTTAAATACTTCGATGCTTAAAATGTTTAGGGAGAAATGGAATACTGGTGTGTATTTTTCCTTTAAAGTACCAATTCCTGGAATCTGACTGGCTGACACCCTTCTGAAGTGGTTCCATAAGATCTGGTATACGGAAAAGAAAGCGTTGATAAAAAAGCCTGGATTCCCATGTATCTCAGAGAGCGAGTGATCAGAAAAAGGAACAGCTGTTACACCCAGGTTTTACGCTCTCTCTCTGTTGAATGAATGAAATTTTTATTTATTAAAAACGCGTTTGCGTTTGTCTGGGTATTTACCTTGTAATCTGTGGTTTACATCTACTGTATTGTTTTGAGATGCCACTTTTAAAGGTGATATGTAAAATAAAGTTTTTTATCATTGTTATAGAGAAACATGATCAGATTTTCCCTGGTTCAGAAAAAAGACGATTAAAATCTGTAATCTTTCCACTTGTATGTCATCGGACATTAACGAGTACAACCCCCCTCTCTGCCGGAGTGCTGGCTGTGACGAATTAAACCGGTTTCACAGGTATTTTCAAAGTAGGAAGTACAGTGTTAACTAGTAGCTAGGCTCCTCAATGAAATCGCTTTAACATGCTAATGCGTTGGTGTAACAGTCCGGGCGTGGCAAGCTTCCAATGTCAACTCGACTCGATTGGAAGACAATGAACGTATTTTAGCCCTAAATGAATTAATAGCAAACATGGTTTACATAAAAGACATTTTTCCAAGAAAGTTTATAATAATACGATCTATAGTTGAAATCTGAGCCTAAATATAAAGGAAAAGCATTTTCAGAGAGCAATCACGCTGTGTTTATGTAGAAAAAGCGATTAGGTTTATGAGCAATCTAATTACCTATTCGCTTAAAACGCTATATAAAATAAAGTTTATTTAAAGATGAATGATAAGTGTCACAGTTTAAATAATTTTCGTAGTAGGGCTTGGACAGATTCCAAGTGCATTTTTGCAATTTACGTTGCATTGTCCAATGTGCTGTTGTAATACAGTTTAGAATATAGTAAGTCTAAACTGTATCAGCTTTATTTACGGGTTGCAATTTAGAAAAAGTCAAAAACCGCACTCAAAATGCAATTTAGAGCTTTCTGGCAAGGGGAGACACCCAAATTATAATGTAACATGCCACTTAACATGTAACATGTAACAAAGTTATACTGCGATTTTCCTTAGATACGCGATTAAAAAAAAAAAATATTTTTTTGGATCCCCGGCAGAACACATTCCATAAGAATCAGCGCTTTTAAACAGTATATAGCCTTTAAACACATATATTTAAACACGTATTTACGATTTAAATCAAAATGTGATTCAAATCAATATAAATGTTTATTTTGTAACGCATAGGTGACTATTCATTGTTATAAAAAAGACTTAAATTCTATCATGTTGTGATATTTAGAAATATACATTTGTTTGGTGCGAGTGAGGTATTATTTAGTCTATGACCAAGGGAAACGTTTCATTTTTTCAAAGAAATGTTTGTTAAAAAATAAAGTCATAGTTCCATGGGATTCGATCACAGACCGTGTGACATGGGAGTCAGGAAACTAACCCACAGCACGGTCACATGCTAAGGGCTGAAAAAAGCACTACAGAAACATTATCGACAGACAATGTACAGATTTGATAAAGCTATAAAATAATGTAATTAGGCACAGAACAAGTTTACAGCACAGTACAATAATAAATGCTGACCATGACTTTAGAAGCATAAATTACCTTACACTCAATTTAAACACAAGCTGTCTTTAGCCCTGTAAGCTGGTTCATACAGAAATGTAGAGAACCAGGCTCAGAACACACAGCTTCATTAGCGAATACATATGCAGGACAACTAGAGAAGACGTTTTACAGAGGATGGATTTTTAGAAACATCCAATCGGTGACATCACTGAAGTCAACTCCTAGGTACTGAAACTGTCGTTTGGATAGTTTCACAAGAATCAGACAAAGGTTTAAGCATCGCTTGTTCTAGATAAAACTGCAAAAAAAAACAACAACCCATAATGTACTTCTTTGCGGCTCTGTTTGCCCAAATCATATATTCACAACGTGAAATTAGAAAATAATATTACGTAACCAAAATCTGCAATATGGAAACAGAACCTGTGTAATTGTTGACAGATGATGTACTCGTAACATTTTTACAAGACGAACTACAACATTTAAAAAATGACTTGTATGTATTTGATATCTCTAATCAATCCACTGCACTGCATTAAAACAAAACGAAAACTAGAACGCCCTGGGAATACCGTTTCGCGCTTCTTATCAGTTGCTCAAAAGTAATTTGACCGTATGAAATGCATAATATAAACCTAGAAAGATATACGTGAGCAGTATTTACGTAGTATCGGTGTCAAGACATACCTCTCAAATACTGTAAATCAAGTTAAAAATATCTCAAGACCGATTCTGGTCATAATGAAACCATGTTTCGTGTATGTTTTCTTTAAAGTACCGAGACCAGCCACATACTGTATGTTTATGATCCAAAATTAATATCGTTTATGGCCTTCACACGCGTTGCAGTATGCTCCTATTCTTTTTATGCTCAGGCACTAAGATTTCCCTTCAGTGGTAAAATTCCATATAAATATTCAATAATTAAACGGGCACAGTTAAGACATTGAATATACATATACATACTGTATACAGTACAGTTTGCATACGGTAATATGTTTATGTTCCTAAATCAATCTCTTTTATGAGCATATGAAAGGCATGGTGAATCGATTCTCAAAAATTACTGTACTTTGCATGATTGGAAAAAAATGCGTGATTGCGAAATGCTGTGGTGTTACTTTTACAAAGACGGTCAATGAAAAAAATAATGTGGACCAGGGCAATACCTTGAGTTTACAGCTTGTCCAAGGTCATTTATTATTAATACTATTAGTAATATCTTCGTTAAAGACTTTGATGGCTACAGCTCAAACATGAGAGGTTGAGCTTTATTAGCTCCACCTTGCGGAAATTCCGGATACTATTATTTTGCTAGCGATATTTACCGGTAACTCGCGGTAGACTGCGTACAGCGTACCGGAAAATAATGCGGTATCGCCCTGCTCATTTTGAATGTCTGTACCTTTAAAGCGCAGACGATGGCACCGAAAAATTTTGGCGCGCCCTCTCTTTAAAGCCCTGGCCAAACACGAAGACAGTATGTACAGTTATAATTCAAACTGAATTAAAAACTATTCCCGCAGAGAGTGATGAAAACCGCGCAGCGTCAGGCGAATGCACATTAATATTTTTGGCTTTTAGGTTCGGGTGGATTTGCGCCCTACAGTTCAACCTGCGGTACCGCTGTGTACTGTACATACAGTACGAACATGTATTATTTTGAAATATAAATAATGTCAATATACTTTAGGAGAAATTGAGTATTGGTGTGTATTTTTTCTTTAAAATACCAATAACAGCAACATACAGTTTACATAATGTTTATTTCCTAAATTAATATCGTTTATGACCTTTATGACCTTCGTTATGCTCCTCTGCGTTTTATGCTTAGCTACTAAAATTTCCCTTTAGTGGTAAAATTACATATAAATATTCAATACTAAGTGGATTAAAATGTGCACAGTAAAGAGATTAATTGATTAAATCTTTTCACTAATGACCAATACACCACATTATCTTCCGTGTCGTATTAACATTGGAATGTTTTTTTTTACAAGTGTCAAAAGAAGCGATACACAACCTGTCTCCTCTATAACTCTTCAGTTTACAGAGAAATTCCACCAGAGCCTCACAACATTGTCAAATAATACTCTTCTCGCGTCTAATTTTTAGTTAAGCAGGATTTGAGCTACAGACCGTAACAGACCAAAAAACAGAATCCACCTGCGATTCGGGTGTTAACAAAACGTGTTTACAAAGAAAGTGAAATACAGTAATACTACCAGCTATATAGATACATAGATTTAGAAATTTAGATCCTTAAATTAATATCATGATTAATTTATTTAGATACGTGCTTACATATTCTCGATTATAAAACAGATAATTCCGGTCCTGGAATCTCACTGGCTGACACCCTTCTGAAGCAGTACCATAATCTCTGGTATACGGACGCCCCTGAAATTTGACTTGTTACTGTGTGATAAATTTTAAAGACGTAGATAAAAAAGTTTGGATATCTGGTACAAGTATCTTTTAAAACAGTCTTTGTTGTGCTCTTGAGGATCCTTGTGATATTTTGAGCTCTGGTTGAATGATAAGTGTCGCAGTTTAAATAATTTTCATTGTTAGAAATTATGAAACGCTCTGTTAAAAGCAAGGGAGTTTTTATGTCTGTTATACTAAAAGAAAATGCCCGACGAACTAGGGATTGGACAGTTTTTCAGTGCTTGTACAATCGATGGAAATGTTCAAATAAATGTGCTAAAGAAATAAACAAAAAAAGTAATTTATTCCTTTATCATATTGGCTAGCTAATGTCCCGTCCTTGTTAGTTAGATCAACGAAATGCTGTGTTGTTACTTTTTGTCGATGAAAAAATAAAGTCTTTTCATTTAAAATGCCGGTTACAGATAATGTGGACCAGCGTAATACTTTGAGTTTACAGCTTGTCCAAGGTCATTCATTATTAATAAAATGAGTAATATCTTCGGTAAAAGGCTTTGATGCATAAAATATTTCTGCATAATTAAAATATTTATGATAAAGGTAGGTTGTGTACTTTTGCCCAACTGAGCAATCTTGCTTTCATAAAATATACCAACTTTTTAATGACTGATGATTAACATGCTGTAATACACAGTTTAAATTTAAAAGCTCAAATGCTGTCCATGAGAGGTTAAGCTTTATTGGCTCCTCCTGGCGGTTTTACAAGGTGATTCCGGATACTTTCCGGTATGACGTCAAATGACGCGATACCCCACCCATTTTGAATGGCTGCATCTGTAAATACAACAGTAGTATCAGATGTCTCAGTGGCTTTCAAAATTAAATTATGCACGCAAACCTCTGAACTAGAAAGATAAGATATCCATCTATTTCTAATGGTGGCAAAGTGGTTAGCATTGCTATCTTACAGCACTGGGGCCCTAAGTTCAATTCCTGTCATCCTGTGTGTGTGTGTGTGTGTGTGTGTGGAGTTTGCATGTTCTTTCTGGGTTCTGTGGTTTTTCTCATGTGTGATATGATTCCCCCTCGCACTCCAAAACATACTGGTAGGTTAATTGGCTTACGGGAAAACTGGCCGTGGTGTGTGTGTGTGTTTGTGTGCAGCACTCTGAATGAGTTAAACTTTGATGCAGGAAAAATGTATTTACCAGAAGCTATACTGATTCTCCCCGATGCAGTGCAGTTAAAAAAAAATCTCTCTGATACAGTTCCTTCAGGGATCATGTTAAAGACCATGTTGTTTGGCATGCTGGAGCCAGAAATGTTTGGATTAATTAAAACAGAAAGGCATTGTGAAAGTACTCCAAAATGTGTTTCAGTTGTGCAGACAGAACATAACTTCTTGCTGTAAAGAAACATCCCTAGGCATAATTTAGTCTGCTATAAATATGTTCCTTAAAAGGAATAAAAAAAGCCATTTGATTCAAATAGCTTTGGCAAAATCTATGGATACTTTGCCCTTGAGCTGTGAAGCTCTTAGATTCTTTGGGTCCTTTAACTGTAGGAGCACCCAATATTTAAAACTATAGCTTTCATAAAAATGTGAGAGTATCTTCATGCAGTCTTCTTCATAGCACTTTACACTTAGTTTAAACTACTGAGTGAACAAGGTTTAATACAGACAGCAAGGGCAGTTCTTTAGCCCGTTGTTGGTCAACTTCAATATCTGTCCAACTGTGTTTTTGATCATTTAATTTGGGCTTCTTAAAAAAAAAAGCAGGATAAGGTCCTCAGATTAATATATTATTAACTATTACATTAGCTGGATTGAGTGAATGGCCTCCTGTTGTTTGTAACCCTTCTAATGGTTTTAGATTCAGGCCCTATTGATAAGTAAACAGCCACCCCATACTGCACAGCATAGCATAATAGCTAGCTAAAACCAGGAAAAAAAGTAAAGAAAAGTACATATTTTCTCAGGATAACTCCCCTCACAAAGAAAGCTAAGTAACAGTTTTAATATGCCCAAAAAACAGTATGTCTTGTATAAGTGTTAACTTTCAGAACCAATGTGAAACTGAAATAAAACAGGAAACCCAGAAATTACTGGAAGCACCCCCCATCCCAGTGTATTACCTGCAGTGTTATCTTCAAAAATACATAAAAAAAAATAACAGTTTCACAACCCAAAGCAAGACTTGGAAAGGTCAGAGGACCTGCTTAATGTGTAAAATACTTACTTGCAGCATTGTGCAGCTGCTAATAAACTGCTGAGTAAAGAATATTTGAATTTTCCTGCTGTCAGCAGTATTGTGTATATAGTTGACCCTTACCTGAATGAAAACGGGACATAAATAAAGGGTTTCATAAATCAAACAAAGCTTTATTCTCATGCTTACAGTCTGGGTAATTGGAGGCTGCGCTGTTCTGCTTTCTGTGGTGATATATATGGGTTTTTTGCACAAAGCCGTATTGAGCAGTATTTCTCGCGTTGTCGATGAAAAACCGGAGGTTTAAAAAAAGAGAATTAGCTGACTGATAGTTTTATGTGGAGGCTGTGAAAATTTTCACAAGTCGTGGTCTTTAAAATGCATTTGGTTTGAAGGCTTTCTGTGTTTCCCTTCCAAAACTATTCAAAAGAATATTCAAGCGTGGTAAAAAAAATGGCTTAAAAAACGACATAGCGAAGGCTGTGAAAACAGTCACAATGTACTTTGTACACACAGCAAGTGTTTTTGTAACTCTAGGAGGTTTCGTGAAAAAGCTACAGGCGTGCCAATTGTAATCGTTTTTATTTTTAAATAAACTTTAGAAAAGTGTCATCTACACAAAAAAGTTGCATTTAATACCACTCGATAGTTATATTAATAGAGATAAGCTCTCTATTAAAGCTCAGATCAAAGATCAAGCACAGATCAAACAGCAATATCTCACACACTGGGATTGATCTGTGATCTGTGATGTGGTCGAGTGTGAATTGTGGTGCTCTAGCAGGCACAGCCGGCTGGCTGTGCAGATAAATAAAAAAAACTGGTTTAACAACTCTTAAGTATACTGTAGTTTTTGTAAACACAAATTTATCAGTGAAAAGACCACGGGCATTCTCAGAGTAGAATAGGCATGCCTTCCAATGAAGGACAGTCCCCCTTCCCCTCACGGACAGACAGACAAATGTTTTCACTACCTATTTGACTAGCTCAGAGGGAAAGGCAGTGACGTCACCTTGCTGACAAGCAAGCTTTTTAGATAACACGATTCCATATTATATTCCCTATTCAAATTCTAAAAGTATGCTTTTGTTTACTCCAATAGCGAGCGTATTCACAGAAAGGGTTAAAATATCACTTTTCTCACAAAGTATATAAACAATATGGTCAGAAGGAGCATGTAAAAACATTTCCAAAATAATAATTAAATTATGAAAAGTATGAGTTTCTTTTACACACAGTAAGAACATGTTGTGATATTTAGAAATATAAAAAAGGTCAATATAGTGCCCATAATATTTGTTATTTTAGTTTTTCAAAGAAATGTTTTTTTGTTAAAAGAAAACTCATGGTGAAAACTGGATTCAAACACCCGCCCACAGGGTTATAAGGCACAAGCTTAAGCCATCATGCCACAGACATACACAAAACAGTGAAACAGAAGTACACATATCAATGGAAAGTCTTATACTACTGTTTGTGCAACAGTACATTAATATAATTATATCGTTATTAATTTCTTTTGATACACGATTCCATATTATATTCCTTATTAATCCAATTCTAAACGTATGCTTTTGTTTACTCCAATAACGAGCATATTTGCAGAAAAGGTTAAAATAATCAATTTTCACAAAGTATATAAACGTACAGTAATATGGTCAGGAGCACGTAAAAAACGTTTCTGAAATAACCACATGTAAGACTTTGATGCTTAAAATCAAATTTTATGATGTTTAGGGAGAAATGGAATACTGGTGTGTATTTTTTTTAAACTACCAAGACCAGCCATACACAGTCCAGTTTACATAATATGTTTATGTTCCTAAATTAATATCTTTTATGAGCATGTGAAAGGCATGGTGAATCGGAGATTCAGTGGACCAGAGTAATACTTTGAGTTTACAGCTTGTCCAATGTCATTCATTATTACTACTATTAGTAATATGTTTGGTAAAGTCTTTGATGCAGACTTTAATTAAAATATTTATGATAAAGGTGCTAGGTTGTGTACTTTTATCCAACTGAGCAATTTTGCTTTCATAAAATATACCAACTTTTTAATGTATAATGATTAAAATGCTGTAATACACAGTTGAAATTTAAAAGTCTAAAGAGTATACAACTTAAATTCTTAATTGAATAAAGATTGTCCCTCAGCAGTGATCGGGATTCAAAACCGGGTGTTTTCTGGTGACAGCTCAAATGCTGTACATGAGAGGTTAAGGTTTATGAGCTCCACCTGGTGGTTTTAAAAGGTGATTCCAGATACTATTAACATAATCTAATTTGTATACAGTAAAATGCGGTATGATGCAAAATGACGTGACACGCCCACTACATAAGTTTATTTACTCTGATAATGAGCGTATTTGCAGAAAAGGTTAAAACATTAGAACTTTTCACAAAGTATATAAACTTAATATGGTCAGAAGGAGCACATAAAAATTTTCCAAAATAACCACATGTAAGACTTTGATGCTTAAAATGTTTAGGAAGAAAGTGAAATACTGCTGTGTACTTTTTCTTTAAACTACCAATACCAGCCATATACAGTTTACATAGTATGTTTATGTTCCTAAATTAATATCGTTTATGATAATCAGACGCGTTATGCTCCTCTTCTTTTTATGCTCAGCTACTAAAATTTCCCTTTAATTGTAAAATTCCATATAAATATTCAATACTAAGCAGATTAAAACATGCACAGTTAAGAGATTAAATGATTAAATCTTTTCACTGACCACCAATGCAACACGAGTGCCCCTGTCGGTCATTTTGGCCAGCCAGTCAGGTATGGCGGTACAACGTAGTGGCTTGTGGGTAGTTGCATGTGGAACGGGTTTGTACTACGCATTTTGAATTGCTGCATCTGTATATGGTTCTATACACTGCATTGCCCTAAATGTGAATCTTGTCTAAAGTGCCGGAAAGAAAATGGTTAAACTTTTCAAACTGTTGCATTTGGCATTGAAAGCACTGGCATTTTAACAGGTGTAGCTAAAATTCATTGGGTATTCCTAACTCTTAACCTATTTAACCCTGATACCATGTACATTGAGAGCACCATTCAACACGAAATTTCCAATACCAGAATACTTGTCAAAAAATGAAATTGTACCACAGTCAATCATTTTGTTTGTTTTGGCAAGGCTGTTTAGTCTTTTCAAAGTAATATTTTCATATCATGAATTATATTTTCTGCTTAAATGAGTGGAAGGTTGTATTAATTCTTTGAAGAAAATCTGAACCCTAACCTTCCCAAACCCTTACCTAGGGTTAGAATTAGGATTATTATAAAACATTGAAGATGTTTGGAGGCATGGCTGTGTTTTAGGATAAAAGTGAATTTTAGGAAATGTGTTATTTCAATGTTATCTCCACATTTCTTTGATTTCATCTATGGTTCTATACACAGCATTGCCCTAATTGGAAATTAATTGGGAATTGTTGTCTAAATTGCCCTAAAAGCAAAAGTTTCAAAGAAACTATGTAACCCTGAAACCATGCTCATTGAAAACACCATTCAGCACAAAATGTTCAATTATAGTATACTTGTCCAAAATTAAAATTGTACCATAGTTTATGTTTTCTTTGGTTTGCCAAAGGTGAATAGTGTTTTCACACTCAGACTGTATTTTGATGCTCCGAGTTATATTTTCCTCTCAAATGAGTGGAAGGTCGCATCAATTCTTTGAAGAAAATCTGAACCCAAACATTAACCTACCCGAACCCTAAGCTAGGTTTAGGGTTAGGAGTCTTAGAAAGTATAAAGGATGTATGTTGGCATGGTTGCATTTTAGGCTAGAAATGAAATTCTGGAAAAGTGATATTTCAAAGCTATCTTAACATTTTTTTCTTGCATGTATGACTCTATACACTGAATGGCCCTAATTGGGAATATTGTTTAAATTGACCAAAAAGCAAAAGTTTGAAAGAAATTGGTTAAGCATTTGGCATTACACACACTGACATTTTAACAGATACAGCTAAAATGTATTAGGTATAACTGACTCTTAACCTATTTAACCCTGAAACCATACTCATGGAGAACACCATTCAACACAACATTTTCAATGACAGTATACAAATCAAAAATTAAAATTGTTCCATTCTTGAAACGTTTTCTTTGGTTTGGAAGGGTTGTTTATTTTTTTAAACTAATATTTCAATGCTCTAAATTCTATTTTCCTTTCAAGTGGAAGTGGAAGGTTGCATTAATTCGTTGAAGAAAACCTGAACCCTTACCAAACCAAACCTTTAGCAAGGGTTAGGATTAGGATTCTTAGAAAGCATAGAGGATGTTTGATGGCATGGCTGTGTTTTAGGCGAGAAATGAAATGTAGGAAAAGTGATATTTCAAAGTTATCTACACATTTTTTTTTCCTTGCATGTGTAGCGGCGAGGCTTATTAATGTACAGGAATTAAGGTTTCTGCTCCCTTGCCAGTCCCTCTCTCTTTCATCTCAGTGGTGCTTGATACAGATGCAGCCATTCAAAACGGGTGGGGTATTTCGCGGTATACCGCGGTGGGCGTGTCGCATTAAAACACGGTATCACGTGGTGTAACGCGTCATTTGACGTCATGCCGGAAAGTATCCGGAATCACCTTGTAAAACCGCAAGGAGGAGCCAATAAAGCTTAACCTCTCATGTACAGCATTTGAGCTTTAAAATTTAAACTGTGTATTACAGCATGTTAATCATCAGTCATTAAAAAGTTGGTATATTTTATGAAAGCAAGATTGCTCAGTTGGACAAAAGTACACAACCTACCTTTATCATAAATATTTTAATTATGCAGAAATATTTTATGCATCAAAGCCTTTACCGAATATATTACTAATAGTATTAATAATTAATGACTTTGGACAAGCTGTAAACTCAAAGTATTACGCTGCTCCACATTCTTTCTAACCGTCATTTTAAACGAAAATACTTTTATTTTTTTCTTTGACAAACACCACAGCATTTCATTGATCTAACTAACAAGGACAGGACATTAGCTAGCCAATATGATAAAGGAATTACTTTTTTGGCTAATTTCTTTAGCACATTTGTACAAGCACTTGGAATCTGTCCAAGCCATACTTTGTCAGGCATTTTCTTTTACTGTAACGGACATAAAAACTCCCTTGCTTTTAACAGAGCGTTTCATCATTTCTAACTACGAAAATTATTTAAACTGCGACACTTATCATTCAACCAGAGCTCAAAATATCACAAGGATCCTCAAGAGCACAACAGAGACTGTATTAAAAGATACTTGTATCAGATACATGAGAATCCAAGCTTTTTGATCTACGCTTTCTTTTCCACATACCAGATATTATGGTACCACTTCAGAATGGTGTCAGCCAGTCAGATTCCAGGAATCGGTACTAGAAAAAATACACACCAGTATTCCATTTCTCCCTAAACATTTTAAGCATCGAAGTCTTTAACTAACATGTGAAATAGCGTGTAAAAAAGTGGTAGTTTTAAGCTTTTCTGCTAATATAATATGGAATCGTGTATCTAAAGAAATTAATAATGATATAATTATATTCGTGTACTGCGACAGGGCTGTGTTGGGCTGTTTCACCCTTGCTTATGTGACTACCCCAGTAGCCTGCTGGTCTACGTGCCAGACTAGTAACCCACAGGTTGTGTGTTCAAATCCAGCTGGCACTCTGACTTTTCTTTTAACAAACATTTCTTTGAAAAAATAGAATAGCAATATTATGGACAATTAACTGACTTTTATATTTCTAAATATCACAACATGATCAAATTTAAGTCATTTTTAATAACAATGAATAGTCACCTTCTTTCCTTCTGACAACTGTCCCTGCTTCTGCTTCCTGCTTCTATCGTGTGTGTGTGTGGGAGGGGGGGATCCCTTTAGATCTCCCTTCAGATTTAAAAGGTTATTCATCATATCTTCGGTGTCGCATCTTCCCAGTGTAGCTGATCTTTTGCTGCCTGGATAAACTATCACACAGCTTTAGAGAACTTAACATTTCGATTATCAACAAATTGTAAATACGACGTTTACATTGGCATTATTAATTTTTCACTTGAGTGTATGGAAGATTGACAGCTGTCACTGAGAGTAGACCCCCCTCTTAGGCTGCGCAAATGATCTTTTAAATTTTTTTAGAGAAATGGAGGCTGTACAGTATGCATTACAATATAAACGTTTATATTGATTTAAATCACGTTTTGATTTAAATCGCAAACGCGTGTTTAATTATATGTATTTTTTGATTCACAATCAGACAAATGCAACATAAATTGTTATCTTTGTCTTCTAAGTATCTTAATAAACTTTCAGCATAGCTTTCTCCCCGTTTAGATTTATTTTTCTTGAGATTTTGGGATCAAACGTGGAAAGATTAGATTGTAATCGTTTTTATTTTTTAAATACATTTTAGAAAAGTGTAATCTATACTAAAAAGCTGTACACTACATGCTATATAGATACATACTGTATGTTTAGATATTTAGATATTTAGACCCGGCGTGGCACCGAGAGAGGGAGGAGGCGCCAAGCTCAGTTCTGCTGCCTGGGGCGCTTAATACACCAATCGCGTCTGCATTTATAACTTAGTTTTTAAAATTAGTCAAGCAATATGAAGCATCTCTTTTTACTTTTAAGTCCCTTAATTATCGTTAAGCACAGCTTTCTCACCACTTAGACTACTTTTTGATACCATCCTTAGACAAAGCAGAAACTTGTTGTACTTTCTAATGACATACAAGTGGAAAGATTACAGATTTTAATCGTCTTTAATTTTGTTACGTTATACATTTTAGAAACGTTTCATCTATACAAACACCACAAAACTATTCTCGATTGTATTTCTGAATGTTATGTTACACTTAGTTCACTGTTTTAAATACATCTAATTAAGAAAGTTAGGTGTTAGCATAAACTATTAGTAATCAATAATATTAAATTTAAATTTAGCACTGTAATAAGTTGTTGCACTTTCCCCCGCATCTTGTAAAAATATATTTTCATTGTTCAAATATACATAAAATCTGACTATCATATAATAAGTTAAATACAAAGCTAAAGAAAAAATAGGGTAAAATATAATTCAAAATATTTTGCTCACAATGTTAACTGTTTATAAATAATAAAATGCATTAACCAAGGAGTAGGATGGCACAGTTGTTAGTATGCTTTTTGTTTTGTTTCTTTTTCATAAATACAACAGTAGTACCTGATGTCTCAGTGGCTTTCAAAATTAAATTATGCATGCAAACCTGTGAACTAGAAAGATAACTAAAATATCCATCCATTTCAAATGGTGGAGAGGTGGTAAACATTGCTATCTTGCAGCACTGGGGTCCTAGGTTCAATTACTGCCATCCTGTGTGGGTGGGGTTTACATGTTTTCTCTGGGTTACATGGTTTTTCTCCATATGTGTGATATGGCTCCCTCTCGCACTCCAACACATACTGGTAAGTTAATTGGTTTATGGGAAAACTGGCCCTGGTATGTGTGTGTTTGTGTCTGTCTGTCCTGTGATGGACTGGCGCTATGTCCAGGGTGTATTCTGCCTTGTGTCCGTTGCTTACTGGGAATCCTCTGTACTGGATAAAGAGATTAGAAAATGGATGGAAGTAAAGGCACTGTGTGGATGGAACTATACACAGTGTTAGAAACCCACTATGAAATGGCCCCATTCCTTCAATTCATGTGCATCCAACACACAGTTCAATGCTAGCAACTACACAAAATCTAAAATACAATCCTCATTTCAGTAAACATACAGTCTGTTAACTTCATCATCTTCATCAAAAGTATACCTAACCCCATTAGGAAGTGTTCTCGTTATCAGTGTATTCCTCAACTTTCCCAAAATTATCTTTTTCTTACCACCATCTCTAGTCTTTTATCCTGCAATAACTCAGCCAACACTTAAATCTCCAAAAGCTGCTTGTGTTAATTTCTTTAAATCACAAATATCATATGTAAATACTGGCCATGTAATACTCTGCATTGTGGAATAATAGTTTATTTTAAAGGGAACTAGAGAAACTAGGAACTAGAGAAATCAAGAAAGGCTTTTTTTTCTAGCTCCCTCTTCACCTGGTCAGCCGTGATGGTCAGCCTGGCATGGGGGATGGTGCTCATAGCGCTTTCAGTGCTGCAGGTGTTAATGGCGGAGGTGTTGGAGAGTGGCAGCTGTGGGGAATGGGGGGGTGAGTAGCTGTCGGGGGTTGTAGCTGTAGGCGGCCATGGTTGTGGGGGGATGGAGGAGGTGTTGGGCAGTCGCAGCTGTGAAGGGTTAGGGAGCGTGTGGCTGTGGGGGGATGGGTGTCGAGCCACAGAAGACCCTGAATCAAACCTGTTAAAAACTGGTTCAACTCGTTGGCCATCTCCAGGTTCCCCTCCATTGCTCCCCCAGCCTGTTTAAAGCCAGTGATCTACAGTAGGTACTGAATGAGGATGAGGATTTTGAAGTTGACTCGAAACCTGATAGGAACAGGATGTGCATTTATTAATTCTAGAAATAAAAGCCTTTTATTTCTTTCTGAACTTTCTGGCTCTCTACGCGGCCGGTGAACAAATCCCCACTAAACCGCTTCAACCAGACTTCCAGAATGGACATTGCGTCCGTGAATATTTTAATCTGGTGGAAACAGTTGGGAAGCGTCTGAAAGACAAACCTCTTCTGGTGGACCGCGAGGAGTATGCGGGCGGTTACACATTGTTCGCTTTCAACCTCAGCCCCGATGACGAGTGCACAGGTCATTATTCACTTATCAAAACGGGTAATCTGAGAGCTGAAATACGCTTCGCACAACCGCTACCCACTACAGTTAACATGGTCGTGTACGCTCTGTTCGACAACGTGATAGAGCTTGATATGAGACATCAAGTCATTTACGACTTCAGCTAAAAAACGCAGGAGGCCACACAACCTACACATAAAGATGAACACCAAACAGCTGGAAGACATTCTAACCCGAGACCGCTACACCCAAGACAGTTTTCTAGGTGTGTTCCCCAGCGATGCACTGCCGATCAAGAGACTGGAGCGGCGGCCTTTGAGTTTAATAGTTAATACTCACCCACACGACCTCCCCGGCGAACACTGGCTCGCTATTTACCTACTGTACCAGATGACGAATTGACGAATGAGCAGAATTTTTAGACTCCTATGGATTTTCACCCAAAGCCTTTTTCTTTCCCAAGAATATTATTGATTTCTTAAACAGAAATGCTAATTCCATATTTTACTACAACAGACAATTGCAAGATTCTTTTGCCATGACCTGCGAACTAGATTGTGTCTTTTTTCTATACCATAGATGTAAAGGCTTATCTTTTAGAAACATTTTAGAACTTTATTCTATGAATGCAATCCAGAATGATCGCATGGTTGAAATGTTTCTGAAAAACCGACGATGTGTGCGATGGAGACCCCTGTACTCTTTTAAGCCATTTGAAAATACGAATGTTCAATTATGTGTGTGCTTACAACAATTAAACATGTCATAAATGCTAATCATCCATCTAAAATAAAAATGAATTCGAACCATTTCATTGTGTGGTTATTATTTTTTAAAAAGAACACAAAATATGAATTAAAATCAATACAATATTTTTATTATACATTCAAGGTTATATTGCTAAAGCTTTTTTAAATACCCATTGCATCCAAGTCATTCATAACAAACATTTTTACCGTAACTATAAGGCTCACGCTTTTTTAATATACATTTCAAGTCAAGTCATTTATCACAAACACACATGTTTGAAAAAATGTTACAAAGACAACCATGTGGGTCTCGGTATTAATGATCGTCTCCTAGACGTTTCTGCAGTTATCTTAGAGACGGGGTCAGCCGTCGACATCTCTACAGGGGATTTTAAAGTTTTGACAGACGCTGCACACCCCAGCGGGGCAGACTTGAGTTTTTCAAGTAGCTCTCGGTTACCAGCGTTGGCTAGCAATGTGCCCGATACGTTGATTTCAGCCATAGCCTCCATGAACACATCCCAACTTTTTGGTTTCTTACTGGCCGCAAATGGTTGCTGCTGCATGAGAGCTCTGACAAGATCAATCATGTGAGAGCCCTCAACGGGTGCCCCCTTGTACACAAATTCTCCTTTTTCATTCCAGGCTATTAACGGTTCATGTGTGCTACAGTCTTTAACAATATCTCGGCATTTCTCCGGAACTGCTGAGACACGCTGTCTAAAATATACCCAAAGTACTCAACAGTGTCCCGATAAAACCGCCGGACTGGCTCACCAAGAGTCTCTTTCTTTTAAGAGAACCAGCCCCAAACTGCTTAGCAGATAACGGTATGTTCCCTTTCAAGGTATTCAAGGCGATTTCAGCTATGGCTTGTACAAGATCATTTGCAGCACCGCAGAGAATAGCTTTCCACTGATTGGAGCCAGCTTTTATCAGAAAATGTAAGAGAGTCAGGTTTCCCTGAACGTGTGAAGACATGTCGACTGACCAAATGTGTTTTTTCGACTGAGTCTATGGTTGCGAGATCACCGACTTTTAGATTTTTGAAATACATAAGCCACGGGTACATCTGGGGGGAAAAGACCTGTTCACAAGCAATAGTCATCTGGGGTGTCAGCATTTAAATCCACCAACAAGTAACCGAAAGCTTTTTTAGTATCGTCATTGAACGCTTCCAAAAAAAATTGGCTTTACCGGGGTACATCTGCCGGGACAGGGTTGTAATCTGTAGTTTATCTCTAAGGTTTTTAAATACATGTACTTTGTATTTAACACTATGGTTCTACTTTTCCGGCATTGACAAAACACATTTTGGACAATATATATATAATGCTAAGGTTCCTGTGGTGTACGTATTTGGTAAAAGCTTTTTCTATCTCATCTCATATTTTCACACGCAGACTCCATCAAATCATCAACTATAATCAAATTTACTCCATCAGGTGGCAGTAGCTGATGCAACTCGGCATATAGAGGTTGTCAGTTGTTTTCGGGTTTACGAGTCATAACGGTATCACCGTTCTCCAAGAGTTGTTTTATAAAATAACTTTTACCGCAATTCGAGGGTCCGGACAAAATGCATGAAAAAGGGTGTTTTAACCTGACATCCATTGTGTTAATATCCGTAGGGCAACGATGTCAAATTTTCTTGCAGCACCCGCTTGTTGTACACCACATTCTGGGTTTTCTTTAAGGTCCGGGTCTCAATGCGCCAATCCTTTTTAACACGCACGATCATCGGCTGTTGAATAGAAATGTGTTTAAATTCCCGGCAATCACCATAAGGGTTAACGCCATAGTCAAAAACCAAGTCCCACAGACTCTCAAAGTTAACTTTTTCACAATTGTTCACATTGAGCGTAATACCTTTCACCTTTAAACAGGCTTTCCCACCAGACAGCTTGTACCCATACGACTTGGGCCCTGTTGATACAAACTCGGTGATTTGTTGACCAGCATCGATTTCGCTGGTCAGCTCACCCAAGTAGTCACCCAGTTCCGGATTCCACTCACCCTCCCAACTCACAAAGATAACAGAATCTGTGTCGTGGTACAGACAGCGGTCTTGCAAAGCATTTAGCAGCTTGTATAACTCCAAGCGGGCATAGGCTGTTGTAAAGCTAGCGATGAAAATGTTAGTGTTTGAATGGCCCGTATAGTGGTCTTTAGTGTGTTTCCACGTAACACAGGCTGTGTTTTCATCGATAAACTTGCAGGCTGACACCTCATGATAAGGAGCAAATAAGTACCTGAACAATTCATCGGGGTTTCTCACAATGGTGCTCTGTGGTAAATTGGGTCTTTGACCGTACTTGCCCCACAAACTGTTCAAGGCAATTTTTGAAAGCTGTCTTTTGGCCGGATTCTTTTTAATGTTGCCGGGGTCCAGCCTGACACCCTCTTTTTCATAATATTCGCTGATATATCATTGTTGTTTCGCGACATCAGTACACCACTCTGGAAACCCCGAAGCTTCCTGTTTCCCTTTCAGATGCAGCTTGATGTATTCGGAAAAAATATTGTGTGAGGACTTTACAAAATGCCAAATTTCGTAAATTTTACCCACTCTATACCCCAGATGTAAGGCCGTCTGTAATTCCGGAATGCACCAGACACCAGTCAAAGCGCGATCTTCATCACTGTACTTGCAGGGAGTGGTCTGTTTTGTTTCAGCACGTGCGACACAGTGTGAAAAACAGTTTTTCGTCAATTTTGGTTGGTAGAACTAGAAAGTACAAACGTCTGGGTGGGTAAACTTTCACCTTCGCTAAACCGAAATACCATTTTAAATCTCCAAAGTTGTTATAAATTATTCGGGGGTGACCCAGTGGGTATTTTTTAGTTTTGTTCACAAACGGATACAGACTGGTGAAATCATAGTAATGAGTCTTTTCACTGGGTTGTGCGATGTAATGCAAACAAATAGCATTTGTTCTACCCCCAAAAAGCAAACCACGTGGTTGCAGAGGTTCTGGCAACTGCGCAACCGCTAGAAATTTCCCCAAGTCTCCATTTTCAACAAGCATGTCTCTGAACTCGTGCTCCCACAAAACATGTACGTTAAAACCTCTCATTTTGAGAAAATTAATTTTCACCATCGTCTTTCTGTACAACCAACCAAAAGTAGTGTTTGTCAGCGGATTAAAATCGTTTTCACAATAACAAACGCTACAACCGTGAAAAAAGCAACTGTTGAACTCAAAGGCTGTCTGCACTCCGTCAATTACAGCATAACAATCGAGAAAATATGGCCAACCTTGAACTCACCGAGTGTGGTTAATGCGTGTTGGATTTTATCTTGCTCTGTGTGTTCGATGTACATAAGCCATTAAATGCTGAGTGTAGAAAATCGTTTTTGCTGGCAGTGGTAATTGTCATGGGGTAGCAACGCTATCGTCTCTTCCTGTAAAAACATAAGTCTGAACATGGCCATGCAGACACTAGCGATGGTCACAAACTGAAAGGGGTCGATGCAGACAACGCAGGCGGCCCCTGACTCAGTCACACACGCCTGTCTGGTCATATTCATGACCTCGTCCCGAAACCTGACACAGCCTTCTCTTAGAATTACCACATCCAGCTGGCAGTAGCATTTCAACTCTCTCTGTATGTTAAACACAGTTCCCTTGCATTCTTCATACAAACCAAAAACTTGGCTTTCTCGCTCGGCAGCATGCCGTAAAGTTCTGGCGGTGGCAACAGTCCTACATATTTTTGGTTTTCTGAAGTGCTCATCAAGTGTGGAAAATGCCCTTTACCCCCGGGGAACCCCATGGTGGGTGGCAGTTTGCTTAATTTCATAGGGAGAAAGTTTAGAGAATCGATAAATCTGATGTTCAGAGCTTTTACAGTCATACACATTATTTTACCACCCTGATTAATTAGTTCAACGTCCTTCTTTTCATCTAGCAACTGTCTGATTACTAGGTAATTGTCATATCCCTTGCCATTGTGCGAAATGAATGCAAAGTTTTTGAAATGCCCATCGATAAATTTAGCACAAAATCCTTTAGACAAGTTTCACCATAAAATTCCCAGCTTCGTTTATTGTTAATATGAAGAGCGCGGACGTAATTTGTAATGTGTGTCCCAGTTTCTTGCATGCATTTAAACTAAAAAAAATGTACTTGCTTGAAATTTTGGGTTTGTCCAAAAGCTGTATGTAGCACAAGTGTGTATCAGGGATGTCGATTACGTTGTTACACCGCGAGCACAGTTTCTCTTTACATTTGTAACTTGCGAGGTTATAAACCCCACATTTCTCAAAAAAGGACCGGCTCTCACACTTAGTAACACCCGACGCCACATTCTGAAAGTGTCTTGTCAAACACTGAGAGCTACGACAAAAGACCTTACAGACCGGGCAATTCATATTTTCGGCATCAATTTCGCAACACTGGGGATCTAAACAAGTTTTACAAGATTTAACACAGGCGTGTGCCTTCTTGCGACTATACGCGGCATTGCTGTTACTGCAAAAATGCGCTGCCCCCACAAAAGCTTTATTATTTAAAACCCTGTAGAAATTATCTTCATGCAGTAGAACAAAAAGTATTTTAGAATTTGGCAGTGTGGGACCCGTTCTAAAATATTTCCAATCACCCTGATCGTGGTACAAAATTTTAATGACCACCTTTAAATGTTTTTCAAAGTCTGTAATGTCTGACAAACTAATTTTCCGATTCTCTGGAAAACCCAGCTCTCTGTGCATTCGTTTAGGGCCCTGTAACATTTCCCCATCGGTACAACCTTTATTCAACAAACTGTACACACTCCCGGCAGAACATAGATTACCGCCCGTGTAATGTAAGTCGATAAGGTGTGCTTTTTTCCGCTCAATTACTCTGCTGTGCAGAACGGATTTAAATCTTCTGCAGGCACCCCCCTGCATGTTCCTAACTATCGTGACCACTAATCGGAGGCTGTCATCGGTGAGAACTTCTGTGTGGCTCTGTAAGAGGTCTGAGATGTGATTTTAAAAATCGGCAGCATTTAATTCTCCAGGGCGTCTTCTGCGTGAGAACAAGGGTTTGTTAAACCCTCCCGAAGACAAACGCAACTGTACAAAATCATTTGCCCCTATGTTTGAAGAAAGTTCAACCAATATTATCTGGACTGCACCATGCACAGCGTCTATAGCCTGTACATACGACGCTATTCTGTCAAGATTAACAAAACGAAATTCTTCATAGTGCTCTGTTGCTCTAAAATTATTATAAGACCTGTTATAACTACATATACGCTCCAGGAAAACTAAGGGGTCTCTATTCGCACCGACACCGCCACCAACCACCACCATAGTTTATCACAACCGGTTCTTGGTTTTCAAAGTTACCGCCATCCGGTTCTGCTACAGCACCCCCGGGCATTAAGTTATTTTCTACCAATGCATTCTCATTGTGTGGTTCGGCTTGCCTTTGGGAAATCTGATGCCTCTCTCTGAATCTATTACGTCTCAACAAACATGCTTTTGCCAGTTTGATTCTTTTATTAACATACAGATGCAGCCATTCAAAGTGCGCAGTACAGACACGTACCGGAGGTAATTGGCTACGGCGTCGCGCATCGTGACGCGCGTTGACGCAAAATACTGCGGTACGTGATTGGTTGACTGACAGGGGCACTCGTGGTCGGTCGTAGAAAGTTTTACAGTAAATGTCTTTACTGTGCCCGTTTTAGCATTGAATATTTATATGGAATTTTACCACTGAAGGGAAATATTAGTAGCTGAGCATAAAAAGAATAGGAGCATGCTGTAACGTGTGTGAAGGCCATAAACGATATTAATTTTGGAACATAAACATACAGTATATGGCTGGTCTCGGTACTTTAAATAAAAAATACACACCAGTATTCCATTTCTCCCTAAACATTTTAAGCATCGAAGTCTTTAACTAACGTGATACCGGAGTCAACAAGCATACTTTTAGAATTTGATTAAAAGGGAATATAATATGGAATCGCGTATCTAAAGAAATTAATAACGATATAATTATATTCATGTACCACAACACAAGAATAGTACATGCTGTACATTGTCTGTTGATAATGTTTCTGTAGTGCTTTTTCAGCACTCTGCATGTGACCTTGCTGGTGGCGCTGTGGGTTAGGTTCCTGACTCCCACGTCACACGCTCTGTGTATGAATCCCGCTAGAGCCATGACTTTTTTTTAACAAACATTTCTTTGAAAAAATAAAACATTTCCCTGGCTCAGAGATTAAATAAAACCTCACTCGCACCAAACAAATTTATATTTCTAAATATCACAACATGATCGAATTTAAGTCATTTTAATAACAATGAATAGTCACCTAGGCGCTACAATATAAACATTTATATTGATTTAAATCGCGTTTTGATTTAAATCGCAAACGCGGGTTTAAATATATGTGATTTTTGATTCACAATCAAACAAATGCAACATAAATTGATATCTTTGTCTTCTAAGTATCTTAATAAACTTTCAGCATAGCTTTCTCCCCGTTTAGATTTATTTTTCTTGGGATCTTGGGATCAAATGTGGAAAGATTAGATTGTAATCGTTTTTATTTTTTAAATACATTTTAGAAAAGTGTAATCTATGCTAAAAAGTTGTACACCACCTGCTATAAAGATACATATTGTAATACTTTCGGTTTCGGATAGGACAGACACAAGAACTCAGACTTGCAGAGTTAAAGCAAGTTAAAGCCTTGATTTTATATATCACCTTTAAAAGTGGCATCTCAAAGCTAAGTAAATACCCAACACTGATTGTACCCATCTGTCATGCTAATAAAGCACCTTGAATTGAATTGAATTGAATTGAGAGAGAGAGAGAGAGAGAGAGCACAGCCAGGACAGACAGGCATCGCGTATCTAAGGAAATAGCAGTATAACCTTGTTCATGCACAAACAGTGGCATGTTACATTATTAATTTGGGTGTCTCCTCTTGCCAGAAAGCTCTAAATTGCATTTTGAGTGCGGTTTTTGACTTTTTTTAAATTGCAACCCATAAATAAAGCTGATACTGTTTAGACTTTTAATTATTTTAAACTGTATTACAGCAGCACAATGCACAATGCAACGTAAATTGCAAAAATGCACTTGGAATCTGTCCAAGCCCTACTTTGTCAGGCATTTTCTTTTACTGTAACGGACATAAAAACTCCCTTGCTTTTAACAGAGCGTTTCATAATTTCTAACTACGAAAATTATTTAAACTGCGACACTTATCATTCAACCAGAGCTCGAAATATCACAAGGATCCTCAAGAGCACAGCAAAGACTGTATTAAAAGTATACTAGTGACAAACTAGTATACTTTAGATCTTTTTTTCTGAACCGGGGAAAATCTGATCATGTTTCTCTATAACAATAATAAAAAACATAATTTTACATATCACCTTTAAAAGTGGCATCTCAAAGCAATACAGTAGATGTAAACCACAGATTACAAAGTAAATACCCAGACAAACGCAAACGCGTTTTTAATAAAATGCTTTTATTCATTCTGCAGAGAGAGCGTAAAACCTGCATTACAATATAAACATTTACTGTCAACCTTTAAATCAACAATTGATTTAAAGACGATCTGTCAAAGCGCAATGAAACCTATTACTCGATTCTTATGGACTCCCAGTCCTGCCAGGGATTAAAAAATAACATGGAATCGCGTATCTAAAGAAATAATAGTATACAGTTACTATGTTCATGCACAAACAATAGCATGTTACATTATTAATTTGGGGGTCTCCTCATGCCAGAAAGCGCTAAATTACATTTTGCCTCAACACTCCATACTCAACAACGATAATTCACAAACAGCCAGAACATGTAACTCCACATTCCCAAATAGACCTCATTTCCATAGCCCTGCCCCTTATGCAAAACCAACATCCCTCCCCTGTTCTCTCTCTCCGCTGGCGTTTGTAATCCTTTTTATTTTTAAATAAATTTTAGCAAAGTCATGTATTTTAAAAATCTTAAGATTTCTTTATTTATGTCTTTATTTAGTGGTTTCATTAGTGACAAAGGCTAAACTTTCTTGGAAAAATGTCTTTTATGTAAACCATGTTTGCTATTAATTCATTTAGGGCTAGAATATGTTCATTGTCTTCCAATAAAAGAAGGGTTCCTTCGCCGTAGTTGGGTTGACATTAGAAGCTTGCCACACCCGGATTGTTACACCAACGCATTAGCATGTTAAAGCGATTTCATTGAAGAGCCTAGCTTTCTTAACTAGTAAGTACTGTACTTCCTTGGTTTTGGAGGGGGGAGGTGTCTTTCGCTGGAAATCTCACCCCCTTCTACTTTGAAAATACCTGTGAAACCGGTTTAATTCGTCACAGCCAGCACTCCCGCTGGCCGCACACGTGTTATGCTCTTCGTTAATGTCTAAGCCGGAACACATCATTATATCTCATTTTGTATTTCTATAAAAAAAATCGTTTGCCCAACCTAACAGTATTGTTATTATTGTTTTTATCCTGTAAAGTGCTTTGAGGAGCCAGCTTTAAAGGCGCCATATACAATAAAGTTCATTATTATTACTATTGTTAATTTGCTGGACAGAGAGGTGAACATTATTACGCAGAAGACAAAGATAGCGATTTACGTTGCATTGTGCATTGTGCTGCTGTAATACAGTTTTAAATAAAAGTCTAAACAGTATCAGCTTTATTTATGGGTTTTAAATAAAGGCGATTTAAACGCGATTTAAATCAATATAAATGTTTATATTGTAACGCCTAGGTGACTATTCATTGTTATTAAAATGACTTAAATTCGATCATGTTGTGATATTTAGAAATATAAATTTGTTTGGTGCGAGTGAGGTTTTATTTAATCTCTGACTCAGGGAAACGTTTTATTTTTTCAAAGAAATGTTTGTTAAAAAAAAAGTCATGGCTCCAGCGGGATTCGAACACCCAGCGTGTGACGTGGGAGTCAGGAACCTAACCCACAGCGCCACCGGCAAGGTCACATGCAGAGTGCTGAAAAAGCACTACAGAAACATTATCAACAGACAATGTACAGCGTGTACTATTCTTGTGTTGCGGTACATGAATATAATTATATCGTTATTAATTTCTTTAGATACGCGATTCCATATTATATTCCCTTTTAATCAAATTCTAAAAGTATGCTTGTTGACTCCGGTATCACGTTAAAGACTTCGATGCTTAAAATGTTTAGGGAGAAATGGAATACTGGTGTGTATGTTTTCTTTAAAGTACTGAGACCAGCCATATATTGTATGTTTATGTTCCAAAATTAATATCGTTTATGGCCTTCACACAGTATGCTCCTATTCTTTTTTATGCTCAGCTATTAAGATTTCCCTTCAGTGGTAAAATTCCATATAAATATTCAATACTTAAACGGGCACAGTAAAGACATTAAATATACATATACATACTGTATACAGTACAGTTTGCATACAGTAATATGTTTATGTTCCTAAATCAATCTCTTTTATGAGCATGTGAAAGGCATGGTGAATCAATTCTCAAAAATTACTGTACTTTGCATGATTTGAAACAAATGTGTGATTGTGAAATGCTGTGGTGTTACTTTTACAAAGACGGTCAATGAAAAAAAGAATGTGGACCAGGGCAATACTTTGAGTTTACAGCTTGTCCAAGGTCATTCATTATTAATACTATTAGTAATATCTTCGTTAAAGACTTTGATGTCGACAGCTCAAACATGAAAGGTTGAGCTTTATTAGCTCCACCTTGCGGACATTCCGGATACTATTATTTTACTTGCGGTATTATAGGAGAATTTACGGTTACTCACGGTAGACTGGGTAAAGCGCACCGCAAAATAATGCGGTATCGCCCGCTTGTTTTGAATGGCTGCATCTGTACAAACGCTTGATGTTAGTAAGAGGTCAGTCTTTTAACCAGTTTTTAAACTGCATGCTTAGTCATTTATCACTGGGGATCTTCGCCAATGAACCATGAAATAGCATTATCAGGTTTTGAAATCCTGAGTTTAGAGCGGCATCCTCTGTAGAAATTATGTCTAAGAGGTTAGCAGCGAAAGCCTGGATCGGTTTTGGAAACAAGGAATGTACACTTGCTAAAGACGCTCTTAGATGCTCTAAATCTCGCTTTTTATCCACCTCATTAGTGCTCACCATTGATAGTAACTGTGCAATATACCGCACTGAATCTAGCGCATCACCAAGTACCAAGTCTCTAATTCCGTTATTATTTCTCTCCAAAGGCTTGACATGTTTGGATTTGGTCAGCGTATTAACGGCCGTCTTCGACGCTGTCACCACCTTAGGTCCTGGCGTTTCTTCCACATTTTTTTCCCCGCTCGTCGATACAGCTTCTGTGTGAATAAAAATAAAAGACTTTTTAATACCCCGCAAATACTCCATATCTCAAAATCAGAAAACTACGCAAGCTGGGATAAAAATAAAATAAAAGACTTTTTAAGACCCCAACCAATGTATTCTAAATGGTCAAAATCAGAAAACTACGTGAACTAGAATAAAAACGCCACACATGTGGCGCTTCCTTACACAAAGGGTTGTGGGAGAATGGAACAAGCTACTCGGCCATGCTGAAGTTGTTACCCTGGTTTCCTTTAAGACACTGCTGGAGTTACAAGCAACCGGTTAGATTAACTGCATATAGACACAAGACGCAGACCAGTCGTTTTTAACTTTAAATATGAAGTCTTAAAGGCTAAGCAGTTTAAAAATAAGACTTTGTAATACCCCAAATCAGAAAACTACACTAACTGGGATAAAAATAAAAATAAAAGACTTTTTAAGACACCAACCAATGCAATCTAAATGGTCAAAATCAGAAAACTGCGTTAACTAGGATAAAAACGCCACACTTGTGGCGCTTCCTTACACAAAGGGTTGTGGGAGAATGGAACAGGCTACCCGGCCATGATGAAGTTGTTACCCTGGTTTCCTTTAAGACACTGCTGGAGCTACTAGCAACCGGTTAGATAAACTGCATATAGACACAAGACGCAGAACAGTAGTTTTTAACTTTAAATAAGAAGTCTTAAAGGCTAAGCAGTTTAAAAATAAGACTTTTTAATACCCCCAAAACAGAAAACTACGTGAACTAGGATCTTGCAACGAATTAACATTCTAACAAAAGAAGCAACTGTTGCAAGAAGTGGTTCATACCAAATTATATACATACCAATACCCAAATTACCAAAAATAGAAAACTGTTGGAATTTTTATTAATTAGTTATAGACACCTTTAAATGTGTATGTTAAAAGAATTTTTTATAACACAGCACAGACAAATCTTAACTAATACCAACCTTTTCTCACAGACGATCTAGTAATATGCTCCACACCCCCAGGTTTAACGTGGACATCTGCCACAAGATTTTGAGGGGGTATTGAAAAGAACAAACAAGGTTTTTTAAAAGTGTACCGACTCATTCCCTCACCAGCGTCTGCAAATAGACACAACCGTGTGATGATGTGGAGAAAGTGACAGGGTATCTTTAAGACTCACATGGCCGTAAAGTGTTATTCAAAACATTGTCGTAATTACTCACCGGTGTTGGTGTGTATTGCTGTAGCTGGTCGTTTGACAGATATCGAACCCATGGCCTGTGACGTCATTGTTTTTCGGTGCATCTAATGGAAAAGAATGGATACAAGCAGTCACTGCCACATTACTGAACAACTCCCTTGTAATTCCATTATAATAATTCAATATTGTATAATAAACAAATATTATACAACGTTTTGCATCTATAGGTAACAACACGGCTACATGAGACAAGCACAGTAACGTTATAATTTTATCTCACAATAAGCCAAATATACATACCTGGGAAATCTTGGAAATCGTCATCATCTATCAAGTCATGTAGTGTTAAGTCTGAAAAAACAGCATCTTCAGACTACGGGATTTGATCGTTGCTGCGGTCCATTCTCCAATTTTCTGACAAGTTAGTCGATCACTGGAGACTGACCGGCCGCTAGCCAGCAGTTACGCTTCATGTCCCCCCCGATAAGCATCCGCTTCTAAGAAACACATGTTTTTGTAAGATAAACATTTCTCTACACCACCATATCCTTTAATCTTAGGCACCATGGGGTGTGACCGTGTTGGGATGTGGAAATTATTTTAAAAGAAACTTTTTAAGAGAACGTTTTAGAAAAGACCATTATAATGTTAAAATCTACAGATGCAGCCATTTAAAACGTGTGGGGTACTTCACAGTACAACGCGGTGGGCATGTCGCATCAAAACGCAGTATCACGCAGTATCACGCGGTGTAACGCGTCATTTGACATCATACTGGAAAGTATCCGGAATCACCTTGTAAAACCACCAGGAGGAGCCAATAAAGCTTAACCTCTCATGGACAGCATTTGAGCTTTTAAATTTAAACTGTGTATTACAGCATGTTAATCATCAGTCATTAAAAAGTTGGTTATTTTATGAAAGCAAGATTGCTCAGTTGGGCAAAAGTACACAACCTACCTTTATCATAAAAAATTTAATTATGCAAAAATATTTTATGCATCAAAGCCTTTTACCGAAGATATTACTCATATTATTAATAATGAATGACCTTGGACAAGCTGTAAACTCAAAGTATTACGCTGGTCCACATTATTTGTAACCGTCATTTTAAATGATAAGACTTTATTTTTTCATCGACAAAAAGTAACAACACAGCATTTCATTGCTCTAACTAACAAGGACGGGACATTAGCTAGCCAATATGATAAAGGAATAAATTACTTTTTTTGTTTATTTCTTTAGCACATTTATTTGAACATTTCCATCGATTGTACAAGCACTGAAAAACTGTCCAATCCCTAGTTCGTCGGGCATTTTCTTTTAGTATAACAGACATAAAAACTCCCTTGCTTTTAACAGAGCGTTTAATAATTTCTAACAATGAAAATTATTAAACTGCGACACTTATCATTCAACTCAGAGCTCAAAATATCACAAGGATCCTCAAGAGCACAACAAAGACTGTTTTAAAAGATACTTGTACCAGATATCCAAACTTTTTTATCTACGTCTTTAAAATTTATCACACAGTAACAAGTCAAATTTCAGGGGCGTCCGTATACCGGAGATTATGGTACCGCTTCAGAAGGGTGTCAGCCAGTCAGATTCCAGTACCGGAATGATCTGTTTTATAATCGAGAATACGTAAGCACGTATCTAAATAAATTAATCATGATATTAATTTAAGGATCTAAATTTCTAAATTTATGTATCTATATAGCTGGTAGTATTACTGTATTTCACTTTCTTTGTAAACACGTTTTGTTAACACCCGAATCGCAGGTGGATTCTGTTTTTTGATCTGTTATGGTCTGTAGCTCAAATCCTGCTTAACTAAAAATTAGACACAAGAAGAGTATTATTGGACAATGTTGTGAGGCTCTGGCGGAATTTCTCTGTAAACTGAAGAGTTATAGAGGAGACAGGTTATGTATTGCTTCTTTTGACACTTGTAAAAAAAACATTCCAATGTTAATGCGACACGGAAGATAATGTGGTGTATTGGTCGTTCGTGAAAAGATTGAATCATTTAATCTCTTTACTGTGCACATTTTAATCTGCTTAGTATTGAATATTTATATGGAATTTTACCACTAATGGGAACTTTTAGTAGCTAAGCATAAAACGCAGAGGAGCATAACGAAGGTCATAAAGATCATAAACTATATTAATTTAGGAACATAAACATATTATGTAAACTGTATGTTGCTGTTATTGGTATTTTAAAGAAAAACTACACACTGATACTCAATTTCTCCCTAAACATTTTAAGCACTAAAGTCTTACATGTGGTTGACCTCCCAACCATACAGTATTACTGTAATATCTGTATTGCTGTTTCAGTGCATGTCACATGACTTGCCTCGGTTTCGTCACGGCTTAAGCAACCGATTTACAGTACTGTATAAGGGTGAGGTCGGGTGTTGAAATCCAGCAATCGCTATGAGTTTTCTTTTAACAGAAACAGGTATTTTCAAAGTAGAAGGGGACGAGCCCCGGGGACTCCAGAGGCCGTCGGGAAACAGGAGTGGGGTGGCCTAAAGGGGGGAAGGCCGCCCTTGAGCGTCTCTACCCCCGCTCCGAAAAGCCAGAAGGAGTGCTTCACCCTGCCTGCTGCCGTGGGAAGGGTTGGCCACAGCCGGGGCTTATTTCTTCCCTGCCTCATCAAGGGCAGACCCTGCCAGGCCCTCGTAGACACCGGTTTAACCATCACCAAGGGGTGCGGAAACAGGGAACTATTTACATGGAAAACGGGCGATCTCCCCAGACTGTACTCCCGTTTCACTGTTACCTGGATACCTCTTGAGAGATATCCTCTATATCCTCTTGGGGGGAATATCCTCTTGGGGGATATTCTAACAACAAGTGATTATAAGACAATTTGTCAAAGTGCAATGAAATACAATATGCTGGACAGTATGCTTCTTAAAGCGCATTACAGGATAACAACAATAACAACAACAATTTTACAAGTCCTGGGAGGAAGAATATCATCAATATTAATAATAATAATCAACTTTATTTTATATAGCGCCTTTAAAGGTGGCTTTTTAAAAAAAACTTTTTTTAAATGCATTTGCATTTGCACACAGAGCAGTGTTTACTTGAACATGGAGATGCCACACTGAATAATTCCTGCACACAACCATTGCAGCGGAATTTGCATCGTTTGGCAGGGCTATGATTCATACCAGTGGTGGTGGATTCGGAGACCAAATGTATTTACATTGGGTTGCTGTAAGTGGAGCACTAATAAGCCCAAAGCTCTACTTATTATTTTGCAAGAGAATGCATCTGACAAGCTGGACAGTATGCTTCTCAAAGTGCTTTACAGGATAACAACAACAATAACAACAACAATTTACAAGTTCTGGGAGGAAAAATATGATCAATATTAATTATAATAATAATAATAAACTTTATTTTATATAGCGCCTTTAAAGGTGGCTTCTCAAAGTGCTTTATAGGATAACAACTGTCTGAGGGTTGAAAATACCTGTGAAACCGGTTTGTTCACAAACAATACACTGTAGACACAGAGACTCAGTAGCAATAGCAATTACTGTAGCAATAACAAAATAGCAATATTATGGACACTCAATTGACTTTTTTTTTAAACTTTTTTTTGACAGCTGGTACAGCACCCCACTGTGCCAGCGCACCAGCATTATATTCTCATGTACGGGTAGAATATGTTCATTGTTTTCCAATGAAAGACAGGTTCCTTTCGCCGAAGTAAAGAGACATTAGAAGCTTGCCACACCCGGACTGTTACATCAACGCATTAGCAAGTTAGAGCTATTCCATTGAGGAGCCGGGCGCGATAATTGTTTTTTTCCTTGATTTTCTGATCTGCAAGGCCATTTGGCTGCAGCGAATGTGAATTCTGTCTGGCATTGCCAGATTGTGAAAAAAATAAATAAAAATAAAGTATTTTAATCAAGATGGAGGGTAAGGGAGTCGTCTCTATGACACTCTCCCTTATAAAATTAACGTGAAACAAAACAAAAACTAAAAATAAGGTACAATCTACAGACATTCACAACATAAACATATATTAAAACATTTACATATATTGTTAAATTATTACCTTAAATATATACTTTAAGTTACTGAAACAGCCAGTTAATAAAATCGTTGCAATTTTGTTCTTGTCTGGAGGTGGGGATATTCTGACAACAATTGATTTAAAGATAATCTGTCAAAGTGCAATGAAATACAATATTACGCTGCGTAAACATTCCGAGGTCAAATTCTTCCGCGACGGGGGTACCTTTAAAGCGCAGACGACGGCACCGAAAAACTTTGGCGCGCCCTCTCTTTAAAGCCCTGGCCAAATATGAAGACAGTACGTACAGTTATAATTCAAACTGATTTAAAACTAAACATCCTAGGTACCATGGTGGTGCTTGTGATCATTGCATTTAACCAATGAAACATCGAAAATTCATTCACATGACTTTGAGGCTGAGTTTAGAAAGCTTAACCTATCAACAACAAAGCAAAATGTACACAATAGGCTACCTCAAACTGTCAGTCACACGACTTTGTATGTCGCTTAAGCCACTCCTATTTGGCATTTTAGTTATGGAGGCGGAAAGACGCCCCCTTCTGGGTGCCTGACTTGTCGCCATCTTTAACCGTTCCGTGTCCGAGTCGCAGTAGGTAGAGACACGTTCGAAAAAAAGTTCATCCCAGCTACAGTACATTATTTTTAATATTTTTTGTGGTAAGAGGGAGCAAAACATCAGTATTTACTGCTAGTAATCAGTGTACGATTTATAGTTGAAATCTGAGCCTAAATATAAAGTTAAAATCTCAACAGACAAAGCAATGTAGGAAATGCACACACAGAAATACACGGAAAATAAATCTGTTCTGACATCTCAAATCAGTTTCGATCAAGGTCTCCAAAACGAACAAGAAAAAGAGCATTTTCAGAGAGCAATTATGCTGTATTTATGTAGAATAAGTGATTAGATTTATGAGCAATCTAATTTCTTATTCATTTGAAACAGTGAAATGTCAGCTGCAAAAGATCACCCGTTTTTCGCGCATAAAAAGAGGTTATTAACTCTTGAAATCTATTTTTATAGGTTTTAAAGTTGTGCAATGTCTAAGCCGGAACACATCATTATATCTCATTTTTTTATTTCTTTTAAAAAAAAAATAAAAATAATTTGCCCAGCCTAACAGTATTGATGTTATTGTTTAAATTTAAATGAAAATGGGGGTGACGGGAAGTCTTAATCTAAATAAAAATAAAATAAATAAAACAGGTTTCAATAGTTAATAACCATTTTTATGCTCGAAACACGGGTGATTTTTCTTCCTCCTGATCAGCTTAGAAATCTGTGTACGCTGTAAGGTTTTTACTTCTTAATTAAACTTTTAAAATACACGTTTCGAATAGAAACAACATACTGTATGCTGTTGTCTTCCTGGTATGTAGAACAGATCAGCAGGTCTTTTTTTCCCAGTCAGAAGGGTGTCAGATGGTGTCAGCCAATCACCATTCTGAAGCCCTACCGTAATCTCTGGTATAGGGAGACCCCAGAATTCTGTCCCATAGTTTAGATAGATAGATGATAGATACTTTATTGATCCCGTGAGGGAAATAAATTAAATCATTTTCATTTTAGGAAATTATGAAACGCTCGGTTAAAAGCAAGGGAGATTGTCTGTTATAGTGGACATAAAAACAACAGTTTGCTGCGGCGTTATTGGAAACCCAAATTTAACAAAAAATCATTGGCATTATATCCTAGAAGACACAGACCGGCGCCAGACTGGGAGCATGCCCGGAGTGTAAAAGAAAATGCAGACGAACTAGGGTTAGACAGTTTCCAAGTGCTTGTGCAATCGATGGAAATGTTCAAATAAATGTGCAAAAGAAATAAACAAAAAAAATCATTTATTCCTTTATCATATTGGCTAGCTAATGTCCTCTCGTTGCTAGTTAGTGGCTGTGTTTCCGCGTTGCATAGCAACAAGTGACTATATTCTCAGGTGGAGGAACGTAAACAGCTTAATTTTCGTGTAAATAATTTTTTTAAAATTAAAATTCATTCTATACAGCAATCGCATACTTGGGGACCGTTTCATAAAACTTTGATGCTTAAAATGTTTAGGGAGAAATGGAAGACTGGTGTGTATTTTTTATTTAAACTACCAAGACCAGCCATATACAGTACAGTTTACATACAGTAATATGTTTATGTTCCTAAATTAATGTCGTTTATGACCTTCAGATGCGTTATGCTCCTCTTCTTTTTATGCTCAGCTACTAAAATTTCCCTTTAGTGGTAAAATTTCATATAAATATTCAATACTAAGCTGATTAAAATGTGCACAGTAAAGAGATTCAATGATTAAATCTTTTCACTACCGACCAATGCACCATGAGTGCCCCTTTCGATCATTTTGGCCAGCCAATCACTAACCGCGGTGCCCCGTGGTGGCTTGTGGGTAGTTGCGTGCGGTACAGGTTTGTACCATGCATTTTGAATGGTTGCATCTGTATATTATTATAAGTCATACATCTGTGTCTGCTTAAATTTCATAGGTGTTAAAACGCGGCGAAAATGTGGACTGGTGCCTGTGATTGATTCAGCAACAGACCTCTATGAATATTATTAAGAAAAATGTTTTTTTATTAACGGTATCGCTATAAGAAAATTTATCTTTTCTTTATAGCGGCGTGTTCACAAACCATTTTGAGGGTTTTATTTTTCCACAATGCAGAGTTAAGAACATTTAAATTTTGCGTAAAATACATGTAGTGATTATAAATAAAAACTTTAAGACCAGTCCGTTAAAATATAAAGAACAACACCACATCATTTGTGGCAAACTTTTGAAAAGCTGTCGAAAATGTGTCATTAAAAATAAGCTAAATGTGTCTTATTAAATTATTTTTAAAACTTTAAGACCAGTCCGTTAAAATATTGTAACGCATACGGCCACCAGTAAGTGTGTAAGAGCCGGCTTACCAGAGCGGTGACGTTACAGCACTTCCCTGTGATAGCAGAGGCTGCAGCCGCTGGGCTGAGGGGATATCTCTCTTTAGCTCAATAGGCTGGGTCCCTGTTGAGTGATACCGGAGGCCTGGGTTTGAGTCCCCGATAGTGGGGGGCAGACGTGATGCGGCAGTGGCGAGGGTGCCCACGTGAACCCCGAAGCGTTACAATATAAAGAACAACACATCGTTTGTGTTGTGTGTTAGTACTTTTAAAGTTTAAAGACTTTTACAATCACGGTTCGTGGAAAGTCATTTCAAACTTTTGAAAAGCTGTCGTCATGAATGTGTCATTAAAAATAAGCTGATAAGTGATTACTTTGCGCTCTCGATAAAACACGTGTGGTTTTGGGGGCATGGGGATATGGTGGGTCATTCTAAAACATCACAACCAAATGAAAAATGTTTTGAGTTATGTGGGCGCAGTTACGATGTTGGCGTTATTCTTAAATGCGCCGACTTGTCGGTGTTGAAGCATGTCACTTGAGGTGTCAGACTCACTTTGAGTGGCGAAACATCGGATTCCTCTGCTCTGCAATGTGAAGAGATTGGTCTGCTAAAATATTTTTTCTGATCGTGGAAAAATTGTTGTTTCAATCTGCGCTTAGTGTATGTCATTTTCAACACTTGGTCTTCTTTTTAGCAAAAGCTGACCCCACCCTCTGCGGCGTGTGACAGTGGCTGTCATGTGAGCTCGGACGGCGAATCGGGAGTTGGTGAACCGTCAACGCCTGATGATGAAGATTCGTTACAAATGGTAAATATTAAACCGTTGCTGGCACTGAGGAAACGAAAAACCCTAACTCAAAAGAGGAGTTAAATGGTAAATATTTTAGGTAAAAAGCATGCCTGTTTATTTTGTTAAGCCTTCCTTTTCTTTTTCCTTTAATAGAATAACGAATAACGAAGAGGTCGACGCATCAATCTTCAAACTACCATCGTGCTTGAATGTTTCGTGTCTATGCTTGTGTGTTCGTCAAAATGTTAATAATGATGATGCTCAACCAAGTTTAGCTAACGATGTCCCTAATGCACGCGATGTTATGGCCCAGATTGTAAAGGCGGTAGTTTGTTGCATCTTCAACCACTGTTTAAAGGGGGTTCTGGTTGATGAATGCCCGGCCTGTTTGATTAACCACCCCGGTCAACGGGGTCACACATGTCTGGCTGTCGGCTACACAGATGGGTTTGAAGATGTGACGTTTGCCGCGTTAGAAATTTATAAGTCTCTCAGTTTAGCCTGAATTTTATTGGCTGTTCTGTACATCGCCAGGGGCCTGGGTCCATGCACCATTACAAATAATACTGAGCGGTGTATAAAACACCTGCTGAGAAACATAATTGACGACCACACGCCACACGAGCATGTACGCTCCTTACTTGACCAGGTAGATGAAAAAATAGTAGACGTGACTTTTCATGCGTTGCAAAAGAAACATTATACGTATTTTTACAGACACAGATGTGCCATCGTTCGAAGAATGAAGAATTTCGAATGTATATGTCGGAATTCTTACAAAGAGTGCTTTACCCACTTCTTTCTGCAAAGCTTGATATGAAAATCAATGAGTCGAATGCTAAGGTCCTTAAATTTGTTAAAGAGATAGATGTGTATGTCAAGAACATGAGTGAAATTACAGCCCTTCTGTTGTTTTCAGATCAGAAATGGAAGCCTGACGAATTCAGCTGTGTGTATTCCAAAATACAACGTGTTTTGCATAGAACCTGTGGTAACACCATCCCTCTGGTTACTCAGGCAAATTATTTTGCTCTGTTAGACCAGGTCGCCCGGTGCGGTTCTCATGGTTTTAGATATGGGGAGCGGAAGGGCATTATGAACGCGTTTTCAGATGCAGCAAAGTTTCTGAGCAATGTTGGGGTGATAGTTACCTGTACCGAACTAATTTTCCACACCAACATTTAATTGGTGATTGCAAACAGGAGTCTGTAACATGTGTGAAAAGTTCAAAAGTGTGTGTTGTGATGTTTCTGTGTTTGAAAGCCTACTAATGAAATAAAGTGGTTCACATTTCACATGCTATTTGTCCTGGGAGTTCTTTCCGTGAGACGTTATGCGGTCAGTGTGTGTGTGTGAGTGATTACACGCCCTTGATGGTTTTTTGAGACACGCTGTCCGGGTCAACCACTCTGACACCCGGCCATGGCAGGTACCGCTCACACCCCGGGATCTCGCGGCCCTCACCAGACTCCCCACGCCGCCATAACTCCCCGATTCCCTAGAGTTATTATAGAGCACGCTCAACCCTGCGGCAGACATGATCACTTTCCAACCCTAATACATGCTTTCATACACTTATTTATAAATCGAGGGATGCGGTGGCAGGGGCATTTGGACCCTGAAGCTCAGGACCGCTCGGTGGGGGATGGCGGGACATCCGACCCTTAGCGACTCACCATTGGCTCAGGAGGAGGCGGGACATCCGACCATAACAACACACCATTGGATGACAAGGGGGCGGGTCATCCACCCCACCGTGGACTCCCATTAGCTGAAAAAGGGGGCGTAGCTCCTGTCATAAAGGTTTGACGAAAGGTGTCGCTTTATACTACTCACAGGCATGAACAAATTGAAAAGCAGAAGCCCTGGAAATGGAGGAGCAGCATCAGCAGCTGCATCAGATCTCCCCAGATTTCCAGGATGTTGGTGCCCAGGATGCGACATGGCATACTGAGATCGACTTCTGCTCTTTTAGACAAGTTTAAATGTGAGAAGTTGACAGATTTATCAGGAAGGATGGTGATTGTGAGAATGTTTAATGAGTTGGTGTCTAGATTTTGTATGGTTAAGGGTGGTCCTGTGAAGGTTTTGGATGACGGTGGAATTTGGACATGTGCCTGGAGAGTACCGGTAAGCCTGTATGAACACATAGGGGGGTTTGGGGGATATAAGCACATACCTTCACAAATTGTATTAGGGGAAAATAGGGGCCTGGTTTTCTATCAGGGACAGCCGAAATTG